>NC_091474.1:75252473-76746223 GCF_036971445.1 Narcine bancroftii
AAGTTTCTTCAACAAAACACTGAAGTGGCTAATCAGAAGGAATCAGTTTGTGTGTGTCCAATGAGCAACAGATCTCTCTCTGAAAACTGACAAGAACCTTCCTGAGCGGTAACCATTTAACCAAAGCCTGGTGAACTTCATAAATGTTAAATTCTATGCACAGTATAAGAATTGCTTGATACCGGTGAACTTGGAGGAATGAGAAGTGAAATTGGATTGTGAATCAAAGAACTTTTCTGAACTTACACACACACATTACATACATGTGCTTAGAATTAGAAGGGGGTTAATTTAGGTTAAGTTAATAGTAATAAGATAGAGTTTGATCCTGTTTTCATGTTTAATGATAATTAAAAGTAACTTTTGTTTAAGTAACCATTTGTCTTGGTGAATTTCTATTGCTGCTGAGTTTTGGGGTCCTCTTGGCCTGTTACACAATCAGCATGGTAACAGGCCATTTTGGCCCCTGAGTCTGTGCCAGCCAATTCACACCCAATTAACTTACACCCCTGGTACATTTTGAATGGTGGGAGGATACTAGAGCCCCTGGGGAAAACCCACGCAGACATGGGCAGAATGTACAAACTCCTTGCAGATAGCGCAGGATTCGAACTCCAGATCCAATTGCTGGCGCTGTAAAGACGTTGTACTAACCGTTGCGCCTACCGTACTGCCCAGATTTATTTTTAATCCTGGTTTTATTTGAAGTATTTCAGAAAATTAAATGAACAAGAGGCATAATTTAAATAATTGGAGAGAGTGTGGTTCTTATCCAGGGAGGAATTGATGATCAGTTTGGTGGCCATGAGGCATCAGGCTGTGCATTGGCATTTAAAATGTCAATCAACAGTCAACTCTTGCCCTCTTTGCCTTTGGTGCCAATTTCTTACAAACCTTTTCTTTCATATGGCCCTGTTAGAAACAGAAGTACCTTCACAGAATTTGCTCGAGACAAAAATTGAGAACAAAGAACATTTATTATACAACAAGGCAAAGTTGGGTGCTTCCCCTTACCCTGGGAATACACACATACACTGGGGCTCACCCAACTTTTATACAGTTTATTTCAGTATAGAAGTACCCTCCCCCTTACATTCTTCTGCCTCCTGGATAGGTTTGGCATTAGGCAATCCTGCCTGCCTACCTGCTGTTTCTGTGAACTTGGAGGATCAGGGGGTATCCTGTCGGTGTCTCATCATGTCATTATCCTCATTGTACCTGTCTTTGTTCTAATTTACACCTTCCCAACTCTCAGGGCTACAATCTCTTCATATGTAGAACTTGCTAATACTGTCTAGGGCTTAACTAATTACATATGTAAAACCTGCTAATTCTATCTAGGGCTAGAAGACCCTTATCTTATTCAGACTAACTCTACTTCCTACATTCTAATATCCATTTCTTATCCTGTTCATACTGGCTTTATTCATTTACCCATATATCTATATTAGTTTCCTCATCTTCATAGTTTTATATCAGTTTTACTCATCTCTCACTGCCCCTAACTGCCTTTTCCCTTCCTTTTCTTGATGACTCAATCTCAGAAGAGCTACCACGAATCATTACAGAGATGGAGAGGGTAAGCAAATTTAGGTTCTTGGGAGTCACTACCTCAGAGGATCTTTCCTGGATCCAACACACCAATTCTTCTTTCTTTGGCTTGGCTTCGCGGACGAAGATTTATGGAGGGGGTAAATGTCCAGGTCAGCTGCAGGCTCGTTTGTGGCTGACAAGTCCGATGCGGGACAGGCAGACACGGTTGCAGCGGTTGCAGGGGAAAATTGGTTGGTTGGGGTTGGGTGTTGGGTTTTTCCTCCTTTGCCTTTTGTCAGTGAGGTGGGCTCTGCGGTCTTCTTGAAAGGAGGTTGCTGCCCACCAAACTGTGAGGCGCCAAGATGCACGGTTTGAGGCGATATCAGCCCACTGGCGGTGGTCAATGTGGCAGGCACCAAGAGATTTCTTTAGGCAGTCCTTGTACCTTTTCTTTGGTGCACCTCTGTCACGGTTGACAGTGGAGAGCCTGCCATATAACACGATCTTGGGACACACCAATAGAATCATGAAGAAAGCACATCAGCACCTCTTCTTCCTCAGGAGTTTGAAGAGGTTTGGTATTGTGAGAGATAAGAAAAATGATTTTAAAATATGAAGATGAGGAAACTAGTATAGATATGTGTGTAATAAATAAAGCCAGTATGAATAAGATAAGGATAGTTAATAGATAATAGAATGTAGGATAAAGTTAGTTTGGATAAGATAAGGGTCTTCTAGCCTTAGACAGAATTAGCAAGTTCTGCATATAAGAAGGTTGTAGCCCTGAAGGTGTGAATTAGAACAAAGGCAGGTTTGTGATTAAGGACAATGACATGATGAGACACCGACAGGATACCCCCTGGTCCTCCAAGTTCACAGAAACAGCATGTAGGCAGACAGGATTGCCTAATGCCAAGCTCATCCAGGAGGCAGAAGAATGTAAGGGGGAGGGTACTTCTATACTGAAATAAACTGTATAAAAGTTGGGTGAGCCCCAGTGTATGTGTGTATTCCCAGGGTAAGGGGAAAGCACCCAACTTTGCATTGTTGTATAATAAATGTTCTTTGTTCTCAATTTTTGTCTCGAGCAAATTCTGTGAAGGTACTTCTGTTTCTCACAGTATGACATCAGAAACTATGGTGTGGCTGCATTACGGTCTGGTACGGGGACACCAATATCCCTGAGCATAGAGCCCTCAAAAAGGTAGCAGACACAGCCCAGGACATCACAGGCAAAACCCCTCCCCACTATTGAGTACATCTACAGGGAACGCTGCTGTCAAAGGGCAGCAACAATCATCAAGGATCCACATTACCCAGCAAATGCTCTGTTCTCACTGCTGACATCAGGAAAGAGGTATCAATGCCACAAGACTCATACCACCAGATTCAGGAACAGTTGCTACCCCTTCGCCATCAGACTTATCAACAGCAAACTCAATCAAGGACTCATTTAAGGACACGTGTACTTTATTGATTCTCTTTTGTTCTCTCTGTATTTCACTGTCAGTTTGTTTACATTCATTATCTGTTTATAGTTCTTTTATTTGTTTACATGTTTATGCTATGTACAGTTTATTTTTTGCACTACTATTTAGTAGTAATTCTGCCGCGCCCACAGGAAAAAGGAATTTCAGGGTTATATGTGATGTAATGTATGTTCTCTGTCAAGCCCACCATCTCTTGCAGGTATCGCGACCATGTCTCCTTCCCTGTACTTTCTGCAAGTATAGGGAGTATGTCAATTTGTTCTCTCGGTTTCTCCTTCCTATCTGCTCTTATAATCCACATCAGTGTTTTTTTAAAATCCAAGACCTTCCCTCATCCATAGTCTGCATTTCCTCTGTTTCCTGCATTTCTGCTGTCACCTCCTTTCCTTCTGGATCGAGCAAGGACTGAGAGGAGGAGATGGTGGAGGTACTTCAATAGGAAAGATGCAGTAGGATATGGGCCTAATGCGGGCAAACAGGATTAGCATGGACAGGCTTAATGGTTGCATGGGTGAAAGGCCCCCGGTTTTGTGTTATGATTCTGCAGTTCCTTTGTTGTCATCTTCCATTCCCTCTGTCTCCACGATCAATGGATCATCCTCCACCGCTTGGCCACCTGAAGAGACATCCCCTCTTCCCTTCTCCTTTCAGCACTGCGAAGGGACTGCTCCCTCTGTCACTCTCTGGTTTCCCTTTCCATCCCCACCAAGTACTCCCCTCTCAATCAATCCTTGCAGAGGAAAGACCACCACAGAGCAGATGTACCTTGCTATCTCAACTTCTTCTTTCTGTAGTGCTCATTATTACGTCATCATAGACATTTCCATTGTCCTCTCTGTCCCTCGAGCTTTCTCTGGAATTTAAGACATCTTTACTTTCTCTAGATCTGACACAGGATCATTGACCCAAAATGTTTTTATAGAGCATAGAATATTACAGGACAGTACAGACCCTTCAACCCAAGATGTTGTCCCGACCTATATGGTACCTACCAAAAAAATACTAAACCCTCTCTAGCTCATAACCCTCTATTTTTCTTTCATCCATGTGCCTATCTAAAAGTATTTTAAATGCCTCTATTGTTTCAGCCTCCACCACCATCCCTGGCAATGCATTCCAGACACCCACAATTCTGTGTTAAAAACATACTCCTGATGTCTTCCCAAACTTTCCTCCCTTCATTTTGTACAGGTGTCCTTTGGTGTTTGTTACTTCCACCCTTGGAAAAATGTGCTGACTGTCTATGTTATCTATGCTTCTCATAATCTTGTGGACACCTAATAAGTTTCCTCTCATCCTTCGCTCCAAGGAGAAAATCTTGCCTCAATAAGACATATTTTCCAACCCAGGCAACATCCTGGTCAATCTCCTCTGCACCCTCTCCATAGTTTATACGTCCTTCCTGTAATGAACTGAAAATAATATTCTTAGTGTGGTCTCATCAGGGATTTGTAGAGTTGCAACATTACCTCACAACTCCTGAACTCAATCCACCGACTAATGGAGCCCAGCAGACCATAGACCTTCTTAATTATCCATCAATCAGCTTGGTAACATTGAGAGATCAATGGATTTGGAACCTGAGGTCCCTCTGTTCTTCCACACTGTTAACAATCCGACCATTAACCATGTTCTCTGCCTTTCAGTTTGATCTTTCAAAATGCATCACTTTGCATTTATCTGGATTGAATTCCATCTACCACTTTTCTGCCCAGCTCTGAATTCTGTCTATATCCTGTTGTCACTTTCGATAACCTTCAGCACCATGCACAGCACCTCCAACCTTTATATCATCTTCAAACTTATTGATCAACCCTTCTACCTCTTCATCCAAGTCAATGATAAAAATCACAAAGAGTTTCCTTCTGCAGCTGCCTGCCCAGCTTCTAACATCTTCTGTTTTGGTTTGTATTTCTGCCTCTTGCAGTTTTTTGCTTCGTCCTGTTCTGTGTGGAAAAGCTCCAAAAATCTAACTGCCATTGGTTGACCCAAACCTTCTGCCCCCAAAACCAAATCATGCCAGCTCTTCATCAAGCCCCTGCTTCCTTGCAATCTTACCTGCACTGGAGTCTTGCTATGCTCCAGTGTAGAACCTTACTAAAAAGCCCCTCTGCGTGCTATGAATGTGGGACTTGAGGAATACTTTCATTATCATGGTCCTGACAGATTTGAAGATCGACTACATTTTCAGACAGCTGCCCATCCACACACAGAAGGGCCCACTTAACCTGCAACATTATCTCTGTCTTTCTCTCCAGAGACACTGCTTCACCTGCTCAGCATTTCCAGCATTGCCTGCCGTTAATCACAGACACCGAGCTTCCTTTGTGAAAACTGGACAGTTTAGGTCATGGACATTCCCTGGATGATTTGTCTCTGTTTTCTTTCCCTGAATCCCACACAATTTAATTTAATTTAGACATAGTGCATGGTAACAGGCTCTTTCAGCCCACAAGTTAGTGCCACCCAATTATACCCAATTAACCTAAACCCCACCCCACCCCTGGTACATTTTGAAAGGTGAGAGGAAACTGGAGCACCCGGAGGTAAACCCACACAGACACGGGGAGAAACATCTTACAGACAGGGACAGTTTGCTGGTGTGGTAACAGTATTGCACTAATGGCAACGATAACCGTACCGCCCTTAAAATTGCTTTGATTGCCAAATTGAACTCTGAAACTTGGTGAATCGCAGAGTTCATGCTGTTATTGTACCCGTGAAATTTTTTCTCATAGCTCACTTCCACCTTTAACCACTGCTTCCCTACCCAATTACTGTTCTGAAAGCCTTGACATCAGTTTTCATTTAATCCCACTCAGTTCAGCAGTGTTCTGGCTGAACCACCACAGGGATAAATGACAGAGGCAGTGCGGAGAAATAGTGCAGCTGGCAGAACCACTGTATAACAGCTCCAGCAACCACATTCAATCCTGGCTTCCGGTGCTGATTGTGAGGAGGTTGGACATTTTCTCAGTGACTGTGTACGCTTCCTCCGACTGCTCTGCTTTTCAAAATATGTGCAGGTTAATTGGCCACTGTAAATTGCCCCAAGTGTTCAAAGGATTGGTGGAATTGAGGAAAGAATTGATTGGTGCTGCATCACTCTGTAATCCATGATCAAATTTATGTCATTCTGGGCAAAGTGTCACAATGCCATTTGCAAATTTTAGTTAACTTACAGTGTAATGAACTCACTCCAATGTCATTGCATGTGGTGTAGTTAATGAGAACCCATTTGCTCAGTCAATTTAGTACAAAGAAAGTATTGTGTTTATCTTGGTATGGTCTGTGAAATAAATCACTTAACATAAAATAAACAACCCTTGGTGAAGCTTGGATTTAATTAATGAGTTTACAAAAATCAGAAATACCCCCAAAATAATTTGTCGCCACTTTTCAAATTCATGATGTAATCATGCATTTTGCTCTAAAATTTAAATGTGAGCTTGTCCAGATAATACCACATTTATACCATTCCCACTTATCAAGTGAGCAGCACGGTTGCCGTAGTGGTTAGCGTAATGCCTTTACAGTGCTAGCGATCGGGGCTGGAGTTTGAATCCCGTGCTGTCTGTAAGGAGTTTGTATGTTCTTCTGTGTCTGCGTGTACGTTCTCCCCATGTGTGCATGGGTTTTTCCTGGGGGCTCCAGTTTCCCCCTACTGTTTGAAAATATACCGCAGATTGAAGGTTAATTGGGTATTAATTGGGCAGCATGAGCTTGTGGGCCAAAACGGTCTGTTACCGTGTGTTTGCTTAAATTTATAAATATTTTTAAAAAATTCAATAAACAAAATCTGTGCCTCTCCTCTGAAAAAATATGTTCTGCTGAGAGGAAGTAGACAAATCCTCCTTTATTTATTTAGCATCCAGTGAAAGATCGGTTGTTCCAATGACATATTTCTGAGTCCAGGGAAGGGTTAAACATTTTTTTACAGTCTTGGCTCCTAATGAAATATTTAGCCATCTGCAGGCTGTTGAGGATGTAATATAGAAGCTAAAATTGGTTGCTCATTAGTGAAGAGTGACCTAAGCACATTAAAAGCCATTTGTTAAAGAGATTATCAGCATGTTTAAGATATCTGGTGGAGAATAACAGAAAAAACTATTGCAGTCTGCATCTACTCATCAATTGGACTCTGGCACAATATCTGATTTGGTTTCCCTGGTACAGGCAGTCTATGGTATCTTTTGTTTGCAAAATCCCCAGTGCATTAATTCTAAATTGTTACTTGATATTCCAGTCTGTTTAAAGACCCCAGTTACACCTCCCCACTGCAAGTTTGACAGAAAATCCATCTTATTTCCAAGCATCGGAATGCCACTATGTAATAAATTTGAAACCCATTTTGATCTGAAACTCTTTTGCATTCTTCTTGGTTGAAAACATTTTCAAAAAAAAAATCAATGAGGAGGCCTTTTTTTTTTACTGTGCATCTTCCTGTAACACTGAGCAAGGTGGCAGGTTAAAGGCTTGTTGATGGGCAATCTGACAGTACCGACACGATTATTGTGTCATTATTGATATGCTGGTGGATGCTAAATATGTGTCAAGTATTGAAGATGGCTGTGTGCAGAAAGGAATATCAATATTGCTGGCGGTTGTCTTCTTTGTATATTTCTCCCATTGAAACTGGAATGAATTTGCTTGGTTAGCTTTAAATATTTCAGTCAGTCAGATTGATTAGAAAGCAACATATTTAGTCAATTTGTACAAGAATTCTCATAGTTTTGTGCAGCTCCCCTGTGGAATTTGGCAGAGAGTTATTTGCGGATAAGGTATGGAAGTTGGAAAAATTTCACCTCTGGACCTGGTGACAAGAATATGCTTCATTCAGTACCAGCCCAAAGGAGCTGCCATGGTGTTTAACCGTTGGAATTTGGGGAGGAGAAAGGAAGCAGAAGGTACCAGTTTCAATGTTGTTTTGCGTTGACAGTTCTACTTCTGAATTTGGGTAGCGGGCTTCCCTTGTGAGAGAACTTATTATTGTGGGTCTTGTATTGCAGTGTGTGGCAAGGTTGATACATTTTGCATAGTAGCAGGCTCTTTCGGCCCACGAGCCCATTGTCATCCAATTGACCTGAAACCTCAGAGGGAGGAAACCCGAGCATCCAGAGGAAACCCACGCAGACATGGGGAGAATGTACAAACTCCTTCCAGATTCAAACCCTGGTCACGATCGGTGGTACTGTTACAGCGTTGTGCTAACCGCAAACTGTGCCACCCCAGAAAGAAATGGAAGATTCTTTCAGCCTGATCCAGGCATGCGAGTGGATGTGATGGATCACACAGTCAATATTTCCAGTCTGTTAAGAAACATTGACTATTTCTCTTCCTACAGATGTTGTTTAACCTTCTGAGTTTTTCCAGGATTTTCTGCTTTTATTTCAGATTTTCAGCATCTGCAATATATTTGATTAAAAACAGCAGACTCATTGCCATAATTTTTCTGTTTGAGTGAACTTCCTCAGTGCAAAACGGTTAACTATTTTCCTGCACTCTAACAGTGACCTTGCTTTCTACTAACTACTAAACCCATCAGTCTAAGCTACCACTCTTGATACCTGTTTCCCATTCAGAAAAACAACTGAATTTTTAAGGGAAGCAAGCAAGGAAGTCTGCAGATACTACGGTTGAAGTAAAAACATGACCGCTGGAGAAACTCAGCAGTTCGAACAGTGTCCTTTATGTAGCAAAGATAATGATGCAGAACCAACATTTTGAGCTTGAAAGGTGTGGAAAAAATGTTGGCAGGCGTCTGACAAAATGGTGGTGGGGGGAGCAGGGGGAGAAGCACTGTCCCACCAGAATGAGCAAGGGAGGAAGTGGACAGCAGCAAACAGGGGGTGAGGGAGCATAGCTCTGCAAATGAAGGTGGAGGGCTGGTGGAAAGAAGACAAAGGGAAAGGGAAGGGAGGGAGAAGGTGTAGCATATTGGGTTCAGTCTCTACTGGAAGTGGCAAACCTAATGAAGTCCATCATGAGCACCATTGTGAGGTGCTGCCTGAGGAAGGCAGCCAATACCATCAAGGTACCTCATCACCTAGGTCACATACTCTTCTCTCTCTATTTTTTGTCAAGCAGCTATCAGACGCTTGAACCTCCTTGCACTGCCCTAACCATAACCATCGTCTTCACTCCATGAAGGTAGTGCACACAACCCAGGACATCATAGGTAAAACCCTCCAGAATATAGAGGACATTTACATCAGTTGTTCTCAACCTTTTTCTTTCCACTCACATACCACTTTAAGTAATCCTCATGCCATAGGTACACTGTGAGGGATTGCTTAAGGTGGTATGTGGGTGGAAAGAAAAAGGTTGAAAACCACTGTTTTAATCATCCCTAATTGTCTCATTATGTACATGGTTTCGTTACTCCAAATTTTTCTCAAGCAAAATATTTCAGTTACATTTGGGTCTAGAGCAGTGGTTCTCAACCTTCCCTTCCCACTCCCATACCATTTTTAGTAATCCCTTACTAATCATAGGGTTAGGGTTTACTTAAAGTGGTATGCGAGTGGAAAGAAAAAGGTTGAGACCACTGATCTACAGGGAACGCTGCCGTCAGAGAGCAGCAGCAATTATGAAGGATCCACACCACCCAGCAAATGCTCTGTTCTCACTGCTGCCATCAGGAAAGAGGACTCGGTGCCACAAGACTGGGTCCACCAGGTTCAGGATCTGCTGCTACCCCTCCACCATCAGACTCAACAACAAACTCAATCAGAGACTCATTTAAGGATTCTTACCTTTGCACATTTTACTCTCTGTACTGCACAGTCAGTTTGTTACATTTCTTGACTTGTTTACACATGTATATTGTGTAGTTTTTTTTTGCACTACCAATAAGTGGTCATTCTGCCTGGTCCACAGGAAAAAGAATCTCAGGGTTGCATGTGAAGTCATATACGTACTCTGACAATAAATCAGAATTAAGGACATCTTTAAGAAGCGGGGCCTCAAGAAAGCAGCTGCTATCATCAAGGACCCTCACTACCCAGGCCAAGCCCTCTCACTGCTCCCACCAGGAAGGAGGTACAGGAGCCTGAAGAGATGAACTCAACATCACAAAAACAATGTCATCCCCTCACCATCAGATTTCCCAATGGACAATGAACATATAGACACAACTTCATTTTCTCTCTCCTTTTTTAAACCTTTATTCTTTAAACCTTGTACTTATGGAATTGTAATTACAGTAATTTTGTACCTTGTTCTGCACAATACTGCTGAAGTAAAACAACAAATTTAATCACACGTGGTCATGATAATAAACATGATTCTGATTCTGTGGAACGACCAAAAGATCTGTCGGCATGATCGAAATGTCGCTTCTTTTTCTTGCATTAATTGAAACAGTGAATAAAACATAGAACAGGACAGGCCCTTGAGCCCTCGATGTGGTGTCGACCTACATAAAAAAAATCAAAACCCTTCCTACCTCGTAACCCTCCATTTTTCTTTCATCCACGCACCTGTCTCAGACTCTCTGAAATGCCCCTAATGTTTCAGCCTCCACCACCGCCCCTGGCAAGGCATTCCTGGCACCCACAACTCCCAGTGTAAGAAAAACTTACTCCTGACGTCTTCACTTTGTTCAGAAGTCCTCTGGTGTTTGCTACTCCTGCCATGGGAAAAATAGGCCGTCCACCCTATCTATGCCTCTCAGAATCTTGTAGACATTTTTTAAGTCACCTCTCATTCTTCATCGCTCCAAAGAGAAAAGTCCAGTCATCTATCTTTTTAGATTTATGGTCTCCTTTGCTGTTTTGGCATTTTGTGGTAATTTAACTGAGTCTATTGTAGTTGATGCATTTTACATGCTTGTTTTACTGCAGCAAGTAAGAATTACTGTGCATCTGTATTTATGAATATGACAATAAACTCTCATTATCATTATATTGGTCTGCCTTAGGAAGCCAAAAAGTTGGCTTAGCAGAAGTGAACCAATAAGCGGAGTCAAGAGGGGGGAGGAATAATACACATGGCTGCATGCAGTTGATGTGTCTTCATCTCCCCATGAAAGTGATGAGGGGAACTTCTTTTCTTGAATGTGTCATGGAAGTGGGTGGCAAAAGTGGCAAATGGGATGCAAATTTCTCATCCTCGTTTTCAAATCCTTTTATTTCCTTGGTCTTTCCCTACCATGGAAATTTCCTCCCTCCCCGCATCCCTCCAAGAATTCTGCACTCCTCAAGAGGCCATGAATCCCCTGAGACAGCTGTGTTATTGGCCATGTCAACCTCTGGAACCCTGTCTCTCCGTCCATTTTCTTTGAGACAACTTTCATTCCTTTGTACAGCAATGACCATCATTAGGCAGTGCCTCCTCACCACCTCACAGGTGAGTGAGCATAAGTAATATCTTGTGCTTTGTGTTAATAAATTTTGAATGGGAAGATTGTGGTTTTATTTGTTTAACATTCTATGTGAACGCAAGTTGCTGAGTCCAAGCATAGGAGAAATGCCAACTTTTCATCCAGTCTGACATCAGACTAAACCTTAATCTTTGAGGTTAAAGATGACAGCCTAGATCCTGGGAGTTGATTAGTGGCAACTGGTCCTACAGCTGGA
The DNA here is from genome assembly GCF_036971445.1 of Narcine bancroftii. Lineage (NCBI taxonomy): Eukaryota > Metazoa > Chordata > Chondrichthyes > Torpediniformes > Narcinidae > Narcine > Narcine bancroftii. The sequence goes on from NC_091474.1 coordinate 75,264,076, forward strand.
AGTAAAAATCAAGTTTTAGTTTGGTTATTGGATGGGTGAGTGGATCTGGCAGCAGAACCCCAGGAGGATTGTTACATGAATGCTGACTGCTCCACACTACAATGTTGAATAAAATGGGTAGACTCAAGCGATTCTCTGACATGGAAAGTGCTGTCGATGCAGGCTTCCATGGTGTGCAAGGAACATGCAAAATCACTGATCTGCTTTGGACTGTTTGAGCAAATGGCTCCCTTTATGGTCCATAAGACCATAAAATATTCAGCCTGTTGAGTCTACCCTACTGTTTAATCATGATCTGATCTATTTTCCCACTCAGTCCCACCTCCTGGTCATCTCCCCATAATCTTCGATGCCCTTGATAATCAAGAAACTATCAATCTTTGTCTTAAATACATCCAATGACCTGGCCTCACCAACCACCTGTGGCAAAAAAAAAAATGCCACAAGTTCACCACTCTTTGGCTGAAAAAATTCCTCCACATCTCTTTTCTATGCAGGCACCCTTCATTCCTGAAGTTGCGCCCTCTTATCCAAAACTTTCCCACCATTGGAAACAGCCTTTCTGCATCTACTCTGTCCACGCCTTTCAATGAGATCCCCTTCCCCAATTTTCTAAAATTCCATCAAGTACAGGCCAAGGATGGTCAAACGCTCCTCATATGATAACCCTTTCATTCCTAGTATCATCCTTGTGAACCTCCTCTTAACTCTCTCTAATGTGAGCACATTCTTTCATAAATAAGGTCCAAAACTGCTCACAATACTATGTGAGGTCTCATCAGTGCCTTATAAAGCCTCAACATCACACCCCTGCTCTTATATTCTATTCCTCTTGAAACGAAGGCCAGCATCACATTTGCCTTCTTCACTCAACCTGCAAGTTTACCTTCAGGCTATCCTGCACAAGAACTCCCAGGTCCCTTTGCATCTGTGTATTTTCAATTTTCTCCCCATTTAAAAGATAGTCTGTGCTTTTATTCAGTTATGGTGCTTTGGCAGAAGGCTTCGGAATTGATCATCACTTACTTTTCAAATAGCGGTGGAAGAAGGAAGATTTGCATGTCTGCCCTGACTGGCACAATTTCACCATTCTCCTTTACAGAAATTGAAGCGTTATCCCCAGCGTGTGATGAGAAACATGGCAGCAATTAATTCAGAGTAAGATCCCATAAAGAACAACAGGACCTGTATGGGTGCTGGAGGGACTGAACAGGTCAGGGACATACATGGGTGGAAATGGTCAGTCAAGGTTTTAAGCCAGGATCCTTTTGGAGAGAAGAAAACCTTGAGAATTTGCAGTGGAATAGAACAACAGAATTGCAAATGCTGGAATCTGAACCATGGAAAGCAGGAGGAACTGCATTCCTGCATCGAAATAGTCAGTCAATGTTTCAGGTCTGGACCTTAATAGTGATTAATAATATTGAATAACAGCTGCTGCCAGCAGGAAAGAGGTATCGGTGCCCAAGACTCGCTCCACCAGGTTCAAGAAAGAGGTATCGGTGCCCAAGACTCGCTCCACCAGGTTCAGGAAAGAGGACTCGGTGCCCAAGACTCACTCCACCAGGTTCAGGAAAGAGATATCAGTGCCCAAGACTTGCTCCACCAGGTTCAGGGCATTGAAGATCATTCTCTTCACTCCTTTTGATTCTCTTCTCTCCATGAGCCTGTAACTGAGTCAAATGATGCTGCTGTGATCCATCGTGGCAACACTAGTGGATAAAGCCTTCCACAGTCAGAGCATAAAGTACTAAAGAGAGGAATGAAACACAGAAGTCTGCAGATGCTGTGATTGTAGTGAAAACACAGAAATGCTGGATGAACTCAGCCGGTCACGCATCGCACTTTATGTAGCAACGATAAAGATACAGAACCAATGCTTCGGGCAGATGTAGGCAGGTGCCTGAATAAAATGGTGGGGGGGGGGGGGGGCGCAATTATTCACCTGAACAATTTTCAGACAATTGCCCTCACTGAGAGGGTTCGCCACAATAATGCTATTAAATTAGCAATCACTCCCAAATTTCACAGGCCCATAAGCAGGAGGTAATAGGTGGATAAGAGAGGGAGGGCACAAGGGAAAACAGGGGAGGGGGATGGCTCTGTGAATGGAGAGGGTAGAGGATGGAGAGCTGGAGGAAAGGAGAAAGAGGGATGGGGAAGGGAGAGAGAGCAGGGGAGTGGTCTTGCAGAAACCGGAGAAGTCGATGTTAATGTCATCTGGTTGGAGAGTACAAGATTTGATTCATCACATTACCAGGCGCTGGGAAAACCACACCTGCAATATTGTGTGTTACTCTGGAAGTCAAACTGTAGAGTGATTAAGTGAGGGAGCATGCAGAAATGATTCTCAAGGGACTGGAGAGCTCAGGTTATGAGGAGAGACTGGATGGGCTGGGTTGTTTACTCTGGAGCAAATAAGGGTGAGTGGTGATGTTCAGAGGGCTTTGAAAAGACAGATTCTCACAATCTTTTCCCCAGGGTAGGGGAGTCTAAAACCTGAGATGAGACCTGGTGTGATACAGCACAGAAACAGACCCTTTGTACCCTCACTGTCCATCAACCCCCCCCCATTTACACCTATCATGCCTTGATCCCACACTCCCATCAACTCCCCTCAGGTTCTACCCCTCACCTGCACACTAGGGTCAACTTGCTATAGCCAGAAAACCCATCTTTGAGATGCAGGAGAAACTCAAGTGGTCACAGTGGGAGCATGCAAACTCCACAGAAGACAGCACCTGAGATCAGGATTGAACCTGGGACACTACAACTGTGAGGTAATGGGTTTACCTGCTAAGCCACTGTGCTGCTATTAAGGATTGAATGTTTCCAGGGAGTGACATCACCTGAGTGCTTGATCAACTCTTCAGGGATGCGTGCGTCCAAGACATCATTCTTGAGCAGTTGCAATCAAAGGTAAATTTCTCCCACACAGCACATCAGAGGCTCTGAGACATCTTGGTCGCAAGAAAGTTGATGGTGTAGTTAGTGAAACCTAATGCTGGAATCACCTCATAAATAAATGCTGAGAAAGAGCAATGGCAGGGTAAAGCACACCTGCTGGAGCCACATACATTTTAGGAACTTGACGCCACTTCTGAAACACACCTGATTGTATAATTGCATTTTGCAAATGATGGGACGGCAATCAATGGGTTTCACCTGAATAATTTTCAGACAATTGCCCACACTGGGAGATTTATTTTTAACAAAATGCCATTCACATTTACTTAGTCATTTGCATTTAGCCAAAGGGCACGAGTTAAATCTACCTCCACAATATGGCTATTAAATTGGCAATTACTCCTAAATTTTGCGAACATAAAGACAAGCGGAACAGGTGCTGTTAAAGGAGAAACTAATTCCGTGCGTCTTTGTGTCTTGGATCGTGGGCTCTGAGTGGGTAAGATACGGCTATTAATCTGAGACCCCTCCAACCATTAAATTGCCACGGAGAGGGAATGATGTGGCAATGAAGAATGCATGTAAGCCCCATCATCCCTGGGCAAAGGCTCCAACTCCAAACACCTTGTGCCAAACGTTTCCTGAACTTTAATTAAAACCTTGTCGTTGACGTCGTGCTCGCTGCTGTTTGTGGCTGCTTGGTTTTTTGCGAGCGTAGGTTGTATAAAACCAGCCCCAATGACGTGACATTGAATGCAATCTGCACACGTAATTAAAAATACAAGCGGATAATGAAAACTCGATATAAATAAGCTATTTATTACACTGATCTGGGCGAGAAGTGTTGTGGTTAAATGACCTCTCCCTTTGAGTAAGATGTTATTGCATTTGAAGGTTGAAATTGCAGTTATTGCAGCTTTAAGGAGAATCAAACAGAATGGTTACATTTAGATTATAGAGTCAGAGAACACAGAGCAGGCCCTTCTGCCGAATCTGGGCTTGTCCCATTCAAAATCCTTCCAATCCATACACCGTCCAAATGCTTTTTTAATGTGTAATTATTCCCACTCCTAGAGCTTTCTCTAGCACCTCAGACCAGATGCAGATAAACCTCGGAGTGAAAAAGTATCCCCTCGGATCCTCTTACAACTCTTTACCTTTGCTCTTAAGCACTAGTACCTTGGGAAATAGGCAGTGAGCATTCACTTTATCATACACAGGTATACCCTGTTATCCGAAATACCATTAATTTATATGGGAACCATTTTTTGAACATTCCCAGACCCAAAAAAACCTTCCAAATCATACCAAAAAACACCTAAAACCTAAACTGACACTAATATATAGTAAAAGCAGGACTGATCTGTTAAATACACAACCTATATATAGTAGAAATAATAGTGTGGTTTCACTTACCAGAATTGGGAAGACAGTGAGCACATTGGAAGGCTGAGAGGTCACAGACACCGTTCAGAGCTATGGCGGCTTGATGCTGAGTGTTGTTTCCGGGGAAGGAGCTTGGCAGCACCACTCTCGCTGTTTGGGGTGCGCACTGCCTCAATAATGGCTCACTGCAAAACAAAAGCTGAACGTTATTCTCGCTATTCGCCCTTTTTTGTATTTCTTTCGATTAGCAAAAACAGGCACCAATTTTGTAGCTCTTCCATAAAAGCGAAGAGGTGTAACCGAACTTTCGAAAAGCGGGGGATACCTGTATTCTTGTGTAATAAATTTAAAATTTTGACACATGGGCCCTTTCAACCGACGAGCCCGTGTCGCCCAATTACACCCAATTGACCTACAGTATGTTTTGAACAGTGGGAGGAAACCGGAGAACTTGGAGGAAACCCCCGCAGACATGGAGAGAACGTGCAAACTCCTTACAGACTGCATGGGATTTGAAGCCCGGTCCTGATCGCTGGCACCTTGCTAACTGGCCACCCAATAGCCAATACTATTTAAAAAGTTGACTCCCTTAGTTGTGACCCAGGCCACCGGCCCATCCAAGTTCTCGCCTAGGCCCCAGCTGCCCAACTATTGGAGGCACCAATGCCCCTCAGGGGCTCCAAGCTGGCACTCATTGAGAGCATCTATGAGGCAGCCTGCATCATAATGAACCCTATCACCCCCGGTCATAATTCCTTCTCATTGCTACCTTCAGATAGAAGCCTGAAGTCTGGCACTTTAAAATTTTTAAATTAAATTAGACATACAGCACAGTAACAGGCCAATTTGACCCTACGAGTCCATGCCACCCAATTTATACCCCATTAACCTATACCCCGGTATGTTTATTTTTGAATGGTGGGAAGAAACCGGAGCCTTTGGAGAAAACTCATGCAGACCTGGGGAGAATATACAAACTCCTTGCAGACAGCATGGCATTTGAACCCCAAGGTCCAGTCCTGATCGCTGGGACTGTAAAGGTGTTGTGCTAACTGCTACGCCAACCGTGGTGGTTCAAGAACATTCTTGAAAAACATTCTTGGTTCAAGAGCAGTATTTTTTTAAAAACACCTTAAGAGGCTCTTGAACTGCCCCACACTTTCCTATCCCTGATATAAAACTGCTCCAAGACCACTAAAAGATCTGTTTAGTGATGAGTGGGTGATATCTTGTGTGATTCTTCCTTGAAGAAGCATAACATTCCAGCTGAAAATTGGTCTGATGACGGCAATGTTCACTCCACAGGTTACAGTGAAGGATTAACAGATTTCTCTTCCTTGAGCTCACTGCCCACAGCACTAACCTGATCTGGATGCAGAGATGGCTTTCCATTCCCGTGAGTCATCGTGCGGAGAGGCAAGTAGACTTTTAGCAGCATCTGGATGTCAGGAGGTGGACACCAAGGATTAGTTGTGGATCACCTTGATGGCTGACTCTGTCAAAAGCATTTGAACAAGCTTTAAATGTTTCTGACTTCCAACAGACCTTTTAAAAAATGAATCAAATATTCAAATAAGTATGACAATAACATAATCAACAAGTTTGTCGATGAAACCACGGTAGAGGGTTGTATAAAGAAAGGCAATGAGTTTACATACAGGAAGGAGATTGAAAACTTGGCTGAACAATGTACTAACAACAACCTCGCACTCAATGTCACCAAAACCAAAGAGCTGATTGTTGACTTCAGGAAGATAAAACCAGAGGTAAACGATCCAGTGATCATTGGGAGATCAGAGGTGGAGAGGGTGAGCACATTTAAATTTCTGGGAATCACTGTCTCAGAGAACCTTTCCTGGACCCAACACACCAATGTCATCACCTTTACTTTCTCAGGAGTGTGCGGAGGTTTGGAATGACGTCAAAAACCTTGGCAAACTTTGACAGTTGTGTAGTGGAAAATGTGCTGACCGACTTCATCACGGCCAGGTATGGGGGAAACCAATATGTCTCAGCAGAAAGCCCGCAAAAGGTAGTGGACACAGCCTAGTACATCACAGACAAAACTCTCTCCATTGCTGAGAACATCTACAGGGAATGCTGCCATCGGGGAGCAGCAGCAATCATCAAGGATCCACACCACCCAGCATACACTCTGTTCTGGCTGCTGCCATCAGGAAAGATTTGCACCACCAGGTTCAGGAACAGCAGCTCCATCATCAGACTCCTCAACAATAAACTCAATCAGGGACCATTTAAGGACTCGTACTTTTTCACATTATTTATTAATGAATATTTATTTTCTGAATTGTGCAGTTTGTTTGCACTTCCTTCTTGTTTACATTCCTCTCTTTTGTATGTGCATCTTTCTTGACTACAGTTCTTACCAATCAGTAGAAATTCTGCTTTGCCCACAGCAAGGAAGTATGTGATGTCATGGATGAATTCTGACAATAAACCTGAACTTTGAAATAAGTTTGAAGGATTTAGGAAATTTCTAAAAACATTGCATTGAATTGAAAACATACCAATGTACTGCAATCCTTGAATTTAATTAAAACATTAAAAGGAAAATAAATTACTTTGCAAAACTTAAAATTTTACCAGACCTTGGACCTATTAAAATAATGGCATTCTGTAGGTGAATGTCAGATATGCTTTGATATAAAATTGAGTAGCTGGATAAAAAGATAATTCAATCCAGTAGGTCATATGGAGGATCACGCATGTCACGTGACCCTGCCGACAGGCAACGAGTTGGAAATCACCTCACCTGTCAATCAAGGTAAGCACACACCTGACCACTGGCCCATTTAATTGCATCATTAATACCCGGGCACTATAAAGCCAACCACGCTTGAGCCATCTCCCTCTTGCTCTTCTGGGATGAACCCTAGCTCCACTCCAGGTTGTGAAGTGTGGGCAATGCTGGCGAGTCATTGGTAAGGTGAGTGCAGACAAAGAGTTAGCAGCTGTAGTATTGTGTGTCCAGAAATCAATGTCTCTAGTTAAGAGCCATGCCTGCACTGTATCAAGGCGTAGCAGGTATCGTTATTTTCACAATTGTAGATGTATATTTTCACAGGTGGTTGCAAGTATTGGATAGTTGTTACATCTGGCGTGTGTGTGTGTGTGTGTGTGTGTGTGTGTGTGTGTGTGTGTGTGTGTGTGTGTGTGTGTGTGTGTGTGTGTGTGTGTGTATGTTTGTGTATGGGATATGTGTGTTTGTATGTATGAGTGTGGTGTGTGTGTGGGTGGGGTGTGGGGGTGCATGTGGGGTGTGGGTGTATGGGGGTGCGTGAATGTATGGGGGTGTGTTTGCATATGTGTGTGTTTGTGTGCATTTGTATGTGTGTTTTTGTGTATGGGGTGTGTGTGTGGGCATAAGTGAGTGTGTGTGTGTGTGTGTGTGTGTGTGTGTGTGTGTGTGTGTGTGTGTGTGTGTGTGTGTGTGTGTGTGTGTGTGTGATTCCTGTTGCTATTTCCCGACTTGTATGAATAAATAGCACTGTTAAATTTTAAAAATTAAACATTTAAATTTTAAGTGTTTAAATTTTAAATGTAGTTTTTTGTTACTTTAAATTTTAATGTAGACATACAGCATGGTAACACACTTAATGAACCTACAACCCTGGTACATTTTCAACAATGGGAGGAAACTGGACTCAGAGAGGAAAACCACGCAGACACGGGGAGAACGTACAAACTCCTTACAGACAGCGTCAGGTTCGAATCCTAATCCCGATTGCTGGTACTGTAACAACATTGCGCTAACCACTACACTAACTGGGCCATCTCATTACGCTAACTGTGCTAACCCCTTGCTGTGGTAACCATGCTGCCACAGGTTTAACCAGCCTGTGTTCAGGCTTGCTGCTCTTGGAACCTGTTGAACTTATTTTCCACACACAACATTCAGGAAGTTTGTGCTCAGCTCCTGACCCATGGAGCAGGGAAAGAAGTCAGCTAATCTCTATCTGTGCCCCTAATGTCGTTCCATCATCTGCATTTCCAGGCAGCAAGTCGAAGGTGAGTTGACCTCGAAGGAGAACATTACTGGTCAGTGGTTCATTGTTCAACTGTGAGCACATCTCGACCACTATTTATCATAGTCTCCAGATTGCTTGTGCTGCTGGGATGTTCCCTTTCCGTGCAGATTTGGTGACATATTTCTTGACATGATCGTGCACTAATCAATTAAGATTCCTGCGGCACTGCTTCTAAATCAGTCTGAGCACTGAGAGATTGATGGTTGACTGATTGTGCATCTATGGAATTGATTTACAACACCAGCAATGCATTGATAAACAAATCAAATATTCACCCATCAGAATGTTCATTACTATTGCAGAGAAGATCAGATTTATGTACGTAATATTGCAAAATTACTGCTTTCCTTTGATGAGAGCTGTATTAACAACAAAAGAAATGAAGAAAATGACAATGACTATATTTCCTCTCTCTCGTCTGGTCTGCAGTCATTAAAATTAGATTAGCAGGATAAAGACAGGAACAATCCTTAAACTGTTTGCAAAACTAATGTGAAGTGCCCAGCCTTGCAAATTATCATGGCTAATCACAAATACACGCTCCACTGCTCTAGTAATTGTAGTCCTTATTAGTCACATTCTTGTTGTTTCCATTAGCAACTAAAGTGGAAATGCGGGGATCCCCAGTGATGGGGAGTCAACAGGCTGCATCGTTGTGGTGTGAGGACACGGCTTCCGTTCCGTTCCCTTCAGTGTCGTGATATCTTGCTGCACACAAACATCCTCAAAGGTACACACATTCGGATACACGAACAAGTACGTACACATAAAGGTACACGTCATTACAAACACATACAAAAAACGTATCTAAATACAGAGCCACTGAAGCAATCGTGCACACACAGAAATACAGAAACAGACATAAATCCAGATGTAATCAGAGACAAAAGCACTCCCTGCACACACATGCACATGCATACACAGACATATGTGAACACAACACACACATGTACAAAATACACACCTGCATACACAACACACATGCAGACATAACACACATGGCACACTCATGTACATAATACACATGTGAATGCAACATACAAACATATAACACATACAGGCATGCAGACACACATGTACACAACACACACACACACACACACACACACACACACACACTCTTTTTCAACTGGAATCCCAGTTAATTGGCAGTGCAGTGTCCCTGGAATAGGAAGCCGTTTGTGCTGTTTCCCCTGTGCCACCTTTAACCGGGACACTGTCTGCTTTTTCGCTGAACACAACTCATCCCCAGGGACCGAAGAGACCACCTTCGACCAGAAATGGGTGACTTTCTGCTGTCCTTTTTCCACTGGTTTAATCAGCACGTCGGCATCAGTTGTCGCCGTGGATATGAGTAGGGGACGAGGTCAGCAATCCCTCGCGTGATTTGACATTATTTGACTCTGGCATGCAGATTACTTTCCTTTTCCACTGGACCCTTAACCGGTTAATTCCCCATTAAAACCTGGGACAAGTTGCCAGTGCAAAAGGGGTGACGTGTGCATACACAATACACGCGCACACATCACACACATGTACATACACGACACATACATGCATGCAGACACCCACATGGCATACACACATACGCAACACACATGGTATACACACACATGTACACAACATGCAGACCACATATACACAACATATACACACGGATACAGAACACACTTGTGTACACAATACACATGGTATACAAACATGCACACAAGATGCACATACATGCATGCAGCCAAACATCTACACAACACATCCACATGCATGCACAACACACACACCCCTAGCTTTCCTTGCAGAATGGTCACGTGGAACAACTTGTATCCAGCTCCAATGCCTTGCCCTGTCATCAGCCTCTCCCCAACCCCCTTGACAGCAAATCCAGCTCCTTCTGCAAGCTGTCAAGGTTATCGAGAAAAATAAACCCGAGAGAATTGTGTAGGTCAAGCAGCATTTGTGTGGAGTGGGGAGGTGGTGAAGGAATTGTCGGCGCTCCAGGTCGAGTCCTCACATCAGGGTTGGAAAGGGAAGGAGAAGAGGGTATAGTGGTTAGCGCCAGTGATAGAGACCGGGGTTCGATTCCTGCGCTGTCTGTAAGGGGTTTGTACTTTCTCCCCGTGTCTGCATGTGTTTTCTTTGGGGGTTCCAGTTTCCTTCCACAGTTCGAAATGTACTGGGGAGTATAGGTTAATGGGGTGTAAATTGGGTGGCACCTGCTCGTGGGCTGAAATGGCCTGTATGTCTACATTTAATAAATTTAATTTAAAATATGCAGAATGGAGAAGGGCTGGGGTAAGATGGGTCCAGTTGCTGACCAAGCAGGGGTGAAGGATGACGAGGGAGGAGTAGAATGGGGAAGGGAGGAAGGAGAACAGCTTTGTTTTAGTTGCTTTTGAAATGCTACAGGCAACCAAATACAAAAAAACTATTGTATATTTAGTGGCTCTGTAGCTTCTCAGCAGCTATCATGTCAGAAATTGGGCATTTATTTTTTTGTTTAGTTTTGAATGAATTAGAGCTGCAGAAGGAATAAAATTGCCTTCATTCTGTCAATAAAAGAAAAACATTGAAGAATAAAATCAACATGCTCTTGTGATCATTATAGAATCAACTCTGTCACAGCAACAGCCATTTATGTTGCTTCTGTATTTGTAAAGATATTATGGATAGGATATCATTTCAGGGAACGTATAATGTTTAACTAATAGAAATGTTTCTCAACACTCACATTTAAAGACTGTCCTGATTGAATGTCCTTACACACTGTAATACAAAATACAGTAAAACCCAGTCACTGGCACCAATGGGGATTGATAGATATCGGATAAGTGAATTTTCTGGTTGCTTGAGATTGCATGTTGCATGATTGGCGAGGCACGCCAATTTTAAACTTCTGTGGCGGCCCGCAATTGTGGAGATCGGGCCAGCACATCACGCGGCAGCAGACACAGACAGAAATCGCTAAAGCGACTTTCAGGACAACGAACTGGCAGGGGTAGAAGTTGGGGCAGCATCAGGCCAACAGCCCTAAAATAGCATTAGTGAACCTGTCCCAGCTAACTCAGCAGAAACAGGCAAGAAGGGCCTTCATATGCATGGTTGTTCCCGCCCGCTATTGTTATTCACATGGATGACTCAGTCAATCAGCAAAAAACCAGAGGGAACTTGAACAGTATAAAAGCAGCCTTTCCAGTCCTAATAAAGTGAGCTTAACCTGCCACACTATGTGTGTGTGTTTCTTTGTAGAAGTCGGCTACACTTGCATATTTTTTACCGATCTATTTTCCTCGATTATTTTTGCCGGTTGCTTGCGTCCCGGATAACAGAGGTTCCAAAGTATAATTAAACCTACATTCATCAAAGGTTCAAAGCAAACAATGAGGACGAGTGTTTGAGTCTCCTTTGCCATGTATGTACTGAGCCAGTCAGACATCAGGCTTGACAATAATACTGGACTTTGAGGCATTCTGGGCATCAATTGAATGGGCAACATTTATTGCCACCCTGTTCAATTGGTGGTGGGAATAAATTACTTTTGAATACAACCAGAACAGGGCAAAGGGGATCCACTTTCACCGTAATGTGGAAATTGCTGGACCAAGGAATTCCTCCTGGCTTCCCTCTGGCAGGCAGATAACACCACATTAACAGAGCTTTTGATTGATTGCAGCAATTAATCTCTATTAGTTGATTTACCACAGACCGCAATTTTCAGCGGATTTTTTTTTTGCCAGTCGCTTGAGCCTGCCGGTTGCTTGAATTCCGGATAAAGAGGATTTTACTGAAATTTTCCTGAATTTTAAATTAAATTTAGATTCAGATTTCAGATTTATTGTCATTATACATGACATCACATACAACCCTGAGATTCTTTTACTTGCAGGCCAGGCAGAATCAGCAATTTATTGGTAGTGCAAAAAAACAAACTGTGCACAACGTACCCATATAAACAGATAATGAATGTAAACAAACTGACTATGCAATACAGAGAGAAAAAAACCCAAAATCAATAAAGTGCAAGCATAAGAGTCCTTAAATGAGTCCCTGATTGAGTTTGCTGTTGAAAAGTCTGATGGTGGAGGGGGAGCAGCTGTTCCTGAACCTAGTGGGGTGAGTCTTGTGGCACCGATACCTCCTTCCCAATGGCAGCAGCGGGAACAGAGTGTGTACTGGGTGGTGCGGATCCTTGATGATCGCTGCTGCTCTCCGACGGCACCGTTTCCCCGGAGATGGTGGGGAGGGTTTTGCCTCTAATGTCCTGGGCTGTGTCCAGGACCTTTTCCAGGGCTTTGCGCTCAGGGGTATTGGTGTCCCCATAGCAGATGGTGATGCAGCCGGTCAGCCCACCTTCCACCACACCTCTGCACTAGACCTCAGCATCCACAGATTTTCTTATGTACGTGCCTTCAGCTGCCCAAGAACCCAGGTTTTGGAATTCCAACCATGAATCGCAGGACCATTCCTGCCTCCTCTAAAATTCTGCCAGGCTAATTGATATGTGTGAATTACCCCTCTGTGTTGGATACTGGTCAATACATAGGCATCTGAAAGAAGACAAGCATGATTAGGTAGCAGTGAGTGGGGTGGGTGCCTTATAGTGCCAGCAATCAGGAGCAGGTTTTGAATGCCGCACTGTCTCTAAGGAGTTTGTACGTTCTCCCCGATCTGTGTGTGTTTTTACTGGGGGCTTTGGTTTTCCCCCCACCATTCGAAACATATCGGGGGGGGGGGTGTAGTAGGTTAATTGGTCATAAATTGGATGGCATGGGCCAAAATGGCCTGTTACCATGCTGTATGTCTAAATTTAATGTAAAAATATTAAACGTTTAACAACAAATCTCAGGGCTACAGAGACAAAAAGGGAGTGAGAATGGGACTGATAGGTTTGATTTCCAGGAGATGCTTTCTATCCTATTGTCTCCTCAACGTACTGTTGGCTTTCACTGTAAATCCTCCCTCCTTTTTGGTCAGCTGGAAGAACATTTATTTCTGTTTCTCCGTTTTTAAAAAATTTGCAAAGTAGACTGGAAAAGCTTTTTTCACATTAAAGGTGGTTTAAAACTGAAACGCTGGTGTTTATGTTCCTTGCATTGGAGAAATGAGCACTCACAGCATTTTCTGTGGGATTCAAATTCTTCATTCTGCTTGACTACAGCTACAGAGTAATAATCTCTTCCAGAATTGAGCAGAAAAGATCCATCTGGCAAAAATGGAAATCTCGTTGAGAGGAAATGGCTTGAATAAAATTGCAGATCCATATCACAGTCTGAAAAGTGCACACATGGCTTCAGCAAAGCAGATGCTTTCCTTTCAGATGAGGGGAGTGATGCGCAACATCGAGAAGGGAAAGTCCTCGAGACACCCTCATCCGCTGTTGTTGGAGACCTTGCGTTCACCCGGCGCGTGGGGAAACACATCACAGAGGCAGAATTGTTTGAAAAGCAGTTTCCAATGGAGTGAGAGTGGGTTGAAGATCTGAGAGTGAGAAAGGAATAGAGGAAGGAATGAAGGAAGGATGAAGTGAAGGGGGAAGCTAAGGAATGAAAGGGGAGCAGTGCCCAACTCGAAACGTTGATCATCCCCTTGCCTCAGGAGATACTGCGTGACTGACTTGAGTCCTTCCAACCATTTGTTTTTTGTTGCTATGACAGGAATGGATGATACCGTACAGGAGTATCAAAGCCAGCACCACCAGATTGAGAAACACCTTCCCACGGGCAGTGAGACTAAAGGAACGTTACTAACCATCTGAGGCTCTCATATGTACAAAACAATATTTATTGATTTATTTGTATAGATTAAATACTTTTCCTGCATATGATTCGTTTGTCTCTACGTCTGGTCATGTTTCTGCATACTTTGCCCTGTGAACCAGAGAACGCCGTTTCGTCCAAATGTACTTGACAAACTTGAATTGATGTTGCACTAAGTGTTTGTCCGATGACACCTTTGTGTGGGCTTAATGAATCCCGCCAACAGGTTCCCATGTTTCAAAGCAGCCTTGAGCTCTGTGCACTTTCAGATTTGGTAATCATCTCTTGAGCGTAAAAATTGTTCTGAGATTCAGGTCTTGGGCGTGTACTTGAAGAGCTGAGGTTTGCAGTTACTGACTCATGGCTAATAGATGAGATTATGCTTGATGAGCACAGACACTGTTGTATTGGGATGAGTATCAGATTCAGTGGGTTCACAGAGAGACGAGCCTGGACACAAGAGATACAATCACACGGGAAACAAACAGGGGAGAACGTTAAACAGAACTCGATCACTATTTCACTTAAGCAATGATATAGACCTTCACCTCGGACTTTGGTTGGATTCTGACAATGTTTAACCTATACTCGACCCACGCACACACTACAAACAGGGACTCACACACACACCCGGTTCCCTGACCAATAGGGTTGCGGCTCTTTGCAAGTGTTGATCTATTACAATACTACGGCTCATTTTTGTGTAGTGCACACCTTACCCGCAACACTTCCAGCACAGTAGCGACCTGGCATAGTTCACGAGGCAGAGAGAATAAAATGTGCTGTCAGTTGGTGTTATAGTAGTTCAGGTGCCTTGCCGTTCGGCGTGGGCAATCATGTCTCTCCATCCATCACATGCTAATCTGTGCTTCTAGCCAATAATGACCCAGGTGATTCAAAATAGCCAAAGGCAAGGTGTGCACTAATGGATGGCCAGAGTGACTGATAGGTGAAGTGACTTCTGAATAAGTTTCAGGCAGGGAGGACATGTAACCACCCACAATACACACATTCCAGACAGGCAAGGAGGCCCCGTTTCCTCAATGCACAAAAGACACAATGGGCCAAGCTGCCTCTCCTATGCCATAATGATAGGTCTATTTCAGTAGCAGAATGGTGCAGCATTTACTATCAATGACATCCAGCTCCAGGCCACATGTAGTGGGCATCATCAACATAGAGTATGCATGCTCTTGCAATGACAATATGGGTCAGAAAAAGAATCTCAGGGTTGTATGTGATGTCATGTATGTGCTATGACAATAAATTTGAAATCTGATTTCCCCTGTGTTGATTTGCTCCATTTTCCTCCCCCATTGGATAAATGGCCACTAGAAATCCCCCATCAGTGGCGGTTAACAATAAAGGGAATCAAAAGGGAGTTGGTGTGCATGTGTGAGAGAGAACAAGGGGAAGGGTTAGGGATACAATGTGAGGGGGAGGGGATTGCTCATCCAAGAGCTAGTATGGAATTGGAAGGCAGAGTTACTTCCCTCTGTGCCCTTATGAGATACGATATTTTCTAATGTCAGGGAAGTGACTGAACGGAAGTTCAGGAGGCAGCAAAGTGTAACCAGAAATACTCCAATTAGATAAGTTCTGTTTCAATGTGATATCAACATGTCCAGTAGAGGCCGTGCTCTGGTCTTAAGGAAATAATCTTGTGTGCTCCATTGTATCTGCTGGTCAATAAAGGTTTGCCAGCATAATCTGACCGTCACCATTTCTAGCTGACAAGTGGACATCCTAGCAGTTTTCAAATGCAGTGAGTGTTTCTATTGGTGAGTTCCAGATCCCATACTGGCCTCTGGTTAAAAGTAAACCTTGCTTTACAAAGTTAATTAACAATGTACACAGTGATGTAGTTTAAAACGAAAAAGTACTGGAGAATCTCAGCAGGTTACATAGTGTTCATAGGAAGCAAATGTTTCGGGCCTGAATCCTTGACAAGATACCTTGATGAAGGGCTCAGGCCCAAAATACTGCTTCCTTTGAAGGCTGTATGACCTGCTGTGTTTCTCCATTACTTTTGGGCGGGCCTCATAAAGGCATTTCCAAATGCTGAAAGGCCTGGATGTGGCAGGGATGTTTCCCACAGGGGGAGTCTAGGACAAGAGGACATTTCAGGTTAAAAGGGCATCAATTTCAAACAGAGATGGGGAAAAATTTCTTTTGTCGGAGGGTCATGTGCCTGTGGGACTTGGTCACAGGCGGCTGTGGAAGCGAGGTTGTTGGGCGTATTTAAGACAGGTATTTAATTAGTCAGGGCATCAAGAGTCACAGAGAGAAAGCCAGGGAGTGGGGCTGAGGGGGTGGACAGATCCGCTCATGATTAGAATGGTGGAACAGATTTGATGGGCCCACGTCTGCTCCCATAATTTGAGATCTAAACTTGATTTACAAAGCTGGGATGAAACATGGGGAGTGATTGGAGGCATGCGTGTGATGACTGTAGAATGCCTTCAGTTCTGGCTGGCAGTATTGTTTAGGAAGGCTTTCAAACAAACATTTCAAACATGTCAACATTACCACAGACGATTGGCACCTTAATTAGTTCTAAATTAACTTTGTTGAGTTTGATTTATCACTCACTTATGCTCATGAAGGCTCATGCAGCAGACACAAAGACACACATGCAAACTGTCATACAAACACAGCATACCCTGATTTATGTATTCGAATGGGATTGAGAATTGAATTCTGGAACATCTTTTGACTCAGCAGTTAAATAAATATTTATTTTTGAGATAAAACTGCAAGGGCAGCTTTGTGTTTACACCATAAAATACTCTTCTGAACACATAAGAAAAGCAACAAAGTCAAAAGAGACTTCAGATACTGGAATCGGAAACAAAAAGAGAAAACTGGGAGAATCCAGAAGGCTAGCGGTCGGTATCTGCAGAGGCAACAGTTGTAACTGTGTCAGAGATGAAAGAGAGTCACGAACTTCAAATTCATCTCTGAGGATCTATCCTGGGGCCTCCATGTAGATTCAATCATGAAGTGGGCTCGCCAGCGGTTAGACTTCGTGAGGAGTTTGAGGAGATTTGGTACGTCACTAAAATTTCTATAGGTGTACTGTGGAGAGCATTCTGACTTGTATCACTATCTGGTATGGAGATGCTAATGCTTAGGGCAAGATGAAAAACTACGGAAATGTGAACTTCGCCAGTGAAATCATGGGCACCAGACCTCACTCCATCAAGGACATCTACAAGAGGCGGTTTCTTAAGAAAGCAGTCTCTACCTTCAAGGATCCCTACCACCCAGGCCATGCCCTCTTCACACCACTACCGTCGGAAAAAAGGTACAGGAGCCTGAAGATGAGCACTCAGCAGGACATGGACAGCTGTTTCTCATCTGCCAATGGATTTCTGAATGATCAATGAACCACAGACACTGCCTCGCTTTCTCCTATTTTCTTGCACAATTAATTTATTTTTGCAATGTAATTTATAGCATTATTCACTGTGAAGCTGCCATAAAACAACAAATTTCTTGACATGTTCAGGTCAATAAATTCTGATTCAATTTCGATTTCCTTTTATGGACCTCTCTGAAACCTCAGAAGACCGATATCTTCTACAAACCCACAGCTTCCTCAACTATACCTCACCCCACCAGGCCTCCTGTAAGGGTACCTCCCTTTTTCCTCAATTTCCCTGTCTCCTCCACGGTTTCTGTTCTTAAGATGAGGCTTGCGAAGCTTCAGTGAGATAATGTTGCAACTATATAAAAATCTGGTTAGACCACCCTTAGGGAATTGTGTTCAGTTCTGGTCACCTCATTATAGGAAGGATGCAGATGCTTTAGAGAGAGTTCAGAAGAGAATGCCAGCATGTTGTCTGGATTGGAGAATGTGTCTTATGAAGCAAGGTTGATTGAGCTCATACTTTCCTCGAGTATGACAGAAAATGAGAGGCGATGTTATCGAGGAGTATAAGATTATTAAGGATGGAGAGAGTAGACGACCAACACTGGTGCAGTGTGTAGAATCTGCCATAGTTCAACACAACTTCTTCAACCGTGCAACTTCTTCAACCGTGTCATCTCGACTGATGGTGAACAATGAGCTGATGGAGGAACTCAGAAGGTCAGGCAGCATCCGTGGATAGAACTGTAATGGATTTGTGTTAAACTTTAATGTTAAAATCTTTAGTTATCAAATATATATGTCTTAGTAAGGTTAGTTCTGGTGGTCAGGATCACACACAGGTCACATCACATTTACAGAGACACCACTGCATTCAGAGAGAGAGTGTTCATATCGGAGTCGCCAAGTCTAGAAGAACGAGATCATAATGGAAGTGAAGTAGGCCTTAATTGATTCTAGGACAATGGATGTGTATGCACAGCATTTTGCTGGCAGCTGTTCAATTAAGCAAATTCTTAGTTGAGTGACATTGCTCAGACTTTCCAGAGTCATAAACACTTACGCCTCTTGAAACGGAGATTAGGTCAGAGGTTTTTATGGACATGGAGTGGTTTTAAAGAAAGGCAAAAGGTTCTGAAGAAATGAAATTAAAACCATGGTAATGTCATGTCACATGATGTCAGAGAAACATAATTATCATATGATGTCAGAGAAACATAAATGAAGAGAGAGAGAGAGACATTATGAAACTAGTTGGAAGAAATTAACCCTTATGTGTAAGACACAGGAGTAAAACAGTAGTCTCTGGAGAGAGATGCTGTTCTGTGTAGTATTACCCTTATTCTAGGAGCTACACAAAATCAGTGGCCATAAAGAAGACTCACTTCACTGTCTCTTTGAATAAGGAGGACAGTTTTGGAATTGAAGATACAGTAACCAGAAAAGGTATTGCTGTGTGCTACTCCTGGAAAAGGGGAACGCAAAACAAGGGGCTATAAAGTAAGTAAGACCACTTTGTTCTTGATTTAAGAAATCAGTGGAAAACAGACTCCATAACTCTTAGGCAAGATAAGAAGGAGTTTGTGAAATCACTTGCAAAAAGAAATATCTCTCTGAAAGACAACTCATCAAGAGACTTGTGAGTTTAAAAAGATCTGACGATATAATGTTAAAAAGTGCTTCATAATTACTTCTGAACTGTAATTTAAAAAGATCCTCAAGTTCAACAAGATGCTTGAAACTGGACTTTAAAATTGACTTTTACAGAATCTATCTATCTCTATCTATCCATACACACACACACACACACACACACACACACACATTTGCGCATAGTGGGGTTTAAGATAGAGTTAATTTTAGTGATAAGTAAGAAATGTTAATATGTTATTAATAGTTTAATAAATACTATTATTTTGAATTTACCAGTTTCTGGTGAATTTTGAATTGCTGTTCCTTTGTTAGTATTAATAAGATTTAATTAGTTCGTAACAACATGAACAGGTCAAACGAGATGATTGTGAACTTTAAGAGGACCAGGAACAATGACCCTCAATAACTCTGTAGTGGAGATGGTGGAGAGCATCAAGTTCACTTAACTAGTGACCTATCATACACATCCCTTCACTTGTCAGGAAAGTGCACTTCCCGAGAAGACTGAATTGGACAAGGAATTGGCCACCAATATGTCAATCTATCTATCGAGAGCAATCTGGCCAGTTGCATCACAGTGCTTGTAGAGAAATGGACTGAGGTCAATCCAGAGAGTGGCAGAGAGGATCACTTCCCACCCTTCCTCCCATTGATGTGATCTACCAGGATCGTTGTCTGAAGAGGGCTCCTGCCACCCCACACACATCTTTCAGCTACTCCCATCGAGGAAGATACAGGAGTATCAGAAAAATACAATAAAATGCTGGAACAACTCAGCCACTCATCCATAGGAGACAAAGATATATTCACGACATTTCAGGCCTGAGCCCTTCTTTAAGGAATAAGCAGAATAAGCCAGAAGTAGAAAATCTCAGGAAGTCCAAGAATTCAGACAATTGGGGAGGAATCCAGACCAACAAAGGTGTTAGCTAGATATGATAAGGGACGAAGTGAGAATTTATCATGTTTGTGCAAAAGGAGATGGAATGGAGAGACAGAACTAGGGAAAGGCAAGGGGGAAGAAATGGGGGAGGGGGTTAACAAAAGCCAGTCTGGCAATGCACGAGACCACAGAAGGTTGCTTCACTTGGAAGAACTGTTTGGGGCCCTGAATGGTGGTGAGGGAGGAGGTGTGGCCACAAATGGAGCATCTCTTGTGGTCACAGGGTTAGGGCCCAAGAGGAGGGAGGAGTGGACAAGGGAGTCATAGAGGGAACAGTCCCTGCAGAAGGTAAAGAAGGGAATATGTGTCTCATCTTCCTTCTCCATCAATTGTCCTTCCAAGTGAAGCAACATTTCACATGAATTTGCAAGGGTCATCCACTGTATCCGGTGCTCCCACTGTGGTCTCCTCTACAACAGAAGATTGAATGCAATCTGAGAGATCTCTTCGTTGAGCACCTCAGCTCTGTCTTCTGCAGTAGCGTGGATCTCCCAGTGCCCACCCATTTCAATTCCCCATCCCATTCCCTTGCTGACATGTCTGTCCATGGTCTCATGCACTGCTAGACTGAGACCACCTTCAATTAGAGGAACCACAACTCATCTTCCAAATGCGACCGTCCAAATGAATGACATTAATATCGACTTACCCTGTCACCTTTCCCCAACTCTCTCCCTTCACAACCATGATAAATTTTTACCTCAACCCTTATCACATCCAAGTAACACCTTTTGTTGGTCTGGATTCCTCCCCCATTGCTTGATTTCTGAGACTTCCTGGTTCTGGCTTATTCTTGAAGAAGGGCCCAGGCCCAAAATGTCAGCAATACATCTTTGTCCCCAAAAGAGGCTGAAGAGACCGGCTGAGTTCCTCCAGCATTTCAATGTGTTTTTACTACAATCACAGTGTCTGCAGACTTTCAGTTTCACCACGAGGCTGAGGAACAGCTTCTTCCCACGGGCAGTGAGAAAATGCTGAACGACCAGAGGAACTGCTCACACTGACCATCTGAGACTCTCATATTGACAAAACACTATTTATTTATTTATTTTTATACATTAAGTACTTTGTTCTGCATCTGTTTTGTGTCTGTATGTGTGTTATGTCAGGGAGACCAGAGAATGATGTTTCATTGGGTTGTACTTGTGCAATCAGATGACAATAGACTTGGCCCTCAGTTTTTGTTATCCAAACCTATGATCATGCAGTCCCCAGGCTATTAATATCCAATTTACGGATGAATGGCACTTATGTACGGACTATGAGCAACTTCAGTGGTTCATTGGCTTGAGAAGGAGAATGGCGTCCACCATTTGAGTTGGATCACATTGTGGTTGATGATCAAAATCAACTGTTAGCCCAGTGGTTCTCAATTTTTTTATTTCCATTCACATACCACTTTAAGTAATCCCTATGCCATCGGTACTCTGAGATTAGTAAGGGATTGCTTAAGGTGGTATGTGAGTGGGAAGGGACGTGATGGAGTAGTGACCAGTAAGAAAATACCAGCCCTCTCCAGAAAAGTAAAAATAAAGTAAAGAAAATGCAAAGCCACAAACACAGAAACCATAACAAATTAAAAATAAAAGTGTAGAGAAAATGGCAGCAAAGAAAGAAAAACCAAAAGCAACAGGAAGAAAAGAAGAAGGAAAGACGCCGGAAGAGAAAGGTGAAGGCCTTACCTGTACGAGGAGGCCCGCCGTGGAGAGAGAAGCCCGCTCCTTGAGGTCAGTGGAAACCCCAAACGCAGGACTACAAAGGTGGCTCACGGAGCCAAACAAAAGTGCGCAACCGCGCATGCACGAATCCACGATGCACAAGCCAAAAACAATACCGACGGGAGGGGGGACCAGCTGAGGAGTAAATCAGACAAGAATAACCCAACAATAAGACTCCCAACAGGAAAACATAGAAAATAACGGGAACAAGAAGGAAGAAAGTGAAAAAAGGAAATCAGAGAAACAACAGATGACCAACCCAGAGGAAGGAGACCAACACCAAGACACCTTTAATAAAAATAATAAAAACAAATATACCCAACAAAATAAAATAAACAACCCAACAAGAAAACCAGAAGAGACAGAGGTAAAGGACACAGATCCTGGAGTGGACTCAGAAGAAGAGGAGGGAGAACACAGAGAAATGGAAGATGAAGGGAAGGGACAGTACATGGATAAAAAATTCTTTAAAGAATATATGGAAACAGTAAAAGAATGGCAGTCACAAGAATTCAGTGAAATAAAAAGAAGAATAAAAAGTATAGAAAAGGTGAATAGATTAGAGATGGTCATGACAGAAATAGGAAAAAGAGTGGACAAGGTGGAAGAATGAGAAACAGCCATAGAAATGGAGGTAGATGACTTAAAAAAGAAATTGGAAGAATCTGATAAAAAAAGTTAAAGAGACACAGGAGCTGTTAGCTCAGAAGATAAATATAATGGAAAACTATAATAGGAGAAACCATATAAAGATAGTGGGCCTTAAGGAAGATGAAGAAGGCAAAAATATGAAAGAATTTATAAAAGAATGGATCCCCAGGGTCCTAGGAAGACCAGAATTACAGGAAGGAATGGAAATAGAAAGGGCACACAGAACATTAGCCCCTAAACATACAGCCACAACAAAAACCAAGATCCATTCTAGTAAAATTCCTAAGATATACGACAAGAGAAAATATATTGGAGAAGGCAATGAAAAAAAATAAGAGAAGACAAAAAACCACTGGAATACAAAGGTCAAAAAAATTGTTTTTCTATCCAGACATAAGTTTTGAACTCCTGAAGAAAGGAAGGAGTTTAACACAGAAAAATCGACCCTATGGAAAAAAGGTTATAAATTTATGTTAAAATATCCAGCGGTGCTTAAAATAGTTATCCTGGGGCAGCAAAGCAAACTGTTCTCGGATCCGGAAAAAGCATGAAAATTTGCAGAACACCTACAAAACAGACAGAGAGATGAAGCGATGTAAAAAGAACAAAAATGACAACAAACTATATATAAAGAAGAATAAATTATAAGTAAGATCTAAGAAGGGAAAAAAGAGAAGAAAGGAAGTAAGGAGGGAATTAAGAGAGTGAGCTTTGTTATATGTGAAGATTAAAATCTTTTCTGGGGGGCTGGATGGGGAAGAATAACAGTCACTGCGAAATCAGTTGATGCTTGCGAGCGGGTTCGCAATCCAAACGGAGAGGGGAGATGTGGTTGCCCGACAAGGGACAAAGGGCAACTCAGAGAGGGTAGGGGCTATTGGGGGTAAAGGAATTTTAGATATGGGAATAGTGGAAATATTTTATGTTTTAGAAATGTTGTCTTATAATGTGTTCAAAAAAAGAAAGCAGAAATGGATAAGAAGGGAAGGTGGTGATGAGGAAACGGAAAGGAAAGGTAAACAAAGTATGAAATGGCCATGTTGAACTATATGACTTTAATTATTAATGGAATACATAACCAAATCAAAAGGAAGAAACTGTTAAATTTACTGAAGAAAGAAAAAAATGATATAGCATTCTTACAAGAAACACATCTAACTGAAGTGGAACACAAGAAATTAAAGAGAGATTGGATAGGACATGAAACAGCAGCATCATATAATTCAAAAGCCAGAGGAGTAGCTATATTAATCAATAAAAATGTACCAATCAAAATAGAAGAGGAAATAATAGATCCAGCAGGGAGATATGTAATGATAAAATGTCAGATTTATTCAGAATTTTGGAATTTACTCAATGTATACGCACCTAATGAAGAAGATCAAAATTTTATGCAAGATATCTTTTTGAAGATAGCAGATACTCAAGGGAATATATTAATAGGGGGGGATTTTAACCTTAATTTGGACTCAAACATGGATAAAACTGGAAAAAAGACTAACAGAAAGAACAAAATAACCACATTTATAATTAAATCGATGCAGGAAATGCAACTTTTGGATATATGGAGGAAACAACACCCAAAGGAAAAGGAATATTCATATTATTCGGGAAGACATAAAACATACTCAAGGATAGACCTATTCCTGTTATCAGCCCACATTCAAGGAAGAGTTAAGAAAATGGAATATAAAGCTAGATTGTTATCAGATCACTCACCCCTGTTATTGGCAATAGAGCTGGAGGTCATCCCACCGAGAATGTATAGGTGGAGGTTAAACTCCATGCTACTTAAAAGACGGATTTTAGAGAATTAATTGAGCGACAAATTAAAATGTACTTTGAAATAAATAAGGAATCAGTGAAAGATAAGTTTATACTATGGGATGCAATGAAAGCATTCATCAGAGGACAGATAATAAGTTATGTAACTAAGATGAAGAAGGACTACAATCAGGAAATAGAACAGTTGGAAAGGGAAATAACAAATACAGAACAAGAATTAGTAATAAAGGAAGATACAACTAAAAGAAGAGAATAGACAGACAAAAATATAAAATATGAAACACTACAAACATATAAGGTGGAGAAGAACATAATGAAGACAAAACAGAAATATTATGAGCTAGGAGAAAAAAACACACAAAATACTAGTGTGGCAGCTTAAGACAGAACAAACTAAAAGAACGATATTGGCATCAAGGAAAAAGGACAAACAAATTACATATAACCCAATGGAGATCAACGAAAACTTCAGTGAATTCTACGAACAACTATATCAAACTGAAATCGGTGGGAAAGAAGACAAAATAGATGAATTTCTAACTAAAATTGAACTACCGAAACTGCAAACAGAAGAGCAAAATAAATTAATAAATCCATTTGAAATAGAAGAAATACAGGAGATATTAAAAAAAACTACTGAACAATAAAACACCGGGAGAGGATGGACTCCCAATAGAATTCTATAAAACATTTCTTTGGCTTGGCTTCGCGGACGAAGATTTAAGGAGGGGGTAAAAGTCCACGTCAGCTGCAGGCTCGTTTGTGGCTGACAAGTCCGATGCGGGACAGGCAGACAGGGTTGCAGCGGCTGCAGGGGAAAATTGGTTGGTTGGGGTTGCTTGTTGGGTTTTTCCTCCTTTGCCTTTTGTCAGTGAGGTGGGCTCTGCGGTCTTCTTGAAAGGAGGTTGCTGCCCGCCAAACTGTGAAGTGCCAAGATGCACGGTTTGAGGTGATATCAGCCCACTGGCGCTGGTCAATGTGGCAGGCACCAAGAGATTTCTTTAGGCAGTCCTTGTACCTTTTCTTTGGTGCACCTCTGTCATGGTGGCCAGTGGAGAGCTCGCCATATAACACGATCTTGGGAAGGCGATGGTCCTCCATTCTGGAGACGTGACCCATCCAGCGCAGCTGGATCTTCAGCAGCATGGACTCGATGCTGTCGACCTCTGCCATATCGAGTACTTCGACGTTAGGGATGAAAGCGCTCCAATTGATGTTGAGGATGGAGCGGAGACAACGCTGGTGGAAGTGTTCTAGGAGCCGTAGGTGATGCCGGTAGAGGACCCATGATTCGGAGCTGAACAGGAGTGTGGGTATGACAACGGCTCTGTATACGCTTATCTTTGTGAGGTTTTTCAGTTGGTTGTTTTTCCAGACTCTTTTGTGTAGTCTTCCAAAGGCACTATTTGCCTTGGCGAGTCTGTTGTCTATCTCATTGTATAAAACATTTAAAGACTTATTAATTCCTCCTCTCCTGGAAGTCATGAACCAGATTGAAAAAAACACAAAATATACCAGATTCATGCAAAACAGCAATAATTACAGTAATACCAAAGACGGGGAATGATCCACTAACACCAGCATCGTATAGACCAATATCTCTACTTAACACGGCTTATAAGATAATAGCTAAATTATTGGCAAACAGATTGGCTGACGGTGTACCAAAAATAGTAAAACTAGATCAAACTGGATTTATTAAAAAAAGATGAACAACGGACAATATCTGTAAATTCATTAACTTAATCCATGCAGTACAAGGAAACAAAACTCCAACAGTGGCGAATGCTTTAGACGCATAGAAAGCCTTTGACAGAGTAGAATGGAATTATTTATTCAAAGTATTACAAAAATTCAACCTAGCAGAGAAATATATTAATTGGCGTAAGTGACAGTAAATGGATATATATCAAACCAATTTAAATTAAGCAGATCAACAAGACAGGGATGTCCACTATCTCCCTCACTGTTCGTGTTAGCTATAGAACCACTTGCAGAACTGATAAGAACAGAAAATAAAATAAGAGGGATAAAAATAAAAGAGAAGGAATATAAAATCAGTCTATTTGCAGATGACGTTATAATATACTTAACAGAACCAGAAATATCAATAAAAGAATTACATAAGAAATTGAAGGAATATGGAGAAGTATCAGGGAACAAGATCAACACAAATAAAAGTGAAGCAATGCCAATGAATAATGCGAATTTCACAAAGTTTAAGAAAGAATCACCATGTAGATGGCAAACACAAGCAATTCGATACCTAGGTATACAATTAAATAATAATCTCGGCCAGCTATACAAACTAAATTATCAGCCATTAATGAAAAAATTACAAGACGACTTAGAACACTGGAAAAACTTACCACTAACACTGATAGGAAGGATAAACTGTATTAAAATGAACATCTTCCCAAGGATACAATAGTTATTTCAATCATTACCAATTCACCTAACAGAGAAATTCTTCTAGGCGCTAAAGAAAATAATAAGGAAATTCTTATGGAAAGAAGGGAAACCGAGGATAGCGCTAGATAAATTAACAGAATGGTAAAATCAAGGAGGCTTACAGCTACCAAACTTTAAGAATTATTATAGAGCAGCACAATTAAGATACCTATCAAATTTTTATCAAACAAGGGAAAAACCAGACTGGACCAGATTAGAGCTAGATAAAATAGGGGAGAAGATACCAGAACATATACTATATAAGTGGGATGAAAAATTGGTGCAACATAGGAATTCACCAGTATTGCACCATCTGCTCAACATTTGGAAGAAGATTCACGTAGAAAGGAATAAAATAAATGATCAACTACCAAAATTAATATTGACACAAAATCAACTAATCCCTTTTACAATAGATAACCTTTCCTTCAGAGAATGGGAGAGAAAAGGGATCAAAAGAATAGAAAATTGTTTTTCGGGAAATAAATTATTATCTTTTGAACAAATGAAAGACAAATATATAACTCACGATACAATGTTTGCATACCACAAACTGAAAACCTCCTTGAAGGACAAATTGGGAAACAGTTTGAGGTTACCAGAAGGAAGCAATTTTGAATATGTGATTACAGACACAATGATAATTTAAAAATTTATAACAAACTGCAAGAAAAGGAGAACGAGGAAACAAACTGTAAACCTAAACAAAAATGGGAACAAGATCTAAACATAAAGATAAAGAATGAAACATGGGAAAAGCTATGCTGCAGAACTATGAGAAATACAATAAACACGAGGTTACGCATGAAACAATATAATTGGTTACACAGGCTATACATCACACCCCAAAAGTTAAATAAATGGGACCCAACAGTATCAGACAGATGTTTTCGCTGTAAAAAGGAAACAGGAACAACAATACATGGAATTTGAGCATGTGAGAAAGTGAAAAAATTTTGGGAAGATCTAAACCAGATATTAAATAAAATCACAAAAAGCAATATACCAAAAAACCCAGAGATCTTCCTTCTAAGTAATACAAGAAATAAAGAATTTGGACTCGATTTGGATGGAGCACAAAAATTTTTTATTATGATAGCCCTAGTTGTAGCAAAAAAATGTATTATGTTAACCTGGAAATTAGAAGACAACTTGAGAATACAACAATGGTACATAGAAATAAATAAATGTATTCCATTAGAAAAAATAACATATAATTTAAGAAATAACATCACAATATTCAAACAAATATTGGAACCATACATGGAACACAATAGAGAAATCCTACCACGGACCTCCACCACCTAAAATGACAGAAGGAGAAGACAACGAAATTAACTGATTCAGTATAGAAAAGTAAAAGACAAAAATTTCTTGTTTATTTTTATTAAGTGATGACATTGTTTAACGGGTTTAATGTATCATATAGATTGAACTTTGAATAAATGGGAAGGGGGTGAGGGAGGGAGGGAAGGGTGGGGGGAAAAAGGGGAGAAAATGAATGTATATATTCAAGAGAAAAATGTCTGTATATATTTTGGTCAGTATGGTTTATAGTGTGAAAAATAAAAAAAATTTTAAAAATTCAAAATGGCAGACGCCATTCTCCTTCTCAAGCCAATGAACTGCTGAAGTTGCTCATAGTCCGTATGTAAATGCAAGTCATCCGTAAATTGGATATTAGTAGTCTGTGGACTGCATGATCATAGGTTTGGATAACAAAAACTGAGGTTAAACCAATCAATTCCTCTCGTTGTACCATGTTCAAGCTTTGAGAGGGTTCGAAGGCAGTTCACCAGGATAATTTTGGGAATGAAAGGGTTATCATATGAGGAGCATTGGATAGCTCTTGGCCTGTACTTGTAGGAATTTAGGAGAATGAGGGGGATCTCACTGAAACATTTTGAATGTTGAAAGGCACGGACAGAGCAGATGTAGATCGAACATGGTCAATATTTGGTTGTTTCTGCTTTTAATGCAAAGTTAAAACCACAAATAAATGATCATGTAATTGCCATTCGCACTGGATACAATATGTGGCAAAAATTCTTTATTCTTCCAAATTATTCTGTTCTCTTTTTGATTCAAAATCTGCTTTGTGCACTGCAAAAATGTGATTTGCATGAATGAAATGTAAAATTAACAATTCATAATGCCTCTGTTAATTTTATAAATGAGGGAGACAATCCCAGTGCCATGACAGATGGTTTCAGTGTCTCACAGAGCTATTGCTAAGGGCGTTTTTATTTCCAACAACTAATGGAAGAAAAATCCCAGCAAGCGCCTGTTGCACACAGCTACATTTCTGCAAATGTCCATGTGGATAGGCCACTGCCCAGGAACCATGAATATTTGTGAGTTCACAATAGCCTTCTTTGTGCTATTACATTGCTGCCTTCATTCATAAAACAAATGCCCTCTTCCAGTCAGAGAGGACCTGTTCATTGTTGAAACATAGCAATCAATCTGCAGTAACCAACTCCCATAAGCAGCAGGGTGATCACGACCATCAATTCGACTGATATCACGGTGCCTGTCTGAGAGAGAAGGTACTTCTACTCTACATCGAAGGGACAGGGGACAGACAGGGAGATCACTTCGTTAAGCAGCTTGGCTCTGTCTGCTGCAATAGCGTGGATCTCCCAATGGTCACCCATTGCAGTTCCTCATGTTGACATGCCTGTCCATGGTCTCAGGAACTGCCAGTCTGAGACCAGCTGCAAACTGGAGGAACAACACCTCATTTTCAGTCTGGCCATCCTCCAACAGGAGGACATCTCCATTTTCCATTAAACACTTCCCCATCTTCATCGCCCTATCGCCTTTCTCCCAGCTCTGTCTCTCTCTCTCTTTTCCCTTTTGCCTCGGTCTCCTTTCACACAACCAAAATTAATTCTTGCCTTTCCTCAAATCCGATTAATACCCTTTGACTCTGGCCTACTTCCCCTCCCATTCTCCCCCCTTTACTCCCCAGTGTTTATTCAGATGCCTTCCTGCTTTTTTGCTTATTCAGAACCTTGAAGAAAGGTTCAGGTTGAAACGTCGGTGATACTTCTTTAATGGGCAGTGCGAGACCGGATGAGTTCCTCATGCATTTTGGTTTTTTCTGTAATCACAACATCTGCAGGCCTCGGTGTTTCACTTCTTTGCCCGAATCTGATGTAGGTCTTGCTGCATCAGGGTGCAGACTGTTTCTCACCTTGCAAGTGGGGGAGTTTTCCAGCCTTTCTGAGGTTACATAAAAAGGCTTGCATTTGCATCTCAACTTTCAGAATATTGCAACCAATTTACAACTAACATCATGAGAAAATGATTACTGCATTTGGGCAGTTTGGGTAACCAAATTCTCCCCTACAGAATTCACAAATCACGACCAAAATATCTGAGATACAGAATAAAAATTTGCTCTTACAAAATTTACAGGAAAAAATAAATAAGTACAACTATGGCTCAA
Organism: Narcine bancroftii; assembly: GCF_036971445.1. Taxonomy (NCBI): domain Eukaryota; kingdom Metazoa; phylum Chordata; class Chondrichthyes; order Torpediniformes; family Narcinidae; genus Narcine; species Narcine bancroftii. The sequence goes on from NC_091474.1 coordinate 75,294,196, forward strand.
AATGGATTTCTTGGTTCATGCACAGATGATGAGGCATTGTATCAGAGAAAACTGCAATATCTACTGTTTTCTTGAACACAACCTCCTCTGACTATAAAGTGGGACCCACCTGTATCTGATCAGGTTCTCGTTTATAGGTAAAACACAGGATTCTGTTAACACTGTGGTTAAGTGAAAAAACACATAAATGCTGGAGAAACTCAGTAGGGGAGGAGAGGTGGGAGATGATAGGTGGAGGGGGGTAACATTGCGGGGTGGGTGGGGGAGGGAGGAGTCTAGACTAGGTGGAGAGAGAAAGGTAGTAGGAACTGGAATAACTAAAAGTGGGGGGGGGAGGAAGGGGGACAAACATTGAGTTCACTGCATTCCACTACTCAGCTTGCTTTTTCCCCCTCCCCGCCCTTAACTAGTTATTCCAGTTCCTACTTCCTTTCTCTCTCCACCTAGCTTAGACTCCTCCCCCCCCCACCTATCATCTCCTACCCTCTCCACCCCCCCTCCACCCCATCACCCTTCCCCCTTTGGTTCGGACATCTCTCATGTTCCCCCACACCTTGATGAAGGGCTCAAGCCCGAAACGTTGGTGACACACCTTCACCTTTGCTACATAAAGGCATCCGGTTTGACGTGCTGAGTTTCTACAGCATTTGTGTGTTTTTTCAGGTTCTTGTTTATGATCATCTGACTGTACATATGCAACCAGACGAAACCGCCTTTCTCCGGATCACGGTGAGCACTCACAATGACCAGTACTTAATAATCACATGAAGATAAAATTTAAAATAAATATATGATGCACCACCAATAACTTCAAAGGCTAGAAGTTGTAGAGAAACTGATAGGCTTTTATTCACGACAGAATGGAGGTTCGTCCATACTGGTCGACTGTCTTGGACTGAGGCGGGAGCTGTGGGACAGTCACTTTTATTCAAGGGCCAGTGGAAGGAGCGTCAAGCACAGTCAGCAAGGGGTGTGTCCTAACACATCCAAACATATATACAGTGGTTTTCCACTATGTATATATATATATATATATATATATATTTAGTTATGGATTACTTAGTTGCAGGACACTGTTCATCAATCTCACAGAGGGTGGGAAGAAGCTTGGAAGTCCTGATTTAGATGCTCCTGTACCTCCTTCTTGATGTTACTTGGTTAAAAATACTGTATACTGGAAGGAAAAGGACTTCTCTCATTCTTTCAACCCTACTTTACTGGCAACACTGCCAGTAAATGTCATCCACAGAGGAAAGGGAGACCTCAGTGATCTTCTCAGCCGTTTTGATGATCCTCTCTATTGACTTCTGGTCTGTTACTTTGCAGTTACTGTCCGGCACAATGATACAAACGTACATTGCTCCGGTAAAGTGTTGTCAAGATGGGGGCCGGTAGTCTTGCCCTCCTCAACTTCGTGAGGAAGAGTAGGTGCTGCTGCATGGGCTGCGAGGTGTAGTGGGTCCAGGATAGGTCGTCCTTTCTATGCACCCCAAGGAACTTTGTGCTCCCTACTCCCTCCACGATGGGACCATCATCCTTTCTCTGCACCGCAAAGAACTTTGTGCTGCCACTCCCTCCACAGTGGGACCATGATGTTTGCTATGAACCGCAAGGAACTTTGTGCTCCCCACTCCCTCCACGATGGGACCATCATCCTTTCTATGCACAGCAAAGAACTTTGTGCTCCCCACTCCCTCCACGGTGGGACCATCATCCTTTCTATGCACCACAAGGAACATTGTGCTCCCCACTCCCTCCACGACGGGACCATCAACCTTTCTATGCACCGCAAGGAAATTTGTGCTCCCCGCTCCATCCATGATTGGACCATCATCCTTTCTATGCACGACAAGGAACTTTGTGCTCCCAACTCCCTCCACAGTGGGACCATCATTCTAGCTATGCACCTCAAGGAACTTTGTGCTCCCCACTCCCTCCACGAGGGGACCATAATCCTTTCTATGCACCGCAAAGAACTTTGTGCTCCCCACTCCCTCCACGGTGGGACCATCATGCTTGCTATGCACCGCAAGGAATTTTGTGCTCCCCACTCCCTCCACGATGGGACCATCATCCTTTCTATGCACAGCAAAGAACTTTGTGCTCCCCACTCCCGCTACAGTGGGACCATCATACTTGCTAAGCACATCAAAGAACTTTGTGCTCCCCACTCAGTCCACGATGGGACCATTATCCTAGCTTCGCACCGCAAGGAACTTTGTGCTCCCCACTCCCTCCACGATGGGACTATCATTCTTGCTATGCTCTGCAAGGAACTTTGTGCTCTCCACTCCCTCCACGATGGGGCCATCATCCTTGCTATGCACCGCAAGGAACTTTGTGCTCCACACTTCCTCCACGATGGGACCATCATCCTTTCTATGCACCACAAGGATCTTTGTGCTCCCCACTCCCTCCATGATGGGACCATCATCCATGCTATGCATCGCAAGGAACTTTGTGCTCCCCACTCCCTCCACGATGGGATCATCATCCTTTCTATGCACCACAAGGAACTTTGTGCTCCCCACTCCCTCGATGATGGGAACATCATACTTGCTATGAATCGCAAGGAACTTTGTGCTTCCCACTCCCCCCACGATGGGACCATCATCCTTTCCATGCACTGCAAAAAACTTTGTGCTCCCCTCTCCCCCCACGATGAGACCATTATCCTTTATATGCACCTCAAAGAACTTTGTGCTCCCCACTAAATCCACGATAGGACCATCATCCTTGCTATGCACCGCAAGGAACTTTGTGCTCCCCACTCCCTCCCCGATGGGACCATCATCCTTGCTATGCACCGCAAGGCACATTGTGCTCCCCACTCCCTCCGCGATGGGACAACCATCCTTTCTATGCATCGCAATGAACTTTATGCTCCCCACTCCCTCCATGATGGGACCATCATCCTTTCTATGCACTTCAAAGAACTTTGTGCTCCCCATTCCGTCCATGATGAGACCATCACACTTGCTATGCACCGCAAGGAACTTGGTTCTCCCCACTCCCTCAACGATGGGGCCATCACCTTTCTATGCACCTTAAAGAACTTTGTGCTCCCGACTCCCTCCACGATGGGATCATCATACTTGCTATGCACCTCGAAGAACTATGTGCTACCCACACACTCCACGATGGGACCATCATCCTTGCTATGCACCACAAGGAAATTTGTGCTCCCCACTCCCTCCACGATGGGACCATCATCCTTGCTATGCACTGCAAGGAACTTTGTGCTCACCACTCCCTCCACGATTGGACCATCATCCTTTCTATGCACCTCAAAGAACTTTGTGCTCACCACTCCCTCCGCGATGGGACCACCGTCCTTTCTATACACCGCAAGGAACTTTGTACTCCCAACTCCCTCCGCGATGGGACCATCATCCTTTCTATGCACCTCAAAGAACTTTGTGCTCCCCATTCACTCCATGATGGGACCATCATCCATTCTATGCACCGCAAGGAACTTTGTGCTCTCCACTCCCTCAACGATGGGGCCATCATTCTTGCTATGCACCGCAAGGAATTTTGTGCTCCCCACTCCCTCCATGATGGGACCATCATTCTTGCTATGCTCAGCAAGGAACTTTGTGCTCCCCACTACCTCCACGATGGGACCATCATCCTTTCTATGCACCTTAAAGAACTTTATGCTCCCCACTCCCTCCACGATGGGACCATCATACTTGCTATGCACCTTGAAGAACTTTGTGCTCCCCATTCCCTCCACGATGGGACCATCATCCTTGCTATGAACCGCAAGGAACTTTGTGCTCCCCACTCCCTCCGCGATGGGACCACCGTCCATTCTATGCTCCTCAAGGAACTTTGTGCTCCCCACTCCCTCCACGATAGGACCATCATCCTTTCTATGCACCTCACAGAACTTTGTGCTCGCCACTCCCTCCATGATGGGACCATCATCCTTTCTATGCACCTCAAAGAACTTTGTGCTCCCCATTCCCTCCATGATGGGACCATCATCCTTTCTATGCACCGCAAAGAACTTTGTGCTCGCCACTCCGTCCACAGTGGGACCATGATGTTTGCTATGCACCGCAAGGAACTTTGTGCTCCCCACTCCCTCCACGATGGGACCATCATCCTTTCTATGCACCGCAAAGAACTTTGTGCTCCCCACTCCCTCCATGGTGGGTCCATCATCCTTTCTATGCACCACAAGGAACATTGTGCTCCCCACTCCCTCCACGATGGGACCATCAACCTTTCTATGCACCGCAAGGAAATTTGTGCTCCCCACTCCCTCCATAATGGGACCATCATCCTTTCTATGCACGACAAGAAACTTTGTGCTCTCAACTCCCTCCACAGTGGGACCATCATCCTTGCTATGCACCGCAAGGAACTTTGTACTCCCCACTCCCTCCACGAGGGGACCATAATCCTTTCTATGCACCGCAAAGAACTTTGTGCTCCCCACTCCCTCCACGGTGGGACCATCATCCATTCTATGCACCGCAAGGAACTTTGTGCTCTCCACTCCCTCAACGATGGGGCCATCATTCTTGCTATGCACCGCAAGGAACTGTGTGCTCCCCACTCCCTCCATGATGGGACCATCATTCTTGCTATGCACCGCAAAGAACTTTGTGCTCCCCACTCCCTCCACGGTGGGATCATCATCCTTTCTATGCACCACAAGGAACATTGTGTTCCCCACTCCCTCCACGATGGGACCATCAACCTTTCTATGCACCGCAAGGAAATTTGTGCTCCCCACTCCCTCCATTATTGGACCATCATCCTTTCTATGCACGACAAGGAACTTTGTGCTCCCAACTCCCTCCACAGTGGGACCATCATCCTTGCTATGCACCGCAAGGAACTTTGTGCTCCCCACTCCCTCCACGAGGGGACCATAATCCTTTCTATGCACCGCAAAGAACTTTGTGCTCCCCACTCCCTCCAAGGTGGGATCATCATGATTGCTATGCACCGCAAGGAATTTTGTGCTCCCCACTCCCTCCACGATGGGACCATCATCCTTTCTATGCACAGCAAAGAACTTTGTGCTCCCCACTCCCTCTACAGTGGGACCATCATCCTTGCTATGCACAGCAAGGAACTTTGTCCTTCGCCACTCCCTCCACGATGTGACCATCATACTTGCTAAGCACATCAAAGAACTTTGTGCTCCCCACTCCCTCCACGATGGGACCATCATCCTAGCTTCGCACCGCAAGGAACTTTGTGCTCCCCACTCCCTCCACGATGGGATCATCATACTTGCTATGCACCTCGAAGAACTTTGTGCTACCCACACACTCCACGATGGGACCATCATCCTTGCTATGCACCGCAAGGAACTTTGTGCTCCCCACTCCCTCCACGATGGGACCATCGTCCTTGCTATGCACTGCAAGGAACTTTGTGCTCACCACTCGCTCCATGATGGGACCATCATCCTTTCTATGCACCGCAAGGAACTTTGTGCTCTCCACTCCCTCAACGATGGGGCCATCATTCTTGCTATGCACCGCAAGGAATTTTGTGCTCCCCACTCCCTCCATGATGGGACCATCATTCTTGCTATGCTCCGCAAGGAATTTTCTGCTCCCCACTCCCTCCGCGATGGGACCACCGTCCTTTCTATGCTCCTCAAGGAACTTTGTGCTCCCCACTCCCTCCACGATGGGACCATCATCCTTTCTATGCACCTCAAAGAACTTTGTGCTCCCCACTCCCTCCATGATGGGACCAACATCCTTTCTATGCACCTCAAAGAACTTTGTGCTCCCCATTCCCTCCATGATCGGACCATCATCCTTGCTATGCACCGCAAGGAACTTTGTGCTCTCCACTCCCTCCACGATGGGACCATCATTCTTGCTATGCTCCGCAAGAAACTTTGTGCTCCCCAATCCCTCCACGATGGGACCATCATCCTTTCTATGCACCTTAAAGAACTTTGTGCTCCCAACTCCCTCCACGATGGGACCACCATCCTTTCTATGCTCCTCAAGGAACTTTGTGCTCCCTACTCCCTCCACGATGGGACCATCATCCTTTCTCTGCACCGCAAAGAACTTTGTGCTCGCCACTCCCTCCAGAGTGGGACCATGATGTTTGCTATGCACCGCAAGGAACTTTGTGCTCCCCACTCCCTTCACGATGGGACCACCGTCCATTCTATGCTCATCAAGGAACTTTGTGCTCCCCACTCCCTCCACGATGGGACCATCATCCTTGCTATGCACCACAAGGAAATTTGTGCTCCCCACTCCCTCCACGATGGGACCATCATCCTTGCTATGCACTGCAAGGAACTTTGTGCTCACCACTCCCTCCACGATTGGACCATCATCCTTTCTATGCACCTCAAAGAACTTTGTGCTCACCACTCCCTCCGCGATGGGACCACCGTCCTTTCTATACACCGCAAGGAACTTTGTACTCCCAACTCCCTCCGCGATGGGACCATCATCCTTTCTATGCACCTCAAAGAACTTTGTGCTCCCCATTCACTCCATGATGGGACCATCATCCTTTCTATGCACCACAAGGAACTTTGTGCTCTCCACTCCCTCAACGATGGGGCCATCATTCTTGCTATGCACCGCAAGGAATTTTGTGCTCCCCACTTCCTCCATGATGGGACCATCATTCTTGCTATGCTCAGCAAGGAACTTTGTGCTCCCCACTACCTCCACGATGGGACCATCATCCTTTCTATGCACCTTAAAGAACTTTGTGGTCCCCACTCCCTCCACGATGGGACCATCATACTTGCTATGCACCTCGAAGAACTTTGTGCTCCCCATCCCCTCCACGATGGGACCATCATCCTTGCTATGAACCGCAAGGAACTTTGTGCTCCCCACTCCCTCCGCGATGGGACCACCGTCCATTCTATGCTCCTCAAGGAACTTTGTGCTCCCCACTCCCTCCGCGATGGGACCACCGTCCATTCTATGCTCCTCAAGGAACTTTGTGCTCCCCACTCCCTCCACGATAGGACCATCATCCTTTCTATGCACCTCACAGAACTTTGTGCTCGCCACTCCCTCCATGATGGGACCATCATCCTTTCTATGCACCTCAAAGAACTTTGTGCTCCCCATTCCCTCCATGATGGGACCATCATCCTTTCTATGCACCGCAAAGAACTTTGTGCTCGCCACTCCCTCCACAGTGGGACCATGATGTTTGCTATGCACCGCAAGGAACTTTGTGCTCCCCACTCCCTCCACGATGGGACCATCATCCTTTCTATGCACCGCAAAGAACTTTGTGCTCCCCACTCCCTCCATGGTGGGTCCATCATCCTTTCTATGCTCCGCAAGAAACTTTGTGCTCCCCAATCCCTCCACGATGGGACCATCATCCTTTCTATGCACCTTAAAGAACTTTGTGCTCCCAACTCCCTCCACGATGGGACCACCATCCTTTCTATGCTCCTCAAGGAACTATGTGCTCCCTACTCCCTCCACGATGGGACCATCATCCTTTCTCTGCACCGCAAAGAACTTTGTGCTCGCCACTCCCTCCAGAGTGGGACCATGATGTTTGCTATGCACCGCAAGGAACTTTGTGCTCCCCACTCCCTTCACGATGGGACCACCGTCCATTCTATGCTCATCAAGGAACTTTGTGCTCCCCACTCCCTCCACGATGGGACCATCATCCTTGCTATGCACCACAAGGAAATTTGTGCTCCCCACTCCCTCCACGATGGGACCATCATCCTTGCTATGCACTGCAAGGAACTTTGTGCTCACCACTCCCTCCACGATTGGACCATCATCCTTTCTATGCACCTCAAAGAACTTTGTGCTCACCACTCCCTCCGCGATGGGACCACCGTCCTTTCTATACACCGCAAGGAACTTTGTACTCCCAACTCCCTCCGCGATGGGACCATCATCCTTTCTATGCACCTCAAAGAACTTTGTGCTCCCCATTCACTCCATGATGGGACCATCATTCTTTTTATGCACCGCAAGGAACTTTGTGCTCTCCACTCCCTCAACGATGGGGCCATCATTCTTGCTATGCACCGCAAGGAATTTTGTGCTCCCCACTTCCTCCATGATGGGACCATCATTCTTGCTATGCTCAGCAAGGAACTTTGTGCTCCCCACTACCTCCACGATGGGACCATCATCCTTTCTATGCACCTTAAAGAACTTTGTGGTCCCCAATCCCTCCACGATGGGACCATCATACTTGCTATGCACCTCGAAGAACTTTGTGCTCCCCATCCCCTCCACGATGGGACCATCATCCTTGCTATGAACCGCAAGGAACTTTGTGCTCCCCACTCCCTCCGCGATGGGACCACCGTCCATTCTATGCTCCTCAAGGAACTTTGTGCTCCCCACTCCCTCCACGATAGGACCATCATCCTTTCTATGCACCTCACAGAACTTTGTGCTCGCCACTCCCTCCATGATGGGACCATCATCCTTTCTATGCACCTCAAAGAACTTTGTGCTCCCCATTCCCTCCATGATGGGACCATCATCCTTTCTATGCACCGCAAAGAACTTTGTGCTCGCCACTCCCTCCACAGTGGGACCATGATGTTTGATATGCACCGCAAGGAACTTTGTGCTCCCCACTCCCTCCACGATGGGACCATCATCCTTTCTATGCACCGCAAAGAACTTTGTGCTCCCCACTCCCTCCATGGTGGGTCCATCATCCTTTCTATGCACCACAAGGAACATTGTGCTCCCCACTCCCTCCACGATGGGACCATCAACCTTTCTATGCACTGCAAGGAAATTTGTGCTCCCCACTCCCTCCATAATGGGACCATCATCCTTTCTATGCACGACAAGAAACTTTGTGCTCTCAACTCCCTCCACAGTGGGACCATCATCCTTGCTATGCACCGCAAGGAACTTTGTAGTCCCCACTCCCTCCACGAGGGGACCATAATCCTTTCTATGCACCGCAAAGAACTTTGTGCTCCCCACTCCCTCCACGGTGGGACCATCATCCATTCTATGCACCGCAAGGAACTTTGTGCTCTCCACTCCCTCAACGATGGGGCCATCATTCTTGCTATGCACCGCAAGGAATTGTGTGCTCCCCACTCCCTCCATGATGGGACCATCATCCTTTCTATGCACCTCAAAGAACTTTGTGCTCCCCACTCCCTCCACGATGGGACCATCATCCTTTCTATGCACCGCAAAGAACTTTGTGCTCCCCACTCCCTCCACGGTGGGATCATCATTCTTTCTATGCACCACAAGGAACATTGTGTTCCCCACTCCCTCCACGATGGGACCATCAACCTTTCTATGCACCGCAAGGAAATTTGTGCTCCCCACTCCCTCATTTATTGGACCATCATCCTTTCTATGCACGACAAGGAACTTTGTGCTCCCAACTCCCTCCACAGTGGGACCATCATCCTTGCTATGCACCGCAAGGAACTTTGTGCTCCCCACTCCCTCCACGAGGGGACCATAATCCTTTCTATGCACCGCAAAGAACTTTGTGCTCCCCACTCCCTCCAAGGTGGGACCATCATGCTTGCTATGCACCGCAAGGAATTTTGTGCTCCCCACTCCCTCCACGATGGGACCATCATCCTTTCTATGCACAGCAAAGAACTTTGTGCTCCCCACTCCCTCTACAGTGGGACCATCATCCTTGCTATGCACAGCAAGGAACTTTGTCCTTCGCCACTCCCTCCACGATGTGACCATCATACTTGCTAAGCACATCAAAGAACTTTGTGCTCCCCACTCCCTCCACGATTGGACCATCATCCTAGCTTCGCACCGCAAGGAACTTTGTGCTCCGCACTCCCTCCACGATGGGATCATCATACTTGCTATGCACCTCGAAGAACTTTGTGCTACCCACACACTCCACGATGGGACCATCATCCTTGCTATGCACCGCAAGGAACTTTGTGCTCCCCACTCCCTCCACGATGGGACCATCATCCTTGCTATGCACTGCAAGGAACTTTGTGCTCACCACTCACTCCATGATGGGACCATCATCCTTTCTATGCACCGCAAGGAACTTTGTGCTCCCTACTCCCTCCACGATGGGACCATCATCCTTTCTCTGCACCGCAAAGAACTTTGTGCTCGCCACTCCCTCCAGAGTGGGACCATGATGTTTGCTATGCACCGCAAGGAACTTTGTGCTCCCCACTCCCTTCACGATGGGACCACCGTCCATTCTATGCTCATCAAGGAACTTTGTGCTCCCCACTCCCTCCACGATGGGACCATCATCCTTGCTATGCACCACAAGGAAATTTGTGCTCCCCACTCCCTCCACGATGGGACCATCATCCTTGCTATGCACTGCAAGGAACTTTGTGCTCACCACTCCCTCCACGATTGGACCATCATCCTTTCTATGCACCTCAAAGAACTTTGTGCTCACCACTCCCTCCGCGATGGGACCACCGTCCTTTCTATACACCGCAAGGAACTTTGTACTCCCAACTCCCTCCGCGATGGGACCATCATCCTTTCTATGCACCTCAAAGAACTTTGTGCTCCCCATTCACTCCATGATGGGACCATCATCCTTTCTATGCACCGCAAGGAACTTTGTGCTCTCCACTCCCTCAACGATGGGGCCATCATTCTTGCTATGCACCGCAAGGAATTTTGTGCTCCCCACTTCCTCCATGATGGGACCATCATTCTTGCTATGCTCAGCAAGGAACTTTGTGCTCCCCACTACCTCCACGATGGGACCATCATCCTTTCTATGCACCTTAAAGAACTTTGTGGTCCCCACTCCCTCCACGATGGGACCATCATACTTGCTATGCACCTCGAAGAACTTTGTGCTCCCCATCCCCTCCACGATGGGACCATCATCCTTGCTATGAACCGCAAGGAACTTTGTGCTCCCCACTCCCTCCGCGATGGGACCACCGTCCATTCTATGCTCCTCAAGGAACTTTGTGCTCCCCACTCCCTCCACGATAGGACCATCATCCTTTCTATGCACCTCACAGAACTTTGTGCTCGCCACTCCCTCCATGATGGGACCATCATCCTTTCTATGCACCTCAAAGAACTTTGTGCTCCCCATTCCCTCCATGATGGGACCATCATCCTTTCTATGCACCGCAAAGAACTTTGTGCTCGCCACTCCCTCCACAGTGGGACCATGATGTTTGATATGCACCGCAAGGAACTTTGTGCTCCCCACTCCCTCCACGATGGGACCATCATCCTTTCTATGCACCGCAAAGAACTTTGTGCTCCCCACTCCCTCCATGGTGGGTCCATCATCCTTTCTATGCACCACAAGGAACATTGTGCTCCCCACTCCCTCCACGATGGGACCATCAACCTTTCTATGCACAGCAAGGAAATTTGTGCTCCCCACTCCCTCCATAATGGGACCATCATCCTTTCTATGCACGACAAGAAACTTTGTGCTCTCAACTCCCTCCACAGTGGGACCATCATCCTTGCTATGCACCGCAAGGAACTTTGTAGTCCCCACTCCCTCCACGAGGGGACCATAATCCTTTCTATGCACCGCAAAGAACTTTGTGCTCCCCACTCCCTCCACGGTGGGACCATCATCCATTCTATGCACCGCAAGGAACTTTGTGCTCTCCACTCCCTCAACGATGGGGCCATCATTCTTGCTATGCACCGCAAGGAATTGTGTGCTCCCCACTCCCTCCATGATGGGACCATCATTCTTGCTATGCTCCGCAAGGAACTTTGTGCTCCCCACTCCCTCCACGATGGGACCATCATCCTTTCTATGCACCTTAAAGAACTTTGTGCTCCCCACTCCCTCAACGATGGGACAATCATCCTTGCTATGAACCGCAAGGAACTTTGTGCTCCCCACTCCCTCCGCGATAGGACCACTGTCCTTTCTATGCTCCTCAAGGTACTTTGTGCTCCCCACTCCCTCCACGATGGGACCATCATCCTTTCTATGCACCTCAAAGAACTTTATGTTCCCCACTCCCTCCACGATGGGACCATCATCCTTTCTATGCACCTCAAAGAACTTTGTGCTCCCCACTCCCTCCACGATGGGACCATCATCCTTTCTATGCACCGCAAAGAACTTTGTGCTCCCCACTCCCTCCACGGTGGGATCATCATTCTTTCTATGCACCACAAGGAACATTGTGTTCCCCACTCCCTCCACGATGGGACCATCAACCTTTCTATGCACCGCAAGGAAATTTGTGCTCCCCACTCCCTCATTTATTGGACCATCATCCTTTCTATGCACGACAAGGAACTTTGTGCTCCCAACTCCCTCCACAGTGGGACCATCATCCTTGCTATGCACCGCAAGGAACTTTGTGCTCCCCACTCCCTCCACGAGGGGACCATAATCCTTTCTATGCACCGCAAAGAACTTTGTGCTCCCCACTCCCTCCAAGGTGGGACCATCATGCTTGCTATGCACCGCAAGGAATTTTGTGCTCCCCACTCCCTCCACGATGGGACCATCATCCTTTCTATGCACAGCAAAGAACTTTGTGCTCCCCACTCCCTCTACAGTGGGACCATCATCCTTGCTATGCACAGCAAGGAACTTTGTCCTTCGCCACTCCCTCCACGATGTGACCATCATACTTGCTAAGCACATCAAAGAACTTTGTGCTCCCCACTCCCTCCACGATGGGACCATCATCCTAGCTTCGCACCGCAAGGAACTTTGTGCTCCCCACTCCCTCCACGATGGGATCATCATACTTGCTATGCACCTCGAAGAACTTTGTGCTACCCACACACTCCACGATGGGACCATCATCCTTGCTATGCACCGCAAGGAACTTTGTGCTCCCCACTCCCTCCACGATGGGACCATCATCCTTGCTATGCACTGCAAGGAACTTTGTGCTCACCACTCACTCCATGATGGGACCATCATCCTTTCTATGCACCGCAAGGAACTTTGTGCTCTCCACTCCCTCAACGATGGGGCCATCATTCTTGCTATGCACCGCAAGGAATTTTGTGCTCCCCACTCCCTCCGTGATGGGACCATCATTCTTGCTATGCTGCGCAAGGAATTTTCTGCTCCCCACTCCCTCCGCGATGGGACCACCGTCCTTTCTATGCTCCTCAAGGAACTTTGTGCTCCCCACTCCCTCCACGATGGGACCATCATCCTTTCTATGCACATCAAAGAACTTTGTGCTCCCCACTTCCTCCATGATGGGACCAACATCCTTTCTATGCACCTCAAAGAACTTTGTGCTCCCCATTCCCTCCATGATCGGACCATCATCCTTGCTATGCACCGCAAGGAACTTTGTGCTCTCCACTCCCTCCACGATGGCACCATCATTCTTGCTATGCTCCGCAAGGAACTTTGTGCTCCCCAATCCCTCCACGATGGGACCATCATCGTTTCTATGCACCTTAAAGAACTTTGTGCTCCCAACTCCCTCCACGATGGGACCACCATCCTTTCTATGCTCCTCAAGGAACTTTGTGCTCCCTACTCCCTCCACGATGGGACCATCATCCTTTCTCTGCACCGCAAAGAACTTTGTGCTCGCCACTCCCTCCAGAGTGGGACCATGATGTTTGCTATGCACCGCAAGGAACTTTGTGCTCCCCACTCCCTTCACGATGGGACCACCGTCCATTCTATGCTCCTCAAGGAACTTTGTGCTCCCCACTCCCTCCACGATGGGACCATCATCCTTTCTATGCACCTCACAGAACTTTGTGCTCCCCACTCCCTCCATGATGGGACCATCATCCTTTCTATGCACCTCAAAGAACTTTGTGCTCCCCATTCCCTCCATGATGGGACCATCATCCTTGCTATGCACCGCAAGGAACTTTGTGCTCTCCACTCCCTCCACGATGGGACCATCATTCTTGCTATGCTCCGCAAGGAACTTTGTGCTCCCCAATCCCTCCACGATGGGACCATCATCCTTTCTCTGCACCGCAAAGAACATTTTGCTCGCCACTCCCTCCACAGTGGGACCATGATGTTTGCTATGCACCGCAAGGAACTTTGAGCTCCCCACTCCCTCAACGATGGGACCATCATCCTTGCTATGAACCACAAGGAAATTTGTGCTCCCCACTCCCTCCGCGATGGGACCACTGTCCTTTCTATGCTCCTCAAGGAAATTTGTGCTCCCCACTCCCTCCATGATGGGACCAACATCCTTTCTATGCACCTCAAAGAACTTTGTGCTCCCCACTCCCTCCATGATTGGACCATCATCCTTGCTATGCACCGCAAGGAACTTTGTGCTCTCCACTCCCTCCACGATGGGACCATCATTCTTGCTATGCTCCGCAAGGAACTTTGTGCTCCCCAATCCTTCCACGATGGGACCATCGTCCTTTCTATGCACCTTAAAGAACTTTGTGCTCCCAACTCCCTCCACGATGGGACCACCGTCCTTTCTATGCTCCTCAAGGATCTTTGTGCTCACTACTCCCTCCACGATGGGACCATCATCCTTTCTCTGCACCGCAAAGAACTTTGTGCTCGCCACTCCCTCCAGAGTGGGACCATGATGTTTGCTATGCACCGCAAGGAACTTTGTGCTCCCCACTCCCTTCACAATGGGACCACCTTCCATTCCATGCTCCTCAAGGAACTTTGTGCTCCCCACTCCCTCCACGATGGGACCATCATCCTTTCTATGCACCTCACAGAACTTTGTGCTCCCCACTCCCTCCATGATGGGACCATCATCCTTTCTATGCACCTCAAAGAACTTTGTGCTCCCCATTCCCTCCATGATGGGACCATCATCCTTGCTATGCACCGCAAGGAACTTTATGCTCTCCACTCCCTCCACGATGGGACCATCATTCTTGCTATGCTCCGCAAGGAACTTTTTGCTCCCCAATCCCTCCACGATGGGACCATCATCCTTTCTCTGCACCGCAATGAACTTTTTGCTCGCCACTCCCTCCACAGTGGGACCATGATGTTTGCTATGCACCACAAGGAACTTTGTGCTCCCCACTCCCTTCACGATTGGACCACCGTCCATTCTATGCTCCTCAAGGAACTTTGTGCTCCCCACTCCCTCCACGATGGGACCATCATCCTTTCTATGCACCTCACAGAACTTTGTGCTCCCCACTCCCTCCATGATGGGACCATCATCCTTTCTATGCACCTCAAAGAACTTTGTGCTCCCCATTCCCTCTATGATGGGACCATCATCCTTGCTATGCACCGCAAGGAACTTTGTGCTCTCCACTCCCTCCACGATGGGACCATCATTCTTGCTATGCTCCGCAAGGAACTTTGTGCTCCCTACTCCCTCCACGATGGGACCATCATCCTTTCTCTGCACCGCAAAGTACTTTGTGCTGCCACTCCCTCCACAGTGGGACCATGATGTTTGCTATGAACCGCAAGGAACTTTGTGCTCCCCACTCCCTCCACGATGGGACCATCATCCTTTCTATGCACAGCAAAGAACTTTGTGCTCCCCACTCCCTCCACGGTGGGACCATCATCCTTTCTATGCACCACAAGGAACATTGTGCTCCCCACTCCCTCCACGACGGGACCATCAACCTTTCTATGCACCGCAAGGAAATTTGTGCTCCCCGCTCCATCCATGATTGGACCATCATCCTTTCTATGCACGACAAGGAACTTTGTGCTCCCAACACCCTCCACAGTGGGACCATCATTCTAGCTATGCACCGCAAGGAACTTTGTGCTCTCTACTCCCTCCACGAGGGGACCATAATCCTTTCTATGCACCGCAAAGAACTTTGTGCTCCCCACTCACTCCACGGTGGGAACATCATGCTTGCTATGCACCGCAAGGAATTTTGTGCTCCCCACTCCCTCCACGATGGGACCATCATCCTTTCTATGCACAGCAAAGAACTTTGTGCTCCCCACTCCCGCTACAGTGGGACCATCATCCTTGCTATGCACCGCAAGGAAATTTGTCCTTCCCCACTCCCTCCACGATATGACCATCATACTTGCTAAGCACATCAAAGAACTTTGTGCTCCCCACTCAGTCCACGATGGGACCATTATCCTAGCTTCGCACCGCAAGGAACTTTGTGCTCCCCACTCCCTCCACGATGGGACTATCATTCTTGCTATGCTCTGCAAGGAACTTTGTGCTCTCCACTCCCTCCACGATGGGGCCATCATCCTTGCTATGCACCGCATGGAACTTTGTGCTCCACACTTCCTCCACGATGGGACCATCATCCTTTCTATGCACCACAAGGATCTTTGTGCTCCCCACTCCCTCCATGATGGGACCATCATCCATGCTATGCATCGCAAGGAACTTTGTGCTCCCCACTCCCTCCACGATGGGATCATCATCCTTTCTATGCATCACAAGGAACTTTGTGCTCCCCACTCCCTCGATGATGGGAACATCATACTTGCTATGAATCGCAAGGAACTTTGTGCTTCCCACTCCCCCCACGATGGGACCATCATCCTTTCCATGCACTGCAAAAAACTTTGTGCTCCCCTCTCCCCCCAGGATGAGACCATTATCCTTTATATGCACGTCAAAGAACTTTGTGCTCCCCACTAAATCCACGATAGGACCATCATCCTTGCTATGCACCGCAAGGAACTTTGTGCTCCCCACTCCCTCCCCGATGGGACCATCATCCTTGCTATGCACCGCAAGGCACATTGTGCTCCCCACTCCCTCCGCGATGGGACAACCATCCTTTCTATGCATCGCAATGAACTTTATGCTCCCCACTCCCTCCATGATGGGACCATCATCCTTTCTATGCACTTCAAAGAACTTTGTGCTCCCCATTCCGTCCATGATGAGACCATCATACTTGCTATGCACCGCAAGGAACTTTGTTCTCCCCACTCCCTCAACGATGGGGCCATCACCTTTCTATGCACCTTAAAGAACTTTGTGCTCCCGACTCCCTCCACGATGGGATCATCATACTTGCTATGCACCTCGAAGAACTATGTGCTACCCACACACTTCACGATGGGACCATCATCCTTGCTATGCACCACAAGGAAATTTGTGCTCCCCACTCCCTCCACGATGGGACCACCGTCCTTTCTATACACCGCAAGGAAGTTTGTACTCCCAAATCCCTCCGCGATGGGACCATCATCCTTTCTATGCACCTCAAAGAACTTTGTGCTCCCCATTCACTCCGCGATGGGACCACCGTCCTTTCTATACACCGCAAGGAACTTTGTACTCCCAACTCCCTCCGCGATGGGACCATCATCCTTTCTATGCACCTCAAAGAACTTTGTGCTCCCGACTCCCTCCACGATGGGATCATCATACTTGCTATGCACCTCGAAGAACTATGTGCTACCCACACACTCCACGATGGGACCATCATCCTTGCTATGCACCACAAGGAAATTTGTGCTCCCCACTCCCTCCACGATGGGACCACCGTCCTTTCTATACACCGCAAGGAACTTTGTACTCCCAACTCCCTCCACGATGGGACCATCATCCTTGCTATGCACCACAAGGAAATTTGTGCTCCCCACTCCCTCCACGATGGGACCATCATCCTTGCTATGCACTGCAAGGAACTTTGTGCTCACCACTCCCTCCACGATTGGACCATCATCCTTTCTATGCACCTCAAAGAACTTTGTGCTCACCACTCCCTCCGCGATGGGACCACCGTCCTTTCTATACACCGCAAGGAACTTTGTACTCCCAACTCCCTCCGCGATGGGACCATCATCCTTTCTATGCACCTCAAAGAACTTTGTGCTCCCCATTCACTCCATGATGGGACCATCATCCTTTCTATGCACCGCAAGGAACTTTGTGCTCTCCACTCCCTCAACGATGGGGCCATCATTCTTGCTATGCACCGCAAGGAATTTTGTGCTCCCCACTCCCTCCATGATGGGACCATCATTCTTGCTATGCTCAGCAAGGAACTTTGTGCTCCCCACTACCTCCACGATGGGACCATCATCCTTTCTATGCACCTTAAAGAACTTTGTGCTCCCCACTCACTCCACGATGGGACCATCATACTTGCTATGCACCTCGAAGAACTTTGTGCTCCCCATTCCCTCCACGATGGGACCATCATCCTTGCTATGAACCGCAAGGAACTTTGTGCTCCCCACTCCCTCCGCGATGGGACCACCGTCCATTCTATGCTCCTGAAGGAACTTTGTGCTCCCCACTCCCTCCACGATAGGACCATCATCCTTTCTATGCACCTCACAGAACTTTGTGCTCGCCACTCCCTCCATGATGGGACCATCATCCTTTCTATGCACCTCAAAGAACTTTGTGCTCCCCATTCCCTCCATGATGGGACCATCATCCTTTCTCTGCACCGCAAAGAACTTTGTGCTCGCCACTCCCTCCAGAGTGGGACCATGATGTTTGCTATGCACCGCAAGGAACTTTGTGCTCCCCACTCCCTTCACGATGGGACCACCGTCCATTCTATGCTCCTCAAGGAACTTTGTGCTCCCCACTCCCTCCACGATGGGACCATCATCCTTTCTATGCACCTCACAGAACTTTGTGCTCCCCACTCCCTCCATGATGGGACCATCATCCTTTCTATGCACCTCAAAGAACTTTGTGCTCCCCATTCCCTCCATGATGGGACCATCATCCTTGCTATGCACCGCAAGGAACTTTGTGCTCTCCACTCCCTCCACGATGGGACCATCATTCTTGCTATGCTCCGCAAGGAACTTTGTGCTCCCCAATCCCTCCACGATGGGACCATCATCCTTTCTCTGCACCGCAAAGAACATTTTGCTCGCCACTCCCTCCACAGTGGGACCATGATGTTTGCTATGCACCGCAAGGAACTTTGAGCTCCCCACTCCCTCAACGATGGGACCATCATCCTTGCTATGAACCACAAGGAAATTTGTGCTCCCCACTCCCTCCGCGATGGGACCACTGTCCTTTCTATGCTCCTCAAGGAAATTTGTGCTCCCCACTCCCTCCATGATGGGACCAACATCCTTTCTATGCACCTCAAAGAACTTTGTGCTCCCCACTCCCTCCATGATTGGACCATCATCCTTGCTATGCACCGCAAGGAACTTTGTGCTCTCCACTCCCTCCACGATGGGACCATCATTCTTGCTATGCTCCGCAAGGAACTTTGTGCTCCCCAATCCTTCCACGATGGGACAATCGTCCTTTCTATGCACCTTAAAGAACTTTGTGCTCCCAACTCCCTCCACGATGGGACCACCGTCCTTTCTATGCTCCTCAAGGATCTTTGTGCTCACTACTCCCTCCACGATGGGACCATCATCCTTTCTCTGCACCGCAAAGAACTTTGTGCTCGCCACTCCCTCCAGAGTGGGACCATGATGTTTGCTATGCACCGCAAGGAACTTTGTGCTCCCCACTCCCTTCACAATGGGACCACCTTCCATTCCATGCTCCTCAAGGAACTTTGTGCTCCCCACTCCCTCCACGATGGGACCATCATCCTTTCTATGCACCTCACAGAACTTTGTGCTCCCCACTCCCTCCATGATGGGACCATCATCCTTTCTATGCACCTCAAAGAACTTTGTGCTCCCCATTCCCTCCATGATGGGACCATCATCCTTGCTATGCACCGCAAGGAACTTTATGCTCTCCACTCCCTCCACGATGGGACCATCATTCTTGCTATGCTCCGCAAGGAACTTTTTGCTCCCCAATCCCTCCACGATGGGACCATCATCCTTTCTCTGCACCGCAATGAACTTTTTGCTCGCCACTCCCTCCACAGTGGGACCATGATGTTTGCTATGCACCACAAGGAACTTTGTGCTCCCCACTCCCTTCAGGATGGGACCACCGTCCATTCTATGCTCCTCAAGGAACTTTGTGCTCCCCACTCCCTCCACGATGGGACCATCATCCTTTCTATGCACCTCACAGAACTTTGTGCTCCCCACTCCCTCCATGATGGGACCATCATCCTTTCTATGCACCTCAAAGAACTTTGTGCTCCCCATTCCCTCTATGATGGGACCATCATCCTTGCTATGCACCGCAAGGAACTTTGTGCTCTCCACTCCCTCCACGATGGGACCATCATTCTTGCTATGCTCCGCAAGGAACTTTGTGCTCCCTACTCCCTCCACGATGGGACCATCATCCTTTCTCTGCACCGCAAAGTACTTTGTGCTGCCACTCCCTCCACAGTGGGACCATGATGTTTGCTATGAACCGCAAGGAACTTTGTGCTCCCCACTCCCTCCACGATGGGACCATCATCCTTTCTATGCACAGCAAAGAACTTTGTGCTCCCCACTCCCTCCACGGTGGGACCATCATCCTTTCTATGCACCACAAGGAACATTGTGCTCCCCACTCCCTCCACGACGGGACCATCAACCTTTCTATGCACCGCAAGGAAATTTGTGCTCCCCGCTCCATCCATGATTGGACCATCATCCTTTCTATGCACGACAAGGAACTTTGTGCTCCCAACACCCTCCACAGTGGGACCATCATTCTAGCTATGCACCGCAAGGAACTTTGTGCTCCCTACTCCCTCCACGAGGGGACCATAATCCTTTCTATGCACCGCAAAGAACTTTGTGCTCCCCACTCACTCCACGGTGGGACCATCATGCTTGCTATGCACCGCAAGGAATTTTGTGCTCCCCACTCCCTCCACGATGGGACCATCATCCTTTCTATGCACAGCAAAGAACTTTGTGCTCCCCACTCCCGCTACAGTGGGACCATCATCCTTGCTATGCACCGCAAGGAAATTTGTCCTTCCCCACTCCCTCCACGATATGACCATCATACTTGCTAAGCACATCAAAGAACTTTGTGCTCCCCACTCAGTCCACGATGGGACCATTATCCTAGCTTCGCACCGCAAGGAACTTTGTGCTCCCCACTCCCTCCACGATGGGACTATCATTCTTGCTATGCTCTGCAAGGAACTTTGTGCTCTCCACTCCCTCCACGATGGGGCCATCATCCTTGCTATGCACCGCAAGGAACTTTGTGCTCCACACTTCCTCCACGATGGGACCATCATCCTTTCTATGCACCACAAGGATCTTTGTGCTCCCCACTCCCTCCATGATGGGACCATCATCCATGCTATGCATCGCAAGGAACTTTGTGCTCCCCACTCCCTCCACGATGGGATCATCATCCTTTCTATGCACCACAAGGAACTTTGTGCTCCCCACTCCCTCGATGATGGGAACATCATACTTGCTATGAATCGCAAGGAACTTTGTGCTTCCCACTCCCCCCACGATGGGACCATCATCCTTTCCATGCACTGCAAAAAACTTTGTGCTCCCCTCTCCCCCCAGGATGAGACCATTATCCTTTATATGCACCTCAAAGAACTTTGTGCTCCCCACTAAATCCACGATAGGACCATCATCCTTGCTATGCACCGCAAGGAACTTTGTGCTCCCCACTCCCTCCCCGATGGGACCATCATCCTTGCTATGCACCGCAAGGCACATTGTGCTCCCCACTCCCTCCGCGATGGGACAACCATCCTTTCTATGCATCGCAATGAACTTTATGCTCCCCACTCCCTCCATGATGGGACCATCATCCTTTCTATGCACTTCAAAGAACTTTGTGCTCCCCATTCCGTCCATGATGAGACCATCATATTTGCTATGCACCGCAAGGAACTTTGTTCTCCCCACTCCCTCAACGATGGGGCCATCACCTTTCTATGCACCTTAAAGAACTTTGTGCTCCCGACTCCCTCCACGATGGGATCATCATACTTGCTATGCACCTCGAAGAACTATGTGCTACCCACACACTCCACGATGGGACCATCATCCTTGCGATGCACCACAAGGAAATTTGTGCTCCCCACTCCCTCCACGATGGGACCACCGTCCTTTCTATACACCGCAAGGAACTTTGTACTCCCAACTCCCTCCGCGATGGGACCATCATCCTTTCTATGCACCTCAAAGAACTTTGTGCTCCCCATTCACTCCGCGATGGGACCACCGTCCTTTCTATACACCGCAAGGAACTTTGTACTCCCAACTCCCTCCGCGATGGGACCATCATCCTTTCTATGCACCTCAAAGAACTTTGTGCTCCCGACTCCCTCCACGATGGGATCATCATACTTGCTATGCACCTCGAAGAACTATGTGCTACCCACACACTCCACGATGGGACCATCATCCTTGCTATGCACCACAAGGAAATTTGTGCTCCCCACTCCCTCCACGATGGGACCACCGTCCTTTCTATACACCGCAAGGAACTTTGTACTCCCAACTCCCTCCACGATGGGACCATCATCCTTGCTATGCACCACAAGGAAATTTGTGCTCCCCACTCCCACCACGATGGGACCATCATCCTTGCTATGCACTGCAAGGAACTTTGTGCTCACCACTCCCTCCACGATTGGACCATCATCCTTTCTATGCACCTCAAAGAACTTTGTGCTCACCACTCCCTCCGCGAAGGGACCACCGTCCTTTCTATACACCGCAAGGAACTTTGTACTACCAACTCCCTCCGCGATGGGACCATCATCCTTTCTATGCACCTCAAAGAACTTTGTGCTCCCCATTCACTCCATGATGGGACCATCATCCTTTCTATGCACCGCAAGGAACTTTGTGCTCTCCACTCCCTCAACGATGGGGCCATCATTCTTGCTATGCACCGCAAGGAATTTTGTGCTCCCCACTCCCTCCATGATGGGACCATCATTCTTGCTATGCTCAGCAAGGAACTTTGTGCTCCCCACTACCTCCACGATGGGACCATCATCCTTTCTATGCACCTTAAAGAACTTTGTGCTCCCCACTCCCTCCACGATGGGACCATCATACTTGCTATGCACCTCGAAGAACTTTGTGCTCCCCATTCCCTCCACGATGGGACCATCATCCTTGCTATGAACCGCAAGGAACTTTGTGCTCCCCACTCCCTCCGCGATGGGACCACCGTCCATTCTATGCTCCTGAAGGAACTTTTTGCTCCCCACTCCCTCCACGATAGGACCATCATCCTTTCTATGCACCTCACAGAACTTTGTGCTCGCCACTCCCTCCATGATGGGACCATCATCCTTTCTATGCACCTCAAAGAACTTTGTGCTCCCCATTCCCTCCATGATGGGACCATCATCCTTTCTATGCACCGCAAAGAACTTTGTGCTCGCCACTCCCTCCACAGTGGGACCATGATGTTTGCTATGCACCGCAAGGAACTTTGTGCTCCCCACTCCCTCCACGATGGGACCATCATCCTTTCTATGCACCGCAAAGAACTTTGTGCTCCCCACTCCCTCCATGGTGGGTCCATCATCCTTTCTATGCACCACAAGGAACATTGTGCTCCCCACTCCCTCCACGATGGGACCATCAACCTTTCTATGCACCGCAAGGAAATTTGTGCTCCCCACTCCCTCCATAATGGGACCATCATCCTTTCTATGCACGACAAGATACTTTGTGCTCTCAACTCCCTCCACAGTGGGACCATCATCCTTGCTATGCACCGCAAGGAACTTTGTACTCCCCACTCTTTCCACGAGGGGACCATAATCCTTTCTATGCACCGCAAAGAACTTTGTGCTCCCCACTCCCTCCACGGTGGGACCATCATCCATTCTATGCACCGCAAGGAACTTTGTGCTCTCCACTCCCTCAACGATGGGGCCATCATTCTTGCTATGCACCGCAAGGAATTGTGTGCTTCCCACTCCCTCCATGATGGGACCATCATTCTTGCTATGCACCGCAAAGAACTTTGTGCTCCCCACTCCCTCCACGGTGGGATCATCATCCTTTCTATGCACCACAAGGAACATTGTGTTCCCCACTCCCTCCACGATGGGACCATCAACCTTTCTATGCATCGCAAGGAAATTTGTGCTCCCCACTCCCTCCATTATTGGACCATCATCCTTTCTATGCACGACAAGGAACTTTGTGCTCCCAACTCCCTCCACAGTGGGACCATCATCCTTGCTATGCACTGCAAGGAACTTTGTGCTCACCACTCCCTCCACGATTGGACCATCATCCTTTCTATGCACCTCAAAGAACTTTGTGCTCACCACTCCCTCCGCGATGGGACCACCGTCCTTTCTATACACCGCAAGGAAGTTTGTACTCCCAACCCCCTCCGCGATGGGACCATCATCCTTTCTATGCACCTCAAAGAACTTTGTGCTCCCCATTCACTCCATGATGGGACCATCATCCTTTCTATGCACCGCAAGGAACTTTGTGCTCTCCACTCCCTCAACGATGGGGCCATCATTCTTGCTATGCACCGCAAGGAATTTTGTGCTCCCCACTCCCTCCATGATGGGACCATCATTCTTGCTATGCTCAGCAAGGAACTTTGTGCTCCCCACTACCTCCACGATGGGACCATCATCCTTTCTATGCACCTTAAAGAACTTTGTGCTCCCCACTCCCTCCACGATGGGACCATCATACTTGCTATGCACCTCGAAGAACTTTGTGCTCCCCATTCCCTCCACGATGGGACCACCGTCCATTCTATGCTCCTGAAGGAACTTTGTGCTCCCCACTCCCTCCACGATAGGACCATCATCCTTTCTATGCACCTCACAGAACTTTGTGCTCGCCACTCCCTCCATGATGGGACCATCATCCTTTCTATGCACCTCAAAGAACTTTGTGCTCCCCATTCCCTCCATGATGGGACCATCATCCTTTCCATGCACCGCAAAGAACTTTGTGCTCGCCACTCCCTCCACAGTGGGACCATGATGTTTGCTATGCACCGCAAGGAACTTTGTGCTCCCCACTCCCTCCACGATGGGACCATCATCCTTTCTATGCACCGCAAAGAACTTTGTGCTCCCCACTCCCTCCATGGTGGGTCCATCATCCTTTCTATGCACCACAAGGAACATTGTGCTCCCCACTCCCTCCACGATGGGACCATCAACCTTTCTATGCACCGCAAGGAAATTTGTGCTCCCCAATCCCTCCATAATGGGACCATCATCCTTTCTATGCACGACAAGAAACTTTGTGCTCTCAACTCCCTCCACAGTGGGACCATCATCCTTGCTATGCACCGCAAGGAACTTTGTACTCCCCACTCCCTCCACGAGGGGACCATAATCCTTTCTATGCACCGCAAAGAACTTTGTGCTCCCCACTCCCTCCACGGTGGGACCATCATCCATTCTATGCACCGCAAGGAACTTTGTGCTCTCCACTCCCTCAACGATGGGGCCATCATTCTTCCTATGCACCGCAAGGAATTGTGTGCTCCCCACTCCCTCCATGATGGGACCATCATTCTTGCTATGCACCGCAAAGAACTTTGTGCTCCCCACTCCCTCCACGGTGGGATCATCATCCTTTCTATGCACCACAAGGAACATTGTGTTCCCCACTCCCTCCACGATGGGACCATCAACCTTTCTATGCACCTCAAGGAAATTTGTCCTCCCCACTCCCTCCATTATTGGACCATCATCCTTTCTATGCACGACAAGGAACTTTGTGCTCCCAACTCCCTCCACAGTGGGACCATCATCCTTGCTATGCACCGCAAGGAACTTTGTGCTCCCCACTCCCTCCACGAGGGGACCATAATCCTTTCTATGCACCGCAAAGAACTTTGTGCTCCCCACTCCCTCCAAGGTGGGACCATCATGATTGCTATGCACCGCAAGGAATTTTGTGCTCCCCACTCCCTCCACGATGGGACCATCATCCTTTCTATGCACCGCAAGGAACTTTGTGCTCCCCACTCCCTCCACGATGGGACCATCATCCTTGTATGCACTGCAAGGAACTTTGTGCTCACCACTCGCTCCATGATGGGACCATCATCCTTTCTATGCACCGCAAGGAACTTTGTGCTCTCCACTCCCTCCACGATGGGACCACCATCCTTTCTATGCTCCTCAAGGAACTTTGTGCTCCCTACTCCCTCCACGATGGGACCGTCATCCTTTCTTTGCACCGCAAAGAACTTTGTGCTCGCCACTCCCTCCAGGGTGGGACCATGATGTTTGCTATGCTCCTCAAGGAACTTTGTGCTCACCACTCCCTCCACGATTGGACCATCATCCTTTCTATGCACCTCAAAGAACTTTGTGCTCACCACTCCCTCCGCGATGGGACCACCGTCCTTTCTATACACCGCAAGGAACTTTGTACTCCCAACTCCCTCCGCGATGGGACCATCATCCTTTCTATGCACCTCAAAGAACTTTGTGCTCCCCATTCACTCCATGATGGGACCATCATCTTTTCTATGCACCGCAAGGAACTTTGTGCTCTCCACTCCCTCAACGATGGGGCCATCATTCTTGCTATGCACCGCAAGGAATTTTGTGCTCCCCACTTCCTCCATGATGGGACCATCATTCTTGCTATGCTCAGCAAGGAACTTTGTGCTCCCCACTACCTCCACGATGGGACCATCATCCTTTCTATGCACCTTAAAGAACTTTGTGGTCCCCACTCCCTCCACGATGGGACCATCATACTTGCTATGCACCTCGAAGAACTTTGTGCTCCCCATTCCCTCCACGATGGGACCATCATCCTTGCTATGAACCGCAAGGAACTTTGTGCTCCCCACTCCCTCCGCGATGGGACCAACGTCCATTCTATGCTCCTCAAGGAACTTTGTGCTCCCCACTCCCTCCACGATAGGACCATCATCCTTTCTATGCACCTCACAGAACTTTGTGCTCGCCACTCCCTCCATGATGGGACCATCATCCTTTCTATGCACCTCAAAGAACTTTGTGCTCCCCATTCCCTCCATGATGGGACCATCATCCTTTCTATGCACCGCAAAGAACTTTGTGCTCGCCACTCCCTCCACAGTGGGACCATGATGTTTGCTATGCACCGCAAGGAACTTTGTGCTCCCCACTCCCTCCACGATGGGACCATCATCCTTTCTATGCACCGCAAAGAACTTTGTGCTCCCCACTCCCTCCATGGTGGGTCCATCATCCTTTCTATGCACCACAAGGAACATTGTGCTCCCCACTCCCTCCACGATGGGACCATCAACCTTTCTATGCACCGCAAGGAAATTTGTGCTCCCCACTCCCTCCATAATGGGACCATCATCCTTTCTATGCACGACAAGAAACTTTGTGCTCTCAACTCCCTCCACAGTGGGACCATCATCCTTGCTATGCACCGCAAGGAACTTTGTACTCCCCACTCCCTCCACGAGGGGACCATAATCCTTTCTATGCACCGCAAAGAACTTTGTGCTCCCCATTCCCTCCACGGTGGGACCATCATCCATTCTATGCACTGCAAGGAACTTTGTGCTCTCCACTCCCTCAACGATGGGGCCATCATTCTTGCTATGCACCGCAAGGAATTGTGTGCTCCCCACTCCCTCCATGATGGGACCATCATTCTTGCTATCCTCCGCAAGGAACTTTGTGCTCCCCACTACCTCCACGATGGGACCATCATCCTTTGTATGCACCTTAAAGAACTTTGTGCTCCCCACTCCCTCAACGATGGGACCATCATCCTTGCTATGAACCGCAAGGAACTTTGTGCTCCCCACTCCCTCCGCGATAGGACCACTGTCCTTTCTATGCTCCTCAAGGAACTTTGTGCTCCCCACTCCCTCCACGATGGGACCATCATCCTTTCTATGCACCTCAAAGAACTTTGTGTTCCCCACTCCCTCCACGATGGGACCATCATCCTTTCTATGCACCTCAAAGAACTTTGTGCTCCCCACTCCCTCCACGATGGGACCATCATCCTTTCTATGCACCGCAAAGAACTTTGTGCTCCCCACTCCCTCCACGGTGGGATCATCATCCTTTCTATGCACCACAAGGAACATTGTGTTCCCCACTCCCTCCACGATGGGACCATCAACCTTTCTATGCACCGCAAGGAAATTTGTGCTCCCCACTCCCTCATTTATTGGACCATCATCCTTTCTATGCACGACAAGGAACTTTGTGCTCCCAACTCCCTCCACAGTGGGACCATCATCCTTGCTATGCACCGCAAGGAACTTTGTGCTCCCCACTCCCTCCACGAGGGGACCATAATCCTTTCTATGCACCGCAAAGAACTTTGTGCTCCCCACTCCCTCCAAGGTGGGACCATCATGATTGCTATGCACCGCAAGGAATTTTGTGCTCCCCACTCCCTCCACGATGGGACCATCATCCTTTCTATGCACAGCAAAGAACTTTGTGCTCCCTACTCCCTCTACAGTGGGACCATCATCCTTGCTATGCACAGCAAGGAACTTTGTGCTCACCACTCTCTCCATGATGGGACCATCATCCTTTCTATGCACCGCAAGTAACTTTGTGCTCTCCACTCCCTCAACGATGGGGCCATCATTCTTGCTATGCACCGCAAGGAACTTTGTGCTCTCCACTCCCTCCACGATGGGACCATCATTCTTGCTATGCTCCGCAAGGAACTTTGTGCTCCCCAATCCCTCCACGATGGGACCATCATCCTTTCTATGCACCTTAAAGAACTTTGTGCTCCCAACTCCCTCCACGATGGGACCACCATCCTATCTATGCTCCTCAAGGAACTTTGTGCTCCCTACTCCCTCCACGATGGGACCATCATCCTTTCTCTGCACCGCAAAGAACTTTGTGCTCGCCACTCCCTCCAGAGTGGGACCATGATGTTTGCTATGCACCGCAAGGAACTTTGTGCTCCCCACTCCCTTCACGATGGGACCACCGTCCATTCTATGCTCCTCAAGGAACTTTGTGCTCCCCACTCCCTCCACGATGGGACCATCATCCTTTCTATGCACCTCACAGAACTTTGTGCTCCCCACTCCCTCCATGATGGGACCATCATCCTTTCTATGCACCTCAAAGAACTTTGTGCTCCCCATTCCCTCCATGATGGGACCATCATCCTTGCTATGCACCGCAAGGAACTTTGTGCTTTCCACTCCCTCCACGATGGGACCATCATTCTTGCTATGCTCCGCAAGGAACTTTGTGCTCCCCAATCCCTCCACGATGGGACCATCATCCTTTCTCTGCACCGCAAAGAACATATTGCTCGCCACTCCCTCCACAGTGGGACCATGATGTTTGCTATGCACTGCAAGGAACTTTGCGCTCCCCACTCCCTCAACGATGGGACCATCATCCTTGCTATGAACCGCAAGGAAATTTGTGCTCCCCACTCCCTCCGCGATAGGACCACTGTCCTTTCTATGCTCCTCAAGGAAATTTGTGCTCCCCGCTCCCTCCATGATGGGACCAACATCCTTTCTATGCACCTCAAAGAACTTTGTGCTCCCCACTCCCTCCATGATCGGACCATCATCCTTGCTATGCACCGCAAGGAACTTTGTGCTCTCCACTCCCTCCACGATGGGACCATCATTCTTGCTATGCTCCGCAAGGAACTTTGTGCTCCCCAATCCTTCCACGATGGGACCATCGTCCTTTCTATGCACCTTAAAGAACTTTGTGCTCCCAACTCCCTCCACGATGGGACCACCGTCCTTTCTATGCTCCTCAAGGATCTTTGTGCTCACTACTCCCTCCACGATGGGACCATCATCCTTTCTCTGCACCGCAAAGAACTTTGTGCTCGCCACTCCCTCCAGAGTGGGACCATGATGTTTGCTATGCACCGCAAGGAACTTTGTGCTCCCCACACCCTTCACGATGGGACCACCTTCCATTCCATGCTCCTCAAGGAACTTTGTGCTCCCCACTCCCTCCACGATGGGACCATCATCCTTTCTATGCACCTCACAGAACTTTGTGCTCCCCACTCCCTCCATGATGGGACCATCATCCTTTCTATGCACCTCAAAGAACTTTGTGCTCCCCATTCCCTCCATGATGGGACCATCATCCTTGCTATGCACCGCAAGGAACTTTATGCTCTCCACTCCCTCCACGATGGGACCATCATTCTTGCTATGCTCCGCAAGGAACTTTTTGCTCCCCAATCCCTCCACGATGGGACCATCATCCTTTCTCTGCACCGCAAAGAACTTTTTGCTCGCCACTCCCTCCACAGTGGGACCATGATGTTTGCTATGCACCACAAGGAACTTTGTGCTCCCCACTCCCTTCACGATGGGACCACCGTCCATTCTATGCTCCTCAAGGAACTTTGTGCTCCCCACTCCCTCCACGATGGGACCATCATCCTTTCTATGCACCTCACAGAACTTTGTGCTCCCCACTCCCTTCACGATGGGACCACCGTCCATTCTATGCTCCTCAAGGAACTTTGTGCTCCATACTCCCTCCACGGTGGGTCCATCATCCTTTCTATGCACCACAAGGAACATTGTGCTCCCCACTCCCTCCACGATGGGACCATCAACCTTTCTATGCACCGCAAGGAAATTTGTGCTCCCCACTCCCTCCATAATGGGACCATCATCCTTTCTATGCACGACAAGGAACTTTGTGCTCTCAACTCCCTCCACAGTGGGACCATCATCCTTGCTATGCACCGCAAGGAACTTTGTGCTCCCCACTCCCTCCACGAGGGGACCATAATCCTTTCTATGCACCGCAAAGAACTTTGTGCTCCCCACTCCCTCCACGGTGGGACCATCATGCTTGCTATGCACCGCAAGGAATTTTGTGCTCCCCACTCCCTCCACGATGGGACCATCATCCTAGCTTCGCACTGCAAGGAACTTTGTGCTCCCCACTCCCTCCACGATGGGACTATCATTCTTGCTATGCTCTGCAAGGAACTTTGTGCTCTCCACTCCCTCAACGATGGGGCCATCATCCTTGCTATGCACCGCAAGGAACTTTGTGCTCCACACTTCCTCCACGATGGGACCATCATCCTTTATATGCTCCACAAGGATCTTTGTGCTCCCCACTCCCTCCATGATGGGACCATCATCCTTTCTATGCACCGCAAGGAACTTTGTGCTCTCCACTCCCTCAACGATGTGGCCATCATTCTTGCTATGCACCGCAAGGAGTTGTGTGCTCCCCACTCCCTCCATGATGGGACCATCATCCTTACTATGCACCGCAAGGAACTTTGTGCTCCCCACTCCCTCCACGAGGGGACCATAATCCTTTCTATGCACCGCAAAGAACTTTGTGCTCCCCACTCCCTCCACGGTGGGACCATCATGCTTGCTATGCACCGCAAGGAATTTTGTGCTCCCCACTCCCTCCACGATGGGACCATCATCCTAGCTTCGCACTGCAAGGACCTTTGTGCTCCCCACTCCCTCCACGATGGGACTATCATTCTTGCTATGCTCTGCAAGGAACTTTGTGCTCTCCACTCCCTCAACGATGGGGCAATCATCCTTGCTATGCACCGCAAGGAACTTTGTGCTCCACACTTCCTCCACGATGGGACCATCATCCTTTCTATGCACCTCAAAGAACTTTGTGCTCCCCACTCCCTCCACGGTGGGACCATCATCCTTTCTATGCACCGCAAGGAACTTTGTGCTCTCCACTCCCTCAACGATGTGGCCATTATTCTTGCTATGCACCGCAAGGAGTTGTGTGCTCCCCACTCCCTCCATGATGGGACCATCATTCTTGCTATGCTCCGCAAGGAACTTTGTGCTCCCCACTACCTCCACGATGGGACCATCATCCTTTCTATGCACCTTAAAGAACTTTGTGCTCCCCACTCCCTCAACGATGGGACCATCATCCTTGCTATGAACCGCAAGGAAATTTGTGCTCCCCACTCCCTCCGCGATGGGACCACTGTCCTTTCTATGCTCCTCAAGGAACTTTGTGCTCCCCACTCCCTCCACGATGGGACCATCATCCTTTCTATGCACCTCAAAGAACTTTGTGCTCCCCACTCCCTCCACGATGGGACCATCATCCTTTCTATGCACCTCAAAGAACTTTGTGCTCCCCACTCCCTCCACGGTGGGACCATCATCCTTTCTATGCACCACAAGGAACATTGTGTTCCCCTCTCCCTCCACGATGGGACCATCAACCTTTCTATGCACCGCAAGGAAATTTGTACTCCCCACTCCCTCCATGATTGGACCATCATCCTTTCTATGCACGACAAGGAACTTTGTGCTCCGAACTCCCTCCACAGTGGGACCATCATCCTTTCTATGCACCTCAAAGAACTTTGTGCTCCCCACTCCCTCCACGGTGGGACCATCATCCTTTCTATGCACCTCAAAGAACTTTGTCCTCCCCACTCCCTCCACGATGGGACCATCATCCTTTCTATGCACCTCAAAGAACTTTGTGCTCCCCACTCCCTCAACGGTGGGACCATCATCCTTTCTATGCACCACAAGGAACATTGTGTTCCCCTCTCCCTCCACGATGGGACCATCAACCTTTCTATGCACCGCAGGGAAATTTGTACTCTCCACTCCCTCCATGATTGGACCATCATCCTTTCTATGCACGACAAGGAACTTTGTGCTCCGAACTCCCTCCACAGTGGGACCATCATCCTTGCTATGCACCGCAAGGAACTTTGTGCTCCCCACTCCCTCCACGAGGGGACCATAATCCTTTCTATGCACCGCAAAGAACTTTGTGCTCCCCACTCCCTCCACGGTGGGACCATCATGCTTGCTATGCACCGCAAGGAATTTTGTGCTCCCCACTCCCTCCACGATGGGACCATCATCCTTTCTATGCACAGCAAAGAACTTTGTGCTCCCCACTCCCTCTAAAGTGGGACCATCATCCTTGCTATGCACCGCAAGGAACTTTGTCCTTCGCCACTCCCTCCACGATGTGACCATCATACTTGCTAAGCACATCAAAGAACTTTGTGCTCCCCACTCCCTCCACGATGGGCCCATCATCCTAGCTTCGCACCGCAAGGAACTTTGTGCTCCCCACTACCTCCACGATGGGACCATCATCCTTTCTATGCACCTTAAAGAACTTTGTGCTCCCCTCTCCCTCAACAATGGGACCATCATCCTTGCTATGAACCGCAAGGAAATTTGTGCTCCCCACTCCCTCCGCGATGGGACCACTGTCCTTTCTATGCTCCTCAAGGAACTTTGTGCTCCCCACTCCCTCCACGATGGGACCATCATCCTTTCTATGCACCTCAAAGAACTTTGTGCTCCCCACTCCCTCCACGATGGGACCATCATCCTTTCTATGCACCTCAAAGAACTTTGTGCTCCCCATTCCCTCCACGATGGGACCACCATCCTTTCTATGCACCGCAAAGAACTTTGTGCTCCCCACTCCCTCCACGATGGGACCATCATCCTTTCTATGCACAGCAAAGAACTTTGTGCTCCCCACTCCCTCTAAAGTGGGACCATCATCCTTGCTATGCACCGCAAGGAACTTTGTCTTTCGCCACTCCCTCCACGATGTGACCGTCATACTTGCTAAGCACATCAAAGAACTTTGTGCTCCCCACTCCCTCCACGATGGGCCCATCATCCTAGCTTCGCACCGCAAGGAACTTTGTGCTCCCCACTACCTCCACGATGGGACCATCATCCTTTCTATGCACCTTAAAGAACTTTCTGCTCCCCACTCCCTCAACGATGGGACCATCATCCTTGCTATGAACCGCAAGGAAATTTGTGCTCCCCACTCCCTCCGCGATGGGACCACTGTCCTTTCTATGCTCCTCAAGGAACTTTGTGCTCCCCACTCCCTCCACGATGGGACCATCATCCTTTCTATGCACCTCAAAGAACTTTGTGCTCCCCACTCCCTCCACGATGGGACCATCATTCTTTCTCTGCACCTCAAAGAACTTTGTGCTCCCCACTCCCTCCACGATGGGACCATCATCCTTTCTATGCACCGCAAAGAACTTTGTGCTCCCCACTCCCTCCACGGTGGGACCATCATCCTTTCTATGCACCACAAGGAACATTGTGTTCCCCACTCCCTCCACGATGGGACCATCAACCTTTCTATGCACCGCAAGGAAATTTGTGCTCCCCACTCCCTACATGATTGGACCATCATCCTTTCTATGCATGACAAGGAACTTTGTGCTCCGAATTCCCTCCACAGTGGGACCACCATCCTTGCTATGCACCGCAAGTTACTTTGTGCTCCCCACTCCCTCCACGAGGGGACCATAATCCTTTCTATGCACCGCAAA
Source organism: Narcine bancroftii (assembly GCF_036971445.1). Classification (NCBI taxonomy): domain Eukaryota; kingdom Metazoa; phylum Chordata; class Chondrichthyes; order Torpediniformes; family Narcinidae; genus Narcine; species Narcine bancroftii. The sequence continues at coordinate 75,328,210 of NC_091474.1, forward strand.
GAACTTTGTGCTCCCCACTCCCTCCACGGTGGGACCACCATGCTTGCTATGCACCGCAAGGAATTTTGTGCTCCCCAATCCCTCCACGATGGGACCATCATCCTTTCTATGCACAGCAAAGAACTTTGTGCTCCCCACTCCCTCTACAGTGGGACCATCATCCTTGCTATGCACCGCAAGGAACTTTGTGCTCCCCACTCCCTCCACGAGGGGACCATAATCCTTTCTATGCACCGCAAAGAACTTTGTGCTCCCCACTCCCTCCACGGTGGGACCATCATGCTTGCTATGCACCGCAAGGAATTTTGTGCTCCCCACTCCCTCCACGATGGGACCATCATCCTTTCTATGCACAGCAAAGAACTTTGTGCTCCCCACTCCCTCTACAGTGGGACCATCATCCTTGCTATGCACCGCAAGGAACTTTGTCCTTCGCCACTCCCACGACGATGTGACCATCATACTTGCTAAGCACATCAAAGAACTTTGTGCTCCCCACTCCCTCCGCGATGGGACCACTGTCCTTTCTATGCTCCTCAAGGAACTTTGTGCTCCCCACTCCCTCCACGATGGGACCATCATCCTTTCTATGCACCTCAAAGAACTTTGTGCTCCCCACTCCCTCCACGATGTGACCATCATCCTTTCTATGAACCTCAAAGAACTTTGTGCTCCCCACTCCCTCCACGATGGGACCATCATCCTTTCTATGCACCTCAAAGAACTTTGTGCTCCCCACTCCCTCCACGGTGGGACGATCATCCTTTCTATGCACCACAAGGAACATTGTGTTCCCCTCTCCCTCCACGATGGGACCATCAACCTTTCTATGCACCGCAAGGAAATTTGTACTCCCCACTCCCTCCATGATTGGACCATCATCCTTTCTATGCACGACAAGGAACTTTGTGCTCCGAACTCCCTCCACAGTGGGACCATCATCCTTTCTATGCACCTCAAAGAACTTTGTGCTCCCCACTCCCTCCACGGTGTGACCATCATCCTTTCTATGCACCTCAAAGAACTTTGTCCTCCCCACTCCCTCCACGATGGGACCATCATCCTTTCTATGCACCTCAAAGAACTTTGTGCTCCCCACTCCCTCCACGGTGGGACCATCATCCTTTCTATGCACCACAAGGAACATTGTGTTCCCCTCTCCCTCCACGATGGGACTATCAACCTTTCTATGCACCACAAGGAAATTTGTACTCCCCACTCCCTCCATGATTGGACCATCATCCTTTCTATGCACGACAAGGAACTTTGTGCTCCGAACTCCCTCCACAGTGGGACCATCATCCTTGCTATGCACCGCAAGGAACTTTGTGCTCCCCACTCCCTCCACGAGGGGACCATAATCCTTTCTATGCACCGCAAAGAACTTTGTGCTCCCCACTCCCTCCACGGTGGGACCATCATGCTTGCTATGCACCGCAAGGAATTTTGTGCTCCCCACTCCCTCCACGATGGGACCATCATCCTTTCTATGCACAGCTAAGAACTTTGTGCTCCCCACTCCCTCCACAGTGGGACCATCATCCTTGCTATGCACCGCAAGGAACTTTGTCCTTCGCCACTCCCTCCACGATGTGACCATCATACTTGCTAAGCACATCAAAGAACTTTGTGCTCCCCACTCCCTCCACGATGGGCCCATCATCCTAGCTTCGCACCGCAAGGAACTTTGTGCTCCCCACTCCCTCCGCGATGGGACCACTGTCCTTTCTATGCTCCTCAAGGAACTTTGTGCTCCCCACTCCCTCCACGATGGGACCATCATCCTTTCTATGCACTTCAAAGAACTTTGTGCTCCCCACTCCCTCCACGATGGGACCATCATCCTTTCTATGCACCTCAAAGAACTTTGTGCTCCCCATTCCCTCCACGATGGGACCACCATCCTTTCTATGCACCGCAAAGAACTTTGTGCTCCCCACTCCCTCCACGATGGGACCATCATCCTTTCTATGCACAGCAAAGAACTTTGTGCTCCCCACTCCCTCTAAAGTGGGACCATCATCCTTGCTATGCACCGCAAGGAACTTTGTCTTTCGCCACTCCCTCCACGATGTGACCGTCATACTTGCTAAGCACATCAAAGAACTTTGTGCTCCCCACTCCCTCCACGATGGGCCCATCATCCTAGCTTCGCACCGCAAGGAACTTTGTGCTCCCCACTACCTCCACGATGGGACCATCATCCTTTCTATGCACCTTAAAGAACTTTGTGCTCCCCACTCCCTCAACGATGGGACCATCATCCTTGCTATGAACCGCAAGGAAATTTGTGCTCCCCACTCCCTCCGCGATGGGACCACTGTCCTTTCTATGCTCCTCAAGGAACTTTGTGCTCCCCACTCCCTCCACGATGGGACCATCATCCTTTCTATGCACCTCAAAGAACTTTGTGCTCCCCACTCCCTTCACGATGGGACCATCATTCTTTCTATGCACCTCAAAGAACTTTGTGCTCCCCACGCCCTCCACGGTGGGACCATCATGCTTGCTATGCACCGCAAGGAATTTTGTGCTCCCCACTCCCTCCACGATGGGACCATCATTCTTTCTATGCACCGCAAAGAACTTTGTGCTCCCCACTCCCTCCACGGTGGGACCATCATGCTTGCTATGCACCGCAAGGAATTTTGTGCTCCCCACTCCCTCCACGATGGGACCATCATCCTTTCTATGCACAGAAAAGAACTTTGTGCTCGCCACTCCCTCTACAGTGGGACCATCATCCTTGCTATGCACCGCAAGGAACTTTGTCCTTCGCCACTCCCTCCACGATGTGACCATCATACTTGCTAAGCACATCAAAGAACTTTGTGCTCCCCACTCCCTCCACGATGGGCCCATCATCCTAGCTTCGCACCGCAAGGAACTTTGTGCTCCCCACTACCTCCACGATGGGACCATCATCCTTTCTATGCACCTTAAAGAACTTTGTGCTCCCCACTCCCTCAACAATGGGACCATCATCCTTGCTATGAACCGCAAGGAAATTTGTGCTCCCCACTCCCTCCGCGATGGGACCACTGTCCTTTCTATGCTCCTCAAGGAACTTTGTGCTCCCCACTCCCTCCACGATGGGACCATCATCCTTTCTATGCACCTCAAAGAACTTTGTGCTCCCCACTCCCTCCACGATGGGACCATCATCCTTTCTATGCACCTCAAAGAACTTTGTGCTCCCCATTCCCTCCACGATGGGACCACCATCCTTTCTATGCACCGCAAAGAACTTTGTGCTCCCCACTCCCTCCACGATGGGACCATCATCCTTTCTATGCACAGCAAAGAACTTTGTGCTCCCCACTCCCTCTAAAGTGGGACCATCATCCTTGCTATGCACCGCAAGGAACTTTGTCTTTCGCCACTCCCTCCACGATGTGACCGTCATACTTGCTAAGCACATCAAAGAACTTTGTGCTCCCCACTCCCTCCACGATGGGCCCATCATCCTAGCTTCGCACCGCAAGGAACTTTGTGCTCCCCACTACCTCCACGATGGGACCATCATCCTTTCTATGCACCTTAAAGAACTTTGTGCTCCCCACTCCCTCAACGATGGGACCATCATCCTTGCTATGAACCGCAAGGAAATTTGTGCTCCCCACTCCCTCCGCGATGGGACCACTGTCCTTTCTATGCTCCTCAAGGAACTTTGTGCTCCCCACTCCCTCCACGATGGCACCATCATCCTTTCTATGCACCTCAAAGAACTTTGTGCTCCCCACTCCCTCCACGATGGGACCATCATTCTTTCTATGCACCTCAAAGAACTTTGTGCTCCCCACTCCCTCCACGATGGGACCATCATCCTTTCTATGCACCGCAAAGAACTTTGTGCTCCCCACTCCCTCCACGGTGGGACCATCATCCTTTCTATGCACCACAAGGAACATTGTGTTCCCCACTCCCTCCACGATGGGACCATCAACCTTTCTATGCACCGCAAGGAAATTTGTGCTCCCCACTCCCTACATGATTGGACCATCATCCTTTCTATGCATGACAAGGAACTTTGTGCTCCGAATTCCCTCCACAGTGGGACCATCATCCTTGCTATGCACCGCAAGTTACTTTGTGCTCCCCACTCCCTCCACGAGGGGACCATAATCCTTTCTATGCACCGCAAAGAACTTTGTGCTCCCCACTCCCTCCACGGTGGGACCACCATGCTTGCTATGCACCGCAAGGAATTTTGTGCTCCCCAATCCCTCCACGATGGGACCATCATCCTTTCTATGCACAGCAAAGAACTTTGTGCTCCCCACTCCCTCTACAGTGGGACCATCATCCTTGCTATGCACCGCAAGGAACTTTGTGCTCCCCACTCCCTCCACGAGGGGACCATAATCCTTTCTATGCACCGCAAAGAACTTTGTGCTCCCCACTCCCTCCACGGTGGGACCATCATGCTTGCTATGCACCGCAAGGAATTTTGTGCTCCCCACTCCCTCCACGATGGGACCATCATCCTTTCTATGCACAGCAAAGAACTTTGTGCTCCCCACTCCCTCTACAGTGGGACCATCATCCTTGCTATGCACCGCAAGGAACTTTGTCCTTCGCCACTCCCACGACGATGTGACCATCATACTTGCTAAGCACATCAAAGAACTTTGTGCTCCCCACTCCCTCCGCGATGGGACCACTGTCCTTTCTATGCTCCTCAAGGAACTTTGTGCTCCCCACTCCCTCCACGATGGGACCATCATCCTTTCTATGCACCTCAAAGAACTTTGTGCTCCCCACTCCCTCCACGATGTGACCATCATCCTTTCTATGAACCTCAAAGAACTTTGTGCTCCCCACTCCCTCCACGATGGGACCATCATCCTTTCTATGCACCTCAAAGAACTTTGTGCTCCCCACTCCCTCCACGGTGGGACGATCATCCTTTCTATGCACCACAAGGAACATTGTGTTCCCCTCTCCCTCCACGATGGGACCATCAACCTTTCTATGCACCGCAAGGAAATTTGTACTCCCCACTCCCTCCATGATTGGACCATCATCCTTTCTATGCACGACAAGGAACTTTGTGCTCCGAACTCCCTCCACAGTGGGACCATCATCCTTTCTATGCACCTCAAAGAACTTTGTGCTCCCCACTCCCTCCACGGTGGGACCATCATCCTTTCTATGCACCTCAAAGAACTTTGTCCTCCCCACTCCCTCCACGATGGGACCATCATCCTTTCTATGCACCTCAAAGAACTTTGTGCTCCCCACTCCCTCCACGGTGGGACCATCATCCTTTCTATGCACCACAAGGAAATTTGTACTCCCCACTCCCTCCATGATTGGACCATCATCCTTTCTATGCACGACAAGGAACTTTGTGCTCCGAACTCCCTCCACAGTGGGACCATCATCCTTGCTATGCACCGCAAGGAACTTTGTGCTCCCCACTCCCTCCACGAGGGGACCATAATCCTTTCTATGCACCGCAAAGAACTTTGTGCTCCCCACTCCCTCCACGGTGGGACCATCATGCTTGCTATGCACCGCAAGGAATTTTGTGCTCCCCACTCCCTCCACGATGGGACCATCATCCTTTCTATGCACAGCAAAGAACTTTGTGCTCCCCACTCCCTCCACAGTGGGACCATCATCCTTGCTATGCACCGCAAGGAACTTTGTCCTTCGCCACTCCCTCCACGATGTGACCATCATACTTGCTAAGCACATCAAAGAACTTTGTGCTCCCCACTCCCTCCACGATGGGCCCATCATCCTAGCTTCGCACCGCAAGGAACTTTGTGCTCCCCACTCCCTCCGCGATGGGACCACTGTCCTTTCTATGCTCCTCAAGGAACTTTGTGCTCCCCACTCCCTCCACGATGGGACCATCATCCTTTCTATGCACCTCAAAGAACTTTGTGCTCCCCACTCCCTCCACGATGGGACCATCATCCTTTCTATGCACCTCAAAGAACTTTGTGCTCCCCATTCCCTCCACGATGGGACCACCATCCTTTCTATGCACCGCAAAGAACTTTGTGCTCCCCACTCCCTCCACGATGGGACCATCATCCTTTCTATGCACAGCAAAGAACTTTGTGCTCCCCACTCCCTCTAAAGTGGGACCATCATCCTTGCTATGCACCGCAAGGAACTTTGTCTTTCGCCACTCCCTCCACGATGTGACCGTCATACTTGCTAAGCACATCAAAGAACTTTGTGCTCCCCACTCCCTCCACGATGGGCCCATCATCCTAGCTTCGCACCGCAAGGAACTTTGTGCTCCCCACTACCTCCACGATGGGACCATCATCCTTTCTATGCACCTTAAAGAACTTTGTGCTCCCCACTCCCTCAACGATGGGACCATCATCCTTGCTATGAACCGCAAGGAAATTTGTGCTCCCCACTCCCTCCGCGATGGGACCACTGTCCTTTCTATGCTCCTCAAGGAACTTTGTGCTCCCCACTCCCTCCACGATGGGACCATCATCCTTTCTATGCACCTCAAAGAACTTTGTGCTCCCCACTCCCTCCACGATGGGACCATCATTCTTTCTATGCACCTCAAAGAACTTTGTGCTCCCCACTCCCTCCACGATGGGACCATCATCCTTTCTATGCACCGCAAAGAACTTTGTGCTCCCCACTCCCTCCACGGTGGGACCATCATCCTTTCTATGCACCACAAGGAACATTGTGTTCCCCACTCCCTCCACGATGGGACCATCAACCTTTCTATGCACCGCAAGGAAATTTGTGCTCCCCACTCCCTACATGATTGGACCATCATCCTTTCTATGCATGACAAGGAACTTTGTGCTCCGAACTCCCTCCACAGTGGGACCATCATCCTTGCTATGCACCGCAAGTTACTTTGTGCTCCCCACTCCCTCCACGAGGGGACCATAATCCTTTCTATGCACCGCAAAGAACTTTGTGCTCCCCACTCCCTCCACGGTGGGACCACCATGCTTGCTATGCACCGCAAGGAATTTTGTGCTCCCCAATCCCTCCACGATGGGACCATCATCCTTTCTATGCACAGCAAAGAACTTTGTGCTCCCCACTCCCTCTACAGTGGGACCATCATCCTTGCTATGCACCGCAAGGAACTTTGTGCTCCCCACTCCCTCCACGAGGGGACCATAATCCTTTCTATGCACCGCAAAGAACTTTGTGCTCCCCACTCCCTCCACGGTGGGACCATCATGCTTGCTATGCACCGCAAGGAATTTTGTGCTCCCCACTCCCTCCACGATGGGACCATCATCCTTTCTATGCACAGCAAAGAACTTTGTGCTCCCCACTCCCTCTACAGTGGGACCATCATCCTTGCTATGCACCGCAAGGAACTTTGTCCTTCGCCACTCCCTCGACGATGTGACCATCATACTTGCTAAGCACATCAAAGAACTTTGTGCTCCCCACTCCCTCCGCGATGGGACCACTGTCCTTTCTATGCTCCTCAAGGAACTATGTGCTCCCCACTCCCTCCACGATGGGACCATCATCCTTTCTATGCACCTCAAAGAACTTTGTGCTCCCCACTCCCTCCACGATGTGACCATCATCCTTTCTATGAACCTCAAAGAACTTTGTGCTCCCCACTCCCTCCACGATGGGACCATCATCCTTTCTATGCACCTCAAAGAACTTTGTGCTCCCCACTCCCTCCACGGTGGGACCATCATCCTTTCTATGCACCACAAGGAACATTGTGTTCCCCTCTCCCTCCACGATGGGACCATCAACCTTTCTATGCACCGCAAGGAAATTTGTACTCCCCACTCCCTCCATGATTGGACCATCATCCTTTCTATGCACGACAAGGAACTTTGTGCTCCGAACTCCCTCCACAGTGGGACCATCATCCTTTCTATGCACCTCAAAGAACTTTGTGCTCCCCACTCCCTCCACGGTGGGACCATCATCCTTTCTATGCACCTCAAAGAACTTTGTCCTCCCCACTCCCTCCACGATGGGACCATCATCCTTTCTATGCACCTCAAAGAACTTTGTGCTCCCCACTCCCTCCACGGTGGGACCATCATCCTTTCTATGCACCACAAGGAACATTGTGTTCCCCTCTCCCTCCACGATGGGACTATCAACCTTTCTATGCACCACAAGGAAATTTGTACTCCCCACTCCCTCCATGATTGGACCATCATCCTTTCTATGCACGACAAGGAACTTTGTGCTCCGAACTCCCTCCACAGTGGGACCATCATCCTTGCTATGCACCGCAAGGAACTTTGTGCTCCCCACTCCCTCCACGAGGGGACCATAATCCTTTCTATGCACCGCAAAGAACTTTGTGCTCCCCACTCCCTCCACGGTGGGACCATCATGCTTGCTATGCACCGCAAGGAATTTTGTGCTCCCCACTCCCTCCACGATGGGACCATCATCCTTTCTATGCACAGCAAAGAACTTTGTGCTCCCCACTCCCTCCACAGTGGGACCATCATCCTTGCTATGCACCGCAAGGAACTTTGTCCTTCGCCACTCCCTCCACGATGTGACCATCATACTTGCTAAGCACATCAAAGAACTTTGTGCTCCCCACTCCCTCCACGATGGGCCCATCATCCTAGCTTCGCACCGCAAGGAACTTTGTGCTCCCCACTACCTCAACGATGGGACCATCATCCTTTCTATGCACCTCAAAGAACTTTGTGCTCCCCATTCCCTCTATGATGGGACCATCATCCTTGCTATGCACCGCAAGGAACTTTGTGCTCTCCACTCCCTCCACGATGGGACCATCATTCTTGCTATGCTCCGCAAGGAACTTTGTGCTCCCCAATACCTCCACGATGGGACCATCATCCTTTCTCTGCACCGCAAAGAACTTTTTGCTCGCCACTCCCTCCACAGTGGGACCATGATGTTTGCTATGCACCGCAAGGAACTTTGTGCTCCCCACTCCCTCCACGATGGGACCATCATCCTTTCTATGCACCGCAAAGAACTTTGTGCTCCCCACTCCCTCCACGGTGGGTCCATCATCCTTTCTATGCACCACAAGGAACATTGTGCTCCCCACTCCCTCCACGATGGGACCATCAACCTTTCTATGCACCGCAAGGAAATTTGTGCTCCCCACTCCCTCCATAATGGGACCATCATCCTTTCTATGCACGACAAGGAACTTTGTGCTCTCAACTCCCTCCACAGTGGGACCATCATCCTTGCTATGCACCGCAAGGAACTTTGTGCTCCCCACTCCCTCCACGAGGGGACCATAATCCTTTCTATGCACCGCAAAGAACTTTGTGCTCCCCACTCCCTCCACGGTGGGACCATCATGCTTGCTATGCACCGCAAGGAATTTTGTGCTCCCCACTCCCTCCACGATGGGACCATCATCCTAGCTTCGCACTGCAAGGAACTTTGTGCTCCCCACTCCCTCCACGATGGGACTATCATTCTTGCTATGCTCTGCAAGGAACTTTGTGCTCTCCACTCCCTCAACGATGGGGCCATCATCCTTGCTATGCACCGCAAGGAACTTTGTGCTCCACACTTCCTCCACGAAGGGACCATCATCCTTTATATGCTCCACAAGGATCTTTGTGCTCCCCACTCCCTCCATGATGGGACCATCATCCTTTCTATGCACCGCAAGGAACTTTGTGCTCTCCACTCCCTCAACGATGTGGCCATCATTCTTGCTATGCACCGCAAGGAGTTGTGTGCTCCCCACTCCCTCCATGATGGGACCATCATCCTTGCTATGCACCGCAAGGAACTTTGTGCTCCCCACTCCCTCCACGAGGGGACCATAATCCTTTCTATGCACCGCAAAGAACTTTGTGCTCCCCACTCCCTCCACGGTGGGACCATCATGCTTGCTATGCACCGCAAGGAATTTTGTGCTCCCCACTCCCTCCACGATGGGACCATCATCCTAGCTTCGCTCTGCAAGGACCTTTGTGCTCCCCACTCCCTCCACGATGGGACTATCATTCTTGCTATGCTCTGCAAGGAACTTTGTGCTCTCCACTCCCTCAACGATGGGGCAATCATCCTTGCTATGCACCGCAAGGAACTTTGTGCTCCACACTTCCTCCACGATGGGACCATCATCCTTTATATGCACGACAAGGAACTTTGTGCTCTCAACTCCCTCCACAGTGGGACCATCATCCTTGCTATGCACCGCAAGGAACTTTGTGCTCCCCACTCCCTCCACGAGGGGACCATAATCCTTTCTATGCACCGCAAAGAACTTTGTGCTCCCCACTCCCTCCACGGTGGGACCATCATGCTTGCTATGCACCGCAAGGAATTTTGTGCTCCCCACTCCCTCCACGATGGGACCATCATCCTAGCTTCGCACTGCAAGGAACTTTGTGCTCCCCACTCCCTCCACGATGGGACTATCATTCTTGCTATGCTCTGCAAGGAACTTTGTGCTCTCCACTCCCTCAACGATGGGGCCATCATCCTTGCTATGCACCGCAAGGAACTTTGTGCTCCACACTTCCTCCACGATGGGACCATCATCCTTTATATGCTCCACAAGGATCTTTGTGCTCCCCACTCCCTCCATGATGGGACCATCATCCTTTCTATGCACCGCAAGGAACTTTGTGCTCTCCACTCCCTCAACGATGTGGCCATCATTCTTGCTATGCACCGCAAGGAGTTGTGTGCTCCCCACTCCCTCCATGATGGGACCATCATCCTTGCTATGCACCGCAAGGAACTTTGTGCTCCCCACTCCCTCCACGAGGGGACCATAATCCTTTCTATGCACCGCAAAGAACTTTGTGCTCCCCACTCCCTCCACGGTGGGACCATCATGCTTGCTATGCACCGCAAGGAATTTTGTGCTCCCCACTCCCTCCACGATGGGACCATCATCCTAGCTTCGCACTGCAAGGACCTTTGTGCTCCCCACTCCCTCCACGATGGGACTATCATTCTTGCTATGCTCTGCAAGGAACTTTGTGCTCTCCACTCCCTCAACGATGGGGCAATCATCCTTGCTATGCACCGCAAGGAACTTTGTGCTCCACACTTCCTCCACGATGGGACCATCATCCTTTATATGCTCCACAAGGATCTTTGTGCTCCCCACTCCCTCCATGATGGGACCATCATCCTTTCTATGCACCGCAAGGAACTTTGTGCTCTCCACTCCCTCAACGATGTGGCCATCATTCTTGCTATGCACCGCAAGGAGTTGTGTGCTCCCCACTCCCTCCATGATGGGACCATCATTCTTGCTATGCTCCGCAAGGAACTTTGTGCTCCCCACTACCTCCACGATGGGACCATCATCCTTTCTATGCACCTTAAAGAACTTTGTGCTCCCCACTCCCTCAACGATGGGACCATCATCCTTGCTATGAACCGCAAGGAAATTTGTGCTCCCCACTCCCTCCGCAATGGGACCACTGTCCTTTCTATGCTCCTCAAGGAACTTTGTGCTCCCCACTCCCTCCACGATGGGACCATCATCCTTTCTATGCACCTCAAAGAACTTTGTGCTCCCCACTCCCTCCACGATGGGACCATCATCCTTTCTATGCACCTCAAAGAACTTTGTGCTCCCCACTCCCTCCACGGTGGGACCATCATCCTTTCTATGCACCACAAGGAACATTGTGTTCCCCTCTCCCTCCACGATGGGACCATCAACCTTTCTATGCACCGCAAGGAAATTTGTACTCCCCACTCCCTCCATGATTGGACCATCATCCTTTCTATGCACGACAAGGAACTTTGTGCTCCGAACTCCCTCCACAGTGGGACCATCATCCTTTCTATGCACCTCAAAGAACTTTGTGCTCCCCACTCCCTCCACGGTGGGACCATCATCCTTTCTATGCACCTCAAAGAACATTGTCCTCCCCACTCCCTCCACGATGGGACCATCATCCTTTCTATGCACCTCAAAGAACTTTGTGCTCCCCACTCCCTCCACGGTGGGACCATCATCCTTTCTATGCACCACAAGGAACATTGTGTTCCCCTCTCCCTCCACGATGGGACCATCAACCTTTCTATGCACCGCAGGGAAATTTGTACTCCCCACTCCCTCCATGATTGGACCATCATCCTTTCTATGCACGACAAGGAACTTTGTGCTCCGAACTCCCTCCACAGTGGGACCATCATCCTTGCTATGCACCGCAAGGAACTTTGTGCTCCCCACTCCCTCCACGAGGGGACCATAATCCTTTCTATGCACCGCAAAGAACTTTGTGCTCCCCACTCCCTCCACGGTGGGACCATCATGCTTGCTATGCACCGCAAGGAATTTTGTGCTCCCCACTCCCTCCACGATGGGACCATCATCCTTTCTATGCACAGCAAAGAACTTTGTGCTCCCCACTCCCTCTACAGTGGGACCATCATCCTTGCTATGCACCGCAAGGAACTTTGTCCTTCGCCACTCCCTCCACGATGTGACCATCATACTTGCTAAGCACATCAAAGAACTTTGTGCTCCCCACTCCCTCCACGATGGGCCCATCATCCTAGCTTCGCACCGCAAGGAACTTTGTGCTCCCCACTACCTCCACGATGGGACCATCATCCTTTCTATGCACCTTAAAGAACTTTGTGCTCCCCACTCCCTCAACAATGGGACCATCATCCTTGCTATGAACCGCAAGGAAATTTGTGCTCCCCACTCCCTCCGCGAAGGGACCACTGTCCTTTCTATGCTCCTCAAGGAACTTTGTGCTCCCCACTCCCTCCACGATGGGACCATCATCCTTTCTATGCACCTCAAAGAACTTTGTGCTCCCCACTCCCTCCACGATGGGACCATCATCCTTTCTATGCACCTCAAAGAACTTTGTGCTCCCCATTCCCTCCACGATGGGACCACCATCCTTTCTATGCACCGCAAAGAACTTTGTGCTCCCCACTCCCTCCACGATGGGACCATCATCCTTTCTATGCACAGCAAAGAACTTTGTGCTCCCCACTCCCTCAACAATGGGACCATCATCCTTGCTATGAACCGCAGGGAAATTTGTACTCCCCACTCCCTCTAAAGTGGGACCATCATCCTTGCTATGCACCGCAAGGAACTTTGTCTTTCGCCACTCCCTCCACGATGTGACCGTCATACTTGCTAAGCACATCAAAGAACTTTGTGCTCCCCACTCCCTCCACGATGGGCCCATCATCCTAGCTTCGCACCGCAAGGAACTTTGTGCTCCCCACTACCTCCACGATGGGACCATCATCCTTTCTATGCACCTTAAAGAACTTTGTGCTCCCCACTCCCTCAACGATGGGACCATCATCCTTGCTATGAACCGCAAGGAAATTTGTGCTCCCCACTCCCTCCGCGATGGGACCACTGTCCTTTCTATGCTCCTCAAGGAACTTTGTGCTCCCCACTCCCTCCACGATGGGACCATCATCCTTTCTATGCACCTCAAAGAACTTTGTGCTCCCCACTCCCTCCACGATGGGACCATCATTCTTTCTATGCACCTCAAAGAACTTTGTGCTCCCCACTCCCTCCACGATGGGACCATCATCCTTTCTATGCACCGCAAAGAACTTTGTGCTCCCCACTCCCTCCACGGTGGGACCATCATCCTTTCTATGCACCACAAGGAACATTGTGTTCCCCACTCCCTCCACGATGGGACCATCAACCTTTCTATGCACCGCAAGGAAATTTGTGCTCCCCACTCCCTACATGATTGGACCATCATCCTTTCTATGCATGACAAGGAACTTTGTGCTCCGAACTCCCTCCACAGTGGGACCATCATCCTTGCTATGCACCGCAAGTTACTTTGTGCTCCCCACTCCCTCCACGAGGGGACCATAATCCTTTCTATGCACCGCAAAGAACTTTGTGCTCCCCACTCCCTCCACGGTGGGACCACCATGCTTGCTATGCACCGCAAGGAATTTTGTGCTCCCCAATCCCTCCACGATGGGACCATCATCCTTTCTATGCACAGCAAAGAACTTTGTGCTCCCCACTCCCTCTACAGTGGGACCATCATCCTTGCTATGCACCGCAAGGAACTTTGTGCTCCCCACTCCCTCCACGAGGGGACCATAATCCTTTCTATGCACCGCAAAGAACTTTGTGCTCCCCACTCCCTCCACGGTGGGACCATCATGCTTGCTATGCACCGCAAGGAATTTTGTGCTCCCCATTCCCTCCACGATGGGACCATCATCCTTTCTATGCACAGCAAAGAACTTTGTGCTCCCCACTCCCTCTACAGTGGGACCATCATCCTTGCTATGCACCGCAAGGAACTTTGTCCTTCGCCACTCCCTCGACGATGTGACCATCATACTTGCTAAGCACATCAAAGAACTTTGTGCTCCCCACTCCCTCCGCGATGGGACCACTGTCCTTTCTATGCTCCTCAAGGAACTTTGTGCTCCCCACTCCCTCCACGATGGGACCATCATCCTTTCTATGCACCTCAAAGAACTTTGTGCTCCCCACTCCCTCCACGATGTGACCATCATCCTTTCTATGAACCTCAAAGAACTTTGTGCTCCCCACTCCCTCCACGATGGGACCATCATCCTTTCTATGCACCTCAAAGAACTTTGTGCTCCCCACTCCCTCCACGGTGGGACCATCATCCTTTCTATGCACCACAAGGAACATTGTGTTCCCCTCTCCCTCCACGATGGGACCATCAACCTTTCTATGCACCGCAAGGAAATTTGTACTCCCCACTCCCTCCATGATTGGACCATCATCCTTTCTATGCACGACAAGGAACTTTGTGCTCCGAACTCCCTCCACAGTGGGACCATCATCCTTTCTATGCACCTCAAAGAACTTTGTGCTCCCCACTCCCTCCACGGTGGGACCATCATCCTTTCTATGCACCTCAAAGAACTTTGTCCTCCCCACTCCCTCCACGATGGGACCATCATCCTTTCTATGCACCTCAAAGAACTTTGTGCTCCCCACTCCCTCCACGGTGGGACCATCATCCATTCTATGCACCACAAGGAACTTTGTGTTCCCCTCTCCCTCCACGATGGGACTATCAACCTTTCTATGCACCACAAGGAAATTTGTACTCCCCACTCCCTCCATGATTGGAACATCATCCTTTCTATGCACGACAAGGAACTTTGTGCTCCGAACTCCCTCCACAGTGGGACCATCATCCTTGCTATGCACCGCAAGGAACTTTGTGCTCCCCACTCCCTCCACGAGGGGACCATAATCCTTTCTATGCACCGCAAAGAACTTTGTGCTCCCCACTCCCTCCACGGTGGGACCATCATGCTTGCTATGCACCGCAAGGAATTTTGTGCTCCCCACTCCCTCCACGATGGGACCATCATCCTTTCTATGCACAGCAAAGAACTTTGTGCTCCCCACTCCCTCCACAGTGGGACCATCATCCTTGCTATGCACCGCAAGGAACTTTGTCCTTCGCCACTCCCTCCACGATGTGACCATCATACTTGCTAAGCACATCAAAGAACTTTGTGCTCCCCACTCCCTCCACGATGGGCCCATCATCCTAGCTTCGCACCGCAAGGAACTTTGTGTTCCCCTCTCCCTCCACGATTGGACTATCAACCTTTCTATGCACCACAAGGAAATTTGTACTCCCCACTCCCTCCATGATTGGAACATCATCCTTTCTATGCACGACAAGGAACTTTGTGCTCCGAACTCCATCCACAGTGGGACCATCATCCTTGCTATGCACCGCAAGGAACTTTGTGCTCCCCACTCCCTCCACGAGGGGACCATAATCCTTTCCATGCACCGCAAAGAACTTTGTGCTCCCCACTCCCTCCACGGTGGGACCATCATGCTTGCTATGCACCGCAAGGAATTTTGTGCTCCCCACTCCCTCCACGATGGGACCATCATCCTTTCTATGCACAGCAAAGAACTTTGTGCTCCCCACTCCCTCCACAGTGGGACCATCATCCTTGCTATGCACCGCAAGGAACTTTGTCCTTCGCCACTCCCTCCACGATGTGACCATCATACTTGCTAAGCACATCAAAGAACTTTGTGCTCCCCACTCCCTCCACGATGGGCCCATCATCCTAGCTTCGCACCGCAAGGAACTTTGTGCTCCCCACTACCTCAACGATGGGACCATCATCCTTTCTATGCACCTCAAAGAACTTTGTGCTCCCCATTCCCTCTATGATGGGACCATCATCCTTGCTATGCACCGCAAGGAACTTTGTGCTCTCCACTCCCTCCACGATGGGACCATCATTCTTGCTATGCTCCGCAAGGAACTTTGTGCTCCCCAATACCTCCACGATGGGACCATCATCCTTTCTCTGCACCGCAAAGAACTTTTTGCTCGCCACTCCCTCCACAGTGGGACCATGATGTTTGCTATGCACCGCAAGGAACTTTGTGCTCCCCACTCCCTCCACGATGGGACCATCATCCTTTCTATGCACCGCAAAGAACTTTGTGCTCCCCACTCCCTCCACGGTGGGTCCATCATCCTTTCTATGCACCACAAGGAACATTGTGCTCCCCACTCCCTCCACGATGGGACCATCAACCTTTCTATGCACCGCAAGGAAATTTGTGCTCCCCACTCCCTCCATAATGGGACCATCATCCTTTCTATGCACGACAAGGAACTTTGTGCTCTCAACTCCCTCCACAGTGGGACCATCATCCTTGCTATGCACCGCAAGGAACTTTGTGCTCCCCACTCCCTCCACGAGGGGACCATAATCCTTTCTATGCACCGCAAAGAACTTTGTGCTCCCCACTCCCTCCACGGTGGGACCATCATGCTTGCTATGCACCGCAAGGAATTTTGTGCTCCCCACTCCCTCCACGATGGGACCATCATCCTAGCTTCGCACTGCAAGGAACTTTGTGCTCCCCACTCCCTCCACGATGGGACTATCATTCTTGCTATGCTCTGCAAGGAACTTTGTGCTCTCCACTCCCTCAACGATGGGGCCATCATCCTTGCTATGCACCGCAAGGAACTTTGTGCTCCACACTTCCTCCACGATGGGACCATCATCCTTTATATGCTCCACAAGGATCTTTGTGCTCCCCACTCCCTCCATGATGGGACCATCATCCTTTCTATGCACCGCAAGGAACTTTGTGCTCTCCACTCCCTCAACGATGTGGCCATCATTCTTGCTATGCACCGCAGGGAGTTGTGTGCTCCCCACTCCCTCCATGATGGGACCATCATCCTTGCTATGCACCGCAAGGAACTTTGTGCTCCCCACTCCCTCCACGAGGGGACCATAATCCTTTCTATGCACCGCAAAGAACTTTGTGCTCCCCACTCCCTCCACGGTGGGACCATCATGCTTGCTATGCACCGCAAGGAATTTTGTGCTCCCCACTCCCTCCACGATGGGACCATCATCCTAGCTTCGCACTGCAAGGACCTTTGTGCTCCCCACTCCCTCCACGATGGGACTATCATTCTTGCTATGCTCTGCAAGGAACTTTGTGCTCTCCACTCCCTCAACGATGGGGCAATCATCCTTGCTATGCACCGCAAGGAACTTTGTGCTCCACACTTCCTCCACGATGGGACCATCATCCTTTATATGCTCCACAAGGATCTTTGTGCTCCCCACTCCCTCCATGATGGGACCATCATCCTTTCTATGCACCGCAAGGAACTTTGTGCTCTCCACTCCCTCAATGATGTGGCCATCATTCTTGCTATGCACCGCAAGGAGTTGTGTGCTCCCCACTCCCTCCATGATGGGACCATCATTCTTGCTATGCTCCGCAAGGAACTTTGTGCTCCCCACTACCTCCACGATGGGACCATCATCCTTTCTATGCACCTTAAAGAACTTTGTGCTCCCCACTCCCTCAACGATGGGACCATCATCCTTGCTATGAACCGCAAGGAAATTTGTGCTCCCCACTCCCTCCGCGATGGGACCACTGTCCTTTCTATGCTCCTCAAGGAACTTTGTGCTCCCCACTCCCTCCACGATGGGACCATCATTCTTTCTATGCACCTCAAAGAACTTTGTGCTCCCCACTCCCTCCACGATGGGACCATCATCCTTTCTATGCACCTCAAAGAACTTTGTGCTCCCCACTCCCTCCACGGTGGGACCATCATCCTTTCTATGCACCACAAGGAACATTGTGTTCCCCTCTCCCTCCACGATGGGACCATCAACCTTTCTATGCACCGCAAGGAAATTTGTACTCCCCACTCCCTCCATGATTGGACCATCATCCTTTCTATGCACGACAAGGAACTTTGTGCTCCGAACTCCCTCCACAGTGGGACCATCATCCTTTCTATGCACCTCAAAGAACTTTGTGCTCCCCACTCCCTCCACTGTGGGACCATCATCCTTTCTATGCACCTCAAAGAACTTTGTCCTCCCCACTCCCTCCACGATGGGACCATCATCCTTTCTATGCACCTCAAAGAACTTTGTGCTCCCCAATCCCTCCACGGTGGGACCATCATCCTTTCTATGCACCACAAGGAACATTGTGTTCCCCTCTCCCTCCACGATGGGACCATCAACCTTTCTATGCACCGCAGGGAAATTTGTACTCCCCACTCCCTCCATGATTGGACCATCATCCTTTCTATGCACGACAAGGAACTTTGTGCTCCGAACTCCCTCCACAGTGGGACCATCATCCTTGCTATGCACCGCAAGGAACTTTGTGCTCCCCACTCCCTCCACGAGGGGACCATAATCCTTTCTATGCACCGCAAAGAACTTTGTGCTCCCCACTCCCTCCACGGTGGGACCATCATGCTTGCTATGCACCGCAAGGAATTTTGTGCTCCCCACTCCCTCCACGATGGGACCATCATCCTTTCTATGCACAGCAAAGAACTTTGTGCTCCCCACTCCCTCTACAGTGGGACCATCATCCTTGCTATGCACCGCAAGGAACTTTGTCCTTCGCCACTCCCTCCACGATGTGACCATCATACTTGCTAAGCACATCAAAGAACTTTGTGCTCCCCATTCCCTCCACGATGGGCCCATCATCCTAGCTTCGCACCGCAAGGAACTTTGTGCTCCCCACTACCTCCACGATGGGACCATCATCCTTTCTATGCACCTTAAAGAACTTTGTGCTCCCCACTCCCTCAACAATGGGACCATCATCCTTGCTATGAACCGCAAGGAAATTTGTGCTCCCCACTCCCTCCGCGATGGGACCACTGTCCTTTCTATGCTCCTCAAGGAACTTTGTGCTCCCCACTCCCTCCACGATGGGACCATCATCCTTTCTATGCACCTCAAAGAACTTTGTGCTCCCCACTCCCTCCACGATGGGACCATCATCCTTTCTATGCACCTCAAAGAACTTTGTGCTCCCCATTCCCTCCACGATGGGACCACCATCCTTTCTATGCACCGCAAAGAACTTTGTGCTCCCCACTCCCTCCACGATGGGACCATCATCCTTTCTATGCACAGCAAAGAACTTTGTGCTCCCCACTCCCTCTAAAGTGGGACCATCATCCTTGCTATGCACCGCAAGGAACTTTGTCTTTCGCCACTCCCTCCACGATGTGACCGTCATACTTGCTAAGCACATCAAAGAACTTTGTGCTCCCCACTCCCTCCACGATGGGCCCATCATCCTAGCTTCGCACCGCAAGGAACTTTGTGCTCCCCACTACCTCCACGATGGGACCATCATCCTTTCTATGCACCTTAAAGAACTTTGTGCTCCCCACTCCCTCAACGATGGGACCATCATCCTTGCTATGAACCGCAAGGAAATTTGTGCTCCCCACTCCCTCCGCGATGGGACCACTGTCCTTTCTATGCTCCTCAAGGAACTTTGTGCTCCCCACTCCCTCCACGATGCGACCATCATCCTTTCTATGCACCTCAAAGAACTTTGTGCTCCCCACTCCCTCCACGATGGGACCATCATTCTTTCTAGCACCTCAAAGAACTTTGTGCTCCCCACTCCCTCCACGATGGGACCATCATCCTTTCTATGCACCGCAAAGAACTTTGTGCTCCCCACTCCCTCCACGGTGGGACCATCATCCTTTCTATGCACCACAAGGAACATTGTGTTCCCCACTCCCTCCACGATGGGACCATCAACCTTTCTATGCACCGCAAGGAAATTTGTGCTCCCCACTCCCTACATGATTGGACCATCATCCTTTCTATGCATGACAAGGAACTTTGTGCTCCGAACTCCCTCCACAGTGGGACCATCATCCTTGCTATGCACCGCAAGTTACTTTGTGCTCCCCACTCCCTCCACGAGGGGACCATAATCCTTTCTATGCACCGCAAAGAACTTTGTGCTCCCCACTCCCTCCACGGTGGGACCACCATGCTTGCTATGCACCGCAAGGAATTTTGTGCTCCCCAATCCCTCCACGATGGGACCATCATCCTTTCTATGCACAGCAAAGAACTTTGTGCTCCCCACTCCCTCTACAGTGGGACCATCATCCTTGCTATGCACCGCAAGGAACTTTGTGCTCCCCACTCCCTCCACGAGGGGACCATAATCCTTTCTATGCACAGCAAAGAACTTTGTGCTCCCCACTCCCTCCACGGTGGGACCATCATGCTTGCTATGCACCGCAAGGAATTTTGTGCTCCCCATTCCCTCCACGATGGGACCATCATCCTTTCTATGCACAGCAAAGAACTTTGTGCTCCCCACTCCCTCTACAGTGGGACCATCATCCTTGCTATGCACCGCAAGGAACTTTGTCCTTCGCCACTCCCTCGACGATGTGACCATCATACTTGCTAAGCACATCAAAGAACTTTGTGCTCCCCACTCCCTCCGCGATGGGACCACTGTCCTTTCTATGCTCCTCAAGGAACTTTGTGCTCCCCACTCCCTCCACGATGGGACCATCATCCTTTCTATGCACCTCAAAGAACTTTGTGCTCCCCACTCCCTCCACGATGTGACCATCATCCTTTCTATGAACCTCAAAGAACTTTGTGCTCCCCACTCCCTCCACGATGGGACCATCATCCTTTCTATGCACCTCAAAGAACTTTGTGCTCCCCACTCCCTCCACGGTGGGACCATCATCCTTTCTATGCACCACAAGGAACATTGTGTTCCCCTCTCCCTCCACGATGGGACCATCAACCTTTCTATGCACCGCAAGGAAATTTGTACTCCCCACTCCCTCCATGATTGGACCATCATCATTTCTATGCACGACAAGGAACTTTGTGCTCCGAACTCCCTCCACAGTGGGACCATCATCCTTTCTATGCACCTCAAAGAACTTTGTGCTCCCCACTCCCTCCACGGTGGGACCATCATCCTTTCTATGCACCTCAAAGAACTTTGTCCTCCCCACTCCCTCCACGATGGGACCATCATCCTTTCTATGCACCTCAAAGAACTTTGTGCTCCCCACTCCCTCCACGGTGGGACCATCATCCTTTCTATGCACCACAAGGAACTTTGTGTTCCCCTCTCCCTCCACGATGGGACTATCAACCTTTCTATGCACCACAAGGAAATTTGTACTCCCCACTCCCTCCATGATTGGAACATCATCCTTTCTATGCACGACAAGGAACTTTGTGCTCCGAACTCCCTCCACAGTGGGACCATCATCCTTGCTATGCACCGCAAGGAACTTTGTGCTCCCCACTCCCTCCACGAGGGGACCATAATCCTTTCTATGCACCGCAAAGAACTTTGTGCTCCCCACTCCCTCCACGGTGGGACCATCATGCTTGCTATGCACCGCAAGGAATTTTGTGCTCCCCACTCCCTCCACGATGGGACCATCATCCTTTCTATGCACAGCAAAGAACTTTGTGCTCCCCACTCCCTCCACAGTGGGACCATCATCCTTGCTATGCACCGCAAGGAACTTTGTCCTTCGCCACTCCCTCCACGATGTGACCATCATACTTGCTAAGCACATCAAAGAACTTTGTGCTCCCCACTCCCTCCACGATGGGCCCATCATCCTAGCTTCGCACCGCAAGGAACTTTGTGCTCCCCACTACCTCAACGATGGGACCATCATCCTTTCTATGCACCTCAAAGAACTTTGTGCTCCCCATTCCCTCTATGATGGGACCATCATCCTTGCTATGCACCGCAAGGAACTTTGTGCTCTCCACTCCCTCCACGATGGGACCATCATTCTTGCTATGCTCCGCAAGGAACTTTGTGCTCCCCAATACCTCCACGATGGGACCATCATCCTTTCTCTGCACCGCAAAGAACTTTTTGCTCGCCACTCCCTCCACAGTGGGACCATGATGTTTGCTATGCACCGCAAGGAACTTTGTGCTCCCCACTCCCTCCACGATGGGACCATCATCCTTTCTATGCACCGCAAAGAACTTTGTGCTCCCCACTCCCTCCACGGTGGGTCCATCATCCTTTCTATGCACCACAAGGAACATTGTGCTCCCCACTCCCTCCACGATGGGACCATCAACCTTTCTATGCACCGCAAGGAAATTTGTGCTCCCCACTCCCTCCATAATGGGACCATCATCCTTTCTATGCACGACAAGGAACTTTGTGCTCTCAACTCCCTCCACAGTGGGACCATCATCCTTGCTATGCACCGCAAGGAACTTTGTGCTCCCCACTCCCTCCACGAGGGGACCATAATCCTTTCTATGCACCGCAAAGAACTTTGTGCTCCCCACTCCCTCCACGGTGGGACCATCATGCTTGCTATGCACCGCAAGGAATTTTGTGCTCCCCACTCCCTCCACGATGGGACCATCATCCTAGCTTCGCACTGCAAGGAACTTTGTGCTCCCCACTCCCTCCACGATGGGACTATCATTCTTGCTATGCTCTGCAAGGAACTTTGTGCTCTCCACTCCCTCAACGATGGGGCCATCATCCTTGCTATGCACCGCAAGGAACTTTGTGCTCCACACTTCCTCCACGATGGGACCATCATCCTTTATATGCTCCACAAGGATCTTTGTGCTCCCCACTCCCTCCATGATGGGACCATCATCCTTTCTATGCACCGCAAGGAACTTTGTGCTCTCCACTCCCTCAACGATGTGGCCATCATTCTTGCTATGCACCGCAGGGAGTTGTGTGCTCCCCACTCCCTCCATGATGGGACCATCATCCTTGCTATGCACCGCAAGGAACTTTGTGCTCCCCACTCCCTCCACGAGGGGACCATAATCCTTTCTATGCACCGCAAAGAACTTTGTGCTCCCCACTCCCTCCACGGTGGGACCATCATGCTTGCTATGCACCGCAAGGAATTTTGTGCTCCCCACTCCCTCCACGATGGGACCATCATCCTAGCTTCGCACTGCAAGGACCTTTGTGCTCCCCACTCCCTCCACGATGGGACTATCATTCTTGCTATGCTCTGCAAGGAACTTTGTGCTCTCCACTCCCTCAACGATGGGGCAATCATCCTTGCTATGCACCGCAAGGAACTTTGTGCTCCACACTTCCTCCACGATGGGACCATCATCCTTTATATGCTCCACAAGGATCTTTGTGCTCCCCACTCCCTCCATGATGGGACCATCATCCTTTCTATGCACCGCAAGGAACTTTGTGCTCTCCACTCCCTCAATGATGTGGCCATCATTCTTGCTATGCACCGCAAGGAGTTGTGTGCTCCCCACTCCCTCCATGATGGGACCATCATTCTTGCTATGCTCCGCAAGGAACTTTGTGCTCCCCACTACCTCCACGATGGGACCATCATCCTTTCTATGCACCTTAAAGAACTTTGTGCTCCCCACTCCCTCAACGATGGGACCATCATCCTTGCTATGAACCGCAAGGAAATTTGTGCTCCCCACTCCCTCCGCGATGGGACCACTGTCCTTTCTATGCTCCTCAAGGAACTTTGTGCTCCCCACTCCCTCCACGATGGGACCATCATTCTTTCTATGCACCTCAAAGAACTTTGTGCTCCCCACTCCCTCCACGATGGGACCATCATCCTTTCTATGCACCTCAAAGAACTTTGTGCTCCCCACTCCCTCCACGGTGGGACCATCATCCTTTCTATGCACCACAAGGAACATTGTGTTCCCCTCTCCCTCCACGATGGGACCATCAACCTTTCTATGCACCGCAAGGAAATTTGTACTCCCCACTCCCTCCATGATTGGACCATCATCCTTTCTATGCACGACAAGGAACTTTGTGCTCCGAACTCCCTCCACAGTGGGACCATCATCCTTTCTATGCACCTCAAAGAACTTTGTGCTCCCCACTCCCTCCACGGTGGGACCATCATCCTTTCTATGCACCTCAAAGAACTTTGTCCTCCCCACTCCCTCCACGATGGGACCATCATCCTTTCTATGCACCTCAAAGAACTTTGTGCTCCCCAATCCCTCCACGGTGGGACCATCATCCTTTCTATGCACCACAAGGAACATTGTGTTCCCCTCTCCCTCCACGATGGGACCATCAACCTTTCTATGCACCGCAGGGAAATTTGTACTCCCCACTCCCTCCATGATTGGACCATCATCCTTTCTATGCACGACAAGGAACTTTGTGCTCCGAACTCCCTCCACAGTGGGACCATCATCCTTGCTATGCACCGCAAGGAACTTTGTGCTCCCCACTCCCTCCACGAGGGGACCATAATCCTTTCTATGCACCGCAAAGAACTTTGTGCTCCCCACTCCCTCCACGGTGGGACCATCATGCTTGCTATGCACCGCAAGGAATTTTGTGCTCCCCACTCCCTCCACGATGGGACCATCATCCTTTCTATGCACAGCAAAGAACTTTGTGCTCCCCACTCCCTCTACAGTGGGACCATCATCCTTGCTATGCACCGCAAGGAACTTTGTCCTTCGCCACTCCCTCCACGATGTGACCATCATACTTGCTAAGCACATCAAAGAACTTTGTGCTCCCCATTCCCTCCACGATGGGCCCATCATCCTAGCTTCGCACCGCAAGGAACTTTGTGCTCCCCACTACCTCCACGATGGGACCATCATCCTTTCTATGCACCTTAAAGAACTTTGTGCTCCCCACTCCCTCAACAATGGGACCATCATCCTTGCTATGAACCGCAAGGAAATTTGTGCTCCCCACTCCCTCCGCGATGGGACCACTGTCCTTTCTATGCTCCTCAAGGAACTTTGTGCTCCCCACTCCCTCCACGATGGGACCATCATCCTTTCTATGCACCTCAAAGAACTTTGTGCTCCCCACTCCCTCCACGATGGGACCATCATCCTTTCTATGCACCTCAAAGAACTTTGTGCTCCCCATTCCCTCCACGATGGGACCACCATCCTTTCTATGCACCGCAAAGAACTTTGTGCTCCCCACTCCCTCCACGATGGGACCATCATCCTTTCTATGCACAGCAAAGAACTTTGTGCTCCCCACTCCCTCTAAAGTGGGACCATCATCCTTGCTATGCACCGCAAGGAACTTTGTCTTTCGCCACTCCCTCCACGATGTGACCGTCATACTTGCTAAGCACATCAAAGAACTTTGTGCTCCCCACTCCCTCCACGATGGGCCCATCATCCTAGCTTCGCACCGCAAGGAACTTTGTGCTCCCCACTACCTCCACGATGGGACCATCATCCTTTCTATGCACCTTAAAGAACTTTGTGCTCCCCACTCCCTCAACGATGGGACCATCATCCTTGCTATGAACCGCAAGGAAATTTGTGCTCCCCACTCCCTCCGCGATGGGACCACTGTCCTTTCTATGCTCCTCAAGGAACTTTGTGCTCCCCACTCCCTCCACGATGCGACCATCATCCTTTCTATGCACCTCAAAGAACTTTGTGCTCCCCACTCCCTCCACGATGGGACCATCATTCTTTCTAGCACCTCAAAGAACTTTGTGCTCCCCACTCCCTCCACGATGGGACCATCATCCTTTCTATGCACCGCAAAGAAATTTGTGCTCCCCACTCCCTCCACGGTGGGACCATCATCCTTTCTATGCACCACAAGGAACATTGTGTTCCCCACTCCCTCCACGATGGGACCATCAACCTTTCTATGCACCGCAAGGAAATTTGTGCTCCCCACTCCCTACATGATTGGACCATCATCCTTTCTATGCATGACAAGGAACTTTGTGCTCCGAACTCCCTCCACAGTGGGACCATCATCCTTGCTATGCACCGCAAGTTACTTTGTGCTCCCCACTCCCTCCACGAGGGGACCATAATCCTTTCTATGCACCGCAAAGAACTTTGTGCTCCCCACTCCCTCCACGGTGGGACCACCATGCTTGCTATGCACCGCAAGGAATTTTGTGCTCCCCAATCCCTCCACGATGGGACCATCATCCTTTCTATGCACAGCAAAGAACTTTGTGCTCCCCACTCCCTCTACAGTGGGACCATCATCCTTGCTATGCACCGCAAGGAACTTTGTGCTCCCCACTCCCTCCACGAGGGGACCATAATCCTTTCTATGCACCGCAAAGAACTTTGTGCTCCCCACTCCCTCCACGGTGGGACCATCATGCTTGCTATGCACCGCAAGGAATTTTGTGCTCCCCACTCCCTCCACGATGGGACCATCATCCTTTCTATGCACAGCAAAGAACTTTGTGTTCCCCACTCACTCTACAGTGGGACCATCATCCTTGCTATGCACCGCAAGGAACTTTGTCCTTCGCCACTCCCTCGACGATGTGACCATCATACTTGCTAAGCACATCAAAGAACTTTGTGCTCCCCACTCCCTCCGCGATGGGACCACTGTCCTTTCTATGCTCCTCAAGGAACTTTGTGCTCCCCACTCCCTCCACGATGGGACCATCATCCTTTCTATGCACCTCAAAGAACTTTGTGCTCCCCACTCCCTCCACGATGTGACCATCATCCTTTCTATGAACCTCAAAGAACGTTGTGCTCCCCACTACCTCCACGATGGGACCATCATCCTTTCTATGCACCTCAAAGAACTTTGTGCTCCCCACTCCCTCCACGGTGGGACCATCATCCTTTCTATGCACCACAAGGAACATTGTGTTCCCCTCTCCCTCCACGATGGGACCATCAACCTTTCTATGCACCGCAAGGAAATTTGTACTCCCCACTCCCTCCATGATTGGACCATCATCCTTTCTATGCACGACAAGGAACTTTGTGCTCCGAACTCCCTCCACAGTGGGACCATCATCCTTTCTATGCACCTCAAAGAACTTTGTGCTCCCCACTCCCTCCACGGTGGGACCATCATCCTTTCTATGCACCTCAAAGAACTTTGTCCTCCCCACTCCCTCCACGATGGGACCATCATCCTTTCTATGCACCTCAAAGAACTTTGTGCTCCCCACTCCCTCCACGGTGGGACCATCATCCTTTCTATGCACCACAAGGAACATTGTGTTCCCCTCTCCCTCCACGATGGGACTATCAACCTTTCTATGCACCGCAAGGAAATTTGTACTCCCTACTCCCTCCATGATTGGACCATCATCCTTTCTATGCACGACAAGGAACTTTGTGCTCCGAACTCCCTCCACAGTGGGACCATCATCCTTGCTATGCACCGCAAGGAACTTTGTGCTGCCCACTCCCTCCACGAGGGGACCATAATCCTTTCTATGCACCGCAAAGAACTTTGTGCTCCCCACTCCCTCCACGGTGGGACGATCATGCTTGCTATGCACCGCAAGGAATTTTGTGCTCCCCACTCCCTCCACGATGGGACCATCATCCTTTCTATGCACAGCAAAGAACTTTGTGCTCCCCACTCCCTCCACAGTGGGACCATCATCCTTGCTATGCACCGCAAGGAACTTTGTCCTTCGCCACTCCCTCCACGATGTGACCATCATACTTGCTAAGCACATCAAAGAACTTTGTGCTCCCCACTCCCTCCACGATGGGCCCATCATCCTAGCTTCGCACCGCAAGGAACTTTGTGCTCCCCACTACCTCAACGATGGGACCATCATCCTTTCTATGCACCTCAAAGAACTTTGTGCTCCCCATTCCCTCTATGATGGGACCATCATCCTTGCTATGCACCGCAAGGAACTTTGTGCTCTCCACTCCCTCCACGATGGGACCATCATTCTTGCTATGCTCCGCAAGGAACTTTGTGCTCCCCACTCCCTCCACGATGGGACCATCATCCTTTCTATGCACCGCAAAGAACTTTGTGCTCCCCACTCCCTCCACGGTGGGTCCATCATCCTTTCTATGCACCACAAGGAACATTGTGCTCCCCACTCCCTCCACGATGGGACCATCAACCTTTCTATGCACCGCAAGGAAATTTGTGCTCCCCACTCCCTCCATAATGGGACCATCATCCTTTCTATGCACGACAAGGAACTTTGTGCTCTCAACTCCCTCCACAGTGGGACCATCATCCTTGCTATGCACCGCAAGGAACTTTGTGCTCCCCACTCCCTCCACGAGGGGACCATAATCCTTTCTATGCACCGCAAAGAACTTTGTGCTCCCCACTCCCTCCACGGTGGGACCATCATGCTTGCTATGCACCGCAAGGAATTTTGTGCTCCCCACTCCCTCCACGATGGGACCATCATCCTAGCTTTGCACTGCAAGGAACTTTGTGCTCCCCACTCCCTCCACGATGGGACTATCATTCTTGCTATGCTCTGCAAGGAACTTTGTGCTCTCCACTCCCTCAACGATGGGGCCATCATCCTTGCTATGCACCGCAAGGAACTTTGTGCTCCACACTTCCTCCACGATGGGACCATCATCCTTTATATGCTCCACAAGGATCTTTGTGCTCCCCACTCCCTCCATGATGGGACCATCATCCTTTCTATGCACCGCAAGGAACTTTGTGCTCTCCACTCCCTCAACGATGTGGCCATCATTCTTGCTATGCACCGCAGGGAGTTGTGTGCTCCCCACTCCCTCCATGATGGGACCATCATCCTTGCTATGCACCGCAAGGAACTTTGTGCTCCCCACTCCCTCCACGAGGGGACCATAATCCTTTCTATGCACCGCAAAGAACTTTGTGCTCCCCACTCCCTCCACGGTGGGACCATCATGCTTGCTATGCACCGCAAGGAATTTTGTGCTCCCCACTCCCTCCACGATGGGACCATCATCCTAGCTTCGCACTGCAAGGACCTTTGTGCTCCCCACTCCCTCCACGATGGGACTATCATTCTTGCTATGCTCTGCAAGGAACTTTGTGCTCTCCACTCCCTCAACGATGGGGCAATCATCCTTGCTATGCACCGCAAGGAACTTTGTGCTCCACACTTCCTCCACGATGGGACCATCATCCTTTATATGCTCCACAAGGATCTTTGTGCTCCCCACTCCCTCCATGATGGGACCATCATCCTTTCTATGCACCGCAAGGAACTTTGTGCTCTCCACTCCCTCAATGATGTGGCCATCATTCTTGCTATGCACCGCAAGGAGTTGTGTGCTCCCCACTCCCTCCATGATGGGACCATCATTCTTGCTATGCTCCGCAAGGAACTTTGTGCTCCCCACTACCTCCACGATGGGACCATCATCCTTTCTATGCACCTTAAAGAACTTTGTGCTCCCCACTCCCTCAACGATGGGACCATCATCCTTGCTATGAACCGCAAGGAAATTTGTGCTCCCCACTCCCTCCGCGATGGGACCACTGTCCTTTCTATGCTCCTCAAGGAACTTTGTGCTCCCCACTCCCTCCACGATGGGACCATCATTCTTTCTATGCACCTCAAAGAACTTTGTGCTCCCCACTCCCTCCACGATGGGACCATCATCCTTTCTATGCACCTCAAAGAACTTTGTGCTCCCCACTCCCTCCACGGTGGGACCATCATCCTTTCTATGCACCACAAGGAACATTGTGTTCCCCTCTCCCTCCACGATGGGACCATCAACCTTTCTATGCACCGCAAGGAAATTTGTACTCCCCACTCCCTCCATGATTGGACCATCATCCTTTCTATGCACGACAAGGAACTTTGTGCTCCGAACTCCCTCCACAGTGGGACCATCATCCTTTCTATGCACCTCAAAGAACTTTGTGCTCCCCACTCCCTCCACGGTGGGACCATCATCCTTTCTATGCACCTCAAAGAACTTTGTCCTCCCCACTCCCTCCACGATGGGACCATCATCCTTTCTATGCACCTCAAAGAACTTTGTGCTCCCCAATCCCTCCACTGTGGGACCATCATCCTTTCTATGCACCACAAGGAACATTGTGTTCCCCTCTCCCTCCACGATGGGACCATCAACCTTTCTATGCACCGCAGGGAAATTTGTACTCCCCACTCCCTCCATGATTGGACCATCATCCTTTCTATGCACGACAAGGAACTTTGTGCTCCGAACTCCCTCCACAGTGGGACCATCATCCTTGCTATGCACCGCAAGGAACTTTGTGCTCCCCACTCCCTCCACGAGGGGACCATAATCCTTTCTATGCACCGCAAAGAACTTTGTGCTCCCCACTCCCTCCACGGTGGGACCATCATGCTTGCTATGCACCGCAAGGAATTTTGTGCTCCCCACTCCCTCCACGATGGGACCATCATCCTTTCTATGCACAGCAAAGAACTTTGTGCTCCCCACTCCCTCTACAGTGGGACCATCATCCTTGCTATGCACCGCAAGGAACTTTGTCCTTCGCCACTCCCTCCACGATGTGACCATCATACTTGCTAAGCACATCAAAGAACTTTGTGCTCCCCATTCCCTCCACGATGGGCCCATCATCCTAGCTTCGCACCGCAAGGAACTTTGTGCTCCCCACTACCTCCACGATGGGACCATCATCCTTTCTATGCACCTTAAAGAACTTTGTGCTCCCCACTCCCTCAACAATGGGACCATCATCCTTGCTATGAACCGCAAGGAAATTTGTGCTCCCCACTCCCTCCGCGATGGGACCACTGTCCTTTCTATGCTCCTCAAGGAACTTTGTGCTCCCCACTCCCTCCACGATGGGACCATCATCCTTTCTATGCACCTCAAAGAACTTTGTGCTCCCCACTCCCTCCACGATGGGACCATCATCCTTTCTATGCACCTCAAAGAACTTTGTGCTCCCCATTCCCTCCACGATGGGACCACCATCCTTTCTATGCACCGCAAAGAACTTTGTGCTCCCCACTCCCTCCACGATGGGACCATCATCCTTTCTATGCACAGCAAAGAACTTTGTGCTCCCCACTCCCTCTAAAGTGGGACCATCATCCTTGCTATGCACCGCAAGGAACTTTGTCTTTCGCCACTCCCTCCACGATGTGACCGTCATACTTGCTAAGCACATCAAAGAACTTTGTGCTCCCCACTCCCTCCACGATGGGCCCATCATCCTAGCTTCGCACCGCAAGGAACTTTGTGCTCCCCACTACCTCCACGATGGGACCATCATCCTTTCTATGCACCTTAAAGAACTTTGTGCTCCCCACTCCCTCAACGATGGGACCATCATCCTTGCTATGAACCGCAAGGAAATTTGTGCTCCCCACTCCCTCCGCGATGGGACCACTGTCCTTTCTATTCTCCTCAAGGAACTTTGTGCTCCCCACTCCCTCCACGATGCGACCATCATCCTTTCTATGCACCTCAAAGAACTTTGTGCTCCCCACTCCCTCCACGATGGGACCATCATTCTTTCTAGCACCTCAAAGAACTTTGTGCTCCCCACTCCCTCCACGATGGGACCATCATCCTTTCTATGCACCGCAAAGAACTTTGTGCTCCCCACTCCCTCCACGGTGGGACCATCATCCTTTCTATGCACCACAAGGAACATTGTGTTCCCCACTCCCTCCACGATGGGACCATCAACCTTTCTATGCACCGCAAGGAAATTTGTGCTCCCCACTCCCTACATGATTGGACCATCATCCTTTCTATGCATGACAAGGAACTTTGTGCTCCGAACTCCCTCCACAGTGGGACCATCATCCTTGCTATGCACCGCAAGTTACTTTGTGCTCCCCACTCCCTCCACGAGGGGACCATAATCCTTTCTATGCACCGCAAAGAACTTTGTGCTCCCCACTCCCTCCACGGTGGGACCACCATGCTTGCTATGCACCGCAAGGAATTTTGTGCTCCCCAATCCCTCCACGATGGGACCATCATCCTTTCTATGCACAGCAAAGAACTTTGTGCTCCCCACTCCCTCTACAGTGGGACCATCATCCTTGCTATGCACCGCAAGGAACTTTGTGCTCCCCACTCCCTCCACGAGGGGACCATAATCCTTTCTATGCACCGCAAAGAACTTTGTGCTCCCCACTCCCTCCACGGTGGGACCATCATGCTTGCTATGCACCGCAAGGAATTTTGTGCTCCCCACTCCCTCCACGATGGGACCATCATCCTTTCTATGCACAGCAAAGAACTTTGTGCTCCCCACTCACTCTACAGTGGGACCATCATCCTTGCTATGCACCGCAAGGAACTTTGTCCTTCGCCACTCCCTCGACGATGTGACCATCATACTTGCTAAGCACATCAAAGAACTTTGTGCTCCCCACTCCCTCCGCGATGGGACCACTGTCCTTTCTATGCTCCTCAAGGAACTTTGTGCTCCCCACTCCCTCCACGATGGGACCATCATCCTTTCTATGCACCTCAAAGAACTTTGTGCTCCCCACTCCCTCCACGATGTGACCATCATCCTTTCTATGAACCTCAAAGAACTTTGTGCTCCCCACTACCTCCACGATGGGACCATCATCCTTTCTATGCACCTCAAAGAACTTTGTGCTCCCCACTCCCTCCACGGTGGGACCATCATCCTTTCTATGCACCACAAGGAACATTGTGTTCCCCTCTCCCTCCACGATGGGACCATCAACCTTTCTATGCACCGCAAGGAAATTTGTACTCCCCACTCCCTCCATGATTGGACCATCATCCTTTCTATGCACGACAAGGAACTTTGTGCTCCGAACTCCCTCCACAGTGGGACCATCATCCTTTCTATGCACCTCAAAGAACTTTGTGCTCCCCACTCCCTCCACGGTGGGACCATCATCCTTTCTATGCACCTCAAAGAACTTTGTCCTCCCCACTCCCTCCACGATGGGACCATCATCCTTTCTATGCACCTCAAAGAACTTTGTGCTCCCCACTCCCTCCACGGTGGGACCATCATCCTTTCTATGCACCACAAGGAACATTGTGTTCCCCTCTCCCTCCACGATGGGACTATCAACCTTTCTATGCACCGCAAGGAAATTTGTACTCCCCACTCCCTCCATGATTGGACCCTCATCCTTTCTATGCACGACAAGGAACTTTGTGCTCCGAACTCCCTCCACAGTGGGACCATCATCCTTGCTATGCACCGCAAGGAACTTTGTGCTGCCCACTCCCTCCACGAGGGGACCATAATCCTTTCTATGCACCGCAAAGAACTTTGTGCTCCCCACTCCCTCCACGGTGGGACGATCATGCTTGCTATGCACCGCAAGGAATTTTGTGCTCCCCACTCCCTCCACGATGGGACCATCATCCTTTCTATGCACAGCAAAGAACTTTGTGCTCCCCACTCCCTCCACAGTGGGACCATCATCCTTGCTATGCACCGCAAGGAACTTTGTCCTTCGCCACTCCCTCCACGATGTGACCATCATACTTGCTAAGCACATCAAAGAACTTTGTGCTCCCCACTCCCTCCACGATGGGCCCATCATCCTAGCTTCGCACCGCAAGGAACTTTGTGCTCCCCACTACCTCAACGATGGGACCATCATCCTTTCTATGCACCTTAAAGAACTTTGTGCTCCCCACTCCCTCAACGATGGGACCATCATCCTTGCTATGAACCGCAAGGAAATTTGTGCTCCCCACTCCCTCCGCGATGGGACCACTGTCCTTTCTATGCTCCTCAAGGAACTTTGTGCTCCCCACTCCCTCCACGATGGGACCATCATCCTTTCTATGCACCACAAAGAACTTTGTGCTCCCCACTCCCTCCACGATGGGAACATCATCCTTTCTATGCACCTCAAAGAACTTTGTGCTCCCCATTCCCTCCACGATGGGACCATCATCCTTTCTATGCACCGCAAAGAACTTTGTGCTCCCCACTCCCTCCACGATGGGACCATCATCCTTTATATGCACAGCAAAGAACTTTGTGCTCCCCACTCCCTCTAAAGTGGGACCATCATCCTTGCTATGCACCGCAAGGAACTTTGTCTTTCGCCACTCCCTCCACGATGTGACCGTCATACTTGCTAAGCACATCAAAGAACTTTGTGCTCCCCACTCCCTCCACGATGGGCCCATCATCCTAGCTTCGCACCGCAAGGAACTTTGTGCTCCCCACTACCTCCACGATGGGACCATCATCCTTTCTATGCACCTTAAAGAACTTTGTGCTCCCCACTCCCTCAACGATGGGACCATCATCCTTGCTATGAACCGCAAGGAAATTTGTGCTCCCCACTCCCTCCGCGATGGGACCACTGTCCTTTCTATGCTCCTCAAGGAACTTTGTGCTCCCCACTCCCTCCACGATGGGACCATCATCCTTTCTATGCACCTCAAAGAACTTTGTGCTCCCCACTCCCTCCACGATGGGACCATCATTCTTTCTATGCACCTCAAAGAACTTTGTGCTCCCCACTCCCTCCACGATGGGACCATCATCCTTTCTATGCACCGCAAAGAACTTTGTGCTCCCCACTCCCTCCACGGTGGGACCATCATCCTTTCTATGCACCACAAGGAACATTGTGTTCCCCACTCCCTCCACGATGGGACCATCAACCTTTCTATGCACCGCAAGGAAATTTGTGCTCCCCACTCCCTACATGATTGGACCATCATCCTTTCTATGCATGACAAGGGACTTTGTGCTCCGAACTCCCTCCACAGTGGGACCATCATCCTTGCTATGCACCGCAAGTTACTTTGTGCTCCCCACTCCCTCCACGAGGGGACCATAATCCTTTCTATGCACCGCAAAGAACTTTGTGCTCCCCACTCCCTCCACGGTGGGACCACCATGCTTGCTATGCACCGCAAGGAATTTTGTGCTCCCCAATCCCTCCACGATGGGACCATCATCCTTTCTATGCACAGCAAAGAACTTTGTGCTCCCCACTCCCTCTACAGTGGGACCATCATCCTTGCTATGCACCGCAAGGAACTTTGTGCTCCCCACTCCCTCCACGAGGGGACCATAATCCTTTCTATGCACCGCAAAGAACTTTGTGCTCCCCACTCCCTCCACGGTGGGACCATCATGCTTGCTATGCACCGCAAGGAATTTTGTGCTCCCCACTCCCTCCACGATGGGACCATCATCCTTTCTATGCACAGCAAAGAACTTTGTGCTCCCCACTCCCTCTACAGTGGGACCATCATCCTTGCTATGCACCGCAAGGAACTTTGTCCTTCGCCACTCCCTCCACGATGTGACCATCATACTTGCTAAGCACATCAAAGAACTTTGTGCTCCCCACTCCCTCCACGATGGGCCCATCATCCTAGCTTCGCACCGCAAGGAACTTTGTGCTCCCCACTACCTCCACGATGGGACCATCATCCTTTCTATGCACCTTAAAGAACTTTGTGCTCCCCACTCCCTCCACGATGGGACCATCATCCTTGCTATGCACCGCAAGGAACTTTGTGCTCCCCACACCCTCCACGATGGGACCAATATCCTTGATTTGCACTGCAAGGAACTTTATGCTTCCCACTCCCTCCAAGATGGGACCATAATCCTTTCTATGCATCTGTAAGGAAATTTGTGCTCCCCACTCCCTCCACGATGCGACCATCATCCTTGCTATGCACCGCAAGGAACTTTGTGTTCCCAACTCCCTCCACGATGGGACTATCATCATTTCTATGCACCTTAAAGAAATTTGTGCACCTCACTCCCGGCACGATGGCACCATCATCCTTGCTATGCACCGCAAGGAACTATCAGCTCCCCATTCCCTCCACGATGGGACCATAATCCTTGCTATGCACCACAAGGAACTTTGTGCTCCCCACTCCCTCCACGATGGGACCATCATCCTTGCTCTGCACCTCAAAGATCTTTGTGCTCCCCACTCCCTCCACGATGGGACCATCATCCTTGCTATGCACCGCAAGGAACTTTGTGCTGCCCACTCCCTCCACAATGGGACCATCATCCTTGCTATGCACTGCAAGGAACTTTTTGCTCCACACTCCCTCCACCCTGGGACCATCATCCTTGCTATGCACTGCAAGTAACTTTGTGCTCCCCACGCCCTCCTCCATGGGACAATCATCCTTGCAGTGCAGCGCAAGGAACTTTGTGCTCCCCACTCGCTCCACGATGGGAACATCATCCTTGCTATGCACCGCAAGGAACTTTGTGCTCCCCACTCCCTCCACATTCGGACCATCATCCTTTCTATGCACGGCAAGGAACTTTGTGCTCCCCACTCACTCCAAGATGGGACTATCATCCTTGCTATGCACCGCAAGGAACTTTGTGCTCCCTACTCCCTCCACGATTGTACAATCATCCTTGCAGTGCAGCGCAAGGAACTTTGTGCTCCCCACTCGCTCCACGATGGGAACATCATCTATGCACCGCAAGGAACTTTGTGCTCCCCACTCCCTCCACATTCGGACCATCATCCTTTCTATGCACGGCAAGGAACTTTGTGCTCCCCACTCCCTCCATGACGTGACGATCATCCTTTCTATGCACCTCAAAAAACTTTGTGCTCCCCACTCCCACCACGATGGAACCATCATACTTGCTATGCACCTCAAGGAACTTTGTGCTCCCTACTCCCTCCACGATTGTACAATCATCCTTGCTATGGACAGCAAGGAATTTTGTGCTCCACACATCCTCGACGATGTGACCATCCTCCTTTCTCTGCACCGCAAGGAACTTTGTGCTCCCCACTCCATCCACGATGGGACCATCATCCTTGCTATGCAGCGCAAGGAACTTTGTGCTCCACGCTCCCACCACGATGGGACCATCATCCTTTCTATGCACCGCAAATAACTTTGTGCTCCCCACACCCTCCACGATGGGACCATCATCCTTGCTATGCAACGCAAGGAAGTTTGTGCTCCTCACTCCCTCCACGATGGGACCATCATCCTTTCTATGCACCGCAAGGAACTTTGTGCTCCCCACTCCCTCCACGTTGGGACCATCATCCTTTCTATGCACCTCAAAGAACATTGTGCTTCCCACTCCCTCCACGATGGGACCATCATCCTTGCTCTGCACCGCAATGAACTTTGTGCTCCCCACTCCCTCCACGATGGGACAATCATCCTTGCTATGCACTCCAAGGAACTTTATGCTCCACACTCCCTCCATGATGGGACCATCATCCTTTCTAAGCACCGCAAGGAACTTTGTACTCCGCACTCCCTCCACGATGGGACCATCATTCTTGCTATGCACTCCAAGGAACGTTGTGCTCCCCACTCCATCCACTATGGGACCATCATCCTTTATATGCACCGCAAGGAACTTTATGCTCCACATTCCCTCCATGATGGGACCATCATCCTTTCAAAGCACTGCAAGGAACTTTGTGCTACCCACTCCCTCCACGATGGAACAATCATCGTTGCTATGCACCACAAGGACCTTTGTGCTCCCCACTCCCTCCAAGATGGGACTATTATCCTTCGTATGCACCGCAAGGAACTTTGTGCTCCCCACTCCCACCACGATGGGACCATCATCCTTGCTATGCACCGCAAGGAACATTTTGCTCCCCACACCCTCCACGATGGGACCATGATCCTTGCTATGCACCGCAAGGAACTTTGTGCACCCCACTCTCTCTACGATGGGACCATGATCCTTGTTGTGCACCGCAAGGAACTTTGTGCTCCTCACTCCTTCAACGAAGGGACCATCATCCTTTCTATGCACCTCTAAGAACTTTGTGCTCCTCACTCCCTCCACGATGGGAGCATCATCCTTGCTATGCACCGCAAGGAACTTTGTGCTCCGCACTCCCTCCACGATGGGACCATCATCCTTGCTATGGACAGCAAGGAATTTTGTGCTCCACACACCCTCCACGATGTGACCATCATCCTTTCTCTGCACCGCAAGAACTTTGTGCTCCCCACTCCTTCCACGATGGGACCATCATCCTTGCTATGCAGCGCAAGGAACTTTGTGCTCAACACTCCCTCCACGATGGGACCATCATCCTTGATATGCACTCCAAGGAACTTTGTGCTCCCCACTCCCTCCACTATGGGACCA
Organism: Narcine bancroftii; assembly: GCF_036971445.1. NCBI lineage: Eukaryota > Metazoa > Chordata > Chondrichthyes > Torpediniformes > Narcinidae > Narcine > Narcine bancroftii. Next base: position 75,366,308 of record NC_091474.1, read on the forward strand.
TCATTCTTTATATGCACCGCAAGGAACTTTATGCTCCACATTCCATCCATGATGGTACCATCATCCTTTCAAAGCACCGCAAGGAACTTTGTGCTACCCACTCCCTCCACGATGGAACAATCATCGTTGCTATGCACCACAAGGACCTTTGTGTTACCCACTCCCTCCAAGATGGGACCATTATCCTTCGTATGCACCGCAAGGAACTTTGTGCTCCCCACTCCCTCCACGATGGGACCATCATCCTTGCTATGCACCGCAAGGAACTATGTGCTCCCCACTCCCTGCACGATGGGACCATCATCCTTGATATGCACCGCAAGGAACTTTGTGCTCCCCACTCCCTCCACGATGGGACCATCATCCTTTCTATCCACCTCAAAGAACTTTGTGCTCCCCAGTCCCTCCACGATTGAAACATCATCCTTGCTATGCACCATAAGGAACTTTGTGCTCTCCACTCCCTCCACGATGGGACCATCATCGTTTCTATGCACCTCAAAGAACTTTGTCCACCCCACTCCCTCCACGATGGGACCATCATCCTTTCTATGCACCGCCAGGAACTTTGTGCTCCCTACTCCCTCCACGATGGGACCATCATCCTTTCTATGCACCTCAAAGAACTTTGTGCTCCCCACTCCCTCCACGATGGGACCATCATCCTTTCTATGCACCTCAAAGAACTTTGTGCTCCCCACTCCCTCCACGATGGGAACATCATCCTTGCTATGCACCGCAAGGAACTTTGTGCTCTCCACTCCCTCCACGATGGGACCATCATCCTTTCTATGCACTTCAAAGAACTTTGTGCTCCCCACTCCCTACACGATGGGACCATCATCCTTGCTATGCACCGCAAGGAACTTTGTGCTCCCCGCTCCCTCCACGATGGGACCAATATCCTTGCTTTGCACTGCAAATAACTTTGTGCTCCCCACTCCCTCCATGATGGGACCATCATTCTGTATATGCACCGCAAGGAACTTTATGCTTCCCACTTCCTCCATGATGGGACCATTATACTTTCTATGCACCGCTAGGAACTTTGCGCTCCCCACTCCCTCCATGATGGGACCATCATCCTTTCTATGAACAACAATGAATTTTGCGCTCCCCACTCCCTCCACGATGCCACCATCATCCTTGCTATGCACCTCAAAGAACATTGTGCTCCCCACTCCCTCCACGATGGGACCATCATCCTTGCTATGCACCGCAAGGAACTTTGTCTTCCCCACTCCCTCCACGATGGGACCATCATCCTTTCTATGCACTTCAAAGAACTTTGTGCTCCCCACTCCCTCCACGATGGGACCATCATCCTTGCTATGCACCGCAAGGAACTTTGTGCTCCCCACTCCCTCCACGATGGGACCAATATCCTTGATTTGCACTGCAAGGAACTTTATGCTTCCCACTCCCTCCATGATGGGACCATTCTCCTTTCTATGCACCGCTAGTAACTTTGCGCTCCCCACTCCCTCCATGATGGGACCATCATCCTTTCCAAGCACCGCAAGAAACATTGTGCTCCCCACTCACTCCATGATGGGACCATCATCCTTGCTATGCACCACAAGGAACTTTGCGATCTCCACTCCCTCCACGATGGGACCATAATTCTTTCTATGCATCTGTAAGGAAATTTGTGCTCCCCACTCCCTCCACGATGCGACCATCATCCTTGCTATGCACCGCAAGGAACTTTGTGTTCCCAACTCCCTCCACGATGGGACTATCATCCTTTCTATGCACCTTAAAGAAATTTGTGCACCTCACTCCCGCCACGATGGCACCATCATCCTTGCTATGCACCGCAAGGAACTATCAGCTCCCCATTCCCTCCACGATGGGACCATCATCCTTTCTATGCACCTCAAAGAACTTTGTGCTCCCCACTCCCTCCACGATGGGAACATCATCCTTTCTATGCACCTCAAAGAACTTTGTGCTCCCCATTCCCTCCACGATGGGACCATCATCCTTGCTATGCACCGCAAGGAACTTTGTCTTTCGCCACTCCCTCCACGATGTGACCGTCATACTTGCTAAGCACATCAAAGAACTTTGTGCTCCCCACTCCCTCCACGATGGGCCCATCATCCTTTCTATGCACCTTAAAGAACTTTGTGCTCCCCACTCCCTCAACGATGGGACCATCATCCTTGCTATGAACCGCAAGGAAATTTGTGCTCCCCACTCCCTCCGCGATGGGACCACTGTCCTTTCTATGCTCCTCAAGGAACTTTGTGCTCCCCACTCCCTCCACGATGGGACCATCATCCTTTCCATGCACCTCAAAGAACTTTGTGCTCCCCACTCCCTCCACGATGGGACCATCATTCTTTCTATGCACCTCAAAGAACTTTGTGCTCCCCACTCCCTCCACGATGGGACCATCATCCTTTCTATGCACCGCAAAGAACTTTGTGCTCCCCACTCCCTCCACGGTGGGACCATCATCCTTTCTATGCACCACAAGGAACATTGTGTTCCCCACTCCCTCCAAGATGGGACCATCAACCTTTCTATGCACCGCAAGGAAATTTGTGCTCCCCTCTCCCTACATGATTGGACCATCATCCTTTCTATGCATGACAAGGAACTTTGTGCTCCGAACTCCCTCCACAGTGGGACCATCATCCTTGCTATGCACCGCAAGTTACTTTGTGCTCCCCACTCCCTCCACGAGGGGACCATAATCCTTTCTATGCACCGCAAAGAACTTTGTGCTCCCCACTCCCTCCACGGTGGGACCACCATGCTTGCTATGCACCGCAAGGAATTTTGTGCTCCCCAATCCCTCCACGATGGGACCATGATCCTTTCTATGCACAGCAAAGAACTTTGTGCTCCCCACTCCCTCTACAGTGGGACCATCATCCTTGCTATGCACCGCAAGGAACTTTGTGCTCCCCACTCCCTCCACGAGGGGACCATAATCCTTTCTATGCACCGCAAAGAACTTTGTGCTCCCCACTCCGTCCACGGTGGGACCATCATGCTTGCTATGCACCGCAAGGAATTTTGTGCTCCCCACTCCCTCCACGATGGGACCATCATCCTTTCTATGCACAGCAAAGAACTTTGTGCTCCCCACTCCCTCTACAGTGGGACCATCATCCTTGCTATGCACCGCAAGGAACTTTGTCCTTCGCCACTCCCTCGACGATGTGACCATCATACTTGCTAAGCACATCAAAGAACTTTGTGCTCCCCACTCCCTCCACGATGGGCCCATCATCCTAGCTTCGCACCGCAAGGAACTTTGTGCTCCCCACTACCTCCACGATGGGACCATCATCCTTTCTATGCACCTTAAAGAACTTTGTGCTCCCCACTCCCTCCACGATGGGACCATCATCCTTGCTATGCACCGCAAGGAACTTTGTGCTCCCCACACCCTCCACGATGGGACCAATATCCTTGATTTGCACTGCAAGGAACTTTATGCTTCCCACTCCCTCCAAGATGGGACCATAATCCTTTCTATGCATCTGTAAGGAAATTTGTGCTCCCCACTCCCTCCACGATGCGACCATCATCCTTGCTATGCACCGCAAGGAACTTTGTGTTCCCAACTCCCTCCACGATGGGACTATCATCATTTCTATGCACCTTAAAGAAATTTGTGCACCTCACTCCCGGCACGATGGCACCATCATCCTTGCTATGCACCGCAAGGAACTATCAGCTCCCCATTCCCTCCACGATGGGACCATAATCCTTGCTATGCACCACAAGGAACTTTGTGCTCCCCACTCCCTCCACGATGGGACCATCATCCTTGCTCTGCACCTAAAAGATCTTTGTGCTCCCCACTCCCTCCACGATGGGACCATCATCCTTGCTATGCACCGCAAGGAACTTTGTGCTGCCCACTCCCTCCACAATGGGACCATCATCCTTGCTATGCACTGCAAGGAACTTTTTGCTCCACACTCCCTCCACCCTGGGACCATCATCCTTGCTATGCACTGCAAGGAACTTTGTGCTCCCCACGCCCTCCTCCATGGGACAATCATCCTTGAAGTGCAGCGCAAGGAACTTTGTGCTCCCCACTCGCTCCACGATGGGAACATCATCCTTGCTATGCACCGCAAGGAACTTTGTGCTCCCCACTCCCTCCACATTCGGACCATCATCCTTTCTATGCACGGCAAGGAACTTTGTGCTCCCCACTCACTCCAAGATGGGACTATCATCCTTGCTATGCACCGCAAGGAACTTTGTGCTCCCCACTCCCTCCATGACGTGACGATCATCCTTTCTATGCACCTCAAAAAACTTTGTGCTCCCCACTCCCACCACGATGGAACCATCATACTTGCTATGCACCTCAAGGAACTTTGTGCTCCCTACTCCCTCCACGATTGTACAATCATCCTTGCTATGGACAGCAAGGAACTTTGTGCTCCACACATCCTCGACGATGTGACCATCCTCCTTTCTCTGCACCGCAAGGAACTTTGTGCTCCCCACTCCATCCACGATGGGACCATCATCCTTGCTATGCAGCGCAAGGAACTTTGTGCTCCACGCTCCCACCACGATGGGACCATCATCCTTTCTATGCACCGCAAATAACTTTGTGCTCCCCACACCCTCCACGATGGGACCATCATCCTTGCTATGCAACGCAAGGAAGTTTGTGCTCCTCACTCCCTCCACGATGGGACCATCATCCTTTCTATGCACCGCAAGGAACTTTGTGCTCCCCACTCCCTCCACGTTGGGACCATCATCCTTTCTATGCACCTCAAAGAACATTGTGCTTCCCACTCCCTCCACGATGGGACCATCATCCTTGCTCTGCACCGCAATGAACTTTGTGCTCCCCACTCCCTCCACGATGGGACAATCATCCTTGCTATGCACTCCAAGGAACTTTATGCTCCACACTCCCTCCATGATGGGACCATCATCCGTTCTAAGCACCGCAAGGAACTTTGTACTCCGCACTCCCTCCACGATGGGACCATCATTCTTGCTATGCACTCCAAGGAACGTTGTGCTCCCCACTCCATCCACTATGGGACCATCATCCTTTATATGCACCGCAAGGAACTTTATGCTCCACATTCCCTCCATGATGGGACCATCATCCTTTCAAAGCACTGCAAGGAACTTTGTGCTACCCACTCCCTCCACGATGGAACAATCATCGTTGCTATGCACCACAAGGACCTTTGTGCTCCCCACTCCCTCCAAGATGGGACTATTATCCTTCGTATGCACCGCAAGGAACTTTGTGCTCCCCACTCCCACCACGATGGGACCATCATCCTTGCTATGCACCGCAAGGAACATTTTGCTCCCCACACCCTCCACGATGGGACCATGATCCTTGCTATGCACCGCAAGGAACTTTGTGCACCCCACTCTCTCTACGATGGGACCATGATCCTTGTTGTGCACCGCAAGGAACTTTGTGCTCCTCACTCCTTCCACGAAGGGACCATCATCCTTTCTATGCACCTCTAAGAACTTTGTGCTCCTCACTCCCTCCACGATGGGAGCATCATCCTTGCTATGCACCGCAAGGAACTTTGTGCTCCGCACTCCCTCCACGATGGGACCATCATCCTTGCCATGGACAGCAAGGAACTTTGTGCTCCACACACCCTCCACGATGTGACCATCATCCTTTCTCTGCACCGCAAGAACTTTGTGCTCCCCACTCCTTCCACGATGGGACCATCATCCTTGCTATGCAGCGCAAGGAACTTTGTGTTAAACACTCCCTCCACGATGGGACCATCATACTTGATATGCACTCCAAGGAACTTTGTGCTCCCCACTCCCTCCACTATGGGACCATCATTCTTTATATGCACCGCAAGGAACTTTATGCTCCACATTCCCTCCATGATGGTACCATCATCCTTTCAAAGCACCGCAAGGAACTTTGTGCTACCCACTCCCTCCACGATGGAACAATCATCGTTGCTATGCACCACAAGGACCTTTGTGCTACCCACTCCCTCCAAGATGGGACCATTATCCTTCGTATGCACCGCAAGGAACTTTGTGCTCCCCACTCCCTCCACGATGGGACCATCATCCTTGCTATGCACCGCAAGGAACTATGTGCTCCCCACTCCCTGCACGATGGGACCATCATCCTTGATGTGCACCGCAAGGAACTTTGTGCTCCCCACTCCCTCCACGATGGGACCATCATCCTTTCTATCCACCTCAAAGAACTTTGTGCTCCCCAGTCCCTCCACGATTGAAACATCATCCTTGCTATGCACCATAAGGAACTTTGTGCTCTCCACTCCCTCCACGATGGGACCATCATCGTTTCTATGCACCTCAAAGAACTTTGTCCACCCCACTCCCTCCACGATGGGACCATCATCCTTTCTATGCACCGCCAGGAACTTTGTGCTCCCTACTCCCTCCACGATGGGACCATCATCCTTTCTATGCACCTCAAAGAACTTTGTGCTCCCCACTCCCTCCACGATGGGACCATCATCCTTTCTATGCACCTCAAAGAACTTTGTGCTCCCCACTCCCTCCACGATGGGAACATCATCCTTGCTATGCACCGCAAGGAACTTTGTGCTCTCCACTCCCTCCACGATGGGACCATCATCCTTTCTATGCACTTCAAAGAACTTTGTGCTCCCCACTCCCTACACGATGGGACCATCATCCTTGCTATGCACCGCAAGGAACTTTGTGCTCCCCGCTCCCTCCACGATGGGACCAATATCCTTGCTTTGCACTGCAAATAACTTTGTGCTCCCCACTCCCTCCATGATGGGACCATCATTCTGTATATGCACCGCAAGGAACTTTATGCTTCCCACTTCCTCCATGATGGGACCATTATACTTTCTATGCACCGCTAGGAACTTTGCGCTCCCCACTCCCTCCATGATGGGACCATCATCCTTTCTATGAACAACAATGAATTTTGCGCTCCCCACTCCCTCCACGATGCCACCATCATCCTTGCTATGCACCTCAAAGAACATTGTGCTCCCCACTCCCTCCACGATGGGACCATCATCCTTGCTATGCACCGCAAGGAACTTTGTCTTCCCCACTCCCTCCACGATGGGACCATCATCCTTTCTATGCACTTCAAAGAACTTTGTGCTCCCCACTCCCTCCACGATGGGACCATCATCCTTGCTATGCACCGCAAGGAACTTTGTGCTCCCCACTCCCTCCACGATGGGACCAATATCCTTGATTTGCACTGCAAGGAACTTTATGCTTCCCACTCCCTCCATGATGGGACCATTCTCCTTTCTATGCACCGCTAGTAACTTTGCGCTCCCCACTCCCTCCATGATGGGACCATCATCCTTTCCAAGCACCGCAAGAAACATTGTGCTCCCCACTCACTCCATGATCGGACCATCATCCTTGCTATGCACCACAAGGAACTTTGCGATCTCCACTCCCTCCACGATGGGAACATAATTCTTTCTATGCATCTGTAAGGAAATTTGTGCTCCCCACTCCCTCCACGATGCGACCATCATCCTTGCTATGCACCGCAAGGAACTTTGTGTTCCCAACTCCCTCCACGATGGGACTATCATCCTTTCTATGCACCTTAAAGAAATTTGTGCACCTCACTCCCGCCACGATGGCACCATCATCCTTGCTATGCACCGCAAGGAACTATCAGCTCCCCATTCCCTCCACGATGGGACCATAATCCTTGCTATGCACCACAAGGAACTTTGTGCTCCCCACTCCCTCCACGATGGGACCATCATCCTTGCTCTGCACCTCAAAGATCTTTGTGCTCCCCACTCCCTCAACGATGGGACCATCATCCTTGCTATGCACCGCAAGGAACTTTGACTGCCCACTCCTTCCACAATGAGACCATCATCCTTGCTATGCACTGCAAGGAACTTTTTGCTCCACACTCCCTCCACCCTGGGACCATCATCCTTGCTATGCACTGCAAGGAACCTTGTGCTCCCCACGCCCTCCTCCATGGGACAATCATCCTTGCAGTGCAGCGCAAGGAACTTTGTGCTCCCCACTCGCTCCACGATGGGAACATCATCCTTGCTATGCACCGCAAGGAACTTTGTGCTCCCCACTCCCTCCACATTCGGACCATCATCCTTTCTATGCACGGCAAGGAACTTTGTGCTCCCCACTCACTCCAAGATGGGACTATCATCCTTGCTATGCACCGCAAGGAACTTTGTGCTCCCCACTCCCTCCATGACGTGACGATCATCCTTTCTATGCACCTCAAAAAACTTTGTGCTCCCCACTCCCACCACGATGGAACCATCATACTTGCTATGCACCTCAAGGAACTTTGTGCTCCCTACTCCCTCCACGATTGGACAATCATCCTTGCTATGGACAGCAAGGAACTTTGTGCTCCACACACCCTCGACGATGTGACCATCCTCCTTTCTCTGCACCGCAAGGAACTTTGTGCTCCCCACTCCATCCACGATGGGACCGTCATCCTTGCTATGCAGCGCAAGGATCTTTGTGCTCCACGCTCCCTCCACGATGGGACCATCATCCTTTCTATGCACCGCAAATAACTTTGTGCTCCCCACACCCTCCACGATGGGACCATCATCCTTGCTATGCAACGCAAGGAAGTTTGTGCTCCTCACTCCCTCCACGATGGGACCATCATCCTTTCTATGCACCGCAAGGAACTTTGTGCTCCCCACTCCCTCCACGTTGGGACCATCATCCTTTCTATGCACCTCAAAGAACATTGTGCTTCCCACTCCCTCCACGATGGGACCATCATCCTTGCTCTGCACCACAATGAACTTTGTGCTCCCCACTCCCTCCACGATGGGACAATCATCCTTGCTATGCACTCCAAGGAACTTTATGCTCCACACTCCCTCCATGATGGGACCATCATCCTTTCTAAGCACCGCAAGGAACTTTGTACTCCGCACTCCCTCCACGATGGGACCATCATTCTTGCTATGCACTCCAAGGAACGTTGTGCTCCCCACTCCATCCACTATGGGACCATCATCCTTTATATGCAACGCAAGGAACTTTATGCTCCACATTCCCTCCATGATGGGACCATCATCCTTTCAAAGCACCGCAAGGAAATTTGTGCTCCCCTCTCCCTACATGATTGGACCATCATCCTTTCTATGCATGACAAGGAACTTTGTGCTCCGAACTCCCTCCACAGTGGGACCATCATCCTTGCTATGCACCGCAAGTTACTTTGTGCTCCCCACTCCCTCCACGAGGGGACCATAATCCTTTCTATGCACCGCAAAGAACTTTGTGTTCCCCACTCCCTCCACGGTGGGACCACCATGCTTGCTATGCACCGCAAGGAATTTTGTGCTCCCCAATCCCTCCACGATGGGACCATCATCCTTTCTATGCACAGCAAAGAACTTTGTGCTCCCCACTCCCTCTTCAGTGGGACCATCATCCTTGCTATGCACCGCAAGGAACTTTGTGCTCCCCACTCCCTCCACGAGGGGACCATAATCCTTTCTATGCACCGCAAAGAACTTTGTGCTCCCCACTCCCTCCACGGTGGGACCATCATGCTTGCTATGCACCGCAAGGAATTTTGTGCTCCCCACTTCCTCCACGATGGGACCATCATCCTTTCTATGCACAGCAAAGAACTTTGTGCTCCCCACTCCCTCTACAGTGGGACCATCATCCTTGCTATGCACCGCAAGGAACTTTGTCCTTCGCCACTCCCTCGACGATGTGACCATCATACTTGCTAAGCACATCAAAGAACTTTGTGCTCCCCACTCCCTCCACGATGGGCCCATCATCCTAGCTTCGCACCGCAAGGAACTTTGTGCTCCCCACTTCCTCCACGATGGGACCATCATCCTTTCTATGCAACTTAAAGAACTTTGTGCTCCCCACTCCCTCCACGATGGGACCATCATCCTTGCTATGCACCGCAAGGAACTTTGTGCTCCCCACACCCTCCACGATGGGACCAATATCCTTGATTTGCACTGCAAGGAACTTTATGCTTCCCACTCCCTCCAAGATGGGACCATAATCCTTTCTATGCATCTGTAAGGAAATTTGTGCTCCCCACTCCCTCCACGATGCGACCATCATCCTTGCTATGCACCGCAAGGAACTTTGTGTTCCCAACTCCCTCCACGATGGGACTATCATCATTTCTATGCACCTTAAAGAAATTTGTGCACCTCACTCCCGGCACGATGGCACCATCATCCTTGCTATGCACCGCAAGGAACTATCAGCTCCCCATTCCCTCCACGATGGGACCATAATCCTTGCTATGCACCACAAGGAACTTTGTGCTCCCCACTCCCTCCACGATGGGACCATCATCCTTGCTCTGCACCTAAAAGATCTTTGTGCTCCCCACTCCCTCCACGATGGGACCATCATCCTTGCTATGCACCGCAAGGAACTTTGTGCTGCCCACTCCCTCCACAATGGGACCATCATCCTTGCTATGCACTGCAAGGAACTTTTTGCTCCACACTCCCTCCACCCTGGGACCATCATCCTTGCTATGCACTGCAAGGAACTTTGTGCTCCCCACGCCCTCCTCCATGGGACAATCATCCTTGCAGTGCAGCGCAAGGAACTTTGTGCTCCCCACTCGCTCCACGATGGGAACATCATCCTTGCTATGCACCGCAAGGAACTTTGTGCTCCCCACTCCCTCCACATTCGGACCATCATCCTTTCTATGCACGGCAAGGAACTTTGTGCTCCCCACTCACTCCAAGATGGGACTATCATCCTTGCTATGCACCGCAAGGAACTTTGTGCTCCCCACTCCCTCCATGACGTGACGATCATCCTTTCTATGCACCTCAAAAAACTTTGTGCTCCCCACTCCCACCACGATGGAACCATCATACTTGCTATGCACCTCAAGGAACTTTGTGCTCCCTACTCCCTCCACGATTGTACAATCATCCTTGCTATGGACAGCAAGGAACTTTGTGCTCCACACATCCTCGACGATGTGACCATCCTCCTTTCTCTGCACCGCAAGGAACTTTGTGCTCCCCACTCCATCCACGATGGGACCATCATCCTTGCTATGCAGCGCAAGGAACTTTGTGCTCCACGCTCCCACCACGATGGGACCATCATCCTTTCTATGCACCGCAAATAACTTTGTGATCCCCACACCCTCCACGATGGGACCATCATCCTTGCTATTAACTCCAAGGAACTTTGTGCTCAACACTCCCTCAACGATGGGACAATCATCCTTGATATGCACTCCAAGGAACTTTGTGCTCCCCACTCCCTCCACTATGGGACCATCATTCTTTATATGCACCACAAGGAACTTTATGCTCCACATTCCCTCCATGATGGTACCATCATCCTTTCAAAGCACCGCAAGGAACTTTGTGCTACCCACTCCCTCCACGATGGAACAATCATCGTTGCTATGCACCACAAGGAACTTTGTGCTCCCCACTCCCTCCAAGATGGGACCATTATCCTTCGTATGCACCGCAAGGAACTTTGTGCTCCCCACTCCCTCCACGATGGGACCATCATCCTTTCTATCCACGTCAAAGAACTTTGTGCTCCCCAGTCCCTCCACGATTGAAACATCATCCTTGCTATGCACCATAAGGAACTTTGTGCTCTCCACTCCCTCCACGATGGGACCATCATCGTTTCTATGCACCTCAAAGAACTTTGTCCACCCCACTCCCTCCACGATGGGACCATCATCCTTTCTATGCACAGCCAGGAACTTTGTGCTCCCTACTCCCTCCACGATGGGACCATCATCCTTTTATGCACCTCAAAGAACTTTGTGCTCCCCACTCCCTCCACGATGGGACCATCATCGTTTCTATGCACCTCAAAGAACTTTGTGCTCCCCACTCCCTACACGATGGGACCATCATCCTTGCTATGCACCGCAAGGAACTTTGTGCTCCCCGCTCCCTCCACGATGGGACCAATATCCTTGCTTTGCACTGCAAATAACTTTGTGCTACCCACTCCCTCCATGATGGGACCATCATTCTGTATATGCACCGCAAGGAACTTTATGCTTCCCACTCCCGCCATGATGGGACCATTATCCTTTCTATGCACCGCTAGGAACTTTGCGCTCCCCACTCCCTCCATGATGGGACCATCATCCTTTCTATGCACAACAATGAATTTTGCGCTCCCCACTCCCTCCACGATGCCACCATCATCCTTGCTATGCACCTCAAAGAACATTGTGCTCCCCACTCCCTCCACGATGGGACCATCATCCTTGCTATGCACCGCAAGGAACTTTGTCTTCCCCACTCCCTCCACGATGGGACCATCATCCTTTCTATGCACTTCAAAGAACTTTGTGCTCCCAACTCCCTCCACGATGGGACCATCATCCTTGCTATGCACCGCAAGGAACTTTGTGCTCCCCACTCCCTCCACGATGGGACCAATATCCTTGATTTGCACTGCAAGGAACTTTATGCTTCCCACTCCCTCCATGATGGGACCATTCTCCTTTCTATGCACCGCTAGTAACTTTGCGCTCCCCACTCCCTCCATGATGGGACCATCATGCTTTCCAAGCACCGCAAGAAACATTGTGCTCCCCACTCACTCCATGATGGGACCATCATCCTTGCTATGCACCACAAGGAACTTTGCGATCTCCACTCCCTCCACGATGGGACCATAATCCTTTCTATGCATCTGTAAGGAAATTTGTGCTCCCCACTCCCTCCACGATGCGACCATCATCCTTGCTATGCACTGCAAGGAACTTTGTGTTCCCAACTCCCTCCACGATGGGACTATCATCCTTTCTATGCACCTTAAAGAAATTTGTGCACCTCACTCCCGCCACGATGGCACCATCATCCTTGCTATGCACCGCAAGGAACTATCAGCTCCCCATTCCCTCCACGATGGGACCATAATCCTTGCTATGCACCACAAGGAACTTTGTGCTCCCCACTCCCTCCACGATGGGACCATCATCCTTGCTCTGCACCTCAAAGATCTTTGTGCTACCCACTCCCTCCACGATGGGACCATCATCCTTGCTATGCACCGCAAGGAACTTTGTGCTGCCCATTCCCTCCACAATGGGACCATCATCCTTGCTATGCACTGCAAGGAACTTTTTGCTCCACACTCCTTCCACCCTGGGACCATCATCCTTGCTATGCACTGCAAGGAACTTTGTGCTCCCCACGCCCTCCTCCATGGGACAATCATCCTTGCAGTGCAGCGCAAGGAACTTTGTGCTCCCCACTCGCTCCACGATGGGAACATCATCCTTGCTATGCACCGCAAGGAACTTTGTGCTCCCCACTCCCTCCACATTCGGACCATCATCCTTTCTATGCACGGCAAGGAACTTTGTGCTCCCCACTCACTCCAAGATGGGACTATCATCCTTGCTATGCACCGCAAGGAACTTTGTGCTCCCCACTCCCTCCATGACGTGACGATTATCCTTCCTATGCACCTTAAAGAAATTTGTGCACCTCACTCCCGCCACGATGGCACCATCATCCTTGCTATGCACCGCAAGGAACTATCAGCTCCCCATTCCCTCCACGATGGGACCATAATCCTTGCTATGCACCACAAGGAACTTTGTGCTCCCCACTCCCTCCACGATGGGACCATCATCCTTGCTCTGCACCTCAAAGATTTTTGTGCTGCCCACTCCCTCCACGATGGGACCATCATCCTTGCTATGCACCGCAAGGAACTTTGTGCTGCCCACTCCCTCCACAATGGGACCATCAGCCTTGCTATGCACTGCAAGGATCTTTTTGCTCCACACTCCCTCCACCCTGGGACCATCATCCTTGCTATGCACTGCAAGGAACTTTGCTCTCCCCACGCCCTCCTCCATGGGACAATCATCCTTGCAGTGCAGCGCAAGGAACTTTGTGCTCCCCACTCGCTCCACGATGGGAACATCATCCTTGCTATGCACCGCAAGGAACTTTGTGCTCTCCACTCCCTCCACGATGGGACCATCATCCTTTCTATGCACTTCAAAGAACTTTGTGCTCCCCACTCCCTACACGATGGGACCATCATCCTTGCTATGCACCGCAAGGAACTTTGTGCTCCCCACTCCCTCCACGATGGGACCAATATCCTTGCTTTGCACTGCAAATAACTTTGTGCTCCCCACTCCCTCCATGATGGGACCATCATTCTGTATATGCACCGCAAGGAACTTTATGCTTCCCACTCCCTCCATGATGGGACCATTATCCTTTCTATGCACCGCTAGGAACTTTGCGCTCCCCACTCCCTCCATGATGGGACCATCATCCTTTCTATGCACAACAATGAATTTTGCTCTCCCCACTCCCTCCACGATGCCACCATCATCCTTGCTATGCACCTCAAAGAACATTGTGCTCCCCACTCCCTCCACGATGGGACCATCATCCTTGCTATGCACCGCAAGGAACTTTGTCTTCCCCACTCCCTCCACGATGGGACCATCATCCTTTCTATGCACTTCAAAGAACTTTGTGCTCCCCACTCCCTCCACGATGGGACCATCATCCTTGCTATGCACCACAAGGAACTTTGTGCTCCCCACTCCCTCCACGTTGGGACCATCATCCTTTCTATGCACCTCAAAGAACATTGTGCTTCCCACTCCCTCCACGATGGGACCATCATCCTTGCTCTGCACCGCAATGAACTTTGTGCTCCCCACTCCCTCCACGATGGGACAATCATCCTTGCTATGCACTCCAAGGAACTTTATGCTCCACACTCCCTCCATGATGGGACCATCATCCTTTCTAAGCACCGCAAGGAACTTTGTACTCCGCACTCCCTCCACGATGGGACCATCATTCTTGCTATGCACTCCAAGGAACGTTGTGCTCCCCACTCCATCCACTATGGGACCATCATCCTTTATATGCACCGCAAGGAACTTTATGCTCCACATTCCCTCCATGATGGGACCATTATCCTTTCAAAGCACTGCAAGGAACTTTGTGCTACCCACTCCCTCCACGATGGAACAATCATCGTTGCTATGCACCACAAGGACCTTTGTGCTCCCCACTCCCTCCAAGATGGGAGTATTATCGTTCGTATGCACCGCAAGGAACTTTGTGCTCCCCACTCCCACCACGATGGGACCATCATCCTTGCTATGCACCGCAAGGAACATTTTGCTCCCCACACCCTCCACGATGGGACCATGATCCTTGCTATGCACCGCAAGGAACTTTGTGCACCCCACTCTCTCTACGATGGGACCATGATCCTTGTTGTGCACCGCAAGGAACTTTGTGCTCCTCACTCCTTCCACGAAGGGACCATCATCCTATCTATGCACCTCTAAGAACTTTGTGCTCCTCACTCCCTCCACGATGGGAGCATCATCCTTGCTATGCACCGCAAGGAACTTTGTGCTCCGCACTCCCTCCACGATGGGACCATCATCCTTGCTATGGACAGCAAGGAACTTTGTTCTACACACACCCTCCACGATGTGACCATCATCCTTTCTCTGCACCGCAAGAACTTTGTGCTCCCCACTCCTTCCACGATGGGACCATCATCCTTGCTATGCAGCGCAAGGAACTTTGTGCTCAACACTCCCTCCACGATGGGACCATCATCCTTGATATGCACTCCAAGGAACTTTGTGCTCCCCACTCCCTCCACTATGGGACCATCATTCTTTATATGCACCGCAAGGAACTTTATGCTCCACATTCCCTCCATGATGGTACCATCATCCTTTCAAAGCACCGCAAGGAACTTTGTGCTACCCACTCCCTCCACGATGGAACAATCATCGTTGCTATGCACCACAAGGACCTTTGTGCTACCCACTCCCTCCAAGAAGGGACCATTATCCTTCGTATGCACCGCAAGGAACTTTGTGCTCCCCACTCCCTCCACGATGGGACCATCATCCTTGCTATGCACCGCAAGGAACTATGTGCTCCCCACTCCCTGCACGATGGGACCATCATCCTTGATGTGCACCGCAAGGAACTTTGTGCTCCCCACTCCCTCCACGATGGGACCATCATCCTTTCTATCCACCTCAAAGAACTTTGTGCTCCCCAGTCCCTCCACGATTGAAACATCATCCTTGCTATGCACCATAAGGAACTTTGTGCTCTCCACTCCCTCCACGATGGGACCATCATCGTTTCTATGCACCTCAAAGAACTTTGTCCACCCCACTACCTCCACGATGGGACCATCATCCTTTCTATGCACCGCCAGGAACTTTGTGCTCCCTACTCCCTCCACGATGGGACCATCATCCTTTCTATGCACCTCAAAGAACTTTGTGCTCCCCACTCCCTCCACGATGGGACCATCATCCTTTCTATGCACCTCAAAGAACTTTGTGCTCCCCACTCCCTCCACGATGGGAACATCATCCTTGCTATGCACCGCAAGGAACTTTGTGCTCTCCACTCCCTCCACGATGGGACCATCATCCTTTCTATGCACTTCAAAGAACTTTGTGCTCCCCACTCCCTACACGATGGGACCATCATCCTTGCTATGCACCGCAAGGAACTTTGTGCTCCCCGCTCCCTCCACGATGGGACCAATATCCTTGCTTTGCACTGCAAATAACTTTGTGCTCCCCACTCCCTCCATGATGGGACCATCATTCTGTATATGCACCGCAAGGAACTTTATGCTTCCCACTTCCTCCATGATGGGACCATTATACTTTCTATGCACCGCTAGGAACTTTGCGCTCCCCACTCCCTCCATGATGGGACCATCATCCTTTCTATGAACAACAATGAATTTTGCGCTCCCCACTCCCTCCACGATGCCACCATCATCCTTGCTATGCACCTCAAAGAACATTGTGCTCCCCACTCCCTCCACGATGGGACCATCATCCTTGCTATGCACCGCAAGGAACTTTGTCTTCCCCACTCCCTCCACGATGGGACCATCATCCTTTCTATGCACTTCAAAGAACTTTGTGCTCCCCACTCCCTCCACGATGGGACCATCATCCTTGCTATGCACCGCAAGGAACTTTGTGCTCCCCACTCCCTCCACGAGGGGACCAATATCCTTGATTTGCACTGCAAGGAACTTTATGCTTCCCACTCCCTCCATGATGGGACCATTCTCCTTTCTATGCACCGCTAGTAACTTTGCGCTCCCCACTCCCTCCATGATGGGACCATCATCCTTTCCAAGCACCGCAAGAAACATTGTGCTCCCCACTCACTCCATGATGGGACCATCATCCTTGCTATGCACCACAAGGAACTTTGCGATCTCCACTCCCTCCACGATGGGACCATAATTCTTTCTATGCATCTGTAAGGAAATTTGTGCTCCCCACTCCCTCCACGATGCGACCATCATCCTTGCTATGCACCGCAAGGAACTTTGTGTTCCCAACTCCCTCCACGATGGGACTATCATCCTTTCTATGCACCTTAAAGAAATTTGTGCACCTCACTCCCGCCACGATGGCACCATCATCCTTGCTATGCACCGCAAGGAACTATCAGCTCCCCATTCCCTCCACGATGGGACCATAATCCTTGCTATGCACCACAAGGAACTTTGTGCTCCCCACTCCCTCCACGATGGGACCATCATCCTTGCTCTGCACCTCAAAGATCTTTGTGCTCCCCACTCCCTCAACGATGGGACCATCATCCTTGCTATGCACCGCAAGGAACTTTGTGCTGCCCACTCCCTCCACAATGAGACCATCATCCTTGCTATGCACTGCAAGGAACTTTTTGCTCCACACTCCCTCCACCCTGGGACCATCATCCTTGCTATGCACTGCAAGGAACTTTGTGCTCCCCACGCCCTCCTCCATGGGACAATCATCCTTGCAGTGCAGCGCAAGGAACTTTGTGCTCCCCACTCGCTCCACGATGGGAATATCATCCTTGCTATGCACCGCAAGGAACTTTGTGCTCCCCACTCCCTCCACATTCGGACCATCATCCTTTCTATGCACGGCAAGGTACTTTGTGCTCCCCACTCACTCCAAGATGGGACTATCATCCTTGCTATGCACCACAAGGAACTTTGTGCTCCCCACTCCCTCCATGACGTGACGATCATCCTTTCTATGCACCTCAAAAAACTTTGTGCTCCCCACTCCCACCACGATGGAACCATCATACTTGCTATGCACCTCAAGGAACTTTGTGCTCCCTACTCCCTCCACGATTGGACAATCATCCTTGCTATGGACAGCAAGGAACTTTGTGCTCCACACACCCTCGACGATGTGACCATCCTCCTTTCTCTGCACCACAAGGAACTTTGTGCTCCCCACTCCATCCACGATGGGACCGTCATCCTTGCTATGCAGCGCAAGGAAATTTGTGCTCCACGATCCCACCACGATGGGACCATCATCCTTTCTATGCACCGCAAATAACTTTGTGCTCCCCACACCCTCCACGATGGGACCATCATCCTTGCTATGCAACGCAAGGAAGTTTGTGCTCCACACTCCCTCCACGATGGGACCATCATCCTTTCTATGCACCGCAAGGAACTTTGTGCTCCCCACTCCCTCCACGTTGGGACCATCATCCTTTCTATGCACCTCAAAGAACATTGTGCTTCCCACTCCCTCCACGATGGGACCATCATCCTTGCTCTGCACCACAATGAACATTGTGCTCCCCACTCCCTCCACGATGGGACAATCATCCTTGCTATGCACTCCAAGGAACTTTATGCTCCACACTCCCTCCATGATGGGACCATCATCCTTTCTAAGCACCGCAAGGAACTTTGTACTCCGCACTCCCTCCACGATGGGACCATCATTCTTGCTATGCACTCCAAGGAACGTTGTGCTCCCCACTCCATCCACTATGGGACCATCATCCTTTATATGCAACGCAAGGAACTTTATGCTCCACATTCCCTCCATGATGGGACCATCATCCTTTCAAAGCACTGCAAGGAACTTTGTGCTACCCACTCCCTCCACGATGGAACAATCATCGTTGCTATGCACCACAAGGACCTTTGTGCTCCCCACTCCCTCCAAGATGGGACCATTATCCTTCGTATGCACCGCAAGGAACTTTGTGCTCCCCACTCCCACCACGATGGGACCATCATCCTTGCTATGCACCGCAAGGAACATTTTGCTCCCCACACCCTCCACGATGGGACCATGATCCTTGCTATGCACCGCAAGGAACTTTGTGCACCCCACTCTCTCTACGATGGGACCATGATCCTTGTTGTGCACCGCAAGGAACTTTGTGCTCCTCACTCCTTCCACGAAGGGACCATCATCCTTTCTATGTACCTCTAAGAACTTTGTGCTCCTCACTCCCTCCACGATGGGACCATCATCCTTGCTATGCACCGCAAGGAACTTTGTGCTCCGCACTCCCTCCACGATGGGACCATCATCCTTGCTATTAACTCCAAGGAACTTTGTGCTCCCCACTCCCTCCACGATTGGACCATCATCCTTGCTATGGACAGCAAGGAACTTTGTGCTCCACACACACTCCACGATGTGACCATCATCCTTTCTCTGCACCGCAAGAACTTTGTGCTCCCCACTCCATCCACGATGGGACCATCATCCTTGCTATGCAGCGCAAGGAACTTTGTGCTCAACACTCCCTCCACGATGGGACCATCATCCTTGATATGCACTCCAAGGAACTTTGTGCTCCCCACTCCCTCCACTATGGGACCATCATTCTTTATATGCACCGCAAGGAACTTTATGCTCCACATTCCCTCCATGATGGTACCATCATCCTTTCAAAGCACCGCAAGGAACTTTGTGCTACCCACTCCCTCCACGATGGAACAATCATCGTTGCTATGCACCACAAGGAACTTTGTGCTCCCCACTCCCTCCAAGATGGGACCATTATCCTTCGTATGCACCGCAAGGAACTTTGTGCTCCCCACTCCCTCCACGATGGGACCATCATCCTTGCTATGCACCGCAAGGAACTATGTGCTCCCCACTCCCTGCACGATGGGACCATCATCCTTGATGTGCACCGCAAGGAACTTTGTGCTCCCCACTCCCTCCACGATGGGACCATCATCCTTTCTATCCACCTCAAAGAACTTTGTGCTCCCCAGTCCCTCCACGATTGAAACATCATCCTTGCTATGCACCATAAGGAACTTTGTGCTCTCCACTCCCTCCACGATGGGACCATCATCGTTTCTATGCACCTCAAAGAACTTTGTCCACCCCACTCCCTCCACGATGGGACCATCATCCTTTCTATGCACAGCCAGGAACTTTGTGCTCCCTACTCCCTCCACGATGGGACCATCATCCTTTCTATGCACCTCAAAGAACTTTGTGCTCCCCACTCCCTCCACGATGGGACCATCATCCTTTCTATGCACCTCAAAGAACTTTGTGCTCCCCACTCCCTACACGATGGGACCATCATCCTTGCTATGCACCGCAAGGAACTTTGTGCTCCCCGCTCCCTCCACGATGGGACCAATATCCTTGCTTTGCACTGCAAATAACTTTGTGCTCCCCACTCCCTCCATGATGGGACCATCATTCTGTATATGCACCGCAAGGAACTTTATGCTTCCCACTCCCTCCATGATGGGACCATTATCCTTTCTATGCACCGCTAGGAACTTTGCGCTCCCCACTCCCTCCATGATGGGACCATCATCCTTTCTATGCACAACAATGAATTTTGCGCTCCCCACTCCCTCCACGATGCCACCATCATCCTTGCTATGCACCTCAAAGAACATTGTGCTCCCCACTCCCTCCACGATGGGACCATCATCCTTGCTATGCACCGCAAGGAACTTTGTCTTCCCCACTCCCTCCACGATGGGACCATCATCCTTTCTATGCACTTCAAAGAACTTTGTGACCCCACTCCCTCCACGATGGGACCATCATCCTTGCTATGCACCGCAAGGAACTTTGTGCTCCCCACTCCTTCCACGATGGGACCAATATCCTTGATTTGCACTGCAAGGAACTTTATGCTTCCCACTCCCTCCATGATGGGACCATTCTCCTTTCTATGCACCGCTAGTAACTTTGCGCTCCCCACTCCCTCCATGATGGGACCATCATCCTTTCCAAGCACCGCAAGAAACATTGTGCTCCCCACTCACTCCATGATGGGACCATCATCCTTACTATGCACCACAAGGAACTTTGCGATCTCCACTCCCTCCACGATGGGACCATAATCCTTTCTATGCATCTGTAAGGAAATTTGTGCTCCCCACTCCCTCCACGATGCGACCATCATCCTTGCTATGCACCGCAAGGAACTTTGTGTTCCCAACTCCCTCCACGATGGGACTATCATCCTTTCTATGCACCTTAAAGAAATTTGTGGACCTCACTCCCGCCACGATGGCACCATCATCCTTGCTATGCACCGCAAGGAACTATCAGCTCCCCATTCCCTCCACGATGGGACCATAATCCTTGCTATGCACCACAAGGAACTTTGTGCTCCCCACTCCCTCCACGATGGGACCATCATCCTTGCTCTGCACCTCAAAGATCTTTGTGCTACCCACTCCCTCCACGATGGGACCATCATCCTTGCTATGCACCGCAAGGAACTTTGTGCTGCCCATTCCCTCCACAATGGGACCATCATCCTTGCTATGCACTGCAAGGAACTTTTTGCTCCACACTCCTTCCACCCTGGGACCATCATCCTTGCTATGCACTGCAAGGAACTTTGTGCTCCCCACGCCCTCCTCCATGGGACAATCATCCTTGCAGTGCAGCACAAGGAACTTTGTGCTCCCCACTCGCTCCACGATGGGAACATCATCCTTGCTATGCACCGCAAGGAACTTTGTGCTCCCCACTCCCTCCACATTCGGACCATCATCCTTTCTATGCACGGCAAGGAACGTTGTGCTCCCCACTCACTCCAAGATGGGACTATCATCCTTGCTATGCACCGCAAGGAACTTTGTGCTCCCCACTCCCTCAATGACGTGACGATCATCCTTCCTATGCACCTTAAAGAAATTTGTGCACCTCACTCCCGCCACGATGGCACCATCATCCTTGCTATGCACCGCAAGGAACTATCAGCTCCCCATTCCCTCCACGATGGGACCATAATCCTTGCTATGCACCACAAGGAACTTTGTGCTCCCTACTCCCTCCACGATGGGACCATCATCCTTGCTCTGCACCTCAAAGATTTTTGTGCTGCCCACTCCCTCCACGATGGGACCATCATCCTTGCTATGCACCGCAAGGAACTTTGTGCTGCCCACTCCCTCCACAATGGGACCATCAGCCTTGCTATGCACTGCAAGGAACTTTTTGCTCCACACTCCCTCCACCCTGGGACCATCATCCTTGCTATGCACTGCAAGGAACTTTGCTCTCCCCACGCCCTCCTCCATGGGACAATCATCCTTGCAGTGCAGCGCAAGGAACTTTGTGCTCCCCACTCGCTCCACGATGGGAACATCATCCTTGCTATACACTGCAAGGAACTTTGTGCTCTCCACTCCCTCCACGATGGGACCATCATCCTTTCTATGCACTTCAAAGAACTTTGTGCTCCCCACTCCCTACACGATGGGACCATCATTCTTGCTATGCACTCCAAGGAACGTTGTGCTCCCCACTCCATCCACTATGGGACCATCATCCTTTATATGCAACGCAAGGAACTTTATGCTCCACATTCCCTCCATGATGGGACCATCATCCTTTCAAAGCACTGCAAGGAACTTTGTGCTACCCACTCCCTCCACGATGGAACAATCATCGTTGCTATGCACCACAAGGACCTTTGTGCTCCCCACTCCCTCCAAGATGGGACCATTATCCTTCGTATGCACCGCAAGGAACTTTGTGCTCCCCACTCCCACCACGATGGGACCATCATCCTTGCTATGCACCGCAAGGAACATTTTGCTCCCCACACCCTCCACGATGGGACCATGATCCTTGCTATGCACCGCAAGGAACTTTGTGCACCCCACTCTCTCTACGATGGGACCATGATCTTGTTGTGCACCGCAAGGAACTTTGTGCTCCTCACACCTTCCACGAAGGGACCATCATCCTTTCTATGTACCTCTAAGAACTTTGTGCTCCTCACTCCCTCCACGATGGGACCATCATCCTTGCTATGCACCGCAAGGAACTTTGTGCTCCGCACTCCCTCCACGATGGGACCATCATCCTTGCTATTAACTCCAAGGAACTTTGTGCTCCCCACTCCCTCCACGATTGGACCATCATCCTTGCTATGGACAGCAAGGAACTTTGTGCTCCACACACACTCCACGATGTGACCATCATCCTTTCTCTGCACCGCAAGAACTTTGTGCTCCCCACTCCATCCACGATGGGACCATCATCCTTGCTATGCAGCGCAAGGAACTTTGTGCTCAACACTCCCTCCACGATGGGACCATCATCCTTGATATGCACTCCAAGGAACTTTGTGCTCCCCACTCCCTCCACTATGGGACCATCATTCTTTATATGCACCGCAAGGAACTTTATGCTCCACATTCCCTCCATGATGGTACCATCATCCTTTCAAAGCACCGCAAGGAACTTTGTGCTACCCACTCCCTCCACGATGGAACAATCATCGTTGCTATGCACCACAAGGAACTTTGTGCTCCCCACTCCCTCCAAGATGGGACCATTATCCTTCGTATGCACCGCAAGGAACTTTGTGCTCCCCACTCCCTCCACGATGGGACCATCATCCTTGCTATGCACCGCAAGGAACTATGTGCTCCCCACTCCCTGCACGATGGGACCATCATCCTTGATGTGCACCGCAAGGAACTTTGTGCTCCCCACTCCCTCCACGATGGGACCATCATCCTTTCTATCCACCTCAAAGAACTTTGTGCTCCCCAGTCCCTCCACGATTGAAACATCATCCTTGCTATGCACCATAAGGAACTTTGTGCTCTCCACTCCCTCCACGATGGGACCATCATCGTTTCTATGCACCTCAAAGAACTTTGTCCACCCCACTCCCTCCACGATGGGACCATCATCCTTTCTATGCACAGCCAGGAACTTTGTGCTCCCTACTCCCTCCACGATGGGACCATCATCCTTTCTATGCACCTCAAAGAACTTTGTGCTCCCCACTCCCTCCACGATGGGACCATCATCCTTTCTATGCACCTCAAAGAACTTTGTGCTCCCCACTCCCTACACGATGGGACCATCATCCTTGCTATGCACCGCAAGGAACTTTGTGCTCCCCGCTCCCTCCACGATGGGACCAATATCCTTGCTTTGCACTGCAAATAACTTTGTGCTCCCCACTCCCTCCATGATGGGACCATCATTCTGTATATGCACCGCAAGGAACTTTATGCTTCCCACTCCCTCCATGATGGGACCGTTATCCTTTCTATGCACCGCTAGGAACTTTGCGCTCCCCACTCCCTCCATGATGGGACCATCATCCTTTCTATGCACAACAATGAATTTTGCGCTCCCCACTCCCTCCACGATGCCACCATCATCCTTGCTATGCACCTCAAAGAACATTGTGCTCCCCACTCCCTCCACGATGGGACCATCATCCTTGCTATGCACCGCAAGGAACTTTGTCTTCCCCACTCCCTCCACGATGGGACCATCATCCTTGCTATGCACCGCAAGGAACTTTGTGCTCCCCACTCCTTCCACGATGGGACCAATATCCTTGATTTGCACTGCAAGGAACTTTATGCTTCCCACTCCCTCCATGATGGGACCATTCTCCTTTCTATGCACCGCTAGTAACTTTGCGCTTCCCACTCCCTCCATGATGGGACCATCATCCTTTCCAAGCACCGCAAGAAACATTGTGCTCCCCACTCACTCCATGATGGGACCATCATCCTTGCTATGCACCACAAGGAACTTTGCGATCTCCACTCCCTCCACGATGGGACCATAATCCTTTCTATGCATCTGTAAGGAAATTTGTGCTCCCCACTCCCTCCACGATGCGACCATCATCCTTGCTATGCACCGCAAGGAACTTTGTGTTCCCAACTCCCTCCACGATGGGACTATCATCCTTTCTATGCACCTTAAAGAAATTTGTGCACCTCACTCCCGCCACGATGGCACCATCATCCTTGCTATGCACCGCAAGGAACTATCAGCTCCCCATTCCCTCCACGATGGGACCATAATCCTTGCTATGCACCACAAGGAACTTTGTGCTCCCCACTCCCTCCACGATGGGACCATCATCCTTGCTCTGCACCTCAAAGATCTTTGTGCTACCCACTCCCTCCACGATGGGACCATCATCCTTGCTATGCACCGCAAGGAACTTTGTGCTGCCCATTCCCTCCACAATGGGACCATCATCCTTGCTATGCACTGCAAGGAACTTTTTGCTCCACACTCCTTCCACCCTGGGACCATCATCCTTGCTATGCACTGCAAGGAACTTTGTGCTCCCCACGCCCTCCTCCATGGGACAATCATCCTTGCAGTGCAGCGCAAGGAACTTTGTGCTCCCCACTCGCTCCACGATGGGAACATCATCCTTGCTATGCACCGCAAGGAACTTTGTGCTCCCCACTCCCTCCACATTCGGACCATCATCCTTTCTATGCACGGCAAGGAACGTTGTGCTCCCCACTCACTCCAAGATGGGACTATCATCCTTGCTATGCACCGCAAGGAACTTTGTGCTCCCCACTCCCTCCATGACGTGACGATCATCCTTCCTATGCACCTTAAAGAAATTTGTGCACCTCACTCCCGCCACGATGGCACCATCATCCTTGCTATGCACCGCAAGGAACTATCAGCTCCCCATTCCCTCCACGATGGGACCATAATCCTTGCTATGCACCACAAGGAACTTTGTGCTCCCTACTCCCTCCACGATGGGACCATCATCCTTGCTCTGCACCTCAAAGATTTTTGTGCTTCCCACTCCCTCCACGATGGGACCATCATCCTTGCTATGCACCGCAAGGAACTTTGTGCTGCCCACTCCCTCCACAATGGGACCATCAGCCTTGCTATGCACTGCAAGGAACTTTTTGCTCCACACTCCCTCCACCCTGGGACCATCATCCTTGCTATGCACTGCAAGGAACTTTGCTCTCCCCACGCCCTCCTCCATGGGACAATCATCCTTGCAGTGCAGCGCAAGGAACTTTGTGCTCCCCACTCGCTCCACGATGGGAACATCATCCTTGCTACGCACTGCAAGGAACTTTGTGCTCTCCACTCCCTCCACGATGGGACCATCATCCTTTCTATGCACTTCAAAGAACTTTGTGCTCCCCACTCCCTACACGATGGGACCATCATACTTGCTATGCACCGCAAGGAACTTTGTGCTCCCCACTCCCTCCACGATGGGACCAATATCCTTGCTTTGCACTGCAAATAACTTTGTGCTCCCCACTCCCTCCATGATGGGACCATCATTCTGTATATGCACCGCAAGGAACTTTATGCTTCCCACTCCCTCCATGATGGGACCATTATCCTTTCTATGCACCACTAGGAACTTTGCGCTCCCCATTCCCTCCATGATGGGACCATCATCCTTTCTATGCACAACAATGAATTTTGCTCTCCCCACTCCCTCCACGATGCCACCATCATCCTTGCTATGCACCTGAAAGAACATTGTGCTCCCCACTCCCTCCACGATGGGACCATCATCCTTGCTATGCACCGCAAGGAACTTTGTCTTCCCCACTCCCTCCACGATGGGACCATCATCCTTTCTATGCACTTCAAAGAACTTTGTGCTCCCCACTCCCTCCACGATGGGACCATCATCCTTGCTATGCACTGCAAGGAACTTTGTGCTCCCCACTCCCTCCACGATGGGACCAATATCCTTGATTTGCACTGCAATGAACTTTATGCTTCCCACTCCCTCCATGATGGGACCATTCTCCTTTCTCTGCACCGCTAGTAACTTTGCGCTCCCCACTCCCTCCATGATGGGACGATCATGCTTTCCAAGCACGCAAGAAACATTGTGCTCCCCACTCACTCCACGATGGGACCATCATCCTTGCTATGCACCGCAAGGAACTTTGTGCTCCCCACACCCTAAACGATGGGACCATAATCCTTTCTATGCATCTGTAAGGAAATTTGTGCTCCCCACTCCCTCCACGATGCGACCATCATCCTTGCTATGCACCGCAAGGAACTTTGTGTTCCCAACTCCCTCCACGATGGGACTATCATCCTTTCTATGCACCTTAAAGAAATTTGTGCACCTCACTCCCGCCACGATGGCACCATCATCCTTGCTATGCACCGCAAGGAACTATCAGCTCCCCATTCCCTCCACGATGGGACCATAATCCTTGCTATGCACCAAAAGGAACTTTGTGCTCCCCACTCCCTCCACGATGGGACCATCATCCTTGCTCTGCACCTCAAAGATCTTTGTGCTACCCACTCCCTCCACGATGGGACCATCATCCTTGCTATGCACCGCAAGGAACTTTGTGCTGCCCATTCCCTCCACAATGGGACCATCATCCTTGCTATGCACTGCAAGGAACTTTTTGCTCCACACTCCTTCCACCCTGGGACCATCATCCTTGCTATGCACTGCAAGGAGCTTTGTGCTCCCCACGCCCTCCTCCATGGGACAATCATCCTTGCAGTGCAGCGCAAGGAACTTTGTGCTCCCCACTCGCTCCACGATGGGAACATCATCCTTGCTATGCACCGCAAGGAACTTTGTGCTCCCCACTCCCTCCACATTCGGACCATCATCCTTTCTATGCACGGCACGGAACTTTGTGCTCCCCACTCACTCCAAGATGGGACTATCATCCTTGCTATGCACCGCAAGGAACTTTGTGCTCCCCACTCCCTCCATGACGTGACGATCATCCTTTCTATGCACCTCAAAAAACTTTGTGCTCCCCACTCCCACCACGATGGAACCATCATACTTGCTATGCACCTCAAGGAACTTTGTGCTCCCTACTCCCTCCACGATTGGACAATCATCCTTGCTATGGACAGCAAGGAACTTTGTGCTCCACACACCCTCGACGATGTGACCATCCTCCTTTCTCTGCACCGCAAGGAACTTTGTGCTCCCCACTCCATCCACGATGGGACCGTCATCCTTGCTATGCAGCGCAAGGAACCTTGTGCTCCACGCTCCCACCACGATGGGACCATCATCCTTTCTATGCACCGCAAATAACTTTGTGCTCCCCACACCCTCCACGATGGGACCATCATCCTTGCTATGCAACGCAAGGAAGTTTGTGCTCCTCACTCCCTCCACGATGGGACCATCATCCTTTCTATGCACCGCAAGGAACTTTGTGCTCCCCACTCCCTCCACGTTGGGACCATCATCCTTTCTATGCACTTCAAAGAACTTTGTGCTCCCCACCCACTCCACGATGGGACCATCATCCTTGCTATGCACCGCAAGGAACTTTGTGCTCCCCACTCCCTCCACGATGGCACCAATATCCTTGATTTGCACTGCAAGGAACTTTATGCTTCCCACTCCCTCCATGATGGGACCATTCTCCTTTCTATGCACCGCTAGTAACTTTGCGCTCCCCACTCCCTCCATGATGGGACCATCATCCTTTCCAAGCACCGCAAGAAACATTGTGCTCCCAACTCACTCCATGATGGGACCATCATCCTTGCTATGCACCACAAGGAACTTTGCGATCTCCACTCCCTCCACGATTGGACCATAATCCTTTCTATGCATCTGTAAGGAAATTTGTGCTCCCCACTCCCTCCACGATGCGACCATCATCCTTGCTATGCACCGCAAGGAACTTTGTGTTCCCAACTCCCTCCACGATGGGACTATCATCCTTTCTATGCACCTTAAAGAAATTTGTGCACCTCACTCCCGCCACGATGGCACCATCATCCTTGCTATGCACCGCAAGGAACTATCAGCTCCCCATTCCCTCCACGATGGGACCATAATCCTTGCTATGCACCACAAGGAACTTTGTGCTCCCCACTCCCTCCACGATGGGACCATCATCCTTGCTCTGCACCTCAAAGATCTTTGTGCTACCCACTCCCTCCACGATGGGACCATCATCCTTGCTATGCACCGCAAGGAACTTTGTGCTGCCCATTCCCTCCACAATGGGACCATCATCCTTGCTATGCACTGCAAGGAACTTTTTGCTCCACACTCCTTCCACCCTGGGACCATCATCCTTGCTATGCACTGCAAGGAGCTTTGTGCTCCCCACGCCCTCCTCCATGGGACAATCATCCTTGCAGTGCAGCGCAAGGAACTTTGTGCTCCCCACTCGCTCCACGATGGGAACATCATCCTTGCTATGCACCGCAAGGAACTTTGTGCTCCCCACTCCCTCCACATTCGGACCATCATCCTTTCTATGCACGGCACGGAACTTTGTGCTCCCCACTCACTCCAAGATGGGACTATCATCCTTGCTATGCACCGCAAGGAACTTTGTGCTCCCCACTCCCTCCATGACGTGACGATCATCCTTTCTATGCACCTCAAAAAACTTTGTGCTCCCCACTCCCACCACGATGGAACCATCATACTTGCTATGCACCTCAAGGAACTTTGTGCTCCCTACTCCCTCCACGATTGGACAATCATCCTTGCTATGGACAGCAAGGAACTTTGTGCTCCACACACCCTCGACGATGTGACCATTCTCCTTTCTCTGCACCGCAAGGAACTTTGTGCTCCCCACTCCATCCACGATGGGACCGTCATCCTTGCTATGCAGCGCAAGGAACCTTGTGCTCCACGCTCCCACCACGATGGGACCATCATCCTTTCTATGCACCGCAAATAACTTTGTGCTCCCCACACCCTCCACGATGGGACCATCATCCTTGCTATGCAACGCAAGGAAGTTTGTGCTCCTCACTCCCTCCACGATGGGACCATCATCCTTTCTATGCACCGCAAGGAACTTTGTGCTCCCCACTCCCTCCACGTTGGGACCATCATCCTTTCTATGCACTTCAAAGAACTTTGTGCTCCCCACCCACTCCACGATGGGACCATCATCCTTGCTATGCACCGCAAGGAACTTTGTGCTCCCCACTCCCTCCACGATGGGACCAATATCCTTGATTTGCACTGCAAGGAACTTTATGCTTCCCACTCCCTCCATGATGGGACCATTCTCCTTTCTATGCACCGCTAGTAACTTTGCGCTCCCCACTCCCTCCATGATGGGACCATCATCCTTTCCAAGCACCGCAAGAAACATTGTGCTCCCCACTCACTCCATGATGGGACCATCATCCTTGCTATGCACCACAAGGAACTTTGCGATCTCCACTCCCTCCACGATTGGACCATAATCCTTTCTATGCATCTGTAAGGAAATTTGTTCTCCCCACTCCCTCCACGATGCGACCATCATCCTTGCTATGCACCGCAAGGAACTTTGTGTTCCCAACTCCCTCCACGATGGGACTATCATCCTTTCTATACACCTTAAAGAAATTTGTGCACCTCACTCCCGCCACGATGGCACCATCATCCTTGCTATGCACCGCAAGGAACTATCAACTCCCCATTCCCTCCACGATGGGACCATAATCCTTGCTATGCACCACAAGGAACTTTGTGCTCCCCACTCCCTCCACGATGGGACCATCATCCTTGCTCTGCACCTCAAAGATCTTTGTGCTACCCACTCCCTCCACGATGGGACCATCATCCTTGCTATGCACCGCAAGGAACTTTGTGCTGCCCATTCCCTCCACAATGGGACCATCATCCTTGCTATGCACTGCAAGGAACTTTTTGCTCCACACTCCTTCCACCCTGGGACCATCATCCTTGCTATGCACTGCAAGGAGCTTTGTGCTCCCCACGCCCTCCTCCATGGGACAATCATCCTTGCAGTGCAGCGCAAGGAACTTTGTGCTCCCCACTCGCTCCACGATGGGAACATCATCCTTTCTATGCACGGCACGGAACTTTGTGCTCCCCACTCACTCCAAGATGGGACTATCATCCTTGCTATGCACCGCAAGGAACTTTGTGCTCCCCACTCCCTCCATGACGTGACGATCATCCTTTCTATGCACCTCAAAAAACTTTGTGCTCCCCACTCCCACCACGATGGAACCATCATACTTGCTATGCACCTCAAGGAACTTTGTGCTCCCTACTCCCTCCACGATTGGACAATCATCCTTGCTATGGACAGCAAGGAACTTTGTGCTCCACACACCCTCGACGATGTGACCATTCTCCTTTCTCTGCACCGCAAGAACTTTGTGCTCCCCACTCCTTCCACGATGGGACCATCATCCTTGCTATGCAGCGCAAGGAACTTTGTGCTCAACACTCCCTCCACGATGGGACCATCATCCTTGATATGCACTCCAAGGAACTTTGTGCTCCCCACTCCCTCCACTATGGGACCATCATTCTTTATATGCACCGCAAGGAACTTTATGCTCCACATTCCCTCCATGATGGTACCATCATCCTTTCAAAGCACCGCAAGGAACTTTGTGCTACCCACTCCCTCCACGATGGAACAATCATCGTTGCTATGCACCACAAGGACCTTTGTGCTACCCACTCCCTCCAAGAAGGGACCATTATCCTTCGTATGCACCGCAAGGAACTTTGTGCTCCCCACTCCCTCCACGATGGGACCATCATCCTTGCTATGCACCGCAAGGAACTATGTGCTCCCCACTCCCTGCACGATGGGACCATCATCCTTGATGTGCACCGCAAGGAACTTTGTGCTCCCCACTCCCTCCACGATGGGACCATCATCCTTTCTATCCACCTCAAAGAACTTTGTGCTCCCCAGTCCCTCCACGATTGAAACATCATCCTTGCTATGCACCATAAGGAACTTTGTGCTCTCCACTCCCTCCACGATGGGACCATCATCGTTTCTATGCACCTCAAAGAACTTTGTCCACCCCACTACCTCCACGATGGGACCATCATCCTTTCTATGCACCGCCAGGAACTTTGTGCTCCCTACTCCCTCCACGATGGGACCATCATCCTTTCTATGCACCTCAAAGAACTTTGTGCTCCCCACTCCCTCCACGATGGGACCATCATCCTTTCTATGCACCTCAAAGAACTTTGTGCTCCCCACTCCCTCCACGATGGGAACATCATCCTTGCTATGCACCGCAAGGAACTTTGTGCTCTCCACTCCCTCCACGATGGGACCATCATCCTTTCTATGCACTTCAAAGAACTTTGTGCTCCCCACTCCCTACACGATGGGACCATCATCCTTGCTATGCACCGCAAGGAACTTTGTGCTCCCCGCTCCCTCCACGATGGGACCAATATCCTTGCTTTGCACTGCAAATAACTTTGTGCTCCCCACTCCCTCCATGATGGGACCATCATTCTGTATATGCACCGCAAGGAACTTTATGCTTCCCACTTCCTCCATGATGGGACCATTATACTTTCTATGCACCGCTAGGAACTTTGCGCTCCCCACTCCCTCCATGATGGGACCATCATCCTTTCTATGAACAACAATGAATTTTGCGCTCCCCACTCCCTCCACGATGCCACCATCATCCTTGCTATGCACCTCAAAGAACATTGTGCTCCCCACTCCCTCCACGATGGGACCATCATCCTTGCTATGCACCGCAAGGAACTTTGTCTTCCCCACTCCCTCCACGATGGGACCATCATCCTTTCTATGCACTTCAAAGAACTTTGTGCTCCCCACTCCCTCCACGATGGGACCATCATCCTTGCTATGCACCGCAAGGAACTTTGTGCTCCCCACTCCCTCCACGAGGGGACCAATATCCTTGATTTGCACTGCAAGGAACTTTATGCTTCCCACTCCCTCCATGATGGGACCATTCTCCTTTCTATGCACCGCTAGTAACTTTGCGCTCCCCACTCCCTCCATGATGGGACCATCATCCTTTCCAAGCACCGCAAGAAACATTGTGCTCCCCACTCACTCCATGATGGGACCATCATCCTTGCTATGCACCACAAGGAACTTTGCGATCTCCACTCCCTCCACGATGGGACCATAATTCTTTCTATGCATCTGTAAGGAAATTTGTGCTCCCCACTCCCTCCACGATGCGACCATCATCCTTGCTATGCACCGCAAGGAACTTTGTGTTCCCAACTCCCTCCACGATGGGACTATCATCCTTTCTATGCACCTTAAAGAAATTTGTGCACCTCACTCCCGCCACGATGGCACCATCATCCTTGCTATGCACCGCAAGGAACTATCAGCTCCCCATTCCCTCCACGATGGGACCATAATCCTTGCTATGCACCACAAGGAACTTTGTGCTCCCCACTCCCTCCACGATGGGACCATCATCCTTGCTCTGCACCTCAAAGATCTTTGTGCTCCCCACTCCCTCAACGATGGGACCATCATCCTTGCTATGCACCGCAAGGAACTTTGTGCTGCCCACTCCCTCCACAATGAGACCATCATCCTTGCTATGCACTGCAAGGAACTTTTTGCTCCACACTCCCTCCACCCTGGGACCATCATCCTTGCTATGCACTGCAAGGAACTTTGTGCTCCCCACGCCCTCCTCCATGGGACAATCATCCTTGCAGTGCAGCGCAAGGAACTTTGTGCTCCCCACTCGCTCCACGATGGGAACATCATCCTTGCTATGCACCGCAAGGAACTTTGTGCTCCCCACTCCCTCCACATTCGGACCATCATCCTTTCTATGCACGGCAAGGTACTTTGTGCTCCCCACTCACTCCAAGATGGGACTATCATCCTTGCTATGCACCACAAGGAACTTTGTGCTCCCCACTCCCTCCATGACGTGACGATCATCCTTTCTATGCACCTCAAAAAACTTTGTGCTCCCCACTCCCACCAGGATGGAACCATCATACTTGCTATGCACCTCAAGGAACTTTGTGCTCCCTACTCCCTCCACGATTGGACAATCATCCTTGCTATGGACAGCAAGGAACTTTGTGCTCCACACACCCTCGACGATGTGACCATCCTCCTTTCTCTGCACCACAAGGAACTTTGTGCTCCCCACTCCATCCACGATGGGACCGTCATCCTTGCTATGCAGCGCAAGGAAATTTGTGCTCCACGATCCCACCACGATGGGACCATCATCCTTTCTATGCACCGCAAATAACTTTGTGCTCCCCACACCCTCCACGATGGGACCATCATCCTTGCTATGCAACGCAAGGAAGTTTGTGCTCCACACTCCCTCCACGATGGGACCATCATCCTTTCTATGCACCGCAAGGAACTTTGTGCTCCCCACTCCCTCCACGTTGGGACCATCATCCTTTCTATGCACCTCAAAGAACATTGTGCTTCCCACTCCCTCCACGATGGGACCATCATCCTTGCTCTGCACCACAATGAACATTGTGCTCCCCACTCCCTCCACGATGGGACAATCATCCTTGCTATGCACTCCAAGGAACTTTATGCTCCACACTCCCTCCATGATGGGACCATCATCCTTTCTAAGCACCGCAAGGAACTTTGTACTCCGCACTCCCTCCACGATGGGACCATCATTCTTGCTATGCACTCCAAGGAACGTTGTGCTCCCCACTCCATCCACTATGGGACCATCATCCTTTATATGCAACGCAAGGAACTTTATGCTCCACATTCCCTCCATGATGGGACCATCATCCTTTCAAAGCACTGCAAGGAACTTTGTGCTACCCACTCCCTCCACGATGGAACAATCATCGTTGCTATGCACCACAAGGACCTTTGTGCTCCCCACTCCCTCCAAGATGGGACCATTATCCTTCGTATGCACCGCAAGGAACTTTGTGCTCCCCACTCCCACCACGATGGGACCATCATCCTTGCTATGCACCGCAAGGAACATTTTGCTCCCCACACCCTCCACGATGGGACCATGATCCTTGCTATGCACCGCAAGGAACTTTGTGCACCCCACTCTCTCTACGATGGGACCATGATCCTTGTTGTGCACCGCAAGGAACTTTGTGCTCCTCACTCCTTCCACGAAGGGACCATCATCCTTTCTATGTACCTCTAAGAACTTTGTGCTCCTCACTCCCTCCACGATGGGACCATCATCCTTGCTATGCACCGCAAGGAACTTTGTGCTCCGCACTCCCTCCACGATGGGACCATCATCCTTGCTATTAACTCCAAGGAACTTTGTGCTCCCCACTCCCTCCACGATTGGACCATCATCCTTGCTATGGACAGCAAGGAACTTTGTGCTCCACACACACTCCACGATGTGACCATCATCCTTTCTCTGCACCGCAAGAACTTTGTGCTCCCCACTCCATCCACGATGGGACCATCATCCTTGCTATGCAGCGCAAGGAACTTTGTGCTCAACACTCCCTCCACGATGGGACCATCATCCTTGATATGCACTCCAAGGAACTTTGTGCTCCCCACTCCCTCCACTATGGGACCATCATTCTTTATATGCACCGCAAGGAACTTTATGCTCCACATTCCCTCCATGATGGTACCATCATCCTTTCAAAGCACCGCAAGGAACTTTGTGCTACCCACTCCCTCCACGATGGAACAATCATCGTTGCTATGCACCACAAGGAACTTTGTGCTCCCCACTCCCTCCAAGATGGGACCATTATCCTTCGTATGCACCGCAAGGAACTTTGTGCTCCCCACTCCCTCCACGATGGGACCATCATCCTTGCTATGCACCGCAAGGAACTATGTGCTCCCCACTCCCTGCACGATGGGACCATCATCCTTGATGTGCACCGCAAGGAACTTTGTGCTCCCCACTCCCTCCACGATGGGACCATCATCCTTTCTATCCACCTCAAAGAACTTTGTGCTCCCCAGTCCCTCCACGATTGAAACATCATCCTTGCTATGCACCATAAGGAACTTTGTGCTCTCCACTCCCTCCACGATGGGACCATCATCGTTTCTATGCACCTCAAAGAACTTTGTCCACCCCACTCCCTCCACGATGGGACCATCATCCTTTCTATGCACAGCCAGGAACTTTGTGCTCCCTACTCCCTCCACGATGGGACCATCATCCTTTCTATGCACCTCAAAGAACTTTGTGCTCCCCACTCCCTCCACGATGGGACCATCATCCTTTCTATGCACCTCAAAGAACTTTGTGCTCCCCACTCCCTACACGATGGGACCATCATCCTTGCTATGCACCGCAAGGAACTTTGTGCTCCCCGCTCCCTCCACGATGGGACCAATATCCTTGCTTTGCACTGCAAATAACTTTGTGCTCCCCACTCCCTCCATGATGGGACCATCATTCTGTATATGCACCGCAAGGAACTTTATGCTTCCCACTCCCTCCATGATGGGACCATTATCCTTTCTATGCACCGCTAGGAACTTTGCGCTCCCCACTCCCTCCATGATGGGACCATCATCCTTTCTATGCACAACAATGAATTTTGCGCTCCCCACTCCCTCCACGATGCCACCATCATCCTTGCTATGCACCTCAAAGAACATTGTGCTCCCCACTCCCTCCACGATGGGACCATCATCCTTGCTATGCACCGCAAGGAACTTTGTCTTCCCCACTCCCTCCACGATGGGACCATCATCCTTTCTATGCACTTCAAAGAACTTTGTGACCCCACTCCCTCCACGATGGGACCATCATCCTTGCTATGCACCGCAAGGAACTTTGTGCTCCCCACTCCTTCCACGATGGGACCAATATCCTTGATTTGCACTGCAAGGAACTTTATGCTTCCCACTCCCTCCATGATGGGACCATTCTCCTTTCTATGCACCGCTAGTAACTTTGCGCTCCCCACTCCCTCCATGATGGGACCATCATCCTTTCCAAGCACCGCAAGAAACATTGTGCTCCCCACTCACTCCATGATGGGACCATCATCCTTACTATGCACCACAAGGAACTTTGCGATCTCCACTCCCTCCACGATGGGACCATAATCCTTTCTATGCATCTGTAAGGAAATTTGTGCTCCCCACTCCCTCCACGATGCGACCATCATCCTTGCTATGCACCGCAAGGAACTTTGTGTTCCCAACTCCCTCCACGATGGGACTATCATCCTTTCTATGCACCTTAAAGAAATTTGTGGACCTCACTCCCGCCACGATGGCACCATCATCCTTGCTATGCACCGCAAGGAACTATCAGCTCCCCATTCCCTCCACGATGGGACCATAATCCTTGCTATGCACCACAAGGAACTTTGTGCTCCCCACTCCCTCCACGATGGGACCATCATCCTTGCTCTGCACCTCAAAGATCTTTGTGCTACCCACTCCCTCCACGATGGGACCATCATCCTTGCTATGCACCGCAAGGAACTTTGTGCTGCCCATTCCCTCCACAATGGGACCATCATCCTTGCTATGCACTGCAAGGAACTTTTTGCTCCACACTCCTTCCACCCTGGGACATCATCCTTGCTATGCACTGCAAGGAACTTTGTGCTCCCCACGCCCTCCTCCATGGGACAATCATCCTTGCAGTGCAGCACAAGGAACTTTGTGCTCCCCACTCGCTCCACGATGGGAACATCATCCTTGCTATGCACCGCAAGGAACTTTGTGCTCCCCACTCCCTCCACATTCGGACCATCATCCTTTCTATGCACGGCAAGGAACGTTGTGCTCCCCACTCACTCCAAGATGGGACTATCATCCTTGCTATGCACCGCAAGGAACTTTGTGCTCCCCACTCCCTCAATGACGTGACGATCATCCTTCCTATGCACCTTAAAGAAATTTGTGCACCTCACTCCCGCCACGATGGCACCATCATCCTTGCTATGCACCGCAAGGAACTATCAGCTCCCCATTCCCTCCACGATGGGACCATAATCCTTGCTATGCACCACAAGGAACTTTGTGCTCCCTACTCCCTCCACGATGGGACCATCATCCTTGCTCTGCACCTCAAAGATTTTTGTGCTGCCCACTCCCTCCACGATGGGACCATCATCCTTGCTATGCACCGCAAGGAACTTTGTGCTGCCCACTCCCTCCACAATGGGACCATCAGCCTTGCTATGCACTGCAAGGAACTTTTTGCTCCACACTCCCTCCACCCTGGGACCATCATCCTTGCTATGCACTGCAAGGAACTTTGCTCTCCCCACGCCCTCCTCCATGGGACAATCATCCTTGCAGTGCAGCGCAAGGAACTTTGTGCTCCCCACTCGCTCCACGATGGGAACATCATCCTTGCTATACACTGCAAGGAACTTTGTGCTCTCCACTCCCTCCACGATGGGACCATCATCCTTTCTATGCACTTCAAAGAACTTTGTGCTCCCCACTCCCTACACGATGGGACCATCATTCTTGCTATGCACTCCAAGGAACGTTGTGCTCCCCACTCCATCCACTATGGGACCATCATCCTTTATATGCAACGCAAGGAACTTTATGCTCCACATTCCCTCCATGATGGGACCATCATCCTTTCAAAGCACTGCAAGGAACTTTGTGCTACCCACTCCCTCCACGATGGAACAATCATCGTTGCTATGCACCACAAGGACCTTTGTGCTCCCCACTCCCTCCAAGATGGGACCATTATCCTTCGTATGCACCGCAAGGAACTTTGTGCTCCCCACTCCCACCACGATGGGACCATCATCCTTGCTATGCACCGCAAGGAACATTTTGCTCCCCACACCCTCCACGATGGGACCATGATCCTTGCTATGCACCGCAAGGAACTTTGTGCACCCCACTCTCTCTACGATGGGACCATGATCCTTGTTGTGCACCGCAAGGAACTTTGTGCTCCTCACACCTTCCACGAAGGGACCATCATCCTTTCTATGTACCTCTAAGAACTTTGTGCTCCTCACTCCCTCCACGATGGGACCATCATCCTTGCTATGCACCGCAAGGAACTTTGTGCTCCGCACTCCCTCCACGATGGGACCATCATCCTTGCTATTAACTCCAAGGAACTTTGTGCTCCCCACTCCCTCCACGATTGGACCATCATCCTTGCTATGGACAGCAAGGAACTTTGTGCTCCACACACACTCCACGATGTGACCATCATCCTTTCTCTGCACCGCAAGAACTTTGTGCTCCCCACTCCATCCACGATGGGACCATCATCCTTGCTATGCAGCGCAAGGAACTTTGTGCTCAACACTCCCTCCACGATGGGACCATCATCCTTGATATGCACTCCAAGGAACTTTGTGCTCCCCACTCCCTCCACTATGGGACCATCATTCTTTATATGCACCGCAAGGAACTTTATGCTCCACATTCCCTCCATGATGGTACCATCATCCTTTCAAAGCACCGCAAGGAACTTTGTGCTACCCACTCCCTCCACGATGGAACAATCATCGTTGCTATGCACCACAAGGAACTTTGTGCTCCCCACTCCCTCCAAGATGGGACCATTATCCTTCGTATGCACCGCAAGGAACTTTGTGCTCCCCACTCCCTCCACGATGGGACCATCATCCTTGCTATGCACCGCAAGGAACTATGTGCTCCCCACTCCCTGCACGATGGGACCATCATCCTTGATGTGCACCGCAAGGAACTTTGTGCTCCCCACTCCCTCCACGATGGGACCATCATCCTTTCTATCCACCTCAAAGAACTTTGTGCTCCCCAGTCCCTCCACGATTGAAACATCATCCTTGCTATGCACCATAAGGAACTTTGTGCTCTCCACTCCCTCCACGATGGGACCATCATCGTTTCTATGCACCTCAAAGAACTTTGTCCACCCCACTCCCTCCACGATGGGACCATCATCCTTTCTATGCACAGCCAGGAACTTTGTGCTCCCTACTCCCTCCACGATGGGACCATCATCCTTTCTATGCACCTCAAAGAACTTTGTGCTCCCCACTCCCTCCACGATGGGACCATCATCCTTTCTATGCACCTCAAAGAACTTTGTGCTCCCCACTCCCTACACGATGGGACCATCATCCTTGCTATGCACCGCAAGGAACTTTGTGCTCCCCGCTCCCTCCACGATGGGACCAATATCCTTGCTTTGCACTGCAAATAACTTTGTGCTCCCCACTCCCTCCATGATGGGACCATCATTCTGTATATGCACCGCAAGGAACTTTATGCTTCCCACTCCCTCCATGATGGGACCGTTATCCTTTCTATGCACCGCTAGGAACTTTGCGCTCCCCACTCCCTCCATGATGGGACCATCATCCTTTCTATGCACAACAATGAATTTTGCGCTCCCCACTCCCTCCACGATGCCACCATCATCCTTGCTATGCACCTCAAAGAACATTGTGCTCCCCACTCCCTCCACGATGGGACCATCATCCTTGCTATGCACCGCAAGGAACTTTGTCTTCCCCACTCCCTCCACGATGGGACCATCATCCTTGCTATGCACCGCAAGGAACTTTGTGCTCCCCACTCCTTCCACGATGGGACCAATATCCTTGATTTGCACTGCAAGGAACTTTATGCTTCCCACTCCCTCCATGATGGGACCATTCTCCTTTCTATGCACCGCTAGTAACTTTGCGCTTCCCACTCCCTCCATGATGGGACCATCATCCTTTCCAAGCACCGCAAGAAACATTGTGCTCCCCACTCACTCCATGATGGGACCATCATCCTTGCTATGCACCACAAGGAACTTTGCGATCTCCACTCCCTCCACGATGGGACCATAATCCTTTCTATGCATCTGTAAGGAAATTTGTGCTCCCCACTCCCTCCACGATGCGACCATCATCCTTGCTATGCACCGCAAGGAACTTTGTGTTCCCAACTCCCTCCACGATGGGACTATCATCCTTTCTATGCACCTTAAAGAAATTTGTGCACCTCACTCCCGCCACGATGGCACCATCATCCTTGCTATGCACCGCAAGGAACTATCAGCTCCCCATTCCCTCCACGATGGGACCATAATCCTTGCTATGCACCACAAGGAACTTTGTGCTCCCCACTCCCTCCACGATGGGACCATCATCCTTGCTCTGCACCTCAAAGATCTTTGTGCTACCCACTCCCTCCACGATGGGACCATCATCCTTGCTATGCACCGCAAGGAACTTTGTGCTGCCCATTCCCTCCACAATGGGACCATCATCCTTGCTATGCACTGCAAGGAACTTTTTGCTCCACACTCCTTCCACCCTGGGACCATCATCCTTGCTATGCACTGCAAGGAACTTTGTGCTCCCCACGCCCTCCTCCATGGGACAATCATCCTTGCAGTGCAGCACAAGGAACTTTGTGCTCCCCACTCGCTCCACGATGGGAACATCATCCTTGCTATGCACCGCAAGGAACTTTGTGCTCCCCACTCCCTCCACATTCGGACCATCATCCTTTCTATGCACGGCAAGGAACGTTGTGCTCCCCACTCACTCCAAGATGGGACTATCATCCTTGCTATGCACCGCAAGGAACTTTGTGCTCCCCACTCCCTCAATGACGTGACGATCATCCTTCCTATGCACCTTAAAGAAATTTGTGCACCTCACTCCCGCCACGATGGCACCATCATCCTTGCTATGCACCGCAAGGAACTATCAGCTCCCCATTCCCTCCACGATGGGACCATAATCCTTGCTATGCACCACAAGGAACTTTGTGCTCCCTACTCCCTCCACGATGGGACCATCATCCTTGCTCTGCACCTCAAAGATCTTTGTGCTACCCACTCCCTCCACGATGGGACCATCATCCTTGCTATGCACCGCAAGGAACTTTGTGCTGCCCATTCC
The DNA here is from genome assembly GCF_036971445.1 of Narcine bancroftii. Lineage (NCBI taxonomy): Eukaryota > Metazoa > Chordata > Chondrichthyes > Torpediniformes > Narcinidae > Narcine > Narcine bancroftii. The sequence continues at coordinate 75,407,995 of NC_091474.1, forward strand.
CTCCACAATGGGACCATCATCCTTGCTATGCACTGCAAGGAACTTTTTGCTCCACACTCCTTCCACCCTGGGACCATCATCCTTGCTATGCACTGCAAGGAACTTTGTGCTCCCCACGCCCTCCTCCATGGGACAATCATCCTTGCAGTGCAGCACAAGGAACTTTGTGCTCCCCACTCGCTCCACGATGGGAACATCATCCTTGCTATGCACCGCAAGGAACTTTGTGCTCCCCACTCCCTCCACATTCGGACCATCATCCTTTCTATGCACGGCAAGGAACGTTGTGCTCCCCACTCACTCCAAGATGGGACTATCATCCTTGCTATGCACCGCAAGGAACTTTGTGCTCCCCACTCCCTCAATGACGTGACGATCATCCTTCCTATGCACCTTAAAGAAATTTGTGCACCTCACTCCCGCCACGATGGCACCATCATCCTTGCTATGCACCGCAAGGAACTATCAGCTCCCCATTCCCTCCACGATGGGACCATAATCCTTGCTATGCACCACAAGGAACTTTGTGCTCCCTACTCCCTCCACGATGGGACCATCATCCTTGCTCTGCACCTCAAAGATTTTTGTGCTGCCCACTCCCTCCACGATGGGACCATCATCCTTGCTATGCACCGCAAGGAACTTTGTGCTGCCCACTCCCTCCACAATGGGACCATCAGCCTTGCTATGCACTGCAAGGAACTTTTTGCTCCACACTCCCTCCACCCTGGGACCATCATCCTTGCTATGCACTGCAAGGAACTTTGCTCTCCCCACGCCCTCCTCCATGGGACAATCATCCTTGCAGTGCAGCGCAAGGAACTTTGTGCTCCCCACTCGCTCCACGATGGGAACATCATCCTTGCTATACACTGCAAGGAACTTTGTGCTCTCCACTCCCTCCACGATGGGACCATCATCCTTTCTATGCACTTCAAAGAACTTTGTGCTCCCCACTCCCTACACGATGGGACCATCATTCTTGCTATGCACTCCAAGGAACGTTGTGCTCCCCACTCCATCCACTATGGGACCATCATCCTTTATATGCAACGCAAGGAACTTTATGCTCCACATTCCCTCCATGATGGGACCATCATCCTTTCAAAGCACTGCAAGGAACTTTGTGCTACCCACTCCCTCCACGATGGAACAATCATCGTTGCTATGCACCACAAGGACCTTTGTGCTCCCCACTCCCTCCAAGATGGGACCATTATCCTTCGTATGCACCGCAAGGAACTTTGTGCTCCCCACTCCCACCACGATGGGACCATCATCCTTGCTATGCACCGCAAGGAACATTTTGCTCCCCACACCCTCCACGATGGGACCATGATCCTTGCTATGCACCGCAAGGAACTTTGTGCACCCCACTCTCTCTACGATGGGACCATGATCCTTGTTGTGCACCGCAAGGAACTTTGTGCTCCTCACACCTTCCACGAAGGGACCATCATCCTTTCTATGTACCTCTAAGAACTTTGTGCTCCTCACTCCCTCCACGATGGGACCATCATCCTTGCTATGCACCGCAAGGAACTTTGTGCTCCGCACTCCCTCCACGATGGGACCATCATCCTTGCTATTAACTCCAAGGAACTTTGTGCTCCCCACTCCCTCCACGATTGGACCATCATCCTTGCTATGGACAGCAAGGAACTTTGTGCTCCACACACACTCCACGATGTGACCATCATCCTTTCTCTGCACCGCAAGAACTTTGTGCTCCCCACTCCATCCACGATGGGACCATCATCCTTGCTATGCAGCGCAAGGAACTTTGTGCTCAACACTCCCTCCACGATGGGACCATCATCCTTGATATGCACTCCAAGGAACTTTGTGCTCCCCACTCCCTCCACTATGGGACCATCATTCTTTATATGCACCGCAAGGAACTTTATGCTCCACATTCCCTCCATGATGGTACCATCATCCTTTCAAAGCACCGCAAGGAACTTTGTGCTACCCACTCCCTCCACGATGGAACAATCATCGTTGCTATGCACCACAAGGAACTTTGTGCTCCCCACTCCCTCCAAGATGGGACCATTATCCTTCGTATGCACCGCAAGGAACTTTGTGCTCCCCACTCCCTCCACGATGGGACCATCATCCTTGCTATGCACCGCAAGGAACTATGTGCTCCCCACTCCCTGCACGATGGGACCATCATCCTTGATGTGCACCGCAAGGAACTTTGTGCTCCCCACTCCCTCCACGATGGGACCATCATCCTTTCTATCCACCTCAAAGAACTTTGTGCTCCCCAGTCCCTCCACGATTGAAACATCATCCTTGCTATGCACCATAAGGAACTTTGTGCTCTCCACTCCCTCCACGATGGGACCATCATCGTTTCTATGCACCTCAAAGAACTTTGTCCACCCCACTCCCTCCACGATGGGACCATCATCCTTTCTATGCACAGCCAGGAACTTTGTGCTCCCTACTCCCTCCACGATGGGACCATCATCCTTTCTATGCACCTCAAAGAACTTTGTGCTCCCCACTCCCTCCACGATGGGACCATCATCCTTTCTATGCACCTCAAAGAACTTTGTGCTCCCCACTCCCTACACGATGGGACCATCATCCTTGCTATGCACCGCAAGGAACTTTGTGCTCCCCGCTCCCTCCACGATGGGACCAATATCCTTGCTTTGCACTGCAAATAACTTTGTGCTCCCCACTCCCTCCATGATGGGACCATCATTCTGTATATGCACCGCAAGGAACTTTATGCTTCCCACTCCCTCCATGATGGGACCGTTATCCTTTCTATGCACCGCTAGGAACTTTGCGCTCCCCACTCCCTCCATGATGGGACCATCATCCTTTCTATGCACAACAATGAATTTTGCGCTCCCCACTCCCTCCACGATGCCACCATCATCCTTGCTATGCACCTCAAAGAACATTGTGCTCCCCACTCCCTCCACGATGGGACCATCATCCTTGCTATGCACCGCAAGGAACTTTGTCTTCCCCACTCCCTCCACGATGGGACCATCATCCTTGCTATGCACCGCAAGGAACTTTGTGCTCCCCACTCCTTCCACGATGGGACCAATATCCTTGATTTGCACTGCAAGGAACTTTATGCTTCCCACTCCCTCCATGATGGGACCATTCTCCTTTCTATGCACCGCTAGTAACTTTGCGCTTCCCACTCCCTCCATGATGGGACCATCATCCTTTCCAAGCACCGCAAGAAACATTGTGCTCCCCACTCACTCCATGATGGGACCATCATCCTTGCTATGCACCACAAGGAACTTTGCGATCTCCACTCCCTCCACGATGGGACCATAATCCTTTCTATGCATCTGTAAGGAAATTTGTGCTCCCCACTCCCTCCACGATGCGACCATCATCCTTGCTATGCACCGCAAGGAACTTTGTGTTCCCAACTCCCTCCACGATGGGACTATCATCCTTTCTATGCACCTTAAAGAAATTTGTGCACCTCACTCCCGCCACGATGGCACCATCATCCTTGCTATGCACCGCAAGGAACTATCAGCTCCCCATTCCCTCCACGATGGGACCATAATCCTTGCTATGCACCACAAGGAACTTTGTGCTCCCCACTCCCTCCACGATGGGACCATCATCCTTGCTCTGCACCTCAAAGATCTTTGTGCTACCCACTCCCTCCACGATGGGACCATCATCCTTGCTATGCACCGCAAGGAACTTTGTGCTGCCCATTCCCTCCACAATGGGACCATCATCCTTGCTATGCACTGCAAGGAACTTTTTGCTCCACACTCCTTCCACCCTGGGACCATCATCCTTGCTATGCACTGCAAGGAACTTTGTGCTCCCCACGCCCTCCTCCATGGGACAATCATCCTTGCAGTGCAGCGCAAGGAACTTTGTGCTCCCCACTCGCTCCACGATGGGAACATCATCCTTGCTATGCACCGCAAGGAACTTTGTGCTCCCCACTCCCTCCACATTCGGACCATCATCCTTTCTATGCACGGCAAGGAACGTTGTGCTCCCCACTCACTCCAAGATGGGACTATCATCCTTGCTATGCACCGCAAGGAACTTTGTGCTCCCCACTCCCTCCATGACGTGACGATCATCCTTCCTATGCACCTTAAAGAAATTTGTGCACCTCACTCCCGCCACGATGGCACCATCATCCTTGCTATGCACCGCAAGGAACTATCAGCTCCCCATTCCCTCCACGATGGGACCATAATCCTTGCTATGCACCACAAGGAACTTTGTGCTCCCTACTCCCTCCACGATGGGACCATCATCCTTGCTCTGCACCTCAAAGATTTTTGTGCTTCCCACTCCCTCCACGATGGGACCATCATCCTTGCTATGCACCGCAAGGAACTTTGTGCTGCCCACTCCCTCCACAATGGGACCATCAGCCTTGCTATGCACTGCAAGGAACTTTTTGCTCCACACTCCCTCCACCCTGGGACCATCATCCTTGCTATGCACTGCAAGGAACTTTGCTCTCCCCACGCCCTCCTCCATGGGACAATCATCCTTGCAGTGCAGCGCAAGGAACTTTGTGCTCCCCACTCGCTCCACGATGGGAACATCATCCTTGCTACGCACTGCAAGGAACTTTGTGCTCTCCACTCCCTCCACGATGGGACCATCATCCTTTCTATGCACTTCAAAGAACTTTGTGCTCCCCACTCCCTACACGATGGGACCATCATACTTGCTATGCACCGCAAGGAACTTTGTGCTCCCCACTCCCTCCACGATGGGACCAATATCCTTGCTTTGCACTGCAAATAACTTTGTGCTCCCCACTCCCTCCATGATGGGACCATCATTCTGTATATGCACCGCAAGGAACTTTATGCTTCCCACTCCCTCCATGATGGGACCATTATCCTTTCTATGCACCACTAGGAACTTTGCGCTCCCCACTCCCTCCATGATGGGACCATCATCCTTTCTATGCACAACAATGAATTTTGCTCTCCCCACTCCCTCCACGATGCCACCATCATCCTTGCTATGCACCTGAAAGAACATTGTGCTCCCCACTCCCTCCACGATGGGACCATCATCCTTGCTATGCACCGCAAGGAACTTTGTCTTCCCCACTCCCTCCACGATGGGACCATCATCCTTTCTATGCACTTCAAAGAACTTTGTGCTCCCCACTCCCTCCACGATGGGACCATCATCCTTGCTATGCACTGCAAGGAACTTTGTGCTCCCCACTCCCTCCACGATGGGACCAATATCCTTGATTTGCACTGCAATGAACTTTATGCTTCCCACTCCCTCCATGATGGGACCATTCTCCTTTCTCTGCACCGCTAGTAACTTTGCGCTCCCCACTCCCTCCATGATGGGACGATCATGCTTTCCAAGCACGCAAGAAACATTGTGCTCCCCACTCACTCCACGATGGGACCATCATCCTTGCTATGCACCGCAAGGAACTTTGTGCTCCCCACACCCTAAACGATGGGACCATAATCCTTTCTATGCATCTGTAAGGAAATTTGTGCTCCCCACTCCCTCCACGATGCGACCATCATCCTTGCTATGCACCGCAAGGAACTTTGTGTTCCCAACTCCCTCCACGATGGGACTATCATCCTTTCTATGCACCTTAAAGAAATTTGTGCACCTCACTCCCGCCACGATGGCACCATCATCCTTGCTATGCACCGCAAGGAACTATCAGCTCCCCATTCCCTCCACGATGGGACCATAATCCTTGCTATGCACCAAAAGGAACTTTGTGCTCCCCACTCCCTCCACGATGGGACCATCATCCTTGCTCTGCACCTCAAAGATCTTTGTGCTACCCACTCCCTCCACGATGGGACCATCATCCTTGCTATGCACCGCAAGGAACTTTGTGCTGCCCATTCCCTCCACAATGGGACCATCATCCTTGCTATGCACTGCAAGGAACTTTTTGCTCCACACTCCTTCCACCCTGGGACCATCATCCTTGCTATGCACTGCAAGGAGCTTTGTGCTCCCCACGCCCTCCTCCATGGGACAATCATCCTTGCAGTGCAGCGCAAGGAACTTTGTGCTCCCCACTCGCTCCACGATGGGAACATCATCCTTGCTATGCACCGCAAGGAACTTTGTGCTCCCCACTCCCTCCACATTCGGACCATCATCCTTTCTATGCACGGCACGGAACTTTGTGCTCCCCACTCACTCCAAGATGGGACTATCATCCTTGCTATGCACCGCAAGGAACTTTGTGCTCCCCACTCCCTCCATGACGTGACGATCATCCTTTCTATGCACCTCAAAAAACTTTGTGCTCCCCACTCCCACCACGATGGAACCATCATACTTGCTATGCACCTCAAGGAACTTTGTGCTCCCTACTCCCTCCACGATTGGACAATCATCCTTGCTATGGACAGCAAGGAACTTTGTGCTCCACACACCCTCGACGATGTGACCATCCTCCTTTCTCTGCACCGCAAGGAACTTTGTGCTCCCCACTCCATCCACGATGGGACCGTCATCCTTGCTATGCAGCGCAAGGAACCTTGTGCTCCACGCTCCCACCACGATGGGACCATCATCCTTTCTATGCACCGCAAATAACTTTGTGCTCCCCACACCCTCCACGATGGGACCATCATCCTTGCTATGCAACGCAAGGAAGTTTGTGCTCCTCACTCCCTCCACGATGGGACCATCATCCTTTCTATGCACCGCAAGGAACTTTGTGCTCCCCACTCCCTCCACGTTGGGACCATCATCCTTTCTATGCACTTCAAAGAACTTTGTGCTCCCCACCCACTCCACGATGGGACCATCATCCTTGCTATGCACCGCAAGGAACTTTGTGCTCCCCACTCCCTCCACGATGGCACCAATATCCTTGATTTGCACTGCAAGGAACTTTATGCTTCCCACTCCCTCCATGATGGGACCATTCTCCTTTCTATGCACCGCTAGTAACTTTGCGCTCCCCACTCCCTCCATGATGGGACCATCATCCTTTCCAAGCACCGCAAGAAACATTGTGCTCCCAACTCACTCCATGATGGGACCATCATCCTTGCTATGCACCACAAGGAACTTTGCGATCTCCACTCCCTCCACGATTGGACCATAATCCTTTCTATGCATCTGTAAGGAAATTTGTGCTCCCCACTCCCTCCACGATGCGACCATCATCCTTGCTATGCACCGCAAGGAACTTTGTGTTCCCAACTCCCTCCACGATGGGACTATCATCCTTTCTATGCACCTTAAAGAAATTTGTGCACCTCACTCCCGCCACGATGGCACCATCATCCTTGCTATGCACCGCAAGGAACTATCAGCTCCCCATTCCCTCCACGATGGGACCATAATCCTTGCTATGCACCACAAGGAACTTTGTGCTCCCCACTCCCTCCACGATGGGACCATCATCCTTGCTCTGCACCTCAAAGATCTTTGTGCTACCCACTCCCTCCACGATGGGACCATCATCCTTGCTATGCACCGCAAGGAACTTTGTGCTGCCCATTCCCTCCACAATGGGACCATCATCCTTGCTATGCACTGCAAGGAACTTTTTGCTCCACACTCCTTCCACCCTGGGACCATCATCCTTGCTATGCACTGCAAGGAGCTTTGTGCTCCCCACGCCCTCCTCCATGGGACAATCATCCTTGCAGTGCAGCGCAAGGAACTTTGTGCTCCCCACTCGCTCCACGATGGGAACATCATCCTTGCTATGCACCGCAAGGAACTTTGTGCTCCCCACTCCCTCCACATTCGGACCATCATCCTTTCTATGCACGGCACGGAACTTTGTGCTCCCCACTCACTCCAAGATGGGACTATCATCCTTGCTATGCACCGCAAGGAACTTTGTGCTCCCCACTCCCTCCATGACGTGACGATCATCCTTTCTATGCACCTCAAAAAACTTTGTGCTCCCCACTCCCACCACGATGGAACCATCATACTTGCTATGCACCTCAAGGAACTTTGTGCTCCCTACTCCCTCCACGATTGGACAATCATCCTTGCTATCGACAGCAAGGAACTTTGTGCTCCACACACCCTCGACGATGTGACCATTCTCCTTTCTCTGCACCGCAAGGAACTTTGTGCTCCCCACTCCATCCACGATGGGACCGTCATCCTTGCTATGCAGCGCAAGGAACCTTGTGCTCCACGCTCCCACCACGATGGGACCATCATCCTTTCTATGCACCGCAAATAACTTTGTGCTCCCCACACCCTCCACGATGGGACCATCATCCTTGCTATGCAACGCAAGGAAGTTTGTGCTCCTCACTCCCTCCACGATGGGACCATCATCCTTTCTATGCACCGCAAGGAACTTTGTGCTCCCCACTCCCTCCACGTTGGGACCATCATCCTTTCTATGCACTTCAAAGAACTTTGTGCTCCCCACCCACTCCACGATGGGACCATCATCCTTGCTATGCACCGCAAGGAACTTTGTGCTCCCCACTCCCTCCACGATGGGACCAATATCCTTGATTTGCACTGCAAGGAACTTTATGCTTCCCACTCCCTCCATGATGGGACCATTCTCCTTTCTATGCACCGCTAGTAACTTTGCGCTCCCCACTCCCTCCATGATGGGACCATCATCCTTTCCAAGCACCGCAAGAAACATTGTGCTCCCCACTCACTCCATGATGGGACCATCATCCTTGCTATGCACCACAAGGAACTTTGCGATCTCCACTCCCTCCACGATTGGACCATAATCCTTTCTATGCATCTGTAAGGAAATTTGTTCTCCCCACTCCCTCCACGATGCGACCATCATCCTTGCTATGCACCGCAAGGAACTTTGTGTTCCCAACTCCCTCCACGATGGGACTATCATCCTTTCTATGCACCTTAAAGAAATTTGTGCACCTCACTCCCGCCACGATGGCACCATCATCCTTGCTATGCACCGCAAGGAACTATCAACTCCCCATTCCCTCCACGATGGGACCATAATCCTTGCTATGCACCACAAGGAACTTTGTGCTCCCCACTCCCTCCACGATGGGACCATCATCCTTGCTCTGCACCTCAAAGATCTTTGTGCTACCCACTCCCTCCACGATGGGACCATCATCCTTGCTATGCACCGCAAGGAACTTTGTGCTGCCCATTCCCTCCACAATGGGACCATCATCCTTGCTATGCACTGCAAGGAACTTTTTGCTCCACACTCCTTCCACCCTGGGACCATCATCCTTGCTATGCACTGCAAGGAGCTTTGTGCTCCCCACGCCCTCCTCCATGGGACAATCATCCTTGCAGTGCAGCGCAAGGAACTTTGTGCTCCCCACTCGCTCCACGATGGGAACATCATCCTTTCTATGCACGGCACGGAACTTTGTGCTCCCCACTCACTCCAAGATGGGACTATCATCCTTGCTATGCACCGCAAGGAACTTTGTGCTCCCCACTCCCTCCATGACGTGACGATCATCCTTTCTATGCACCTCAAAAAACTTTGTGCTCCCCACTCCCACCACGATGGAACCATCATACTTGCTATGCACCTCAAGGAACTTTGTGCTCCCTACTCCCTCCACGATTGGACAATCATCCTTGCTATGGACAGCAAGGAACTTTGTGCTCCACACACCCTCGACGATGTGACCATTCTCCTTTCTCTGCACCGCAAGGAACTTTGTGCTCCCCACTCCATCCACGATGGGACCGTCATCCTTGCTATGCAGCGCAAGGAACTTAGTGCTCCACGCTACCACCACGATGGGACCATCATCCTTTCTATGCACCGCAAATAACTTTGTGCTCCCCACACCCTCCACGATGGGACCATCATCCTTGCTATGCAACGCAAGGAAGTTTGTGCTCCTCACTCCCTCCACGATGGGACCATCATCCTTTCTATGCATCGCAAGGAACTTTGTGCTCCCCACTCCCTCCACGTTGGGGCCATCATCCTTTCTATGCACCTCAAAGAACATTGTGCTTCCCACTCCCTCCACGATGGGACCATCATGCTTGCTCTGCACCGCAATGAACTTTGTGCTCCCCACTCCCTCCACGATGGGACAATCATCCTTGCTATGCACTCCAAGGAACTTTATGCTCCACACTCCCTCCACGATGGGACCATCATCCTTGCTATGCATCGCAAGGAACTTTGTACTCCGCACTCCCTCCACGATGGGACCATCATTCTTGCTATGCACTCCAAGGAACGTTGTGCTCCCCACTCCATCCACTATGGGACCATCATCCTTTATATGCAACGCAAGGAACTTTATGCTCCACATTCCCTCCATGATGGGACCATCATCCTTTCAAAGCACTGCAAGGAACTTTGTGCTACCCACTCCCTCCACGATGGAACAATCATCGTTGCTATGCACCACAAGGACCTTTGTGCTCCCCACTCCCTCTAAGATGGGACCATTATCCTTCGTATGCACCGCAAGGAACTTTGTGCTCCCCACTCCCACCACGATGGGACCATCATCCTTGCTATGCACCGCAAGGAACATTTTGCTCCCCACACCCTCCACGATGGGACCATGATCATTGCTATGCACCGCAAGGAACTTTGTGCACCCCACTCTCTCTACGATGGGACCATGATCCTTGTTGTGCACCGCAAGGAACTTTGTGCTCCTCACTCCTTCCACGAAGGGACCATCATCCTTTCTATGTACCTCTAAGAACTTTGTGCTCCTCACTCCCTCCACGATGGGACCATCATCCTTGCTATGCACCGCAAGGAACTTTGTGCTCCGCACTCCCTCCACGATGGGACCATCATCCTTGCTATTAACTCCAAGGAACTTTGTGCTCCCCACTCCCTCCACGATTGGACCATCATCCTTGCTATGGACTGCAAGGAACTTTGTGCTCCACACACCCTCCACGATGTGACCATCATCCTTTCTCTGCACCGCAAGAACTTTGTGCTCCCCACTCCATCCACGATGGGACCATCATCCTTGCTATGCAGCGCAAGGAACTTTGTGCTCAACACACCCTCCACGATGGGACCATCATCCTTGATATGCACTCCAAGGAACTTTGTGCTCCCCACACCCTCCACTATGGGACCATCATTCTTTATATGCACCGCTAGGAACTTTATGCTCCACATTCCCTCCATGATGGTACCATCATCTTTTCAAAGCACCGCAAGGAACTTTGTGCTACCCACTCCCTCCACGATGGAACAATCATCGTTGCTATGCACCACAAGGAACTTTGTGCTCCCAACTCCCTCCAAGATGGGACCATTATCCTTCGTATGCACCGCAAGGAACTTTGTGCTCCCCACTCCCTCCACGATGGGACCATCATCCTTGCTATGCACCGCAAGGAACTATGTGCTCCCCACTCCCTGCACGATGGGACCATCATCCTTGATGTGCACCGCAAGGAACTTTGTGCTCCCCACTCCCTCCACGATGGGACCATCATCCTTTCTATCCACCTCAAAGAACTTTGTGCTCCCCAGTCCCTCCACGATTGAAACATCATCCTTGCTATGCACCATAAGGAACTTTGTGCTCTCCACTCCCTCCACGATGGGACCATCATCGTTTCTATGCACCTCAAAGAACTTTGTCCACCCCACTCCCTCCACGATGGGACCATCATCCTTTCTACGCACAGCCAGGAACTTTGTGCTCACTACTCCCTCCACGATGGGACCATCATCCTTTCTATGCACCTCAAAGAACTTTGTGCTCCCCACTCCCTCCACGATGGGACCATCATCCTTTCTATGCACCTCAAAGAACTTTGTGCTCCCCACTCCCTCCACGATGGGAACATCATCCTTGCTATGCACCGCAAGGAACTTTGTGCTCTCCACTCCCTCCACGATGGGACCATCATCCTTTCTATGCACTTCAAAGAACTTTGTGCTCCCCACTCCCTACACGATGGGACCATCATCCTTGCTATGCACCGCAAGGAACTTTGTGCTCCCCGCTCCCTCCACGATGGGACCAATATCCTTGCTTTGCACTGCAAATAACTTTGTGCTCCCCACTCCCTCCATGATGGGACCATCATTCTGTATATGCACCGCAAGGAACTTTATGCTTCACAATCCCTCCATGATGGGACCATTATCCTTACTATGCACCGCTAGGAACTTTGCGCTCCCCACTCCCTCCATGATGGGACCATCATCCTTTCTATGCACAACAATGAATTTTGCGCTCCCCACTCCCTCCACGATGCCACCATCATCCTTGCTATGCACCTCAAAGAACATTGTGCTCCCCACTCCCTCCACGATGGGACCATCATCCTTGCTATGCACCGCAAGGAACTTTGTCTTCCCCACTCCCTCGACGATGGGACCATCATCCTTTCTATGCACTTCAAAGAACTTTGTGCTCCCCACTCCCTCCACGATGGGACCATCATCCTTGCTATGCACCGCAAGGAACTTTGTGCTCCCCACTCCCTCCACGATGGGACCAATATCCTTGATTTGCACTGCAAGGAACTTTATGCTTCCCACTCCCTCCATGATGGGACCATTCTCCTTTCTATGCACCGCTAGTAACTTTGCCCTCCCCACTCCCTCCATGATGGGACCATCATCCTTTCCAGGCACCGCAAGAAACATTGTGATCCCCACTCACTCCATGATGGGACCATCATCCTTGCTATGCACCACAAGGAACTTTGCGATCTCCACTCCCTCCACGATGGGACCATAATCCTTTCTATGCATCTGTAAGGAAATTTGTGCTCCCCACTCCCTCCACGATGCGACCATCATCCTTGCTATGCACCGCAAGGAACTTTGTGTTCCCAACTCCCTCCACGATGGGACTATCATCCTTTCTATGCACCTTAAAGAAATTTGTGCACCTCACTCCCGCCACGATGGCACCATCATCCTTGCTATGCACCGCAAGGAACTTTGTGCTGCCCACTCCCTCCACAATGGGACCATCATCCTTGCTATGCACTGCAAGGAACTTTTTGCTCCACACTCCCTCCACCCTGGGACCATCATCCTTGCTATGCACTGCAAGGAACTTTGCTCTCCCCACACCCTCCTCCATGGGACCATCATCCTTGCAGTGCAGCGCAAGGAACTTTGTGCTCCCCACTCGCTCCACGATGGGAACATCATCCTTGCTATGCACCGCAAGGAACTTTGTGCTCCCCACTCCCTCCACGATGGGACCAATATCCTTGATTTGCACTGCAAGGAACTTTATGCTTCCCACTCCCTCCATGATGGGACCATTCTCCTTTCTATGCACCGCTAGTAACTTAGCGCTCCCCACTCCCTCCACGATGGGACCATAATCCTTTCTATGCATCTGTAAGGAAATTTGTGCTCCCCACTCCCTCCACGATGCGACCATCATCCTTGCTATGCACCGCAAGGAACTTTGTGTTCCCAACTCCATCCACGATGGGACTATCATCCTTTCTATGCACCGTAAAGAAATTTGTGCACCTCACTCCCGCCACGATGGCACCATCATCCTTGCTATGCACCGCAAGGAACTATCAGCTCCACATTCCCTCCACGATGGGACCATAATCCTTGCTATGCACCACAAGGAACTTTGTGCTCCCCACTCCCTCCACGATGGGACCATCATCCTTGCTCTGCACCTCAAAGATCTTTGTGCTCCCCACTCCCTCCACGATGGGACCATCATCCTTGCTATGCACCGCAAGGAACTTTGTGCTGGCCACTCCCTCCACAATGGGACCATCATCCTTGCTATGCACTGCAAGGAACTTTTTGCTCCACACTCCCTCCACCCTGGGACCATCATCCTTGCTATGCACTGCAAGGAACTTTGTGCTCCCCACGCCCTCCTCCATGGGACAATCATCCTTGCAGTGCAGCGCAAGGAACTTTGTGCTCCCCACTCGCTCCACGATGGGAACATCATCCTTGCTCTGCACCGCAAGGAACTTTGCTCTCCCCACGCCCTCCTCCATGGGACAATCATCCTTGCAGTGCAGCGCAAGGAACTTTGTGCTCCCCACTCGCTCCACGATGGGAACATCATCCTTGCTATGCACCGCAAGGAACTTTGTGCTCTCCACTCCCTCCACGATGGGACCATCATCCTTTCTATGCACTTCAAAGAACTTTGTGCTCCCCACTCCCTACACGATGGGACCATCATCCTTGCTATGCACCGCAAGGAACTTTGTGCTCCCCACTCCCTCCACGATGGGACCAATATCCTTGCTTTGCACTGCAAATAACTTTGTGCTCCCCACTCCCTCCATGATGGGACCATCATTCTGTATATGCACCGCAATGAACTTTATGCTTCCCACTCCCTCCATGATGGGACCATTATCCTTTCTATGCACCGCTAGGAACTTTGCGCTCCCCACTCCCTCCATGATGGGACCATCATCCTTTCTATGCACAACAATGAATTTTGCGCTCCCCACTCCCTCCACGATGCCTCCATCATCCTTGCTATGCACCTCAAAGAACTTTGTGCTCCCCACTCCCTCCACGATGGGACCATCATCCTTGCTATGCACCGCAAGGAACTTTGTGCTCCCCACTCCCTCCACGATGGGACCAATATCCTTGATTTGCACTGCAAGGAACTTTATGCTTCCCACTCCCTCCATGATGGGACCATTCTCCTTTCTATGCACCGCTAGTAACTTTGCGCTCCCCACTCCCTCCATGATGGGACCATCATCCTTTCCAAGCACCGCAAGAAACATTGTGCTCCCCACTCACTCCATGATGGGACCATCATCCTTGCTATGCACCACAAGGAACTTTGCGATCTCCACTCCCTCCACGATTGGACCATAATCCTTTCTATGCATCTGTAAGGAAATTTGTTCTCCCCACTCCCTCCACGATGCGACCATCATCCTTGCTATGCACCGCAAGGAACTTTGTGTTCCCAACTCCCTCCACGATGGGACTATCATCCTTTCTATGCACCTTAAAGAAATTTGTGCACCTCACTCCCGCCACGATGGCACCATCATCCTTGCTATGCACCGCAAGGAACTATCAACTCCCCATTCCCTCCACGATGGGACCATAATCCTTGCTATGCACCACAAGGAACTTTGTGCTCCCCACTCCCTCCACGATGGGACCATCATCCTTGCTCTGCACCTCAAAGATCTTTGTGCTACCCACTCCCTCCACGATGGGACCATCATCCTTGCTATGCACCGCAAGGAACTTTGTGCTGCCCATTCCCTCCACAATGGGACCATCATCCTTGCTATGCACTGCAAGGAACTTTTTGCTCCACACTCCTTCCACCCTGGGACCATCATCCTTGCTATGCACTGCAAGGAGCTTTGTGCTCCCCACGCCCTCCTCCATGGGACAATCATCCTTGCAGTGCAGCGCAAGGAACTTTGTGCTCCCCACTCGCTCCACGATGGGAACATCATCCTTTCTATGCACGGCACGGAACTTTGTGCTCCCCACTCACTCCAAGATGGGACTATCATCCTTGCTATGCACCGCAAGGAACTTTGTGCTCCCCACTCCCTCCATGACGTGACGATCATCCTTTCTATGCACCTCAAAAAACTTTGTGCTCCCCACTCCCACCACGATGGAACCATCATACTTGCTATGCACCTCAAGGAACTTTGTGCTCCCTACTCCCTCCACGATTGGACAATCATCCTTGCTATGGACAGCAAGGAACTTTGTGCTCCACACACCCTCGACGATGTGACCATTCTCCTTTCTCTGCACCGCAAGGAACTTTGTGCTCCCCACTCCATCCACGATGGGACCGTCATCCTTGCTATGCAGCGCAAGGAACTTAGTGCTCCACGCTACCACCACGATGGGACCATCATCCTTTCTATGCACCGCAAATAACTTTGTGCTCCCCACACCCTCCACGATGGGACCATCATCCTTGCTATGCAACGCAAGGAAGTTTGTGCTCCTCACTCCCTCCACGATGGGACCATCATCCTTTCTATGCATCGCAAGGAACTTTGTGCTCCCCACTCCCTCCACGTTGGGGCCATCATCCTTTCTATGCACCTCAAAGAACATTGTGCTTCCCACTCCCTCCACGATGGGACCATCATGCTTGCTCTGCACCGCAATGAACTTTGTGCTCCCCACTCCCTCCACGATGGGACAATCATCCTTGCTATGCACTCCAAGGAACTTTATGCTCCACACTCCCTCCACGATGGGACCATCATCCTTGCTATGCATCGCAAGGAACTTTGTACTCCGCACTCCCTCCACGATGGGACCATCATTCTTGCTATGCACTCCAAGGAACGTTGTGCTCCCCACTCCATCCACTATGGGACCATCATCCTTTATATGCAACGCAAGGAACTTTATGCTCCACATTCCCTCCATGATGGGACCATCATCCTTTCAAAGCACTGCAAGGAACTTTGTGCTACCCACTCCCTCCACGATGGAACAATCATCGTTGCTATGCACCACAAGGACCTTTGTGCTCCCCACTCCCTCTAAGATGGGACCATTATCCTTCGTATGCACCGCAAGGAACTTTGTGCTCCCCACTCCCACCACGATGGGACCATCATCCTTGCTATGCACCGCAAGGAACATTTTGCTCCCCACACCCTCCACGATGGGACCATGATCATTGCTATGCACCGCAAGGAACTTTGTGCACCCCACTCTCTCTACGATGGGACCATGATCCTTGTTGTGCACCGCAAGGAACTTTGTGCTCCTCACTCCTTCCACGAAGGGACCATCATCCTTTCTATGTACCTCTAAGAACTTTGTGCTCCTCACTCCCTCCACGATGGGACCATCATCCTTGCTATGCACCGCAAGGAACTTTGTGCTCCGCACTCCCTCCACGATGGGACCATCATCCTTGCTATTAACTCCAAGGAACTTTGTGCTCCCCACTCCCTCCACGATTGGACCATCATCCTTGCTATGGACTGCAAGGAACTTTGTGCTCCACACACCCTCCACGATGTGACCATCATCCTTTCTCTGCACCGCAAGAACTTTGTGCTCCCCACTCCATCCACGATGGGACCATCATCCTTGCTATGCAGCGCAAGGAACTTTGTGCTCAACACACCCTCCACGATGGGACCATCATCCTTGATATGCACTCCAAGGAACTTTGTGCTCCCCACACCCTCCACTATGGGACCATCATTCTTTATATGCACCGCTAGGAACTTTATGCTCCACATTCCCTCCATGATGGTACCATCATCTTTTCAAAGCACCGCAAGGAACTTTGTGCTACCCACTCCCTCCACGATGGAACAATCATCGTTGCTATGCACCACAAGGAACTTTGTGCTCCCAACTCCCTCCAAGATGGGACCATTATCCTTCGTATGCACCGCAAGGAACTTTGTGCTCCCCACTCCCTCCACGATGGGACCATCATCCTTGCTATGCACCGCAAGGAACTATGTGCTCCCCACTCCCTGCACGATGGGACCATCATCCTTGATGTGCACCGCAAGGAACTTTGTGCTCCCCACTCCCTCCACGATGGGACCATCATCCTTTCTATCCACCTCAAAGAACTTTGTGCTCCCCAGTCCCTCCACGATTGAAACATCATCCTTGCTATGCACCATAAGGAACTTTGTGCTCTCCACTCCCTCCACGATGGGACCATCATCGTTTCTATGCACCTCAAAGAACTTTGTCCACCCCACTCCCTCCACGATGGGACCATCATCCTTTCTACGCACAGCCAGGAACTTTGTGCTCACTACTCCCTCCACGATGGGACCATCATCCTTTCTATGCACCTCAAAGAACTTTGTGCTCCCCACTCCCTCCACGATGGGACCATCATCCTTTCTATGCACCTCAAAGAACTTTGTGCTCCCCACTCCCTCCACGATGGGAACATCATCCTTGCTATGCACCGCAAGGAACTTTGTGCTCTCCACTCCCTCCACGATGGGACCATCATCCTTTCTATGCACTTCAAAGAACTTTGTGCTCCCCACTCCCTACACGATGGGACCATCATCCTTGCTATGCACCGCAAGGAACTTTGTGCTCCCCGCTCCCTCCACGATGGGACCAATATCCTTGCTTTGCACTGCAAATAACTTTGTGCTCCCCACTCCCTCCATGATGGGACCATCATTCTGTATATGCACCGCAAGGAACTTTATGCTTCACAATCCCTCCATGATGGGACCATTATCCTTACTATGCACCGCTAGGAACTTTGCGCTCCCCACTCCCTCCATGATGGGACCATCATCCTTTCTATGCACAACAATGAATTTTGCGCTCCCCACTCCCTCCACGATGCCACCATCATCCTTGCTATGCACCTCAAAGAACATTGTGCTCCCCACTCCCTCCACGATGGGACCATCATCCTTGCTATGCACCGCAAGGAACTTTGTCTTCCCCACTCCCTCGACGATGGGACCATCATCCTTTCTATGCACTTCAAAGAACTTTGTGCTCCCCACTCCCTCCACGATGGGACCATCATCCTTGCTATGCACCGCAAGGAACTTTGTGCTCCCCACTCCCTCCACGATGGGACCAATATCCTTGATTTGCACTGCAAGGAACTTTATGCTTCCCACTCCCTCCATGATGGGACCATTCTCCTTTCTATGCACCGCTAGTAACTTTGCCCTCCCCACTCCCTCCATGATGGGACCATCATCCTTTCCAGGCACCGCAAGAAACATTGTGATCCCCACTCACTCCATGATGGGACCATCATCCTTGCTATGCACCACAAGGAACTTTGCGATCTCCACTCCCTCCACGATGGGACCATAATCCTTTCTATGCATCTGTAAGGAAATTTGTGCTCCCCACTCCCTCCACGATGCGACCATCATCCTTGCTATGCACCGCAAGGAACTTTGTGTTCCCAACTCCCTCCACGATGGGACTATCATCCTTTCTATGCACCTTAAAGAAATTTGTGCACCTCACTCCCGCCACGATGGCACCATCATCCTTGCTATGCACCGCAAGGAACTTTGTGCTGCCCACTCCCTCCACAATGGGACCATCATCCTTGCTATGCACTGCAAGGAACTTTTTGCTCCACACTCCCTCCACCCTGGGACCATCATCCTTGCTATGCACTGCAAGGAACTTTGCTCTCCCCACACCCTCCTCCATGGGACCATCATCCTTGCAGTGCAGCGCAAGGAACTTTGTGCTCCCCACTCGCTCCACGATGGGAACATCATCCTTGCTATGCACCGCAAGGAACTTTGTGCTCCCCACTCCCTCCACGATGGGACCAATATCCTTGATTTGCACTGCAAGGAACTTTATGCTTCCCACTCCCTCCATGATGGGACCATTCTCCTTTCTATGCACCGCTAGTAACTTAGCGCTCCCCACTCCCTCCACGATGGGACCATAATCCTTTCTATGCATCTGTAAGGAAATTTGTGCTCCCCACTCCCTCCACGATGCGACCATCATCCTTGCTATGCACCGCAAGGAACTTTGTGTTCCCAACTCCATCCACGATGGGACTATCATCCTTTCTATGCACCGTAAAGAAATTTGTGCACCTCACTCCCGCCACGATGGCACCATCATCCTTGCTATGCACCGCAAGGAACTATCAGCTCCACATTCCCTCCACGATGGGACCATAATCCTTGCTATGCACCACAAGGAACTTTGTGCTCCCCACTCCCTCCACGATGGGACCATCATCCTTGCTCTGCACCTCAAAGATCTTTGTGCTCCCCACTCCCTCCACGATGGGACCATCATCCTTGCTATGCACCGCAAGGAACTTTGTGCTGGCCACTCCCTCCACAATGGGACCATCATCCTTGCTATGCACTGCAAGGAACTTTTTGCTCCACACTCCCTCCACCCTGGGACCATCATCCTTGCTATGCACTGCAAGGAACTTTGTGCTCCCCACGCCCTCCTCCATGGGACAATCATCCTTGCAGTGCAGCGCAAGGAACTTTGTGCTCCCCACTCGCTCCACGATGGGAACATCATCCTTGCTCTGCACCGCAAGGAACTTTGCTCTCCCCACGCCCTCCTCCATGGGACAATCATCCTTGCAGTGCAGCGCAAGGAACTTTGTGCTCCCCACTCGCTCCACGATGGGAACATCATCCTTGCTATGCACCGCAAGGAACTTTGTGCTCTCCACTCCCTCCACGATGGGACCATCATCCTTTCTATGCACTTCAAAGAACTTTGTGCTCCCCACTCCCTACACGATGGGACCATCATCCTTGCTATGCACCGCAAGGAACTTTGTGCTCCCCACTCCCTCCACGATGGGACCAATATCCTTGCTTTGCACTGCAAATAACTTTGTGCTCCCCACTCCCTCCATGATGGGACCATCATTCTGTATATGCACCGCAATGAACTTTATGCTTCCCACTCCCTCCATGATGGGACCATTATCCTTTCTATGCACCGCTAGGAACTTTGCGCTCCCCACTCCCTCCATGATGGGACCATCATCCTTTCTATGCACAACAATGAATTTTGCGCTCCCCACTCCCTCCACGATGCCTCCATCATCCTTGCTATGCACCTCAAAGAACTTTGTGCTCCCCACTCCCTCCACGATGGGACCATCATCCTTGCTATGCACCGCAAGGAACTTTGTGCTCCCCACTCCCTCCACGATGGGACCAATATCCTTGATTTGCACTGCAAGGAACTTTATGCTTCCCACTCCCTCCATGATGGGACCATTCTCCTTTCTATGCACCGCTAGTAACTTTGCGCTCCCCACTCCCTCCATGATGGGACCATCATCCTTTCCAAGCACCGCAAGAAACATTGTGCTCCCCACTCACTCCATGATGGGACCATCATCCTTGCTATGCACCACAAGGAACTTTGCGATCTCCACTCCCTCCACGATTGGACCATAATCCTTTCTATGCATCTGTAAGGAAATTTGTGCTCCCCACTCCCTCCACGATGCGACCATCATCCTTGCTATGCACCGCAAGGAACTTTGTGTTCCCAACTCCCTCCACGATGGGACTATCATCCTTTCTATGCACCTTAAAGAAATTTGTGCACCTCACTCCCGCCACGATGGCACCATCATCCTTGCTATGCACCACAAGGAACTATCAGCTCCCCATTCCCTCCACGATGGGACCATAATCCTTGCTATGCACCACAAGGAACTTTGTGCTCCCCACTCCCTCCACGATGGGACCATCATCCTTGCTCTGCACCTCAAAGATCTTTGTGCTACCCACTCCCTCCACGATGGGACCATCATCCTTGCTATGCACCGCAAGGAACTTTGTGCTGCCCATTCCCTCCACAATGGGACCATCATCCTTGCTATGCACTGCAAGGAACTTTTTGCTCCACACTCCTTCCACCCTGGGACCATCATCCTTGCTATGCACTGCAAGGAACTTTGTGCTCCCCACGCCCTCCTCCATGGGACAATCATCCTTGCAGTGCAGCGCAAGGAACTTTGTGCTCCCCACTCGCTCCACGATGGGAACATCATCCTTGCTATGCACCGCAAGGAACTTTGTGCTCCCCACTCCCTCCACGATGGGACCAATATCCTTGATTTGCACTGCAAGGAACTTTATGCTTCCCACTCCCTCCATGATGGGACCATTCTCCTTTCTATGCACCGCTAGTAACTTAGCGCTCCCCACTCCCTCCACGATGGGACCATAATCCTTTCTATGCATCTGTAAGGAAATTTGTGCTCCCCACTCCCTCCACGATGCGACCATCATCCTTGCTATGCACCGCAAGGAACTTTGTGTTCCCAACTCCATCCACGATGGGACTATCATCCTTTCTATGCACCGTAAAGAAATTTGTGCACCTCACTCCCGCCACGATGGCACCATCATCCTTGCTATGCACCGCAAGGAACTATCAGCTCCACATTCCCTCCACGATGGGACCATAATCCTTGCTATGCACCACAAGGAACTTTGTGCTCCCCACTCCCTCCACGATGGGACCATCATCCTTGCTCTGCACCTCAAAGATCTTTGTGCTCCCCACTCCCTCCACGATGGGACCATCATCCTTGCTATGCACCGCAAGGAACTTTGTGCTGGCCACTCCCTCCACAATGGGACCATCATCCTTGCTATGCACTGCAAGGAACTTTTTGCTCCACACTCCCTCCACCCTGGGACCATCATCCTTGCTATGCACTGCAAGGAACTTTGTGCTCCCCACGCCCTCCTCCATGGGACAATCATCCTTGCAGTGCAGCGCAAGGAACTTTGTGCTCCCCACTCGCTCCACGATGGGAACATCATCCTTGCTCTGCACCGCAAGGAACTTTGCTCTCCCCACGCCCTCCTCCATGGGACAATCATCCTTGCAGTGCAGCGCAAGGAACTTTGTGCTCCCCACTCGCTCCACGATGGGAACATCATCCTTGCTATGCACCGCAAGGAACTTTGTGCTCTCCACTCCCTCCACGATGGGACCATCATCCTTTCTATGCACTTCAAAGAACTTTGTGCTCCCCACTCCCTACACGATGGGACCATCATCCTTGCTATGCACCGCAAGGAACTTTGTGCTCCCCACTCCCTCCACGATGGGACCAATATCCTTGCTTTGCACTGCAAATAACTTTGTGCTCCCCACTCCCTCCATGATGGGACCATCATTCTGTATATGCACCGCAATGAACTTTATGCTTCCCACTCCCTCCATGATGGGACCATTATCCTTTCTATGCACCGCTAGGAACTTTGCGCTCCCCACTCCCTCCATGATGGGACCATCATCCTTTCTATGCACAACAATGAATTTTGCGCTCCCCACTCCCTCCACGATGCCTCCATCATCCTTGCTATGCACCTCAAAGAACTTTGTGCTCCCCACTCCCTCCACGATGGGACCATCATCCTTGCTATGCACCGCAAGGAACTTTGTGCTCCCCACTCCCTCCACGATGGGACCAATATCCTTGATTTGCACTGCAAGGAACTTTATGCTTCCCACTCCCTCCATGATGGGACCATTCTCCTTTCTATGCACCGCTAGTAACTTTGCGCTCCCCACTCCCTCCATGATGGGACCATCATCCTTTCCAAGCACCGCAAGAAACATTGTGCTCCCCACTCACTCCATGATGGGACCATCATCCTTGCTATGCACCACAAGGAACTTTGCGATCTCCACTCCCTCCACGATTGGACCATAATCCTTTCTATGCATCTGTAAGGAAATTTGTGCTCCCCACTCCCTCCACGATGCGACCATCATCCTTGCTATGCACCGCAAGGAACTTTGTGTTCCCAACTCCCTCCACGATGGGACTATCATCCTTTCTATGCACCTTAAAGAAATTTGTGCACCTCACTCCCGCCACGATGGCACCATCATCCTTGCTATGCACCACAAGGAACTATCAGCTCCCCATTCCCTCCACGATGGGACCATAATCCTTGCTATGCACCACAAGGAACTTTGTGCTCCCCACTCCCTCCACGATGGGACCATCATCCTTGCTCTGCACCTCAAAGATCTTTGTGCTACCCACTCCCTCCACGATGGGACCATCATCCTTGCTATGCACCGCAAGGAACTTTGTGCTGCCCATTCCCTCCACAATGGGACCATCATCCTTGCTATGCACTGCAAGGAACTTTTTGCTCCACACTCCTTCCACCCTGGGACCATCATCCTTGCTATGCACTGCAAGGAACTTTGTGCTCCCCACGCCCTCCTCCATGGGACAATCATCCTTGCAGTGCAGCGCAAGGAACTTTGTGCTCCCCACTCGCTCCACGATGGGAACATCATCCTTGCTATGCACCGCAAGGAACTTTGTGCTCCCCACTCCCTCCACGATGGGACCAATATCCTTGATTTGCACTGCAAGGAACTTTATGCTTCCCACTCCCTCCATGATGGGACCATTCTCCTTTCTATGCACCGCTAGTAACTTAGCGCTCCCCACTCCCTCCACGATGGGACCATAATCCTTTCTATGCATCTGTAAGGAAATTTGTGCTCCCCACTCCCTCCACGATGCGACCATCATCCTTGCTATGCACCGCAAGGAACTTTGTGTTCCCAACTCCATCCACGATGGGACTATCATCCTTTCTATGCACCGTAAAGAAATTTGTGCACCTCACTCCCGCCACGATGGCACCATCATCCTTGCTATGCACCGCAAGGAACTATCAGCTCCACATTCCCTCCACGATGGGACCATAATCCTTGCTATGCACCACAAGGAACTTTGTGCTCCCCACTCCCTCCACGATGGGACCATCATCCTTGCTCTGCACCTCAAAGATCTTTGTGCTCCCCACTCCCTCCACGATGGGACCATCATCCTTGCTATGCACCGCAAGGAACTTTGTGCTGGCCACTCCCTCCACAATGGGACCATCATCCTTGCTATGCACTGCAAGGAACTTTTTGCTCCACACTCCCTCCACCCTGGGACCATCATCCTTGCTATGCACTGCAAGGAACTTTGTGCTCCCCACGCCCTCCTCCATGGGACAATCATCCTTGCAGTGCAGCGCAAGGAACTTTGTGCTCCCCACTCGCTCCACGATGGGAACATCATCCTTGCTCTGCACCGCAAGGAACTTTGCTCTCCCCACGCCCTCCTCCATGGGACAATCATCCTTGCAGTGCAGCGCAAGGAACTTTGTGCTCCCCACTCGCTCCACGATGGGAACATCATCCTTGCTATGCACCGCAAGGAACTTTGTGCTCTCCACTCCCTCCACGATGGGACCATCATCCTTTCTATGCACTTCAAAGAACTTTGTGCTCCCCACTCCCTACACGATGGGACCATCATCCTTGCTATGCACCGCAAGGAACTTTGTGCTCCCCACTCCCTCCACGATGGGACCAATATCCTTGCTTTGCACTGCAAATAACTTTGTGCTCCCCACTCCCTCCATGATGGGACCATCATTCTGTATATGCACCGCAATGAACTTTATGCTTCCCACTCCCTCCATGATGGGACCATTATCCTTTCTATGCACCGCTAGGAACTTTGCGCTCCCCACTCCCTCCATGATGGGACCATCATCCTTTCTATGCACAACAATGAATTTTGCGCTCCCCACTCCCTCCACGATGCCTCCATCATCCTTGCTATGCACCTCAAAGAACTTTGTGCTCCCCACTCCCTCCACGATGGGACCATCATCCTTGCTATGCACCGCAAGGAACTTTGTGCTCCCCACTCCCTCCACGATGGGACCAATATCCTTGATTTGCACTGCAAGGAACTTTATGCTTCCCACTCCCTCCATGATGGGACCATTCTCCTTTCTATGCACCGCTAGTAACTTTGCGCTCCCCACTCCCTCCATGATGGGACCATCATCCTTTCCAAGCACCGCAAGAAACATTGTGCTCCCCACTCACTCCATGATGGGACCATCATCCTTGCTATGCACCACAAGGAACTTTGCGATCTCCACTCCCTCCACGATTGGACCATAATCCTTTCTATGCATCTGTAAGGAAATTTGTGCTCCCCACTCCCTCCACGATGCGACCATCATCCTTGCTATGCACCGCAAGGAACTTTGTGTTCCCAACTCCCTCCACGATGGGACTATCATCCTTTCTATGCACCTTAAAGAAATTTGTGCACCTCACTCCCGCCACGATGGCACCATCATCCTTGCTATGCACCACAAGGAACTATCAGCTCCCCATTCCCTCCACGATGGGACCATAATCCTTGCTATGCACCACAAGGAACTTTGTGCTCCCCACTCCCTCCACGATGGGACCATCATCCTTGCTCTGCACCTCAAAGATCTTTGTGCTACCCACTCCCTCCACGATGGGACCATCATCCTTGCTATGCACCGCAAGGAACTTTGTGCTGCCCATTCCCTCCACAATGGGACCATCATCCTTGCTATGCACTGCAAGGAACTTTTTGCTCCACACTCCTTCCACCCTGGGACCATCATCCTTGCTATGCACTGCAAGGAACTTTGTGCTCCCCACGCCCTCCTCCATGGGACAATCATCCTTGCAGTGCAGCGCAAGGAACTTTGTGCTCCCCACTCGCTCCACGATGGGAACATCATCCTTGCTATGCACCGCAAGGAACTTTGTGCTCCCCACTCCCTCCACATTCGGACCATCATCCTTTCTATGCACGGCACGGAACTTTGTGCTCCCCACTCACTCCAAGATGGGACTATCATCCTTGCTATGCACCGCAAGAAACTTTGTGCTCCCCACTCCCTCCATGACGTGACGATCATCCTTTCTATGCACCTCAAAAAACTTTGTGCTCCCCACTCCCACCACGATGGAACCATCATACTTGCTATGCACCTCAAGGAACTTTGTGCTCCCTACTCCCTCCACGATTGGACAATCATCCTTGCTATGGACAGCAAGGAACTTTGTGCTCCACACATCCTCGACGATGTGACCATCCTCCTTTCTCTGCACCGCAAGGAACTTTGTGCTCCCCACTCCATCCACGATGGGACCGTCATCCTTGCTATGCAGCGCAAGGAACTTTGTGCTCCACGCTCCCACCACGATGGGACCATCATCCTTTCTATGCACCGCAAATAACTTTGTGCTTCCCACACCCTCCACGATGGGACCATCATCCTTGCTATGCACCGCACGGAACTTTGTGCTCCCCACTCCCTCCACGATGGGACCAATATCCTTGATTTGCACTGCAAGGAACTTTATGCTTCCCACTCCCTCCATGATGGGACCATTCTCCTTTCTATGCACCGCTAGTAACTTTGCGCTCCCCACTCCCTCCATGATGGGACCATCATCCTTTCCAGGCACCGCAAGAAACATTGTGATCCCCACTCACTCCATGATGGGACCATCATCCTTGCTATGCACCACAAGGAACTTTGCGATCTCCACTCCCTCCACGATGGGACCATAATCCTTTCTATGCATCTGTAAGGAAATTTGTGCTCCCCACTCCCTCCACGATGCGACCATCATCCTTGCTATGCACCGCAAGGAACTTTGTGCTGCCCACTCCCTCCACAATGGGACCATCATCCTTGCTATGCACTGCAAGGAACTTTTTGCTCCACACTCCCTCCACCCTGGGACCATCATCCTTGCTATGCACTGCAAGGAACTTTGTGCTCCCCACGCCCTCCTCCATGGGACAATCATCCTTGCAGTGCAGCGCAAGGAACTTTGTGCTCCCCACTCGCTCCACGATGGGAACATCATCCTTGCTATGCACCGCAAGGAACTTTGTGCTCCCCACTCCCTCCACGATGGGACCAATATCCTTGATTTGCACTGCAAGGAACTTTATGCTTCCCACTCCCTCCATGATGGGACCATTCTCCTTTCTATGCACCGCTAGTAACTTAGCGCTCCCCACTCCCTCCACGATGGGACCATAATCCTTTCTATGCATCTGTAAGGAAATTTGTGCTCCCCACTCCCTCCACGATGCGACCATCATCCTTGCTATGCACCGCAAGGAACTTTGTGTTCCCGACTCCATCCACGATGGGAGTATCATCCTTTCTATGCACCGTAAAGAAATTTGTGCACCTCACTCCCGCCACGATGGCACCATCATCCTTGCTATGCACCGCAAGGAACTATCAGCTCCACATTCCCTCCACGATGGGACCATAATCCTTGCTATGCACCACAAGGAACTTTGTGCTCCCCACTCCCTCCACGATGGGACCATCATCCTTGCTCTGCACCTCAAAGATCTTTGTGCTCCCCACTCCCTCCA
Source organism: Narcine bancroftii (assembly GCF_036971445.1). Classification (NCBI taxonomy): domain Eukaryota; kingdom Metazoa; phylum Chordata; class Chondrichthyes; order Torpediniformes; family Narcinidae; genus Narcine; species Narcine bancroftii. The sequence goes on from NC_091474.1 coordinate 75,435,672, forward strand.
CGATGGGACCATCATCCTTGCTATGCACCGCAAGGAACTTTGTGCTGCCCACTCCCTCCACAATGGGACCATCATCCTTGCTATGCACTGCAAGGAACTTTTTGCTCCACTCTCCCTCCACCCTGGGACCATCATCCTTGCTATGCACTGCAAGGAACTTTGTGCTCCCCACGCCCTCCTCCATGGGACAATCATCCTTGCAGTGCAGCGCAAGGAACTTTGTGCTCCCCACTCGCTCCACGATGGGAACATCATCCTTGCTCTGCACCGCAAGGAACTTTGCTCTCCCCACGCCCTCCTCCATGGGACAATCATCCTTGCAGTGCAGCGCAAGGAACTTTGTGCTCCCCACTCGCTCCACGATGGGAACATCATCCTTGCTATGCACCGCAAGGAACTTTGTGCTCTCCACTCCCTCCACGATGGGACCATCATCCTTTCTATGCACTTCAAAGAACTTTGTGCTCCCCACTCCCTACACGATGGGACCATCATCCTTGCTATGCACCGCAAGGAACTTTGTGCTCCCCACTCCCTCCACGATGGGACCAATATCCTTGCTTTGCACTGCAAATAACTTTGTGCTCCCCACTCCCTCCATGATGGGACCATCATTCTGTATATGCACCGCAATGAACTTTATGCTTCCCACTCCCTCCATGATGGGACCATTATCCTTTCTATGCACCGCTAGGAACTTTGCGCTCCCCACTCCCTCCATGATGGGACCATCATCCTTTCTATGCACAACAATGAATTTTGCGCTCCCCACTCCCTCCACGATGCCTCCATCATCCTTGCTATGCACCTCAAAGAACATTGTGCTCCCCACTCCCTCCACGATGGGACCATCATCCTTGCTATGCACCGCAAGGAACTTTGTCTTCCCCACTCCCTCCACGATGGGACCATCATCCTTTCTATGCACTTCAAAGAACTTTGTGCTCCCCACTCCCTCCACGATGGGACCATCATCCTTGCTATGCACCGCAAGGAACTTTGTGCTCCCCACTCCCTCCACGATGGGACCAATATCCTTGATTTGCACTGCAAGGAACTTTATGCTTCCCACTCCCTCCATGATGGGACCATTCTCCTTTCTCTGCACCGCTAGTAACTTTGCGCTCCCCACTCCCTCCATGATGGGACCATCATCCTTTCCAAGCACCGCAAGAAACATTGTGCTCCCCACTCACTCCATGATGGGACCATCATCCTTGCTATGCACCACAAGGAACTTTGCGATCTCCACTCCCTCCACGATTGGACCATAATCCTTTCTATGCATCTGTAAGGAAATTTGTGCTCCCCACTCCCTCCACGATGCGACCATCATCCTTGCTATGCACCGCAAGGAACTTTGTGTTCCCAACTCCCTCCACGATGGGACTATCATCCTTTCTATGCACCTTAAAGAAATTTGTGCACCTCACTCCCGCCACGATGGCACCATCATCCTTGCTATGCACCGCAAGGAACTATCAGCTCCCCATTCCCTCCACGATGGGACCATAATCCTTGCTATGCACCACAAGGAACTTTGTGCTCCCCACTCCCTCCACGATGGGACCATCATCCTTGCTCTGCACCTCAAAGATCTTTGTACTACCCACTCCCTCCACGATGGGACCATCATCCTTGCTATGCACCGCAAGGAACTTTGTGCTGCCCATTCCCTCCACAATGGGACCATCATCCTTGCTATGCACTGCAAGGAACTTTTTGCTCCACACTCCTTCCACCCTGGGACCATCATCCTTGCTATGCACTGCAAGGAACTTTGTGCTCCCCACGCCCTCCTCCATGGGACAATCATCCTTGCAGTGCAGCGCAAGGAACTTTGTGCTCCCCACTCGCTCCACGATGGGAACATCATCCTTGCTATGCACCGCAAGGAACTTTGTGCTCCCCACTCCCTCCACATTCGGACCATCATCCTTTCTATGCACGGCACGGAACTTTGTGCTCCCCACTCACTCCAAGATGGGACTATCATCCTTGCTATGCACCGCAAGGAACTTTGTGCTCCCCACTCCCTCCATGACGTGACGATCATCCTTTCTATGCACCTCAAAAAACTTTGTGCTCCCCACTCCCACCACGATGGAACCATCATACTTGCTATGCACCTCAAGGAACTTTGTGCTCCCTACTCCCTCCACGATTGGACAATCATCCTTGCTATGGACAGCAAGGAACTTTGTGCTCCACACATCCTCGACGATGTGACCATCCTCCTTTCTCTGCACCGCAAGGAACTTTGTGCTCCCCACTCCATCCACGATGGGACCGTCATCCTTGCTATGCAGCGCAAGGAACTTTGTGCTCCACGCTCCCACCACGATGGGACCATCATCCTTTCTATGCACCGCAAATAACTTTGTGCTCCCCACACCCTCCACGATGGGACCATCATCCTTGCTATGCAACGCAAGGAAGTTTGTGCTCCTCACTCCCTCCACGATGGGACCATCATCCTTTCTATGCACCGCAAGGAACTTTGTGCTCCCCACTCCCTCCACGTTGGGACCATCATCCTTTCTATGCACCTCAAAGAACATTGTGCTTCCCACTCCCTCCACGATGGGACCATCATCCTTGCTCTGCACCGCAATGAACTTTGTGCTCCCCACTCCCTCCACGATGGGACAATCATCCTTGCTATGCACTCCAAGGAACTTTATGCTCCACACTCCCTCCATGATGGGACCATCATCCTTTCTAAGCACCGCAAGGAACTTTGTACTCCGCACTCCCTCCACGATGGGACCATCATTCTTGCTATGCACTCCAAGGAACGTTGTGCTCCCCACTCCATCCACTATGGGACCATCATCCTTTATATGCAACGCAAGGAACTTTATGCTCCACATTCCCTCCATGATGGGACCATCATCCTTTCAAAGCACTGCAAGGAACTTTGTGCTACCCATTCCCTCCACGATGGAACAATCATCGTTGCTATGCACCACAAGGACCTTTGTGCTCCCCACTCCCTCCAAGATGGGACCATTATCCTTCGTATGCACCGCAAGGAACTTTGTGCTCCCCACTCCCACCACGATGGGACCATCATCCTTGCTATGCACCGCAAGGAACATTTTGCTCCCCACACCCTCCACGATGGGACCATGATCATTGCTATGCACCGCAAGGAACTTTGTGCACCCCACTCTATCTACGATGGGACCATGATCCTTGTTGTGCACCGCAAGGAACTTTGTGCTCCTCACTCCTTCCACGAAGGGACCATCATCCTTTCTATGTACCTCTAAGAACTTTGTGCTCCTCACTCCCTCCACGATGGGACCATCATCCTTGCTATGCACCGCAAGGAACTTTGTGCTCCGCACTCCCTCCACGATGGGACCATCATCCTTGCTATTAACTCCAAGGAACTTTGTGCTCCCCACTCCCTCCACGATTGGACCATCATCCTTGCTATGGACAGCAAGGAACTTTGTGCTCCACACACCCTCCACGATGTGACCATCATCCTTTCTCTGCACCGCAAGAACTTTGTGCTCCCCACTCCATCCACGATGGGACCATCATCCTTGCTATGCAGCGCAAGGAACTTTGTGCTCCCCACTCCCTCCACTATGGGACCATCATTCTTTATATGCACGGCAAGGAACTTCATGCTCCACATTCCCTCCATGATGGTACCATCATCCTTTCAAAGCACCGCAAGGAACTTTGTGCTACCCACTCCCTCCACGATGGAACAATCATCGTTGCTATGCACCACAAGGAACTTTGTGCTCCCCACTCCCTCCAAGATGGGACCATTATCCTTCGTATGCACCGCAAGGAACTTTGTGCTCCCCACTCCCTCCACGATGGGACCATCATCCTTGCTATGCACCGCAAGGAACTATGTGCTCCCCACTCCCTGCACGATGGGACCATCATCCTTGATGTGCACCGCAAGGAACTTTGTGCTCCCCACTCCCTCCACGATGGGACCATCATCCTTTCTATCCACCTCAAAGAACTTTGTGCTCCCCAGTCCCTCCACGATTGAAACATCATCCTTGCTATGCACCATAAGGAACTTTGTGCTCTCCACTCCCTCCACGATGGGACCATCATCGTTTCTAGGCACCTCAAAGAACTTTGTCCACCCCACTCCCTCCACGATGGGACCATCATCCTTTCTATGCACAGCCAGGAACTTTGTGCTCCCTACTCCCTCCACGATGGGACCATCATCCTTTCTATGCACCTCAAAGAACTTTGTGCTCCCCACTCCCTCCACGATGGGACTATCATCCTTTCTATGCACCTCAAAGAACTTTGTGCTCCCCACTCCCTACACGATGGGACCATCATCCTTGCTATGCACCGCAAGGAACTTTGTGCTCCCCGCTCCCTCCACGATGGGACCAATATCCTTGCTTTGCACTGCAAATAACTTTGTGCTCCCCACTCCCTCCATGATGGGACCATCATTCTGTATATGCACCGCAAGGAACTTTATGCTTCCCACTCCCTCCATGATGGGACCATTATCCTTTCTATGCACCGCTAGGAACTTTGCGCTCCCCACTCCCTCCATGATGGGACCATCATCCTTTCTATGCACAACAATGAATTTTGCGCTCCCCACTCCCTCCACGATGCAACCATCATCCTTGATATGCACCTCAAAGAACATTGTGCTCCCCACTCCCTCCACGATGGGACCATCATCCTTGCTATGCACCGCAAGGAACTTTGTCTTCCCTACTCCCTCCACGATTGGACCATCATCCTTTCTATGCACTTCAAAGAACTTTGTGCTCCCCACTCCCTCCACGATGGGACCATCATCCTTGCTATGCACCGCAAGGAACTTTGTGCTCCCCACTCCCTCCACGATGGGACCAATATCCTTGATTTGCACTGCAAGGAACTTTATGCTTCCCACTCCCTCCATGATGGGACCATTCTCCTTTCTATGCACCGCTAGTAAATTGGCGCTCCCCACTCCCTCCATGATGGGACCATCATCCTTTCCAAGCACCGCAAGAAACATTGTGCTCCCCACTCACTCCATGATGGGACCATCATCCTTGCTATGCACCACAAGGAACTTTGCGATCTCCACTCCCTCCACGATGGGACCATAATCCTTTCTATGCATCTGTAAGGAAATTTGTGCTCCCCACTCCCTCCACGATGCGACCATCATCCTTGCTATGCACCGCAAGGAACTTTGTGTTCCCAACTCCCTCCAATATGGGACTATCATCCTTTCTATGCACCTTAAAGAAATTTGTGCACCTCACTCCCGCCACGATGGCACCATCATCCTTGCTATGCACCGCAAGGAACTATCAGCTCCCCATTCCCTCCACGATGGGACCATAATCCTTGCTATGCACCACAAGGAACTTTGTGCTCCCCACTCCCTCCACGATGGGACCATCATCCTTGCTCTGCACCTCAAAGATCTTTGTCCTACCCACTCCCTCCACGATGGGACCATCATCCTTGCTATGCACCGCAAGGAACTTTGTGCTGCCCATTCCCTCCACAATGGGACCATCATCCTTGCTATGCACTGCAAGGAACTTTTTGCTCCTCACTCCTTCCACCCTGGGACCATCATCCTTGCTATGCACTGCAAGGAACTTTGTGCTCCCCACGCCCTCCTCCATGGGACAATCATCCTTGCAGTGCAGCGCAAGGAACTTTGTGCTCCCCACTCGCTCCACGATGGGAACATCATCCTTGCTATGCACCGCAAGGAACTTTGTGCTCCCCACTCCCTCCACATTCGGACCATCATCCTTTCTATGCACGGCAAGGAACTTTGTGCTCCCCACTCACTCCAAGATGGGACTATCATCCTTGCTATGCACCGCAAGGAACTTTGTGCTCCCCACTCCCTCCATGACGTGACGATCATCCTTCCTATGCACCTTAAAGAAATTTGTGCACCTCACTCACGCCACGATGGCACCATCATCCTTGCTATGCACCGCAAGGAACTATCAGCTCCCCATTCCCTCCACGATGGGACCATAATCCTTGCTATGCACCACAAGGAACTTTGTGCTCCCCACTCCCTCCACGATGGGACCATCATCCTTGCTCTGCACCTCAAAGAATTTTGTGCTGCCCACTCCTTCCACGATGGGACCATCATCCTTGCTATGCACCGCAAGGAACTTTGTGCTGCCCACTCCCTCCACAATGGGACCATCAGCCTTGCTATGCACTGCAAGGAACTTTTTGCTCCACACTCCCTCCACCCTGGGACCATCATCCTTGCTATGCACTGCAAGGAACTTTGCTCTCCCCACGCCCTCCTCCATGGGACAATCATCCTTGCAGTGCAGCGCAAGGAACTTTGTGCTCCCCACTCGCTCCACGATGGGAACATCATCCTTGCTATGCACCGCAAGGAACTTTGTGCTCTCCACTCCCTCCACGATGGGACCATCATCCTTTCTATGCACTTCAAAGAACTTTGTGCTCCCCACTCCCTACACGATGGGACCATCATCCTTGCTATGCACCGCAAGGAACTTTGTGCTCCCCACTCCCTCCACGATGGGACCAATATCCTTGCTTTGCACTGCAAATAACTTTGTGCTCCCCACTCCCTCCATGATGGGACCATTATCCTTTCTATGCACCGCAAGGAACTTTGCGCTCCCCACTCCCTCCATGATGGGACCATCATCCTTTCTATGCACAACAATGAATTTTGCTCTCCCCACTCCCTCCACGATGCCACCATCATCCTTGCTATGCACCTCAAAGAACATTGTGCTCCCCACTCCCTCCACGATGGGATCATCATCCTTGCTATGCACCGCAAGGAACTTTGTCTTCCCCACTCCCTCCACGATGGGACCATCATCCTTTCTATGCACTTCAAAGAACTTTGTGCTCCCCACTCCCTCCACGATGGGACCATCATCCTTGCTATGCACCGCAAGGAACTTTGTGCTCCCCACTCCCTCCACGATGGGACCAATATCCTTGATTTGCACTGCAAGGAACTTTATGCTTCCCACTCCCTCCATGATGGGACCATTCTCCTTTCTATGCACCGCTAGTACCTTTGCGCTCCCCACTCCCTCCATGATGGGACCATCATGCTTTCCAAGCACCGCAAGAAACATTGTGCTCCCCACTCACTCCATGATGGGACCATCATCCTTGCTATGCACCACAAGGAACTTTGCAATCTCCACTCCCTCCACGATGGGACCATAATCCTTTCTTTGCATCTGTAAGGAAATTTGTGCTCCCCACACCCTCCACGATGCGACCATCAATATTGCTATGCACCGCAAGGAACTTTGTGTTCCCAACTCCCTCCACGATGGGACTATCATCCTTTCTATGCACCTTAAAGAAATTTGTGCACCTCACTCCCGCCACGATGGCACCATCATCCTTGCTATGCACCGCAAGGAACTATCAGCTCCCCATTCCCTCCACAATGGGACCATAATCCTTGCTATGCACCACAAGGAACTTTGTGCTCCCCACTCCCTCCACGATGGGACCATCATCCTTGCTCTGCACCGCAAATAACTTTGTGCTCCCCACACCCTCCACGATGGGACCATCATCCTTGCTATGCAACGCAAGGAAGTTTGTGCTCCTCACTCCCTCCACGATGGGACCATCATCCTTTCTATGCACCGCAAGGAACTTTGTGCTCCCCACTCCCTCCACGTTGGGACCATCATCCTTTCTATGCACCTCAAAGAACATTGTGCTTCCCACTCCCTCCACGATGGGACCATCATCCTTGCTCTGCACCGCAATGAACTTTGTGCTCCCCACTCCCTCCACGATGGGACAATCATCCTTGCTATGCACTCCAAGGAACTTTATGCTCCACACTCCCTCCATGATTGGACCATCATACTTTCTAAGCACCGCAAGGAACTTTGTACTCCGCACTCCCTCCACGATGGGACCATCATTCTTGCTATGCACTCCAAGGAACGTTGTGCTCCCCAATCCATCCACTATGGGACCATCATCCTTTATATGCAACGCAAGGAACTTTATGCTCCACATTCCCTCCATGATGGGACCATCATCCTTTCAAAGCACTGCAAGGAAATTTGTGCTACCCACTCCCTCCACGATGGAACAATCATCGTTGCTATGCACCACAAGGACCTTTGTGCTCCCCACTCCCTCCAAGATGGGACCATTATCCTTCGTATGCACCGCTAGGAACTTTGCGCTTCCCACTCCCTCCATGATGGGACCATCATCCTTTCTATGCACAACAATGAATTTTGCGCTCCCCACTCCCTCCACGATGCCACCATCATCCTTGCTATGCACCTCAAAGAACATTGTGCTCCCCACTCCCTCCACGATGGGACCATCATCCTTGCTATGCACCGCAAGGAACTTTGTCTTCCCCACTCCCTCCACGATGGGACCATCATCCTTTCTATGCACTTCAAAGAACTTTGTGCTCCCCACTCCCTCCACGATGGGACCATCATCCTTGCTATGCACCGCAAGGAACTTTGTGCTCCCCACTCCCTCCACGATGGGACCAATATCCTTGATTTGCACTGCAAGGAACTTTATGCTTCCCAATCCCTCCATGATGGGACCATTCTCCTTTCTATGCACCGCTAGTAACTTTGCGCTCCCCACTCCCTCCATGATGGGACCATCATCCTTTCCAGGCACCGCAAGAAACATTGTGATCCCCACTCACTCCATGATGGGACCATCATCCTTGCTATGCACCACAAGGAACTTTGCGATCTCCACTCCCTCCACGATGGGACCATAATCGTTTCTATGCATCTGTAAGGAAATTTGTGCTCCCCACTCCCTCCACGATGCGACCATCATCCTTGCTATGCACCGCAAGGAACTTTGTGTTCCCAACTCCCTCCACGATGGGACTATCATCCTTTCTATGCACCTTAAAGAAATTTGTGCACCTCACGCCCGCCACGATGGCAGCATCATCCTTGCTATGCACCGCAAGGAACTTTGTGCTGCCCACTCCCTCCACAATGGGACCATCATCCTTGCTATGCACTGCAAGGAACTTTTTGCTCCACACTCCCTCCACCCTGGGACCATCATCCTTGCTATGCACTGCAAGGAACTTTGCTCTCCCCACACCCTCCTCCATGGGACAATCATCCTTGCAGTGCAGCGCAAGGAACTTTGTGCTCCCCACTCGCTCCACGATGGGAACATCATCCTTGCTATGCACCGCAAGGAACTTTGTGCTCCCCACTCCCTCCACGATGGGACCAATATCCTTGATTTGCACTGCAAGGAACTTTATGCTTCCCACTCCCTCCATGATGGGACCATTCTCCTTTCTATGCACCGCTAGTAACTTTGCGCTCCCCACTCCCTCCACGATGGGACCATAATCCTTTCTATGCATCTGTAAGGAAATTTGTGCTCCCCACTCCCTCCACGATGCGACCATCATCCTTGCTATGCACCGCAAGGAACTTTGTGTTCCCAACTCCATCCACGATGGGACTATCATCCTTTCTATGCACCGTAAAGAAATTTGTGCACCTCACTCCCGCCACGATGGCACCATCATCCTTGCTATGCACCGCAAGGAACTATCAGCTCCACATTCCCTCCACGAAGGGACCATAATCCTTGCTATGCACCACAAGGAACTTTGTGCTCCCCACTCCCTCCACGATGGGACCATCATCCTTGCTCTGCACCTCAAAGATCTTTGTGCTCCCCACTCCCTCCACGATGGGACCATCATCCTTGCTATGCACCGCAAGGAACTTTGTGCTGCCCACTCCCTCCACAATGGGACCATCATCCTTGCTATGCACTGCAAGGAACTTTTTGCTCCACACTCCCTCCACCCTGGGACCATCATCCTTGCTATGCACTGCAAGGAACTTTGTGCTCCCCACGCCCTCCTCCATGGGACAATCATCCTTGCAGTGCAGCGCAAGGAACTTTGTGCTCGCCACTCGCTCCACGATGGGAACATCATCCTTGCTATGCACCGCAAGGAACTTTGCTCTCCCCACGCACTCCTCCATGGGACAATCATCCTTGCAGTGCAGCGCAAGGAACTTTGTGCTCCCCACTCGCTCCACGATGGGAACATCATCCTTGCTATGCACCGCAAGGAACTTTGTGCTCTCCACTCCCTCCACGATGGGACCATCATCCTTTCTATGCACTTCAAAGAACTTTGTGCTCCCCACTCCCTACACGATGGGACCATCATCCTTGCTATGCACCGCAAGGAACTTTGTGCTCCCCACTCCCTCCACGATGGGATCAATATCCTTGCTTTGCACTGCAAATAACTTTGTGCTCCCCACTCCCTCCATGATGGGACCATCATTCTGTATATGCACCGCAAGGAACTTTATGCTTCCCACTCCCTCCATGATGGGACCATTATCCTTTCTATGCACTGCTAGGAACTTTGCGCTCCCCACTCCCTCCATGATGGGACCATCATCCTTTGTATGCACAACAATGAATTTTGCGCTCCCCACTCCCTCCACGATGCCTCCATCATCCTTGCTATGCACCTCAAAGAACATTGTGCTCCCCACTCCTTCCACGATGGGACCATCATCCTTGCTATGCACCGCAAGGAACTTTGTCTTCCCCACTCCCTCCACGATGGGACCATCATCCTTTCTATGCACTTCAAAGAACTTTGTGCTCCCCACTCCCTCCACGATGGGACCATCATCCTTGCTATGCACCGCAAGGAACTTTGTGCTCCCCACTCCCTCCACGATGGGACCAATATCCTTGATTTGCACTGCAAGGAACTTTATGCTTCCCACTCCCTCCATGATGGGACCATTCTCCTTTCTATGCACCGCTAGTAACTTTGCGCTCCCCACTCCCTCCATGATGGGACCATCATCCTTTCCAAGCACCGCAAGAAACATTGTGCTCCCCACTCACTCCATGATGGGACCATCATCCTTGCTATGCACCACAAGGAACTTTGCGATCTCCACTCCCTCCACGATTGGACCATAATCCTTTCTATGCATCTGTAAGGAAATTTGTGCTCCCCACTCCCTCCACGATGCGACCATCATCCTTGCTATGCACCGCAAGGAACTTTGTGTTCCCAACTCCCTCCACGATGGGACTATCATCCTTTCTATGCACCTTAAAGAAATTTGTGCACCTCACTCCCGCCACGATGGCACCATCATCCTTGCTATGCACCGCAAGGAACTATCAGCTCCCCATTCCCTCCACGATGGGACCATAATCCTTGCTATGCACCACAAGGAACTTTGTACTCCCCACTCCCTCCACGATGGGACCATCATCCTTGCTCTGCACCTCAAAGATCTTTGTGCTACCCACTCCCTCCACGATGGGACCATCATCCTTGCTATGCACCGCAAGGAACTTTGTGCTGCCCATTCCCTCCACAATGGGACCATCATCCTTGCTATGCACTGCAAGGAACTTTTTGCTCCACACTCCTTCCACCCTGGGACCATCATCCTTGCTATGCACTGCAAGGAACTTTGTGCTCCCCACGCCCTCCTCCATGGGACAATCATCCTTGCAGTGCAGCACAATGAACTTTGTGCTCCCCACTCGCTCCACGATGGGAACATCATCCTTGCTATGCACCTCAAGGAACTTTGTGCTCCCCACTCCCTCCACATTCGGACCATCATCCTTTCTATGCACGGCACGGAACTTTGTGCTCCCCACTCACTCCAAGATGGGACTATCATCCTTGCTATGCACCGCAAGGAACTTTGTGCTCCCCACTCCCTCCATGACGTGACGATCATCCTTTCTATGCACCTCAAAAAACTTTGTGCTCCCCACTCCCACCACGATGGAACCATCATACTTGCTATGCACCTCAAGGAACTTTGTGCTCCCTACTCCCTCCACGATTGGACAATCATCCTTGCTATGGACAGCAAGGAACTTTGTGCTCCACACACCCTCGACGATGTGACCATCCTCCTTTCTCTGCACCGCAAGGAACTTTGTGCTCCCCACTCCATCCACGATGGGACCGTCATCCTTGCTATGCAGCGCAAGGAACATTGTGCTCCACGCTCCCACCACGATGGGACCATCATCCTTTCTATGCACCGCAAATAACTTTGTGCTCCCCACACCCTCCACGATGGGACCATCATCCTTGCTATGCAACCCAAGGAAGTTTGTGCTCCTCACTCCCTCCACGATGGGACCATCATCCTTTCTATGCACCGCAAGGAACTTTGTGCTCCCCACTCCCTCCACGTTGGGACCATCATCCTTTCTATGCACCTCAAAGAACATTGTGCTTCCCACTCCCTCCACGATGGGACCATCATCCTTGCTCTGCACCGCAATGAACTTTGTGCTCCCCACTCCCTCCACGATGGGACAATCATCCTTGCTATGCACTCCAAGGAACTTTATGCTCCACACTCCCTCCATGATGGGACCATCATCCTTTCTAAGCACCGCAAGGAACTTTGTACTCCGCACTCCCTCCACGATGGGACCATCATTCTTGCTATGCACTCCAAGGAACGTTGTGCTCCCCACTCCATCCACTATGGGACCATCATCCTTTATATGCAACGCAAGGAACTTTATGCTCCACATTCCCTCCATGATGGGACCATCATCCTTTCAAAGCACTGCAAGGAACTTTGTGCTACCCACTCCCTCCACGATGGAACAATCATCGTTGCTATGCACCACAAGGACCTTTGTGCTCCCCACTCCCTCCAAGATGGGACCATTATCCTTCGTATGCACCGCAAGGAACTTTGTGCTCCCCACTCCCACCACGATGGGACCATCATCCTTGCTATGCACCGCAAGGAACATTTTGCTCCACACACCCTCCACGATGGGACCATGATCATTGCTATGCACCGCAAGGAACTTTGTGCAACCCACTCTCTCTACGATGGGACCATGATCCTTGCTGTGCACCGCAAGGAACTTTGTGCTCCTCACTCCTTCCACGAAGGGACCATCATCCTTTCTATGTACCTCTAAGAACTTTGTGCTCCTCACTCCCTCCACGATGGGACCATCATCCTTGCTATGCACCGCAAGGAACTTTGTGCTCCGCACTCCCTACACGATGGGATCATCATCCTTGCTATTAACTCCAAGGAACTTTGTGCTCCCCACTCCCTCCACGATTGGACCATCATCCTTGCTATGGACAGCAAGGATTTTGTGCTCCACACACCCTCCACGATGTGACCATCATCCTTTCTCTGCACCGCAAGAACTTTGTGCTCCCCACTCCATCCACGATGGGACCATCATCCTTGCTATGCAGCGCAAGGAACTTTGCGCTCAACACTCCCTCCACGATGGGACCATCATCCTTGATATGCACTCCAAGGAACTTTGTGCTCCCCACTACCTCCACTATGGGACCATCATTCTTTATATGCACCGCAAGGAACTTCATGCTCCACATTCCCTCCATGATGGTACCATCATCCTTTCAAAACACCGCAAGGAACTTTGTGCTACCCACTCCCTCCACGATGGAACAATCATCGTTGCTATGCACCACAAGGAACTTTGTGCTCCCCACTCCCTCCAAGATGGGACCATTATCCTTCGTATGCACCGCAAGGAACTTTGTGCTTCCCACTCCCTCCACGATGGGACCATCATCCTTGCTATGCACCGCAAGGAACTATGTGCTCCCCACTCCCTGCACGATGGGACCATCATCCTTGATGTGCACCGCAAGGAACTTTGTGCTCCCCACTCCCTCCACGATGGGACCATCATCCTTTCTATCCACCTCAAAGAACTTTGTGCTCCCCAGTCCCTCCACGATTGAAACATCATCCTTGCTATGCACCATAAGGAACTTTGTGCTCTCCACTCCCTCCACGATGGGACCATCATCGTTTCTATGCACCTCAAAGAACTTTGTCCACCCCACTCCCTCCACGATGGGACCATCATCTTTCTATGCACAGCCAGGAACTTTGTGCTCCCTACTCCCTCCACGATGGGACCATCATCCTTTCTATGCACCTCAAAGAACTTTGTGCTCCCCACTCCCTCCACGATGGGACCATCATCCTTTCTATGCACCTCAAAGAACTTTGTGCTCCCCACTCCCTCCACGATGGGAACATCATCCTTGCTATGCACCGCAAGGAACTTTGTGCTCTCCACTCCCTCCACGATGGGACCATCATCCTTTCTATGCACTTCAAAGAACTTTGTGCTCCCCACTCCCTTCACGATGGGACCATCATCCTTGCTATGCACCGCAAGGAACTTTGTGCTCCCCGCTCCCTCCACGATGGGACCAATATCCTTGCTTTGCACTGCAAATAACTTTGTGCTCCCCACTCCCTCCATGATGGGACCATCATTCTGTATATGCACCGCAAGGAACTGTATGCTTCCCACTCCCTCCATGATGGGACCATTATCCTTTCTATGCACCGCTAGGAACTTTGCGCTCCCCACTCCCTCCATGATGGGACCATCATCCTTTCTATGCACAACAATGAATTTTGCGCTCCCCACTCCCTCCACGATGCCACCATCATCCTTGCTATGCACCTCAAAGAACATTGTGCTCCCCACTCCCTCCACGATGGGACCATCATCCTTGCTATGCACCACAAGGAACTTTGTCTTCCCCACTCCCTCCACGATGGGACCATCATCCTTTCTATGCACTTCAAAGAACTTTGTGCTCCCCACTCCCTCCACGATGGGACCATCATCCTTGCTATTCACCGCAAGGAACTTTGTGCTCCCCACTCCCTCCACGATGGGACCAATATCCTTGATTTGCACTGCAAGGAACTTTATGCTTCCCACTCCCTCCATGATGGGACCATTCTCCTTTCTATGCACCGCTAGTAACTTTGCGCTCCCCACTCCCTCCATGATGGGACCATCATCCTTTCCAAGCACCGCAAGAAACATTGTGCTCCCCACTCACTCCATGATGGGACCATCATCCTTGCTATGCACCACAAGGAACTTTGCGATCTCCACTCCCTCCACGATGGGACCATAATCCTTTCTATGCATCTGTAAGGAAATTTGTGCTCCCCACTCCCTCCACGATGCGACCATCATCCTTGCTGTGCACCGCAAGGAACTTTGTGTTCCCAACTCCCTCCACGATGGGACTATCATCCTTTCTATGCACCTTAAAGAAATTTGTGCACCTCACTCCCGCCACGATGGCACCATCATCCTTGCTATGCACCGCAAGGAACTTTGTGCTGCCCACTCCCTCCACAATGGGACCATCATCCTTGCTATGCACTGCAAGGAACTTTTTGCTCCACACTCCCTCCACCCTGGGACCATCATCCTTGCTATGCACTGCAAGGAACTTTGCTCTCCCCACACCCTCCTCCATGGGACAATCATCCTTGCAGTGCAGCGCAAGGAACTTTGTGCTCCCCACTCGCTCCACGATGGGAACATCATCCTTGCTATGCACCGCAAGGAACTTTGTGCTCCCCACTCCCTCCACGATGGGACCAATATCCTTGATTTGCACTGCAAGGAACTTTATGCTTCCCACTCCCTCCATGATGGGACCATTCTCCTTTCTATGCACCGCTAGTAACTTTGCGCTCCCCACTCCCTCCACGATGGGACCATAATCCTTTCTATGCATCTGTAAGGAAATTTGTGCTCCCCACTCCCTCCACGATGCGACCATCATCCTTGCTATGCACCGCAAGGAACTTTGTGTTCTCAACTCCATCCACGATGGGACTATCATCCTTTCTATGCACCGTAAAGAAATTTGTGCACCTCACTCCCGCCACGATGGCACCATCATCCTTGCTATGCACCGCAAGGAACTATCAGCTCCACATTCCCTCCACGATGGGACCATAATCCTTGCTATGCACCACAAGGAACTTTGTGCTCCCCACTCCCTCCACGATGGGACCATCATCCTTGCTCTGCACCTCAAAGATCTTTGTGCTCCCCACTCCCTCCACGATGGGACCATCATCCTTGCTATGCACCGCAAGGAACTTTGTGCTGCCCACTCCCTCCACAATGGGACCATCATCCTTGCTATGCACTGCAAGGAACTTTTTGCTCCACACTCCCTCCACGATGGGAACATCATCCTTGCTATGCACCGCAAGGAACTTTGTGCTCCCCACTCCCTCCACATTCGGACCATCATCCTTTCTATGCACGGCAAGGAACTTTGTGCTCCCCACTAAATCCAAGATGGGACTATCATCCTTGCTATGCACCGCAAGGAACTTTGTGCTCCCCACTCCCTCCATGACGTGACGATCATCCTTTCTATGCACCTCAAAAAACTTTGTGCTCCCCACTCCCACCACGATGGAACCATCATACTTGGTATGCACCTCAAGGAACTTTGTGCTCCCTACTCCCTCCACGATTGGACAATCATCCTTGCTATGGACAGCAAGGAACTTTGTGCTCCACACACCCTCGACGATGTGACCATCATCCTTTCTCTGCACCGCAAGGAACTTTGTGCTCCCCACTCCCTCCACGATGGGACCATCATCCTTTCTATGCACCTCAAAGAACTTTGTGCTCCCCACTCCCTCCACGATGGGACCATCATCCTTGCTATGCACCGCAAGGAACTTTGTGCTCCCCACTCCCTCCACGATGGGACCAATATCCTTGATTTGCACTGCAAGGAACTTTATGCTTCCCACTCCCTCCATGATGGGACCATTCTCCTTTCTATGCACCGCTAGTAACTTTGCGCTCCCCACTCCCTCCATGATGGGACCATCATCCTTTCCAGGCACCGCAAGAAACATTGTGATCCCCACTCACTCCATGATGGGACCATCATCCTTGCTATGCACCACAAGGAACTTTGCGATCTCCACTCCCTGCACGATGGGACCATGATCGTTTCTATGCATCTGTCAGGAAATTTGTGCTCCCCACTCCCTCCACGATGCGACCATCATCCTTGCTATGCACCGCAAGGAACTTTGTGTTCCCAACTCCCTCCACGATGGGACTATCATCCTTTCTATGCACCTTAAAGAAATTTGTGCACCTCACTCCCGCCACGATGGCAGCATCATCCTTGCTATGCACCGCAAGGAACTTTGTGCTGCCCACTCCCTCCACAATGGGACCATCATCCTTGCTATGCACTGCAAGGAACTTTGCTCTCCCCACACCCTCCTCCATGGGACAATCATCCTTGCAGTGCAACGCAAGGAACTTTGTGCTCCCCACTCGCTCCACGATGGGAACATCATCCTTGCTATGCACCGCAAGGAACTTTGTGCTCCCCACTCCCTCCACGATGGGACCAATATCCTTGATTTGCACTGAGAGGAACTTTATGCTTCCCACTCCCTCCATGATGGGACCATTCTCCTTTCTATGCACCGCTAGTAACTTTGCGCTCCCCACTCCCTCCACGATGGGACCATAATCCTTTCTATGCATCTGTAAGGAAATTTGTGCTCCCCACTCCCTCCACGATGCGACTATCATCCTTGCTATGCACCGCAAGGAACTTTGTGTTCCCAACTCCATCCACGATGGGACTATCATCCTTTCTATGCACCGTAAAGAAATTTGTGCACCTCACTCCCGCCACGATGGCACCATCATCCTTGCTATGCACCGCAAGGAACTATCAGCTCCACATTCCCTCCACGATGGGACCATAATCCTTGCTATGCACCACAAGGAACTTTGTGCTCCCCACTCCCTCCACGATGGGACCATCATCCTTGCTCTGCACCTCAAAGATCTTTGTGCTCCCCACTCCCTCCACGATGGGACCATCATCCTTGCTATGCACCGCATGGAACTTTGTGCTGCCCACTCCCTCCACAATGGGACCATCATCCTTGCTATGCACTGCAAGGAACTTTGTGCTCCCCACGCCCTCCTCCATGGGACAATCATCCTTGCAGTGCAGCGCAAGGAACTTTGTGCTCCCCACTCGCTCCACGATGGGAACATCATCCTTGCTATGCACCGCAAGGAACTTTGTGCTCTCCACTCCCTCCACGATGGGACCATCATCCTTTCTATGCACTTCAAAGAACTTTGTGCTCCCCACTCCCTACACGATGGGACCATCATCCTTGCTCTGCACCGCAAGGAACTTTGTGCTCCCCACTCCCTCCACGATGGGACCAATATCCTTGCTTTGCACTGCAAGTAACTTTGTGCTCCCCACTCCCTCCATGATGGGACCATCATTCTGTATATGCACCGCAAGGAACTTTATGCTTCCCACTCCCTCCATGATGGGACCATCATCCTTTCTATGCACAACAATGAATTTTGCGCTCCCCACTCCCTCCACGATGCCTCCATCATCCTTGCTATGCACCTCAAAGAACATTGTGCTCCCCACTCCCTCCACGATGGGACCATCATCCTTGCTATGCACCGCAAGGAACTTTGTCTTCCCCACTCCCTCCACGATGGGACCATCATCCTTTCTATGCACTTCAAAGAACTTTGTGCTCCCCACTCCCTCCACGATGGGACCATCATCCTTGCTATGCACCGCAAGGAACTTTGTGCTCCCCACTCCCTCCACGATGGGACCAATATCCTTGATTTGCACTGCAAGGAACTTTATGCTTCCCACTCCCTCCATGATGGGACCATTCTCCTTTCTATGCACCGCTAGTAACTTTGCGCTCCCCACTCCCTCCATGATGGGACCATCATCCTTTCCAAGCACCGCAAGAAACATTGTGCTCCCCACTCACTCCATGATGGGACCATCATCCTTGCTATGCACCACAAGGAACTTTGCGATCTCCACTCCCTCCACGATTGGACCATAATCCTTTCTATGCATCTGTAAGGAAATTTGTGCTCCCCACTCCCTCCACGATGCGACCATCATCCTTGCTATGCACCGCAAGGAACTTTGTGTTCCCAACTCCCTCCACGATGGGACTATCATCCTTTCTATGCACCTTAAAGAAATTTGTGCACCTCACTCCCGCCACGATGGCACCATCATCCTTGCTATGCACCGCAAGGAACTATCAGCTCCCCATTCCCTCCACGATGGGACCATAATCCTTGCTATGCACCACAAGGAACTTTGTGCTCCCCACTCCCTCCACGATGGGACCATCATCCTTGCTCTGCACCTCAAAGATCTTTGTGCTACCCACTCCCTCCACGATGGGACCATCATCCTTGCTATGCACCGCAAGGAACTTTGTGCTGCCAATTCCCTCCACAATGGGACCATCATCCTTGCTATGCACTGCAAGGAACTTTTTGCTCCACACTCCCTCCATGACGTGACGATCATCCTTTCTATGCACCTCAAAAAACTTTGTGCTCCCCACTCCCACCACGATGGAACCATCATACTTGCTATGCACCTCAAGGAACTTTGTGCTCCCTACTCCCTCCACGATTGGACAATCATCCTTGCTATGGACAGCAAGGAACTTTGTGCTCCACACACCCTCGACGATGTGACCATCCTCCTTTCTCTGCACCGCAAGGAACTTTGTGCTCCCCACTCCATCCACGATGGGACCGTCATCCTTGCTATGCAGCGCAAGGAACTTTGTGCTCCACGCTCCCACCACGATGGGACCATCATCCTTTCTATGCACCGCAAATAACTTTGTGCTCCCCACACCCTCCACGATGGGACCATCATCCTTGCTATGCAACGCAAGGAAGTTTGTGCTCCTCACTCCCTCCACGATGGGACCATCATCCTTTCTATGCACCGCAAGGAACTTTGTGCTCCCCACTCCCTCCACGTTGGGACCATCATCCTTTCTATGCACCTCAAAGAACATTGTGCTTCCCACTCCCTCCACGATGGGACCATCATCCTTGCTCTGCACCACAATGAACTTTGTGCTCCCCACTCCCTCCACGATGGGACAATGATCCTTGCTATGCACTCCAAGGAACTTTATGCTCCACACTCCCTCCATGATGGGACCATCATCCTTTCTAAGCACCGCAAGGAACTTTGTACTCTGCACTCCCTCCACGATGGGACCATCATTCTTGCTATGCACTCCAAGGAACGTTGTGCTCCCCACTCCATCCACTATGGGACCATCATCCTTTATATGCAACGCAAGGAACTTTATGCTCCACATTCCCTCCATGATGGGACCATCATCCTTTCAAAGCACTGCAAGGAACTTTGTGCTACCCACTCCCTCCACGATGGAACAATCATCGTTGCTATGCACCACAAGGACCTTTGTGCTCCCCACTCCCTCCAAGATGGGACCATTATCCTTCGTATGCACCGCAAGGAACTTTGTGCTCCCGACTCCCACCACGATGGGACCATCATCCTTGCTATGCACCGCAAGGAATATTTTGCTCCACACACCCTCCACGATGGGACCATGATCATTGCTATGCACCGCAAGGAACTTTGTGCACCCCACTCTCTCTACGATGGGACCATGATCCTTGTTGTGCACCGCAAGGAACTTTGTGCTCCTCACTCCTTCCACGAAGGGACCATCATCCTTTCTATGTACCTCTAAGAACTTTGTGCTCCTCACTCCCTCCACGATGGGACCATCATCCTTGCTATGCACCGCAAGGAACTTTGTGCTCCGCACTCCCTCCACGATGGGACCATCATCCTTGCTATTAACTCCAAGGAACTTTGTGCTCCCCACTCCCTCCACGATTGGACCATCATCCTTGCTATGGACAGCAAGGAACTTTGTGCTCCACACACCCTCCACGATGTGACCATCATCTTTTCTCTGCACCGCAAGAACTTTGTGCTCCCCACTCCATCCACGATGGGACCATCATCCTTGCTATGCAGCGCAAGGAACTTTGCGCTCAACACTCCCTCCACGATGGGACCATCATCCTTGATATGCACTCCAAGGAACTTTGTGCTCCCCACTCCCTCCACTATGGGACCATCATTCTTTATATGCACCGCAAGGAACTTCATGCTCCACATTCCCTCCATGATGGTACCATCATCCTTTCAAAGCACCGCAAGGAACTTTGTGCTACCCACTCCCTCCACGATGGAACAATCATCGTTGCTATGCACCACAAGGAACTTTGTGCTCCCCACTCCCTCCAAGATGGGACCATTATCCTTCGTATGCACCGCAAGGAACTTTGTGCTCCCCACTCCCTCCACGATGGGACCATCATCCTTGCTATGCACCGCAAGGAACTATGTGCTCCCCACTCCCTGCACGATGGGACCATCATCCTTGATGTGCACCGCAAGGAACTTTGTGCTCCCCACTCCCTCCACGATGGGACCATCATCCTTTCTATCCACCTCAAAGAACTTTGTGCTCCCCAGTCCCTCCACGATTGAAACATCATCCTTGCTATGCACCATAAGGAACTTTGTGCTCTCCACTCCCTCCACGATGGGACCATCATCGTTTCTATGCACCTCAAGGAACTTTGTCCACCCCACTCCCTCCACGATGGGACCATCATCCTTTCTATGCACAGCCAGGAACTTTGTGCTCCCTACTCCCTCCACGATGGGACCATCATCCTTTCTATGCACCTCAAAGAACTTTGTGCTCCCCACTCCCTCCACGATGGGAACATCATCCTTGCTATGCACCGCAAGGAACTTTGTGCTCTCCACTCCCTCCACGATGGGACCATCATCCTTTCTATGCACTTCAAAGAACTTTGTGCTCCCCACTCCCTACACGATGGGACCATCATCCTTGCTATGCACCGCAAGGAACTTTGTGCTCCCCGCTCCCTCCACGATGGGACCAATATCCTTGCTTTGCACTGCGAATAACTTTGTGCTCCCCACTCCCTCCATGATGGGACCATCATTCTGTATATGCACCGCAAGGAACTTTATGCTTCCCACTCCCTCCATGATGGGACCATTATCCTTTCTATGCACCGCTAGGAACTTTGCGCTCCCCACTCCCTCCATGATGGGATCATCATCCTTTCTATGCACAACAATGAATTTTGCGCTCCCCACTCCCTCCACGATGCCACCATCATCCTTGCTATGCACCTCAAAGAACATTGTGCTCCCCGCTCCCTCCACGATGGGACCATCATCCTTGCTATGCACCGCAAGGAACTTTGTCTTCCCCACTCCCTCCACGATGGGACCATCATCCTTTCTATGCACTTCAAAGAACTTTGTGCTCCCCACTCCCTCCACGATGGGACCATCATCCTTGCTATGCACCGCAAGGAACTTTGTGCTCCCCACTCCCTCCACGATGGGACCAATATCCTTGATTTGCACTGCAAGGAACTTTATGCTTCCCACTCCCTCCATGATGGGACCATTCTCCTTTCTATGCACCGCTAGTAACTTTGCGCTCCCCACTCCCTCCATGATGGGACCATCATCCTTTCCAAGCACCGCAAGAAACATTGTGCTCCCCACTCACTCCATGATGGGACCATCATCCTTGCTATGCACCACAAGGAACTTTGCGATCTCCACTCCCTCCACGATGGGACCATAATCCTTTCTATGCATCTGTAAAGAAATTTGTGCTCCCCACTCCCTCCACGATGCGACCATCATCCTTGCTATGCACCGCAAGGAACTTTGTGTTCCCAACTCCCTCCACGATGGGACTATCATCCTTTCTATGCACCTTAAAGAAATTTGTGCACCTCAATCCCGCCACGATGGCACCATCATCCTTGCTATGCACCGCAAGGAACTTTGTGCTGCCCACTCCCTCCACAATGGGACCGTCATCCTTGCTATGCACTGCAAGGAACTTTTTGCTCCACACTCCGTCCACCCTGGGACCATCATCCTTGCTATGCACTGCAAGGAACTTTGCTCTCCCCACACCCTCCTCCATGGGACAATCATCCTTGCAGTGCAGCGCAAGGAACTTTGTGCTCCCCACTCGCTCCACGATGGGAACATCATCCTTGCTATGCACCGCAAGGAACTTTGTGCTCCCCACTCCCTCCACGATGGGACCAATATCCTTGATTTGCACTGCAAGGAACTTTATGCTTCCCACTCCCTCCATGATGGGACCATTCTCCTTTCTATGCACCGCTAGTAACTTAGCGCTCCCCACTCCCTCCACGATGGGACCATAATCATTTCTATGCATCTGTAAGGAAATTTGTGCTCCCCACTCCCTCCACGATGCGACCATCATCCTTGCTATGCACCGCAAGGAACTTTGTGTTCCCAACTCCATCCACGATGGGACTATCATCCTTTCTATGCACCGTAAAGAAATTTGTGCACCTCACTCCCGCCACGATGGCACCATCATCCTTGCTATGCACCGCAAGGAACTTTGTGCTGCCCACTCCCTCCACAATGGGACCATCATCCTTGCTATGCACTGCAAGGAACTTTTTGCTCCACACTCCCTCCACCCTGGGACCATCATCCTTGCTATGCACTGCAAGGAACTTTGTGCTCCCCACGCCTTCCTCCATGGGACAATCATCCTTGCAGTGCAGCGCAAGGAACTTTGTGCTCCCCACTCGCTCCACGATGGGAACATCATCCTTGCTATGCACCGCAAGGAACTTTGTGCTCCCCACTCCCTCCACATTCGGACCATCATCCTTTCTATGCACGGCAAGGAACTTTGTGCTCCCCACTAAATCCAAGATGGGACTATCATCCTTGCTATGCACCGCAAGGAACTTTGTGCTCCCCACTCCCTCCATGACGTGACGATCATCCTTTCTATGCACCTCAAAAAACTTTGTGCTCCCCACTCCCACCACGATGGAACCATCATACTTGGTATGCACCTCAAGGAACTTTGTGCTCCCTACTCCCTCCACGATTGGACAATCATCCTTGCTATGGACAGCAAGGAACTTTGTGCTCCACACACCCTCGACGATGTGACCATCATCCTTTCTCTGCACCGCAAGGAACTTTGTGCTCCCCACTCCCTCCACGATGGGACCATCATCCTTTCTATGCACTTCAAAGAACTTTGTGCTCCCCACTCCCTCCACGATGGGAACATCATCCTTGCTATGCACCGCAAGGAACTTTGTGCTCTCCACTCCCTCCACGATGGGACTATCATCCTTTCTATGCACTTCAAAGAACTTTGTGCTCCCCACTCCCTACACGATGGGACCATCATCCTTGCTATGCACCGCAAGGAACTTTTTGCTCCCCGCTCCCTCCACGATGGGACCAATATCCTTGCTTTGCACTGCAAATAACTTTGTGCTCCCCACTCCCTCCATGATGGGACCATCATTCTGTATATGCACCGCAAGGAAATTTATGCTTCCCACTCCCTCCATGATGGGACCATTATCCTTTCTATGCACCGCTAGGAACTTTGCGCTCCCCACTCCCTCCATGATGGGACCATCATCCTTTCTATGCACAACAATGAATTTTGCGCTCCCCACTCCCTCCACGATGCCACCATCATCCTTGCTATGCACCTCAAAGAACATTGTGCTCCCCACTCCCTCCACGATGGGACCATCATCCTTGCTATGCACCGCAAGGAACTTTGTCTTCCCCACTCCCTCCACGATGGGACCATCATCCTTTATATGCACTTCAAAGAACTTTGTGCTCCCCACTCCCTCCACGATGGGACCATCATCCTTGCTATGCACCGCAAGGAACTTTGTGCTCCCCACTCCCTCCACGATGGGACCAATATCCTTGATTTGCACTGCAAGGAACTTTATGCTTCCCACTCCCTCCATGATGGGACCATTCTCCTTTCTATGCACCGCTAGTAACTTTGCGCTCCCCACTCCCTCCATGATGGGACCATCATCTTTTCCAAGCACCGCAAGAAACATTGTGCTCCCCACTCACTCCATGATGGGACCATCATCCTTGCTATGCACCACAAGGAACTTTGCGATCTCCACTCCCTCCACGATGGGACCATAATCCTTTCTATGCATCTGTAAGGAAATTTGTGCTCCCCACTCCCTCCACGATGCGACCATCATCCTTGCTATGCACCGCAAGGAAATTTGTGTTCCCAACTCCCTCCACGATGGGACTATCA
Source organism: Narcine bancroftii (assembly GCF_036971445.1). NCBI lineage: Eukaryota > Metazoa > Chordata > Chondrichthyes > Torpediniformes > Narcinidae > Narcine > Narcine bancroftii. Next base: position 75,460,655 of record NC_091474.1, read on the forward strand.
TCCTTTCTATGCACCTTAAAGAAATTTGTGCACCTCACTCCCGCCACGATGGCACCATCATCCTTGCTATGCACCGCAAGGAACTATCAGCTCCCCATTCCCTCCACGATGGGACCATAATCCTTGCTATGCACCACAAGGAACTTTGTGCTCCCCACTCCCTCCACGATAGGACCATCATCCTTCCTATGCACTTCAAAGAACTTTGTGCTCCCCACTCCCTACACGATGGGACCATCATCCTTGCTATGCACCGCAAGGAACTTTGTGCTCCCCGCTCCCTCCACGATGGGACCAATATCCTTGCTTTGCACTGCAAATAACTTTGTGCTGCCCACTCCCTCCACAATGGGACCATCATCCTTGCTATGCACTGCAAGGAAATTTTTGCTCCCCACGCCCTCCTCCATGGGACAATCATCCTTGCAGTGCAGCGCAAGGAACTTTGTGCTCCCCACTCGCTCCACGATGGGAACATCATCCTTGCTATGCACCGCAAGGAACTTTGTGCTCCCCACTCCCTCCACATTCGGACCATCATCCTTTCTATGCACGGCAAGGAACTTTGTGCTCCCCACTCACTCCAAGATGGGACTATCATCCTTGCTATGCACCGCAAGGAACTTTGTGCTCCCCACTCCCTCCATGACGTGACGATCATCCTTTCTATGCACCTTAAAGAAATTTGTGCACCTCACTCCCGCCACGATGGCACCATCATCCTTGCTATGCACCGCAAGGAACTATCAGCTCCCCATTCCCTCCACGATGGGACCATAATCCTTGCTATGCACCACAAGGAACTTTGTGCTCCCCACTCCCTCCACGATGGGACCATCATCCTTGCTCTGCACCTCAAAGATTTTTGTGCTGCCCACTCCCTCCACGATGGGACCATCATCCTTGCTATGCACCGCAAGGAACTTTGTGCTGCCCACTCCCTCCACAATGGGACCATCATCCTTGCTATGCACTGCAAGGAACTTTTTGCTCCACACTCCCTCCACCCTGGGACCATCATCCTTGCTATGCACTGCAAGGAACTTTGTGCTCCCCACGCCCTCCTCCATGGGACAATCATCCTTGCAGTGCAGCGCAAGGAACTTTGTGCTCCCCACTCGCTCCACGATGGGAACATCATCCTTGCTATGCACCGCAAGGAACTTTGTGCTCCCCACTCCCTCCACATTCGGACCATCATCCTTTCTATGCACGGCAAGGAACTTTGTGCTCCCCACTCACTCCAAGATGGGACTATCATCCTTGCTATGCACCGCAAGGAACTTTGTGCTCCCGACTCCCTCCATGACGTGACGATCATCCTTTCTATGCACCTCAAAAAACTTTGTGCTCCCCACTCCCACCACGATGGAACCATCATACTTGCTATGCACCTCAAGGAACTTTGTGCTCCCTACTCCCTCCACGATTGGACAATCATCCTTGCTATGGACAGCAAGGAACTTTGTGCTCCACACACCCTCGACGATGTTACCATCCTCCTTTCTCTGCACCGCAAGGAACTTTGTGCTCCCCACTCCATCCACGATGGGACCATCATCCTTGCTATGCAGCGCAAGGAACTTTGTGCTCCACGCTCAAACCACGATGGGACCATCATCCTTTCTATGCACCGCAAATAACTTTTTGCTCCCCACACCCTCCACGATGGGACCATCATCCTTGCTATGCAACGCAAGGAAGTTTGTGCTCCTCACTCCCTCCACGATGGGAACATCATCCTTTCTATACACCGCAAGGAACTTTGTGCTCCCCACTCCCTCCACGTTGGGACCATCATCCTTTCTATGCACCTCAAAGAACATTGTGCTTCCCACTCCCTCCACGATGGGACCATCATCCTTGCTCTGCACCGCAATGAACTTTGTGCTCCCCACTCCCTCCATGATGGGACCATCATCCTTTCCAAGCACCGCAAGAAACATTGTGCTCCCCACTCACTCCATGATGGGACCATCATCCTTGCTATGCACCACAAGGAACTTTGCGATCTCCACTCCCTCCACGAAGGGACCATAATCCTTTCTATGCATCTGTAAGGAAATTTGTGCTCCCCACTCCCTCCACGATGCGACCATCATCCTTTCTATGCACCGCAAGGAACTTTGTGTTCCCAACCCCCTCCACGATGGGACTATCATCCTTTCTATGCACCTTAAAGAAATTTGTGCACCTCACTTCCTCCACGATGGCACCATCATCCTTGCTATGCACCGCAAGGAACTATCAGCTCCCCATTCCCTCCACGATGGGACCATAATCCTTGCTATGCACCACAAGGAACTTTGTGCTCCCCACTCCCTCCACGATGGGACCATCATCCTTGCTCTGCACCTCAAAGATTTTTGTGCTGCCCACTCCCTCCACGATGGGACCATCATCCTTGCTATGCACCGCAAGGAACTTTGTGCTGCCCACTCCCTCCACAATGGGACCATCATCCTTGCTATGCACTGCAAGGAACTTTTTGCTCCACACTCCCTCCACCCTGGGACCAATATCCTTGATTTGCACTGCAAGGAACTTTATGCTTCCCACTCCCTCCATGATGGGACCATTCTCCTTTCTAAGCACCGCTAGTAACTTTGCGCTCCCCACTCCCTCCAAGATGGGACCATCATCCTTTCCAAGCACCGCAAGAAACATTGTGCTCCCCACTCACTCCATGATGGGACCATCATCCTTGCTATGCACCACAAGGAACTTTGCGATATCCACTCCCTCCACGATGGGACCATAATCCTTTCTATGCATCTGTAAGGAAATTTGTGCTCCCCACTCCCTCCACGATGCGACCATCATCCTTGCTATGCACCGCAAGGAACTTTGTGTTCCCAACTCCCTCCACGATGGGACTATCATCCTTTCTATGCACCGTAAAGAAATTTGTGCACCTCAATCCCGCCACGATGGCACCATCATCCTTGCTATGCACCGCAAGGAACTATCAGCTACACATTCCCTCCACGATGGGACCATAATCCTTGCTATGCACCACAAGGAACTTTGTGCTCCCCACTCCCTCCACGATGGGACCATCATCCTTGCTCTGCACCTCAAAGATCTTTGTGCTCCCCACTCCCTCCACGATGGGACCATCATCCTTGCTATGCACCGCAAGGAACTTTGTGCTGCCCACTCCCTCCACAATGGGACCATCATCCTTGCTATGCACTGCAAGGAACTTTTTGCTCCACACTCCCTCCACCCTGGGACCATCATCCTTGCTATGCACTGCAAGGAACTTTGTGCTCCCCACGCCCTCCTCCATGGGACAATCATCCTTGCAGTGCAGCGCAAGGAACTTTGTGCTCCCCACTCGCTCCACGATGGGAACATCATCCTTGCTATGCACCGCAAGGAACTTTGTGCTCCCCACTCCCTCCACATTCGGACCATCATCCTTTCTATGCACGGCAAGGAACTTTGTGCTCCCCACTAACTCCAAGATGGGACTATCATCCTTGCTATGCACCTCAAGGAACTTTGTGCTCCCCACTCCCTCCATGACGTGACGATCATCCTTTCTATGCACCTCAAAAAACTTTGTGCTCCCCACTCCCACCACGATGGAACCATCATACTTGGTATGCACCTCAAGGAACTTTGTGCTCCCTACTCCCTCCACGATTGGACAATCATCCTTGCTATGGACAGCAAGGAACTTTGTGCTCCACACACCCTCGACGATGTGACCATCATCCTTTCTCTGCATCGCAAGGAACTTTGTGCTCCCCACTCCCTCCACGATGGGACCATCATCCTTTCTATGCACCTCAAAGAACTTTGTGCTCCCCACTCCCTCCACGATGGGAACATCATCCTTGCTATGCACCGCAAGGAACTTTGTGCTCTCCACTCCCTCCACGATGGGACCATCATCCTTCCTATGCACTTCAAAGAACTTTGTGCTCCCCACTCCCTACACGATGGGACCATCATCCTTGCTATGCACCGCAAGGAACTTTGTGCTCCCCGCTCCCTCCACGATGGGACCAATATCCTTGCTTTGCACTGCAAATAACTTTGTGCTCCCCACTCCCTCCATGATGGGACCATCATTCTGTATATGCACCGCAAGGAAATTTATGCTTCCCACTCCCTCCATGATGGGACCATTATCCTTTCTATGCACCGCTAGGAACTTTGTGTTCCCAACCCCCTCCACGATGGGACTATCATCCTTTCTATGCACCTTAAAGAAATTTGTGCACCTCACTCCCGCCACGATGGCACCATCATCCTTGTTATGCACCGCAAGGAACTATCAGCTCCCCATTCCCTCCACGATGGGACCATAATCCTTGCTATGCACCACAAGGAACTTTGTGCTCCCCACTCCCTCCACGATGGGACCATCATCCTTGCTCTGCACCTCAAAGATCTTTGTGCTCCCCACTCCCTCCACGATGGGACCATCATCCTTGCTATGCACCGCAAGGAACTTTGTGCTCCCCACTCCCTCCACATTCGGACTATCATCCTTTCTATGCACGGCAAGGAACTTTGTGCTCCCCACTCACTCCAAGATGGGACTATCATCCTTGCTATGCACCGCAAGGAACTTTGTGCTCCCCACTCCCTCCATGACGTGACGATCATCCTTTCTATGCACCTTAAAGAAATTTGTGCACCTCACTCCCGCCACGATGGCACCATCATCCTTGCTATGCACCGCAAGGAACTATCAGCTCCCCATTCCCTCCACGATGGGACCATAATCCTTGCTATGCACCACAAGGAACTTTGTGCTCCCCACTCCCTCCACGATGGGACCATCATCCTTGCTATGCACCGCAAGGAACTTTGTGCTCCCCACTCACTCCATGATGGGACCATCATCCTTGCTATGCACCACAAGGAACTTTGCGATATCCACTCCCTCCACGATGGGACCATAATCCTTTCTATGCATCTGTAAGGAAATTTGTGCTCCCCACTCCCTCCACGATGCGACCATCATCCTTGCTATGCACCGCAAGGAACTTTGTGTTCCCAACTCCCTCCACGATGGGACTATCATCCTTTCTATGCACCGTAAAGAAATTTGTGCACCTCAATCCCGCCACGATGGCACCATCATCCTTGCTATGCACCGCAAGGAACTATCAGCTCCACATTCCCTCCACGATGGGACCATAATCCTTGCTATGCACCACAAGGAACTTTGTGCTCCCCACTCCCTCCACGATGGGACCATCATCCTTGCTCTGCACCTCAAAGATCTTTGTGCTCCCCACTCCCTCCACGATGGGACCATCATCCTTGCTATGCACCGCAAGGAACTTTGTGCTGCCCACTCCCTCCACAATGGGACCATCATCCTTGCTATGCACTGCAAGGAACTTTTTGCTCCACACTCCCTCCACCCTGGGACCATCATCCTTGCTATGCACTGCAAGGAACTTTGTGCTCCCCACGCCCTCCTCCATGGGACAATCATCCTTGCAGTGCAGCGCAAGGAACTTTGTGCTCCCCACTCGCTCCACGATGGGAACATCATCCTTGCTATGCACCGCAAGGAACTTTGTGCTCCCCACTCCCTCCACATTCGGACCATCATCCTTTCTATGCACGGCAAGGAACTTTGTGCTCCCCACTAACTCCAAGATGGGACTATCATCCTTGCTATGCACCTCAAGGAACTTTGTGCTCCCCACTCCCTCCATGACGTGACGATCATCCTTTCTATGCACCTCAAAAAACTTTGTGCTCCCCACTCCCACCACGATGGAACCATCATACTTGGTATGCACCTCAAGGAACTTTGTGCTCCCTACTCCCTCCACGATTGGACCATCATCCTTTCTATGCACAACAATGAATTTTGCGCTCCCCACTCCCTCCACGATGCCACCATCATCCTTGCTATGCACCTCAAAGAACATTGTGCTCCCCACTCCCTCCACGATGGGACCATCATCTTTGCTATGCACCGCAAGGAACTTTGTCTTCCCCACTCCCTCCACGATGGGACCATCATCCTTTCTATGCACTTCAAAGAACTTTGTGCTCCCCACTCCCTCCACGATGGGACCATCATCCTTGCTATGCACCGCAAGGAACTTTGTGCTCCCCACTCCCTCCACGATGGGACCAATATCCTTGATTTGCACTGCAAGGAACTTTATGCTTCCCACTCCCTCCATGATGGGACCATTCTCCTTTCTATGCACCGCTAGTAACTTTGCGCTCCCCACTCCCTCCATGATGGGTCCATCATCCTTTCCAAGCACCGCAAGAAACATTGTGCTCCCCACTCACTCCATGATGGGACCATCATCCTTGCTATGCACCACAAGGAACTTTGCGATCTCCACTCCCTCCACGATGGGACCATAATCCTTTCTATGCATCTGTAAGGAAATTTGTGCTCCCCACTCCCTCCACGATGCGACCATCATCCTTGCTATGCACCGCAAGGAACTTTGTGTTCCCAACTCCCTCCACGATGGGACTATCATCCTTTCTATGCACCTTAAAGAAATTTGTGCACCTCACCCCCGCCACGATGGCACCATCATCCTTGCTATGCACCGCAAGGAACTATCAGCTCCCCATTCCCTCCACGATGGGACCATAATCCTTGCTATGCACCACAAGGAACTTTGTGCTCCCCACTCCCTCCACTATGGGACCATCATCCTTGCTATGCACCGCAAGGAACTTTGTGCTGCCCACTCCCTCCACAATGGGACCATCATCCTTGCTATGCACTGCAAGGAACTTTTTGCTCCACACTCCCTCCACCCTGGGACCATCATCCTTGCTATGCACTGCAAGGAACTTTGTGCTCCCCACGCCCTCCTCCATGGGACAATCATCCTTGCAGTGCAGCGCAAGGAACTTTGTGCTCCCCACTCGCTCCACGATGGGAACATCATCCTTGCTATGCACCGCAAGGAACTTTGTGCTCCCCACTCCCTCCACATTCGGACCATCATCCTTTCTATGCACGGCAAGGAACTTTGTGCTCCCCACTCACTCCAAGATGGGACTATCATCCTTGCTATGCACCGCAAGGAACTTTGTGCTCCCCACTCCCTCCATGACGTGACGATCATCCTTTCTATGCACCTCAAAAAACTTTGTGCTCCCCACTCCCACCACGATGGAACCATCATACTTGCTATGCACCTCAAGGAACTTTGTGCTCCCTACTCCCTCCACGATTGGACAATCATCCTTGCTATGGACAGCAAGGAACTTTGTGCTCCACACACCCTCGACGATGTGACCATCCTCCTTTCTCTGCACCGCAAGGAACTTTGTGCTCCCCACTCCCTCCACGATGGGACCATCATCCTTTCTATGCACCTCAAAGAACTTTGTGCTCCCCACTCGCTCCACGATGGGAACATCATCCTTGATATGCACCGCAAGGAACTTTGTGCTCTCCACTCCCTCCACGATGGGACCAATATCCTTGCTTTGCACTGCAAATAACTTTGTGCTCCCCACTCCCTCCATGATGGGACCATCATTCTGTATATGCACCGCAAGGAAATTTATGCTTCCCACTCCATCCATGATGGGACCATTATCCTTTCTATGCACCGCTAGGAACTTTGCGCTCCCCACTCCCTCCACGATGGGACCATCATCCTTTCTATGCACAACAATGAATTTTGCGCTCCCCACTCCCTCCACGATGCCACCATCATCCTTGCTATGCACCTCAAAGAACATTGTGCTCCCCACTCCCTCGACGATGGTACCATCATCTTTGCTATGCACCGCAAGGAACTTTGTCTTCCCCACTCCCTCCACGATGGGACCATCATCCTTTCTATGCACTTCAAATAACTTTGTGCTCCCCACTCCCTCCACGATGGGACCATCATCCTTGCTATGCACCGCAAGGAACTTTGTGCTCCCCACTCCCTCCACGATGGGACCAATATCCTTGATTTGCACTGCAAGGAACTTTATGCTTCCCACTCCCTCCATGATGGGACCATTCTCCTTTCTATGCACCGCTAGTAACTTTGCGCTCCCCACTCCCTCCATGATGGGACCATCATCCTTTCCAAGCACCGCAAGAAACATTGTGCTCCCCACTCACTCCATGATGGGACCATCATCCTTGCTATGCACCACAAGGAACTTTGCGATCTCCACTCCCTCCACGATGGGACCATAATCCTTTCTATGCATCTGTAAGGAAATTTGTGCTCCCCACTCCCTCCACGATGCGACCATCATCCTTGCTATGCACCGCAAGGAACTTTGTGTTCCCAACTCCCTCCACGATGGGACTATCATCCTTTCTATGCACCTTAAAGAAATTTGTGCACCTCACCCCCGCCACGATGGCACCATCATCCTTGCTATGCACCGCAAGGAACTATCAGCTCCCCATTCCCTCCACGATGGGACCATAATCCTTGCTATGCACCACAAGGAACTTTGTGCTCCCCACTCCCTCCACGATGGGACCATCATCCTTGCTCTGCACCTCAAAGATCTTTGTGCTCCCCACTCCCTCCACTATGGGACCATCATCCTTGCTATGCACCGCAAGGAACTTTGTGCTGCCCACTCCCTCCACAATGGGACCATCATCCTTGCTATGCACTGCAAGGAACTTTTTGCTCCACACTCCCTCCACCCTGGGACCATCATCCTTGCTATGCACTGCAAGGAACTTTGTGCTCCCCACGCCCTCCTCCATGGGACAATCATCCTTGCAGTGCAGCGCAAGGAACTTTGTGCTCCCCACTCGCTCCACGATGGGAACATCATCCTTGCTATGCACCGCAAGGAACTTTGTGCTCCCCACTCCCTCCACATTCGGACCATCATCCTTTCTATGCACGGCAAGGAACTTTGTGCTCCCCACTCACTCCAAGATGTGACTATCATCCTTGCTATGCACCGCAAGGAACTTTGTGCTCCCCACTCCCTCCATGACGTGACGATCATCCTTTCTATGCACCTCAAAAAACTTTGTGCTCCCCACTCCCACCACGATGGAACCATCATACTTGCTATGCACCTCAAGGAACTTTGTGCTCCCTACTCCCTCCACGATTGGACAATCATCCTTGCTATGGACAGCAAGGAACTTTGTGCTCCACACACCCTCGACGATGTGACCATCCTCCTTTCTCTGCACCGCAAGGAACTTTGTGCTCCCCACTCCCTCCACGATGGGACCATCATCCTTTCTATGCACCTCAAAGAACTTTGTGCTCCCCACTCGCTCCACGATGGGAACATCATCCTTGATATGCACCGCAAGGAACTTTGTGCTCTCCACTCCCTCCACGATGGGACCATCATCCTTTCTATGCACTTCAAAGAACTTTGTGCTCCCCACTCCCTACACGATGGGACCATCATCCTTGCTATGCACCGCAAGGAACTTTGTGCTCCCCGCTCCCTCCACGATGGGACCAATATCCTTGCTTTGCACTGCAAATAACTTTGTGCTCCCCACTCCCTCCATGATGGGACCATCATTCTGTATATGCACCGCAAGGAAATTTATGCTTCCCACTCCCTCCATGATGGGACCATTATCCTTTCTATGCACCGCTAGGAACTTTGCGCTCCCCACTCCCTCCATGATGGGACCATCATCCTTCCTATGCACAACAATGAATTTTGCGCTCCCCACTCCCTCCACGATGCCACCATCATCCTTGCTATGCACCTCAAAGAACATTGTGCTCCCCACTCCCTCCACGATGGGACCATCATCCTTGCTATGCACTGCAAGGAACTTTGTCTTCCCCACTCCCTCCACGATGGGACCATCATCCTTTCTATGCACTTCAAAGAACTTTGTGCTCCCCACTCCCTCCACGATGGGACCATCATCCTTGCTATGCACCGCAAGGAACTTTGTGCTCCCCACTCCCTCCACGATGGGACCAATATCCTTGATTTGCACTGCAAGGAACTATCAGCTCCCCATTCCCTCCACGATGGGACCATAATCCTTGCTATGCACCACAAGGAACTTTGTGCTCCCCACTCCCTCCACTATGGGACCATCATCCTTGCTATGCACCGCAAGGAACTTTGTGCTCCCCACTCACTCCATGATGGGACCATCATCCTTGCTATGCACCACAAGGAACTTTGCGATATCCACTCCCTCCACGATGGGACCATAATCCTTTCTATGCATCTGTAAGGAAATTTGTGCTCCCCACTCCCTCCACGATGCGACCATCATCCTTGCTATGCACCGCAAGGAACTTTGTGTTCCCAACTCCCTCCACGATGGGACTATCATCCTTTCTATGCACCGTAAAGAAATTTGTGCACCTCAATCCCGCCACGATGGCACCATCATCCTTGCTATGCACCGCAAGGAACTATCAGCTCCACATTCCCTCCACGATGGGACCATAATCCTTGCTATGCACCACAAGGAACTTTGTGCTCCCCACTCCCTCCACGATGGGACCATCATCCTTGCTCTGCACCTCAAAGATCTTTGTGCTCCCCACTCCCTCCACGATGGGACCATCATCCTTGCTATGCACCGCAAGGAACTTTGTGCTGCCCACTCCCTCCACAATGGGACCATCATCCTTGCTATGCACTGCAAGGAACTTTTTGCTCCACACTCCCTCCACCCTGGGACCATCATCCTTGCTATGCACTGCAAGGAACTTTGTGCTCCCCACGCCCTCCTCCATGGGACAATCATCCTTGCAGTGCAGCGCAAGGAACTTTGTGCTCCCCACTCGCTCCACGATGGGAACATCATCCTTGCTATGCACCGCAAGGAACTTTGTGCTCCCCACTCCCTCCACATTCGGACCATCATCCTTTCTATGCACGGCAAGGAACTTTGTGCTCCCCACTAACTCCAAGATGGGACTATCATCCTTGCTATGCACCTCAAGGAACTTTGTGCTCCCCACTCCCTCCATGACGTGACGATCATCCTTTCTATGCACCTCAAAAAACTTTGTGCTCCCCACTCCCACCACGATGGAACCATCATACTTGGTATGCACCTCAAGGAACTTTGTGCTCCCTACTCCCTCCACGATTGGACCATCATCCTTTCTATGCACAACAATGAATTTTGCGCTCCCCACTCCCTCCACGATGCCACCATCATCCTTGCTATGCACCTCAAAGAACATTGTGCTCCCCACTCCCTCCACGATGGGACCATCATCTTTGCTATGCACCGCAAGGAACTTTGTCTTCCCCACTCCCTCCACGATGGGACCATCATCCTTTCTATGCACTTCAAAGAACTTTGTGCTCCCCACTCCCTCCACGATGGGACCATCATCCTTGCTATGCACCGCAAGGAACTTTGTGCTCCCCACTCCCTCCACGATGGGACCAATATCCTTGATTTGCACTGCAAGGAACTTTATGCTTCCCACTCCCTCCATGATGGGACCATTCTCCTTTCTATGCACCGCTAGTAACTTTGCGCTCCCCACTCCCTCCATGATGGGTCCATCATCCTTTCCAAGCACCGCAAGAAACATTGTGCTCCCCACTCACTCCATGATGGGACCATCATCCTTGCTATGCACCACAAGGAACTTTGCGATCTCCACTCCCTCCACGATGGGACCATAATCCTTTCTATGCATCTGTAAGGAAATTTGTGCTCCCCACTCCCTCCACGATGCGACCATCATCCTTGCTATGCACCGCAAGGAACTTTGTGTTCCCAACTCCCTCCACGATGGGACTATCATCCTTTCTATGCACCTTAAAGAAATTTGTGCACCTCACCCCCGCCACGATGGCACCATCATCCTTGCTATGCACCGCAAGGAACTATCAGCTCCCCATTCCCTCCACGATGGGACCATAATCCTTGCTATGCACCACAAGGAACTTTGTGCTCCCCACTCCCTCCACTATGGGACCATCATCCTTGCTATGCACCGCAAGGAACTTTGTGCTGCCCACTCCCTCCACAATGGGACCATCATCCTTGCTATGCACTGCAAGGAACTTTTTGCTCCACACTCCCTCCACCCTGGGACCATCATCCTTGCTATGCACTGCAAGGAACTTTGTGCTCCCCACGCCCTCCTCCATGGGACAATCATCCTTGCAGTGCAGCGCAAGGAACTTTGTGCTCCCCACTCGCTCCACGATGGGAACATCATCCTTGCTATGCACCGCAAGGAACTTTGTGCTCCCCACTCCCTCCACATTCGGACCATCATCCTTTCTATGCACGGCAAGGAACTTTGTGCTCCCCACTCACTCCAAGATGGGACTATCATCCTTGCTATGCACCGCAAGGAACTTTGTGCTCCCCACTCCCTCCATGACGTGACGATCATCCTTTCTATGCACCTCAAAAAACTTTGTGCTCCCCACTCCCACCACGATGGAACCATCATACTTGCTATGCACCTCAAGGAACTTTGTGCTCCCTACTCCCTCCACGATTGGACAATCATCCTTGCTATGGACAGCAAGGAACTTTGTGCTCCACACACCCTCGACGATGTGACCATCCTCCTTTCTCTGCACCGCAAGGAACTTTGTGCTCCCCACTCCCTCCACGATGGGACCATCATCCTTTCTATGCACCTCAAAGAACTTTGTGCTCCCCACTCGCTCCACGATGGGAACATCATCCTTGATATGCACCGCAAGGAACTTTGTGCTCTCCACTCCCTCCACGATGGGACCAATATCCTTGCTTTGCACTGCAAATAACTTTGTGCTCCCCACTCCCTCCATGATGGGACCATCATTCTGTATATGCACCGCAAGGAAATTTATGCTTCCCACTCCATCCATGATGGGACCATTATCCTTTCTATGCACCGCTAGGAACTTTGCGCTCCCCACTCCCTCCACGATGGGACCATCATCCTTTCTATGCACAACAATGAATTTTGCGCTCCCCACTCCCTCCACGATGCCACCATCATCCTTGCTATGCACCTCAAAGAACATTGTGCTCCCCACTCCCTCGACGATGGTACCATCATCTTTGCTATGCACCGCAAGGAACTTTGTCTTCCCCACTCCCTCCACGATGGGACCATCATCCTTTCTATGCACTTCAAATAACTTTGTGCTCCCCACTCCCTCCACGATGGGACCATCATCCTTGCTATGCACCGCAAGGAACTTTGTGCTCCCCACTCCCTCCACGATGGGACCAATATCGTTGATTTGCACTGCAAGGAACTTTATGCTTCCCACTCCCTCCATGATGGGACCATTCTCCTTTCTATGCACCGCTAGTAACTTTGCGCTCCCCACTCCCTCCATGATGGGACCATCATCCTTTCCAAGCACCGCAAGAAACATTGTGCTCCCCACTCACTCCATGATGGGACCATCATCCTTGCTATGCACCACAAGGAACTTTGCGATCTCCACTCCCTCCACGATGGGACCATAATCCTTTCTATGCATCTGTAAGGAAATTTGTGCTCCCCACTCCCTCCACGATGCGACCATCATCCTTGCTATGCACCGCAAGGAACTTTGTGTTCCCAACTCCCTCCACGATGGGACTATCATCCTTTCTATGCACCTTAAAGAAATTTGTGCACCTCACCCCCGCCACGATGGCACCATCATCCTTGCTATGCACCGCAAGGAACTATCAGCTCCCCATTCCCTCCACGATGGGACCATAATCCTTGCTATGCACCACAAGGAACTTTGTGCTCCCCACTCCCTCCACGATGGGACCATCATCCTTGCTCTGCACCTCAAAGATCTTTGTGCTCCCCACTCCCTCCACTATGGGACCATCATCCTTGCTATGCACCGCAAGGAACTTTGTGCTGCCCACTCCCTCCACAATGGGACCATCATCCTTGCTATGCACTGCAAGGAACTTTTTGCTCCACACTCCCTCCACCCTGGGACCATCATCCTTGCTATGCACTGCAAGGAACTTTGTGCTCCCCACGCCCTCCTCCATGGGACAATCATCCTTGCAGTGCAGCGCAAGGAACTTTGTGCTCCCCACTCGCTCCACGATGGGAACATCATCCTTGCTATGCACCGCAAGGAACTTTGTGCTCCCCACTCCCTCCACATTCGGACCATCATCCTTTCTATGCACGGCAAGGAACTTTGTGCTCCCCACTCACTCCAAGATGTGACTATCATCCTTGCTATGCACCGCAAGGAACTTTGTGCTCCCCACTCCCTCCATGACGTGACGATCATCCTTTCTATGCACCTCAAAAAACTTTGTGCTCCCCACTCCCACCACGATGGAACCATCATACTTGCTATGCACCTCAAGGAACTTTGTGCTCCCTACTCCCTCCACGATTGGACAATCATCCTTGCTATGGACAGCAAGGAACTTTGTGCTCCACACACCCTCGACGATGTGACCATCCTCCTTTCTCTGCACCGCAAGGAACTTTGTGCTCCCCACTCCCTCCACGATGGGACCATCATCCTTTCTATGCACCTCAAAGAACTTTGTGCTCCCCACTCGCTCCACGATGGGAACATCATCCTTGATATGCACCGCAAGGAACTTTGTGCTCTCCACTCCCTCCACGATGGGACCATCATCCTTTCTATGCACTTCAAAGAACTTTGTGCTCCCCACTCCCTACACGATGGGACCATCATCCTTGCTATGCACCGCAAGGAACTTTGTGCTCCCCGCTCCCTCCACGATGGGACCAATATCCTTGCTTTGCACTGCAAATAACTTTGTGCTCCCCACTCCCTCCATGATGGGACCATCATTCTGTATATGCACCGCAAGGAAATTTATGCTTCCCACTCCCTCCATGATGGGACCATTATCCTTTCTATGCACCGCTAGGAACTTTGCGCTCCCCACTCCCTCCATGATGGGACCATCATCCTTCCTATGCACAACAATGAATTTTGCGCTCCCCACTCCCTCCACGATGCCACCATCATCCTTGCTATGCACCTCAAAGAACATTGTGCTCCCCACTCCCTCCACGATGGGACCATCATCCTTGCTATGCACTGCAAGGAACTTTGTCTTCCCCACTCCCTCCACGATGGGACCATCATCCTTTCTATGCACTTCAAAGAACTTTGTGCTCCCCACTCCCTCCACGATGGGACCATCATCCTTGCTATGCACCGCAAGGAACTTTGTGCTCCCCACTCCCTCCACGATGGGACCAATATCCTTGATTTGCACTGCAAGGAACTTTATGCTTCCCACTCCCTCAATGATGGTACCATTCTCCTTTCTATGAACCGCTAGTAACTTTGCGCTCCCCACTCCCTCCATGATGGGACCATCATCCTTTCCAAGCACCGCAAGAAACATTGTGCTCCCCACTCACTCCATGATGGGACCATCATCCTTGCTATGCACCACAAGGAACTTTGCGATCTCCACTCCCTCCACGATGGGACCATAATCCTTTCTATGCATCTGTAAGGAAATTTGTGCTCCCCACTCCCTCCACGATGCGACCATCATCCTTGCTATGCACCGCAAGGAACTTTGTGTTCCCAACTCCCTCCACGATGGGACTATCATCCTTTCTATGCACCTTAAAGAAATTTGTGCACCTCACCCCCGCCACGATGGCACCATCATCCTTGCTATGCACCGCAAGGAACTATCAGCTCCCCATTCCCTCCACGATGGGACCATAATCCTTGCTATGCACCACAAGGAACTTTGTGCTCCCCACTCCCTCCACGATGGGACCATCATCCTTGCTCTGCACCTCAAAGATCTTTGTGCTCCCCACTCCCTCCACTATGGGACCATCATCCTTGCTATGCACCGCAAGGAACTTTGTGCTGCCCACTCCCTCCACAATGGGACCATCATCCTTGCTATGCACTGCAAGGAACTTTTTGCTCCACACTCCCTCCACCCTGGGACCATCATCCTTGCTATGCACTGCAAGGAACTTTGTGCTCCCCACGCCCTCCTCCATGGGACAATCATCCTTGCAGTGCAGCGCAAGGAACTTTGTGCTCCCCACTCGCTCCACGATGGGAACATCATCCTTGCTATGCACCGCAAGGAACTTTGTGCTCCCCACTCCCTCCACATTCGGACCATCATCCTTTCTATGCACGGCAAGGAACTTTGTGCTCCCCACTCACTCCAAGATGGGACTATCATCCTTGCTATGCACCGCAAGGAACTTTGTGCTCCCCACTCCCTCCATGACGTGACGATCATCCTTTCTATGCACCTCAAAAAACTTTGTGCTCCCCACTCCCACCACGATGGAACCATCATACTTGCTATGCACCTCAAGGAACTTTGTGCTCCCTACTCCCTCCACGATTGGACAATCATCCTTGCTATGGACAGCAAGGAACTTTGTGCTCCACACACCCTCGACGATGTGACCATCCTCCTTTCTCTGCACCGCAAGGAACTTTGTGCTCCCCACTCCCTCCACGATGGGACCATCATCCTTTCTATGCACCTCAAAGAACTTTGTGCTCCCCACTCGCTCCACGATGGGAACATCATCCTTGATATGCACCGCAAGGAACTTTGTGCTCTCCACTCCCTCCACGATGGGACCATCATCCTTTCTATGCACTTCAAAGAACTTTGTGCTCCCCACTCCCTACACGATGGGACCATCATCCTTGCTATGCACCGCAAGGAACTTTGTGCTCCCCGCTCCCTCCACGATGGGACCAATATCCTTGCTTTGCACTGCAAATAACTTTGTGCTCCCCACTCCCTCCATGATGGGACCATCATTCTGTATATGCACCGCAAGGAAATTTATGCTTCCCACTCCCTCCATGATGGGACCATTATCCTTTCTATGCACCGCTAGGAACTTTGCGCTCCCCACTCCCTCCATGATGGGACCATCATCCTTCCTATGCACAACAATGAATTTTGCGCTCCCCACTCCCTCCACGATGCCACCATCATCCTTGCTATGCACCTCAAAGAACATTGTGCTCCCCACTCCCTCCACGATGGGACCATCATCCTTGCTATGCACTGCAAGGAACTTTGTCTTCCCCACTCCCTCCACGATGGGACCATCATCCTTTCTATGCACTTCAAAGAACTTTGTGCTCCCCACTCCCTCCACGATGGGACCATCATCCTTGCTATGCACCGCAAGGAACTTTGTGCTCCCCACTCCCTCCACGATGGGACCAATATCCTTGATTTGCACTGCAAGGAACTTTATGCTTCCCACTCCCTCAATGATGGTACCATTCTCCTTTCTATGAACCGCTAGTAACTTTGCGCTCCCCACTCCCTCCATGATGGGACCATCATCCTTTCCAAGCACCGCAAGAAACATTGTGCTCCCCACTCACTCCATGATGGGACCATCATCCTTGCTATGCACCACAAGGAACTTTGCGATCTCCACTCCCTCCACGATGGGACCATAATCCTTTCAATGCATCTGTAAGGAAATTTGTGCTCCCCACTCCCTCCACGATGCGACCATCATCCTTGCTATGCACCGCAAGGAACTTTGTGCTCCCTACTCCCTCCACGATGGTACCATCATCTTTGCTAGGCACCGCAAGGAACTTTGTCTTCCCCACTCCCTCCACGATGGGACCATCATCCTTTCTATGCACTTCAAAGAACTTTGTGCTCCCCACTCCCTCCACGATGGGACCATCATCCTTGCTATGCACCGCAAGGAACTTTGTGCTCCCCACTCCCTCCACGATGGGACCAATATCCTTGATTTGCACTGCAAGGAACTTTATGCTTCCCACTCCCTCCATGATGGGACCATTCTCCTTTCTATGCACCGCTAGTAACTTTGCGCTCCCCACTCCCTCCATGATGGGACCATCATCCTTTCCAAGCACCGCAAGAAACATTGTGCTCCCCACTCACTCCATGATGGGACCATCATCCTTGCTATGCACCACAAGGAACTTTGCGATCTCCACTCCCTCTACGATGGGACCATAATCCTTTCTATGCATCTGTAAGGAAATTTGTGCTCCCCACTCCTTCCACGATGCGACCATCATCCTTGCTATGCACCGCAAGGAACTTTGTGTTCCCAACTCCCTCCACGATGGGACTATCATCCTTTCTATGCACCTTAAAGAAATTTGTGCACCTCACCCCCGCCACGATGGCACCATCATCCTTGCTATGCACCGCAAGGAACTATCAGCTCCCCATTCCCTCCACGATGGGACCATAATCCTTGCTATGCACCACAAGGAACTTTGTGCTCCCCACTCCCTCCACGATGGGACCATCATCCTTGCTCTGCACCTCAAAGATCTTTGTGCTCCCCACTCCCTCCACTATGGGACCATCATCCTTGCTATGCACCGCAAGGAACTTTGTGCTGCCCACTCCCTCCACAATGGGACCATCATCCTTGCTATGCACTGCAAGGAACTTTTTGCTCCACACTCCCTCCACCCTGGGACCATCATCCTTGCTATGCACTGCAAGGAACTTTGTGCTCCCCACGCCCTCCTCCATGGGACAATCATCCTTGCAGTGCAGCGCAAGGAACTTTGTGCTCCCCACTCGCTCCACGATGGGAACATCATCCTTGCTATGCACCGCAAGGAACTTTGTGCTCCCCACTCCCTCCACATTCGGACCATCATCCTTTCTATGCACGGCAAGGAACTTTGTGCTCCCCACTCACTCCAAGATGGGACTATCATCCTTGCTATGCACCGCAAGGAACTTTGTGCTCCCCACTCGCTCCATGACGTGACGATCATCCTTTCTATGCACCTCAAAAAACTTTGTGCTCCCCACTCCCACCACGATGGAACCATCATACTTGCTATGCACCTCAAGGAACTTTGTGCTCCCTACTCCCTCCACGATTGGACAATCATCCTTGCTATGGACAGCAAGGAACTTTGTGCTCCACACACCCTCGACGATGTGACCATCCTCCTTTCTCTGCACCGCAAGGAACTTTGTGCTCCCCACTCCCTCCACGATGGGACCATCATCCTTTCTATGCACCTCAAAGAACTTTGTGCTCCCCACTCGCTCCACGATGGGAACATCATCCTTGATATGCACCGCAAGGAACTTTGTGCTCTCCACTCCCTCCACGATGGGACCATCATCCTTTCTATGCACTTCAAAGAACTTTGTGCTCCCCACTCCCTACACGATGGGACCATCATCCTTGCTATGCACCGCAAGGAACTTTGTGCTCCCCGCTCCCTCCACGATGGGACCAATATCCTTGCTTTGCACTGCAAATAACTTTGTGCTCCCCACTCCCTCCATGATGGGTCCATCATTCTGTATATGCACCGCAAGGAAATTTATGCTTCCCACTCCCTCCATGATGGGACCATTATCCTTTCTATGCACCGCTAGGAACTTTGCGCTCCCCACTCCCTCCATGATGGGACCATCATCCTTCCTATGCACAACAATGAATTTTGCGCTCCCCACTCCCTCCACGATGCCACCATCATCCTTGCTATGCACCTCAAAGAACATTGTGCTCCCCACTCCCTCCACGATGGGACCATCATCCTTGCTATGCACTGCAAGGAACTTTGTCTTCCCCACTCCCTCCACGATGGGACCATCATCCTTTCTATGCACTTCAAAGAACTTTGTGCTCCCCACTCCCTCCACGATGGGACCATCATCCTTGCTATGCACCGCAAGGAACTTTGTGCTCCCCACTCCCTCCACGATGGGACCAATATCCTTGATTTGCACTGCAAGGAACTTTATGCTTCCCACTCCCTCAATGATGGTACCATTCTCCTTTCTATGAACCGCTAGTAACTTTGCGCTCCCCACTCCCTCCATGATGGGACCATCATCCTTTCCAAGCACCGCAAGAAACATTGTGCTCCCCACTCACTCCATGATGGGACCATCATCCTTGCTATGCACCACAAGGAACTTTGCGATCTCCACTCCCTCCACGATGGGACCATAATCCTTTCAATGCATCTGTAAGGAAATTTGTGCTCCCCACTCCCTCCACGATGCGACCATCATCCTTGCTATGCACCGCAAGGAACTTTGTGCTCCCTACTCCCTCCACGATGGGACCATAATCCTTGCTATGCACCACAAGGAACTTTGTGCTCCCCACTCCCTCCACGATGGGACCATCATCCTTGCTCTGCACCTCAAAGATCTTTGTGCTCCCCACTCCCTCCACGATGGGACCATCATCCTTGTTATGCACCGCAAGGAACTTTGTGCTGCCCACTCCCTCCACAATGGGACCATCATCCTTGCTATGCACTGCAAGGAACTTTTTGCTCCACACTCCCTCCACCCTGGGACCATCATCCTTGCTATGCACTGCAAGGAACTTTGTGCTCCCCACGCCCTCCTCCATGGGACAATCATCCTTGCAGTGCAGCGCAAGGAACATTGTGCTCCCCACTCGCTCCACGATGGGAACATCATCCTTGCTATGCACCGCAAGGAAGTTTGTGCTCCCCACTCCCTCCACATTCAGACCATCATCCTTTCTATGCACGGAAAGGAACTTTGTGCTCCCCACTCACTCCAAGATGGGACTATCGTCCTTGCTATGCACCGCAAGGAACTTTGTGCTCCCGACTCCCTCCATGACGTGACGATCATCCTTTCTATGCACCTCAAAAAACTTTGTGCTCCCCACTCCCACCACGATGGAACCATCATACTTGCTATGCACCTCAAGGAACTTTGTGCTCCCTACTCCCTCCACGATTGGACAATCATCCTTGCTATGGACAGCAAGGAACTTTGTGCTCCACACACCCTCGACGATGTTACCATCCTCCTTTCTCTGCACCGCAAGGAACTTTGTGCTCCCCACTCCATCCACGATGGGTCCATCATCCTTGCTATGCAGCGCAAGGAACTTTGTGCTCCACGCTCCCACCACGATGGGACCATCATCCTTTCTATGCACCGCAAATAACTTTGTGCTCCCCACACCCTCCACGATGGGACCATCATCCTTGCTATGCAACGCAAGGAAGTTTGTGCTCCTCACTCCCTCCACGATGGGACCATCATCCTTTCTATGCACCGCAAGAAACTTTGTGCTCCCCACTCCCTCCACGTTGGGACCATCATCCTTTCTATGCACCTCAAAGAACATTGTGCTTCCCACTCCCTCCACGATGGGACAATCATCCTTGCTCTGCACCGCAATGAACTTTGTGCTCCCCACTCCCTCCACGATGGGACAATCATCCTTGCTATGCACTCCAAGGAACTTTATGCTCCACACTCCCTCCATGATGGGACCATCATCCTTGCTATGCACTGCAAGGAACTTTGCTCTCCCCACGCCCTCCTGCATGGGACAATCATCCTTGCAGTGCAGCGCAAGGAACTTTGTGCTCCCCACTCGCTCCACGATGGGAACATCATCCTTGCTATGCACCGCAAGGAACTTTGTGCTCTCCACTCCCTCCACGATGGGACCATCATCCTTTCTATGCACTTCAAAGAACTTTGTGCTCCCCACTCCCTACACGATGGGACCATCATCCTTGCTATGCACCGCAAGTAACTTTGTGCTCCCCGCTCCCTCCACGATGGGACCAATATCCTTGTTTTGCACTGCAAATAACTTTGTGCTCCCCACTCCCTTCATGATGGGACCATCATTCTGTATATGCACCGCAAGGAACTTTATGCTTCCCACTCCCTCCATGATGGGACCATTATCCTTTCTATGCACCGCTAGGAACTTTGCGCTCCCCACTCCCTCCATGATGGGACCATCATCCTTTCTATGCACAACAATGAATTTTGCGCTCCCCACTCCCTCCACGATGCCACCATCATCCTTGCTATGCACCTCAAAGAACATTGTGCTCCCCACTCCCTCCACGATGGGACAATCATCCTTGCTATGCACCGCAAGGAACTTTGTCTTCCCCACTCCCTCCACGATGGGACCATCATCCTTTCTATGCACTTCAAAGAACTTTGTGCTCCCCACTCCCTCCACGATGGGACCATCATCCTTGCTATGCACCGCAAGGAACTTTGTGCTCCCCACTCCCTCCACGATGGGACCAATATCCTTGATTTGCACTGCAAGGAACTTTATGCTTCCCACTCCCTCCATGATGGGACCATTCTCCTTTCTATGCACCGCTAGTAACTTTGCGCTCCCCACTCCCTCCATGATGGGACCATCATCCTTTCCAAGCACCGCAAGAAACATTGTGCTCCCCACTCACTCCATGATGGGACCATCATCCTTGCTATGCACCACAAGGAACTTTGCGATCTCCACTCCCTCCACGATGGGACCATAATCCTTTCTATGCATCTGTAAGGAAATTTGTGCTCCCCACTCCCTCCACGATGCGACCATCATCCTTGCTACGCACCGCAAGGAACTTTGTGTTCCCAACTCCCTCTACGATGGGACTATCATCCTTTCTATGCACCTTAAAGAAAATTGTGCACCTCACTCCCGCCACGATGGCACCATCATCTTTGCTATGCACCGCAAGGAACTATCAGCTCCCCATTCCCTCCACGATGGGACCATAATCCTTGCTATGCACCACAAGGAACTTTGTGCACCCCACTCCCTCCACGATGGGACCATCATCCTTGCTCTGCACCTCAAAGATCTTTGTGCTCCCCACTCCCTCCACGATGGGACCATCATCCTTGCTATGCACCGCAAGGAACTTTATGCTGCCCACTCCCTCCACAATGGGACCATCATCCTTGCTATGCACTGCAAGGAACTTTTTGCTCCACACTCCCTCCACCCTGGGACCATCATCCTTGCTATGCACTGCAAGGAACTTTGTGCTCCCCACGCCCTCCTCCATGGGACAATCATCCTTGCAGTGCAGCGCAAGGAACTTTGTGCTCCCCACTCGCTCCACGATGGGAACATCATCCTTGCTATGCACCGCAAGGAACTTTGTGCTCCCCACTCCCTCCACATTCGGACCATCATTCTTTCTATGCACGGCAAGGAACTTTGTGCTCCCCACTCACTCCAAGATGGGACTATCATCCTTGCTATGCACAGCAAGGAACTTTGTGCTCCCCACTCCCTCCACGATGGGACCATCATCCTTTCTATGCACCTCAAAGAACTTTGTGCTCCGCACTCGCTCCACGATGGGAACATCATCCTTGATATGCACCGCAAGGAACTTTGTGCTCTCCACTCCCTCCACGATGGGACCATCATCCTTTCTATGCACTTCAAAGAACTTTGTGCTCCCCACTCCCTACACGATGGGACCATCATCCTTGCTATGCACCGCAAGGAACTTTGTGCTCCCCGCTCCCTCCACGATGGGACCAATATCCTTGCTTTGCACTGCAAATAACTTTGTGCTCCCCACTCCCTCCATGATGGGACCATCATTCTGTATATGCACCGCAAGGAAATTTATGCTTCCCACTCCCTCCATGATGGGACCATTATCCTTTCTATGCACCGCTAGGAACTTTGCGCTCCCCACTCCCTCCATGATGGGACCATCATCCTTCCTATGCACAACAATGAATTTTGCGCTCCCCACTCCCTCCACGATGCCACCATCATCCTTGCTATGCACCTCAAAGAACATTGTGCTCCCCACTCCCTCCACGATGGGACCATCATCCTTGCTATGCACTGCAAGGAACTTTGTCTTCCCCACTCCCTCCACGATGGGACCATCATCCTTTCTATGCACTTCAAAGAACTTTGTGCTCCCCACTCCCTCCACGATGGGACCATCATCCTTGCTATGCACCGCAAGGAACTTTGTGCTCCCCACTCCCTCCACGATGGGACCAATATCCTTGATTTGCACTGCAAGGAACTTTATGCTTCCCACTCCCTCAATGATGGTACCATTCTCCTTTCTATGAACCGCTAGTAACTTTGCGCTCCCCACTCCCTCCATGATGGGACCATCATCCTTTCCAAGCACCGCAAGAAACATTGTGCTCCCCACTCACTCCATGATGGGACCATCATCCTTGCTATGCACCACAAGGAACTTTGCGATCTCCACTCCCTCCACGATGGGACCATAATCCTTTCTATGCATCTGTAAGGAAATTTGTGCTCCCCACTCCCTCCACGATGCGACCATCATCCTTGCTATGCACCGCAAGGAACTTTGTGTTCCCAACTCCCTCCACGATGGGACTATCATCCTTTCTATGCACCTTAAAGAAATTTGTGCACCTCACCCCCGCCACGATGGCACCATCATCCTTGCTATGCACCGCAAGGAACTATCAGCTCCCCATTCCCTCCACGATGGGACCATAATCCTTGCTATGCACCACAAGGAACTTTGTGCTCCCCACTCCCTCCACGATGGGACCATCATCCTTGCTCTGCACCTCAAAGATCTTTGTGCTCCCCACTCCCTCCACTATGGGACCATCATCCTTGCTATGCACCGCAAGGAACTTTGTGCTGCCCACTCCCTCCACAATGGGACCATCATCCTTGCTATGCACTGCAAGGAACTTTTTGCTCCACACTCCCTCCACCCTGGGACCATCATCCTTGCTATGCACTGCAAGGAACTTTGTGCTCCCCACGCCCTCCTCCATGGGACAATCATCCTTGCAGTGCAGCGCAAGGAACTTTGTGCTCCCCACTCGCTCCACGATGGGAACATCATCCTTGCTATGCACCGCAAGGAACTTTGTGCTCCCCACTCCCTCCACATTCGGACCATCATCCTTTCTATGCACGGCAAGGAACTTTGTGCTCCCCACTCACTCCAAGATGGGACTATCATCCTTGCTATGCACCGCAAGGAACTTTGTGCTCCCCACTCCCTCCATGACGTGACGATCATCCTTTCTATGCACTTCAAAGAACTTTGTGCTCCCCACTCCCTCCACGATGGGACCATCATCCTTGCTATGCACCGCAAGGAACTTTGTGCTCCCCACTCCCTCCACGATGGGACCAATATCCTTGATTTGCACTGCAAGGAACTTTATGCTTCCCACTCCCTCAATGATTGTACCATTCTCCTTTCTATGAACCGCTAGTAACTTTGTGCTCCCCACTCCCTCCATGATGGGACCATCATCCTTGCTATGCACCACAAGGAACTTTGCGATCTCCACTCCCTCCACGATGGGACCATAATCCTTTCAATGCATCTGTAAGGAAATTTGTGCTCCCCACTCCCTCCACGATGCGACCATCATCCTTGCTATGCACCGCAAGGAACTTTGTGCTCCCTACTCCCTCCACGATGGTACCATCATCTTTGCTATGCACCGCAAGGAACTTTGTCTTCCCCACTCCCTCCACGATGGGACCATCATCCTTTCTATGCACTTCAAAGAACTTTGTGCTCCCCACTCCCTCCACGATGGGACCATCATCCTTGCTATGCACCGCAAGGAACTTTGTGCTCCCCACTCCCTCCACGATGGGACCAATATCCTTGATTTGCACTGCAAGGAACTTTATGCTTCCCACTCCCTCCATGATGGGACCATTCTCCTTTCTATGCACCGCTAGTAACTTTGCGCTCCCCACTCCCTCCATGATGGGACCATCATCCTTTCCAAGCACCGCAAGAAACATTGTGCTCCCCACTCACTCCATGATGGGACCATCATCCTTGCTATGCACCACAAGGAACTTTGCGATCTCCACTCCCTCCACGATGGGACCATAATCCTTTCTATGCATCTGTAAGGAAATTTGTGCTCCCCACTCCCTCCACGATGCGACCATCATCCTTGCTATGCACCGCAAGGAACTTTGTGTTCCCAACTCCCTCCACGATGGGACTATCATCCTTTCTATGCACCTTAAAGAAATTTGTGCACCTCACCCCCGCCACGATGGCACCATCATCCTTGCTATGCACCGCAAGGAACTATCAGCTCCCCATTCCCTCCACGATGGGACCATAATCCTTGCTATGCACCACAAGGAACTTTGTGCTCCCCACTCCCTCCACGATGGGACCATCATCCTTGCTCTGCACCTCAAAGATCTTTGTGCTCCCCACTCCCTCCACTATGGGACCATCATCCTTGCTATGCACCGCAAGGAACTTTGTGCTGCCCACTCCCTCCACAATGGGACCATCATCCTTGCTATGCACTGCAAGGAACTTTTTGCTCCACACTCCCTCCACCCTGGGACCATCATCCTTGCTATGCACTGCAAGGAACCTTGTGCTCCCCACGCCCTCCTCCATGGGACAATCATCCTTGCAGTGCAGCGCAAGGAACTTTGTGCTCCCCACTCGCTCCACGATGGGAACATCATCCTTGCTATGCACCGCAAGGAACTTTGTGCTCCCCACTCCCTCCACATTCGGACCATCATCCTTTCTATGCACGGCAAGGAACTTTGTGCTCCCCACTCACTCCAAGATGGGACTATCATCCTTGCTATGCACCGCAAGGAACTTTGTGCTCCCCACTCCCTCCATGACGTGACGATCATCCTTTCTATGCACCTCAAAAAACTTTGTGCTCCCCACTCCCACCACGATGGAACCATCATACTTGCTATGCACCTCAAGGAACTTTGTGCTCCCTACTCCCTCCACGATTGGACAATCATCCTTGCTATGGACAGCAAGGAACTTTGTGCTCCACACACCCTCGACGATGTGACCATCCTCCTTTCTCTGCACCGCAAGGAACTTTGTGCTCCCCACTCCCTCCACGATGGGACCATCATCCTTTCTATGCACCTCAAAGAACTTTGTGCTCCCCACTCGCTCCACGATGGGAACATCATCCTTGATATGCACCGCAAGGAACTTTGTGCTCCCCACTCCCTCCACGATGGGACCATCATCCTTTCTATGCACTTCAAAGAACTTTGTGCTCCCCACTCCCTACACGATGGGACCATCATCCTTGCTATGCACCGCAAGGAACTTTGTGCTGCCCACTCCCTCCACAATGGGACCATCATCCTTGCTATGCACTGCAAGGAACTTTTTGCTCCACACTCCCTCCACCCTGGGACCATCATCCTTGCTATGCACTGCAAGGAACTTTGTGCTCCCCACGCCCTCCTCCATGGGACAATCATCCTTGCAGTGCAGCGCAAGGAACTTTGTGCTCCCCACTCGCTCCACGATGGGAACATCATCCTTGCTATGCACCGCAAGGAACTTCGTGCTCCCCACTCCCTCCACATTCGGACCATCATCCTTTCTATGCACGGCAAGGAACTTTGTGCTCCCCACTCACTCCAAGATGGGACTATCATCCTTGCTATGCACCGCAAGGAACTTTGTGCTCCCCACTCCCTCCATGACGTGACGATCATCCTTTCTATGCACCTCAAAAAACTTTGTGCTCCCCACTCCCACCACGATGGAACCATCATACTTGCTATGCACCTCAAGGAACTTTGTGCTCCCTACTCCCTCCACGATTGGACAATCATCCTTGCTATGGACAGCAAGGAACTTTGTGCTCCACACACCCTCGACGATGTGACCATCCTCCTTTCTCTGCACCGCAAGGAACTTTGTGCTCCCCACTCCCTCCACGATGGGACCATCATCCTTTCTATGCACCTCAAAGAACTTTGTGCTCCCCACTCGCTCCACGATGGGAACATCATCCTTGATATGCACCGCAAGGAACTTTGTGCTCTCCACTCCCTCCACGATGGGACCATCATCCTTTCTATGCACTTCAAAGAACTTTGTGCTCCCCACTCCCTACACGATGGGACCATCATCCTTGCTATGCACCGCAAGGAACTTTGTGCTCCCCGCTCCCTCCACGATGGGACCAATATCCTTGCTTTGCACTGCAAATAACTTTGTGCTCCCCACTCCCTCCATGATGGGTCCATCATTCTGTATATGCACCGCAAGGAAATTTATGCTTCCCACTCCCTCCATGATGGGACCATTATCCTTTCTATGCACCGCTAGGAACTTTGCGCTCTCCACTCCCTCCATGATGGGACCATCATCCTTCCTATGCACAACAATGAATTTTGCGCTCCCCACTCCCTCCACGATGCCACCATCATCCTTGCTATGCACCTCAAAGAACATTGTGCTCCCCACTCCCTCCACGATGGGACCATCATCCTTGCTATGCACTGCAAGGAACTTTGTCTTCCCCACTCCCTCCACGATGGGACCATCATCCTTTCTATGCACTTCAAAGAACTTTGTGCTCCCCACTCCCTCCACGATGGGACCATCATCCTTGCTATGCACCGCAAGGAACTTTGTGCTCCCCACTCCCTCCACGATGGGACCAATATCCTTGATTTGCACTGCAAGGAACTTTATGCTTCCCACTCCCTCAATGATGGTACCATTCTCCTTTCTATGAACCGCTAGTAACTTTGCGCTCCCCACTCCCTCCATGATGGGACCATCATCCTTTCCAAGCACCGCAAGAAACATTGTGCTCCCCACTCACTCCATGATGGGACCATCATCCTTGCTATGCACCACAAGGAACTTTGCGATCTCCACTCCCTCCACGATGGGACCATAATCCTTTCAATGCATCTGTAAGGAAATTTGTGCTCCCCACTCCCTCCACGATGCGACCATCATCCTTGCTATGCACCGCAAGGAACTTTGTGCTCCCTACTCCCTCCACGATGGGACCATAATCCTTGCTATGCACCACAAGGAACTTTGTGCTCCCCACTCCCTCCACGATGGGACCATCATCCTTGCTCTGCACCTCAAAGATCTTTGTGCTCCCCACTCCCTCCACGATGGGACCATCATCCTTGCTATGCACCGCAAGGAACTTTGTGCTGCCCACTCCCTCCACAATGGGACCATCATCCTTGCTATGCACTGCAAGGAACTTTTTGCTCCACACTCCCTCCACCCTGGGACCATCATCCTTGCTATGCACTGCAAGGAACTTTGTGCTCCCCACGCCCTCCTCCATGGGACAATCATCCTTGCAGTGCAGCGCAAGGAACTTTGTGCTCCCCACTCGCTCCACGATGGGAACATCATCCTTGCTATGCACCGCAAGGAAGTTTGTGCTCCCCACTCCCTCCACATTCAGACCATCATCCTTTCTATGCACGGAAAGGAACTTTGTGCTCCCCACTCACTCCAAGATGGGACTATCGTCCTTGCTATGCACCGCAAGGAACTTTGTGCTCCCGACTCCCTCCATGACGTGACGATCATCCTTTCTATGCACCTCAAAAAACTTTGTGCTCCCCACTCCCACCACGATGGAACCATCATACTTGCTATGCACCTCAAGGAACTTTGTGCTCCCTACTCCCTCCACGATTGGACAATCATCCTTGCTATGGACAGCAAGGAACTTTGTGCTCCACACACCCTCGACGATGTTACCGTCCTCCTTTCTCTGCACCGCAAGGAACTTTGTGCTCCCCACTCCATCCACGATGGGTCCATCATCCTTGCTATGCAGCGCAAGGAACTTTGTGCTCCACGCTCCCACCACGATGGGACCATCATCCTTTCTATGCACCGCAAATAACTTTGTGCTCCCCACACCCTCCACGATGGGACCATCATCCTTGCTATGCAACGCAAGGAAGTTTGTGCTCCTCACTCCCTCCACGATGGGACCATCATCCTTTCTATGCACCGCAAGAAACTTTGTGCTCCCCACTCCCTCCACGTTGGGACCATCATCCTTTCTATGCACCTCAAAGAACATTGTGCTTCCCACTCCCTCCACGATGGGACCATCATCCTTGCTCTGCACCGCAATGAACTTTGTGCTCCCCACTCCCTCCACGATGGGACAATCATCCTTGCTATGCACTCCAAGGAACTTTATGCTCCACACTCCCTCCATGATGGGACCATCATCCTTGCTATGCACTGCAAGGAACTTTGCTCTCCCCACGCCCTCCTGCATGGGACAATCATCCTTGCAGTGCAGCGCAAGGAACTTTGTGCTCCCCACTCGCTCCACGATGGGAACATCATCCTTGCTATGCACCGCAAGGAACTTTGTGCTCTCCACTCCCTCCACGATGGGACCATCATCCTTTCTATGCACTTCAAAGAACTTTGTGCTCCCCACTCCCTACACGATGGGACCATCATCCTTGCTATGCACCGCAAGTAACTTTGTGCTCCCCGCTCCCTCCACGATGGGACCAATATCCTTGTTTTGCACTGCAAATAACTTTGTGCTCCCCACTCCCTTCATGATGGGACCATCATTCTGTATATGCACCGCAAGGAACTTTATGCTTCCCACTCCCTCCATGATGGGACCATTATCCTTTCTATGCACCGCTAGGAACTTTGCGCTCCCCACTCCCTCCATGATGGGACCATCATCCTTTCTATGCACAACAATGAATTTTGCGCTCCCCACTCCCTCCACGATGCCACCATCATCCTTGCTATGCACCTCAAAGAACATTGTGCTCCCCACTCCCTCCACGATGGGACAATCATCCTTGCTATGCACCGCAAGGAACTTTGTCTTCCCCACTCCCTCCACGATGGGACCATCATCCTTTCTATGCACTTCAAAGAACTTTGTGCTCCCCACTCCCTCCACGATGGGACCATCATCCTTGCTATGCACCGCAAGGAACTTTGTGCTCCCCACTCCCTCCACGATGGGACCAATATCCTTGATTTGCACTGCAAGGAACTTTATGCTTCCCACTCCCTCCATGATGGGACCATTCTCCTTTCTATGCACCGCTAGTAACTTTGCGCTCCCCACTCCCTCCATGATGGGACCATCATCCTTTCCAAGCACCGCAAGAAACATTGTGCTCCCCACTCACTCCATGATGGGACCATCATACTTGCTATGCACCACAAGGAACTTTGCGATCTCCACTCCCTCCACGATGGGACCATAATCCTTTCTATGCATCTGTAAGGAAATTTGTGCTCCCCACTCCCTCCACGATGCGACCATCATCCTTGCTACGCACCGCAAGGAACTTTGTGTTCCCAACTCCCTCTACGATGGGACTATCATCCTTTCTATGCACCTTAAAGAAAATTGTGCACCTCACTCCCGCCACGATGGCACCATCATCTTTGCTATGCACCGCAAGGAACTATCAGCTCCCCATTCCCTCCACGATGGGACCATAATCCTTGCTATGCACCACAAGGAACTTTGTGCACCCCACTCCCTCCACGATGGGACCATCATCCTTGCTCTGCACCTCAAAGATCTTTGTGCTCCCCACTCCCTCCACGATGGGACCATCATCCTTGCTATGCACCGCAAGGAACTTTATGCTGCCCACTCCCTCCACAATGGGGCCATCATCCTTGCTATGCACTGCAAGGAACTTTTTGCTCCACACTCCCTCCACCCTGGGACCATCATCCTTGCTATGCACTGCAAGGAACTTTGTGCTCCCCACGCCCTCCTCCATGGGACAATCATCCTTGCAGTGCAGCGCAAGGAACTTTGTGCTCCCCACTCGCTCCACGATGGGAACATCATCCTTGCTATGCACCGCAAGGAACTTTGTGCTCCCCACTCCCTCCACATTCGGACCATCATTCTTTCTATGCACGGCAAGGAACTTTGTGCTCCCCACTCACTCCAAGATGGGACTATCATCCTTGCTATGCACAGCAAGGAACTTTGTGCTCCCCACTCCCTCCACGATGGGACCATCATCCTTTCTATGCACCTCAAAGAACTTTGTGCTCCCCACTCGCTCCACGATGGGAACATCATCCTTGATATGCACCGCAAGGAACTTTGTGCTCTCCACTCCCTCCACGATGGGACCATCATCC
This sequence comes from Narcine bancroftii, assembly GCF_036971445.1. Lineage (NCBI taxonomy): Eukaryota > Metazoa > Chordata > Chondrichthyes > Torpediniformes > Narcinidae > Narcine > Narcine bancroftii. The sequence continues at coordinate 75,492,296 of NC_091474.1, forward strand.
TTTCTATGCACTTCAAAGAACTTTGTGCTCCCCACTCCCTACACGATGGGACCATCATCCTTGCTATGCACCGCAAGGAACTTTGTGCTCCCCGCTCCCTCCACGATGGGACCAATATCCTTGCTTTGCACTGCAAATAACTTTGTGCTCCCCACTCCCTCCATGATGGGACCATCATTCTGTATATGCACCGCAAGGAAATTTATGCTTCCCACTCCCTCCATGATGGGACCATTATCCTTTCTATGCACCGCTAGGAACTTTGCGCTCCCCACTCCCTCCATGATGGGACCATCATCCTTCCTATGCACAACAATGAATTTTGCGCTCCCCACTCCCTCCACGATGCCACCATCATCCTTGCTATGCACCTCAAAGAACATTGTGCTCCCCACTCCCTCCACGATGGGACCATCATCCTTGCTATGCACTGCAAGGAACTTTGTCTTCCCCACTCCCTCCACGATGGGACCATCATCCTTTCTATGCACTTCAAAGAACTTTGTGCTCCCCACTCCCTCCACGATGGGACCATCATCCTTGCTATGCACCGCAAGGAACTTTGTGCTCCCCACTCCCTCCACGATGGGACCAATATCCTTGATTTGCACTGCAAGGAACTTTATGCTTCCCACTCCCTCAATGATGGTACCATTCTCCTTTCTATGAACCGCTAGTAACTTTGCGCTCCCCACTCCCTCCATGATGGGACCATCATCCTTTCCAAGCACCGCAAGAAACATTGTGCTCCCCACTCACTCCATGATGGGACCATCATCCTTGCTATGCACCACAAGGAACTTTGCGATCTCCACTCCCTCCACGATGGGACCATAATCCTTTCAATGCATCTGTAAGGAAATTTGTGCTCCCCACTCCCTCCACGATGCGACCATCATCCTTGCTATGCACCGCAAGGAACTTTGTGCTCCCTACTCCCTCCACGATGGGACCATAATCCTTGCTATGCACCACAAGGAACTTTGTGCTCCCCACTCCCTCCACGATGGGACCATCATCCTTGCTCTGCACCTCAAAGATCTTTGTGCTCCCCACTCCCTCCACGATGGGACCATCATCCTTGCTATGCACCGCAAGGAACTTTGTGCTGCCCACTCCCTCCACAATGGGACCATCATCCTTGCTATGCACTGCAAGGAACTTTTTGCTCCACACTCCCTCCACCCTGGGACCATCATCCTTGCTATGCACTGCAAGGAACTTTGTGCTCCCCACGCCCTCCTCCATGGGACAATCATCCTTGCAGTGCAGCGCAAGGAACTTTGTGCTCCCCACTCGCTCCACGATGGGAACATCATCCTTGCTATGCACCGCAAGGAAGTTTGTGCTCCCCACTCCCTCCACATTCAGACCATCATCCTTTCTATGCACGGAAAGGAACTTTGTGCTCCCCACTCACTCCAAGATGGGACTATCGTCCTTGCTATGCACCGCAAGGAACTTTGTGCTCCCGACTCCCTCCATGACGTGACGATCATCCTTTCTATGCACCTCAAAAAACTTTGTGCTCCCCACTCCCACCACGATGGAACCATCATACTTGCTATGCACCTCAAGGAACTTTGTGCTCCCTACTCCCTCCACGATTGGACAATCATCCTTGCTATGGACAGCAGGGAACTTTGTGCTCCACACACCCTCGACGATGTTACCATCCCCCTTTCTCTGCACCGCAAGGAACTTTGTGCTCCCCACTCCATCCACGATGGGTCCATCATCCTTGCTATGCAGCGCAAGGAACTTTGTGCTCCACGCTCCCACCACGATGGGACCATCATCCTTTCTATGCACCGCAAATAACTTTGTGCTCCCCACACCCTCCACGATGGGACCATCATCCTTGCTATGCAACGCAAGGAAGTTTGTGCTCCTCACTCCCTCCACGATGGGACCATCATCCTTTCTATGCACCGCAAGAAACTTTGTGCTCCCCACTCCCTCCACGTTGGGACCATCATCCTTTCTATGCACCTCAAAGAACATTGTGCTTCCCACTCCCTCCACGATGGGACCATCATCCTTGCTCTGCACCGCAATGAACTTTGTGCTCCCCACTCCCTCCACGATGGGACAATCATCCTTGCTATGCACTCCAAGGAACTTTATGCTCCACACTCCCTCCATGATGGGACCATCATCCTTGCTATGCACTGCAAGGAACTTTGCTCTCCCCACGCCCTCCTGCATGGGACAATCATCCTTGCAGTGCAGCGCAAGGAACTTTGTGCTCCCCACTCGCTCCACGATGGGAACATCATCCTTGCTATGCACCGCAAGGAACTTTGTGCTCTCCACTCCCTCCACGATGGGACCATCATCCTTTCTATGCACTTCAAAGAACTTTGTGCTCCCCACTCCCTACACGATGGGACCATCATCCTTGCTATGCACCGCAAGTAACTTTGTGCTCCCCGCTCCCTCCACGATGGGACCAATATCCTTGTTTTGCACTGCAAATAACTTTGTGCTCCCCACTCCCTTCATGATGGGACCATCATTCTGTATATGCACCGCAAGGAACTTTATGCTTCCCACTCCCTCCATGATGGGACCATTATCCTTTCTATGCACCGCTAGGAACTTTGCGCTCCCCACTCCCTCCATGATGGGACCATCATCCTTTCTATGCACAACAATGAATTTTGCGCTCCCCACTCCCTCCACGATGCCACCATCATCCTTGCTATGCACCTCAAAGAACATTGTGCTCCCCACTCCCTCCACGATGGGACAATCATCCTTGCTATGCACCGCAAGGAACTTTGTCTTCCCCACTCCCTCCACGATGGGACCATCATCCTTTCTATGCACTTCAAAGAACTTTGTGCTCCCCACTCCCTCCACGATGGGACCATCATCCTTGCTATGCACCGCAAGGAACTTTGTGATCCCCACTCCCTCCACGATGGGACCAATATCCTTGATTTGCACTGCAAGGAACTTTATGCTTCCCACTCCCTCCATGATGGGACCATTCTCCTTTCTATGCACCGCTAGTAACTTTGCGCTCCCCACTCCCTCCATGATGGGACCATCATCCTTTCCAAGCACCGCAAGAAACATTGTGCTCCCCACTCACTCCATGATGGGACCATCATCCTTGCTATGCACCACAAGGAACTTTGCGATCTCCACTCCCTCCACGATGGGACCATAATCCTTTCTATGCATCTGTAAGGAAATTTGTGCTCCCCACTCCCTACACGATGCGACCATCATCCTTGCTACGCACCGCAAGGAACTTTGTGTTCCCAACTCCCTCTACGATGGGACTATCATCCTTTCTATGCACCTTAAAGAAAATTGTGCACCTCACTCCCGCCACGATGGCACCATCATCTTTGCTATGCACCGCAAGGAACTATCAGCTCCCCATTCCCTCCACGATGGGACCATAATCCTTGCTATGCACCACAAGGAACTTTGTGCACCCCACTCCCTCCACGATGGGACCATCATCCTTGCTCTGCACCTCAAAGATCTTTGTGCTCCCCACTCCCTCCACGATGGGACCATCATCCTTGCTATGCACCGCAAGGAACTTTATGCTGCCCACTCCCTCCACAATGGGACCATCATCCTTGCTATGCACTGCAAGGAACTTTTTGCTCCACACTCCCTCCACCCTGGGACCATCATCCTTGCTATGCACTGCAAGGAACTTTGTGCTCCCCACGCCCTCCTCCATGGGACAATCATCCTTGCAGTGCAGCGCAAGGAACTTTGTGCTCCCCACTCGCTCCACGATGGGAACATCATCCTTGCTATGCACCGCAAGGAACTTTGTGCTCCCCACTCCCTCCACATTCGGACCATCATTCTTTCTATGCACGGCAAGGAACTTTGTGCTCCCCACTCACTCCAAGATGGGACTATCATCCTTGCTATGCACAGCAAGGAACTTTGTGCTCCCCACTCCCTCCATGACGTGACGATCATCCTTTCTATGCACCTTAAAGAAATTTGTGCACCTCACTCCCGCCACGATGGCACCATCATCCTTGCTATGCACCGCAAGGAACTATCAGCTCCCCATTCCCTCCACGATGGGACCATAATCCTTGCTATGCACCACAAGGACCTTTGTGCTCCCCACTCCCTCCACGATGGGACCATCATCCTTGCTCTGCACCTCAAAGATATTTGTGCTGCCCACTCCCTCCATGATGGGGCCATCATCCTTGCTATGCACCGCAAGGAACTTTGTGCTGCCCACTCCCTCCACAATGGGACCATCATCCTTGCTATGCACTGCAAGGAACTTTTTGCTCCACACTCCCTCCACCCTGGGACCATCATCCTTGCTATGCACTGCAAGGAACATTGCTCTCCCCACACCCTCCTCCATGGGACAATCATCCTTGCAGTGCAGCGCAAGGAACTTTGTGCTCCCCACTCGCTCCACGATGGGAACATCATCCTTGCTATGCACCGCAAGGAACTTTGTGCTCCCCACTCCCTCCACGATGGGACCAATATCCTTGATTTGCACTGCAAGGAACTTTATGCTTCCCACTCCCTCCATGATGGGACCATTCTCCTTTCTATGCACCGCTAGTAACTTTGCGCTCCCCACTCCCTCCAAGATGGGACCATCATCCTTTCCAAGCACCGCAAGAAACATTGTGCTCCCCACTCACTCCATGATGGGACCATCATCCTTGCTATGCACCACAAGGAACTTTGCGATATACACTCCCTCCACGATGGGACCATAATCCTTTCTATGCATCTGTAAGGAAATTTGTGCTCCCCACTTCCTCCACGATGCGACCATCATCCTTGCTATGCACCGCAAGGAACTTTGTGTTCCCAACTCCCTCCACGATGGGACTATCATCCTTTCTATGCACCGTAAAGAAATTTGTGCACCTCACTCCCGCCACGATGGCACCATCATCCTTGCTATGCACCGCAAGGAACTATCAGCTCCACATTCCCTCCACGATGGGACCATAATCCTTGCTATGCACCACAAGGAACTTTGTGCTCCCCACTCCCTCCACGATGGGACCATCATCCTTGCTCTGCACCTCAAAGATCTTTGTGCTCCCCACTCCCTCCACGATGGGACCATCATCCTTGCTATGCACCGCAAGGAACTTTGTGCTGCCCACTCCCTCCACAATGGGACCATCATCCTTGCTATGCACTGCAAGGAACTTTTTGCTCCACACTCCCTCCACCCTGGGACCATCATCCTTGCTATGCACTGCAAGGAAATTTGTGCTCCCCACGCCCTCCTCCATGGGACAATCATCCTTGCAGTACAGCGCAAGGAACTTTGTGCTCCCCACTCGCTCCACGATGGGAACATCATCCTTGCTATGCACCGCAAGGAACTTTGTGCTCCCCACTCCCTCCACATTCGGACCATCATCCTTTCTATGCACGGAAAGGAACTTTGTGCTCTCCACTAACTCCAAGATGGGACTATCATTCTTGCTATGCACCGCAAGGAACTTTGTGCTCCCCACTCCCTCCATGACGTGACGATCATCCTTTCTATGCACCTCAAAAAACTTTGTGCTCCCCACTCCCTCCACGATGCCACCATCATCCTTGCTATGCACCTCAAAGAACATTGTGCTCCCCACTCCCTCCACGATGGGACCATCATCCTTGCTATGCACCGCAAGGAAATTTGTCTTCCCCACTCCCTCCACGATGGGACCATCATCCTTTCTATGCACTTCAAAGAACTTTGTGCTCCCCACTCCCTCCACGATGGGACCATCATTCTGTATATGCACCGCAAGGAAATTTATGCTTCCCACTCCCTCCATGATGGGACCATTATCCTTTCTATGCACCGCTAGGAACTTTGCGCTCCCCACTCCCTCCATGATGGGACCATCATCCTTTGTATGCACAACAATGAATTTTGCGCTCCCCACTCCCTCCACGATGCCACCATCATCCTTGCTATGCACCTCAAAGAACATTGTGCTCCCCACTCCCTCCACGATGGGACCATCATCCTTGCTATGCACCGCAAGGAACTTTGTCTTCCCCACTCCCTCCACGATGGGACCATCATCCTTTCTATGCACTTCAAAGAACTTTGTGCTCCCCACTCCCTCCACGATGGGACCATCATCCTTGCTATGCACCGCAAGGAACTTTGTGCTCCCCACTCCCTCCACGATGGGACCAATATCCTTGATTTGCACTGCAAGGAACTTTATGCTTCCCACTCCCTCCATGATGGGACCATTCTCCTTTCTATGCACCGCTAGTAACTTTGCGCTCCCCACTCCCTCCATGATGGGACCATCATCCTTTCCAAGCACCGCAAGAAACATTGTGCTCCCCACTCACTCCATGATGGGACCATCATTCTTGCTATGCACCACAAGGAACTTTGCGATCTCCACTCCCTCCACGATGGGACCATAATCCTTTCTATGCATCTGTAAGGAAATTTGTGCTCCCCACTCCCTCCACGATGCGACCATCATCCTTGCTATGCACCGCAAGGAACTTTGTGTTCCCAACTCCCTCCACGATGGGACTATAATCCTTTCTATGCACCTTAAAGACATTTGTGCACCTCACTCCCGCCACGATGGCACCATCATCCTTGCTATGCACCGCAAGGAACTCTCAGCTCCCCATTCCCTCCACGATGGGACGATAATCCTTGCTATGCACCACAAGGAACTTTGTGCTCCCCACGCCCTCCTCCATGGGACAATCATCCTTGCAGTGCAGCGCAAGGAACTTTGTGCTCCCCACTCGCTCCACGATGGGAACATCATCCTTGCTATGCACCGCAAGGAACTTTGTGCTCCCCACTCCCTCCACATTCGGACCATCATCCTTTCTATGCACGGCAAGGAACTTTGTGCTCCCCACTCACTCCAAGATGGGACTATCATCCTTGCTATGCACAGCAAGGAACTTTGTGCTCCCCACTCCCTCCATGACGTGACGATCATCCTTTCTATGCACCTTAAAGAAATTTGTGCACCTCACTCCCGCCACGATGGCACCATCATCCTTGCTATGCACCGCAAGGAACTATCAGCTCCCCATTCCCTCCACGATGGGACCATAATCCTTGCTATGCACCACAAGGACCTTTGTGCTCCCCACTCCCCCCACGATGGGACCATCATCCTTGCTCTGCACCTCAAAGATTTTTGTGCTGCCCACTCCCTCCATGATGGGGCCATCATCCTTGCTATGCACCGCAAGGAACTTTGTGCTGCCCACTCCCTCCACAATGGGACCATCATCCTTGCTATGCACTGCAAGGAACTTTTTGCTCCACACTCCCTCCACCCTGGGACCATCATCCTTGCTATGCACTGCAAGGAACTTTGCTCTCCCCACACCCTCCTCCATGGGACAATCATCCTTGCAGTGCAGCGCAAGGAACTTTGTGCTCCCCACTCGCTCCACGATGGGAACATCATCCTTGCTATGCACCGCAAGGAACTTTGTGCTCCCCACTCCCTCCACGATGGGACCAATATCCTTGATTTGCACTGCAAGGAACTTTATGCTTCCCACTCCCTCCATGATGGGACCATTCTCCTTTCTATGCACCGCTAGTAACTTTGCGCTCCCCACTCCCTCCAAGATGGGACCATCATCCTTTCCAAGCACCGCAAGAAACATTGTGCTCCCCACTCACTCCATGATGGGACCATCATCCTTGCTATGCACCACAAGGAACTTTGCGATATACACTCCCTCCACGATGGGACCATAATCCTTTCTATGCATCTGTAAGGAAATTTGTGCTCCCCACTCCCTCCACGATGCGACCATCATCCTTGATATGCACCGCAAGGAACTTTGTGTTCCCAACTCCCTCCACGATGGGACTATCATCCTTCTATGCACCGTAAAGAAATTTGTGCACCTCACTCCCGCCACGATGGCACCATCATCCTTGCTATGCACCGCAAGGAACTATCAGCTCCACATTCCCTCCACGATGGGACCATAATCCTTGCTATGCACCACAAGGAACTTTGTGCTCCCCACTCCCTCCACGATGGGACCATCATCCTTGCTCTGCACCTCAAAGATCTTTGTGCTCCCCACTCCCTCCACGATGGGACCATCATCCTTGCTATGCACCGCAAGGAACTTTGTGCTGCCCACTCCCTCCACAATGGGACCATCATCCTTGCTATGCACTGCAAGGAACTTTTTGCTCCACACTCCCTCCACCCTGGGACCATCATCCTTGCTATGCACTGCAAGGAACTTTGTGCTCACAACGCCCTCCTCCATGGGACAATCATCCTTGCAGTACAGCGCAAGGAACTTTGTGCTCCCCACTCGCTCCACGATGGGAACATCATCCTTGCTATGCACCGCAAGGAACTTTGTGCTCCCCACTCCCTCCACATTCGGACCATCATCCTTTCTATGCACGGCAAGGAACTTTGTGCTCTCCACTAACTCCAAGATGGGACTATCATTCTTGCTATGCACCGCAAGGAACTTTGTGCTCCCCACTCCCTCCATGACGTGACGATCATCCTTTCTATGCACCTCAAAAAACTTTGTGCTCCCCACTCCCACCACGATGGAACCATCATACTTGCTATGCACCTCAAGGAACTTTGTGCTCCCTACTCCCTCCACGATTGGACAATCATCCTTGCTATGGACAGCAAGGAACTTTGTGCTCCACACACCCTCGACGATGTGACCATCATCCTTTCTCTGCACCGCAAGGAACTTTGTGCTCCCCACTCCCTCCACGATGGGACCATCATCCTTTCTATGCACCTCAAAGAACTTTGTGCTCCCCACTCCCTCCACGATGGGAACATCATCCTTGCTATGCACCGCAAGGAACTTTGTGCTCTCCACTCCCTCCACGATGGGACCATCATCCTTTCTATGCACTTCAAAGAACTTTGTGCTCCCCACTCCCTACACGATGGGACCATCATCCTTGCTATGCACCGTAAGGAACTTTGTGCTCCCCGCTCCCTCCACGATGGGACCAATATCCTTGCTTTGCACTGCAAATAACTTTGTGCTCCCCACTCCCTCCATGATGGGACCATCATTCTGTATATGCACCGCAAGGAAATTTATGCTTCCCACTCCCTCCATGATGGGACCATTATCCTTTCTATGCACCGCTAGGAACTTTGCGCTCCCCACTCCCTCCATGATGGGACCATCATCCTTTGTATGCACAACAATGAATTTTGCGCTCCCCACTCCCTCCACGATGCCACCATCATCCTTGCTATGCACCTCAAAGAACATTGTGCTCTCCACTCCCTCCACGATGGGACCATCATCCTTGCTATGCACCGCAAGGAACTTTGTCTTCCCCACTCCCTCCACGATGGGACCATCATCCTTTCTATGCACTTCAAAGAACTTTGTGCTCCCCACTCCCTCCACGATGGGACCATCATCCTTGCTATGCACCGCAAGGAACTTTGTGCTCCCCACTCCCTCCACGATGGGACCAATATCCTTGATTTGCACTGCAAGGAACTTTATGCTTCCCACTCCCTCCATGATGGGACCATTCTCCTTTCTATGCACCGCTAGTAACTTTGCGCTCCCCAGTCCCTCCATGATGGGACCATCATCCTTTCCAAGCACCGCAAGAAACATTGTGCTCCCCACTCACTCCATGATGGGACCATCATTCTTGCTATGCACCACAAGGAACTTTGCGATCTCCACTCCCTCCACGATGGGACCATAATCCTTTCTATGCATCTGTAAGGAAATTTGTGCTCCCCACTCCCTCCACGATGCGACCATCATCCTTGCTATGCACCGCAAGGAACTTTGTGTTCCCAACTCCCTCCACGATGGGACTATAATCCTTTCTATGCACCTTAAAGACATTTGTGCACCTCACTCCCACCACGATGGCACCATCATCCTTGCTATGCAGCGCAAGGAACTCTCAGCTCCCCATTCCCTCCACGATGGGACGATAATCCTTGCTATGCACCACAAGGAACTTTGTGCTCCCCACTCCCTCCACGATGGGACCATCATCCTTGCTCTGCACCTCAAAGATCTTTGTGCTCCCCACTCCCTCCACGATGGGACCATCATCCTTGCTATGCACCGCAAGGAACTTTGTGCTGCCCACTCCCTCCACAATGGGACCATCATCCTTGCTATGCACTGCAAGGAACTTTTTGCTCCACACTCCCTCCACCCTGGGACCATCATCCTTGCTATGCACTGCAAGGAACTTTGCTCTCCCCACACCCTCCTCCATGGGACAATCATCCTTGCAGTGCAGCGCAAGGAACTTTGTGCTCCCCACTCGCTCCACGATGGGAACATCATCCTTGCTATGCACCGCAAGGAACTTTGTGCTCCCCACTCCCTTCATGATGGGACCATCATTCTGTATATGCACCGCAAGGAACTTTATGCTTCCCACTCCCTCCATGATGGGACCATTATCCTTTCTATGCACCGCTAGGAACTTTGCGCTCCCCACTCCCTCCATGATGGGACCATCATCCTTTCTATGCACAACAATGAATTTTGCGCTCCCCACTCCCTCCACGATGCCACCATCATCCTTGCTATGCACCTCAAAGAACATTGTGCTCCCCACTCCCTCCACGATGGGACAATCATCCTTGCTATGCACCGCAAGGAACTTTGTCTTCCCCACTCCCTCCACGATGGGACCATCATCCTTTCTATGCACTTCAAAGAACTTTGTGCTCCCCACTCCCTCCACGATGGGACCATCATCCTTGCTATGCACCGCAAGGAACTTTGTGATCCCCACTCCCTCCACGATGGGACCAATATCCTTGATTTGCACTGCAAGGAACTTTATGCTTCCCACTCCCTCCATGATGGGACCATTCTCCTTTCTATGCACCGCTAGTAACTTTGCGCTCCCCACTCCCTCCATGATGGGACCATCATCCTTTCCAAGCACCGCAAGAAACATTGTGCTCCCCACTCACTCCATGATGGGACCATCATCCTTGCTATGCACCACAAGGAACTTTGCGATCTCCACTCCCTCCACGATGGGACCATAATCCTTTCTATGCATCTGTAAGGAAATTTGTGCTCCCCACTCCCTCCACGATGCGACCATCATCCTTGCTACGCACCGCAAGGAACTTTGTGTTCCCAACTCCCTCTACGATGGGACTATCATCCTTTCTATGCACCTTAAAGAAAATTGTGCACCTCACTCCCGCCACGATGGCACCATCATCTTTGCTATGCACCGCAAGGAACTATCAGCTCCCCATTCCCTCCACGATGGGACCATAATCCTTGCTATGCACCACAAGGAACTTTGTGCACCCCACTCCCTCCACGATGGGACCATCATCCTTGCTCTGCACCTCAAAGATCTTTGTGCTCCCCACTCCCTCCACGATGGGACCATCATCCTTGCTATGCACCGCAAGGAACTTTATGCTGCCCACTCCCTCCACAATGGGACCATCATCCTTGCTATGCACTGCAAGGAACTTTTTGCTCCACACTCCCTCCACCCTGGGACCATCATCCTTGCTATGCACTGCAAGGAACTTTGTGCTCCCCACGCCCTCCTCCATGGGACAATCATCCTTGCAGTGCAGCGCAAGGAACTTTGTGCTCCCCACTCGCTCCACGATGGGAACATCATCCTTGCTATGCACCGCAAGGAACTTTGTGCTCCCCACTCCCTCCACATTCGGACCATCATTCTTTCTATGCACGGCAAGGAACTTTGTGCTCCCCACTCACTCCAAGATGGGACTATCATCCTTGCTATGCACAGCAAGGAACTTTGTGCTCCCCACTCCCTCCATGACGTGACGATCATCCTTTCTATGCACCTTAAAGAAATTTGTGCACCTCACTCCCGCCACGATGGCACCATCATCCTTGCTATGCACCGCAAGGAACTATCAGCTCCCCATTCCCTCCACGATGGGACCATAATCCTTGCTATGCACCACAAGGACCTTTGTGCTCCCCACTCCCTCCACGATGGGACCATCATCCTTGCTCTGCACCTCAAAGATATTTGTGCTGCCCACTCCCTTCATGATGGGGCCATCATCCTTGCTATGCACCGCAAGGAACTTTGTGCTGCCCACTCCCTCCACAATGGGACCATCATCCTTGCTATGCACTGCAAGGAACTTTTTGCTCCACACTCCCTCCACCCTGGGACCATCATCCTTGCTATGCACTGCAATGAACATTGCTCTCCCCACACCCTCCTCCATGGGACAATCATCCTTGCAGTGCAGCGCAAGGAACTTTGTGCTCCCCACTCGCTCCACGATGGGAACATCATCCTTGCTATGCACCGCAAGGAACTTTGTGCTCCCCACTCCCTCCACGATGGGACCAATATCCTTGATTTGCACTGCAAGGAACTTTATGCTTCCCACTCCCTCCATGATGGGACCATTCTCCTTTCTATGCACCGCTAGTAACTTTGCGCTCCCCACTCCCTCCAAGATGGGACCATCATCCTTTCCAAGCACCGCAAGAAACATTGTGCTCCCCACTCACTCCATGATGGGACCATCATCCTTGCTATGCACCACAAGGAACTTTGCGATATACACTCCCTCCACGATGGGACCATAATCCTTTCTATGCATCTGTAAGGAAATTTGTGCTCCCCACTTCCTCCACGATGCGACCATCATCCTTGCTATGCACCGCAAGGAACTTTGTGTTCCCAACTCCCTCCACGATGGGACTATCATCCTTTCTATGCACCGTAAAGAAATTTGTGCACCTCACTCCCGCCACGATGGCACCATCATCCTTGCTATGCACCGCAAGGAACTATCAGCTCCACATTCCCTCCACGATGGGACCATAATCCTTGCTATGCACCACAAGGAACTTTGTGCTCCCCACTCCCTCCACGATGGGACCATCATCCTTGCTCTGCACCTCAAAGATCTTTGTGCTCCCCACTCCCTCCACGATGGGACCATCATCCTTGCTATGCACCGCAAGGAACTTTGTGCTGCCCACTCCCTCCACAATGGGACCATCATCCTTGCTATGCACTGCAAGGAACTTTTTGCTCCACACTCCCTCCACCCTGGGACCATCATCCTTGCTATGCACTGCAAGGAAATTTGTGCTCCCCACGCCCTCCTCCATGGGACAATCATCCTTGCAGTACAGCGCAAGGAACTTTGTGCTCCCCACTCGCTCCACGATGGGAACATCATCCTTGCTATGCACCGCAAGGAACTTTGTGCTCCCCACTCCCTCCACATTCGGACCATCATCCTTTCTATGCACGGAAAGGAACTTTGTGGTCTCCACTAACTCCAAGATGGGACTATCATTCTTGCTATGCACCGCAAGGAACTTTGTGCTCCCCACTCCCTCCATGACGTGACGATCATCCTTTCTATGCACCTCAAAAAACTTTGTGCTCCCCACTCCCTCCACGATGCCACCATCATCCTTTCTATGCACTTCAAAGAACTTTGTGCTCCCCACTCCCTCCACGATGGGACCATCATTCTGTATATGCACCGCAAGGAAATTTATGCTTCCCACTCCCTCCATGATGGGACCATTATCCTTTCTATGCACCGCTAGGAACTTTGCGCTCCCCACTCCCTCCATGATGGGACCATCATCCTTTGTATGCACAACAATGAATTTTGCGCTCCCCACTCCCTCCACGATGCCACCATCATCCTTGCTATGCACCTCAAAGAACATTGTGCTCCCCACTCCCTCCACGATGGGACCATCATCCTTGCTATGCACCGCAAGGAACTTTGTCTTCCCCACTCCCTCCACGAAGGGACCATCATCCTTTCTATGCACTTCAAAGAACTTTGTGCTCCCCACTCCCTCCACGATGGGACCATCATCCTTGCTATGCACCGCAAGGAACTTTGTGCTCCCCACTCCCTCCACGATGGGACCAATATCCTTGATTTGCACTGCAAGGAACTTTATGCTTCCCACTCCCTCCATGATGGGACCATTCTCCTTTCTATGCACCGCTAGTAACTTTGCGCTCCCCACTCCCTCCATGATGGGACCATCATCCTTTCCAAGCACCGCAAGAAACATTGTGCTCCCCACTCACTCCATGATGGGACCATCATTCTTGCTATGCACCACAAGGAACTTTGCGATCTCCACTCCCTCCACGATGGGACCATAATCCTTTCTATGCATCTGTAAGGAAATTTGTGCTCCCCACTCCCTCCACGATGCGACCATCATCCTTGCTATGCACCGCAAGGAACTTTGTGTTCCCAACTCCCTCCACGATGGGACTATAATCCTTTCTATGCACCTTAAAGACATTTGTGCACCTCACTCCCGCCACGATGGCACCATCATCCTTGCTATGCACCGCAAGGAACTCTCAGCTCCCCATTCCCTCCACGATGGGACGATAATCCTTGCTATGCACCACAAGGAACTTTGTGCTCCCCACGCCCTCCTCCATGGGACAATCATCCTTGCAGTGCAGCGCAAGGAACTTTGTGCTCCCCACTCGCTCCACGATGGGAACATCATCCTTGCTATGCACCGCAAGGAACTTTGTGCTCCCCACTCCCTCCACATTCGGACCATCATCCTTTCTATGCACGGCAAGGAACTTTGTGCTCCCCACTCACTCCAAGATGGGACTATCATCCTTGCTATGCACAGCAAGGAACTTTGTGCTCCCCACTCCCTCCATGACGTGACGATCATCCTTTCTATGCACCTTAAAGAAATTTGTGCACCTCACTCCCGCCACGATGGCACCATCATCCTTGCTATGCACCGCAAGGAACTATCAGCTCCCCATTCCCTCCACGATGGGACCATAATCCTTGCTATGCACCACAAGGACCTTTGTGCTCCCCACTCCCTCCACGATGGGACCATCATCCTTGCTCTGCACCTCAAAGATTTTTGTGCTGCCCACTCCCTCCATGATGGGGCCATCATCCTTGCTATGCACCGCAAGGAACTTTGTGCTGCCCACTCCCTCCACAATGGGACCATCATCCTTGCTATGCACTGCAAGGAACTTTTTGCTCCACACTCCCTCCACCCTGGGACCATCATCCTTGCTATGCACTGCAAGGAACTTTGCTCTCCCCACACCCTCCTCCATGGGACAATCATCCTTGCAGTGCAGCGCAAGGAACTTTGTGCTCCCCACTCGCTCCCCGATGGGAACATCATCCTTGCTATGCACCGCAAGGAACTTTGTGCTCCCCACTCCCTCCACGATGGGACCAATATCCTTGATTTGCACTGCAAGGAACTTTATGCTTCCCACTCCCTCCATGATGGGACCATTCTCCTTTCTATGCACCGCTAGTAACTTTGCGCTCCCCACTCCCTCCAAGATGGGACCATCATCCTTTCCAAGCACCGCAAGAAACATTGTGCTCCCCACTCACTCCATGATGGGACCATCATCCTTGCTATGCACCACAAGGAACTTTGCGATATACACTCCCTCCACGATGGGACCATAATCCTTTCTATGCATCTGTAAGGAAATTTGTGCTCCCCACTCCCTCCACGATGCGACCATCATCCTTGATATGCACCGCAAGGAACTTTGTGTTCCCAACTCCCTCCACGATGGGACTATCATCCTTCTATGCACCGTAAAGAAATTTGTGCACCTCACTCCCGCCACGATGGCACCATCATCCTTGCTATGCACCGCAAGGAACTATCAGCTCCACATTCCCTCCACGATGGGACCATAATCCTTGCTATGCACCACAAGGAACTTTGTGCTCCCCACTCCCTCCACGATGGGACCATCATCCTTGCTCTGCACCTCAAAGATCTTTGTGCTCCCCACTCCCTCCACGATGGGACCATCATCCTTGCTATGCACCGCAAGGAACTTTGTGCTGCCCACTCCCTCCACAATGGGACCATCATCCTTGCTATGCACTGCAAGGAACTTTTTGCTCCACACTCCCTCCACCCTGGGACCATCATCCTTGCTATGCACTGCAAGGAACTTTGTGCTCACAACGCCCTCCTCCATGGGACAATCATCCTTGCAGTACAGCGCAAGGAACTTTGTGCTCCCCACTCGCTCCACGATGGGAACATCATCCTTGCTATGCACCGCAAGGAACTTTGTGCTCCCCACTCCCTCCACATTCGGACCATCATCCTTTCTATGCACGGCAAGGAACTTTGTGCTCTCCACTAACTCCAAGATGGGACTATCATTCTTGCTATGCACCGCAAGGAACTTTGTGCTCCCCACTCCCTCCATGACGTGACGATCATCCTTTCTATGCACCTCAAAAAACTTTGTGCTCCCCACTCCCACCACGATGGAACCATCATACTTGCTATGCACCTCAAGGAACTTTGTGCTCCCTACTCCCTCCACGATTGGACAATCATCCTTGCTATGGACAGCAAGGAACTTTGTGCTCCACACACCCTCGACGATGTGACCATCATCCTTTCTCTGCACCGCAAGGAACTTTGTGCTCCCCACTCCCTCCACGATGGGACCATCATCCTTTCTATGCACCTCAAAGAACTTTGTGCTCCCCACTCCCTCCACGATGGGAACATCATCCTTGCTATGCACCGCAAGGAACTTTGTGCTCTCCACTCCCTCCACGATGGGACCATCATCCTTTCTATGCACTTCAAAGAACTTTGTGCTCCCCACTCCCTACACGATGGGACCATCATCCTTGCTATGCACCGTAAGGAACTTTGTGCTCCCCGCTCCCTCCACGATGGGACCAATATCCTTGCTTTGCACTGCAAATAACTTTGTGCTCCCCACTCCCTCCATGATGGGACCATCATTCTGTATATGCACCGCAAGGAAATTTATGCTTCCCACTCCCTCCATGATGGGACCATTATCCTTTCTATGCACCGCTAGGAACTTTGCGCTCCCCACTCCCTCCATGATGGGACCATCATCCTTTGTATGCACAACAATGAATTTTGCGCTCCCCACTCCCTCCACGATGCCACCATCATCCTTGCTATGCACCTCAAAGAACATTGTGCTCTCCACTCCCTCCACGATGGGACCATCATCCTTGCTATGCACCGCAAGGAACTTTGTCTTCCCCACTCCCTCCACGATGGGACCATCATCCTTTCTATGCACTTCAAAGAACTTTGTGCTCCCCACTCCCTCCACGATGGGACCATCATCCTTGCTATGCACCGCAAGGAACTTTGTGCTCCCCACTCCCTCCACGATGGGACCAATATCCTTGATTTGCACTGCAAGGAACTTTATGCTTCCCACTCCCTCCATGATGGGACCATTCTCCTTTCTATGCACCGCTAGTAACTTTGCGCTCCCCAGTCCCTCCATGATGGGACCATCATCCTTTCCAAGCACCGCAAGAAACATTGTGCTCCCCACTCACTCCATGATGGGACCATCATTCTTGCTATGCACCACAAGGAACTTTGCGATCTCCACTCCCTCCACGATGGGACCATAATCCTTTCTATGCATCTGTAAGGAAATTTGTGCTCCCCACTCCCTCCACGATGCGACCATCATCCTTGCTATGCACCGCAAGGAACTTTGTGTTCCCACTCCCTCCACGATGGGACTATAATCCTTTCTATGCACCTTAAAGACATTTGTGCACCTCACTCCCACCACGATGGCACCATCATCCTTGCTATGCAGCGCAAGGAACTCTCAGCTCCCCATTCCCTCCACGATGGGACGATAATCCTTGCTATGCACCACAAGGAACTTTGTGCTCCCCACTCCCTCCACGATGGGACCATCATCCTTGCTCTGCACCTCAAAGATCTTTGTGCTCCCCACTCCCTCCACGATGGGACCATCATCCTTGCTATGCACCGCAAGGAACTTTGTGCTGCCCACTCCCTCCACAATGGGACCATCATCCTTGCTATGCACTGCAAGGAACTTTTTGCTCCACACTCCCTCCACCCTGGGACCATCATCCTTGCTATGCACTGCAAGGAACTTTGCTCTCCCCACACCCTCCTCCATGGGACAATCATCCTTGCAGTGCAGCGCAAGGAACTTTGTGCTCCCCACTCGCTCCACGATGGGAACATCATCCTTGCTATGCACCGCAAGGAACTTTGTGCTCCCCACTCCCTCCACGATGGGACCAATATCCTTGATTTGCACTGCAAGGAACTTTATGCTTCCCACTCCCTCCATGATGGGACCATTCTCCTTTCTATGCACCGCTAGTAACTTTGCGCTCCCCACTCCCTCCAAGATGGGACCATCATCCTTTCCAAGCACCGCAAGAAACATTGTGCTCCCCACTCACTCCATGATGGGACCATCATCCTTGCTATGCACCACAAGGAACTTTGCGATATACACTCCCTCCACGATGGGACCATAATCCTTTCTATGCATCTGTAAGGAAATTTGTGCTCCCCACTCCCTCCACGATGCGACCATCATCCTTGCTATGCACCGCAAGGAACTTTGTGTTCCCAACTCCCTCCACGATGGGACTATCATCCTTTCTATGCACCGTAAAGAAATTTGTGCACCTCACTCCCGCCACGATGGCACCATCATCCTTGCTATGCACCGCAAGGAACTATCAGCTCCACATTCCCTCCACGATGGGACCATAATCCTTGCTATGCACCACAAGGAACTTTGTGCTCCCCACTCCCTCCACGATGGGACCATCATCCTTGCTCTTCACCTCAAAGATCTTTGTGCTCCCCAATCCCTCCACGATGGGACCATCATCCTTGCTATGCACCGCAAGGAACTTTGTGCTGCCCACTCCCTCCACAATGGGACCATCATCCTTGCTATGCACTGCAAGGAACTTTTTGCTCCACACTCCCTCCACCCTGGGACCATCATCCTTGCTATGCACTGCAAGGAACTTTGTGCTCCCCACGTCCTCCTCCATGGGACAATCATCCTTGCAGTACAGCGCAAGGAACTTTGTGCTCCCCACTCGCTCCACGATGGGAACATCATCCTTGCTATGCACCGCAAGGAACTTTGTGCTCCCCACTCCCTCCACATTCGGACCATCATCCTTTCTATGCACGGCAAGGAACTTTGTGCTCTCCACCAACTCCAAGATGGGACTATCATTCTTGCTATGCACCGCAAGGAACTTTGTGCTCCCCACTCCCTCCATGACGTGACGATCATCCTTTCTATGCACCTCAAAAAACTTTGTGCTCCCCACTCCCACCACGATGGAACCATCATACTTGCTATGCACCTCAAGGAACTTTGTGCTCCCTACTCCCTCCACGATTGGACAATCATCCTTGCTATGGACAGCAAGGAACTTTGTGCTCCACACACCCTCGACGATGTGACCATCATCCTTTCTCTGCACCGCAAGGAACTTTGTGCTCCCCACTCCCTCCACGATGGGACCATCATCCTTTCTATGCACCTCAAAGAACTTTGTGCTCCCCACTCCCTCCACGATGGGAACATCATCCTTGCTATGCACCGCAAGGAACTTTGTGCTCTCCACTCCCTCCACGATGGGACCATCATCCTTTCTATGCACTTCAAAGAACTTTGTGCTCCCCACTCCCTACACGATGGGACCATCATCCTTGCTATGCACCGCAAGGAACTTTGTGCTCCCCGCTCCCTCCACGATGGGACCAATATCCTTGCTTTGCACTGCAAATAACTTTGTGCTCCCCACTCCCTCCATGATGGGACCATCATTCTGTATATGCACCGCAAGGAAATTTATGCTTCCCACTCCCTCCATGATGGGACCATTATCCTTTCTATGCACCGCTAGGAACTTTGCGCTCCCCACTCCCTCCATGATGGGACCATCATCCTTTCTATGCACAACAATGAATTTTGCGCTGCCCACTCCCTCCACGATGCCACCATCATCCTTGCTATGCACCTCAAAGAACATTGTGCTCCCCACTCCCTCCACGATGGGACCATCATCCTTGCTATGCACCGCAAGGAACTTTGTCTTCCCCACTCCCTCCACGATGGGACCATCATCCTTTCTATGCACTTCAAAGAACTTTGTGCTCCCCACTCCCTCCACGATGGGACCATCATCCTTGCTATGCACCGCAAGGAACTTTGTGCTCCCCACTCCCTCCACGATGGGACCAATATCCTTGATTTGCACTGCAAGGAACTTTATGCTTCCCACTCCCTCCATGATGGGACCATTCTCCTTTCTATGCACCGCTAGTAACTTTCCGCTCCCCACTCCCTCCATGATGGGACCATCATCCTTTCCAAGCACCGCAAGAAACATTGTGCTCCCCACTCACTCCATGATCGGACCATCATTCTTGCTATGCACCACAAGGAACTTTGCGATCTCCACTCCCTCCACGATGGGACCATAATCCTTTCTATGCATCTGTAAGGAAATTTGTGCTCCCCACTCCCTCCACGATGCGACCATCATCCTTGCTATGCACCGCAAGGAACTTTGTGTTCCCAACTCCCTCCACGATGGGACTATAATCCTTTCTATGCACCTTAAAGACATTTGTGCACCTCACTCCCGCCACGATGGCACCATCATCCTTGCTATGCACCGCAAGGAACTCTCAGCTCCCCATTCCCTCCACGATGGGACCATAATCCTTGCTATGCACCACAAGGAACTTTGTGCTCCCCACTCCCTCCACGATGGGACCATCATCCTTGCTCTGCACCTCAAAGATCTTTGTGCTCCCCACTCCCTCCACGATGGGACCATCATCCTTGCTATGCACCGCAAGGAACTTTGTGCTGCCCACTCCCTCCACAATGGGACCATCATCCTTGCTATGCACTGCAAGGAACTTTTTGCTCCACACTCCCTCCACCCTGGGACCATCATCCTTGCTATGCACTGCAAGGAACTTTGTGCTCCCCACGCCCTCCTCCATGGGACAATCATCCTTGCAGTGCAGCGCAAGGAACTTTGTGCTCCCCACTCGCTCCACGATGGGAACATCATCCTTGCTATGCACCGCAAGGAACTTTGTGCTCCCCACTCCCTCCACATTCGGACCATCATCCTTTCTATGCACGGCAATGAACTTTGTGCTCCCCACTCACTCCAAGATGGGACTATCATCCTTTCTATGCACCGCAAGGAACTTTGTGCTCCCCACTCCCTCCATGACGTGACGATCATCCTTTCTATGCACCTCAAAAAACTTTGTGCTCCCCACTCCCACCACGATGGAACCATCATACTTGCTATGCACATCAAGGAACTTTGTGCTCTCCACTCCCTCCACGATGGGACCATCATCCTTTCTATGCACTTCAAAGAACTTTGTGCTCCGCACTCCCTACACGATGGGACCATCATCCTTGCTATGCACCGCAAGGAACTTTGTGCTCCCCGCTCCCTCCACGATGGGACCAATATCCTTGCTTTGCACTGCAAATAACTTTGTGCTCCCCACTCCCTCCATGATGGGACCATCATTCTGTATATGCACCACAAGGAAATTTATGCTTCCCACTCCCTCCATGATGGGACCATTATCCTTTCTATTCACCGCTAGGAACTTTGCGCTCCCCACTCCCTCCATGATGGGACCATCATCCTTTCTATGCACAACAATGAATTTTGCGCTCCCCACTCCCTCCACGATGCCACCATCATCCTTGCTATGCACCTCAAAGAACATTTTGCTCCCCACTCCCTCCACGATGGGACCATCATCCTTGCTATGCACCCCAAGGAACTTTGTCTTCCCCACTCCCTCCACGATGGGACCATCATCCTTTCTATGCACTTCAAAGAACTTTGTGCTCCCCACTCCATCCACGATGGGACCATCATCCTTGCTATGCACCGCAAGGAACTTTGTGCTCCCCACTGCCTCCACGATGGGACCAATATCCTTGATTTGCACTGCTAGGAACTTTATGCTTCCCACTCCCTCAATGATGGGACCATTCTCCTTTCTATGCACCGCTAGTAACTTTGCGCTCCCCACTCCCTCCATGATGGGACCATCATCCTTTCCAAGCACCGCAAGAAACATTGTGCTCCCCACTCACTCCATGATGGGACCATCATCCTTGCTATGCACCACAAGGAACTTTGCGATCTCCACTCACTCCACGATGGGACCATAATCCTTTCAATGCATCTGAAAGGAAATTTGTGCTCCCCACTCCCTCCACGATGCGACCATCATCCTTGCTATGCACCGCAAGGAACTTTGTGTTCCCAACTCCCTCCACGATGGGACTATCATCCTTTCTATGCACCTTAAAGAAATTTGTGCACCTCACTCCCGCCACGATGGCACCATCATCCTTGCTATGCACCACAAGGAACTTTGTGCTCCCCACTCCCTCCATGACGTGACGATCATCCTTTCTATGCACCTCAAAAAACTTTGTGCTCCCCACTCCCACCACGATGGAACCATCATACTTGCTATGCACCTCAAGGAACTTTGTGCTCCCTACTCCCTCCACGATTGGACAATCATCCTTGCTATGGACAGCAAGGAACTTTGTGCTCCACACACCCTCGACGATGTGACCATCCTCCTTTCTCTGCACCGCAAGGAACTTTGTGCTCCCCACTCCCTCCACGATGGGACCATCATCCTTTCTATGCACCTCAAAGAACTTTGTGCTCCCCACTCCCTCCACGATGGGAACATTATCCTTGCTATGCACTGCAAGGAACTTTGTGCTCTCCACTCCCTCCACGATGGGACCATCATCCTTTCTATGCACTTCAAAGAACTTTGTGCTCCCCACTCCCTACACGATGGGACCATCATCCTTGCTATGCACCGCAAGGAACTTTGTGCTCCCCGCTCCCTCCACGATGGGACCAATATCCTTGCTTTGCACTGCAAATAACTTTGTGCTCCCCACTCCCTCCATGATGGGACCATCATTCTGTATATGCACCGCAAGGAAATTTATGCTTCCCACTCCCTGCATGATGGGACCATTATCCTTTCTATTCACCGCTAGGAACTTTGCGCTCCCCACTCCCTCCATGATGGGACCATCATCCTTTCTATGCACAACAATGAATTTTGCGCTCCCCACTCCCTCCACGATGCCACCATCATCCTTGCTATGCAACTCAAAGAACATTTTGCTCCCCACTCCCTCCACGATGGGACCATCATCCTTGCTATGCACCCCAAGGAACATTGTCTTCCCCACTCCCTCCACGATGGGACCATCATCCTTTCTATGCACTTCAAAGAACTTTGTGCTCCCCACTCCCTCCACGATGGGACCATCATCCTTGCTATGCACCGCAAGGAACTTTGTGCTCCCCACTCCCTCCACGATGGGACCAATATCCTTGATTTGCACTGCAAGGAACTTTATGCTTCCCACTCCCTCAATGATGGGACCATTTTCCTTTCTATGCACCGCTAGTAACTTTGCGCTCCCCACTCCCTCCATGATGGGACCATCATCCTTTCCAAGCACCGCAAGAAACATTGTGCTCCCCACTCACTCCATGATGGGACCATCATCCTTGCTATGCACCACAAGGAACTTTGCGATCTCCACTCACTCCACGATGGGACCATAATCCTTTCAATGCATCTGAAAGGAAATTTGTGCTCCCCACTCCCTCCACGATGCGACCATCATCCTTGCTATGCACCGCAAGGAACTTTGTGTTCCCAACTCCCTCCACGATGGGACTATCATCCTTTCTATGCACCTTAAAGAAATTTGTGCACCTCACTCCCGCCACGATGGCACCATCATCCTTGCTATGCACCCCAAGGAACTATCAGCTCCCCATTACCTCCACGATGGGACCATAATCCTTGCTATGCACCACAAGGAACTTTGTGCTCCCCACTCCCTCCACGATGGGACCATCATCCTTGCTCTGCACCTCAAAAATCTTTGTGCTCCCCACTCCCTCCACGATGGGACCATCATCCTTGCTATGCACCGCAAGGAACTTTGTGCTGCCCACTCCCTCCACAATGGGACCATCATCCTTGCTATGCACTGCAAGGAACTTTTTGCTCCACACTCCCTCCACCCTGGGACCATCATCCTTGCTATGCACTGCAAGGAACTTTGTGCTCCCCACGCCCTCCTCCATGGGACAATCATCCTTGCAGTGCAGCGCAAGGAACTTTGTGCTCCCCACTCGCTCCACGATGGGAACATCATCCTTGCTATGCACCGCAAGGAACTTTGTGCTCCCCACTCCCTCCACATTCGGACCATCATCCTTTCTATGCACGGCAAGGAACTTTGTGCTCCCCACTCACTCCAAGATGGGACTATCATCCTTACCAAGCACCGCAAGAAACATTGTGCTCCCCACTCACTCCATGATGGGACCATTATCCTTTCTATGCACCACAAGGAACTTTGCGTCTCCACTCCCTCCACGATGGGACCATAATCCTTTCTATGCATCTGTAAGGAAATTTGTGCTCCCCACTCCCTCCACGATGCGACCATCATCCTTGCTATGCACCGCAAGGAACTTTGTGTTCCCAACTCCCTCCACGATGGGACTATCATCCTTTCTATGCACCTTAAAGAAATTTGTGCACCTCACTCCCGCCACGATGGCACCATCATCCTTGCTATGCACCGCAAGGAACTATCAGCTCCCCATTCCCTCCACGATGGGACCATAATCCTTGCTATGCACCACAAGGAACTTTGTGCTCCACACTTCCTCCACGATGGGACCATCATCCTTGCTCTGCACGTCAAGGAACTTTGTGCTCCCCACGCCCTCCTCCATGGGACAATCATCCTTGCAGTGCAGCGCAAGGAACTTTGTGCTCCCCACTCGCTCCACGAAGGGAACATCATCCTTGCTATGCACCGCAAGGAACTTTGTGCTCCCCACTCCCTCCACATTCGGACCATCATCCTTTCTATGCACGGCAAGGAACTTTATGCTCCCCACTCACTCCAAGATGGGACTATCATCCTTGCTATGCTCCGCAAGGAACTTTGTGCTCCCCACTCCCTCCATGACGTGACGATCATCCTTTCTATGCACCTTAAAGAAATTTGTGCACCTCACTCCCGCCACGATGGCACCATCATCCTTGCTATGCACCGCAAGGAACTATCAGCTCCCCATTCCCTCCACGATGGGACCATCATCCTTTCTATGCACCTCAAAGAACTTTGTGCTCCCCACTCCCTCCACGATGGGAACATCATCCTTGCTATGCACCGCAAGGAACTTTGTGCTCTCCACTCCCTCCACGATGGGACCATCATCCTTTCTATGCACTTCGAAGAACTCTGTGCTCCCCACTCCCTACACGATGGGACCATCATCCTTGCTATGCACCGCAAGGAACTTTGTGCTCCCCGCTCCCTCCACGATGGGACCAATATCCTTGCTTTGCACTGCAAATAACTTTGTGCTCCCCACTCCCTCCATGATGGGACCACCATTCTGTATATGCACCGCAAGGAAATTTATGCTTCCCACTCCCTCCATGATGGGACCATTATCCTTTCTATGCACCGCTAGGAACTTTGCGCTCCCCACTCCCTCCATGATGGGACCATCATCCTTTCTATGCACAACAATGAATTTTGCGCTCCCCACTCCCTCCACGATGCCACCATCATCCTTGCTATGCACCTCAAAGAACATTGTGCTCCCCACTCCCTCCACGATGGGACCATCATCCTTGCTATTCACCGCAAGGAACTTTGTCTTCCCCACTCCCTCCACGATGGGACCATCATCCTTTCTATGCACTTCAAAGAACTTTGTGCTCCCCACTCCCTCCACGATGGGACCATCATCCTTGCTATGCACCGCAAGGAACTTTGTGCTCCCCACTCCCTCCACGATGGGACCAATATCCTTGATTTTCACTGCAAGGAACTTTATGCTTCCCACTCCCTCCATGATGGGACCATTCTCCTTTCTATGCACCGCTAGTAACTTTGCGCTCCCCACTCCCTCCATGATGGGACCATCATCCTTTCCAAGCACCGCAAGAAACATTCTGCTCCCCACTCACTCCATGATGGGACCATCATCCTTGCTATGCACCACAAGGAACTTTGCGATCTCCACTCCCTCCACGATGGGACCATAATCCTTTCTATGCATCTGTAAGGAAATTTGTGCTCCCCACTCCCTCCACGATGCGACCATCATCCTTGATATGCACCGCAAGGAACTTTGTGTTCCCAACTCCCTCTACGATGGGACTATCATCCTTTCTATGCACCTTAAAGAAATTTGTGCACCTCAATCCCGCCACGATGGCACCATCATCCTTGCTATGCACCGCAAGGAACTTTGTGTTCCCAACTCCCTCCACGATGGGACTATCATCCTTTCTATGCACCTTAAAGAAATTTGTGCACCTCACTCCCGCCACGATGGCACCATCATCCTTGCTATGCACCGCAAGGAACTATCAGCTCCCCATTCCCTCCACGATGGGACCATAATCCTTGCTATGCACCACAAGGAACTTTGTGCTCCCCACTCCCTCCACGATGGGACCATCATCCTTGCTCTGCACCTCAAAGATCTTTGTGCTCCCCACTCCCTCCACGATGGGACCATCATCCTTGCTATGCACCGCAAGGAACTTTGTGCTGCCCACTCCCTCCACAATGGGACCATCATCCTTGCTATGCACTGCAAGGAACTTTTTGCTCCACACTCCATCCACAATGGGACCATCATCCTTGCTATGCACTGCAAGGAACTTTGTGCTCCCCACGCCCTCCTCCATGGGACAAGCATCCTTGCAGTTCAGCTCAAGGAACTTTGTGCTCCCCACTCGCTCCACGATGGGAACATCATCCTTGCTATGCACCGCAAGGAACTTTGTGCTCCCCACTCCCTCCACATTCGGACCATCATCCTTTCTATGCACGGCAAGGAACTCTGTGCTCCCCACTCACTCCAAGATGGGAGTATCATCCTTGCTATGCACCGCAACGAACTTTGTGCTCCCACTCCCTCCATGACGTGACGATCATCCTTTCTATGCACCTCAAAAAACTTTGTGCTCCCCACTCCCACCACGATGGAACCATCATACTTGCTATGCACCTCAAGGAACTTTGTGCTCCCTACTCCCTCCACGATTGGACAATCATCCTTGCTATGGACAGCAAGGAACTTTGTGCTCCACACACCCTCGACGATGTGACCATCATCCTTTCTCTGCACCGCAAGGAACTTTGTGCTCCCCACTCCCTCCACGATGGGACCATCATCCTTTCTATGCACCTCAAAGAACTTTGTGCTCCCCACTCCCTCCACGATGGGAACATCATCCTTGCTATGCACCGCAAGGAACTTTGTGCTCTCCACTCCCTCCACGATGGGACCATCATCCTTTCTATGCACTTCAAAGAACTTTGTGCTCCCCACTCCCTACACGATGGGACCATCATCTCTGCTATGCACCGCAAGGAACTTTGTGCTCCCCGCTCCCTCCACGATGGGACCAATATCCTTGCTTTGCACTGCAAATAACTTTGTGCTCCTCACTCCCTCCGTGATGGGACCATCATTCTGTATATGCACCGCAAGTAACTTTATGCTTCCCACTCCCTCCATGATGGGCCCATTATCCTTTCTATGCACCGCTAGGAACTTTGCGCTCCCCACTCCCTCCATGATGGGACCATCATCCTTTCTATGCACAACAATGAATTTTGCGCTCCCCACTCCCGCCACGATGCCACCATCATCCTTGCTATGCACCTCAAAGAACATTGTGCTCCCCACTCCCTCCACGATGGGACCATCAACCTTGCTATGCACCGCAAGGAACTTTGTCTTCCCCACTCCCTCCACGATGGGACCATCATCCTTTCTATGCACTTCAAAGAACTTTGTGCTCCCCATTCCCTCCACGATGGGAGCATCACCCTTGCTATGCACCGCAAGGAACTTTGTGCTCCCCACTCCCTCCACGATGGGACAAATATCCTTGCTATGCACCGCAAGGAACTTTGTGCTCAACACTCCCTCCACGATGGGACCATCATCCTTGATATGCACTCCAAGGAACTTTGTGCTCCCCACTCCCTCCACTATGGGACCATCATTCTTTATATGCACTGCAAGGAACTTTATGCTCCACACTCCCTCCATGATGGTACCATCATCCTTTCAAAGCACCGCAAGGAACTTTGTGCTACCCACTCCCTCCACGATGGAACAATCATCGTTGCTATGCACCACAAGGACCTTTGTGCTCCCCACTCCCTCCAAGATGGGACCATTATCCTTCGTATGCACCGCAAGGAACTTTGTGCTCCCCACTCCCTGCACGATGGGACCATCATCCTTGATGTGCACCGCAAGGAACTTTGTGCTCCCCACTCCCTCCACGATGGGACCATCATCCTTTCTATCCAACTCAAAGAACTTTGTGCTCCCCAGTCCCTCCACGATTGAAACATCATCCTTGCTATGCACCATAAGGAACTTTGTGCTCTCCACTCCCTCCACGATGGGACTATCATCGTTTCTATGCACCTCAAAGAACTTTGTCCACCCCACTCCCTCCACGATGGGACCATCATCCTTTCTATGCACCGCCAGGAACTTTGTGCTCCCTACTCCCTCCACGATGGGACCATCATCCTTTCTATGCACCTCAAAGAACTTTGTGCTCCCCACTCCATCCACGATGGGACCATCATCCTTTATATGCACCTCAAAGAACTTTGTGCTCCCCACTCCCTCCACGATGGGACCATCATCCTTGCTATGCACCGCAAGGAACTTTGTGCTCCACGCTCCCTCCACGATGGGACCAATATCCTTGCTTTGCAGTGCAAATAACTTTGTGCTCCCCACTCCCTCCATGATGGGACCATCATTCTGTATATGCACCGCAAGGAACTTTATGCTTCCCAATCCCTCCATGATGGGACCATTATCCTTTCTATGCACCGCTAGGAACGTTGCGCTCCCCACTCCCTCCATGATGGGACCATCATCCTTTCTATGCACAACAATGAATTTTGCGCTCCCCACTCCCTCCACGATGCCACCATCATCCTTGCTGTGCACCTCAAAGAACATTGTGCTCCCCACTCCCTCCACGATGGGACCATCATCCTTGCTATGCACTTCAAAGAACTTTGTGCTCCCCACTCCCTCCACGATGGGACCATCATCCTTTCTATCCACCTCAAAGAACTTTGTGCTCCCCAGTCCCTCCACGATTGAAACATCATCCTTGCTATGCACCATAAGGAACTTTGTGCTCTCCACTCCCTCCACGATGGGACTATCATCGTTTCTATTCACCTCAAAGAACTTTGTCCACCCCACTCCCTCCACGATGGGACCATCATCCTTTCTATGCACCGCCAGGAACTTTATGCTCCCTACTCCCTCCACGATGGGACCATCATCCTTTCTATGCACCTCAAAGAACTTTGTGCTCCCCACTCCCTCCACGATGGGACCATCATCCTTTCTATGCACCTCAAAGAACTTTGTGCTCCCCACTCCCTCCACGATGGGAACAACATCCTTGCTATGCACCGCAAGGAACTTTGTGCTCTCCACTCCCTACACGATGGGACCATCATCCTTGCTATGCACCGCAAGGAACTTTGTGCTCCCCGCTCCCTCCACGATGGGACCAATATCCTTGCTTTGCACTGCAAATAACTTTGTGCTCCCCACTCCCTCCATGATGGGACCATCATTCTGTATATGCACCGCAAGGAACTTTATGCTTCCCACTCCCTCCATGATGGGACCATTATCCTTTCTATGCACCGCTAGGAACTTTGCGCTCCCCACTCCCTCCATGATGGGACCATCATCCTTTCTATGCACAACAATGAATTTTGCGCTCCCCACTCCCTCCACGATGCCACCATCATCCTTGCTATGCACCTCAAAGAACATTGTGCTCCCCACTCCCTCCACGATGGGACGATCATCCTTGCTATGCACCGCAAGGAACTTTGTCTTCCCCACTCCTTCCACGATGGGACCATCATCCTTTCTATGCACTTCAAAGAACTTTGTGCTCCCCACTCCCTCCACGATGGGACCATCATCCTTGATGTGCACCGCAAGGAACTTTGTGCTCCCCACTCCCTCCACGATGGAACAATCATCGTTGCTATGCACCACAAGGACCTTTGTGCTCCCCACTCCCTCCAAGATGGGACCATTATCCTTCGTATGCACCGCAAGGAACTTTGTGCTCCCCACTCCCTGCTCGATGGGTCCATCATCCTTGATGTGCACCGCAAGGAACTTTGTGCTCCCCACTCCCTCCACGATGGGACCATCATCCTTTCTATCCACCTCAAAGAACTTTGTGCTCCCCAGTCCCTCCACGATTGAAACATCATCCTTGCTATGCACCATAAGGAACTTTGTGCTCTCCACTCCCTCCACGATGGGACCATCATCGTTTCTATGCACCTCAAAGAACTTTGTCCACCCCACTCCCTCCACGATGGGACCATCATCCTTTCTATGCACCGCCAGGAACTTTGTGCTCCCTACTCCCTCCACGATGGAACCATCATCCTTTCTATGCACCTCAAAGAACCTTGTGCTCCCCACTCCCTCCACGATGGGGCCATCATCCTTTCTATGCACCTCAAAGAACTTTGTGCTCCCCACTCCCACCACGATGGGAACATCATCCTTGCTATGCACCGCAAGGAACTTTGTGCTCTCCACTCCCTACACGATGGGACCATCATCCTTGCTATGCACCGCAAGGAACTTTGTGCTCCCCGCTCCCTCCACGATGGGACCAATATCCTTGCTTTGCACTGCAAATAACTTTGTGCTCCCCACTCCCTCCATGATGGGACCATCATTCTGTATATGCACCGCAAGGAACTTTATGCTTCCCACTCCCTCCATGATGGGACCATTATCCTTTCTATGCACCGCTAGGAACTTTGCGCTCCCCACTCCCTCCATGATGGGACCATCATCCTTTCTATGCACAACAATGAATTTTGCGCTCCCCACTCCCTCCACGATGCCACCATCATCCTTGCTATGCACCTCAAAGAACATTGTGCTCCCCACTCCCTCCACGATGGGACCATCATCCTTGCTATGCACCGCAAGGAACTTTGTCTTCCCCACTCCCTCCACGATGGGACCATCATCCTTTCTATGCACTTCAAAGAACTTTGTGCTCCCCACTCCCTCCACGATGGGACCATCATCCTTGCTATGCACCGCAAGGAACTTTGTGCTCCCCACTCCCTCCACGATGGGACCAATATCCTTGATTTGCACTGCAAGGAACTTTATGCTTCCCACTCACTCCATGATGGGACCATTCTCCTTTCTATGCACCGCTAGTAACTTTGCGCTCCCCACTCCCTCCATGATGGGACCATCATCCTTACCAAGCACCGCAAGAAACATTGTGCTCCCCACTCACTCCATGATGGGACCATTATCCTTTCTATGCACCACAAGGAACTTTGCGTCTCCACTCCCTCCACGATGGGACCATAATCCTTTCTATGCATCTGTAAGGAAATTTGAGCTCCCCACTCCCTCCACGATGCGACCATCATCCTTGCTATGCACCGCAAGGAACTTTGTGTTCCCAACTCCCTCCACGATGGGACTATCATCCTTTCTATGCACCTTAAAGAAATTTGTGCACCTCACTCCCGCCACGATGGCACCATCATCCTTGCTATGCACCGCAAGGAACTATCAGCTCCCCATTCCCTCCACGATGGGACCATAATCCTTGCTATGCACCACAAGGTACTTTGTGCTCCACACTTCCTCCACGATGGGACCATCATCCTTGCTCTGCACGTCAAAGATCTTTGTGCTCCCCACACCCTCCACGATGGGACCATCATCCTTGCTATGCACCGCAAGGAACTTTGTGCTGCCCATTCCCTCCACAATGGGACCATCATCCTTGCTATGCACTGCAAGGAACTTTTTGCTCCACACTCCCTCCACCCTGGGACCATCATCCTTGCTATGCACTGCAAGGAACTTTGTGCTCCCCACGCCCTCCTCCATGGGACAATCATCCTTGCAGTGCAGCGCAAGGAACTTTATGCTCCACACTCCCTCCATGATGGTACCATCATCCTTTCAAAGCACCGCAAGGAACTTTGTGCTACCCACTCCCTCCACGATGGAACAATCATCGTTGCTATGCACCACAAGGACCTTTGTGCTCCCCACTCCCTCCAAGATGGGACCATTATCCTTCGTATGCACCGCAAGGAACTTTGTGCTCCCCACTCCCTGCACGATGGGACCATCATCCTTGATGTGCACCGCAAGGAACTTTGTGCTCCCCACTCCCTCCACGATGGGACCATCATCCTTTCTATCCAACTCAAAGAACTTTGTGCTCCCCAGTCCCTCCACGATTGAAACATCATCCTTGCTATGCACCATAAGGAACTTTGTGCTCTCCACTCCCTCCACGATGGGACTATCATCGTTTCTATGCACCTCAAAGAACTTTGTCCACCCCACTCCCTCCACGATGGGACCATCATCCTTTCTATGCACCGCCAGGAACTTTGTGCTCCCTACTCCCTCCACGATGGGACCATCATCCTTTCTATGCACCTCAAAGAACTTTGTGCTCCCCACTCCATCCACGATGGGACCATCATCCTTTATATGCACCTCAAAGAACTTTGTGCTCTCCACTCCCTACACGATGGGACCATCATCCTTGCTATGCACTGCAAGGAACTTTGTGCTCCACGCTCCCTCCACGATGGGACCAATATCCTTGCTTTGCAGTGCAAATAACTTTGTGCTCCCCACTCCCTCCATGATGGGACCATCATTCTGTATATGCACCGCAAGGAACTTTATGCTTCCCAATCCCTCCATGATGGGACCATTATCCTTTCTATGCACCGCTAGGAACGTTGCGCTCCCCACTCCCTCCATGATGGGACCATCATCCTTTCTATGCACAACAATGAATTTTGCGCTCCCCACTCCCTCCACGATGCCACCATCATCCTTGCTGTGCACCTCAAAGAACATTGTGCTCCCCACTCCCTCCACGATGGGACCATCATCCTTGCTATGCACTTCAAAGAACTTTGTGCTCCCCACTCCCTCCACGATGGGACCATCATCCTTTCTATCCACCTCAAAGAACTTTGTGCTCCCCAGTCCCTCCACGATTGAAACATCATCCTTGCTATGCACCATAAGGAACTTTGTGCTCTCCACTCCCTCCACGATGGGACTATCATCGTTTCTATTCACCTCAAAGAACTTTGTCCACCCCACTCCCTCCACGATGGGACCATCATCCTTTCTATGCACCGCCAGGAACTTTATGCTCCCTACTCCCTCCACGATGGGACCATCATCCTTTCTATGCACCTCAAAGAACTTTGTGCTCCCCACTCCCTCCACGATGGGACCATCATCCTTTCTATGCACCTCAAAGAACTTTGTGCTCCCCACTCCCTCCACGATGGGAACAACATCCTTGCTATGCACCGCAAGGAACTTTGTGCTCTCCACTCCCTACACGATGGGACCATCATCCTTGCTATGCACCGCAAGGAACTTTGTGCTCCCCGCTCCCTCCACGATGGGACCAATATCCTTGCTTTGCACTGCAAATAACTTTGTGCTCCCCACTCCCTCCATGATGGGACCATCATTCTGTATATGCACCGCAAGGAACTTTATGCTTCCCACTCCCTCCATGATGGGACCATTATCCTTTCTATGCACCGCTAGGAACTTTGCGCTCCCCACTCCCTCCATGATGGGACCATCATCCTTTCTATGCACAACAATGAATTTTGCGCTCCCCACTCCCTCCACGATGCCACCATCATCCTTGCTATGCACCTCAAAGAACATTGTGCTCCCCACTCCCTCCACGATGGGACGATCATCCTTGCTATGCACCGCAAGGAACTTTGTCTTCCCCACTCCTTCCACGATGGGACCATCATCCTTTCTATGCACTTCAAAGAACTTTGTGCTCCCCACTCCCTCCACGATGGGACCATCATCCTTGATGTGCACCGCAAGGAACTTTGTGCTCCCCACTCCCTCCACGATGGAACAATCATCGTTGCTATGCACCACAAGGACCTTTGTGCTCCCCACTCCCTCCAAGATGGGACCATTATCCTTCGTATGCACCGCAAGGAACTTTGTGCTCCCCACTCCCTGCACGATGGGTCCATCATCCTTGATGTGCACCGCAAGGAACTTTGTGCTCCCCACTCCCTCCACGATGGGACCATCATCCTTTCTATCCACCTCAAAGAACTTTGTGCTCCCCAGTCCCTCCACGATTGAAACATCATCCTTGCTATGCACCATAAGGAACTTTGTGCTCTCCACTCCCTCCACGATGGGACCATCATCGTTTCTATGCACCTCAAAGAACTTTGTCCACCCCACTCCCTCCACGATGGGACCATCATCCTTTCTATGCACCGCCAGGAACTTTGTGCTCCCTACTCCCTCCACGATGGAACCATCATCCTTTCTATGCACCTCAAAGAACCTTGTGCTCCCCACTCCCTCCACGATGGGGCCATCATCCTTTCTATGCACCTCAAAGAACTTTGTGCTCCCCACTCCCACCACGATGGGAACATCATCCTTGCTATGCACCGCAAGGAACTTTGTGCTCTCCACTCCCTACACGATGGGACCATCATCCTTGCTATGCACCGCAAGGAACTTTGTGCTCCCCGCTCCCTCCACGATGGGACCAATATCCTTGCTTTGCACTGCAAATAACTTTGTGCTCCCCACTCCCTCCATGATGGGACCATCATTCTGTATATGCACCGCAAGGAACTTTATGCTTCCCACTCCCTCCATGATGGGACCATTATCCTTTCTATGCACCGCTAGGAACTTTGCGCTCCCCACTCCCTCCATGATGGGACCATCATCCTTTCTATGCACAACAATGAATTTTGCGCTCCCCACTCCCTCCACGATGCCACCATCATCCTTGCTATGCACCTCAAAGAACATTGTGCTCCCCACTCCCTCCACGATGGGACCATCATCCTTGCTATGCACCGCAAGGAACTTTGTCTTCCCCACTCCCTCCACGATGGGACCATCATCCTTTCTATGCACTTCAAAGAACTTTGTGCTCCCCACTCCCTCCACGATGGGACCATCATCCTTGCTATGCACCGCAAGGAACTTTGTGCTCCCCACTCCCTCCACGATGGGACCAATATCCTTGATTTGCACTGCAAGGAACTTTATGCTTCCCACTCACTCCATGATGGGACCATTCTCCTTTCTATGCACCGCTAGTAACTTTGCGCTCCCCACTCCCTCCATGATGGGACCATCATCCTTACCAAGCACCGCAAGAAACATTGTGCTCCCCACTCACTCCATGATGGGACCATTATCCTTTCTATGCACCACAAGGAACTTTGCGTCTCCACTCCCTCCACGATGGGACCATAATCCTTTCTATGCATCTGTAAGGAAATTTGAGCTCCCCACTCCCTCCACGATGCGACCATCATCCTTGCTATGCACCGCAAGGAACTTTGTGTTCCCAACTCCCTCCACGATGGGACTATCATCCTTTCTATGCACCTTAAAGAAATTTGTGCACCTCACTCCCGCCACGATGGCACCATCATCCTTGCTATGCACCGCAAGGAACTATCAGCTCCCCATTCCCTCCACGATGGGACCATAATCCTTGCTATGCACCACAAGGTACTTTGTGCTCCACACTTCCTCCACGATGGGACCATCATCCTTGCTCTGCACGTCAAAGATCTTTGTGCTCCCCACACCCTCCACGATGGGACCATCATCCTTGCTATGCACCGCAAGGAACTTTGTGCTGCCCATTCCCTCCACAATGGGACCATCATCCTTGCTATGCACTGCAAGGAACTTTTTGCTCCACACTCCCTCCACCCTGGGACCATCATCCTTGCTATGCACTGCAAGGAACTTTGTGCTCCCCACGCCCTCCTCCATGGGACAATCATCCTTGCAGTGCAGCGCAAGGAACTTTGTGCTCCCCACTCGCTCCACGAAGGGAACATCATCCTTGCTATGCACCGCAAGGAACTTTGTGCTCCCCACTCCCTCCACATTCGGACCATCATCCTTTCTATGCACGGCAAGGAACTTTATGCTCCCCACTCACTCCAAGATGGGACTATCATCCTTGCTATGCTCCGCAAGGAACTTTGTGCTCCCCACTCCCTCCATGACGTGACGATCATCCTTTCTATGCACCTTAAAGAAATTTGTGCACCTCACTCCCGCCACGATGGCACCATCATCCTTGCTATGCACCGCAAGGAACTATCAGCTCCCCATTCCCTCCACGATGGGACCATCATCCTTTCTATGCACCTCAAAGAACTTTGTGCTCCCCACTCCCTCCACGATGGGAACATCATCCTTGCTATGCACCGCAAGGAACTTTGTGCTCTCCACTCCCTCCACGATGGGACCATCATCCTTTCTATGCACTTCAAAGAACTTTGTGCTCCCCACTCCCTACACGATGGGACCATCATCCTTGCTATGCACCGCAAGGAACTTTGTGCTCCCCGCTCCCTCCACGATGGGACCAATATCCTTGCTTTGCACTGCAAATAACTTTGTGCTCCCCACTCCCTCCATGATGGGACCACCATTCTGTATATGCACCGCAAGGAAATTTATGCTTCCCACTCCCTCCATGATGGGACCATTATCCTTTCTATGCACCGCTAGGAACTTTGCGCTCCCCACTCCCTCCATGATGGGACCATCATCCTTTCTATGCACAACAATGAATTTAGCGCTCCCCACTCCCTCCACGATGCCACCATCATCCTTGCTATGCACCTCAAAGAACATTGTGCTCCCCACTCCCTCCACGATGGGACCATCATCCTTGCTATTCACCGCAAGGAACTTTGTCTTCCCCACTCCCTCCACGATGGGACCATCATCCTTTCTATGCACTTCAAAGAACTTTGTGCTCCCCACTCCCTCCACGATGGGACCATCATCCTTGCTATGCACCGCAAGGAACTTTGTGCTCCCCACTCCCTCCACGATGGGACCAATATCCTTGATTTTCACTGCAAGGAACTTTATGCTTCCCACTCCCTCCATGATGGGACCATTCTCCTTTCTATGCACCGCTAGTAACTTTGCGCTCCCCACTCCCTCCATGATGGGACCATCATCCTTTCCAAGCACCGCAAGAAACATTCTGCTCCCCACTCACTCCATGATGGGACCATCATCCTTGCTATGCACCACAAGGAACTTTGCGATCTCCACTCCCTCCACGATGGGACCATAATCCTTTCTATGCATCTGTAAGGAAATTTGTGCTCCCCACTCCCTCCACGATGCGACCATCATCCTTGATATGCACCGCAAGGAACTTTGTGTTCCCAACTCCCTCTACGATGGGACTATCATCCTTTCTATGCACCTTAAAGAAATTTGTGCACCTCAATCCCGCCACGATGGCACCATCATCCTTGCTATGCACCGCAAGGAACTTTGTGTTCCCAACTCCCTCCACGATGGGACTATCATCCTTTCTATGCACCTTAAAGAAATTTGTGCACCTCACTCCCGCCACGATGGCACCATCATCCTTGCTATGCACCGCAAGGAACTATCAGCTCCCCATTCCCTCCACGATGGGACCATAATCCTTGCTATGCACCACAAGGAACTTTGTGCTCCCCACTCCCTCCACGATGGGACCATCATCCTTGCTCTGCACCTCAAAGATCTTTGTGCTCCCCACTCCCTCCACGATGGGACCATCATCCTTGCTATGCACCGCAAGGAACTTTGTGCTGCCCACTCCCTCCACAATGGGACCATCATCCTTGCTATGCACTGCAAGGAACTTTTTGCTCCACACTCCATCCACAATGGGACCATCATCCTTGCTATGCACTGCAAGGAACTTTGTGCTCCCCACGCCCTCCTCCATGGGACAAGCATCCTTGCAGTTCAGCTCAAGGAACTTTGTGCTCCCCACTCGCTCCACGATGGGAACATCATCCTTGCTATGCACCGCAAGGAACTTTGTGCTCCCCACTCCCTCCACATTCGGACCATCATCCTTTCTATGCACGTCAAGGAACTCTGTGCTCCCCACTCACTCCAAGATGGGAGTATCATCCTTGCTATGCACCGCAACGAACTTTGTGCTCCCACTCCCTCCATGACGTGACGATCATCCTTTCTATGCACCTCAAAAAACTTTGTGCTCCCCACTCCCACCACGATGGAACCATCATACTTGCTATGCACCTCAAGGAACTTTGTGCTCCCTACTCCCTCCACGATTGGACAATCATCCTTGCTATGGACAGCAAGGAACTTTGTGCTCCACACACCCTCGACGATGTGACCATCATCCTTTCTCTGCACCGCAAGGAACTTTGTGCTCCCCACTCCCTCCACGATGGGACCATCATCCTTTCTATGCACCTCAAAGAACCTTGTGCTCCCCACTCCCTCCACGATGGGAACATCATCCTTGCTATGCACCGCAAGGAACTTTGTGCTCTCCACTCCCTCCACGATGGGACCATCATCCTTTCTATGCACTTCAAAGAACTTTGTGCTCCCCACTCCCTACACGATGGGACCATCATCTCTGCTATGCACCGCAAGGAACTTTGTGCTCCCCGCTCCCTCCACGATGGGACCAATATCCTTGCTTTGCACTGCAAATAACTTTGTGCTCCTCACTCCCTCCGTGATGGGACCATCATTCTGTATATGCACCGCAAGTAACTTTATGCTTCCCACTCCCTCCATGATGGGCCCATTATCCTTTCTATGCACCGCTAGGAACTTTGCGCTCCCCACTCCCTCCATGATGGGACCATCATCCTTTCTATGCACAACAATGAATTTTGCGCTCCCCACTCCCGCCACGATGCCACCATCATCCTTGCTATGCACCTCAAAGAACATTGTGCTCCCCACTCCCTCCACGATGGGACCATCAACCTTGCTATGCACCGCAAGGAACTTTGTCTTCCCCACTCCCTCCACGATGGGACCATCATCCTTTCTATGCACTTCAAAGAACTTTGTGCTCCCCATTCCCTCCACGATGGGAGCATCACCCTTGCTATGCACCGCAAGGAACTTTGTGCTCCCCACTCCCTCCACGATGGGACAAATATCCTTGCTATGCACCGCAAGGAACTTTGTGCTCAACACTCCCTCCACGATGGGACCATCATCCTTGATATGCACTCCAAGGAACTTTGTGCTCCCCACTCCCTCCACTATGGGACCATCATTCTTTATATGCACTGCAAGGAACTTTATGCTCCACACTCCCTCCATGATGGTACCATCATCCTTTCAAAGCACCGCAAGGAACTTTGTGCTACCCACTCCCTCCACGATGGAACAATCATCGTTGCTATGCACCACAAGGACCTTTGTGCTCCCCACTCCCTCCAAGATGGGACCATTATCCTTCGTATGCACCGCAAGGAACTTTGTGCTCCCCACTCCCTGCACGATGGGACCATCATCCTTGATGTGCACCGCAAGGAACTTTGTGCTCCCCACTCCCTCCACGATGGGACCATCATCCTTTCTATCCACCTCAAAGAACTTTGTGCTCCCCAGTCCCTCCACGATTGAAACATCATCCTTGCTATGCACCATAAGGAACTTTGTGCTCTCCACTCCCTCCACGATGGGACTATCATCGTTTCTATGCACCTCAAAGAACTTTGTCCACCCCACTCCCTCCACGATGGGACCATCATCCTTTCTATGCACCGCCAGGAACTTTGTGCTCCCTACTCCCTCCACGATGGGACCATCATCCTTTCTATGCACCTCAAAGAACTTTGTGCTCCCCACTCCATCCACGATGGGACCATCATCCTTTATATGCACCTCAAAGAACTTTGTGCTCCCCACTCCCTCCACGATGGGAACATCATCCTTGCTATGCACCGCAAGGAACTTTGTGCTCTCCACTCCCTACACGATGGGACCATCATCCTTGCTATGCACCGCAAGGAACTTTGTGCTCCACGCTCCCTCCACGATGGGACCAATATCCTTGCTTTGCAGTGCAAATAACTTTGTGCTCCCCACTCCCTCCATGATGGGACCATCATTCTGTATATGCACCGCAAGGAACTTTATGCTTCCCAATCCCTCCATGATGGGACCATTATCCTTTCTATGCACCGCTAGGAACGTTGCGCTCCCCACTCCCTCCATGATGGGACCATCATCCTTTCTATGCACAACAATGAATTTTGCGCTCCCCACTCCCTCCACGATGCCACCATCATCCTTGCTGTGCACCTCAAAGAACATTGTGCTCCCCACTCCCTCCACGATGGGACCATCATCCTTGCTATGCACTTCAAAGAACTTTGTGCTCCCCACTCCCTCCACGATGGGACCATCATCCTTTCTATCCACCTCAAAGAACTTTGTGCTCCCCAGTCCCTCCACGATTGAAACATCATCCTTGCTATGCACCATAAGGAACTTTGTGCTCTCCACTCCCTCCACGATGGGACTATCATCGTTTCTATTCACCTCAAAGAACTTTGTCCACCCCACTCCCTCCACGATGGGACCATCATCCTTTCTATGCACCGCCAGGAACTTTATGCTCCCTACTCCCTCCACGATGGGACCATCATCCTTTCTATGCACCTCAAAGAACTTTGTGCTCCCCACTCCCTCCACGATGGGACCATCATCCTTTCTATGCACCTCAAAGAACTTTGTGCTCCCCACTCCCTCCACGATGGGAACATCATCCTTGCTATGCACCGCAAGGAACTTTGTGCTCTCCACTCCCTACACGATGGGACCATCATCCTTGCTATGCACCGCAAGGAACTTTGTGCTCCCCGCTCCCTCCACGATGGGACCAATATCCTTGCTTTGCACTGCAAATAACTTTGTGCTCCCCACTCCCTCCATGATGGGACCATCATTCTGTATATGCACCGCAAGGAACTTTATGCTTCCCACTCCCTCCATGATGGGACCATTATCCTTTCTATGCACCGCTAGGAACTTTGCGCTCCCCACTCCCTCCATGATGGGACCATCATCCTTTCTATGCACAACAATGAATTTTGCGCTCCCCACTCCCTCCACGATGCCACCATCATCCTTGCTATGCACCTCAAAGAACATTGTGCTCCCCACTCCCTCCACGATGGGACGATCATCCTTGCTATGCACCGCAAGGAACTTTGTCTTCCCCACTCCTTCCACGATGGGACCATCATCCTTTCTATGCACTTCAAAGAACTTTGTGCTCCCCACTCCCTCCACGATGGGACCATCATCCTTGATGTGCACCGCAAGGAACTTTGTGCTCCCCACTCCCTCCACGATGGAACAATCATCGTTGCTATGCACCACAAGGACCTTTGTGCTCCCCACTCCCTCCAAGATGGGACCATTATCCTTCGTATGCACCGCAAGGAACTTTGTGCTCCCCACTCCCTGCACGATGGGACCATCATCCTTGATGTGCACCGCAAGGAACTTTGTGCTCCCCACTCCCTCCACGATGGGACCATCATCCTTTCTATCCACCTCAAAGAACTTTGTGCTCCCCAGTCCCTCCACGATTGAAACATCATCCTTGCTATGCACCATAAGGAACTTTGTGCTCTCCACTCCCTCCACGATGGGACCATCATCGTTTCTATGCACCTCAAAGAACTTTGTCCACCCCACTCCCTCCACGATGGGACCATCATCCTTTCTATGCACCGCCAGGAACTTTGTGCTCCCTACTCCCTCCACGATGGAACCATCATCCTTTCTATGCACCTCAAAGAACCTTGTGCTCCCCACTCTCTCCACGATGGGGCCATCATCCTTTCTATGCACCTCAAAGAACTTTGTGCTCCCCACTCCCACCACGATGGGAACATCATCCTTGCTATGCACCGCAAGGAACTTTGTGCTCTCCACTCCCTACACGATGGGACCATCATCCTTGCTATGCACCGCAAGGAACTTTGTGCTCCCCGCTCCCTCCACGATGGGACCAATATCCTTGCTTTGCACTGCAAATAACTTTGTGCTCCCCACTCCCTCCATGATGGGACCATCATTCTGTATATGCACCGCAAGGAACTTTATGCTTCCCACTCCCTCCATGATGGGACCATTATCCTTTCTATGCACCGCTAGGAACTTTGCGCTCCCCACTCCCTCCATGATGGGACCATCATCCTTTCTATGCACAACAATGAATTTTGCGCTCCCCACTCCCTCCACGATGCCACCATCATCCTTGCTATGCACCTCAAAGAACATTGTGCTCCCCACTCCCTCCACGATGGGACCATCATCCTTGCTATGCACCGCAAGGAACTTTGTCTTCCCCACTCCCTCCACGATGGGACCATCATCCTTTCTATGCACTTCAAAGAACTTTGTGCTCCCCACTCCCTCCACGATGGGACCATCATCCTTGCTATGCACCGCAAGGAACTTTGTGCTCCCCACTCCCTCCACGATGGGACCAATATC
This sequence comes from Narcine bancroftii, assembly GCF_036971445.1. Taxonomy (NCBI): domain Eukaryota; kingdom Metazoa; phylum Chordata; class Chondrichthyes; order Torpediniformes; family Narcinidae; genus Narcine; species Narcine bancroftii. Next base: position 75,534,787 of record NC_091474.1, read on the forward strand.
CTTGATTTGCACTGCAAGGAACTTTATGCTTCCCACTCACTCCATGATGGGACCATTCTCCTTTCTATGCACCGCTAGTAACTTTGCGCTCCCCACTCCCTCCATGATGGGACCATCATCCTTACCAAGCACCGCAAGAAACATTGTGCTCCCCACTCACTCCATGATGGGACCATTATCCTTTCTATGCACCACAAGGAACTTTGCGTCTCCACTCCCTCCACGATGGGACCATAATCCTTTCTATGCATCTGTAAGGAAATTTGAGCTCCCCACTCCCTCCACGATGCGACCATCATCCTTGCTATGCACCGCAAGGAACTTTGTGTTCCCAACTCCCTCCACGATGGGACTATCATCCTTTCTATGCACCTTAAAGAAATTTGTGCACCTCACTCCCGCCACGATGGCACCATCATCCTTGCTATGCACCGCAAGGAACTATCAGCTCCCCATTCCCTCCACGATGGGACCATAATCCTTGCTATGCACCACAAGGTACTTTGTGCTCCACACTTCCTCCACGATGGGACCATCATCCTTGCTCTGCACGTCAAAGATCTTTGTGCTCCCCACACCCTCCACGATGGGACCATCATCCTTGCTATGCACCGCAAGGAACTTTGTGCTGCCCATTCCCTCCACAATGGGACCATCATCCTTGCTATGCACTGCAAGGAACTTTTTGCTCCACACTCCCTCCACCCTGGGACCATCATCCTTGCTATGCACTGCAAGGAACTTTGTGCTCCCCACGCCCTCCTCCATGGGACAATCATCCTTGCAGTGCAGCGCAAGGAACTTTGTGCTCCCCACTCGCTCCACGAAGGGAACATCATCCTTGCTATGCACCGCAAGGAACTTTGTGCTCCCCACTCCCTCCACATTCGGACCATCATCCTTTCTATGCACGGCAAGGAACTTTATGCTCCCCACTCACTCCAAGATGGGACTATCATCCTTGCTATGCTCCGCAAGGAACTTTGTGCTCCCCACTCCCTCCATGACGTGACGATCATCCTTTCTATGCACCTTAAAGAAATTTGTGCACCTCACTCCCGCCACGATGGCACCATCATCCTTGCTATGCACCGCAAGGAACTATCAGCTCCCCATTCCCTCCACGATGGGACCATCATCCTTTCTATGCACCTCAAAGAACTTTGTGCTCCCCACTCCCTCCACGATGGGAACATCATCCTTGCTATGCACCGCAAGGAACTTTGTGCTCTCCACTCCCTCCACGATGGGACCATCATCCTTTCTATGCACTTCAAAGAACTTTGTGCTCCCCACTCCCTACACGATGGGACCATCATCCTTGCTATGCACCGCAAGGAACTTTGTGCTCCCCGCTCCCTCCACGATGGGACCAATATCCTTGCTTTGCACTGCAAATAACTTTGTGCTCCCCACTCCCTCCATGATGGGACCACCATTCTGTATATGCACCGCAAGGAAATTTATGCTTCCCACTCCCTCCATGATGGGTCCATTATCCTTTCTATGCACCGCTAGGAACTTTGCGCTCCCCACTCCCTCCATGATGGGACCATCATCCTTTCTATGCACAACAATGAATTTTGCGCTCCCCACTCCCTCCACGATGCCACCATCATCCTTGCTATGCACCTCAAAGAACATTGTGCTCCCCACTCCCTCCACGATGGGACCATCATCCTTGCTATTCACCGCAAGGAACTTTGTCTTCCCCACTCCCTCCACGATGGGACCATCATCCTTTCTATGCACTTCAAAGAACTTTGTGCTCCCCACTCCCTCCACGATGGGACCATCATCCTTGCTATGCACCGCAAGGAACTTTGTGCTCCCCACTCCCTCCACGATGGGACCAATATCCTTGATTTTCACTGCAAGGAACTTTATGCTTCCCACTCCCTCCATGATGGGACCATTCTCCTTTCTATGCACCGCTAGTAACTTTGCGCTCCCCACTCCCTCCATGATGGGACCATCATCCTTTCCAAGCACCGCAAGAAACATTCTGCTCCCCACTCACTCCATGATGGGACCATCATCCTTGCTATGCACCACAAGGAACTTTGCGATCTCCACTCCCTCCACGATGGGACCATAATCCTTTCTATGCATCTGTAAGGAAATTTGTGCTCCCCACTCCCTCCACGATGCGACCATCATCCTTGATATGCACCGCAAGGAACTTTGTGTTCCCAACTCCCTCTACGATGGGACTATCATCCTTTCTATGCACCTTAAAGAAATTTGTGCACCTCAATCCCGCCACGATGGCACCATCATCCTTGCTATGCACCGCAAGGAACTTTGTGTTCCCAACTCCCTCCACGATGGGACTATCATCCTTTCTATGCACCTTAAAGAAATTTGTGCACCTCACTCCCGCCACGATGGCACCATCATCCTTGCTATGCACCGCAAGGAACTATCAGCTCCCCATTCCCTCCACGATGGGACCATAATCCTTGCTATGCACCACAAGGAACTTTGTGCTCCCCACTCCCTCCACGATGGGACCATCATCCTTGCTCTGCACCTCAAAGATCTTTGTGCTCCCCACTCCCTCCACGATGGGACCATCATCCTTGCTATGCACCGCAAGGAACTTTGTGCTGCCCACTCCCTCCACAATGGGACCATCATCCTTGCTATGCACTGCAAGGAACTTTTTGCTCCACACTCCATCCACAATGGGACCATCATCCTTGCTATGCACTGCAAGGAACTTTGTGCTCCCCACGCCCTCCTCCATGGGACAAGCATCCTTGCAGTTCAGCTCAAGGAACTTTGTGCTCCCCACTCGCTCCACGATGGGAACATCATCCTTGCTATGCACCGCAAGGAACTTTGTGCTCCCCACTCCCTCCACATTCGGACCATCATCCTTTCTATGCACGGCAAGGAACTCTGTGCTCCCCACTCACTCCAAGATGGGAGTATCATCCTTGCTATGCACCGCAACGAACTTTGTGCTCCCACTCCCTCCATGACGTGACGATCATCCTTTCTATGCACCTCAAAAAACTTTGTGCTCCCCACTCCCACCACGATGGAACCATCATACTTGCTATGCACCTCAAGGAACTTTGTGCTCCCTACTCCCTCCACGATTGGACAATCATCCTTGCTATGGACAGCAAGGAACTTTGAGCTCCCCACTCCCTCCACGATGGGACCATCATCCTTTCTATGCACCTCAAAGAACTTTGTGCTCCCCACTCCCTCCACGATGGGAACATCATCCTTGCTATGCACCGCAAGGAACTTTGTGCTCTCCACTCCCTCCACGATGGGACCATCATCCTTTCTATGCACTTCAAAGAACTTTGTGCTCCCCACTCCCTACACGATGGGACCATCATCCTTGCTATGCACCGCAAGGAACTTTGTGCTCCCCGCTCCCTCCACGATGGGACCAATATCCTTGCTTTGCACTGCAAATAACTTTGTGCTCCCCACTCCCTCCATGATGGGACCACCATTCTGTATATGCACCGCAAGGAAATTTATGCTTCCCACTCCCTCCATGATGGGTCCATTATCCTTTCTATGCACCGCTAGGAACTTTGCGCTCCCCACTCCCTCCATGATGGGACCATCATCCTTTCTATGCACAACAATGAATTTTGCGCTCCCCACTCCCTCCACGATGCCACCATCATCCTTGCTATGCACCTCAAAGAACATTGTGCTCCCCACTCCCTCCACGATGGGACCATCATCCTTGCTATTCACCGCAAGGAACTTTGTCTTCCCCACTCCCTCCACGATGGGACCATCATCCTTTCTATGCACTTCAAAGAACTTTGTGCTCCCCACTCCCTCCACGATGGGACCATCATCCTTGCTATGCACCGCAAGGAACTTTGTGCTCCCCACTCCCTCCACGATGGGACCAATATCCTTGATTTTCACTGCAAGGAACTTTATGCTTCCCACTCCCTCCATGATGGGACCATTCTCCTTTCTATGCACCGCTAGTAACTTTGCGCTCCCCACTCCCTCCATGATGGGACCATCATCCTTTCCAAGCACCGCAAGAAACATTCTGCTCCCCACTCACTCCATGATGGGACCATCATCCTTGCTATGCACCACAAGGAACTTTGCGATCTCCACTCCCTCCACGATGGGACCATAATCCTTTCTATGCATCTGTAAGGAAATTTGTGCTCCCCACTCCCTCCACGATGCGACCATCATCCTTGATATGCACCGCAAGGAACTTTGTGTTCCCAACTCCCTCTACGATGGGACTATCATCCTTTCTATGCACCTTAAAGAAATTTGTGCACCTCAATCCCGCCACGATGGCACCATCATCCTTGCTATGCACCGCAAGGAACTTTGTGTTCCCAACTCCCTCCACGATGGGACTATCATCCTTTCTATGCACCTTAAAGAAATTTGTGCACCTCACTCCCGCCACGATGGCACCATCATCCTTGCTATGCACCGCAAGGAACTATCAGCTCCCCATTCCCTCCACGATGGGACCATAATCCTTGCTATGCACCACAAGGAACTTTGTGCTCCCCACTCCCTCCACGATGGGACCATCATCCTTGCTCTGCACCTCAAAGATCTTTGTGCTCCCCACTCCCTCCACGATGGGACCATCATCCTTGCTATGCACCGCAAGGAACTTTGTGCTGCCCACTCCCTCCACAATGGGACCATCATCCTTGCTATGCACTGCAAGGAACTTTTTGCTCCACACTCCATCCACAATGGGACCATCATCCTTGCTATGCACTGCAAGGAACTTTGTGCTCCCCACGCCCTCCTCCATGGGACAAGCATCCTTGCAGTTCAGCTCAAGGAACTTTGTGCTCCCCACTCGCTCCACGATGGGAACATCATCCTTGCTATGCACCGCAAGGAACTTTGTGCTCCCCACTCCCTCCACATTCGGACCATCATCCTTTCTATGCACGGCAAGGAACTCTGTGCTCCCCACTCACTCCAAGATGGGAGTATCATCCTTGCTATGCACCGCAACGAACTTTGTGCTCCCACTCCCTCCATGACGTGACGATCATCCTTTCTATGCACCTCAAAAAACTTTGTGCTCCCCACTCCCACCACGATGGAACCATCATACTTGCTATGCACCTCAAGGAACTTTGTGCTCCCTACTCCCTCCACGATTGGACAATCATCCTTGCTATGGACAGCAAGGAACTTTGAGCTCCCCACTCCCTCCACGATGGGACCATCATCCTTTCTATGCACCTCAAAGAACTTTGTGCTCCCCACTCCCTCCACGATGGGAACATCATCCTTGCTATGCACCGCAAGGAACTTTGTGCTCTCCACTCCCTCCACGATGGGACCATCATCCTTTCTATGCACTTCAAAGAACTTTGTGCTCCCCACTCCCTACACGATGGGACCATCATCTCTGCTATGCACCGCAAGGAACTTTGTGCTCCCCGCTCCCTCCACGATGGGACCAATATCCTTGCTTTGCACTGCAAATAACTTTGTGCTCCTCACTCCCTCCGTGATGGGACCATCATTCTGTATATGCACCGCAAGTAACTTTATGCTTCCCACTCCCTCCATGATGGGCCCATTATCCTTTCTATGCACCGCTAGGAACTTTGCGCTCCCCACTCCCTCCATGATGGGACCATCATCCTTTCTATGCACAACAATGAATTTTGCGCTCCCCACTCCCGCCACGATGCCACCATCATCCTTGCTATGCACCTCAAAGAACATTGTGCTCCCCACTCCCTCCACGATGGGACCATCAACCTTGCTATGCACCGCAAGGAACTTTGTCTTCCCCACTCCCTCCACGATGGGACCATCATCCTTTCTATGCACTTCAAAGAACTTTGTGCTCCCCATTCCCTCCACGATGGGAGCATCACCCTTGCTATGCACCGCAAGGAACTTTGTGCTCCCCACTCCCTCCACGATGGGACAAATATCCTTGCTATGCACCGCAAGGAACTTTGTGCTCAACACTCCCTCCACGATGGGACCATCATCTTTGATATGCACTCCAAGGAACTTGTGCTCCCCACTCCCTCCACTATGGGACCATCATTCTTTATATGCACTGCAAGGAACTTTATGCTCCACATTCCCTCCATGATGGTACCATCATCCTTTCAAAGCACCGCAAGGAACTTTGTGCTACCCACTCCCTCCACGATGGAACAATCATCGTTGCTATGCACCACAAGGACCTTTGTGCTCCCCACTCCCTCCAAGATGGGACCATTATCCTTCGTATGCACCGCAAGGAACTTTGTGCTCCCCACTCCCTGCACGATGGGACCATCATCCTTGATGTGCACCGCAAGGAACTTTGTGCTCCCCACTCCCTCCACGATGGGACCATCATCCTTTCTATCCACCTCAAAGAACTTTGTGCTCCCCAGTCCCTCCACGATTGAAACATCATCCTTGCTATGCACCATAAGGAACTTTGTGCTCTCCACTCCCTCCACGATGGGACTATCATCGTTTCTATGCACCTCAAAGAACTTTGTCCACCCCACTCCCTCCACGATGGGACCATCATCCTTTCTATGCACCGCCAGGAACTTTGTGCTCCCTACTCCCTCCACGATGGGACCATCATCCTTTCTATGCACCTCAAAGAACTTTGTGCTCCCCACTCCATCCACGATGGGACCATCATCCTTTATATGCACCTCAAAGAACTTTGTGCTCCCCACTCCCTCCACGATGGGAACATCATCCTTGCTATGCATCGCAAGGAACTTTGTGCTCCACGCTCCCTCCACGATGGGACCAATATCCTTGCTTTGCAGTGCAAATAACTTTGTGCTCCCCACTCCCTCCATGATGGGACCATCATTCTGTATATGCACCGCAAGGAACTTTATGCTTCCCAATCCCTCCATGATGGGACCATTATCCTTTCTATGCACCGCTAGGAACGTTGCGCTCCCCACTCCCTCCATGATGGGACCATCATCCTTTCTATGCACAACAATGAATTTTGCGCTCCCCACTCCCTCCACGATGCCACCATCATCCTTGCTGTGCACCTCAAAGAACATTGTGCTCCCCACTCCCTCCACGATGGGACCATCATCCTTGCTATGCACCGCAAGGAACTTTGTCTTCCCCACTCCCTCCACGATGGGACCATCATCCTTTCTATGCACTTCAAAGAACTTTGTGCTCCCCACTCCCTCCACGATGGGACCATCATCCTTTCTATCCACCTCAAAGAACTTTGTGCTCCCCAGTCCCTCCACGATTGAAACATCATCCTTGCTATGCACCATAAGGAACTTTGTGCTCTCCACTCCCTCCACGATGGGACTATCATCGATTCTATGCACCTCAAAGAACTTTGTCCACCCCACTCCCTCCACGATGGGACCATCATCCTTTCTATGCACCGCCAGGAACTTTATGCTCCCTACTCCCTCCACGATGGGACCATCATCCTTTCTATGCACCTCAAAGAACTTTGTGCTCCCCACTCCCTCCACGATGGGACCATCATCCTTTCTATGCACCTCAAAGAACTTTGTGCTCCCCACTCCCTCCACGATGGGAACATCATCCTTGCTATGCACCGCAAGGAACTTTGGGCTCTCCACTCCCTACACGATGGGACCATCATCCTTGCTATGCACCGCAAGGAACTTTGTGCTCCCCGCTCCCTCCACGATGGGACCAATATCCTTGCTTTGCACTGCAAATAACTTTGTGCTCCCCACTCCCTCCATGATGGGACCATCATTCTGTATATGCACCGCAAGGAACTTTATGCTTCCCACTCCCTCCATGATGGGACCATTATCCTTTCTATGCACCGCTAGGAACTTTGCGCTCCCCACTCCCTCCATGATGGGACCATCATCCTTTCTATGCACAACAATGAATTTTGCGCTCCCCACTCCCTCCACGATGCCACCATCATCCTTGCTATGCACCTCAAAGAACATTGTGCTCCCCACTCCCTCCACGATGGGACCATCATCCTTGCTATGCACCGCAAGGAACTTTGTCTTCCCCACTCCTTCCACGATGGGACCATCATCCTTTCTATGCACTTCAAAGAACTTTGTGCTCCCCACTCCCTCCACGATGGGACCATCATCCTTGCTATGCACCGCAAGGAACTTTGTGCTCCCCACTCCCTCCACGATGGGACCAATATCCTTGATTTGCACTGCAAGGAACTTTATGCTTCCCACTCCCTCCACGATGGGACCATCATCCTTGCTATGCACCGCAAGGAACTTTGTCTTCCCCACTCCTTCCACGATGGGACCATCATCCTTTCTATGCACTTCAAAGAACTTTGTGCTCCCCACTCCCTCCACGATGGGACCATCATCCTTGCTATGCACCGCAAGGAACTTTGTGCTCCCCACTCCCTCCACGATGGGACCAATATCCTTGATTTGCACTGCAAGGAACTTTATGCTTCCCACTCCCTCCATGATGGGACCATCATCCTTTCCAAGCACCGCAAGAAACATTGTGCTCCCCACTCCCTCCACGATGGGACCAATATCCTTGATTTGCACTGCAAGGAACTTTATGCTTCCCACTCCCTCCATGATGGGACCATCATCCTTTCCAAGCACCGCAAGAAACATTGTGCTCCCCACTCACTCCATGATGGGACCATTATCCTTTCTATGCACCACAAGGAACTTTGCGATCTCCACTCCCTCCACGATGGGACCATAATCCTTTCTATGCATCTGTAAGGAAATTTGTGCTCCCCACTCCCTCCACGATGCGACCATCATCCTTGCTATGCACCGCAAGGAACTTTGTGTTCCCAACTCCCTCCCCGATGGGACTATCATCCTTTCTATGCACCTTAAAGAAATTTGTGCACCTCACTCCCGGCGCGATGGCACCATCATCCTTGCTATGCACCACAAGGAACTATCAGCTCCCCATTCCCTCCACGATGGGACCATAATCCTTGCTATGCACCACAAGGAACTTTGTGCTCCCCACTCCCTCCACGATGGGACCATCATCCTTGCTCTGCACCTCAAAGATCTTTGTGCTCCCCACTCCCTCCACGATGGGACCATAATCCTTGCTATGCACCGCAAGGAACTTTGTGCTGCCCATTCCCTCCACAATGGGACCATCATCCTTGCTATGCACTGCAAGGAACTTTTTGCTCCACACTCCCTCCACCCTGGGACCATCATCCTTGCTATGCACTGCAAGGAACTTTGTGCTCCCCACGCCCTCCTCCATGGGACAATCATCCTTGCAGTGCAGCACCAGGAACTTTGTGCTCCCCACTCGCTCCACGATGGGAACATCATCCTTGCTATGCACCGCAAGGAACTTTGTGCTCCCCACTCCCTCCACATTCGGACCATCATCCTTTCTATGCACGGCAAGGAACTTTGTGCTCCCCACTCACTCCAAGATGGGACTATCATCCTTGCTATGCTCCGCAAGGAACTTTGTGCTCCCCACTCCCTCCATGACGTGACGATCATCCTTTCTATGCACCTTAAAGAAATTTGTGCACCTCACTCCCGCCACGATGGCACCATCATCCTTGCTATGCACCGCAAGGAACTATCAGCTCCCCATTCCCTCCACGATGGGACCATCATCCTTTCTATGCACCTCAAAGAACTTTGTGCTCCCCACTCCCTCCACGATGGGAACATCATCCTTGCTATGCACCGCAAGGAACTTTGTGCTCTCCACTCCCTCCACGATGGGACCATCATCCTTTCTATGCACTTCAAAGAACTTTGTGCTCCCCACTCCCTACACGATGGGACCATCATCCTTGCTATGCACCGCAAGGAACTTTGTGCTCCCCGCTCCCTCCACGATGGGACCAATATCCTTGCTTTGCACTGCAAATAACTTTGTGCTCCCCACTCCCTCCATGATGGGACCACCATTCTGTATATGCACCGCAAGGAAATTTATGCTTCCCACTCCCTCCATGATGGGACCATTATCCTTTCTATGCACCGCTAGGAACTTTGCGCTCCCCACTCCCTCCATGATGGGACCATCATCCTTTCTATGCACAACAATGAATTTTGCGCTCCCCACTCCCTCCACGATGCCACCATCATCCTTGCTATGCACCTCAAAGAACATTGTGCTCCCCACTCCCTCCACGATGGGACCATCATCCTTGCTATTCACCGCAAGGAACTTTGTCTTCCCCACTCCCTCCACGATGGGACCATCATCCTTTCTATGCACTTCAAAGAACTTTGTGCTCCCCACTCCCTCCACGATGGGACCATCATCCTTGCTATGCACCGCAAGGAACTTTGTGCTCCCCACTCCCTCCACGATGGGACCAATATCCTTGATTTTCACTGCAAGGAACTTTATGCTTCCCACTCCCTCCATGATGGGACCATTCTCCTTTCTATGCACCGCTAGTAACTTTGCGCTCCCCACTCCCTCCATGATGGGACCATCATCCTTTCCAAGCACCGCAAGAAACATTCTGCTCCCCACTCACTCCATGATGGGACCATCATCCTTGCTATGCACCACAAGGAACTTTGCGATCTCCACTCCCTCCACGATGGGACCATAATCCTTTCTATGCATCTGTAAGGAAATTTGTGCTCCCCACTCCCTCCACGATGCGACCATCATCCTTGATATGCACCGCAAGGAACTTTGTGTTCCCAACTCCCTCTACGATGGGACTATCATCCTTTCTATGCACCTTAAAGAAATTTGTGCACCTCAATCCCGCCACGATGGCACCATCATCCTTGCTATGCACCGCAAGGAACTTTGTGTTCCCAACTCCCTCCACGATGGGACTATCATCCTTTCTATGCACCTTAAAGAAATTTGTGCACCTCACTCCCGCCACGATGGCACCATCATCCTTGCTATGCACCGCAAGGAACTATCAGCTCCCCATTCCCTCCACGATGGGACCATAATCCTTGCTATGCACCACAAGGAACTTTGTGCTCCCCACTCCCTCCACGATGGGACCATCATCCTTGCTCTGCACCTCAAAGATCTTTGTGCTCCCCACTCCCTCCACGATGGGACCATCATCCTTGCTATGCACCGCAAGGAACTTTGTGCTGCCCACTCCCTCCACAATGGGACCATCATCCTTGCTATGCACTGCAAGGAACTTTTTGCTCCACACTCCATCCACAATGGGACCATCATCCTTGCTATGCACTGCAAGGAACTTTGTGCTCCCCACGCCCTCCTCCATGGGACAAGCATCCTTGCAGTTCAGCTCAAGGAACTTTGTGCTCCCCACTCGCTCCACGATGGGAACATCATCCTTGCTATGCACCGCAAGGAACTTTGTGCTCCCCACTCCCTCCACATTCGGACCATCATCCTTTCTATGCACGGCAAGGAACTCTGTGCTCCCCACTCACTCCAAGATGGGAGTATCATCCTTGCTATGCACCGCAACGAACTTTGTGCTCCCACTCCCTCCATGACGTGACGATCATCCTTTCTATGCACCTCAAAAAACTTTGTGCTCCCCACTCCCACCACGATGGAACCATCATACTTGCTATGCACCTCAAGGAACTTTGTGCTCCCTACTCCCTCCACGATTGGACAATCATCCTTGCTATGGACAGCAAGGAACTTTGTGCTCCCCACTCCCTCCACGATGGGACCATCATCCTTTCTATGCACCTCAAAGAACTTTGTGCTCCCCACTCCCTCCACGATGGGAACATCATCCTTGCTATGCACCGCAAGGAACTTTGTGCTCTCCACTCCCTCCACGATGGGACCATCATCCTTTCTATGCACTTCAAAGAACTTTGTGCTCCCCACTCCCTACACGATGGGACCATCATCTCTGCTATGCACCGCAAGGAACTTTGTGCTCCCCGCTCCCTCCACGATGGGACCAATATCCTTGCTTTGCACTGCAAATAACTTTGTGCTCCTCACTCCCTCCGTGATGGGACCATCATTCTGTATATGCACCGCAAGTAACTTTATGCTTCCCACTCCCTCCATGATGGGCCCATTATCCTTTCTATGCACCGCTAGGAACTTTGCGCTCCCCACTCCCTCCATGATGGGACCATCATCCTTTCTATGCACAACAATGAATTTTGCGCTCCCCACTCCCGCCACGATGCCACCATCATCCTTGCTATGCACCTCAAAGAACATTGTGCTCCCCACTCCCTCCACGATGGGACCATCAACCTTGCTATGCACCGCAAGGAACTTTGTCTTCCCCACTCCCTCCACGATGGGACCATCATCCTTTCTATGCACTGCAAAGAACTTTGTGCTCCCCATTCCCTCCACGATGGGAGCATCACCCTTGCTATGCACCTCAAGGAACTTTGTGCTCCCCACTCCCTCCACGATGGGACAAATATCCTTGCTATGCACCGCAAGGAACTTTGTGCTCAACACTCCCTCCACGATGGGACCATCATCCTTGATATGCACTCCAAGGAACTTTGTGCTCCCCACTCCCTCCACTATGGGACCATCATTCTTTATATGCACTGCAAGGAACTTTATGCTCCACATTCCCTCCATGATGGTACCATCATCCTTTCAAAGCACCGCAAGGAACTTTGTGCTACCCACTCCCTCCACGATTGAACAATCATCGTTGCTATGCACCACAAGGACCTTTGTGCTCCCCACTCCCTCCAAGATGGGACCATTATCCTTCGTATGCACCGCAAGGAACTTTGTGCTCCCCACTCCCTGCACGATGGGACCATCATCCTTGATGTGCACCGCAAGGAACTTTGTGCTCCCCACTCCCTCCACGATGGGACCATCATCCTTTCTATCCACCTCAAAGAACTTTGTGCTCCCCAGTCCCTCCACGATTGAAACATCATCCTTGCTATGCACCATAAGGAACTTTGTGCTCTCCACTCCCTCCACGATGGGACTATCATCGTTTCTATGCACCTCAAAGAACTTTGTCCACCCCACTCCCTCCACGATGGGACCATCATCCTTTCTATGCACCGCCAGGAACTTTGTGCTCCCTACTCCCTCCACGATGGGACCATCATCCTTTCTATGCACCTCAAAGAACTTTGTGCTCCCCACTCCATCCACGATGGGACCATCATCCTTTATATGCACCTCAAAGAACTTCGTGCTCCCCACTCCCTCCACGATGGGAACATCATCCTTGCTATGCATCGCAAGGAACTTTGTGCTCCACGCTCCCTCCACGATGGGACCAATATCCTTGCTTTGCAGTGCAAATAACTTTGTGCTCCCCACTCCCTCCATGATGGGACCATCATTCTGTATATGCACCGCAAGGAACTTTATGCTTCCCAATCCCTCCATGATGGGACCATTATCCTTTCTATGCACCGCTAGGAACGTTGCGCTCCCCACTCCCTCCATGATGGGACCATCATCCTTTCTATGCACAACAATGAATTTTGCGCTCCCCACTCCCTCCACGATGCCACCATCATCCTTGCTGTGCACCTCAAAGAACATTGTGCTCCCCACTCCCTCCGCGATGGGACCATCATCCTTGCTATGCACCGCAAGGAACTTTGTCTTCCCCACTCCCTCCACGATGGGACCATCATCCTTTCTATGCACTTCAAAGAACTTTGTGCTCCCCACTCCCTCCACGATGGGACCATCATCCTTTCTATCCACCTCAAAGAACTTTGTGCTCCCCAGTCCCTCCACGATTGAAACATCATCCTTGCTATGCACCATAAGGAACTTTGTGCTATCCACTCCCTCCACGATGGGACTATCATCGTTTCTATGCACCTCAAAGAACTTTGTCCACCCCACTCCCTCCACGATGGGACCATCATCCTTTCTATGCACCGCCAGGAACTTTATGCTCCCTACTCCCTCCACGATGGGACCATCATCCTTTCTATGCACCTCAAAGAACTTTGTGCTCCCCACTCCCTCCACGATGGGACCATCATCCTTTCTATGCACCTCAAAGAACTTTGTGCTCCCCACTCCCTCCACGATGGGAACATCATCCTTGCTATGCACCGCAAGGAACTTTGTGCTCTCCACTCCCTACACGATGGGACCATCATCCTTGCTATGCACCGCAAGGAACTTTGTGCTCCCCGCTCCCTCCACGATGGGACCAATATCCTTGCTTTGCACTGCAAATAACTTTGTGCTCCCCACTCCCTCCATGATGGGACCATCATTCTGTATATGCACCGCAAGGAACTTTATGCTTCCCACTCCCTCCATGATGGGACCATTATCCTTTCTATGCACCGCTAGGAACTTTGCGCTCCCCACTCCCTCCATGATGGGACCATCATCCTTTCTATGCACAACAATGAATTTTGCGCTCCCCACTCCCTCCACGATGCCACCATCATCCTTGCTATGCACCTCAAAGAACATTGTGCTCCCCACTCCCTCCACGATGGGACCATCATCCTTGCTATGCACCGCAAGGAACTTTGTCTTCCCCACTCCTTCCACGATGGGACCATCATCCTTTCTATGCACTTCAAAGAACTTTGTGCTCCCCACTCCCTCCACGATGGGACCATCATCCTTGCTATGCACCGCAAGGAACTTTGTGCTCCCCACTCCCTCCACGATGGGACCAATATCCTTGATTTGCACTGCAAGGAACTTTATGCTTCCCACTCCCTCCACGATGGGACCATCATCCTTGCTATGCACCGCAAGGAACTTTGTCTTCCCCACTCCTTCCACGATGGGACCATCATCCTTTCTATGCACTTCAAAGAACTTTGTGCTCCCCACTCCCTCCACGATGGGACCATCATCCTTGCTATGCACCGCAAGGAACTTTGTGCTCCCCACTCCCTCCACGATGGGACCAATATCCTTGATTTGCACTGCAAGGAACTTTATGCTTCCCACTCCCTCCATGATGGGACCATCATCCTTTCCAAGCACCGCAAGAAACATTGTGCTCCCCACTCACTCCATGATGGGACCATTATCCTTTCTATGCACCACAAGGAACTTTGCGATCTCCACTCCCTCCACGATGGGACCATAATCCTTTCTATGCATCTGTAAGGAAATTTGTGCTCCCCACTCCCTCCACGATGCGACCATCATCCTTGCTATGCACCGCAAGGAACTTTGTGTTCCCAACTCCCTCCCCGATGGGACTATCATCCTTTCTATGCACCTTAAAGAAATTTGTGCAACTCACTCCCGGCGCGATGGCACCATCATCCTTGCTATGCACCGCAAGGAACTATCAGCTCCCCACTCCCTCCACGATGGGACCATCATCCTTGCTCTGCACCTCAAAGATCTTTGTGCTCCCCACTCCCTCCACGATGGGACCATAATCCTTGCTATGCACCGCAAGGAACTTTGTGCTGCACATTCCCTCCACAATGGGACCATCATCCTTGCTATGCACTGCAAGGAACTTTTTGCTCCACACTCCCTCCACCCTGGGACCATCATCCTTGCTATGCACTGCAAGGAACTTTGTGCTCCCCACGCCCTCCTCCATGGGACAATCATCCTTGCAGTGCAGCACCAGGAACTTTGTGCTCCCCACTCGCTCCACGATGGGAACATCATCCTTGCTATGCACCGCAAGGAACTTTGTGCTCCCCACTCCCTCCACATTCGGACCATCATCCTTTCTATGCACGGCAAGGAACTTTGTGCTCCCCACTCACTCCAAGATGGGACTATCATCCTTGCTATGCACCGCAAGGAACTTTGTGCTCCCCACTCCCTCCATGACGTGACGATCATCCTTTCTATGCACCTTAAAGAAATTTGTGCACCTCACTCCCGCCACGATGGCACCATCATCCTTGCTATGCACCGCAAGGAACTATCAGCTCCCCATTCCCTCCACGATGGGACCATCATCCTTTCTATGCACCTCAAAGAACTTTGTGCTCCCCACTCCCTCCACGATGGGAACATCATCCTTGCTATGCACCGCAAGGAACTTTGTGCTCTCCACTCCCTCCACGATGGGACCATCATCCTTTCTATGCACTTCAAAGAACTTTGTGCTCCCCACTCCCTACACGATGGGACCATCATCCTTGCTATGCACCGCAAGGAACTTTGTGCTCCCCGCTCCCTCCACGATGGGACCAATATCCTTGCTTTGCACTGCAAATAACTTTGTGCTCCCCACTCCCTCCATGATGGGACCATCATTCTGTATATGCACCGCAAGGAAATTTATGCTTCCCACTCCCTCCATGATGGGACCATTATCCTTTCTATGCACCGCTAGGAACTTTGCGCTCCCCACTCCCTCCATGATGGGACCATCATCCTTTCTATGCACAACAATGAATTTTGCGCTCCCCACTCCCTCCACGATGCCACCATCATCCTTGCTATGCACCTCAAAGAACATTGTGCTCCCCACTCCCTCCACGATGGGACCATCATCCTTGCTATTCACCGCAAGGAACTTTGTCTTCCCCACTCCCTCCACGATGGGACCATCATCCTTTCTATGCACTTCAAAGAACTTTGTGCTCCCCACTCCCTCCACGATGGGACCATCATCCTTGCTATGCACCGCAAGGAACTTTGTGCTCCCCACTCCCTCCACGATGGGACCAATATCCTTGATTTTCACTGCAAGGAACTTTATGCTTCCCACTCCCTCCATGATGGGACCAGTCTCCTTTCTATGCACCGCTAGTAACTTTGCGCTCCCCACTCCCTCCATGATGGGACCATCATCCTTTCCAAGCACCGCAAGAAACATTCTGCTCCCCACTCACTCCATGATGGGACCATCATCCTTGCTATGCACCACAAGGAACTTTGCGATCTCCACTCCCTCCACGATGGGACCATAATCCTTTCTATGCATCTGTAAGGAAATTTGTGCTCCCCACTCCCTCCACGATGCGACCATCATCCTTGCTATGCACCGCAAGGAACTTTGTGTTCCCAACTCCCTCTACGATGGGACTATCATCCTTTCTATGCACCTTAAAGAAATTTGTGCACCTCACTCCCGCCACGATGGCACCATCATCCTAGCTATGCACCGCAAGGAACTTTGTGTTCCCAACTCCCTCCACGATGGGACTATCATCCTTTCTATGCACCTTAAAGAAATTTGTGCACCTCACTCCCGCCACGATGGCACCATCATCCTTGCTATGCACCGCAAGGAACTATCAGCTCCCCATTCCCTCCACGATGGGACCATAATCCTTGCTATGCACCACAAGGAACTTTGTGCTCCCCACTCCCTCCACGATGGGACCATCATCCTTGCTCTGCACCTCAAAGATCTTTGTGCTCCCCACTCCCTCCACGATGGGACCATCATCCTTGCTATGCACCGCAAGGAACTTTGTGCTGCCCACTCCATCCACAATGGGACCATCATCCTTGCTATGCACTGCAAGGAACTTTTTGCTCCACACTCCATCCACAATGGGACCATCATCCTTGCTATGCACTGCAAGGAACTTTGTGCTCCCCACGCCCTCCTCCATGGGACAAGCATCCTTGCAGTTCAGCTCAAGGAACTTTGTGCTCCCCACTCGCTCCACGATGGGAACATCATCCTTGCTATGCACCGCAAGGAACTTTGTGCTCCCCACTCCCTCCACATTCGGACCATCATCCTTTCTATGCACGGCAAGGAACTCTGTGCTCCCCACTCACTCCAAGATGGGAGTATCATCCTTGCTATGCACCGCAACGAACTTTGTGCTCCCACTCCCTCCATGACGTGACGATCATCCTTTCTATGCACCTCAAAAAACTTTGTGCTCCCCACTCCCACCACGATGGAACCATCATACTTGCTATGCACCTCAAGGAACTTTGTGCTCCCTACTCCCTCCACGATTGGACAATCATCCTTGCTATGGACAGCAAGGAACTTTGTGCTCCACACACCCTCGACGATGTGACCATCATCCTTTCTCTGCACCGCAAGGAACTTTGTGCTCCCCACTCCCTCCACGATGGGACCATCATCCTTTCTATGCACCTCAAAGAACTTTGTGCTCCCCACTCCCTCCACGATGGGAACATCATCCTTGCTATGCACCGCAAGGAACTTTGTGCTCTCCACTCCCTCCACGATGGGACCATCATCCTTTCTATGCACTTCAAAGAACTTTGTGCTCCCCACTCCCTACACGATGGGACCATCATCTCTGCTATGCACCGCAAGGAACTTTGTGCTCCCCGCTCCCTCCACGATGGGACCAATATCCTTGCTTTGCACTGCAAATAACTTTGTGCTCCTCACTCCCTCCGTGATGGGACCATCATTCTCTATATGCACCGCAAGTAACTTTATGCTTCCCACTCCCTCCATGATGGGCCCATTATCCTTTCTATGCACCGCTAGGAACTTTGCGCTCCCCACTCCCTCCATGATGGGACCATCATCCTTTCTATGCACAACAATGAATTTTGCGCTCCCCACTCCCGCCACGATGCCACCATCATCCTTGCTATGCACCTCAAAGAACATTGTGCTCCCCACTCCCTCCACGATGGGACCATCAACCTTGCTATGCACCGCAAGGAACTTTGTCTTCCCCACTCCCTCCACGATGGGACCATCATCCTTTCTATGCACTTCAAAGAACTTTGTGCTCCCCATTCCCTCCACGATGGGAGCATCACCCTTGCTATGCACCGCAAGGAACTTTGTGCTCCCCACTCCCTCCACGATGGGACAAATATCCTTGCTATGCACCGCAAGGAAGTTTGTGCTCAACACTCCCTCCACGATGGGACCATCATCCTTGATATGCACTCCAAGGAACATTGTGCTCCCCACTCCCTCCACTATGGGACCATCATTCTTTATATGCACTGCAAGGAAATTTATGCTCCACATTCCCTCCATGATGGTACCATCATCCTTTCAAAGCACCGCAAGGAACTTTGTGCTACCCACTCCCTCCACGATGGAACAATCATCGTTGCTATGCACTACAAGGACCTTTGTGCTCCCCACTCCCTCCAAGATGGGACCATTATCCTTCGTATGCACCACAAGGAACTTTGTGCTCCCCACTCCCTGCACGATGGGACCATCATCCTTGATGTGCACCGCAAGGAACTTTGTGCTCCCCACTCCCTCCACGATGGGACCATCATCCTTTCTATCCACTTCAAAGAACTTTGTGCTCCCCAGTCCCTCCACGATTGAAACATCATCCTTGCTATGCACCATAAGGAACTTTGTGCTCTCCACTCCCTCCACGATGGGACTATCATCGTTTCTATGCACCTCAAAGAACTTTGTCCACCCCACTCCCTCCACGATGGGACCATCATCCTTTCTATGCACCGCCAGGAACTTTGTGCTCCCTACTCCCTCCACGATGGGACCATCATCCTTTCTATGCACCTCAAAGAACTTTGTGCTCCCCACTCCATCCACGATGGGACCATCATCCTTTATATGCACCTCAAAGAACTTTGTGCTCCCCACTCCCTCCACGATGGGAACATCATCCTTGCTATGCACCGCAAGGAACTTTGTGCTCCACGCTCCCTCCACGATGGGACCAATATCCTTGCTTTGCAGTGCAAATAACTTTGTGCTCCCCACTCCCTCCATGATGGGACCATCATTCTGTATATGCACCGCAAGGAACTTTATGCTTCCCAATCCCTCCATGATGGGACCATTATCCTTTCTATGCACCGCTAGGAACGTTGCGCTCCCCACTCCCTCCATGATGGGACTATCATCCTTTCTATGCACAACAATGAATTTTGCGCTCCCCACTCCATCCACGATGCCACCATCATCCTTGCTATGCACCGCAAGGAACTTTGTCTTCCCCACTCCCTCCACGATGGGACCATCATCCTTTCTATGCACTTCAAAGAACTTTGTGCTCCCCACTCCCTCCACGATGGGACCATCATCCTTTCTATCCACCTCAAAGAACTTTGTGATCCCCAGTCCCTCCACGATTGAAACATCATCCTTGCTATGCACCATAAGGAACTTTGTGCTCTCCACTCCCTCCACGATGGGACTATCATCGTTTCTATGCACCTCAAAGAATTTTGTCAACCCCACTCCCTCCACGATGGGACCATCATCCTTTCTATGCACCGCCAGGAACTTTGTGCTCCCTACTCCCTCCACGATGGGACCATCATCCTTTCTATGCACCTCAAAGAACTTTGTGCTTCCCACTCCCTCCACGATGGGACCATCATCCTTTCTATGCACCTCAAAGAACTTTGTGCTCCCCACTCCCTCCACGATGGGAACATCATCCTTGCTATGCACCGCAAGGAACTTTGTGCTCTCCACTCCCTACACGATGGGACCATCATCCTTGCTATGCACCGCAAGGAACTTTGTGCTCCCCGCTCCCTCCACGATGGGACCAATATCCTTGCTTTGCACTGCAAATAACTTTGTGCTCCCCACTCCCTCCATGATGGGACCATCATTCTGTATATGCACCGCAAGGAACTTTATGCTTCCCACTCCCTCCATGATGGGACCATTATCCTTTCTATGCACCGCTAGGAACTTTGCGCTCCCCACTCCCTCCATGATGGGACCATCATCCTTTCTATGCACAACAATGAATTTTGCGCTCCCCACTCCCTCCACGATGCCACCATCATCCTTGCTATGCACCTCAAAGAACATTGTGCTCCCCACTCCCTCCACGATGGGACCATCATCCTTGCTATGCACCGCAAGGAACTTTGTCTTCCCCACTCCCTCCACGATGGGACCATCATCCTTTCTATGCACTTCAAAGAACTTTGTGCTCCCCACTCCCTCCACGATGGGACCATCATCCTTTCTATCCACCTCAAAGAACTTTGTGCTCCCCAGTCCCTCCACGATTGAAACATCATCCTTGCTATGCACCATAAGGAACTTTGTGCTCTCCACTCCCTCCACGATGGGACTATCATCGTTTCTATGCACCTCAAAGAATTTTGTCCACCCCACTCCCTCCACGATGGGACCATCATCCTTTCTATGCACCGCCAGGAACTTTGTGCTCCCTACTCCCTCCACGATGGGACCATCATCCTTTCTATGCACCTCAAAGAACTTTGTGCTCCCCACTCCCTCCACGATGGGACCATCATCCTTTCTATGCACCTCAAAGAACTTTGTGCTCCCCACTCCCTCCACGATGGGAACATCATCCTTGCTATGCACCGCAAGGAACTTTGTGCTCTCCACTCCCTACACGATGGGACCATCATCCTTGCTATGCACCGCAAGGAACTTTGTGCTCCCCGCTCCCTCCACGATGGGACCAATATCCTTGCTTTGCACTGCAAATAACTTTGTGCTCCCCACTCCCTCCATGATGGGACCATCATTCTGTATATGCACCGCAAGGAACTTTATGCTTCCCACTCCCTCCATGATGGGACCATTATCCTTTCTATGCACCGCTAGGAACTTTGCGCTCCCCACTCCCTCCATGATGGGACCATCATCCTTTCTATGCACAACAATGAATTTTGCGCTCCCCACTCCCTCCACGATGCCACCATCATCCTTGCTATGCACCTCAAAGAACATTGTGCTCCCCACTCCCTCCACGATGGGACCATCATCCTTGCTATGCACCGCAAGGAACTTTGTCTTCCCCACTCCTTCCACGATGGGACCATCATCCTTTCTATGCACTTCAAAGAACTTTGTGCTCCCCACTCCCTCCACGATGGGACCATCATCCTTGCTATGCACCGCAAGGAACTTTGTGCTCCCCACTCCCTCCACGATGGGACCAATATCCTTGATTTGCACTGCAAGGAACTTTATGCTTCCCACTCCCTCCATGATGGGACCATTCTCCTTTCTATGCACCGCTAGTAACTTTGCGCTCCCCACTCCCTCCATGATGGGACCATCATCCTTTCCAAGCACCGCAAGAAACATTGTGCTCCCCACTCACTCCATGATGGGACCATTATCCTTTCTATGCACCACAAGGAACTTTGCGATCTCCACTCCCTCCACGATGGGACCATAATCCTTTCTATGCATCTGTAAGGAAATTTGTGCTCCCCACTCCCTCCACGATGCGACCATCATCCTTGCTATGCACCGCAAGGAACTTTGTGTTCCCAACTCCCTCCCCGATGGGACTATCATCCTTTCTATGCACCTTAAAGAAATTTGTGCAACTCACTCCCGGCGCGATGGCACCATCATCCTTGCTATGCACCGCAAGGAACTATCAGCTCCCCATTCCCTCCACGATGGGACCATAATCCTTGCTATGCACCACAAGGAACTTTGTGCTCCCCACTCCCTCCACGATGGGACCATCATCCTTGCTCTGCACCTCAAAGATCTTTGTGCTCCCCACTCCCTCCACGATGGGACCATCATCCTTGCTATGCACCGCAAGGAACTTTGTGCTGCCCATTCCCTCCACAATGGGACCATCATCCTTGCTATGCACTGCAAGGAACTTTTTGCTCCACACTCCCTCCACCCTGGGACCATCATCCTTGCTATGCACTGCAAGGAACTTTGTGCTCCCCACGCCCTCCTCCATGGGACAATCATCCTTGCAGTGCAGCACCAGGAACTTTGTGCTCCCCACTCGCTCCACGATGGGAACATCATCCTTGCTATGCACCGCAAGGAACTTTGTGCTCCCCACTCCCTCCACATTCGGACCATCATCCTTTCTATGCACGGCAAGGAACTTTGTGCTCCCCACTCACTCCAAGATGGGACTATCATCCTTGCTATGCACCGCAAGGAACTTTGTGCTCCCCACTCCCTCCATGACGTGACGATCATCCTTTCTATGCACCTTAAAGAAATTTGTGCACCTCACTGCCGCCACGATGGCACCATCATCCTTGCTATGCACCGCAAGGAACTATCAGCTCCCCATTCCCTCCACGATGGGACCATAATCCTTGCTATGCACCACAAGGAACTTTGTGCTCCCCACTCCCTCCACGATGGGACCATCATCCTTGCTCTGCACCTCAAAGATTTTTGTGCTGCCCACTCCCTCCACGATGGGACCATCATCCTTGCTATGCACCGCAAGGAACTTTTTGCTGCCCACTCCCTCCACAATGGGACCATCATCCTTGCTATGCACTGTAAGGAACATTTTGCTCCACACTCCCTCCACCCTGGGACCATCATCCTTGCTATGCACTGCAAGAAACTTTGTGCTCCCCACGCCCTCCTCCATGGGACAATCATCCTTGCTATGCACTGCAAGGAACTTTATGCTTCCCACTCCCTCCATGATGGGACCATTCTCCTTTCTATGCACCGCTAGTAACTTTGCGCTCCCCACTCCCTCCAAGATGGGACCATCATCCTTTCCAAGCACCGCAAGAAACATTGTGCTCCCCACTCACTCCATGATGGGACCATCATCCTTGCTATGCACCACAAGGAACTTTGCGATCTCCACTCCCTCCACGATGGGACCATAATCCTTTCTATGCATCTGTAAGGAAATTTGTGCTCCCCACTCCCTCCACGATGCGACCATCATCCTTGCTATGCACCGCAAGGAACTTTGTGTTCCCAACTCCCTCCACGATGGGACTATCATCCTTTCTATGCACCTTAAAGAAATTTGTGCACCTCACTCCCGCCACGATGGCACCATCATCCTTGCTATGCACCACAAGGAACTTTGTGCTCCCCACTCCCTCCACGATGGGACCATCATCCTTGCTCTGCACCTCAAAGATCTTTGTGCTCCCCACTCCCTCCACGATGGGACCATCATCCTTGCTATGCACCGCAAGGAACTTTGTGCTGCCCACTCCCTCCACAATGGGACCATCATCCTTGCTATGCACTGCAAGGAACTTTTTGCTCCCCACTCCCTACACGATGGGACCATCATCCTTGCTATGCACCGCAAGGAACTTTGTGCTCCCCGCTCCCTCCACGATGGGACCAATATCCTTGCTTTGCACTGCAAATAACTTTGTGCTCCCCACTCCCTCCATGATGGGACCATCATTCTGTATATGCACCGCAAGGAACTTTATGCTTCCCACTCCCTCCATGATGGGACCATTATCCTTTCTATGCACCGCTAGGAACTTTGCGCTCCCCACTCCCTCCATGATGGGACCATCATCCTTTCTATGCACAACAATGAATTTTGCGCTCCCCACTCCCTCCACGATGCCACCATCATCCTTGCTATGCACCTCAAAGAACATTGTGCTCCCCACTCCCTCCACGATGGGACCATCATCCTTGCTATGCACCGCAAGGAACTTTGTCTTCCCCACTCCTTCCACGATGGGACCATCATCCTTTCTATGCACTTCAAAGAACTTTGTGCTCCCCACTCCCTCCACGATGGGACCATCATCCTTGCTATGCACCGCAAGGAACTTTGTGCTCCCCACTCCCTCCACGATGGGACCAATATCCTTGATTTGCACTGCAAGGAACTTTATGCTTCCCACTCCCTCCATGATGGGACCATTCTCCTTTCTATGCACCGATAGTAACTTTGCGCTCCCCACTCCCTCCATGATGGGACCATCATCCTTTCCAAGCACCGCAAGAAACATTGTGCTCCCCACTCACTCCATGATGGGACCATTATCCTTTCTATGTACCACAAGGAACTTTGCGATCTCCACTCCCTCCACGATGGGACCATAATCCTTTCTATGCATCTGTAAGGAAATTTGTGCTCCCCACTCCCTCCACGATGCGACCATCATCCTTGCTATGCACCGCAAGGAACTTTGTGTTCCCAACTCCCTCCCCGATGGGACTATCATCCTTTCTATGCACCTTAAAGAAATTTGTGCACCTCACTCCCGGCGCGATGGCACCATCATCCTTGCTATGCACCGCAAGGAACTATCAGCTCCCCATTCCCTCCACGATGGGACCATAATCCTTGCTATGCACCACAAGGAACTTTGTGCTCCCCACTCCCTCCACGATGGGACCATCATCCTTGCTCTGCACCTCAAAGATTTTTGTGCTGCCCACTCCCTCCACGATGGGACCATCATCCTTGCTATGCACCGCAAGGAACTTTTTGCTGCCCACTCCCTCCACAATGGGACCATCATCCTTGCTATGCACTGCAAGGAACATTTTGCTCCACACTCCCTCCACCCTGGGACCATCATCCTTGCTATGCACTGCAAGAAACTTTGTGCTCCCCACGCCCTCCTCCATGGGACAATCATCCTTGCTATGCACCGCAAGGAACTTTGTGCTCCCCACTCCCTCCACGATGGGACCAATATCCTTGATTTGCACTGCAAGGAACTTTATGCTTCCCACTCCCTCCATGATGGGACCATTCTCCTTTCTATGCACCGCTAGTAACTTTGCGCTCCCCACTCCCTCCAAGATGGGACCATCATCCTTTCCAAGCACCGCAAGAAACATTGTGCTCCCCACTCACTCCATGATGGGACCATCATCCTTGCTATGCACCACAAGGAACTTTGCGATCTCCACTCCCTCCACGATGGGACCATAATCCTTTCTATGCATCTGTAAGGAAATTTGTGCTCCCCACTCCCTCCACGATGCGACCATCATCCTTGCTATGCACCGCAAGGAACTTTGTGTTCCCAACTCCCTCCACGATGGGACTATCATCCTTTCTATGCACCTTAAAGAAATTTGTGCACCTCACTCCCGCCACGATGGCACCATCATCCTTGCTATGCACCGCAAGGAACTATCAGCTCCACATTCCCTCCACGATGGGACCATAATCCTTGCTATGCACCACAAGGAACTTTGTGCTCCCCACTCCCTCCACGATGGGACCATCATCCTTGCTCTGCACCTCAAAGATCTTTGTGCTCCCCACTCCCTCCACGATGGGACCATCATCCTTGCTATGCACCGCAAGGAACTTTGTGCTGCCCACTCCCTCCACAATGGGACCATCATCCTTGCTATGCACTGCAAGGAACTTTTTGCTCCACACTCCCACCACCCTGGGACCATCATCCTTGCTATGCACTGCAAGGAACTTTGTGCTCCCCACGCCCTCCTCCATGGGACAATCATCCTTGCAGTGCAGCGCAAGGAACTTTGTGCTCCCCACTCGCTCCACGATGGGAACATCATCCTTGCTATGCACCGCAAGGAACTTTGTGCTCCCCACTCCCTCCACATTCGGACCATCATCCTTTCTATGCACGGCAAGGAACTTTGTGCTCCCCACTAACTCCAAGATGGGACTATCATCCTTGCTATGCACCGCAAGGAACTTTGTGCTCCCCACTCCCTCCATGACGTGACGATCATCCTTTCTATGCACCTCAAAAAACTTTGTGCTCCCCACTCCCACCACGATGGAACCATCATCCTTGCTATGCACCTCAAGGAACTTTGTGCTCCCTACTCCCTCCACGATTGGACAATCATCCTTGCTA
Organism: Narcine bancroftii; assembly: GCF_036971445.1. Taxonomy (NCBI): domain Eukaryota; kingdom Metazoa; phylum Chordata; class Chondrichthyes; order Torpediniformes; family Narcinidae; genus Narcine; species Narcine bancroftii. The sequence continues at coordinate 75,561,139 of NC_091474.1, forward strand.
TGGACAGCAAGGAACTTTGTGCTCCACACACCCTCGACGATGTGACCATCATCCTTTCTCTGCACCGCAAGGAACTTTGTGCTCCCCACTCCCTCCACGATGGGACCATCATCATTTCTATGCACCTCAAAGAACTTTGTGCTCCCCACTCCCTCCACGATGGGAACATCATCCTTGCTATGCACCGCAAGGAACTTTGTGCTCCCCACTCCCTCCACATTCGGACCATCATCCTTTCTATGCACGGCAAGGAACTTTATGCTCCCCACTCACTCCAAGATGGGACTATCATCCATGCTATGCACCGCAAGGAACTTTGTCCTCCCCACTCCCTCCATGACGTGACGATCAACCTTTCTATGCACCTTAAAGAAATTTGTGCACCTCACTCCCGCCACGATGGCACCATCATCCTTGCTATGCACCGCAAGGAACTATCAGCTCCCCATTCCCTCCACGATGGGACCATCATCCTTTCTATGCACCTCAAAGAACTTTGTGCTCCCCACTCCCTCCACGATGGGAACATCATCCTTGCTATGCACCGCAAGGAACTTTGTGCTCTCCACTCCCTCCACGATGGGACCATCATCCTTGCTATGCACCGCAAGGAACTTTGTCTTCCCCACTCCCTCCACGATGGGACCATCATCCTTTCTATGCACTTCAAAGAACTTTGTGCTCCCCACTCCCTCCACGATGGGACCATCATCCTTGCTATGCACCGCAAGGAACTTTGTGCTCCCCACTCCCTCCACGATGGGACCAATATCCTTGATTTGCACTGCATGGAACTTTATGCTTCCCACTCCCTCCATGATGGGACCATTCTCCTTTCTATGCACCGCTAGTAACTTTGCGCTCCCCACTCCTTCCATGATGGGACCATCATCCTTTCCAAGCACCGCAAGAAACATTGTGCTCCCCACTCACTCCATGATGGAACCATCATCCTTGCTATGCACCACAAGGAACTTTGCGATCTCCACTCCCTCCACGATGGGACCATAATCCTTTCAATGCATCTGTAAGGAAAGTTGTGCTCCCCACTCCCTCCACAATGCGACCATCATCCTTGCTATGCACCGCAAGGAACTTTGTGTTCCCAACTCCCTGCACGATGGGACTATCATCCTTTCTATGCACCTTAAAGAAATTTGTGCACCTCACTCCCGCCACGATGGCACCATCATCCTTGCTATGCACCGCAATGAACTATCAGCTCCCCATTCCCTCCACGATGGGACCATAATCCTTGCTATGCACCACAAGGAACTTTGTGCTCCCCACTCCCTCCACGATGGGACCATCATCCTTGCTCTGCACCTCAAAGATCTTTGTGCTCCCCACTCCCTCCACGATGGGACCATCATCCTTCCTATGCACCGCAAGGAACTTTGTGCTGCCCACTCCCTCCACAATGGGACCATCATCCTTGCTATGCACTGCAAGGAACTTTTTGCTCCACACTCCCTCCACCCTGGGACCATCATCCTTGCTATGCACTGCAAGGAACTTTGTGCTCCCCACGCCCTCCTCCATGGGACAATCATCCTTGCAGTGCAGCGCAAGGAACTTTGTGCTCCCCACTCGCTCCACGATGGGAACATCATCCTTGCTATGCACCGCAAGGAACTTTGTGCTCCCCACTCCCTCCACATTCGGACCATCATCCTTTCTATGCACGGCAAGGAACTTTGTGCTCCCCACTCACTCCAAGATGGGACTATCATCCTTGCTATGCACCGCAAGGAACTTTGTGCTCCCCACTCCCTCCATGACGTGACGATCATCCTTTCTATGCTCCTCAAAAAACTTTGTGCTCCCCACTCCCACCACGATGGAACCATCATACTTGCTATGCACCTCAAGGAACTTTGTGCTCCCTACTCCCTCCACGATTGGACAATCATCCTTGCTATGGACAGCAAGGAACTTTGTGCTCCACACACCCTCGACGATGTTACCATCCTCCTTTCTCTGCACCGCAAGGAACTTTGTGCTCCCCACTCCATCCACGATGGGACCATCATCCTTGCTATGCAGCGCAAGGAACTTTGTGCTCCACGCTCCCACCACGATGGGACCATCATCCTTTCTATGCACCGCAAATAACTTTGTGCTCCCCACACCCTCCACGATGGGACCATCATCCTTGCTATGCAACGCAAGGAAGTTTGTGCTCCTCACTCCCTCCACGATGGGACCATCATCCTTTCTATGCACCGCAAGGAACTTTGTGCTCCCCACTCCCTCCACGTTGGGACCATCATCCTTTCTATGCACCTCAAAGAACATTGTGCTTCCCACTCCCTCCACGATGGGACCATCATCCTTGCTCTGCACCGCAATGAACTTTGTGCTCCCCACTCCCTCCACGATGGGACAATCATCCTTGCTATGCACTCCAAGGAACTTTATGCTCCACATTCCCTCTATGATGGGACCATCATCCTTTCTAAGCACCGCAAGGAACTTTGTACTCCGCACTCCCTCCACGATGGGACCATCATTCTTGCTATGCACTCCAAGGAACGTTGTTCTCCCCACTCCATCCACTATGGGACCATCATCCTTTATATGCACCGCAAGGAACTTTATGCTCCACATTCCCTCCATGATGGGACCATCATCCTTTCAAAGCACTGCAAGGAACTTTGTGCTACCCACTCCCTCCACGATGGAACAATCATCGTTGCTATGCACCACAAGGACCTTTGTGCTCCCCACGCCCTCCTCCATGGGACAATCATCCTTGCAGTGCAGCGCAAGGAACTTTGTGCTCCCCACTCGCTCCACGATGGGAACATCATCCTTGCTATGCACCGCAAGGAACTTTGTGCTCCCCACTCCCTCCACATTCGGACCATCATCCTTTCTATGCACGGCATGGAACTTTGTGCTCCCCACTAACTCCAAGATGGGACTATCATCCTTGCTATGCACCGCAAGGAACTTTGTGCTCCCCACTCCCTCCATGACGTGACGATCATCCTTTCTATGCACCTCAAAAAACTTTGTGCTCCCCACTCCCACCACGATGGAACCATCATCCTTGCTATGCACCTCAAGGAACTTTGTGCTCCCTACTCCCTCCACGATTGGACAATCATCCTTGCTATGGACAGCAAGGAACTTTGTGCTCCACACACCCTCGACGATGTGACCATCATCCTTTCTCTGCACCGCAAGGAACTTTGTGCTCCCCACTCCCTCCACGATGGGACCATCATCATTTCTATGCACCTCAAAGAACTTTGTGCTCCCCACTCCCTCCACGATGGGAACATCATCCTTGCTATGCACCGCAAGGAACTTTGTGCTCCCCACTCCCTCCACATTCGGACCATCATCCTTTCTATGCACGGCAAGGAACTTTATGCTCCCCACTCACTCCAAGATGGGACTATCATCCTTGCTATGCACCGCAAGGAACTTTGTGCTCCCCACTCCCTCCATGACGTGACGATCAACCTTTCTATGCACCTTAAAGAAATTTGTGCACCTCACTCCCGCCACGATGGCACCATCATCCTTGCTATGCACCGCAAGGAACTATCAGCTCCCCATTCCCACAACGATGGGACCATCATCCTTTCTATGCACCTCAAAGAACTTTGTGCTCCCCACTCCCTCCACGATGGGAACATCATCCTTGCTATGCACCGCAAGGAACTTTGTGCTCTCCACTCCCTCCACGATGGGACCATCATCCTTGCTATGCACCGCAAGGAACTTTGTCTTCCCCACTCCCTCCACGATGGGACCATCATCCTTTCTATGCACTTCAAAGAACTTTGTGCTCCCCACTCCCTCCACGATGGGACCATCATCCTTGCTATGCACCGCAAGGAACTTTGTGCTCCCCACTCCCTCCACGATGGGACCAATATCCTTGATTTGCACTGCATGGAACTTTATGCTTCCCACTCCCTCCATGATGGGACCATTCTCCTTTCTATGCACCGCTAGTAACTTTGCGCTCCCCACTCCTTCCATGATGGGACCATCATCCTTTCCAAGCACCGCAAGAAACATTGTGCTCCCCACTCACTCCATGATGGAACCATCATCCTTGCTATGCACCACAAGGAACTTTGCGATCTCCACTCCCTCCACGATGGGACCATAATCCTTTCAATGCATCTGTAAGGAAAGTTGTGCTCCCCACTCCCTCCACAATGCGACCATCATCCTTGCTATGCACCGCAAGGAACTTTGTGTTCCCAACTCCCTGCACGATGGGACTATCATCCTTTCTATGCACCTTAAAGAAATTTGTGCACCTCACTCCCGCCACGATGGCACCATCATCCTTGCTATGCACCGCAAGGAACTATCAGCTCCCCATTCCCTCCACGATGGGACCATAATCCTTGCTATGCACCACAAGGAACTTTGTGCTCCCCACTCCCTCCACGATGGGACCATCATCCTTGCTCTGCACCTCAAAGATCTTTGTGCTCCCCACTCCCTCCACGATGGGACCATCATCCTTCCTATGCACCGCAAGGAACTTTGTGCTGCCCACTCCCTCCACAATGGGACCATCATCCTTGCTATGCACTGCAAGGAACTTTTTGCTCCACACTCCCTCCACCCTGGGACCATCATCCTTGCTATGCACTGCAAGGAACTTTGTGCTCCCCACGCCCTCCTCCATGGGACAATCATCCTTGCAGTGCAGCGCAAGGAACTTTGTGCTCCCCACTCGCTCCACGATGGGAACATCATCCTTGCTATGCACCGCAAGGAACTTTGTGCTCCCCACTCCCTCCACATTCGGACCATCATCCTTTCTATGCACGGCAAGGAACTTTGTGCTCCCCACTCACTCCAAGATGGGACTATCATCCTTGCTATGCACCGCAAGGAACTTTGTGCTCCCCACTCCCTCCATGACGTGACGATCATCCTTTCTATGCTCCTCAAAAAACTTTGTGCTCCCCACTTCCACCACGATGGAACCATCATACTTGCTATGCACCTCAAGGAACTTTGTGCTCCCCACTCCCTCCACGATGGGACCAATATCCTTGATTTGCACTGCAAGGAACTTTATGCTTCCCACTCCCTCCATGATGGGACCATTCTCCTTTCTATGCACCGCTAGTAACTTTGCGCTCCCCACTCCCTCCATGATGGGACCATCATCCTTTCCAAGCACCGCAAGAAACATTGTGCTCCCCACTCACTCCATGATGGGACCATTATCCTTTCTATGTACCACAAGGAACTTTGCGATCTCCACTCCCTCCACCATGGGACCATAATCCTTTCTATGCATCTGTAAGGAAATTTGTGCTCCCCACTCCCTCCAGGATGCGACCATCATCCTTGCTATGCACCGCAAGGAACTTTGTGTTCCCAACTCCCTCCCCGATGGGACTATCATCCTTTCTATGCACCTTAAAGAAATTTGTGCACCTCACTCCCGGCGCGATGGCACCATCATCCTTGCTATGCACCGCAAGGAACTATCAGCTCCCCATTCCCTCCACGATGGGAATATAATCCTTGCTATGCACCACAAGGAACATTGTGCTCCCCACTCCCTCCACGATGGGACCATCATCCTTGCTCTGCACCTCAAAAATCTTTGTGCTCCCCACTCCCTCCACGATGGGACCATCATCCTTGCTATGCACCGCAAGGAACTTTGTGCTGCCCATTCCCTCCACAATGGGACCATCATCCTTGCTATGCACTGCAAGGAACTTTTTGCTCCACACTCCCTCCACCCTGGGACCATCATCCTTGCTATGCACTGCAAGGAACTTTGTGCTCCCCACGCCCTCCTCCATGGGACAATCATCCTTGCAGTGCAGCACCAGGAACTTTGTGCTCCCCACTCGCTCCACGATGGGAACATCATCCTTGCTATGCACCGCAAGGAACTTTGTGCTCCCCACTCCCTCCACATTCGGACCATAATCCTTTCTATGCACGGCAAGGAACTTTGTGCTCCCCACTCACTCCAAGATGGGACTATCATCCTTGCTATGCACCGCAAGGAACTTTGTGCTCCCCACTCCCTCCATGACGTGACGATCATCCTTTCTATGCACCTTAAAGAAATTTGTGCACCTCACTCCCGCCACGATGGCACCATCATCCTTGCTATGCACCGCAAGGAACTATCAGCTCCCCATTCCCTCCACGATGGGACCATAATCCTTGCTATGCACCACAAGGAACTTTGTGCTCCCCACTCCCTCCACGATGGGACCATCATCCTTGCTCTGCACCTCAAAGATTTTTGTGCTGCCCACTCCCTCCACGATGGGACCATCATCCTTGCTATGCACCGCAAGGAACTTTTTGCTGCCCACTCCCTCCACAATGGGACCATCATCCTTGCTATGCACTGCAAGGAACATTTTGCTCCACACTCCCTCCACCCTGGGACCATCATCCTTGCTATGCACTGCAAGAAACTTTGTGCTCCCCACGCCCTCCTCCATGGGACAATCATCCTTGCTATGCACCGCAAGGAACTTTGTGCTCCCCACTCCCTCCACGATGGGACCAATATCCTTGATTTGCACTGCAAGGAACTTTATGCTTCCCACTCCCTCCATGATGGGACCATTCTCCTTTCTATGCACCGCTAGTAACTTTGCGCTCCCCACTCCCTCCAAGATGGGACCATCATCCTTTCCAAGCACCGCAAGAAACATTGTGCTCCCCACTCACTCCATGATGGGACCATCATCCTTGCTATGCACCACAAGGAACTTTGCGATCTCCACTCCCTCCACGATGGGACCATAATCCTTTCTATGCATCTGTAAGGAAATTTGTGCTCCCCACTCCCTCCACGATGCGACCATCATCCTTGCTATGCACCGCAAGGAACTTTGTGTTCCCAACTCCCTCCACGATGGGACTATCATCCTTTCTATGCACCTTAAAGAAATTTGTGCACCTCACTCCCGCCACGATGGCACCATCATCCTTGCTATGCACCGCAAGGAACTATCAGCTCCACATTCCCTCCACGATGGGACCATAATCCTTGCTATGCACCACAAGGAACTTTGTGCTCCCCACTCCCTCCACGATGGGACCATCATCCTTGCTCTGCACCTCAAAGATCTTTGTGCTCCCCACTCCCTCCACGATGGGACCATCATCCTTGCTATGCACCGCAAGGAACTTTGTGCTGCCCACTCCCTCCACAATGGGACCATCATCCTTGCTATGCACTGCAAGGAACTTTTTGCTCCACACTCCCACCACCCTGGGACCATCATCCTTGCTATGCACTGCAAGGAACTTTGTGCTCCCCACGCCCTCCTCCATGGGACAATCATCCTTGCAGTGCAGCGCAAGGAACTTTGTGCTCCCCACTCGCTCCACGATGGGAACATCATCCATGCTATGCACCGCAAGGAACTTTGTGCTCCCCACTCCCTCCACATTCGGACCATCATCCTTTCTATGCACGGCAAGGAACTTTGTGCTCCCCACTAACTCCAAGATGGGACTATCATCCTTGCTATGCACCGCAAGGAACTTTGTGCTCCCCACTCCCTCCATGACGTGACGATCATCCTTTCTATGCACCTCAAAAAACTTTGTGCTCCCCACTCCCACCACGATGGAACCATCATCCTTGCTATGCACCTCAAGGAACTTTGTGCTCCCTACTCCCTCCACGATTGGACAATCATCCTTGCTATGGACAGCAAGGAACTTTGTGCTCCACACACCCTCGACGATGTGACCATCATCCTTTCTCTGCACCGCAAGGAACTTTGTGCTCCCCACTCCCTCCACGATGGGACCATCATCATTTCTATGCACCTCAAAGAACTTTGTGCTCCCCACTCCCTCCACGATGGGAACATCATCCTTGCTATGCACCGCAAGGAACTTTGTGCTCCCCACTCCCTCCACATTCGGACCATCATCCTTTCTATGCACGGCAAGGAACTTTATGCTCCCCACTCACTCCAAGATGGGACTATCATCCTTGCTATGCACCGCAAGGAACTTTGTGCTCCCCACTCCCTCCATGACGTGACGATCAACCTTTCTATGCACCTTAAAGAAATTTGTGCACCTCACTCCCGCCACGATGGCACCATCATCCTTGCTATGCACCGCAAGGAACTATCAGCTCCCCATTCCCTCCACGATGGGACCATCATCCTTTCTATGCACCTCAAAGAACTTTGTGCTCCCCACTCCCTCCACGATGGGAACATCATCCTTGCTATGCACCGCAAGGAACTTTGTGCTCTCCACTCCCTCCACGATGGGACCATCATCCTTGCTATGCACCGCAAGGAACTTTGTCTTCCCCACTCCCTCCACGATGGGACCATCATCCTTTCTATGCACTTCAAAGAACTTTGTGCTCCCCACTCCCTCCACGATGGGACCATCATCCTTGCTATGCACCGCAAGGAACTTTGTGCTCCCCACTCCCTCCACGATGGGACCAATATCCTTGATTTGCACTGCATGGAACTTTATGCTTCCCACTCCCTCCATGATGGGACCATTCTCCTTTCTATGCACCGCTAGTAACTTTGCGCTCCCCACTCCTTCCATGATGGGACCATCATCCTTTCCAAGCACCGCAAGAAACATTGTGCTCCCCACTCACTCCATGATGGAACCATCATCCTTGCTATGCACCACAAGGAACTTTGCGATCTCCACTCCCTCCACGATGGGACCATAATCCTTTCAATGCATCTGTAAGGAAAGTTGTGCTCCCCACTCCCTCCACAATGCGACCATCATCCTTGCTATGCACCGCAAGGAACTTTGTGTTCCCAACTCCCTGCACGATGGGACTATCATCCTTTCTATGCACCTTAAAGAAATTTGTGCACCTCACTCCCGCCACGATGGCACCATCATCCTTGCTATGCACCGCAAGGAACTATCAGCTCCCCATTCCCTCCACGATGGGACCATAATCCTTGCTATGCACCACAAGGAACTTTGTGCTCCCCACTCCCTCCACGATGGGACCATCATCCTTGCTCTGCACCTCAAAGATCTTTGTGCTCCCCACTCCCTCCACGATGGGACCATCATCCTTCCTATGCACCGCAAGGAACTTTGTGCTGCCCACTCCCTCCACAATGGGACCATCATCCTTGCTATGCACTGCAAGGAACTTTTTGCTCCACACTCCCTCCACCCTGGGACCATCATCCTTGCTATGCACTGCAAGGAACTTTGTGCTCCCCACGCCCTCCTCCATGGGACAATCATCCTTGCAGTGCAGCGCAAGGAACTTTGTGCTCCCCACTCGCTCCACGATGGGAACATCATCCTTGCTATGCACCGCAAGGAACTTTGTGCTCCCCACTCCCTCCACATTCGGACCATCATCCTTTCTATGCACGGCAAGGAACTTTGTGCTCCCCACTCACTCCAAGATGGGACTATCATCCTTGCTATGCACCGCAAGGAACTTTGTGCTCCCCACTCCCTCCATGACGTGACGATCATCCTTTCTATGCTCCTCAAAAAACTTTGTGCTCCCCACTCCCACCACGATGGAACCATCATACTTGCTATGCACCTCAAGGAACTTTGTGCTCCCTACTCCCTCCACGATTGGACAATCATCCTTGCTATGGACAGCAAGGAACTTTGTGCTCCACACACCCTCGACGATGTTACCATCCTCCTTTCTCTGCACCGCAAGGAACTTTGTGCTCCCCACTCCATCCACGATGGGACCATCATCCTTGCTATGCAGCGCAAGGAACTTTGTGCTCCACGCTCCCACCACGATGGGACCATCATCCTTTCTATGCACCGCAAATAACTTTGTGCTCCCCACACCCTCCACGATGGGACCATCATCCTTGCTATGCAACGCAAGGAAGTTTGTGCTCCTCACTCCCTCCACGATGGGACCATCATCCTTTCTATGCACCGCAAGGAACTTTGTGCTCCCCACTCCCTCCACGTTGGGACCATCATCCTTTCTATGCACCTCAAAGAACATTGTGCTTCCCACTCCCTCCACGATGGGACCATCATCCTTGCTCTGCACCGCAATGAACTTTGTGCTCCCCACTCCCTCCACGATGGGACAATCATCCTTGCTATGCACTCCAAGGAACTTTATGCTCCACACTCCCTCTATGATGGGACCATCATCCTTTCTAAGCACCGCAAGGAACTTTGTACTCCGCACTCCCTCCACGATGGGACCATCATTCTTGCTATGCACTCCAAGGAACGTTGTTCTCCCCACTCCATCCACTATGGGACCATCATCCTTTATATGCACCGCAAGGAACTTTATGCTCCACATTCCCTCCATGATGGGACCATCATCCTTTCAAAGCACTGCAAGGAACTTTGTGCTACCCACTCCCTCCACGATGGAACAATCATCGTTGCTATGCACCACAAGGACCTTTGTGCTCCCCACGCCCTCCTCCATGGGACAATCATCCTTGCAGTGCAGCGCAAGGAACTTTGTGCTCCCCACTCGCTCCACGATGGGAACATCATCCTTGCTATGCACCGCAAGGAACTTTGTGCTCCCCACTCCCTCCACATTCGGACCATCATCCTTTCTATGCACGGCATGGAACTTTGTGCTCCCCACTAACTCCAAGATGGGACTATCATCCTTGCTATGCACCGCAAGGAACTTTGTGCTCCCCACTCCCTCCATGACGTGACGATCATCCTTTCTATGCACCTCAAAAAACTTTGTGCTCCCCACTCCCACCACGATGGAACCATCATCCTTGCTATGCACCTCAAGGAACTTTGTGCTCCCTACTCCCTCCACGATTGGACAATCATCCTTGCTATGGACAGCAAGGAACTTTGTGCTCCACACACCCTCGACGATGTGACCATCATCCTTTCTCTGCACCGCAAGGAACTTTGTGCTCCCCACTCCCTCCACGATGGGACCATCATCATTTCTATGCACCTCAAAGAACTTTGTGCTCCCGACTCCCTCCACGATGGGAACATCATCCTTGCTATGCACCGCAAGGAACTTTGTGCTCCCCACTCCCTCCACATTCGGACCATCACCCTTTCTATGCACGGCAAGGAACTTTATGCTCCCCACTCACTCCAAGATGGGACTATCATCCTTGCTATGCACCGCAAGGAACTTTGTGCTCCCCACTCCCTCCATGACGTGACGATCAACCTTTCTATGCACCTTAAAGAAATTTGTGCACCTCACTCCCGCCACGATGGCACCATCATCCTTGCTATGCACCGCAAGGAACTATCAGCTCCCCATTCCCACCACGATGGGACCATCATCCTTTCTATGCACCTCAAAGAACTTTGTGCTCCCCACTCCCTCCACGATGGGAACATCATCCTTGCTATGCACCGCAAGGAACTTTGTCTTCCCCACTCCCTCCACGATGGGACCATCATCCTTTCTATGCACTTCAAAGAACTTTGTGCTCCCCACTCCCTCCACGATGGGACCATCATCCTTGCTATGCACCGCAAGGAACTTTGTGCTCCCCACTCCCTCCACGATGGGACCAATATCCTTGATTTGCACTGCATGGAACTTTATGCTTCCCACTCCCTCCATGATGGGACCATTCTCCTTTCTATGCACCGCTAGTAACTTTGCGCTCCCCACTCCTTCCATGATGGGACCATCATCCTTTCCAAGCACCGCAAGAAACATTGTGCTCCCCACTCACTCCATGATGGAACCATCATCCTTGCTATGCACCACAAGGAACTTTGCGATCTCCACTCCCTCCACGATGGGACCATAATCCTTTCAATGCATCTGTAAGGAAAGTTGTGCTCCCCACTCCCTCCACAATGCGACCATCATCCTTGCTATGCACCGCAAGGAACTTTGTGTTCCCAACTCCCTGCACGATGGGACTATCATCCTTTCTATGCACCTTAAAGAAATTTGTGCACCTCACTCCCGCCACGATGGCACCATCATCCTTGCTATGCACCGCAAGGAACTATCAGCTCCCCATTCCCTCCACGATGGGACCATAATCCTTGCTATGCACCACAAGGAACTTTGTGCTCCCCACTCCCTCCACGATGGGACCATCATCCTTGCTCTGCACCTCAAAGATCTTTGTGCTCCCCACTCCCTCCACGATGGGACCATCATCCTTCCTATGCACCGCAAGGAACTTTGTGCTGCCCACTCCCTCCACAATGGGACCATCATCCTTGCTATGCACTGCAAGGAACTTTTTGCTCCACACTCCCTCCACCCTGGGACCATCATCCTTGCTATGCACTGCAAGGAACTTTGTGCTCCCCACGCCCTCCTCCATGGGACAATCATCCTTGCAGTGCAGCGCAAGGAACTTTGTGCTCCCCACTCGCTCCACGATGGGAACATCATCCTTGCTATGCACCGCAAGGAACTTTGTGCTCCCCACTCCCTCCACATTCGGACCATCATCCTTTCTATGCACGGCAAGGAACTTTGTGCTCCCCACTCACTCCAAGATGGGACTATCATCCTTGCTATGCACCGCAAGGAACTTTGTGCTCCCCACTCCCTCCATGACGTGACGATCATCCTTTCTATGCTCCTCAAAAAACTTTGTGCTCCCCACTTCCACCACGATGGAACCATCATACTTGCTATGCACCTCAAGGAACTTTGTGCTCCCTACTCCCTCCACGATTGGACAATCATCCTTGCTATGGACAGCAAGGAACTTTGTGCTCCACACACCCTAGACGATGTTACCATCCTCCTTTCTCTGCACCGCAAGGAACTTTGTGCTCCCCACTCCATCCACGATGGGACCATCATCCTTGCTATGCAGCGCAAGGAACTTTGTGCTCCACGCTCCCACCACGATGGGACCATCATCCTTTCTATGCACCGCAAATAACTTTGTGCTCCCCACACCCTCCACGATGGGACCATCATCCTTGCTATGCAACGCAAGGAAGTTTGTGCTCCTCACTCCCTCCACGATGGGACCATCATCCTTTCTATGCACCGCAAGGAACTTTGTGCTCCCCACTCCCTCCACGTTGGGACCATCATCCTTTCTATGCACCTCAAAGAACATTGTGCTTCCCACTCCCTCCACGATGGGACCATCATCCTTGCTCTGCACCGCAATGAACTTTGTGCTCCCCACTCCCTCCACGATGGGACAATCATCCTTGCTATGCACTCCAAGGAACTTTATGCTCCACACTCCCTCTATGATGGGACCATCATCCTTTCTAAGCACCGCAAGGAACTTTGTACTCCGCACTCCCTCCACGATGGGACCATCATTCTTGCTATGCACTCCAAGGAACGTTGTTCTCCCCACTCCATCCACTATGGGACCATCATCCTTTATATGCACCGCAAGGAACTTTATGCTCCACATTCCCTCCATGATGGGACCATCATCCTTTCAAAGCACTGCAAGGAACTTTGTGCTACCCACTCCCTCCACGATGGAACAATCATCGTTGCTATGCACCACAAGGACCTTTGTGCTCCCCACTCCCTCCAAGATGGGACCATTATCCTTCGTATGCACCGCAAGGAACTTTGTGCTCCCCACTCCCACCACGATGGGACCATCACCCTTGCTATGCACCGCAAGGAACATTGTGCACCCCACTCTCTCTACGATGGGACCATGATCCTTGTTGTGCACCGCAAGGAACTGTGTGCTCCTCACTCCTTCCACGAAGGGACCATCATCCTTGCTATGCACCGCAAGGAACTTTGTGCTCCGCACTCCCTCCACGATGGGACCATCATCCTTGCTATTAACTCCAAGGAACTTTGTGCTCCCCACTCCCTCCACGATTGGACCATCATCCTTGCTATGGACAGCAAGGAACTTTGTGCTCCCCACTCGCTCCACGATGGGAACATCATCCTTGCTATGCACCGCAAGGAACTTTGTGCTCCCCACTCCCTCCACGATGGGACCAATATCCTTGATTTGCACTGCAAGGAACTTTATGCTTCCCACTCCCTCCATGATGGGACCATTCTCCTTTCTATGCACCGCTAGTAACTTTTCGCTCCCCACTCCCTCCAAGATGGGACCATCATCCTTTCCAAGCACAGCAAGAAACATTGTGCTCCCCACTCACTCCATGATGGGACCATCATCCTTGCTATGCACCACAAGGAACTTTGCGATCTCCACTCCCTCCACGATGGGACCATAATCCTTTCTATGCATCTGTAAGGAAATTTGTGCTCCCCACTCCCTCCACGATGCGACCATCATCCTTGCTATGCACCGCAAGGAACTTTGTGTTCCCAACTCCCTCCACGATGGGACTATCATCCTTTCTATGCACCTTAAAGAAATTTGTGCACCTCACTCCCGCCACGATGGCACCATCATCCTTGCTATGCACCGCAAGGAACTATCAGCTCCACATTCCCTCCACGATGGGACCATAATCCTTGCTATGCACCACAAGGAACTTTGTGCTCCCCACTCCCTCCACGATGGGATCATCATCCTTGCTCTGCACCTCAAAGATCTTTGTGCTCCCCACTCCTTCCACGATGGGACCATCATCCTTGCTATGGACAGCAAGGAACTTTGTGCTCCACACACCCTCGACGATGTGACTATCATCCTTTCTCTGCACCGCAAGGAACTTTGTGCTCCCCACTCCCTGCACGATGGGACCATCATCATTTCTATGCACCTCAAAGAACTTTGTGCTCCCCACTCCCTCCACGATGGGAACATCATCCTTGCTATGCACCGCAAGGAACTTTGTGCTCTCCACTCCCTACACGATGGGACCATCATCCTTTCTATGCACTTCAAAGAACTTTGTGCTCCCCACTCCCTACACGATGGGACCATCATCCTTGCTATGCACCGCAAGGAACTTTGTGCTCCCCGCTCCCTCCACGATGGGACCAATATCCTTGCTTTGCACTGCAAATAACTTTGTGCTCCCCACTCCCTCCATGATGGGACCATCATTCTGTATATGCACCGCAAGGACCTTTATGCTTCCCACTCCCTCCATGATGGGACCATTATCCTTTCTATGCACCGCTAGGAACTTTGCGCTCCCCACTCCCTCCATGATGGGACCATCATCCTTTCTATGCACAACAATGAATTTTGCGCTCCCCACTCCCTCCACGATGCCACCATCATCCTTGCTATGCACCTCAAAGAACATTGTGCTCCCGACTCCCTCCACGATGGGACCATCATCCTTGCTATGCACCGCAAGGAACTTTGTCTTCCCCACTCCCTCCACGATGGGACCATCATCCTTTCTATGCACTTCAAAGAACTTTGTGCTCCCCACTCCCTCCACGATGGGACCATCATCCTTGCTATGCACCGCAAGGAACTTTGTGCTCCCCACTCCCTCCACGATGGGACCAATATCCTTGATTTGCACTGCAAGGAACTTTATGCTTCCCACTCCCTCCATGATGGGACCATTCTCCTTTCTATGCACCGCTAGTAACTTTGCGCTCACCACTCCCTCCATGATGGGACCATCATCCTTTCCAAGCACCGCAAGAAACATTGTGCTCCCCACTCACTCCATGATGGGACCATCATCCTTGCTATGCACCACAAGGAACTTTGCGATCTCCACTCCCTCCACGATGGGACCATAATCCTTTCTATGCATCTGTAAGGAAATTTGTTCTCCCCACTCCCTCCACGATGCGACCATCATCCTTGCTATGCACCGCAAGGAACTTTGTGTTCCCAACTCCCTCCACGATGGGACTATCATCCTTTCTATGCACCTTAAAGAAATTTGTGCACCTCACTCCCGCCACAATGGCACCATCATCCTTGCTATGCACCTCAAGGAACTATCAGCTCCCCATTCCCTCCACGATTGGACCATAATCCTTGCTATGCACCACAAGGAACTTTGTGCTCCCCACTCCCTCCACGATGGGACCATCATCCTTGCTCTGCACCTCAAAGATCTTTGTGCTCCCCACTCCCTCCACGATGGGACCATCATCCTTGCTATGCACCGCAAGGAACTTTGTGCTGCCCACTCCCTCCACAATGGGACCATCATCCTTGCTATGCACTGCAAGGAACTTTTTGCTCCACACTCCCTCCACCCTGGGACCATCATCCTTGCTATGCACTGCAAGGAACTTTGTGCTCCCCACGCCCTCCTCCATGGGACAATCATCCTTGCAGTGCAGCGCAAGGAACTTTGTGCTCCCCACTCGCTCCACGATGGGAACATCATCCTTGCTATGCACCGCAAGGAACTTTGTGCTCCCCACTCCCTCCACATTCGGACCATCATCCTTTCTATGCACCGCAAGGAACTTTGTGCTCCCCACTCACTCCAAGATGGGACTATCATCCTTGCTATGCACCGCAAGGAACTTTGTGCTCCCCACTCCCTCCATGACGTGACGATCATCCTTTCTATGCACCTCAAAAAACTTTGTGCTCCCCACTCCCACCACGATGGATCCATCATACTTGCTATGCACCTCAAGGAACTTTGTGCTCCCTACTCCCTCCACGATGGGACCATCATCCTTGCTATGCAGCGCAAGGAACTTTGTGCTCCACGCTCCCACCACGATGGGACCATCATCCTTTCTATGCACCGCAAATAACTTTGTGCTCCCCACTCCCTCCACATTCGGACCATCATCCTTTCTATGCACGGCAAGGAACTTTGTGCTCCCCACTCACTCCAAGATGGGACTATCATCCTTGCTATGCACCGCAAGGAACTTTGTGCTCCCCACTCCCTCCATGACGTGACGATCATCCTTTCTATGCACCTCAAAAAACTTTGTGCTCCCCACTCCCATCACGATGGAACCATCATACTTGCTATGCACCTCAAGGAACTTTGTGCTCCCTACTCCCTCCACGATTGGACAATCATCCTTGCTATGGACAGCAAGGAAGTTTGTGCTCCACACACCCTCGACGATGTGACCATCCTCCTTTCTCTGCACCGCAAGGAACTTTGTGCTCCCCACTCCATCCACGATGGGACCATCATCCTTGCTATGCAGCGCAAGGAACTTTGTGCTCCACGCTCCCACCACGATGGGACCATCATCCTTTCTATGCACCGCAAATAACTTTGTGCTCCCCACATCCTCCACGATGGGACCATCATCCTTGCTATGCAACGCAAGGAAGTTTGTGCTCCTCACTCCCTCCACGATGGGACCATCATCCTTTCTAAGCACCGCAAGGAACTTTGTGCTCCCCACTCCCTCCACGTTGGGACCATCATCCTTTCTATGCACCTCAAAGAACATTGTGCTTCCCACTCCCTCCACGATGGGACCATCATCCTTGCTCTGCACCGCAATGAACTTTGTGCTCCCCACTCCCTCCACGATGGGACAATCATCCTTGCTATGCACTCCAAGGAACTTTATGCTCCACACTCCCTCCATGATGGGACCATCATCCTTTCTAAGCACCGCAACTAACTTTGTACTCCGCACTCCCTCCACGATGGGACCATCATTCTTGCTATGCACTCCAATGAACGTTGTGCTCCCCACTCCATCCACTATGGGACCATCATCCTTTATATGCACCGCAAGGAACTTTATGCTCCACATTCCCTCCATGATGGGACCATCATCCTTTCAAAGCACTGCAAGGAACTTTGTGCTACCCACTCCCTCCACGATGGAACAATCATCGTTGCTATGCACCACAAGGACCTTTGTGCTCCCCACTCCCTCCAAGATGGGATCATTATCCTTCGTATGCACCGCAAGGAACATTGTGCTCCCCACTCCCACCACGATGGGACCATCATCCTTGCTATGCACCGCAAGGAACATTTTGCTCCCCACACCCTCCACGATGGGACCATGATCCTTGCTATGCACCGCAAGGAACTTTGTGCACCCCACTCTCTCTACGATGGGACCATGATCCTTGTTGTGCACCGCAAGGAACTTTGTGCTCCTCACTCCTTCCACGAAGGGACCATCATCCTTTCTATGCACCTCTAAGAACTTTGTGCTCCTCACTCCCTCCACGATGGGACCATCATCCTTGCTATGCACCGCAAGGAACTTTGTGCTCCGCACTCCCTCCACGATGGGACCATCATCCTTGCTATTAACTCCAAGGAACTTTGTGCTCCCCACTCCCTCCACGATTGGACCATCATCCTTGCTATGGACAGCAAGGAACTTTGTGCTTTACACACCCTCCACGATGTGACCATCATCCTTTCTCTGCACCGCAAGAACTTTGTGCTCCCCACTCCATCCACGATGGGACCATCATCCTTGCTATGCAGCGCAAGGAACTTTGTGCTCAACACTCCCTCCACGATGGGACCATCATCCTTGATATGCACTCCAAGGAACTTTGTGCTCCCCACTCCCTCCACTATGGGACCATCATTCTTTATATGCACCGCAAGGAACTTTATGCTCCACATTCCCTCCATGATGGTACCATCATCCTTTCAAAGCACCGCAAGGAACTTTGTGCTACCCACTCCCTCCACGATGGAACAATCATCGTTGCTATGCGCCACAAGGACCTTTGTGCTCCCCACTCCCTCCAAGATGGGACCATTATCCTTCGTATGCACCGCAAGGAACTTTGTGCTCTCCACTCCCTCCACGATGGGACCATCATCCTTGCTATGCACCGCAAGGAACTATGTGCTCCCCACTCCCTGCACGATGGGACCATCATCCTTGATGTGCACCGCAAGGAACTTTGTGCTCCCCACTCCCTCCACGATGGGACCATCATCCTTTCTATCCACCTCAAAGAACTTTGTGCTCCCCAGTCCCTCCACGATTGAAACATCATCCTTGCTATGCACCATAAGGAACTTTGTGCTCTCCACTCCCTCCACGATTGGACCATCATCCTTGCTATTAACTCCAAGGAACTTTGTGCTCCCCACTCCCTCCACGATTGGACCATCATCCTTGCTATGGACAGCAAGGAACTTTGTGCTTTACACACCCTCCACGATGTGACCATCATCCTTTCTCTGCACCGCAAGAACTTTGTGCTCCCCACTCCATCCACGATGGGACCATCATCCTTGCTATGCAGCGCAAGGAACTTTGTGCTCAACACTCCCTCCACGATGGGACCATCATCCTTGATATGCACTCCAAGGAACTTTGTGCTCCCCACTCCCTCCACTATGGGACCATCATTCTTTATATGCACCGCAAGGAACTTTATGCTCCACATTCCCTCCATGATGGTACCATCATCCTTTCAAAGCACCGCAAGGAACTTTGTGCTACCCACTCCCTCCACGATGGAACAATCATCGTTGCTATGCGCCACAAGGACCTTTGTGCTCCCCACTCCCTCCAAGATGGGACCATTATCCTTCGTATGCACCGCAAGGAACTTTGTGCTCTCCACTCCCTCCACGATGGGACCATCATCCTTGCTATGCACCGCAAGGAACTATGTGCTCCCCACTCCCTGCACGATCGGACCATCATCCTTGATGTGCACCGCAAGGAACTTTGTGCTCCCCACTCCCTCCACGATGGGACCATCATCCTTTCTATCCACCTCAAAGAACTTTGTGCTCCCCAGTCCCTCCACGATTGAAACATCATCCTTGCTATGCACCATAAGGAACTTTGTGCTCTCCACTCCCTCCACGATGGGACCATCATCGTTTCTATGCACCTCAAAGAACTTTGTGCACCCCACTCCCTCCACGATGGGACCATCATCCTTTCTATGCACCGCCAGGAACTTTGTGCTCCTTACCCCCTCCACGATGGGACCATCATCCTTGCTATGCAAAGCAAGGAACTTTGTGCTCCACACTCACTCCACGATGGGACCATCATCGTTGCTATGCACCGCAAAGAACTTTGTGCTCCCCACTCCCTCCACGATGGGACCATCATCCTTGCTATTCACAGCAAGGAACTTTGTGCTCCCCACTCCCTCCACGTTGGGACCATCATCCTTTCTATGCACCTGTAAGAAGATTTGTGCTCCGACTTCCTCCATGATGGGACCATCATCCTTTCTGTGCACCTCAAAGAACTTTGTCCTCCCCACTCCCTCCACGATGGGACCATCATCCTTTCTATGCACCGCCAGGAACTTTGTGCTCCGCACTCCCTCCACGATGGGACCATCATCCTTGCTATGCACTCCAAGGAACTTTGTGCTCCCCACTCCCTCCACTATGGGACCATCATTCTTTATATGCCCCGCAAGGAACTTTATGCTCCACATTCCCTCCATGATGGGACCATCATCCTTTCAAAGCACCGCAAGGAACTTTGTGCTACCCACTCCCTCCACGAAGGAACAATCATCGTTGCTATGCACCACAAGGAACTTTGTGCTCCCCACTCCCTCCAAGATGGGACCAGTATCTTTCGTATGCACCGCAAGGAACTTTGTGCTCCCCACTCCCTCCACGATGGGACCATCATCCTTGCTCTGCAACTCAAAGATCTTTGTGCTCCCCACTCCCTCCACGATGGGAACATCATCCTTGCTATGCAGCGCAAGGAATTTTGTGCTCCCCACTCCCTCCATGATGGGACCATCATCCTTTTTATGCACCTCAAAGAACTTTGTTCTCCCCACTTCCTCCACGATGGGAACATCATCCTTGCAATGAACCTCAAGGAACTTTGTGCTCTCCACTCCCACCACGATGGGACCATCATCCTTTCTATGCACCTGTAAGGAAATTTGTGCTCCCCACTCCCTCCACGATGGGACCATCATGCTTTCTGTGCACCTCAAAGAACTTTGTGTTCCCAACTCCCTCCACGATGGGACCATCATCCTTTCTATGCACCGCAAGGAACTTTGTGCTCCCCACTCCCTCCACGATGGAACCATCATTCTTGCATGCACCGCAAGGAACTTTGTGCTCCCCACTCCCTCCACGATGGGACCATCATTCTTGCTCTGCACCTCAAAGATCTTTGTGCTCCCGACTCCCTCCACGATGGGACCATCATCCTTGCTCTGCACCGCAAGGAACCTTTTGCTCCCCACTCCCTCCACAATGGGACCATCAACCTTGCTATGCACTGCAAGGAACTGTTTGCTCCCCACTCCCACCACGATGGGACCATAATCCTTGCTATGCACCGCAAGGAACATTGTGCTCCCCGCACCCTCCACGATGGGACCATCATCCTTGCTATGCAGCGCAAGGAACTTTGTGCTCCACACTCCCTCCACGATGGGACCATCATCCTTGCTCTGCACTGCAAGGAACTTTGTGCTCCCAACTCCCTCCATGATGGGACCATCATCCTTGCTATGCATTGAAAGGAACTTTGTGCTCCACTCTCCGTCCCAGATGGCACTATCATCCTTCCTATGCACCGCAAGGAACTTTGTGCTCCCCACTCCCTCCACGATGGGGCCATCATCCTTTCTATGCACCGCTAAGACCTTGTGCTCCCCACTCCCTCCACGATGGGACCATCATGCTTTCTATGCACCTCAAAGAAATTTATGCTCCACACTCCCTCCACGATGGGACCATCATCCTTGGTATGCACCGCAAGGAACTTTGTTCTCCCACTCCTTCCACAATGGGACCATCGTCCTTGCTATGCACCGCAAGGAACTTTGTGCTCCACACTCCCTCCACGATGCGACCAACATCCTTTTCTGCACCACAAGGAACTTTGTGCTCCCCACTCCCTCCACGATGGGACCATCATCCTTGCTATGCACTCCAAGGAACTTTGTGCTCCCCACTCCCTCCACGTTGGGACCATCATCCTTTCTATGCACCTCAAAGAACATTGTGCTCCCCACTCCCTCCACGATGGGACCATCAACCTTGCTCTGCACCGCAATGAACTTTGTGTTCCCCACTCCCTCCACGATGGGACCATCATCCTTGCTATTCACTCCAAGGAACTTTGTGTTCTCCACTCCCTCCACGATGGGACCATCATCCTTTCAATGCACCTGTAAGAAAATTTGTGCTCCCCACTCCCTCCATGATGGGACCATCATCCTTTCTATGCACCTCAAAGAATTTGTCCTCCCCAATCCCTCCACGATTGGACCAGCATCCTTTCTATGCACCGCCAGGAACATTGTGCTCCCCACTCCCTCCACGATGGGACCATCATTCTTGCATGCACCGCAAGGAACTTTGTGCTCCCCACTCCCTCCACGATGGGACCATCATTCTTGCCCTGCACCTCAAAGATCTTTGTGCTTACACCTCCCTCCACGATGGCACCATCATCCTTGCTCTGCACCGCAAGGAACTTTTTGCTCCACACTCCCTCCACAATGGGACCATCAACCTTGCTATGCACTGCAAGGAACTGTTTGCTCCCCACTCCCACCACGATGGGAGCATAATCCTTGCTCTGCACCACAATGAACATTGTGCTCCCCAATCCATCCACGATGGGACCATCATCCTTGCTATGCAGCGCAAGGAACTTTGTGCTCCACACTCCCTCCACGATGGGACCATCATCCTTGCTCTGCACTGCAAGGAAAATTGCGCTCCCCAGTGCCTCCACGATGGCACCATCATCCTTTGTATGCACCACATGGAAATTTGTGCTCCCCACTCCATCCACGATGGGACCATCATCCTTTCTATGCAACGCAAAGAACTTTCTGCTCCCCACACCCTCCACGATGGGACCATCATCCTTGCTATGCAACGCAAGGAAGTTTGTGCTCCTCACTCCCTCCACGATGGGACCATCATCCTTTCTATGCACCGCAAGGAACTTTGTGCTCCCCACTCCCTCCACGTTGGGACCATCATCCTTTCTATGCACCTCAAAGAACATTATGCTCCCCACACCCTCCACGATGGGACCATAATCCTTGCTCTGCACCGCAATGAACTTTGTGCTGCCCACTCCCTCCACGATGGGACCATCATCCTTTATATGCACCTCAAAGAACTTTTTGTTCCCAACCCCCTCCACGATGGGACCATAATCCTTTCTATGCACCGCCAGGAACTTTGTGCTCCCCACTACCTCCACGATGGGACCATCATTCTTGCTCTGAACCTCAAAGATCTTTGTGCTCCCCACACCCTCCACGATGGGAACATCATCCTTGCTCTGCACCGCAAGGAACTTTTTGCTCCCCACTCCCTCCACAATGGGACCATCAACCTTGCTATTCACTGCAAGGAACTGTTTGCTCCCCACTACCACCACGATGGGACTATAATCCTTGCTATGCACCGCAAGGAACTATCAGCTCCCCATTCCCTCCACGATGGGACCATAATCCTTGCTATGAACCACAAGGAACTTTGTGCTCCCCACTCCCTCCACGATGGGACCATCATCCTTGCTCTGCACCTCAAAGATCTTTGTGCTCCCCACTCCCTCCACGATGGGACCATCATCCTTGCTATGCACCGCAAGGAACTTTGTGCTGCCCATTCCCTCCACAATGGGACCATCATCCTTGCTATGCACTGCAAGGAACTTTTTGCTCCACACTCCCTCCACCCTGGGAGCATCATCCTTGCTATGCACTGCAAGGAACTTTGTGCTCCCCACGCCCTCCTCCATGGGACAATCATCCTTGCAGTGCAGCGCAAGGAACTTTGTGCTCCCCACTCGCTCCACGATGGGAACATCATCCTTGCTATGCACCGCAAGGAACTTTGTGCTCCCCACTCCCTCCACATTCGGACCATCATCCTTGCTATGCACGGCAAGGAACTTTGTGCTCCCCACTCACTCCAAGATGGGACTATCATCCTTGCTATGCACCGCAAGGAACTTTGTGCTCCCCACTCCCTCCATGACGTGACGATCATCCTTTCTATGCACCTTAAAGAAATTTGTGCACCTCACTCCCGCCACGATGGCACCATCATCCTTGCTATGCACCACAAGGAACTATCAGCTCCCCATTCCCTCCACGATGGGACCATAATCCTTGCTATGCACCACAAGGAACTTTGTGCTCCCCACTCCCTCCACGATGGGACCATCATCCTTGCTCTGCACCTCAAAGATTTTTGTGCTGCCCACTCCCTCCACGATGGGACCATCATCCTTGCTATGCACCGCAAGGAACTTTTTGCTGCCCACTCCCTCCACAATGGGACCATCATCCTTGCTATGCACTGCAAGGAACATTTTGCTCCACACTCCCTCCACCCTGGGACCATCATCCTTGCTATGCACTGCAAGAAACTTTGTGCTCCCCACGCCCTCCTCCATGGGACAATCATCCTTGCAGTGCAGCGCAAGGAACTTTTTGCTGCCCACTCCCTCCACAATGGGACCAATATCCTTGATTTGCACTGCAAGGAACTTTATGCTTCCCACTCCCTCCATGATGGGACCATTCTCCTTGCTATGCAACGCAAGGAAGTTTGTGCTCCTCACTCCCTCCACGATGGGACCATCATCCTTTCTATGCACCGCAAGGAACTTTGTGCTCCCCACTCCCTCCACGTTGGGACCATCATCCTTTCTATGCACCTCAAAGAACATTATGCTCCCCACACCCTCCACGATGGGACCATAATCCTTGCTCTGCACCGCAATGAACTTTGTGCTCCCCACTCCCTCCACGATGGGACCATCATCCTTTATATGCACCTCAAAGAACTTTTTGTTCCCAACCCCCTCCACGATGGGACCATAATCCTTTCTATGCACCGCCAGGAACTTTGTGCTCCCCACTCCCTCCACGATGGAACCATCATTCTTGCATGCACCGCAAGGAACTTTGTGCTCCCCACTACCTCCACGATGGGACCATCATTCTTGCTCTGAACCTCAAAGATCTTTGTGCTCCCCACACCCTCCACGATGGGAACATCATCCTTGCTCTGCACCGCAAGGAACTTTTTGCTCCCCACTCCCTCCACAATGGGACCATCAACCTTGCTATTCACTGCAAGGAACTGTTTGCTCCCCACTACCACCACGATGGGACCATAATCCTTGCTATGCACCGCAAGGAACTATCAGCTCCCCATTCCCTCCACGATGGGACCATAATCCTTGCTATGAACCACAAGGAACTTTGTGCTCCCCACTCCCTCCACGATGGGACCATCATCCTTGCTCTGCACCTCAAAGATCTTTGTGCTCCCCACTCCCTCCACGATGGGACCATCATCCTTGCTATGCACCGCAAGGAACTTTGTGCTGCCCATTCCCTCCACAATGGGACCATCATCCTTGCTATGCACTGCAAGGAACTTTTTGCTCCACACTCCCTCCACCCTGGGACCATCATCCTTGCTATGCACTGGAAGGAACTTTGTGCTCCCCACGCCCTCCTCCATGGGACAATCATCCTTGCAGTGCAGTGCAAGGAACTTTGTGCTCCCCACTCGCTCCACGATGGGAACATCATCCTTGCTATGCACCGCCAGGAACTTTGTGCTCCCCACTCCCTCCACGATGGGACCAATATCCTTGATTTGCACTGCAAGGAACTTTATGCTTCCCACTCCCTCCATGATGGGACCATTCTCCTTTCTATGCACCGCTAGTAACTTTGCGCTCCCCACTCCCTCCAAGATGGGACCATCATCCTTTCCAAGCACCGCAAGAAACATTCTGCTCCCCACTCACTCCATGATGGGACCATCATCCTTGCTATGCACCACAAGGAACTTTGCAATCTCCACTCCCTCCACGATGGGACCATAATCCTTTCTATGCATCTGTAAGGAAATTTGTGCTCCCCACTCCCTCCACGATGCGACCATCATCCTTGCTATGCACCGCAAGGAACTTTGTGTTCCCAACTCCCTCCACGATGGGACTATCATCCTTTCTATGCACCTTAAAGAAAATTGTGCACCTCACTCCCGCCACGATGGCACCATCATCCTTGCTATGCACCGCAAGGAACTATCAGCTCCACATTGCCTCCACGATGGGACCATAATCCTTGCTATGCACCACAAGGAACTTTGTGCTCCCCACTCCCTCCACGATGGGACCATCATCCTTGCTCTGCACCTCAAAGATCTTTGTGCTCCCCACTCCCTCCACGATGGGACCATCATCCTTGCTATGCACCGCAAGGAACTTTGTGCTGCCCACTCCCTCCACAATGGGACCATCATCCTTGCTATGCACTGCAAGGAACTTTTTGCTCCACACTCCCTCCACCCTGGGACCATCATCCTTGCTATGCACTGCAAGGAACTTTGTGCTCCCCACGCCCTCCTCCATGGGACAATCATCCTTGCAGTGCAGCGCAAGGAACTTTGTGCTCCCCACTCGCTCCACGATGGGAACATCATCCTTGCTATGCACCGCAAGGAACTTTGTGCTCCCCACTCCCTCCACGATGGGACCATCATTCTTGCCCTGCACCTCAAAGATCTTTGTGCTTACACCTCCCTCCACGATGGCACCATCATCCTTGCTCTGCACCGCAAGGAACTTTTTGCTCCACACTCCCTCCACAATGGGACCATCAACCTTGCTATGCACTGCAAGGAACTGTTTGCTCCCCACTCCCACCACGATGGGAGCATAATCCTTGCTCTGCACCACAATGAACATTGTGCTCCCCAATCCATCCACGATGGGACCATCATCCTTGCTATGCAGCGCAAGGAACTTTGTGCTCCACACTCCCTCCACGATGGGACCATCATCCTTGCTCTGCACTGCAAGGAAAATTGCGCTCCCCAGTGCCTCCACGATGGCACCATCATCCTTTGTATGCACCACATGGAAATTTGTGCTCCCCACTCCATCCACGATGGGACCATCATCCTTTCTATGCACCGCAAAGAACTTTCTGCTCCCCACACCCTCCACGATGGGACCATCATCCTTGCTATGCAACGCAAGGAAGTTTGTGCTCCTCACTCCCTCCACGATGGGACCATCATCCTTTCTATGCACCGCAAGGAACTTTGTGCTCCCCACTCCCTCCACGTTGGGACCATCATCCTTTCTATGCACCTCAAAGAACATTATGCTCCCCACACCCTCCACGATGGGACCATAATCCTTGCTCTGCACCGCAATGAACTTTGTGCTGCCCACTCCCTCCACGATGGGACCATCATCCTTTATATGCACCTCAAAGAACTTTTTGTTCCCAACCCCCTCCACGATGGGACCATAATCCTTTCTATGCACCGCCAGGAACTTTGTGCTCCCCACTCCCTCCACGATGGAACCATCATTCTTGCATGCACCGCAAGGAACTTTGTGCTCCCCACTACCTCCACGATGGGACCATCATTCTTGCTCTGAACCTCAAAGATCTTTGTGCTCCCCACACCCTCCACGATGGGAACATCATCCTTGCTCTGCACCGCAAGGAACTTTTTGCTCCCCACTCCCTCCACAATGGGACCATCAACCTTGCTATTCACTGCAAGGAACTGTTTGCTCCCCACTACCACCACGATGGGACCATAATCCTTGCTATGCACCGCAAGGAACTATCAGCTCCCCATTCCCTCCACGATGGGACCATAATCCTTGCTATGAACCACAAGGAACTTTGTGCTCCCCACTCCCTCCACGATGGGACCATCATCCTTGCTCTGCACCTCAAAGATCTTTGTGCTCCCCACTCCCTCCACGATGGGACCATCATCCTTGCTATGCACCGCAAGGAACTTTGTGCTGCCCATTCCCTCCACAATGGGACCATCATCCTTGCTATGCACTGCAAGGAACTTTTTGCTCCACACTCCCTCCACCCTGGGAGCATCATCCTTGCTATGCACTGCAAGGAACTTTGTGCTCCCCACGCCCTCCTCCATGGGACAATCATCCTTGCAGTGCAGCGCAAGGAACTTTGTGCTCCCCACTCGCTCCACGATGGGAACATCATCCTTGCTATGCACCGCAAGGAACTTTGTGCTCCCCACTCCCTCCACATTCGGACCATCATCCTTGCTATGCACGGCAAGGAACTTTGTGCTCCCCACTCACTCCAAGATGGGACTATCATCCTTGCTATGCACCGCAAGGAACTTTGTGCTCCCCACTCCCTCCATGACGTGACGATCATCCTTTCTATGCACCTTAAAGAAATTTGTGCACCTCACTCCCGCCACGATGGCACCATCATCCTTGCTATGCACCACAAGGAACTATCAGCTCCCCATTCCCTCCACGATGGGACCATAATCCTTGCTATGCACCACAAGGAACTTTGTGCTCCCCACTCCCTCCACGATGGGACCATCATCCTTGCTCTGCACCTCAAAGATTTTTGTGCTGCCCACTCCCTCCACGATGGGACCATCATCCTTGCTATGCACCGAAAGGAACTTTGTGCTCCCCACTCCCTCCACGATGGGACCAATATCCTTGATTTGCACTGCAAGGAACTTTATGCTTCCCACTCCCTCCATGATGGGACCATTCTCCTTGCTATGCAACGCAAGGAAGTTTGTGCTCCTCACTCCCTCCACGATGGGACCATCATCCTTTCTATGCACCGCAAGGAACTTTGTGCTCCCCACTCCCTCCACGTTGGGACCATCATCCTTTCTATGCACCTCAAAGAACATTATGCTCCCCACACCCTCCACGATGGGACCATAATCCTTGCTCTGCACCGCAATGAACTTTGTGCTCCCCACTCCCTCCACGATGGGACCATCATCCTTTATATGCACCTCAAAGAACTTTTTGTTCCCAACCCCCTCCACGATGGGACCATAATCCTTTCTATGCACCGCCAGGAACTTTGTGCTCCCCACTCCCTCCACGATGGAACCATCATTCTTGCATGCACCGCAAGGAACTTTGTGCTCCCCACTACCTCCACGATGGGACCATCATTCTTGCTCTGAACCTCAAAGATCTTTGTGCTCCCCACACCCTCCACGATGGGAACATCATCCTTGCTCTGCACCGCAAGGAACTTTTTGCTCCCCACTCCCTCCACAATGGGACCATCAACCTTGCTATTCACTGCAAGGAACTGTTTGCTCCCCACTACCACCACGATGGGACCATAATCCTTGCTATGCACCGCAAGGAACTATCAGCTCCCCATTCCCTCCACGATGGGACCATAATCCTTGCTATGAACCACAAGGAACTTTGTGCTCCCCACTCCCTCCACGATGGGACCATCATCCTTGCTCTGCACCTCAAAGATCTTTGTGCTCCCCACTCCCTCCACGATGGGACCATCATCCTTGCTATGCACCGCAAGGAACTTTGTGCTGCCCATTCCCTCCACAATGGGACCATCATCCTTGCTATGCACTGCAAGGAACTTTTTGCTCCACACTCCCTCCACCCTGGGACCATCATCCTTGCTATGCACTGGAAGGAACTTTGTGCTCCCCACGCCCTCCTCCATGGGACAATCATCCTTGCAGTGCAGTGCAAGGAACTTTGTGCTCCCCACTCGCTCCACGATGGGAACATCATCCTTGCTATGCACCGCAAGGAACTTTGTGCTCCCCACTCCCTCCACGATGGGACCAATATCCTTGATTTGCACTGCAAGGAACTTTATGCTTCCCACTCCCTCCATGATGGGACCATTCTCCTTTCTATGCACCGCTAGTAACTTTGCGCTCCCCACTCCCTCCAAGATGGGACCATCATCCTTTCCAAGCACCGCAAGAAACATTCTGCTCCCCACTCACTCCATGATGGGACCATCATCCTTGCTATGCACCACAAGGAACTTTGCAATCTCCACTCCCTCCACGATGGGACCATAATCCTTTCTATGCATCTGTAAGGAAATTTGTGCTCCCCACTCCCTCCACGATGCGACCATCATCCTTGCTATGCACCGCAAGGAACTTTGTGTTCCCAACTCCCTCCACGATGGGACGATCATCCTTTCTATGCACCTTAAAGAAAATTGTGCACCTCACTCCCGCCACGATGGCACCATCATCCTTGCTATGCACCGCAAGGAACTATCAGCTCCACATTGCCTCCACGATGGGACCATAATCCTTGCTATGCACCACAAGGAACTTTGTGCTCCCCACTCCCTCCACGATGGGACCATCATCCTTGCTCTGCACCTCAAAGATCTTTGTGCTCCCCACTCCCTCCACGATGGGACCATCATCCTTGCTATGCACCGCAAGGAACTTTGTGCTGCCCACTCCCTCCACAATGGGACCATCATCCTTGCTATGCACTGCAAGGAACTTTTTGCTCCACACTCCCTCCACCCTGGGACCATCATCCTTGCTATGCACTGCAAGGAACTTTGTGCTCCCCACGCCCTCCTCCATGGGACAATCATCCTTGCAGTGCAGCGCAAGGAACTTTGTGCTCCCCACTCGCTCCACGATGGGAACATCATCCTTGCTATGCACCGCAAGGAACTTTGTGCTCCCCACTCCCTCCACGATGGGACCATCATTCTTGCCCTGCACCTCAAAGATCTTTGTGCTTACACCTCCCTCCACGATGGCACCATCATCCTTGCTCTGCACCGCAAGGAACTTTTTGCTCCACACTCCCTCCACAATGGGACCATCAACCTTGCTATGCACTGCAAGGAACTGTTTGCTCCCCACTCCCACCACGATGGGAGCATAATCCTTGCTCTGCACCACAATGAACATTGTGCTCCCCAATCCATCCACGATGGGACCATCATCCTTGCTATGCAGCGCAAGGAACTTTGTGCTCCACACTCCCTCCACGATGGGACCATCATCCTTGCTCTGCACTGCAAGGAAAATTGCGCTCCCCAGTGCCTCCACGATGGCACCATCATCCTTTGTATGCACCACATGGAAATTTGTGCTCCCCTCTCCATCCACGATGGGACCATCATCCTTTCTATGCACCGCAAAGAACTTTCTGCTCCCCACACCCTCCACGATGGGACCATCATCCTTGCTATGCAACGCAAGGAAGTTTGTGCTCCTCACTCCCTCCACGATGGGACCATCATCCTTTCTATGCACCGCAAGGAACTTTGTGCTCCCCACTCCCTCCACGTTGGGACCATCATCCTTTCTATGCACCTCAAAGAACATTATGCTCCCCACACCCTCCACGATGGGACCATAATCCTTGCTCTGCACCGCAATGAACTTTGTGCTGCCCACTCCCTCCACGATGGGACCATCATCCTTTATATGCACCTCAAAGAACTTTTTGTTCCCAACCCCCTCCACGATGGGACCATAATCCTTTCTATGCACCGCCAGGAACTTTGTGCTCCCCACTCCCTCCACGATGGAACCATCATTCTTGCATGCACCGCAAGGAACTTTGTGCTCCCCACTACCTCCACGATGGGACCATCATTCTTGCTCTGAACCTCAAAGATCTTTGTGCTCCCCACACCCTCCACGATGGGAACATCATCCTTTCTCTGCACCGCAAGGAACTTTTTGCTCCCCACTCCCTCCACAATGGGACCATCAACCTTGCTATTCACTGAAAGGAACTGTTTGCTCCCCACTACCACCACGATGGGACCATAATCCTTGCTATGCACCGCAAGGAACTATCAGCTCCCCATTCCCTCCACGATGGGACCATAATCCTTGCTATGAACCACAAGGAACTTTGTGCTCCCCACTCCCTCCACGATGGGACCATCATCCTTGCTCTGCACCTCAAAGATCTTTGTGCTCCCCACTCCCTCCACGATGGGACCATCATCCTTGCTATGCACCGCAAGGAACTTTGTGCTGCCCATTCCCTCCACAATGGGACCATCATCCTTGCTATGCACTGCAAGGAACTTTTTGCTCCACACTCCCTCCACCCTGGGAGCATCATCCTTGCTATGCACTGCAAGGAACTTTGTGCTCCCCACGCCCTCCTCCATGGGACAATCATCCTTGCAGTGCAGCGCAAGGAACTTTGTGCTCCCCACTCGCTCCACGATGGGAACATCATCCTTGCTATGCACCGCAAGGAACTTTGTGCTCCCCACTCCCTCCACATTCGGACCATCATCCTTGCTATGCACGGCAAGGAACTTTGTGCTCCCCACTCACTCCAAGATGGGACTATCATCCTTGCTATGCACCGCAAGGAACTTTGTGCTCCCCACTCCCTCCATGACGTGACGATCATCCTTTCTATGCACCTTAAAGAAATTTGTGCACCTCACTCCCGCCACGATGGCACCATCATCCTTGCTATGCACCACAAGGAACTATCAGCTCCCCATTCCCTCCACGATGGGACCATAATCCTTGCTATGCACCACAAGGAACTTTGTGCTCCCCACTCCCTCCACGATGGGACCATCATCCTTGCTCTGCACCTCAAAGATTTTTGTGCTGCCCACTCCCTCCACGATGGGACCATCATCCTTGCTATGCACCGCAAGGAACTTTTTGCTGCCCACTCCCTCCACAATGGGACCATCATCCTTGCTATGCACTGCAAGGAACATTTTGCTCCACACTCCCTCCACCATGGGACCATCATCCTTGCTATGCACTGCAAGAAACTTTGTGCTCCCCACGCCCTCCTCCATGGGACAATCATCCTTGCAGTGCAGCGCAAGGAACTTTTTGCTGCCCACTCCCTCCACAATGGGACCAATATCCTTGATTTGCACTGCAAGGAACTTTATGCTTCCCACTCCCTCCATGATGGGACCATTCTCCTTGCTATGCAACGCAAGGAAGTTTGTGCTCCTCACTCCCTCCACGATGGGACCATCATCCTTTCTATGCACCGCAAGGAACTTTGTGCTCCCCACTCCCTCCACGTTGGGACCATCATCCTTTCTATGCACCTCAAAGAACATTATGCTCCCCACACCCTCCACGATGGGACCATAATCCTTGCTCTGCACCGCAATGAACTTTATGCTCCCCACTCCCTCCACGATGGGACCATCATCCTTTATATGCACCTCAAAGAACTTTTTGTTCCCAACCCCCTCCACGATGGGACCATAATCCTTTCTATGCACCGCCAGGAACTTTGTGCTCCCCACTCCCTCCACGATGGAACCATCATTCTTGCATGCACCGCAAGGAACTTTGTGCTCCCCACTACCTCCACGATGGGACCATCATTCTTGCTCTGAACCTCAAAGATCTTTGTGCTCCCAACACCCTCCACGATGGGAACATCATCCTTGCTCTGCACCGCAAGGAACTTTTTGCTCCCCACTCCCTCCACAATGGGACCATCAACCTTGCTATTCACTGCAAGGAACTGTTTGCTCCCCACTACCACCACGATGGGACCATAATCCTTGCTATGCACCGCAAGGAACTATCAGCTCCCCATTCCCTCCACGATGGGACCATAATCCTTGCTATGAACCACAAGGAACTTTGTGCTCCCCACTCCCTCCACGATGGGACCATCATCCTTGCTCTGCACCTCAAAGATCTTTGTGCTCCCCACTCCCTCCACGATGGGACCATCATCCTTGCTATGCACCGCAAGGAACTTTGTGCTGCCCATTCCCTCCACAATGGGACCATCATCCTTGCTATGCACTGCAAGGAACTTTTTGCTCCACACTCCCTCCACCCTGGGACCATCATCCTTGCTATGCACTGGAAGGAACTTTATGCTCCCCACGCCCTCCTCCATGGGACAATCATCCTTGCAGTGCAGTGCAAGGAACTTTGTGCTCCCCACTCGCTCCACGATGGGAACATCATCCTTGCTATGCACCGCAAGGAACTTTGTGCTCCCCACTCCCTCCACGATGGGACCAATATCCTTGATTTGCACTGCAAGGAACTTTATGCTTCCCACTCCCTCCATGATGGGACCATTCTCCTTTCTATGCACCGCTAGTAACTTTGCGCTCCCCACTCCCTCCAAGATGGGACCATCATCCTTTCCAAGCACCGCAAGAAACATTGTGCTCCCCACTCACTCCATGATGGGACCATCATCCTTGCTATGCACCACAAGGAACTTTGCAATCTCCACTCCCTCCACGATGGGACCATAATCCTTTCTATGCATCTGTAAGGAAATTTGTGCTCCCCACTCCCTCCACGATGCGACCATCATCCTTGCTATGCACCGCAAGGAACTTTGTGTTCCCAACTCCCTCCACGATGGGACTATCATCCTTTCTATGCACCTTAAAGAAAATTGTGCACCTCACTCCCGCCACGATGGCACCATCATCCTTGCTATGCACCGCAAGGAACTATGAGCTCCACATTGCCTCCACGATGGGACCATAATCCTTGCTATGCACCACAAGGAACTTTGTGCTCCCCACTCCCTCCACGATGGGACCATCATCCTTGCTCTGCACCTCAAAGATCTTTGTGCTCCCCACTCCCTCCACGATGGGACCATCATCCTTGCTATGCACCGCAAGGAACTTTGTGCTGCCCACTCCCTCCACAATGGGACCATCATCCTTGCTATGCACTGCAAGGAACTTTTTGCTCCACACTCCCTCCACCCTGGGACCATCATCCTTGCTATGCACTGCAAGGAACTTTGTGCTCCCCACGCCCTCCTCCATGGGACAATCATCCTTGCAGTGCAGCGCAAGGAACTTTGTGCTCCCCACTCGCTCCACGATGGGAACATCATCCTTGCTATGCACCGCAAGGAACTTTGTGCTCCCCACTCCCTCCATGACGTGACGATCATCCTTTCTATGCACCTCAAAAAACTTTGTGCTCCCCACTCCCACCACGATGGAACCATCATCCTTGCTATGCACCTCAAGGAACTTTGTGCTCCCTACTCCCTCCACGATTGGACAATCATCCTTGCTATGGACAGCAAGGAACTTTGTGCTCCACACACCCTCGACGATGTGACCATCATCCTTTCACTGCACCGCAAGGAACTTTGTGCTCCCCACTCCCTCCACGATGGGACCATCATCATTTCTATCCACCTCAAAGAACTTTGTGCTCCCCACTCCCTCCACGATGGGAACATCATCCTTGCTATGCACCGCAAGGAACTTTGTGCTCTCCACTCCCTCCACGATGGGACCATCATCCTTTCTATGCACTTCAAAGAACTTTGTGCTCCCCACTCCCTACACGATGGGACCATCATCCTTGCTATGCACTGCAAGGAACTTTGTGCTCCCCGCTCCCTCCACGATGGGACCAATATCCTTGCTTTTCACTGCAAATAACTTTGTGCTCCCCACTCCCTCCATGATGGGACCATCATTCTGTATATGCACCGCAAGGAACTTTATGCTTCCCACTCCCTCCATGATGGGACCATTATCCTTTCTATGCACCGCTAGGAACTTTGCGCTCCCCACTCCCTCCATGATGGGACCATCATCCTTTCTATGCACAGCAATGAATTTTGCGCTCCCCACTCCGTCCACGATGCCACCATCATCCTTGCTATGCACCTCAAAGAACATTGTGCTCCCCACTCCCTCCACGATGGGACCATCATCCTTGCTATGCACCGCAAGGAACTTTGTCTTCCCCACTCCCTCCACGATGGGACCATCATCCTTTCTATGCACTTCAAAGAACTTTGTGCTCCCCACTCCCTCCACGATGGGACCATCATCCTTGCTATGCACCGCAAGGAACTTTGTGCTCCCCACTCCCTCCACGATGGGACCAATATCCTTGATTTGCACTGCAAGGAACTTTATGCTTCCCACTCCCTTCATGATGGGACCATTCTCCTTTCTATGCACCGCTAGTAACTTTGCGCTCACCACTCCCTCCATGATGGGACCATCATCCTTTCCAAGCACCGCAAGAAACATTGTGCTCCCCACTCACTCCATGATGGGACCATCATCCTTGCTATGCACCACAAGGAACTTTGCGATCTCCACTCCCTCCACGATGGGACCATAATCCTTTCTATGCATCTGTAAGGAAATTTGTGCTCCCCACTCCCTCCACGATGCGACCATCATCCTTGCTATGCACCGCAAGGAACTTTGTGTTCCCAACACCCTCCACGATGGGACTATCATCCTTTCTATGCACCTTAAAGAAATTTGTGCACCTCACTCCCGCCACGATGGCACCATCATCCTTGCTATGCACCGCAAGGAACTATCAGCTCCCCATTCCCTCCACGATGGGACCATAATCCTTGCTATGCACCACAAGGAACTTTGTGCTCCCCACTCCCTCCACGATGGGACCATCATCCTTGCTGTGCACCTCAAAGATCTTTGTGCTCCCCACTCCCTCCACGATGGGACCATCATCCTTGATATGCACCGCAAGGAACTTTGTGCTGCCCACTCCCTCCACAATGGGACCATCATCCTTGCTATGCACTGCAAGGAACTTTTTGCTCCACACTCCCTCCACCCTGGGACCATCATCCTTGCTATGCACTGCAAGGAACTTTGTGCTCCCCACTCGCTCCACGATGGGAACATCATCCTTGCTATGCACCGCAAGGAACTTTGTGCTCCCCACACCCTCCACATTCGGACCATCATCCTTTCTATGCACGGCAAGGAACTTTGTGCTCCCCACTCACTCCAAGATGGGACTATCATCCTTGCTATGCACCGCAAGGAACTTTGTGCTCCCCACTCCCTCCATGACGTGACGATCATCCTTTCTATGCACCTCAAAAAACTTTGTGCTCCCCACTCCCACCACGATGGAACCATCATACTTGCTATGCACCTCAAGGAACTTTGTGCTCCCTACTCCCTCCACGATTGGACAATCATCCTTGCTATGGACAGCAAGGAAGTTTGTGCTCCACACACCCTCGACGATGTGACCATCCTCCTTTCTCTGCACCGCAAGGAACTTTGTGCTCCCCACTCCATCCACGATGGGACCATCATCCTTGCTATGCAGCGCAAGGAACTTTGTGCTCCACGCTCCCACCACGATGGGACCATCATCCTTTCTATGCACCGCAAATAACTTTGTGCTCCCCACATCCTCCACGATGGGACCATCATCCTTGCTATGCAACGCAAGGAAGTTTGTGCTCCTCACTCCCTCCACGATGGGACCATCATCCTTTCTATGCACCGCAAGGAACTTTGTGCTCCCCACTCCCTCCACGTTGGGACCATCATCCTTTCTATGCACCTCAAAGAACATTGTGCTTCCCACTCCCTCCACGATGGGACCATCATCCTTGCTCTGCACCGCAATGAACTTTGTGCTCCCCACTCCCTCCACGATGGGACAATCATCCTTGCTATGCACTCCAAGGAACTTTATGCTCCACACTCCCTCCATGATGGGACCATCATCCTTTCTAAGCACCGCAACTAACTTTGTACTCCGCACTCCCTCCACGATGGGACCATCATTCTTGCTATGCACTCCAATGAACGTTGTGCTCCCCACTCCATCCACTATGGGACCATCATCCTTTATATGCACCGCAAGGAACTTTATGCTCCACATTCCCTCCATGATGGGACCATCATCCTTTCAAAGCACTGCAAGGAACTTTGTGCTACCCACTCCCTCCACGATGGAACAATCATCGTTGCTATGCACCACAAGGACCTTTGTGCTCCCCACTCCCTCCAAGATGGGACCATTATCCTTTGTATGCACCGCAAGGAACATTGTGCTCCCCACTCCCACCACGATGGGACCATCATCCTTGCTATGCACCGCAAGGAACATTTTGCTCCCCACACCCTCCACGATGGGACCATGATCCTTGCTATGCACCGCAAGGAACTTTGTGCACCCCACTCTCTCTACGATGGGACCATGATCCTTGTTGTGCACCGCAAGGAACTTTGTGCTCCTCACTCCTTCCACGAAGGGACCATCATCCTTTCTATGCACCTCTAAGAACTTTGTGCTCCTCACTCCCTCCACGATGGGACCATCATCCTTGCTATGCACCGCAAGGAACTTTGTGCTCCGCACTCCCTCAACGATGGGACCATCATCCTTGCTATTAACTCCAAGGAACTTTGTGCTCCCCACTCCCTCCACGCTTGGACCATCATCCTTGCTATGGACAGCAAGGAACTTTGTGCTTTACACACCCTCCACGATGTGACCATCATCCTTTCTCTGCACCGCAAGAACTTTGTGCTCCCCACTCCATCCACGATGGGACCATCATCCTTGCTATGCAGCGCAAGGAACTTTGTGCTCAACACTCCCTCCACGATGGGACCATCATCCTTGATATGCACTCCAAGGAACTTTGTGCTCCCCACTCCCTCCACTATGGGACCATCATTCTTTATATGCACCGCAAGGAACTTTATGCTCCACATTCCCTCCATGATGGTACCATCATCCTTTCAAAGCACCGCAAGGAACTTTGTGCTACCCACTCCCTCCACGATGGAACAATCATCGTTGCTATGCGCCACAAGGACCTTTGTGCTCCCCACTCCCTCCAAGATGGGACCATTATCCTTCGTATGCACCGCCAGGAACTTTGTGCTCCTTTCTCCCTCCACGATGGGACCATCATCCTTGCTATGCAAAGCAAGGAACTTTGTGCTCCACACTCACTCCACGATGGGACCATCATCCTTGCTATGCACCGCAAAGAACTTTGTGCTCCCCACTCCCTCCACGATGGGACCATCATCCTTGCTATGCACCTGTAAGAAGATTTGTGCTCCGACTTCCTTCATGATGGGACCATCATCCTTTCTATGCACCTAAAAGAACTTTGTCCTCCCCACTCCCTCCACGATGGGACCATCATCCTTGCTATGCACCGCCAGGAACTTTGTGCTCCGCACTCCCTCCACGATGGGACCATCATCCTTGCTATGCACTCCAAGGAACTTTGTGCTCCCCACTCCCTCCACTATGGGACCATCATTCTTTATATGCCCCGCAAGGAACTTTATGCTCCACATTCCCTCCATGATGGGACCATCAACCTTTCAAAGCACCGCAAGGAACTTTGTGCTACCCACTCCCTCCACGAAGGAACAATCATCGTTGCTATGCACCACAAGGAACTTTGTGCTCCCCACTCCCTCCAAGATGGGACCATTATCTTTCGTATGCACCGCAAGGAACTTTGTGCTCCCCACTCCCTCCACGATGGGACCATCATTCTTGCTCTGCACCTCAAAGATCTTTGTGGTCCCGACTCCCTCCACGATGGGACCATCATCCTTGCTATGCAGCGCAAGGAATTTTGTGCTCCCCACTCCCTCCATGATGGGACCATCATCCTTTTTATGCACCTCAAAGAACTTTGTTCTCCCCACTTCCTCCACGATGGGAACATCATCCTTGCTATGAACCTCAAGGAACTTTGTGCTCTCCACTCCCACAACGATGGGACCATCATCCTTTCTATGCACCTGTAAGGAAATTTGTGCTCCCCACTCCCTCCACGATGGGACCATCATGCTTTCTGTGCACCTCAAAGAACTTTGTGTTCCCAACTCCCTCCACGATGGGACCATCATCCTTTCTATGCACCGCAAGGAACTTTGTGCTCCCCACTCCCTCCACGATGGAACCATCATTCTTGCATGCACCGCAAGGAACTTTGTGCTCCCCACTCCCTCCACGATGGGACCATCATTCTTGCTCTGCACCTCAAAGATCTTTGTGGTCCCGACTCCCTCCACGATGGGACCATCATCCTTGCTCTGCACCGCAAGGAACTTTTTGCTCCCCACTCCCTCCACAATGGGACCATCAACCTTGCTATGCACTGCAAGGAACTGTTTGCTCCCCACTCCCACCACGATGGGACCATAATCCTTGCTATGCACCGCAAGGAACATTGTGCTCCCCGCACCCTCCACGATGGGACCATCATCCTTGCTATGCAGCGCAAGGAACTTTGTGCTCCACACTCCCTCCACGATGGGACCATCATCCTTGCTCTGCACTGCAAGGAACTTTGTGCTCCCAACTCCCTCCATGATGGGACCATCATCCTTGCTATGCATTGAAAGGAACTTTGTGCTCCACTCTCCGTCCCAGATGGCACTATCATCCTTCCTATGCACCGCAAGGAACTTTGTGCTCCCCACTCCCTCCACGATGGGGCCATCATCCTTTCTATGCACCGCTAAGACCTTGTGCTCCCCACTCCCTCCACGATGGGACCATCATGCTTTCTATGCACCTCAAAGAAATTTATGCTCCACACTCCCTCCACGATGGGACCATCATCCTTGGTATGCACCGCAAGGAACTTTGTACTTCCACTCCCTCCATAATGGGACCATCGTCCTTGCTATGCACCGCAAGGAACTTTGTGCTCCACACTCCCTCCACGATGCGACCAACATCCTTTTCTGCACCACAAGGAACTTTGTGCTCCCCACTCCCTCCACGATGGGACCATCATCCTTGCTATGCACTGCAAGGAACTTTGTGCTCCACACTCCCTCCACGATGGGACCATCATCCTTGCTATGCACTCCAAGGAACTTTGTGCTCCCCACTCCCTCCACGTTGGGACCATCATCCTTTCTATGCACCTCAAAGAACATTGTGCTCCCCACTCCCTCCACGATGGGACCATCAACCTTGCTCTGCACCGCAATGAACTTTGTGTTCCCCACTCCCTCCACGATGGGACCATCATCCTTGCTATGCACTCCAAGGAACTTTGTGCTCTCCACTCCCTCCACGATGGGACCATCATCCTTTCAATGCACCTGTAAGAAAATTTGTGCTCCCCACTCCCTCCATGATGGGACCATCATCCTTTCTATGCACCTCAAAGAATTTGTCCTCCCCAATCCCTCCACGATGGGACCATCATCCTTTCTATGCACCGCCAGGAACATTGTGCTCCCCACTCCCTCCACGATGGAACCATCATTCTTGCATGCACCGCAAGGAACTTTGTGCTCCCCACTCCCTCCACGATGGGACAATCATTCTTGCCCTGCACCTCAAAGATCTTTGTGCTCCCACCTCCCTCCACGATGGCACCATCATCCTTGCTCTGCACCGCAAGGAACTTTTTGCTCCCCACTCCCTCCACAATGGGACCATCAACCTTGCTATGCACTGCAAGGAACTGTTTGCTCCCCACTCCCACCACGATGGGAGCATAATCCTTGCTCTGCACCACAATGAACATTGTGCTCCCCAATCCATCCACGATGGGACCATCATCCTTGCTATGCAGCGCAAGGAACTTTGTGCTCCACACTCCCTCCACGATGGGACCATCATCCTTGCTCTGCACTGCAAGGAAAATTGCGCTCCCCAGTGCCTCCACGATGGCACCATCATCCTTTGTATGCACCACATGGAAATTTGTGCTCCCCACTCCATCCACGATGGGACCATCATCCTTTCTATGCACCGCAAAGAACTTTCTGCTCCCCACACCCTCCACGATGGGACCATCATCCTTGCTATGCAACGCAAGGAAGTT
This sequence comes from Narcine bancroftii, assembly GCF_036971445.1. NCBI lineage: Eukaryota > Metazoa > Chordata > Chondrichthyes > Torpediniformes > Narcinidae > Narcine > Narcine bancroftii. Next base: position 75,602,312 of record NC_091474.1, read on the forward strand.
TGTGCTCCTCACTCCCTCCACGATGGGACCATCATCCTTTCTATGCACCGCAAGGAACTTTGTGCTCCCCACTCCCTCCACGTTGGGACCATCATCCTTTCTATGCACATCAAAGAACATTATGCTCCCCACACCCTCCACGATGGGACCATAATCCTTGCTCTGCACCGCAATGAACTTTGTGCTCCCCACTCCCTCCACGATGGGACCATCATCATTTATATGCACCTCAAAGAACTTTTTGTTCCCAACCCCCTCCACGATGGGACCATAATCCTTTCTATGCACCGCCAGGAACTTTGTGCTCCCCACTCCCTCCACGATGGAACCATCATTCTTGCATGCACCGCAAGGAACTTTGTGCTCCCCACTACCTCCACGATGGGACCATCATTCTTGCTCTGAACCTCAAAGATCTTTGTGCTCCCCACACCCTCCACGATGGGAACATCATCCTTGCACTGCACCGCAAGGAACTTTTTGCTCCCCACTCCCTCCACAATGGGACCATCAACCTTGCTATTCACTGCAAGGAACTGTTTGCTCCCCACTACCACCACGATGGGACCATAATCCTTGCTATGCACCGCAAGGAACTATCAGCTCCCCATTCCCTCCACGATGGGACCATAATCCTTGCTATGAACCACAAGGAACTTTGTGCTCCCCACTCCCTCGACGATGGGACCATCATCCTTGCTCTGCACCTCGAAGATCTTTGTGCTCCCCACTCCCTCCACGATGGGACCATCATCCTTGCTATGCACCGCAAGGAACTTTGTGCTGCCCATTCCCTCCACAATGGGACCATCATCCTTGCTATGCACTGCAAGGAACTTTTTGCTCCACACTCCCTCCACCCTGGGAGCATCATCCTTGCTATGCACTGCAAGGAACTTTGTGCTCCCCACGCCCTCCTCCATGGGACAATCATCCTTGCAGTGCAGCGCAAGGAACTTTGTGCTCCCCACTCGCTCCACGATGGGAACATCATCCTTGCTATGCACCGCAAGGAACTTTGTGCTCCCCACTCCCTCCACATTCGGACCATCATCCTTGCTATGCATGGCAAGGAACTTTGTGCTCCCCACTCACTCCAAGATGGGACTATCATCCTTGCTATGCACCGCAAGGAACTTTGTGCTCCCCACTCCCTCCATGACGTGACGATCATCCTTTCTATGCACCTTAAAGAAATTTGTGCACCTCACTCCCGCCACGATGGCACCATCATCCTTGCTGTGCACCACAAGGAACTATCAGCTCCCCATTCCCTCCACGATGGGACCATAATCCTTGCTATGCACCACAAGGAACTTTGTGCTCCCCACTCCCTCCACGATGGGACCATCATCCTTGCTCTGCACCTCAAAGATTTTTGTGCTGCCCACTCCCTCCACGATGGGACCATCATCCTTGCTATGCACCGCAAGGAACTTTGTGCTGCCCACTCCCTCCACAATGGGACCATCATCCTTGCTATGCACTGCAAGGAACTTTTTGCTCCACACTCCCTCCACCCTGGGACCATCATCCTTGCTATGCACTGCAAGGAACTTTGTGCTCCCCACGCCCTCCTCCATGGGACAATCATCCTTGCAGTGCAGCGCAAGGAACTTTGTGCTCCCCACTCGCTCCACGATGGGAACATCATCCTTGCTATGCACCGCAAGGAACTTTGTGCTCCCCACTCCCTCCATGACGTGACGATCATCCTTTCTATGCACCTCAAAAAACTTTGTGCTCCCCACTCCCACCACGATGGAACCATCATCCTTGCTATGCACCTCAAGGAACTTTGTGCTCCCTACTCCCTCCACGATTGGACAATCATCCTTGCTATGGACAGCAAGGAACTTTGTGCTCCACACACCCTCGACGATGTGACCATCATCCTTTCACTGCACCGCAAGGAACTTTGTGCTCCCCACTCCCTCCACGATGGGACCATCATCATTTCTATCCACCTCAAAGAACTTTGTGCTCCCCACTCCCTCCACGATGGGAACATCATCCTTGCTATGCACCGCAAGGAACTTTGTGCTCTCCACTCCCTCCACGATGGGACCATCATCCTTACTATGCACTTCAAAGAACTTTGTGCTCCCCACTCCCTACACGATGGGACCATCATCCTTGCTATGCACTGCAAGGAACTTTGTGCTCCCCGCTCCCTCCACGATGGGACCAATATCCTTGCTTTTCACTGCAAATAACTTTGTGCTCCCCACTCCCTCCATGATGGGACCATCATTCTGTATATGCACCGCAAGGAACTTTATGCTTCCCACTCCCTCCATGATGGGACCATTATCCTTTCTCTGCACCGCTAGGAACTTTGCGCTCCCCACTCCCTCCATGATGGGACCATCATCCTTTCAATGCACAGCAATGAATTTTGCGCTCCCCACTCCGTCCACGATGCCACCATCATCCTTGCTATGCACCTCAAAGAACATTGTGCTCCCCACTCCCTCCACGATGGGACCATCATCCTTGCTATGCACCGCAAGGAACTTTGTCTTCCCCACTCCCTCCACGATGGGACCATCATCCTTTCTATGCACTTCAAAGAACTTTGTGCTCCCCACTCCCTCCACGATGGGACCATCATCCTTGCTATGCACCGCAAGGAACTTTGTGCTCCCCACTCCCTCCACGATGGGACCAATATCCTTGATTTGCACTGCAAGGAACTTTATGCTTCCCACTCCCTTCATGATGGGACCATTCTCCTTTCTATGCACCGCTAGTAACTTTGCGCACACCACTCCCTCCATGATGGGACCATCATCCTTTCCAAGCACCGCAAGAAACATTGTGCTCCCCACTCACTCCATGATGGGACCATCATCCTTGCTATGCACCACAAGGAACTTTGCGATCTCCACTCCCTCCACGATGGGACCATAATCCTTTCTATGCATCTGTAAGGAAATTTGTGCTCCCCACTCCCTCCACGATGCGACCATCATCCTTGCTATGCACCGCAAGGAACTTTGTGTTCCCAACACCCTCCACGATGGGACTATCATCCTTTCTATGCACCTTAAAGAAATTTGTGCACCTCACTCCCGCCACGATGGCACCATCATCCTTGCTATGCACCGCAAGGAACTATCAGCTCCCCATTCCCTCCCCGATGGGACCATAATCCTTGCTATGCACCACAAGGAACTTTGTGCTCCCCACTCCCTCCACGATGGGACCATCATCCTTGCTGTGCACCTCAAAGATCTTTGTGCTCCCCACTCCCTCCACGATGGGACCATCATCCTTGATATGCACCGCAAGGAACTTTGTGCTGCCCACTCCCTCCACAATGGGACCATCATCCTTGCTATGCACTGCAAGGAACTTTTTGCTCCACACTCCCTCCACCCTGGGACCATCATCCTTGCTATGCACTGCAAGGAACTTTGTGCTCCCCACTCGCTCCACGATGGGAACATCATCCTTGCTATGCACCGCAAGGAACTTTGTGCTCCCCACACCCTCCACATTCGGACCATCATCCTTTCTATGCACGGCAAGGAACTTTGTGCTCCCCACTCACTCCAAGATGGGACTATCATCCTTGCTATGCACCGCAAGGAACTTTGTGCTCCCCACTCCCTCCATGACGTGACGATCATCCTTTCTATGCACCTCAAAAAACTTTGTGCTCCCCACTCCCACCACGATGGAACCATCATACTTGCTATGCACCTCAAGGAACTTTGTGCTCCCTACTCCCTCCACGATTGGACAATCATCCTTGCTATGGACAGCAAGGAAGTTTGTGCTCCACACACCCTCGACGATGTGACCATCCTCCTTTCTCTGCACCGCAAGGAACTTTGTGCTCCCCACTCCATCCACGATGGGACCATCATCCTTGCTATGCAGCGCAAGGAACTTTGTGCTCCACGCTCCCACCACGATGGGACCATCATCCTTTCTATGCACCGCAAATAACTTTGTGCTCCCCACATCCTCCACGATGGGACCATCATCCTTGCTATGCAACGCAAGGAAGTTTGTGCTCCTCACTCCCTCCACGATGGGACCATCATCCTTTCTATGCACCGCAAGGAACTTTGTGCTCCCCACTCCCTCCACGTTGGGACCATCATCCTTTCTATGCACCTCAAAGAACATTGTGCTTCCCACTCCCTCCACGATGGGACCATCATCCTTGCTCTGCACCGCAATGAACTTTGTGCTCCCCACTCCCTCCACGATGGGACAATCATCCTTGCTATGCACTCCAAGGAACTTTATGCTCCACACTCCCTCCATGATGGGACCATCATCCTTTCTAAGCACCGCAACTAACTTTGTACTCCGCACTCCCTCCACGATGGGACCATCATTCTTGCTATGCACTCCAATGAACGTTGTGCTCCCCACTCCATCCACTATGGGACCATCATCCTTTATATGCACCGCAAGGAACTTTATGCTCCACATTCCCTCCATGATGGGACCATCATCCTTTCAAAGCACTGCAAGGAACTTTGTGCTACCCACTCCCTCCACGATGGAACAATCATCGTTGCTATGCACCACAAGGACCTTTGTGCTCCCCACTCCCTCCAAGATGGGACCATTATCCTTCGTATGCACCGCAAGGAACATTGTGCTCCCCACTCCCACCACGATGGGACCATCATCCTTGCTATGCACCGCAAGGAACATTTTGCTCCCCACACCCTCCACGATGGGACCATGATCCTTGCTATGCACCGCAAGGAACTTTGTGCACCCCACTCTCTCTACGATGGGACCATGATCCTTGTTGTGCACCGCAAGGAACTTTGTGCTCCTCACTCCTTCCACGAAGGGACCATCATCCTTTCTATGCACCTCTAAGAACTTTGTGCTCCTCACTCCCTCCACGATGGGACCATCATCCTTGCTATGCACCGCAAGGAACTTTGTGCTCCGCACTCCCTCAACGATGGGACCATCATCCTTGCTATTAACTCCAAGGAACTTTGTGCTCCCCACTCCCTCCACGATTGGACCATCATCCTTGCTATGGACAGCAAGGAACTTTGTGCTTTACACACCCTCCACGATGTGACCATCATCCTTTCTCTGCACCGCAAGAACTTTGTGCTCCCCACTCCATCCACGATGGGACCATCATCCTTGCTATGCAGCGCAAGGAACTTTGTGCTCAACACTCCCTCCACGATGGGACCATCATCCTTGATATGCACTCCAAGGAACTTTGTGCTCCCCACTCCCTCCACTATGGGACCATCATTCTTTATATGCACCGCAAGGAACTTTATGCTCCACATTCCCTCCATGATGGTACCATCATCCTTTCAAAGCACCGCAAGGAACTTTGTGCTACCCACTCCCTCCACGATGGAACAATCATCGTTGCTATGCGCCACAAGGACCTTTGTGCTCCCCACTCCCTCCAAGATGGGACCATTATCCTTCGTATGCACCGCCAGGAACTTTGTGCTCCTTTCTCCCTCCACGATGGGACCATCATCCTTGCTATGCAAAGCAAGGAACTTTGTGCTCCACACTCACTCCACGATGGGACCATCATCCTTGCTATGCACCGCAAAGAACTTTGTGCTCCCCACTCCCTCCACGATGGGACCATCATCCTTGCTATACACAGCAAGGAACTTTGTGCTCCCCACTCCCTCCACGTTGGGACCATCATCCTTTCTATGCACCTGTAAGAAGATTTGTGCTCCGACCTCCTCCATGATGGGACCATCATCCTTTCTATGCACCTAAAAGAACTTTGTCCTCCCCACTCCCTCCACGATGGGACCATCATCCTTGCTATGCACCGCCAGGAACTTTGTGCTCCGCACTCCCTCCACGATGGGACCATCATCCTTGCTATGCACTCCAAGGAACTTTGTGCTCCCCACTCCCTCCACTATGGGACCATCATTCTTTATATGCCCCGCAAGGAACTTTATGCTCCACATTCCCTCCATGATGGGACCATCAACCTTTCAAAGCACCGCAAGGAACTTTGTGCTACCCACTCCCTCCACGAAGGAACAATCATCGTTGCTATGCACCACAAGGAACTTTGTGCTCCCCACTCCCTCCAAGATGGGACCATTATCTTTCGTATGCACCGCAAGGAACTTTGTGCTCCCCACTCCCTCTACGATGGGACCATCATCCTTGCTCTGCAACACAAAGATCTTTGTGCTCCCCACTCCCTCCACGATGGGAACATCATCCTTGCTATGCAGCGCAAGGAATTTTGTGCTCCCCACTCCCTCCATGATGGGACCATCATCCTTTTTATGCACGTCAAAGAACTTTGTTCTCCCCACTTCCTCCACGATGGGAACATCATCCTTGCTATGAACCTCAAGGAACTTTGTGCTCTCCACTCCCACAACGATGGGACCATCATCCTTTCTATGCACCTGTAAGGAAATTTGTGCTCCCCACTCCCTCCACGATGGGACCATCATGCTTTCTGTGCACCTCAAAGAACTTTGTGTTCCCAACTCCCTCCACGATGGGACCATCATCCTTTCTATGCACCGCAAGGAACTTTGTGCTCCCCACTCCCTCCACGATGGAACCATCATTCTTGCATGCACCGCAAGGAACTTTGTGCTCCCCACTCCCTCCACGATGGGACCATCATTCTTGCTCTGCACCTCAAAGATCTTTGTGGTCCCGACTCCCTCCACGATGGGACCATCATCCTTGCTCTGCACCGCAAGGAACTTTTTGCTCCCCACTCCCTCCACAATGGGAACATCAACCTTGCTATGCACTGCAAGGAACTGTTTGCTCCCCACTCCCACCACGATGGGACCATAATCCTTGCTATGCACCGCAAGGAACATTGTGCTCCCCGCACCCTCCACGATGGGACCATCATCCTTGCTATGCAGCGCAAGGAACTTTGTGCTCCACACTCCCTCCACGATGCGACCAACATCCTTTTCTGCACCACAAGGAACTTTGTGCTCCCCACTCCCTCCACGATGGGACCATCATCCTTGCTATGCACTGCAAGGAACTTTGTGCTCCACACTCCCTCCACGATGGGACCATCATCCTTGCTATGCACTCCAAGGAACTTTGTGCTCCCCACTCCCTCCACGTTGGGACCATCATCCTTTCTATGCACCTCAAAGAACATTGTGCTCCCCACTCCCTCCACGATGGGACCATCAACCTTGCTCTGCACCGCAATGAACTTTGTGTTCCCCACTCCTTCCACGATGGGACCATCATCCTTGCTATGCACTCCAAGGAACTTTGTGCTCTCCACTCCCTCCACGATGGGACCATCATCCTTTCAATGCACCTGTAAGAAAATTTGTGCTCCCCACTCCCTCCATGATGGGACCATCATCCTTTCTATGCACCTCAAAGAATTTGTCCTCCCCAATCCCTCCACGATGGGACCATCATCCTTTCTATGCACCGCCAGGAACATTGTGCTCCCCACTCCCTCCACGATGGAACCATCATTCTTGCATGCACCGCAAGGAACTTTGTGCTCCCCACTCCCTCCACGATGGGACCATCATTCTTGCCCTGCACCTCAAAGATCTTTGTGCTCCCACCTCCCTCCACGATGGCACCATCATCCTTGCTCTGCACCGCAAGGAACTTTTTGCTCCCCACTCCCTCCACAATGGGACCATCAACCTTGCTATGCACTGCAAGGAACTGTTTGCTCCCCACTCCCACCACGATGGGAGCATAATCCTTGCTCTGCACCACAATGAACATTGTGCTCCCCAATCCATCCACGATGGGACCATCATCCTTGCTATGCAGCGCAAGGAACTTTGTGCTCCACACTCCCTCCACGATGGGACCATCATCCTTGCTCTGCACTGCAAGGAAAATTGCGCTCCCCAGTGCCTCCACGATGGCACCATCATCCTTTGTATGCACCACATGGAAATTTGTGCTCCCCACTCCATCCACGATGGGACCATCATCCTTTCTATGCACCGCAAAGAACTTTCTGCTCCCCACACCCTCCACGATGGGACCATCATCCTTGCTATGCAACGCAAGGAAGTTTGTGCTCCTCACTCCCTCCACGATGGGACCATCATCCTTTCTATGCACCGCAAGGAACTTTGTACTCCCCACTCCCTCCACGTTGGGACCATCATCCTTTCTATGCACATCAAAGAACATTATGCTCCCCACACCCTCCACGATGGGACCATAATCCTTGCTCTGCACCGCAATGAACTTTGTGCTCCCCACTCCCTCCACGATGGGACCATCATCCTTTATATGCACCTCAAAGAACTTTTTGTTCCCAACCCCCTCCACGATGGGACCATAATCCTTTCTATGCACCGCCAGGAACTTTGTGCTCCCCACTCCCTCCACGATGGAACCATCATTCTTGCATGCACCGCAAGGAACTTTGTGCTCCCCACTACCTCCACGATGGGACCATCATTCTTGCTCTGAACCTCAAAGATCTTTGTGCTCCCCACACCCTCCACGATGGGAACATCATCCTTGCACTGCACCGCAAGGAACTTTTTGCTCCCCACTCCCTCCACAATGGGACCATCAACCTTGCTATTCACTGCAAGGAACTGTTTGCTCCCCACTACCACCACGATGGGACCATAATCCTTGCTATGCACCGCAAGGAACTATCAGCTCCCCATTCCCTCCACGATGGGACCATAATCCTTGCTATGAACCACAAGGAACTTTGTGCTCCCCACTCCCTCGACGATGGGACCATCATCCTTGCTCTGCACCTCGAAGATCTTTGTGCTCCCCACTCCCTCCACGATGGGACCATCATCCTTGCTATGCACCGCAAGGAACTTTGTGCTGCCCATTCCCTCCACAATGGGACCATCATCCTTGCTATGCACTGCAAGGAACTTTTTGCTCCACACTCCCTCCACCCTGGGAGCATCATCCTTGCTATGCACTGCAAGGAACTTTGTGCTCCCCACGCCCTCCTCCATGGGACAATCATCCTTGCAGTGCAGCGCAAGGAACTTTGTGCTCCCCATTCGCTCCACGATGGGAACATCATCCTTGCTATGCACCGCAAGGAACTTTGTGCTCCCCACTCCCTCCACATTCGGACCATCATCCTTGCTATGCACGGCAAGGAACTTTGTGCTCCCCACTCACTCCAAGATGGGACTATCATCCTTGCTATGCACCGCAAGGAACTTTGTGCTCCCCACTCCCTCCATGACGTGACGATCATCCTTTCTATGCACCTTAAAGAAATTTGTGCACCTCACTCCCGCCACGATGGCACCATCATCCTTGCTGTGCACCACAAGGAACTATCAGCTCCCCATTCCCTCCACGATGGGACCATAATCCTTGCTATGCACCACAAGGAACTTTGTGCTCCCCACTCCCTCCACGATGGGACCATCATCCTTGCTCTGCACCTCAAAGATTTTTGTGCTGCCCACTCCCTCCACGATGGGACCATCATCCTTGCTATGCACCGCAAGGAACTTTTTGCTGCCCACTCCATCCACAATGGGACCATCATCCTTGCTATGCACTGCAAGGAACATTTTGCTCCACACTCCCTCCACCCTGGGACCATCATCCTTGCTATGCACTGCAAGAAACTTTGTGCTCCCCACGCCCTCCTCCATGGGACAATCATCCTTGCAGTGCAGCGCAAGGAATTTTGTGCTCCCCACTCGCTCCACGATGGGAACATCATCCTTGCTATGCACCGCAAGGAACTTTGTGCTCCCCACTCCCTCCACGATGGGACCAATATCCTTGATTTGCACTGCAAGGAACTTTATGCTTCCCACTCCCTCCATGATGGGACCATTCTCCTTGCTATGCAACGCAAGGAAGTTTGTGCTCCTCACTCCCTCCACGATGGGACCATCATCCTTTCTATGCACCGCAAGGAACTTTGTGCTCCCCACTCCCTCCACGTTGGGACCATCATCCTTTCTATGCACCTCAAAGAACATTATGCTCCCCACACCCTCCACGATGGGACCATAATCCTTGCTCTGCACCGCAATGAACTTTGTGCTCCCCACTCCCTCCACGATGGGACCATCATCCTTTATATGCACCTCAAAGAACTTTTTGTTCCCCACTCCCTCCACGATGGAACCATCATTCTTGCATGCACCGCAAGGAACTTTGTGCTCCCCACTACCTCCACGATGGGACCATCATTCTTGCTCTGAACCTCAAAGATCTTTGTGCTCCCCACACCCTCCACGATGGGAACATCATCCTTGCTCTGCACCGCAAGGAACTTTTTGCTCCCCACTCCCTCCACAATGGGACCATCAACCTTGCTATTCACTGCAAGGAACTGTTTGCTCCCCACTACCACCACGATGGGACCATAATCCTTGCTATGCACCGCAAGGAACTATCAGCTCCCCATTCCCTCCACGATGGGACCATAATCCTTGCTATGAACCACAAGGAACTTTGTGCTCCCCACTCACTCCACGATGGGACCATCATCCTTGCTCTGCACCTCAAAGATCTTTGTGCTCCCCACTCCCTCCACGATGGGACCATCATCCTTGCTATGCACCGCAAGGAACTTTGTGCTGCCCATTCCCTCCACAATGGGACCATCATCCTTGCTATGCACTGCAAGGAACTTTTTGCTCCACACTCACTCCACCCTGGGACCATCATCCTTGCTATGCACTGCAATGAACTTTGTGCTCCCCACGCCCTCCTCCATGGGACAATCATCCTTGCAGTGCAGCGCAAGGAACTTTGTGATCCCCACTCGCTCCACGATGGGAACATCATCCTTGCTATGCACCGCAAGAAACTTTGTGCTCCCCACTCCCTCCACATTCGGACCATCATCCTTTCTATGCACGGCAAGGAACTTTATGCTCCCCACTCACTCCAAGATGGGACTATCATCCTTGCTATGCACCGCAAGGAACTTTGTGCTCCCCACTCCCTCCATGACGTGACGATCATCCTTTCTATGCACCTTAAAGAAATTTGTGCACCTCACTCCCGCCACGATGGCACCATCATCCTTGCTATGCACCACAAGGAACTATCAGCTCCCCATTCCCTCCACGATGGGACCATAATCCTTGCTATGCACCACAAGGAACTTTGTGCTCCCCACTCCCTCCACGATGGGACCATCATCCTTGCTCTGCACCTCAAAGATTTTTGTGCTGCCCACTCCCTCCACGATGGGACCATCATCCTTGCTATGCACCGCAAGGAACTTTTTGCTGCCCACTCCCTCCACAATGGGACCATCATCCTTGCTATGCACTGCAAGGAACATTTTGCTCCACACTCCCTCCACCCTGGGACCATCATCCTTGCTATGCACTGCAAGAAACTTTGTGCTCCCCACGCCCTCCTCCATGGGACAATCATCCTTGCAGTGCAGCGCAAGGAATTTTGTGCTCCCCACTCGCTCCACGATGGGAACATCATCCTTGCTATGCACCGCAAGGAACTTTGTGCTCCCCACTCCCTCCACGATGGGACCAATATCCTTGATTTGCACTGCAAGGAACTTTATGCTTCCCACTCCCTCCATGATGGGACCATTCTCCTTTCTATGCACCGCTAGTAACTTTGCGCTCCCCACTCCCTCCAAGATGGGACCATCATCCTTTCCAAGCACCGCAAGAAACATTGTGCTCTCCACTCACTCCATGATGGGACCATCATCCTTGCTATGCACCACAAGGAACTTTGCGATCTCCACTCCCTCCACGATGGGACCATAATCCTTTCTATGCATCTGTAAGGAAATTTGTGCTCCCCACTCCCTCCACGATGCGACCATCATCCTTGCTATGCACCGCAAGGAACTTTGTGTTCCCAACTCCCTCCACGATGGGACTATCATCCTTTCTATGCACCGCAAGGAACTATCAGCTCCACATTCCCTCCACGATGGGACCATAATCCTTGCTATGCACCACAAGGAACTTTGTGCTCCCCACTCCCTCCACGATGGGACCATCATCCTTGCTCTGCACCTCAAAGATCTTTGTGCTCCCCACTCCCTCGACGATGGGACCATCATCCTTGCTATGCACCGCAAGGAACTTTGTGCTGCCCACTCCCTCCACAATGGGACCATCATCCTTGCTATGCACTGCAAGGAACTTTTTGCTCCACACTCCCTCCACCCTGGGACCATCATCCTTGCTATGCACTGCAAGGAACTTTGTGCTCCCCACGCCCTCCTCCATGGGACAATCATCCTTGCAGTGCAGCGCAAGGAACTTTGTGCTCCCCACTCGTTCCACGATGGGAACATCATCCTTGCTATGCACCGCAAGGAACTTTGTGCTCCCCACTCCCTCCACATTCGGACCATCATCCTTTCTATGCACTGCAAGGAACTTTGTGCTCCCCACTAACTCCAATATGGGACTATCATCCTTGCTATGCACCGCAAGGAACTTTGTGCTCCCCACTCCCTCCATGACGTTACGATCATCCTTTCTATGCACCTCACAAACTTTGTGCTCCCCACTCCCACCACGATGGAACCATCATCCTTGCTATGCACCTCAAGGAACTTTGTGCTCCCTACTCCCTCCACGATTGGACAATCATCCTTGCTATGGACAGCAAGGAACTTTGTGCTCCACACACCATCGACGATGTGACCATCATCCTTTCTCTGCACCGCAAGGAACTTTGTGCTCCCCACTCCCTCCACGATGGGACCATCATCATTTCTATGCACCTCAAAGAACTTTGTGCTCCCCACTCCCTCCACGATGGGAACATCATCCTTTCTATGCACCGCAAGGAACTTTGTGCTCCCCACTCCCTCCACGTTGGGACCATCATCCTTTCTATGCACCTCAAAGAACATTGTGCTTCCCACTCCCTCCACGATGGGACCATCATCCTTGCTATGCACCGCAAGGAACTATCAGCTCCCCATTCCCTCCACGATGGGACCATAATCCTTGCTATGCACCACAAGGAACTTTGTGCTCCCCACTCCCTCCACGATGGGACCATCATCCTTGCTCTGCACCTCAAAGATCTTTGTGCTCCCCACTCCCTCCACGATGGGACCATCATCCTTGCTATGCACCGCAAGGAACTTTGTGCTGCCCACTCCCTCCACAATGGGACCATCATCCTTGCTATGCACTGCAAGGAACTTTTTGCTCCACACTCCCTCCACCCTGGGACCATCATCCTTGCTATGCACTGCAAGGAACTTTGTGCTCCCCACTCGCTCCACGATGGGAACATCATCCTTGCTATGCACCGCAAGGAACTTTGTGCTCCCCACACCCTCCACATTCGGACCATCATCCTTTCTATGCACGGCAAGGAACTTTGTGCTCCCCACTCACTCCAAGATGGGACTATCATCCTTGCTATGCACCGCAAGGAACTTTGTGCTCCCCACTCCCTCCATGACGTGACGATCATCCTTTCTATGCACCTCAAAAAACTTTGTGCTCCCCACTCCCACCACGATGGAACCATCATACTTGCTATGCACCTCAAGGAACTTTGTGCTCCCTACTCCCTCCACGATTGGACAATCATCCTTGCTATGGACAGCAAGGAAGTTTGTGCTCCACACACCCTCGACGATGTGACCATCCTCCTTTCTCTGCACCGCAAGGAACTTTGTGCTCCCCACTCCATCCACGATGGGACCATCATCCTTGCTATGCAGCGCAAGGAACTTTGTGCTCCACGCTCCCACCACGATGGGACCATCATCCTTTCTATGCACCGCAAATAACTTTGTGCTCCCCACATCCTCCACGATGGGACCATCATCCTTGCTATGCAACGCAAGGAAGTTTGTGCTCCTCACTCCCTCCACGATGGGACCATCATCCTTTCTATGCACCGCAAGGAACTTTGTGCTCCCCACTCCCTCCACGTTGGGACCATCATCCTTTCTATGCACCTCAAAGAACATTGTGCTTCCCACTCCCTCCACGATGGGACAATCATCCTTGCTCTGCACCGCAATGAACTTTGTGCTCCCCACTCCCTCCACGATGGGACAATCATCCTTGCTATGCACTCCAAGGAACTTTATGCTCCACACTCCCTCCATGATGGGACCATCATCCTTTCTAAGCACCGCAACTAACTTTGTACTCCGCACTCCCTCCACGATGGGACCATCATTCTTGCTATGCACTCCAATGAACGTTGTGCTCCCCACTCCATCCACTATGGGACCATCATCCTTTATATGCACCGCAAGGAACTTTATGCTCCACATTCCCTCCATGATGGGACCATCATCCTTTCAAAGCACTGCAAGGAACTTTGTGCTACCCACTCCCTCCACGATGGAACAATCATCGTTGCTATGCACCACAAGGACCTTTGTGCTCCCCACTCCCTCCAAGATGGGACCATTATCCTTCGTATGCACCGCAAGGAACATTGTGCTCCCCACTCCCACCACGATGGGACCATCATCCTTGCTATGCACCGCAAGGAACATTTTGCTCCCCACACCCTCCACGATGGGACCATGATCCTTGCTATGCACCGCAAGGAACTTTGTGCACCCCACTCTCTCTACGATGGGACCATGATCCTTGTTGTGCACCGCAAGGAACTTTGTGCTCCTCACTCCTTCCACGAAGGGACCATCATCCTTTCTATGCACCTCTAAGAACTTTGTGCTCCTCACTCCCTCCACGATGGGACCATCATCCTTGCTATGCACCGCAAGGAACTTTGTGCTCCGCACTCCCTCCACGATGGGACCATCATCCTTGCTATTAACTCCAAGGAACTTTGTGCTCCCCACTCCCTCCACGATTGGACCATCATCCTTGCTATGGACAGCAAGGAACTTTGTGCTTTACACACCCTCCACGATGTGACCATCATCCTTTCTCTGCACCGCAAGAACTTTGTGCTCCCCACTCCATCCACGATGGGACCATCATCCTTGATATGCACTCCAAGGAACTTTGTGCTCCCCACTCCCTCCACTATGGGACCATCATTCTTTATATGCACCGCAAGGAACTTTATGCTCCACATTCCCTCCATGATGGTACCATCATCCTTTCAAAGCACCGCAAGGAACTTTGTGCTACCCACTCCCTCCACGATGGAACAATCATCGTTGCTATGCGCCACAAGGACCTTTGTGCTCCCCACTCCCTCCAAGATGGGACCATTATCCTTCGTATGCACCGCAAGGAACTTTGTGCTCTCCACTCCCTCCACGATGGGACCATCATCCTTGCTATGCACCGCAAGGAACTATGTGCTCCCCACTCCCTGCACGATGGGACCATCATCCTTGATGTGCACCGCAAGGAACTTTGTGCTCCCCACTCCCTCCACGATGGGACCATCATCCTTTCTATCCACCTCAAAGAACTTTGTGCTCCCCAGTCCCTCCACGATTGAAACATCATCCTTGCAATGCACCATAAGGAACTTTGTGCTCTCCACTCCCTCCACGATGGGACCATCATCGTTTCTATGCACCTCAAAGAACTTTGTGCACCCCACTCCCTCCACGATGGGACCATCATCCTTTCTATGCACCGCCAGGAACTTTGTGCTCCTTTCTCCCTCCACGATGGGACCATCATCCTTGCTATGCAAAGCAAGGAACTTTGTGCTCCACACTCACTCCACGATGGGACCATCATCCTTGCTATGCACCGCAAAGAACTTTGTGCTCCCCACTCCCTCCACGATGGGACCATCATCCTTTCTATGCACCTGTAAGAAGATTTGTGCTCCGACTTCCTCCATGATGGGACCATCATCCTTTCTATGCACCTAAAAGAACTTTGTCCTCCCCACTCCCTCCACGATGGGACCATCATCCTTTCTATGCACCTGTAAGAAGATTTGTGCTCCGACTTCCTCCATGATGGGACCATCATCCTTTCTATGCACCTAAAAGAACTTTGTCCTCCCCACTCCCTCCACGATGGGACCATCATCCTTTCTATGCACCGCCAGGAACTTTGTGCTCCGCACTCCCTCCACGATGGGACCATCATCCTTGCTATGCACTCCAAGGAACTTTGTGCTCCCCACTCCCTCCACTATGGGACCATCATTCTTTATATGCCCCGCAAGGAACTTTATGCTCCACATTCCCTCCATGATGGGACCATCATCCTTTCAAAG
This sequence comes from Narcine bancroftii, assembly GCF_036971445.1. Classification (NCBI taxonomy): domain Eukaryota; kingdom Metazoa; phylum Chordata; class Chondrichthyes; order Torpediniformes; family Narcinidae; genus Narcine; species Narcine bancroftii. Next base: position 75,618,431 of record NC_091474.1, read on the forward strand.
CACCGCAAGGAACTTTGTGCTACCCACTCCCTCCACGAAGGAACAATCATCGTTGCTATGCACCACAAGGAACTTTGTGCTCCCCACTCCCTCCAAGATGGGACCATTATCTTTCGTATGCACCGCAAGGAACTTTGTGCTCCCCACTCCCTCCACGATGGGACCATCATCCTTGCTCTGCAACTCAAAGATCTTTGTGCTCCCCACTCCCTCCACGATGGGAACATCATCCTTGCTATGCAGCGCAAGGAATTTTGTGCTCCCCACTCCCTCCATGATGGGACCATCATCCTTTTTATGCACCTCAAAGAACTTTGTTCTCCCCACTTCCTCCACGATGGGAACATCATCCTTGCTATGAACCTCAAGGAACTTTGTGCTCTCCACTCCCACCACGATGGGACCATCATCCTTTCTATGCACCTGTAAGGAAATTTGTGCTCCCCACTCCCTCCACGATGGGACCATCATGCTTTCTGTGCACCTCAAAGAACTTTGTGTTCCCAACTCCCTCCACGATGGGACCATCATCCTTTCTATGCACCGCAAGGAACTTTGTGCTCCCCACTCCCTCCACGATGGAACCATCATTCTTGCATGCACCGCAAGGAACTTTGTGCTCCCCACTCCCTCCACGATGGGACCATCATTCTTGCTCTGCACCTCAAAGATCTTTGTGCTCCCGACTCCCTCCACGATGGGACCATCATCCTTGCTCTGCACCGCAAGGAACTTTTTGCTCCCCACTCCCTCCACAATGGGACCATCAACCTTGCTATGCACTGCAAGGAACTGTTTGCTCCCCACTCCCACCACGATGGGACCATAATCCTTGCTATGCACCGCAAGGAACATTGTGCTCCCCGCACCCTCCACGATGGGACCATCATCCTTGCTATGCAGCGCAAGGAACTTTGTGCTCCACACTCCCTCCACGATGGGACCATCATCCTTGCTCTGCACTGCAAGGAACTTTGTGCTCCCAACTCCCTCCATGATGGGACCATCATCCTTGCTATGCATTGAAAGGAACATTGTGCTCCACTCTCCGTCCCAGATGGCACTATCATCCTTCCTATGCACCGCAAGGAACTTTGTGCTCCCCACTCCCTCCACGATGGGGCCATCATCCTTTCTATGCACCGCTAAGACCTTGTGCTCCCCACTCCCTCCACGATGGGACCATCATGCTTTCTATGCACCTCAAAGAAATTTATGCTCTACACTCCCTCCACGATGGGACCATCATCCTTGGTATGCACCGCAAGGAACTTTGTTCTTCCACTCCCTCCATAATGGGACCATCGTCCTTGCTATGCACCGCAAGGAACTTTGTGCTCCACACTCCATCCACGATGCGACCAACATCCTTTTCTGCACCACAAGGAACTTTGTGCTCCCCACTCCCTCCACGATGGGACCATCATCCTTGCTATGCACTGCAAGGAACTTTGTGCTCCACACTCCCTCCACGATGGGACCATCATCCTTGCTATGCACTCCAAGGAACTTTGTGCTCCCCACTCCCTCCACGTTGGGACCATCATCCTTTCTATGCACCTCAAAGAACATTGTGCTCCCCACTCCCTCCACGATGGGACCATCAACCTTGCTCTGCACCGCAATGAACTTTGTGTTCCCCACTCCCTCCACGATGGGACCATCATCCTTGCTATGCACTCCAAGGAACTTTGTGCTCTCCACTCCCTCCACGATGGGACCATCATCCTTTCAATGCACCTGTAAGAAAATTTGTGCTCCCCACTCCCTCCATGATGGGACCATCATCCTTTCTATGCACCTCAAAGAATTTGTCCTCCCCAATCCCTCCACGATGGGACCATCATCCTTTCTATGCACCGCCAGGAACATTGTGCTCCCCACTCCCTCCACGATGGAACCATCATTCTTGCATGCACTGCAAGGAACTTTGTGCTCCCCACTCCCTCCACGATGGGACCATCATTCTTGCCCTGCACCTCAAAGATCTTTGTGCTCCCACCTCCCTCCACGATGGCACCATCATCCTTGCTCTGCACCGCAAGGAACTTTTTGCTCCCCACTCCCTCCACAATGGGACCATCAACCTTGCTATGCACTGCAAGGAACTGTTTGCTCCCCACTCCCACCACGATGGGAGCATAATCCTTGCTCAGCACCACAATGAACATTGTGCTCCCCAATCCATCCACGATGGGACCATCATCCTTGCTATGCAGCGCAAGGAACTTTGTGCTCCACACTCCCTCCACGATGGGACAATCATCCTTGCTCTGCACTGCAAGGAAAATTGCGCTCCCCAGTGCCTCCACGATGGCACCATCATCCTTTGTATGCACCACATGGAAATTTGTGCTCCCCACTCCATCCACGATGGGACCATCATCCTTTCTATGCACCGCAAAGAACTTTCTGCTCCCCACACCCTCCACGATGGGACCATCATCCTTGCTATGCAACGCAAGGAAGTTTGTGCTCCTCACTCCCTCCACGATGGGACCATCATCCTTTCTATGCACCGCAAGGAACTTTGTGCTCCCCACTCCCTCCACGTTGGGACCATCATCCTTTCTATGCACCTCAAAGAACATTATGCTCCCCACACCCTCCACGATGGGACCATAATCCTTGCTCTGCACCGCAATGAACTTTGTGCTCCCCACTCCCTCCACGATGGGACCATCATCCTTTATATGCACCTCAAAGAACTTTTTGTTCCCAACCCCCTCCACGATGGGACCATAATCCTTTCTATGCACCGCCAGGAACTTTGTGCTCCCCACTCCCTCCACGATGGAACCATCATTCTTGCATGCACCGCAAGGAACTTTGTGCTCCCCACTACCTCCACGATGGGACCATCATTCTTGCTCTGAACCTCAAAGATCTTTGTGCTCCCCACACCCTCCACGATGGGAACATCATCCTTGCTCTGCACCGCAAGGAACTTTTTGCTCCCCACTCCCTCCACAATGGGACCATCAACCTTGCTATTCACTGCAAGGAACTGTTTACTCCCCACTACCACCACGATGGGACCATAATCCTTGCTATGCACCGCAAGGAACTATCAGCTCCCCATTCCCTCCACGATGGGACCATAATCCTTGCTATGAACCACAAGGAACTTTGTGCTCCCCACTCCCTCCACGATGGGACCATCATCCTTGCTCTGCACCTCAAAGATCTTTGTGCTCCCCACTCCCTCCACGATGGGACCATCATCCTTGCTATGCACCGCAAGGAACTTTGTGCTGCCCATTCCCTCCACAATGGGACCATCATCCTTGCTATGCACTGCAAGGAACTTTTTGCTCCACACTCCCTCCACCCTGGGAGCATCATCCTTGCTATGCACTGCAAGGAACTTTGGGCTCCCCACGCCCTCCTCCATGGGACAATCATCCTTGCAGTGCAGCGCAAGGAACTTTGTGCTCCCCACTCGCTCCACGATGGGAACATCATCCTTGCTATGCACCGCAATGAACTTTGTGCTCCCCACTCCCTCCACATTCGGACCATCATCCTTGCTATGCACGGCAAGGAACTTTGTGCTCCCCACTCACTCCAAGATGGGACTCTCATCCTTGCTATGCACCGCAAGGAACTTTGTGCTCCCCACTCCCTCCATGACGTGACGATCATCCTTTCTATGCACCTTAAAGAAATTTGTGCACCTCACTCCCGCCACGATGGCACCATCATCCTTGCTATGCACCACAAGGAACTATCAGCTCCCCATTCCCTCCACGATGGGACCATAATCCTTGCTATGCACCACAAGGAACTTTGTGCTCCCCACTCCCTCCACGATGGGACCATCATCCTTGCTCTGCCCCTCAAAGATTTTTGTGCTGCCCACTCCCTCCACGATGGGACCATCATCCTTGCTATGCACCGCAAGGAACTTTTTGCTGCCCACTCCCTCCACAATGGGACCATCATCCTTGCTATGCACTGCAAGGAACATTTTGCTCCACACTCCCTCCACCCTGGGACCATCATCCTTGCTATGCACTGCAAGAAACTTTGTGCTCCCCACGCCCTCCTCCATGGGACAATCATCCTTGCAGTGCAGCGCAAGGAATTTTGTGCTCCCCACTCGCTCCACGATGGGAACATCATCCTTGCTATGCACCGCAAGGAACTTTGTGCTCCCCACTCCCTCCACGATGGGACCAATATCCTTGATTTGCACTGCAAGGAACTTTATGCTTCCCACTCCCTCCATGATGGGACCATTCTCCTTGCTATGCAACGCAAGGAAGTTTGTGCTCCTCACTCCCTCCACGATGGGACCATCATCCTTTCTATGCACCGCAAGGAACTTTGTGCTCCCCACTCTCTCCACGTTGGGACCATCATCCTTTCTATGCACCTCAAAGAACATTATGCTCCCCACACCCTCCACGATGGGACCATAATCCTTGCTCTGCACCGCAATGAACTTTGTGCTCCCCATTCCCTCCACGATGGGACCATCATCCTTTATATGCACCTCAAAGAACTTTTTGTTCCCAACCCCCTCCACGATGGGACCATAATCCTTTCTATGCACCGCCAGGAACTTTGTGCTCCCCACTCCCTCCACGATGGAACCATCATTCTTGCATGCACCGCAAGGAACTTTGTGCTCCCCACTACCTCCACGATGGGACCATCATTCTTGCTCTGAACCTCAAAGATCTTTGTGCTCCCCACACCCTCCACGATGGGAACATCATCCTTGCTCTGCACCGCAAGGAACTTTTTGCTCCCCACTCCCTCCACAATGGGACCATCAACCTTGCTATTCACTGCAAGGAACTGTTTGCTCCCCACTACCACCACGATGGGACCATAATCCTTGCTATGCACCGCAAGGAACTATCAGCTCCCCATTCCCTCCACGATGGGACCATAATCCTTGCTATGAACCACAAGGAACTTTGTGCTCCCCACTCCCTCCACGATGGGACCATCATCCTTGCTCTGCACCTCAAAGATCTTTGTGCTCCCCACTCCCTCCACGATGGGACCATCATCCTTGCTATGCACCGCAAGGAACTTTGTGCTGCCCATTCCCTCCACAATGGGACCATCATCCTTGCTATGCACTGCAAGGAACTTTTTGCTCCACACTCCCTCCACCCTGGGACCATCATCCTTGCTATGCACTGCAAGGAACTTTGTGCTCCCCACGCCCTCCTCCATGGGACAATCATCCTTGCAGTGCAGCGCAAGGAACTTTGTGCTCCCCACTCGCTCCACGATGGGAACATCATCCTTGCTATGCACCGCAAGGAACTTTGTGCTCCCCACTCCCTCCACATTCGGACCATCATCCTTTCTATGCACGGCAAGGAACTTTGTGCTCCCCACTCACTCCAAGATGGGACTATCATCCTTGCTATGCACCGCAAGGAACTTTGTGCTCCCCACTCCCTCCATGACGTGACGATCATCCTTTCTATGCACCTTAAAGAAATTTGTGCACCTCACTCCCGCCACGATGGCACCATCATCCTTGCTATGCACCACAAGGAACTATCAGCTCCCCATTCCCTCCACGATGGGACCATAATCCTTGCTATGCACCACAAGGAACTTTGTGCTCCCCACTCCCTCCACGATGGGACCATCATCCTTGCTCTGCACCTCAAAGATTTTTGTGCTGCCCACTCCCTCCACGATGGGACCATCATCCTTGCTATGCACCGCAAGGAACTTTTTGCTGCCCACTCCCTCCACAATGGGACCATCATCCTTGCTATGCACTGCAAGGAACATTTTGCTCGACACTCCCTCCACCCTGGGACCATCATCCTTGCTATGCACTGCAAGAAACTTTGTGCTCCCCACGCCCTCCTCCATGGGACAATCATCCTTGCAGTGCAGCGCAAGGAATTTTGTGCTCCCCACTCGCTCCACGATGGGAACATCATCCTTGCTATGCACCGCAAGGAACTTTGTGCTCCCCACTCCCTCCACGATGGGACCAATATCCCTGATTTGCACTGCAAGGAACTTTATGCTTCCCACTCCCTCCATGATGGGACCATTCTCCTTTCTATGCACCGCTAGTAACTTTGCGCTCCCCACTCCCTCCAAGATGGGACCATCATCCTTTCCAAGCACCGCAAGAAACATTGTGCTCCCCACTCACTCCATGATGGGACCATCATCCTTGCTATGCACCACAAGGAACTTTGCGATCTCCACTCCCTCCACGATGGGACCATAATCCTTTCTATGCATCTGTAAGGAAATTTGTGCTCCCCACTCCCTCCACGATGCGACCATCATCCTTGCTATGCACCGCAAGGAACTTTGTGCTCCCCACTCCCTCCATGACGTGACGATCATCCTTTCTATGCACCTCAAAAAACTTTGTGCTCCCCACTCCCACCACGATGGAACCATCATCCTTGCTATGCACCTCAAGGAACTTTGTGCTCCCTACTCCCTCCACGATTGGACAATCATCCTTGCTATGGACAGCAAGGAACTTTGTGCTCCACACACCCTCGACGATGTGACCATCATCCTTTCACTGCACCGCAAGGAACTTTGTGCTCCCCACTCCCTCCACGATGGGACCATCATCATTTCTATCCACCTCAAAGAACTTTGTGCTCCCCACTCCCTCCACGATGGGAACATCATCCTTGCTATGCACCGCAAGGAACTTTGTGCTCTCCACTCCCTCCACGATGGGACCATCATCCTTTCTATGCACTTCAAAGAACTTTGTGCTCCCCACTCCCTACACGATGGGACCATCATTCTTGCTATGCACTCCAAGGAACTTTGTGCTCTCCACTCCCTCCACGATGGGACCATCATCCTTTCAATGCACCTGTAAGAAAATTTGTGCTCCCCACTCCCTCCATGATGGGACCATCATCCTTTCTATGCACCTCAAAGAATTTGTCCTCCCCAATCCCTCCACGATGGGACCATCATCCTTTCTATGCACCGCCAGGAACATTGTGCTCCCCACTCCCTCCACGATGGAACCATCATTCTTGCATGCACTGCAAGGAACTTTGTGCTCCCCACTCCCTCCACGATGGGACCATCATCCTTGCTATGCACCGCAAGGAACTTTTTGCTCCCCACTCCCTCCACAATGGGACCATCAACCTTGCTATTCAATGCAAGGAACTGTTTGCTCCCCACTACCACCACGATGGGACCATAATCCTTGCTATGCACCGCAAGGAACTATCAGCTCCCCATTCCCTCCACGATGGGACCATAATCCTTGCTATGAACCACAAGGAACTTTGTGCTCCCCACTCACTCCACGATGGGACCATCATCCTTGCTCTGCACCTCAAAGATCTTTGTGCTCCCCACTCCCTCCACGATGGGACCATCATCCTTGCTATGCACCGCAAGGAACTTTGTGCTGCCCATTCCCTCCACAATGGGACCATCATCCTTGCTATGCACTGCAAGGAACTTTTTGCTCCACACTCACTCCACCCTGGGACCATCATCCTTGCTATGCACTGCAATGAACTTTGTGCTCCCCACGCCCTCCTCCATGGGACAATCATCCTTGCAGTGCAGCGCAAGGAACTTTGTGATCCCCACTCGCTCCACGATGGGAACATCATCCTTGCTATGCACCGCAAGAAACTTTGTGCTCCCCACTCCCTCCACATTCGGACCATCATCCTTTCTATGCACGGCAAGGAACTTTATGCTCCCCACTCACTCCAAGATGGGACTATCATCCTTGCTATGCACCGCAAGGAACTTTGTGCTCCCCACTCCCTCCATGACGTGACGATCATCCTTTCTATGCACCTTAAAGAAATTTGTGCACCTCACTCCCGCCACGATGGCACCATCATCCTTGCTATGCACCACAAGGAACTATCAGCTCCCCATTCCCTCCACGATGGGACCATAATCCTTGCTATGCACCACAAGGAACTTTGTGCTCCCCACTCCCTCCACGATGGGACCATCATCCTTGCTCTGCACCTCAAAGATTTTTGTGCTGCCCACTCCCTCCACGATGGGACCATCATCCTTGCTATGCACCGCAAGGAACTTTTTGCTGCCCACTCCCTCCACAATGGGACCATCATCCTTGCTATGCACTGCAAGGAACATTTTGCTCCACACTCCCTCCACCCTGGGACCATCATCCTTGCTATGCACTGCAAGAAACTTTGTGCTCCCCACGCCCTCCTCCATGGGACAATCATCCTTGCAGTGCAGCGCAAGGAATTTTGTGCTCCCCACTCGCTCCACGATGGGAACATCATCCTTGCTATGCACCGCAAGGAACTTTGTGCTCCCCACTCCCTCCACGATGGGACCAATATCCTTGATTTGCACTGCAAGGAACTTTATGCTTCCCACTCCCTCCATGATGGGACCATTCTCCTTTCTATGCACCGCTAGTAACTTTGCGCTCCCCACTCCCTCCAAGATGGGACCATCATCCTTTCCAAGCACCGCAAGAAACATTGTGCTCTCCACTCACTCCATGATGGGACCATCATCCTTGCTATGCACCACAAGGAACTTTGCGATCTCCACTCCCTCCACGATGGGACCATAATCCTTTCTATGCATCTGTAAGGAAATTTGTGCTCCCCACTCCCTCCACGATGCGACCATCATCCTTGCTATGCACCGCAAGGAACTTTGTGTTCCCAACTCCCTCCACGATGGGACTATCATCCTTTCTATGCACCGCAAGGAACTATCAGCTCCACATTCCCTCCACGATGGGACCATAATCCTTGCTATGCACCACAAGGAACTTTGTGCTCCCCACTCCCTCCACGATGGGACCATCATCCTTGCTCTGCACCTCAAAGATCTTTGTGCTCCCCACTCCCTCGACGATGGGACCATCATCCTTGCTATGCACCGCAAGGAACTTTGTGCTGCCCACTCCCTCCACAATGGGACCAACATCCTTGCTATGCACTGCAAGGAACTTTTTGCTCCACACTCCCTCCACCCTGGGACCATCATCCTTGCTATGCACTGCAAGGAACTTTGTGCTCCCCACGCCCTCCTCCATGGGACAATCATCCTTGCAGTGCAGCGCAAGGAACTTTGTGCTCCCCACTCGTTCCACGATGGGAACATCATCCTTGCTATGCACCGCAAGGAACTTTGTGCTCCCCACTCCCTCCACATTCGGACCATCATCCTTTCTATGCACTGCAAGGAACTTTGTGCTCCCCACTAACTCCAATATGGGACTATCATCCTTGCTATGCACCGCAAGGAACTTTGTGCTCCCCACTCCCTCCATGACGTTACGATCATCCTTTCTATGCACCTCACAAACTTTGTGCTCCCCACTCCCACCACGATGGAACCATCATCCTTGCTATGCACCTCAAGGAACTTTGTGCTCCCTACTCCCTCCACGATTGGACAATCATCCTTGCTATGGACAGCAAGGAACTTTGTGCTCCACACACCATCGACGATGTGACCATCATCCTTTCTCTGCACCGCAAGGAACTTTGTGCTCCCCACTCCCTCCACGATGGGACCATCATCATTTCTATGCACCTCAAAGAACTTTGTGCTCCCCACTCCCTCCACGATGGGAACATCATCCTTTCTATGCACCGCAAGGAACTTTGTGCTCCCCACTCCCTCCACGTTGGGACCATCATCCTTTCTATGCACCTCAAAGAACATTGTGCTTCCCACTCCCTCCACGATGGGACCATCATCCTTGCTATGCACCGCAAGCAACTATCAGCTCCCCATTCCCTCCACGATGGGACCATAATCCTTGCTATGCACCACAAGGAACTTTGTGCTCCCCACTCCCTCCACGATGGGACCATCATCCTTGCTCTGCACCTAAAAGATCTTTGTGCTCCCCACTCCCTCCACGATGGGACCATCATCCTTGCTATGCACCGCAAGGAACTTTGTGCTGCCCACTCCCTCCACAATGGGACCATCATCCTTGCTATGCACTGCAAGGAACTTTTTGCTCCACACTCCCTCCACCCTGGGACCATCATCCTTGCTATGCACTGCAAGGAACTTTGTGCTCCCCACTCGCTCCACGATGGGAACATCATCCTTGCTATGCACCGCAAGGAACTTTGTGCTCCCCACACCCTCCACATTCGGACCATCATCCTTTCTATGCACGGCAAGGAACTTTGTGCTCCCCACTCACTCCAAGATGGGACTATCATCCTTGCTATGCACCGCAAGGAACTTTGTGCTCCCCACTCCCTCCATGACGTGACGATCATCCTTTCTATGCACCTCAAAAAACTTTGTGCTCCCCACTCCCACCACGATGGAACCATCATACTTGCTATGCACCTCAAGGAACTTTGTGCTCCCTACTCCCTCCACGATTGGACAATCATCCTTGCTATGGACAGCAAGGAAGTTTGTGCTCCACACACCCTCGACGATGTGACCATCCTCCTTTCTCTGCACCGCAAGGAACTTTGTGCTCCCCACTCCATCCACGATGGGACCATCATCCTTGCTATGCAGCGCAAGGAACTTTGTGCTCCACGCTCCCACCACGATGGGACCATCATCCTTTCTATGCACCGCAAATAACTTTGTGCTCCCCACATCCTCCACGATGGGACCATCATCCTTGCTATGCAACGCAAGGAAGTTTGTGCTCCTCACTCCCTCCACGATGGGACCATCATCCTTTCTATGCACCGCAAGGAACTTTGTGCTCCCCACTCCCTCCACGTTGGGACCATCATCCTTTCTATGCACCTCAAAGAACATTGTGCTTCCCACTCCCTCCACGATGGGACAATCATCCTTGCTCTGCACCGCAATGAACTTTGTGCTCCCCACTCCCTCCACGATGGGACAATCATCCTTGCTATGCACTCCAAGGAACTTTATGCTCCACACTCCCTCCATGATGGGACCATCATCCTTTCTAAGCACCGCAACTAACTTTGTACTCCGCACTCCCTCCACGATGGGACCATCATTCTTGCTATGCACTCCAATGAACGTTGTGCTCCCCACTCCATCCACTATGGGACCATCATCCTTTATATGCACCGCAAGGAACTTTATGCTCCACATTCCCTCCATGATGGGACCATCATCCTTTCAAAGCACTGCAAGGAACTTTGTGCTACCCACTCCCTCCACGATGGAACAATCATCGTTGCTATGCACCACAAGGACCTTTGTGCTCCCCACTCCCTCCAAGATGGGACCATTATCCTTCGTATGCACCGCAAGGAACATTGTGCTCCCCACTCCCACCACGATGGGACCATCATCCTTGCTATGCACCGCAAGGAACATTTTGCTCCCCACACCCTCCACGATGGGACCATGATCCTTGCTATGCACCGCAAGGAACTTTGTGCACCCCACTCTCTCTACGATGGGACCATGATCCTTGTTGTGCACCGCAAGGAACTTTGTGCTCCTCACTCCTTCCACGAAGGGACCATCATCCTTTCTATGCACCTCTCAGAACTTTGTGCTCCTCACTCCCTCCACGATGGGACCATCATCCTTGCTATGCACCGCAAGGAACTTTGTGCTCCGCACTCCCTCCACGATGGGACCATCATCCTTGCTATTAACTCCAAGGAACTTTGTGCTCCCCACTCCCTCCACGATTGGACCATCATCCTTGCTATGGACAGCAAGGAACTTTGTGCTTTACACACCCTCCACGATGTGACCATCATCCTTTCTCTGCACCGCAAGAACTTTGTGCTCCCCACTCCATCCACGATGGGACCATCATCCTTGATATGCACTCCAAGGAACTTTGTGCTCCCCACTCCCTCCACTATGGGACCATCATTCTTTATATGCACCGCAAGGAACTTTATGCTCCACATTCCCTCCATGATGGTACCATCATCCTTTCAAAGCACCGCAAGGAACTTTGTGCTACCCACTCCCTCCACGATGGAACAATCATCGTTGCTATGCGCCACAAGGACCTTTGTGCTCCCCACTCCCTCCAAGATGGGACCATTATCCTTCGTATGCACCGCAAGGAACTTTGTGCTCTCCACTCCCTCCACGATGGGACCATCATCCTTGCTATGCACCGCAAGGAACTATGTGCTCCCCACTCCCTGCACGATGGGACCATCATCCTTGATGTGCACCGCAAGGAACTTTGTGCTCCCCACTCCCTCCACGATGGGACCATCATCCTTTCTATCCACCTCAAAGAACTTTGTGCTCCCCAGTCCCTCCACGATTGAAACATCATCCTTGCTATGCACCATAAGGAACTTTGTGCTCTCCACTCCCTCCACGATGGGACCATCATCGTTTCTATGCACCTCAAAGAACTTTGTGCACCCCACTCCCTCCACGATGGGACCATCATCCTTTCTATGCACCGCCAGGAACTTTGTGCTCCTTTCTCCCTCCACGATGGGACCATCATCCTTGCTATGCAAAGCAAGGAACTTTGTGCTCCACACTCACTCCACGATGGGACCATCATCCTTGCTATGCACCGCAAAGAACTTTGTGCTCCCCACTCCCTCCACGATGGGACCATCATCCTTTCTATGCACCTGTAAGAAGATTTGTGCTCCGACTTCCTCCATGATGGGACCATCATCCTTTCTATGCACCTAAAAGAACTTTGTCCTCCCCACTCCCTCCACGATGGGACCATCATCCTTTCTATGCACCTGTAAGAAGATTTGTGCTCCGACTTCCTCCATGATGGGACCATCATCCTTTCTATGCACCTAAAAGAACTTTGTCCTCCCCACTCCCTCCACGATGGGACCATCATCCTTTCTATGCACCGCCAGGAACTTTGTGCTCCGCACTCCCTCCACGATGGGACCATCATCCTTGCTATGCACTCCAAGGAACTTTGTGCTCCCCACTCCCTCCACTATGGGAGCATCATTCTTTATATGCCCCGCAAGGAACTTTATGCTCCACATTCCCTCCATGATGGGACCATCATCCTTTCAAAGCACCGCAAGGAACTTTGTGCTACCCACTCCCTCCACGAAGGAACAATCATCGTTGCTATGCACCACAAGGAACTTTGTGCTCCCCACTCCCTCCAAGATGGGACCATTATCTTTCGTATGCACCGCAAGGAACTTTGTGCTCCCCACTCCCTCCACGATGGGACCATCATCCTTGCTCTGCAACTCAAAGATCTTTGTGCTCCCCACTCCCTCCACGATGGGAACATCATCCTTGCTATGCAGCGCAAGGAATTTTGTGCTCCCCACTCCCTCCATGATGGGACCATCATCCTTTTTATGCACCTCAAAGAACTTTGTTCTCCCCACTTCCTCCACGATGGGAACATCATCCTTGCTATGAACCTCAAGGAACTTTGTGCTCTCCACTCCCACCACGATGGGACCATCATCCTTTCTATGCACCTGTAAGGAAATTTGTGCTCCCCACTCCCTCCACGATGGGACCATCATGCTTTCTGTGCACCTCAAAGAACTTTGTGTTCCCAACTCCCTCCACGATGGGACCATCATCCTTTCTATGCACCGCAAGGAACTTTGTGCTCCCCACTCCCTCCACGATGGAACCATCATTCTTGCATGCACCGCAAGGAACTTTGTGCTCCCCACTCCCTCCACGATGGGACCATCATTCTTGCTCTGCACCTCAAAGATCTTTGTGCTCCCGACTCCCTCCACGATGGGACCATCATCCTTGCTCTGCACCGCAAGGAACTTTTTGCTCCCCACTCCCTCCACAATGGGACCATCAACCTTGCTATGCACTGCAAGGAACTGTTTGCTCCCCACTCCCACCACGATGGGACCATAATCCTTGCTATGCACCGCAAGGAACATTGTGCTCCCCGCACCCTCCACGATGGGACCATCATCCTTGCTATGCAGCGCAAGGAACTTTGTGCTCCACACTCCCTCCACGATGGGACCATCATCCTTGCTCTGCACTGCAAGGAACTTTGTGCTCCCAACTCCCTCCATGATGGGACCATCATCCTTGCTATGCATTGAAAGGAACATTGTGCTCCACTCTCCGTCCCAGATGGCACTATCATCCTTCCTATGCACCGCAAGGAACTTTGTGCTCCCCACTCCCTCCACGATGGGGCCATCATCCTTTCTATGCACCGCTAAGACCTTGTGCTCCCCACTCCCTCCACGATGGGACCATCATGCTTTCTATGCACCTCAAAGAAATTTATGCTCTACACTCCCTCCACGATGGGACCATCATCCTTGGTATGCACCGCAAGGAACTTTGTTCTTCCACTCCCTCCATAATGGGACCATCGTCCTTGCTATGCACCGCAAGGAACTTTGTGCTCCACACTCCATCCACGATGCGACCAACATCCTTTTCTGCACCACAAGGAACTTTGTGCTCCCCACTCCCTCCACGATGGGACCATCATCCTTGCTATGCACTGCAAGGAACTTTGTGCTCCACACTCCCTCCACGATGGGACCATCATCCTTGCTATGCACTCCAAGGAACTTTGTGCTCCCCACTCCCTCCACGTTGGGACCATCATCCTTTCTATGCACCTCAAAGAACATTGTGCTCCCCACTCCCTCCACGATGGGACCATCAACCTTGCTCTGCACCGCAATGAACTTTGTGTTCCCCACTCCCTCCACGATGGGACCATCATCCTTGCTATGCACTCCAAGGAACTTTGTGCTCTCCACTCCCTCCACGATGGGACCATCATCCTTTCAATGCACCTGTAAGAAAATTTGTGCTCCCCACTCCCTCCATGATGGGACCATCATCCTTTCTATGCACCTCAAAGAATTTGTCCTCCCCAATCCCTCCACGATGGGACCATCATCCTTTCTATGCACCGCCAGGAACATTGTGCTCCCCACTCCCTCCACGATGGAACCATCATTCTTGCATGCACTGCAAGGAACTTTGTGCTCCCCACTCCCTCCACGATGGGACCATCATTCTTGCCCTGCACCTCAAAGATCTTTGTGCTCCCACCTCCCTCCACGATGGCACCATCATCCTTGCTCTGCACCGCAAGGAACTTTTTGCTCCCCACTCCCTCCACAATGGGACCATCAACCTTGCTATGCACTGCAAGGAACTGTTTGCTCCCCACTCCCACCACGATGGGAGCATAATCCTTGCTCAGCACCACAATGAACATTGTGCTCCCCAATCCATCCACGATGGGACCATCATCCTTGCTATGCAGCGCAAGGAACTTTGTGCTCCACACTCCCTCCACGATGGGACAATCATCCTTGCTCTGCACTGCAAGGAAAATTGCGCTCCCCAGTGCCTCCACGATGGCACCATCATCCTTTGTATGCACCACATGGAAATTTGTGCTCCCCACTCCATCCACGATGGGACCATCATCCTTTCTATGCACCGCAAAGAACTTTCTGCTCCCCACACCCTCCACGATGGGACCATCATCCTTGCTATGCAACGCAAGGAAGTTTGTGCTCCTCACTCCCTCCACGATGGGACCATCATCCTTTCTATGCACCGCAAGGAACTTTGTGCTCCCCACTCCCTCCACGTTGGGACCATCATCCTTTCTATGCACCTCAAAGAACATTATGCTCCCCACACCCTCCACGATGGGACCATAATCCTTGCTCTGCACCGCAATGAACTTTGTGCTCCCCACTCCCTCCACGATGGGACCATCATCCTTTATATGCACCTCAAAGAACTTTTTGTTCCCAACCCCCTCCACGATGGGACCATAATCCTTTCTATGCACCGCCAGGAACTTTGTGCTCCCCACTCCCTCCACGATGGAACCATCATTCTTGCATGCACCGCAAGGAACTTTGTGCTCCCCACTACCTCCACGATGGGACCATCATTCTTGCTCTGAACCTCAAAGATCTTTGTGCTCCCCACACCCTCCACGATGGGAACATCATCCTTGCTCTGCACCGCAAGGAACTTTTTGCTCCCCACTCCCTCCACAATGGGACCATCAACCTTGCTATTCACTGCAAGGAACTGTTTACTCCCCACTACCACCACGATGGGACCATAATCCTTGCTATGCACCGCAAGGAACTATCAGCTCCCCATTCCCTCCACGATGGGACCATAATCCTTGCTATGAACCACAAGGAACTTTGTGCTCCCCACTCCCTCCACGATGGGACCATCATCCTTGCTCTGCACCTCAAACATCTTTGTGCTCCCCACTCCCTCCACGATGGGACCATCATCCTTGCTATGCACCGCAAGGAACTTTGTGCTGCCCATTCCCTCCACAATGGGACCATCATCCTTGCTATGCACTGCAAGGAACTTTTTGCTCCACACTCCCTCCACCCTGGGAGCATCATCCTTGCTATGCACTGCAAGGAACTTTGGGCTCCCCACGCCCTCCTCCATGGGACAATCATCCTTGCAGTGCAGCGCAAGGAACTTTGTGCTCCCCACTCGCTCCACGATGGGAACATCATCCTTGCTATGCACCGCAATGAACTTTGTGCTCCCCACTCCCTCCACATTCGGACCATCATCCTTGCTATGCACGGCAAGGAACTTTGTGCTCCCCACTCACTCCAAGATGGGACTCTCATCCTTGCTATGCACCGCAAGGAACTTTGTGCTCCCCACTCCCTCCATGACGTGACGATCATCCTTTCTATGCACCTTAAAGAAATTTGTGCACCTCACTCCCGCCACGATGGCACCATCATCCTTGCTATGCACCACAAGGAACTATCAGCTCCCCATTCCCTCCACGATGGGACCATAATCCTTGCTATGCACCACAAGGAACTTTGTGCTCCCCACTCCCTCCACGATGGGGCCATCATCCTTGCTCTGCCCCTCAAAGATTTTTGTGCTGCCCACTCCCTCCACGATGGGACCATCATCCTTGCTATGCACCGCAAGGAACTTTTTGCTGCCCACTCCCTCCACAATGGGACCATCATCCTTGCTATGCACTGCAAGGAACATTTTGCTCCACACTCCCTCCACCCTGGGACCATCATCCTTGCTATGCACTGCAAGAAACTTTGTGCTCCCCACGCCCTCCTCCATGGGACAATCATCCTTGCAGTGCAGCGCAAGGAATTTTGTGCTCCCCACTCGCTCCACGATGGGAACATCATCCTTGCTATGCACCGCAAGGAACTTTGTGCTCCCCACTCCCTCCACGATGGGACCAATATCCTTGATTTGCACTGCAAGGAACTTTATGCTTCCCACTCCCTCCATGATGGGACCATTCTCCTTGCTATGCAACGCAAGGAAGTTTGTGCTCCTCACTCCCTCCACGATGGGACCATCATCCTTTCTATGCACCGCAAGGAACTTTGTGCTCCCCACTCTCTCCACGTTGGGACCATCATCCTTTCTATGCACCTCAAAGAACATTATGCTCCCCACACCCTCCACGATGGGACCATAATCCTTGCTCTGCACCGCAATGAACTTTGTGCTCCCCATTCCCTCCACGATGGGACCATCATCCTTTATATGCACCTCAAAGAACTTTTTGTTCCCAACCCCCTCCACGATGGGACCATAATCCTTTCTATGCACCGCCAGGAACTTTGTGCTCCCCACTCCCTCCACGATGGAACCATCATTCTTGCATGCACCGCAAGGAACTTTGTGCTCCCCACTACCTCCACGATGGGACCATCATTCTTGCTCTGAACCTCAAAGATCTTTGTGCTCCCCACACCCTCCACGATGGGAACATCATCCTTGCTCTGCACCGCAAGGAACTTTTTGCTCCCCACTCCCTCCACAATGGGACCATCAACCTTGCTATTCACTGCAAGGAACTGTTTGCTCCCCACTACCACCACGATGGGACCATAATCCTTGCTATGCACCGCAAGGAACTATCAGCTCCCCATTCCCTCCACGATGGGACCATAATCCTTGCTATGAACCACAAGGAACTTTGTGCTCCCCACTCCCTCCACGATGGGACCATCATCCTTGCTCTGCACCTCAAAGATCTTTGTGCTCCCCACTCCCTCCACGATGGGACCATCATCCTTGCTATGCACCGCAAGGAACTTTGTGCTGCCCATTCCCTCCACAATGGGACCATCATCCTTGCTATGCACTGCAAGGAACTTTTTGCTCCACACTCCCTCCACCCTGGGACCATCATCCTTGCTATGCACTGCAAGGAACTTTGTGCTCCCCACGCCCTCCTCCATGGGACAATCATCCTTGCAGTGCAGCGCAAGGAACTTTGTGCTCCCCACTCGCTCCACGATGGGAACATCATCCTTGCTATGCACCGCAAGGAACTTTGTGCTCCCCACTCCCTCCACATTCGGACCATCATCCTTTCTATGCACGGCAAGGAACTTTGTGCTCCCCACTCACTCCAAGATGGGACTATCATCCTTGCTATGCACCGCAAGGAACTTTGTGCTCCCCACTCCCTCCATGACGTGACGATCATCCTTTCTATGCACCTTAAAGAAATTTGTGCACCTCACTCCCGCCACGATGGCACCATCATCCTTGCTATGCACCACAAGGAACTATCAGCTCCCCATTCCCTCCACGATGGGACCATAATCCTTGCTATGCACCACAAGGAACTTTGTGCTCCCCACTCACTCCACGATGGGACCATCATCCTTGCTCTGCACCTCAAAGATTTTTGTGCTGCCCACTCCCTCCACGATGGGACCATCATCCTTGCTATGCACCGCAAGGAACTTTTTGCTGCCCACTCCCTCCACAATGGGACCATCATCCTTGCTATGCACTGCAAGGAACATTTTGCTCGACACTCCCTCCACCCTGGGACCATCATCCTTGCTATGCACTGCAAGAAACTTTGTGCTCCCCACGCCCTCCTCCATGGGACAATCATCCTTGCAGTGCAGCGCAAGGAATTTTGTGCTCCCCACTCGCTCCACGATGGGAACATCATCCTTGCTATGCACCGCAAGGAACTTTGTGCTCCCCACTCCCTCCACGATGGGACCAATATCCCTGATTTGCACTGCAAGGAACTTTATGCTTCCCACTCCCTCCATGATGGGACCATTCTCCTTTCTATGCACCGCTAGTAACTTTGCGCTCCCCACTCACTCCATGATGGGACCATCATCCTTGCTATGCACCACAAGGAACTTTGCGATCTCCACTCCCTCCACGATGGGACCATAATCCTTTCTATGCATCTGTAAGGAAATTTGTGCTCCCCACTCCCTCCACGATGCGACCATCATCCTTGCTATGCACCGCAAGGAACTTTGTGCTCCCCACTCCCTCCATGACGTGACGATCATCCTTTCTATGCACCTCAAAAAACTTTGTGCTCCCCACTCCCACCACGATGGAACCATCATCCTTGCTATGCACCTCAAGGAACTTTGTGCTCCCTACTCCCTCCACGATTGGACAATCATCCTTGCTATGGACAGCAAGGAACTTTGTGCTCCACACACCCTCGACGATGTGACCATCATCCTTTCACTGCACCGCAAGGAACTTTGTGCTCCCCACTCCCTCCACGATGGGACCATCATCATTTCTATCCACCTCAAAGAACTTTGTGCTCCCCACTCCCTCCACGATGGGAACATCATCCTTGCTATGCACCGCAAGGAACTTTGTGCTCTCCACTCCCTCCACGATGGGACCATCATCCTTTCTATGCACTTCAAAGAACTTTGTGCTCCCCACTCCCTACACGATGGGACCATCATTCTTGCTATGCACTCCAAGGAACTTTGTGCTCTCCACTCCCTCCACGATGGGACCATCATCCTTTCAATGCACCTGTAAGAAAATTTGTGCTCCCCACTCCCTCCATGATGGGACCATCATCCTTTCTATGCACCTCAAAGAATTTGTCCTCCCCAATCCCTCCACGATGGGACCATCATCCTTTCTATGCACCGCCAGGAACATTGTGCTCCCCACTCCCTCCACGATGGAACCATCATTCTTGCATGCACTGCAAGGAACTTTGTGCTCCCCACTCCCTCCACGATGGGACCATCATTCTTGCCCTGCACCTCAAAGATCTTTGTGCTCCCACCTCCCTCCACGATGGCACCATCATCCTTGCTCTGCACCGCAAGGAACTTTTTGCTCCCCACTCCCTCCACAATGGGACCATCAACCTTGCTATGCACTGCAAGGAACTGTTTGCTCCCCACTCCCACCACGATGGGAGCATAATCCTTGCTCAGCACCACAATGAACATTGTGCTCCCCAATCCATCCACGATGGGACCATCATCCTTGCTATGCAGCGCAAGGAACTTTGTGCTCCACACTCCCTCCACGATGGGACCATCATCCTTGCTCTGCACTGCAAGGAAAATTGCGCTCCCAAGTGCCTCCACGATGGCACCATCATCCTTTGTATGCACCACATGGAAATTTGTGCTCCCCACTCCATCCACGATGGGACCATCATCCTTTCTATGCACCGCAAAGAACTTTCTGCTCCCCACACCCTCCACGATGGGACCATCATCCTTGCTATGCAACGCAAGGAAGTCTGTGCTCCTCACTCCCTCCACGATGGGACCATCATCCTTTCTATGCACCGCAAGGAACTTTGTGCTCCCCACTCCCTCCACGTTGGGACCATCATCCTTTCTATGCACCTCAAAGAACATTATGCTCCCCACACCCTCCACGATGGGACCATAATCCTTGCTCTGCACCGCAATGAACTTTGTGCTCCCCACTCCCTCCACGATGGGACCATCATCCTTTATATGCACCTCAAAGAACTTTTTGTTCCCAACCCCCTCCACGATGGGACCATAATCCTTTCTATGCACCGCCAGGAACTTTGTGCTCCCCACTCCCTCCACGATGGAACCATCATTCTTGCATGCACCGCAAGGAACTTTGTGCTCCCCACTACCTCCACGATGGGACCATCATTCTTGCTCTGAACCTCAAAGATCTTTGTGCTCCCCACACCCTCCACGATGGGAACATCATCCTTGCTCTGCACCGTAAGGAACTTTTTGCTCCCCACTCCCTCCACAATGGGACCATCAACCTTGCTATTCACTGCAAGGAACTGTTTACTCCCCACTACCACCACGATGGGACCATAATCCTTGCTATGCACCGCAAGGAACTATCAGCTCCCCATTCCCTCCACGATGGGACCATAATCCTTGCTATGAACCACAAGGAACTTTGTGCTCCCCACTCCCTCCACGATGGGACCATCATCCTTGCTCTGCACCTCAAAGATCTTTGTGCTCCCCACTCCCTCCACGATGGGACCATCATCCTTGCTATGCACCGCAAGGAACTTTGTGCTGCCCATTCCCTCCACAATGGGACCATCATCCTTGCTATGCACTGCAAGGAACTTTTTGCTCCACACTCCCTCCACCCTGGGAGCATCATCCTTGCTATGCACTGCAAGGAACTTTGGGCTCCCCACGCCCTCCTCCATGGGACAATCATCCTTGCAGTGCAGCGCAAGGAACTTTGTGCTCCCCACTCGCTCCACGATGGGAACATCATCCTTGCTATGCACCGCAATGAACTTTGTGCTCCCCACTCCCTCCACATTCGGACCATCATCCTTGCTATGCACGGCAAGGAACTTTGTGCTCCCCACTCACTCCAAGATGGGACTATCATCCTTGCTATGCACCGCAAGGAACTTTGTGCTCCCCACTCCCTCCATGACGTGACGATCATCCTTTCTATGCACCTTAAAGAAATTTGTGCACCTCACTCCCGCCACGATGGCACCATCATCCTTGCTATGCACCACAAGGAACTATCAGCTCCCCATTCCTGCCACGATGGGACCATAATCCTTGCTATGCACCACAAGGAACTTTGTGCTCCCCACTCCCTCCACGATGGGACCATCATCCTTGCTCTGCACCTCAAAGATTTTTGTGCTGCCCACTCCCTCCACGATGGGACCATCATCCTTGCTATGCACCGCAAGGAACTTTTTGCTGCCCACTCCCTCCACAATGGGACCATCATCCTTGCTATGCACTGCAAGGAACATTTTGCTCCACACTCCCTCCACCCTGGGACCATCATCCTTGCTATGCACTGCAAGAAACTTTGTGCTCCCCACGCCCTCCTCCATGGGACAATCATCCTTGCAGTGCAGCGCAAGGAATTTTGTGCTCCCCACTCGCTCCACGATGGGAACATCATCCTTGCTATGCACCGCAAGGAACTTTGTGCTCCCCACTCCCTCCACGATGGGACCAATATCCTTGATTTGCACTGCAAGGAACTTTATGCTTCCCACTCCCTCCATGATGGGACCATTCTCCTTGCTATGCAACGCAAGGAAGTTTGTGCTCCTCACTCCCTCCACGATGGGACCATCATCCTTTCTATGCACCGCAAGGAACTTTGTGCTCCCCACTCTCTCCACGTTGGGACCATCATCCTTTCTATGCACCTCAAAGAACATTATGCTCCCCACACCCTCCACGATGGGACCATAATCCTTGCTCTGCACCGCAATGAACTTTGTGCTCCCCACTCCCTCCACGATGGGACCATCATCCTTTATATGCACCTCAAAGAACTTTTTGTTCCCAACCCCCTCCACGATGGGACCATAATCCTTTCTATGCACCGCCAGGAACTTTGTGCTCCCCACTCCCTCCACGATGGAACCATCATTCTTGCATGCACCGCAAGGAACTTTGTGCTCCCCACTACCTCCACGATGGGACCATCATTCTTGCTCTGAACCTCAAAGATCTTTGTGCTCCCCACACCCTCCACGATGGGAACATCATCCTTGCTCTGCACCGCAAGGAACTTTTTGCTCCCCACTCCCTCCACAATGGGACCATCAACCTTGCTATTCACTGCAAGGAACTGTTTGCTCCCCACTACCACCACGATGGGACCATAATCCTTGCTATGCACCGCAAGGAACTATCAGCTCCCCATTCCCTCCACGATGGGACCATAATCCTTGCTATGAACCACAAGGAACTTTGTGCTCCCCACTCCCTCCACGATGGGACCATCATCCTTGCTCTGCACCTCAAAGATCTTTGTGCTCCCCACTCCCTCCACGATGGGACCATCATCCTTGCTATGCACCGCAAGGAACTTTGTGCTGCCCATTCCCTCCACAATGGGACCATCATCCTTGCTATGCACTGCAAGGAACTTTTTGCTCCACACTCCCTCCACCCTGGGACCATCATCCTTGCTATGCACTGCAAGGAACTTTGTGCTCCCCACGCCCTCCTCCATGGGACAATCATCCTTGCAGTGCAGCGCAAAGAACTTTGTGCTCCCCACTCGCTCCACGATGGGAACATCATCCTTGCTATGCACCGCAAGGAACTTTGTGCTCCCCACTCCCTCCACATTCGGACCATCATCCTTTCTATGCACGGCAAGGAACTTTGTGCACCCCACTCACTCCAAGATGGGACTATCATCCTTGCTATGCACCGCAAGGAACTTTGTGCTCCCCACTCCCTCCATGACGTGACGATCATCCTTTCTATGCACCTTAAAGAAATTTGTGCACCTCACTCCCGCCACGATGGCACCATCATCCTTGCTATGCACCACAAGGAACTATCAGCTCCCCATTCCCTCCACGATGGGACCATAATCCTTGCTATGCACCACAAGGAACTTTGTGCTCCCCACTCCCTCCACGATGGGACCATCATCCTTGCTCTGCACCTCAAAGATTTTTGTGCTGCCCACTCCCTCCACGATGGGACCATCATCCTTGCTATGCACCGCAAGGAACTTTTTGCTGCCCACTCCCTCCACAATGGGACCATCATCCTTGCTATGCACTGCAAGGAACATTTTGCTCGACACTCCCTCCACCCTGGGACCATCATCCTTGCTATGCACTGCAAGAAACTTTGTGCTCCCCACGCCCTCCTCCATGGGACAATCATCCTTGCAGTGCAGCGCAAGGAATTTTGTGCTCCCCACTCGCTCCACGATGGGAACATCATCCTTGCTATGCACCGCAAGGAACTTTGTGCTCCCCACTCCCTCCACGATGGGACCAATATCCCTGATTTGCACTGCAAGGAACTTTATGCTTCCCACTCCCTCCATGATGGGACCATTCTCCTTTCTATGCACCGCTAGTAACTTTGCGCTCCCCACTCCCTCCAAGATGGGACCATCATCCTTTCCAAGCACCGCAAGAAACATTGTGCTCCCCACTCACTCCATGATGGGACCATCATCCTTGCTATGCACCACAAGGAACTTTGCGATCTCCACTCCCTCCACGATGGGACCATAATCCTTTCTATGCATCTGTAAGGAAATTTGTGCTCCCCACTCCCTCCACGATGCGACCATCATCCTTGCTATGCACCGCAAGGAACTTTGTGCTCCCCACTCCCTCCATGACGTGACGATCATCCTTTCTATGCACCTCAAAAAACTTTGTGCTCCCCACTCCCACCACGATGGAACCATCATCCTTGCTATGCACCTCAAGGAACTTTGTGCTCCCTACTCCCTCCACGATTGGACAATCATCCTTGCTATGGACAGCAAGGAACTTTGTGCTCCACACACCCTCGACGATGTGACCATCATCCTTTCACTGCACCGCAAGGAACTTTGTGCTCCCCACTCCCTCCACGATGGGACCATCATCATTTCTATCCACCTCAAAGAACTTTGTGCTCCCCACTCCCTCCACGATGGGAACATCATCCTTGCTATGCACCGCAAGGAACTTTGTGCTCTCCACTCCCTCCACGATGGGACCATCATCCTTTCTATGCACTTCAAAGATCTTTGTGCTCCCCACTCCCTACACGATGGGACCATCATTCTTGCTATGCACTCCAAGGAACTTTGTGCTCTCCACTCCCTCCACGATGGGACCATCATCCTTTCAATGCACCTGTAAGAAAATTTGTGCTCCCCACTCCCTCCATGATGGGACCATCATCCTTTCTATGCACCTCAAAGAATTTGTCCTCCCCAATCCCTCCACGATGGGACCATCATCCTTTCTATGCACCGCCAGGAACATTGTGCTCCCCACTCCCTCCACGATGGAACCATCATTCTTGCATGCACTGCAAGGAACTTTGTGCTCCCCACTCCCTCCACGATGGGACCATCATTCTTGCCCTGCACCTCAAAGATCTTTGTGCTCCCACCTCCCTCCACGATGGCACCATCATCCTTGCTCTGCACCGCAAGGAACTTTTTGCTCCCCACTCCCTCCACAATGGGACCATCAACCTTGCTATGCACTGCAAGGAACTGTTTGCTCCCCACTCCCACCACGATGGGAGCATAATCCTTGCTCAGCACCACAATGAACATTGTGCTCCCCAATCCATCCACGATGGGACCATCATCCTTGCTATGCAGCGCAAGGAACTTTGTGCTCCACACTCCCTCCACGATGGGACCATCATCCTTGCTCTGCACTGCAAGGAAAATTGCGCTCCCAAGTGCCTCCACGATGGCACCATCATCCTTTGTATGCACCACATGGAAATTTGTGCTCCCCACTCCATCCACGATGGGACCATCATCCTTTCTATGCACCGCAAAGAACTTTCTGCTCCCCACACCCTCCACGATGGGACCATCATCCTTGCTATGCAACGCAAGGAAGTCTGTGCTCCTCACTCCCTCCACGATGGGACCATCATCCTTTCTATGCACCGCAAGGAACTTTGTGCTCCCCACTCCCTCCACGTTGGGACCATCATCCTTTCTATGCACCTCAAAGAACATTATGCTCCCCACACCCTCCACGATGGGACCATAATCCTTGCTCTGCACCGCAATGAACTTTGTGCTCCCCACTCCCTCCACGATGGGACCATCATCCTTTATATGCACCTCAAAGAACTTTTTGTTCCCAACCCCCTCCACGATGGGACCATAATCCTTTCTATGCACCGCCAGGAACTTTGTGCTCCCCACTCCCTCCACGATGGAACCATCATTCTTGCATGCACCGCAAGGAACTTTGTGCTCCCCACTACCTCCACGATGGGACCATCATTCTTGCTCTGAACCTCAAAGATCTTTGTGCTCCCCACACCCTCCACGATGGGAACATCATCCTTGCTCTGCACCGCAAGGAACTTTTTGCTCCCCACTCCCTCCACAATGGGACCATCAACCTTGCTATTCACTGCAAGGAACTGTTTACTCCCCACTACCACCACGATGGGACCATAATCCTTGCTATGCACCGCAAGGAACTATCAGCTCCCCATTCCCTCCACGATGGGACCATAATCCTTGCTATGAACCACAAGGAACTTTGTGCTCCCCACTCCCTCCACGATGGGACCATCATCCTTGCTCTGCACCTCAAAGATCTTTGTGCTCCCCACTCCCTCCACGATGGGACCATCATCCTTGCTATGCACCGCAAGGAACTTTGTGCTGCCCATTCCCTCCACAATGGGACCATCATCCTTGCTATGCACTGCAAGGAACTTTTTGCTCCACACTCCCTCCACCCTGGGAGCATCATCCTTGCTATGCACTGCAAGGAACTTTGGGCTCCCCACGCCCTCCTCCATGGGACAATCATCCTTGCAGTGCAGCGCAAGGAACTTTGTGCTCCCCACTCGCTCCACGATGGGAACATCATCCTTGCTATGCACCGCAATGAACTTTGTGCTCCCCACTCCCTCCACATTCGGACCATCATCCTTGCTATGCACGGCAAGGAACTTTGTGCTCCCCACTCACTCCAAGATGGGACTATCATCCTTGCTATGCACCGCAAGGAACTTTGTGCTCCCCACTCCCTCCATGACGTGACGATCATCCTTTCTATGCACCTTAAAGAAATTTGTGCACCTCACTCCCGCCACGATGGCACCATCATCCTTGCTATGCACCACAAGGAACTATCAGCTCCCCATTCCTGCCACGATGGGACCATAATCCTTGCTATGCACCACAAGGAACTTTGTGCTCCCCACTCCCTCCACGATGGGACCATCATCCTTGCTCTGCACCTCAAAGATTTTTGTGCTGCCCACTCCCTCCACGATGGGACCATCATCCTTGCTATGCACCGCAAGGAACTTTTTGCTGCCCACTCCCTCCACAATGGGACCATCATCCTTGCTATGCACTGCAAGGAACATTTTGCTCCACACTCCCTCCACCCTGGGACCATCATCCTTGCTATGCACTGCAAGAAACTTTGTGCTCCCCACGCCCTCCTCCATGGGACAATCATCCTTGCAGTGCAGCGCAAGGAATTTTGTGCTCCCCACTCGCTCCACGATGGGAACATCATCCTTGCTATGCACCGCAAGGAACTTTGTGCTCCCCACTCCCTCCACGATGGGACCAATATCCTTGATTTGCACTGCAAGGAACTTTATGCTTCCCACTCCCTCCATGATGGGACCATTCTCCTTGCTATGCAACGCAAGGAAGTTTGTGCTCCTCACTCCCTCCACGATGGGACCATCATCCTTTCTATGCACCGCAAGGAACTTTGTGCTCCCCACTCTCTCCACGTTGGGACCATCATCCTTTCTATGCACCTCAAAGAACATTATGCTCCCCACACCCTCCACGATGGGACCATAATCCTTGCTCTGCACCGCAATGAACTTTGTGCTCCCCACTCCCTCCACGATGGGACCATCATCCTTTATATGCACCTCAAAGAACTTTTTGTTCCCAACCCCCTCCACGATGGGACCATAATCCTTTCTATGCACCGCCAGGAACTTTGTGCTCCCCACTCCCTCCACGATGGAACCATCATTCTTGCATGCACCGCAAGGAACTTTGTGCTCCCCACTACCTCCACGATGGGACCATCATTCTTGCTCTGAACCTCAAAGATCTTTGTGCTCCCCACACCCTCCACGATGGGAACATCATCCTTGCTCTGCACCGCAAGGAACTTTTTGCTCCCCACTCCCTCCACAATGGGACCATCAACCTTGCTATTCACTGCAAGGAACCGTTTGCTCCCCACTACCACCACGATGGGACCATAATCCTTGCTATGCACCGCAAGGAACTATCAGCTCCCCATTCCCTCCACGATGGGACCATAATCCTTGCTATGAACCACAAGGAACTTTGTGCTCCCCACTCCCTCCACGATGGGACCATCATCCTTGCTCTGCACCTCAAAGATCTTTGTGCTCCCCACTCCCTCCACGATGGGACCATCATCCTTGCTCTGCACCGCAAGGAACTTTGTGCTGCCCATTCCCTCCACAATGGGACCATCATCCTTGCTATGCACTGCAAGGAACTTTTTGCTCCACACTCCCTCCACCCTGGGACCATCATCCTTGCTATGCACTGCAAGGAACTTTGTGCTCCCCACGCCCTCCTCCATGGGACAATCATCCTTGCAGTGCAGCGCAAAGAACTTTGTGCTCCCCACTCGCTCCACGATGGGAACATCATCCTTGCTATGCACCGCAAGGAACTTTGTGCTCCCCACTCCCTCCACATTCGGACCATCATCCTTTCTATGCACGGCAAGGAACTTTGTGCTCCCCACTCACTCCAAGATGGGACTATCATCCTTGCTATGCACCGCAAGGAACTTTGTGCTCCCCACTCCCTCCATGACGTGACGATCATCCTTTCTATGCACCTTAAAGAAATTTGTGCACCTCACTCCCGCCACGATGGCACCATCATCCTTGCTATGCACCACAAGGAACTATCAGCTCCCCATTCCCTCCACGATGGGACCATAATCCTTGCTATGCACCACAAGGAACTTTGTGCTCCCCACTCCCTCCACGATGGGACCATCATCCTTGCTCTGCACCTCAAAGATTTTTGTGCTGCCCACTCCCTCCACGATGGGACCATCATCCTTGCTATGCACCGCAAGGAACTTTTTGCTGCCCACTCCCTCCACAATGGGACCATCATCCTTGCTATGCACTGCAAGGAACATTTTGCTCGACACTCCCTCCACCCTGGGACCATCATCCTTGCTATGCACTGCAAGAAACTTTGTGCTCCCCACGCCCTCCTCCATGGGACAATCATCCTTGCAGTGCAGCGCAAGGAATTTTGTGCTCCCCACTCGCTCCACGATGGGAACATCATCCTTGCTATGCACCGCAAGGAACTTTGTGCTCCCCACTCCCTCCACGATGGGACCAATATCCCTGATTTGCACTGCAAGGAACTTTATGCTTCCCACTCCCTCCATGATGGGACCATTCTCCTTTCTATGCACCGCTAGTAACTTTGCGCTCCCCACTCCCTCCAAGATGGGACCATCATCCTTTCCAAGCACCGCAAGAAACATTGTGCTCCCCACTCACTCCATGATGGGACCATCATCCTTGCTATGCACCACAAGGAACTTTGCGATCTCCACTCCCTCCACGATGGGACCATAATCCTTTCTATGCATCTGTAAGGAAATTTGTGCTCCCCACTCCCTCCACGATGCGACCATCATCCTTGCTATGCACCGCAAGGAACTTTGTGCTCCCCACTCCCTCCATGACGTGACGATCATCCTTTCTATGCACCTCAAAAAACTTTGTGCTCCCCACTCCCACCACGATGGAACCATCATCCTTGCTATGCACCTCAAGGAACTTTGTGCTCCCTACTCCCTCCACGATTGGACAATCATCCTTGCTATGGACAGCAAGGAACTTTGTGCTCCACACACCCTCGACGATGTGACCATCCTCCTTTCTCTGCACCGCAAGGAACTTTGTGCTCCCCACTCCATCCACGATGGGACCATCATCCTTGCTATGCAGCGCAAGGAACTTTGTGCTCCACGCTCCCACCACGATGGGACCATCATCCTTTCTATGCACCGCAAATAACTTTGTGCTCCCCACATCCTCCACGATGGGACCATCATCCTTGCTATGCAACGCAAGGAAGTTTGTGCTCCTCACTCCCTCCACGATGGGACCATCATCCTTTCTATGCACCGCAAGGAACTTTGTGCTCCCCACTCCCTCCACGTTGGGACCATCATCCTTTCTATGCACCTCAAAGAACATTGTGCTTCCCACTCCCTCCACGATGGGACCATCATCCTTGCTCTGCACCGCAATGAACTTTGTGCTCCCCACTCCCTCCACGATGGGACAATCATCCTTGCTATGCACTCCAAGGAAATTTATGCTCCACACTCCCTCCATGATGGGACCATCATCCTTTCTAAGCACCGCAACTAACTTTGTACTCCGCACTCCCTCCACGATGGGACCATCATTCTTGCTATGCACTCCAATGAACGTTGTGCTCCCCACTCCATCCACTATGGGACCATCATCCTTTATATGCACCGCAAGGAACTTTATGCTCCACATTCCCTCCATGATGGGACCATCATCCTTTCAAAGCACTGCAAGGAACTTTGTGCTACCCACTCCCTCCACGATGGAACAATCATCGTTGCTATGCACCACAAGGACCTTTGTGCTCCCCACTCCCTCCAAGATGGGACCATTATCCTTCGTATGCACCGCAAGGAACATTGTGCTCCCCACTCCCACCACGATGGGACCATCATCCTTGCTATGCACTGCAAGGAACATTTTGCTCCCCACACCCTCCACGATGGGACCATGATCCTTGCTATGCACCGCAAGGAACTTTGTGCACCCCACTCTCTCTACGATGGGACCATGATCCTTGTTGTGCACCGCAAGGAACTTTGTGCTCCTCACTCCTTCCACGAAGGGACCATCATCCTTTCTATGCACCTCTAAGAACTTTGTGCTCCTCACTCCCTCCACGATGGGACAATCATCCTTGCTATGCACCGCAAGGAACTTTGTGCTCCGCACTCCCTCCACGATGGGACCATCATCCTTGCTATTAACTCCAAGGAACTTTGTGCTCCCCACTCCCTCCACGATTGGACCATCATCCTTGCTATGGACAGCAAGGAACTTTGTGCTTTACACACCCTCCACGATGTGACCATCATCCTTTCTCTGCACCACAAGAACTTTGTGCTCCCCACTCCATCCACGATGGGACCATCATACTTGCTATGCAGCGCAAGGAACTTTGTGCTCAACACTCCCTCCACGATGGGACCATCATCCTTGATATGCACTCCAAGGAACTTTGTGCTCCCCACTCCCTCCACTATGGGACCATCATTCTTTATATGCACCACAAGGAACTTTATGCTCCACATTCCCTCCATGATGGTACCATCATCCTTTCAAAGCACCGCAAGGAACTTTGTGCTACCCACTCCCTCCACGATGGAACAATCATCGTTGCTATGCGCCACAAGGACTTATGTGCTCCCCACTCCCTCCAAGATTGGACCATTATCCTTCGTATGCACCGCAAGGAACTTTGTGCTCTCCACTCCCTCCACGATGGGACCATCATCCTTGCTATGCACCGCAAGGAACTTTGTGCTCCCCACTCCCTCCACGATGGGACCATCATCCTTTCTATCCACCTCAAAGAACTTTGTGCTCCCCAGTCCCTCCACGATTGAAACATCATCCTTGCTATGCACCATAAGGAACTTTGTGCTCTCCACTCCCTCCACGATGGGACCATCATCGTTTCTATGCACCTCAAAGAACTTTGTGTACCCCACTCCATCCACGATGGGACCATCATCCTTTCTATGCACCGCCAGGAACTTTGTGCTCCTTTCTCCCTCCACGATGGGACCATCATCCTTGCTATGCAAAGCAAGGAACTTTGTGCTCCACACTCACTCCACGATGGGACCATCATCCTTGCTATGCACCGCAAAGAACTTTGTGCTCCCCACTCCCTCCACGATGGGACCATCATCCTTGCTATACACAGCAAGGAACTTTGTGCTCCCCACTCCCTCCACGTTGGGACCATCATCCTTTCTATGCACCTGTAAGAAGATTTGTGCTCCGACTTCCTCCATGATGGGACCATCATCCTTTCTATGCACCTAAAAGAACTTTGTCCTCCCCACTCCCTCCACGATGGGACCATCATCCTTTCTATGCACCGCCAGGAACTTTGTGCTCCGCACTCCCTCCACGATGGGACCATCATCCTTGCTATGCACTCCAAGGAACTTTGTGCTCCCCACTCCCTCCACTATGGGACCATCACTCTCTATATGCCCCGCAAGGAACTTTATGCTCCACATTCCCTCCATGATGGGACCATCATCCTTTCAAAGCACCGCAAGGAACTTTGTGCTACCCACTCCCTCCACGAAGGAACAATCATCGTTGCTATGCACCACAAGGAACTTTGTGCTCCCCACTCCCTCCAAGATGGGACCATTATCTTTCGTATGCACCGCAAGGAACTTTGTGCTCCCCACTCCCTCCACGATGGGACCATCATCCTTGCTCTGCAACTCAAAGATCTTTGTGCTCCCCACTCCCTCCACGATGGGAACATCATCCTTGCTATGCAGCGCAAGGAATTTTGTGCTCCCCACTCCCTCCATGATGGGACCATCATCCTTTTTATGCACCTCAAAGAACTTTGTTCTCCCCACTTCCTCCACGATGGGAACATCATCCTTGCTATGAACCTCAAGGAACTTTGTGCTCTCCACTCCCACCACGATGGGACCATCATCCTTTCTATGCACCTGTAAGGAAATTTGTGCTCCCCACTCCCTCCACGATGGGACCATCATGCTTTCTGTGCACCTCAAAGAACTTTGTGTTCCCAACTCCCTCCACGATGGGACCATCATCCTTTCTATGCACCGCAAGGAACTTTGTGCTCCCCACTCCCTCCACGATGGAACCATCATTCTTGCATGCACCGCAAGGAACTTTGTGCTCCCCACTCCCTCCACGATGGGACCATCATTCTTGCTCTGCACCTCAAAGATCTTTGTGCTCCCGACTCCCTCCACGATGGGACCATCATCCTTGCTCTGCACCGCAAGGAACTTTTTGCTCCCCACTCCCTCCACAATGGGACCATCAACCTTGCTATGCACTGCAAGGAACTGTTTGCTCCCCACTCCCACCACGATGGGACCATAATCCTTGCTATGCACCGCAAGGAACATTGTGCTCCCCGCACCCTCCACGATGGGACCATCATCCTTGCTATGCAGCGCAAGGAACTTTGTGCTCCACACTCCCTCCACGATGGGACCATCATCCTTGCTCTGCACTGCAAGGAACTTTGTGCTCCCAACTCCCTCCATGATGGGACCATCATCCTTGCTATGCATTGAAAGGAACTTTGTGCTCCACTCTCCGTCCCAGATGGCACTATCATCCTTCCTATGCACCGCAAGGAACTTTGTGCTCCCCACTCCCTCCACGATGGGGCCATCATCCTTTCTATGCACCGCTAAGACCTTGTGCTCCCCACTCCCTCCACGATGGGACCATCATGCTTTCTATGCACCTCAAAGAAATTTATGCTCCACACTCCCTCCACGATGGGACCATCATCCTTGGTATGCACCTCTAAGAACTTTGTGCTCCTCACTCCCTCCACGATGGGACCATCATCCTTGCTATGCACCGCAAGGAACTTTGTGCTCCGCACTCCCTCCACGATGGGACCATCATCCTTGCTATTAACTCCAAGGAACTTTGTGCTCCCCACTCCCTCCACGATTGGACCATCATCCTTGCTATGGACAGCAAGGAACTTTGTGCTTTACACACCCTCCACGATGTGACCATCATCCTTTCTCTGCACCGCAAGAACTTTGTGCTCCCCACTCCATCCACGATGGGACCATCATACTTGCTATGCAGCGCAAGGAACTTTGTGCTCAACACTCCCTCCACGATGGGACCATCATCCTTGATATGCACTCCAAGGAACTTTGTGCTCCCCACTCCCTCCACTATGGGACCATCATTCTTTATATGCACCGCAAGGAACTTTATGCTCCACATTCCCTCCATGATGGTACCATCATCCTTTCAAAGCACCGCAAGGAACTTTGTGCTACCCACTCCCTCCACGATGGAACAATCATCGTTGCTATGCGCCACAAGGACCTTTGTGCTCCCCACTCCCTCCAAGATGGGACCATTATCCTTCGTATGCACCGCAAGGAACTTTGTGCTCTCCACTCCCTCCACGATGGGACCATCATCCTTGCTATGCACCGCAAGGAACTTTGTGCTCCCCACTCCCTCCACGATGGGACCATCATCCTTTCTATCCACCTCAAAGAACTTTGTGCTCCCCAGTCCCTCCACGATTGAAACATCATCCTTGCTATGCACCATAAGGAACTTTGTGCTCTCCACTCCCTCCACGATGGGACCATCATCGTTTCTATGCACCTCAAAGAACTTTGTGCACCCCACTCCCTCCACGATGGGACCATCATCCTTTCTATGCACCGCCAGGAACTTTGTGCTCCTTTCTCCCTCCACGATGGGACCATCATCCTTGCTATGCAAAGCAAGGAACTTTGTGCTCCACACTCACTCCACGATGGGACCATCATCCTTGCTATGCACCGCAAAGAACTTTGTGCTCCCCACTCCCTCCACGATGGGACCATCATCCTTGCTATACACAGCAAGGAACTTTGTGCTCCCCACTCCCTCCACGTTGGGACCATCATCCTTTCTATGCACCTGTAAGAAGATTTGTGCTCCGACTTCCTCCATGATGGGACCATCATTCTTGCATGCACCGCAAGGAACTTTGTGCTCCCCACTCCCTCCACGATGGGACCATCATCCTTGCTCTGAACCTCAAAGATCTTTGTGCTCCCCACTCCCTCCACGATGGGACCATCATCCTTGCTATGCACTGCAAGGAACTTTTTGCTCCACACTCCCTCCACCCTGGGACCATCATCCTTGCTATGCACTGCAAGGAACTTTGTGCTCCCCACGCCCTCCTCCATGGGACAATCATCCTTGCAGTGCAGCGCAAGGAACTTTTTGCTCCACACTCCCTCCACCCTGGGACCATCATCCTTGCTATGCACTGCAAGGAACTTTGTGCTCCCCACGCCCTCCTCCATGGGACAATCATCCTTGCAGTGCAGCGCAAGGAACTTTGTGCTCCCCACTCGCTCCACGATGGGAACATCATCCTTGCTATGCACCGCAAGGAACTTTGTGCTCCCCACTCCCTCCACATTCGGACCATCATCCTTTCTATGCACGGCAAGGAACTTTGTGCTCCCCACTCACTCCAAGATGGGACTATCATCCTTGCTATGCACCGCAAGGAACTTTGTGCTCCCCACTCCCTCCATGACGTGACGATCATCCTTTCTATGCACCTTAAAGAAATTTGTGCACCTCACTCCCGCCACGATGGCACCATCATCCTTGCTATGCACCACAAGGAACTATCAGCTCCCCATTCCCTCCACGATGGGACCATAATCCTTGCTATGCACCACAAGGAACTTTGTGCTCCCCACTCCCTCCACGATGGGACCATCATCCTTGCTCTGCACCTCAAAGATTTTTGTGCTGCCCACTCCCTCCACGATGGGACCATCATCCTTGCTATGCACCGCAAGGAACTTTTTGCTGCACACTCCCTCCACAATGGGACCATCATCCTTGCTATGCACTGCAAGGAACATTTTGCTCGACACTCCCTCCACCCTGGGACCATCATCCTTGCTATGCACTGCAAGAAACTTTGTGCTCCCCACGCCCTCCTCCATGGGACAATCATCCTTGCAGTGCAGCGCAAGGAATTTTGTGCTCCCCACTCGCTCCACGATGGGAACATCATCCTTGCTATGCACCGCAAGGAACTTTGTGCTCCCCACTCCCTCCACGATGGGACCAATATCCCTGATTTGCACTGCAAGGAACTTTATGCTTCCCACTCCCTCCATGATGGGACCATTCTCCTTTCTATGCACCGCTAGTAACTTTGCGCTCCCCACTCCCTCCAAGATGGGACCATCATCCTTTCCAAGCACCGCAAGAAACATTGTGCTCCCCACTCACTCCATGATGGGACCATAATCCTTGCTATTCACCACAAGGAACTTTGCGATCTCCACTCCCTCCACGATGGGACCATAATCCTTTCTATGCATCTGTAAGGAAATTTGTGCTCCCCACTCCCTCCACGATGCGACCATCATCCTTGCTATGCACCGCAAGGAACTTTGTGCTCCCCACTCCCTCCATGACGTGACGATCATCCTTTCTATGCACCTCAAAAAACTTTGTGCTCCCCACTCCCACCACGATGGAACCATCATCCTTGCTATGCACCTCAAGGAACTTTGTGCTCCCTACTCCCTCCACGATTGGACAATCATCCTTGCTATGGACAGCAAGGAACTTTGTGCTCCACACACCCTCGACGATGTGACCATCATCCTTTCACTGCACCGCAAGGAACTTTGTGCTCCCCACTCCCTCCACGATGGGACCATCATCATTTCTATCCACCTCAAAGAACTTTGTGCTCCCCACTCCCTCCACGATGGGAACATCATCCTTGCTATGCACCGCAAGGAACTTTGTGCTCTCCACTCCCTCCACGATGGGACCATCATCCTTTCTATGCACTTCAAAGAACTTTGTGCTCCCCACTCCCTACACGATGGGACCATCATTCTTGCTATGCACTCCAAGGAACTTTGTGCTCTCCACTCCCTCCACGATGGGACCATCATCCTTTCAATGCACCTGTAAGAAAATTTGTGCTCCCCACTCCCTCCATGATGGGACCATCATCCTTTCTATGCACCTCAAAGAATTTGTCCTCCCCAATCCCTCCACGATGGGACCATCATCCTTTCTATGCACCGCCAGGAACATTGTGCTCCCCACTCCCTCCACGATGGAACCATCATTCTTGCATGCACTGCAAGGAACTTTGTGCTCCCCACTCCCTCCACGATGGGACCATCATTCTTGCCCTGCACCTCAAAGATCTTTGTGCTCCCACCTCCCTCCACGATGGCACCATCATCCTTGCTCTGCACCGCAAGGAACTTTTTGCTCCCCACTCCCTCCACAATGGGACCATCAACCTTGCTATGCACTGCAAGGAACTGTTTGCTCCCCACTCCCACCACGATGGGAGCATAATCCTTGCTCAGCACCACAATGAACATTGTGCTCCCCAATCCATCCACGATGGGACCATCATCCTTGCTATGCAGCGCAAGGAACTTTGTGCTCCACACTCCCTCCACGATGGGACCATCATCCTTGCTCTGCACTGCAAGGAAAATTGCGCTCCCAAGTGCCTCCACGATGGCACCATCATCCTTTGTATGCACCACATGGAAATTTGTGCTCCCCACTCCATCCACGATGGGACCATCATCCTTTCTATGCACCGCAAAGAACTTTCTGCTCCCCACACCCTCCACGATGGGACCATCATCCTTGCTATGCAACGCAAGGAAGTCTGTGCTCCTCACTCCCTCCACGATGGGACCATCATCCTTTCTATGCACCGCAAGGAACTTTGTGCTCCCCACTCCCTCCACGTTGGGACCATCATCCTTTCTATGCACCTCAAAGAACATTATGCTCCCCACACCCTCCACGATGGGACCATAATCCTTGCTCTGCACCGCAATGAACTTTGTGCTCCCCACTCCCTCCACGATGGGACCATCATCCTTTATATGCACCTCAAAGAACTTTTTGTTCCCAACCCCCTCCACGATGGGACCATAATCCTTTCTATGCACCGCCAGGAACTTTGTGCTCCCCACTCCCTCCACGATGGAACCATCATTCTTGCATGCACCGCAAGGAACTTTGTGCTCCCCACTACCTCCACGATGGGACCATCATTCTTGCTCTGAACCTCAAAGATCTTTGTGCTCCCCACACCCTCCACGATGGGAACATCATCCTTGCTCTGCACCGCAAGGAACTTTTTGCTCCCCACTCCCTCCACAATGGGACCATCAACCTTGCTATTCACTGCAAGGAACTGTTTACTCCCCACTACCACCACGATGGGACCATAATCCTTGCTATGCACCGCAAGGAACTATCAGCTCCCCATTCCCTCCACGATGGGACCATAATCCTTGCTATGAACCACAAGGAACTTTGTGCTCCCCACTCCCTCCACGATGGGACCATCATCCTTGCTCTGCACCTCAAAGATCTTTGTGCTCCCCACTCCCTCCACGATGGGACCATCATCCTTGCTATGCACCGCAAGGAACTTTGTGCTGCCCATTCCCTCCACAATGGGACCATCATCCTTGCTATGCACTGCAAGGAACTTTTTGCTCCACACTCCCTCCACCCTGGGAGCATCATCCTTGCTATGCACTGCAAGGAACTTTGGGCTCCCCACGCCCTCCTCCATGGGACAATCATCCTTGCAGTGCAGCGCAAGGAACTTTGTGCTCCCCACTCGCTCCACGATGGGAACATCATCCTTGCTATGCACCGCAATGAACTTTGTGCTCCCCACTCCCTCCACATTCGGACCATCATCCTTGCTATGCACGGCAAGGAACTTTGTGCTCCCCACTCACTCCAAGATGGGACTATCATCCTTGCTATGCACCGCAAGGAACTTTGTGCTCCCCACTCCCTCCATGACGTGACGATCATCCTTTCTATGCACCTTAAAGAAATTTGTGCACCTCACTCCCGCCACGATGGCACCATCATCCTTGCTATGCACCACAAGGAACTATCAGCTCCCCATTCCTGCCACGATGGGACCATAATCCTTGCTATGCACCACAAGGAACTTTGTGCTCCCCACTCCCTCCACGATGGGACCATCATCCTTGCTCTGCACCTCAAAGATTTTTGTGCTGCCCACTCCCTCCACGATGGGACCATCATCCTTGCTATGCACCGCAAGGAACTTTTTGCTGCCCACTCCCTCCACAATGGGACCATCATCCTTGCTATGCACTGCAAGGAACATTTAGCTCCACACTCCCTCCACCCTGGGACCATCATCCTTGCTATGCACTGCAAGAAACTTTGTGCTCCCCACGCCCTCCTCCATGGGACAATCATCCTTGCAGTGCAGCGCAAGGAATTTTGTGCTCCCCACTCGCTCCACGATGGGAACATCATCCTTGCTATGCACCGCAAGGAACTTTGTGCTCCCCACTCCCTCCACGATGGGACCAATATCCTTGATTTGCACTGCAAGGAACTTTATGCTTCCCACTCCCTCCATGATGGGACCATTCTCCTTGCTATGCAACGCAAGGAAGTTTGTGCTCCTCACTCCCTCCACGATGGGACCATCATCCTTTCTATGCACCGCAAGGAACTTTGTGCTCCCCACTCTCTCCACGTTGGGACCATCATCCTTTCTATGCACCTCAAAGAACATTATGCTCCCCACACCCTCCACGATGGGACCATAATCCTTGCTCTGCACCGCAATGAACTTTGTGCTCCCCACTCCCTCCACGATGGGACCATCATCCTTTATATGCACCTCAAAGAACTTTTTGTTCCCAACCCCCTCCACGATGGGACCATAATCCTTTCTATGCACCGCCAGGAACTTTGTGCTCCCCACTCCCTCCACGATGGAACCATCATTCTTGCATGCACCGCAAGGAACTTTGTGCTCCCCACTACCTCCACGATGGGACCATCATTCTTGCTCTGAACCTCAAAGATCTTTGTGCTCCCCACACCCTCCACGATGGGAACATCATCCTTGCTCTGCACCGCAAGGAACTTTTTGCTCCCCACTCCCTCCACAATGGGACCATCAACCTTGCTATTCACTGCAAGGAACTGTTTGCTCCCCACTACCACCACGATGGGACCATAATCCTTGCTATGCACCGCAAGGAACTATCAGCTCCCCATTCCCTCCACGATGGGACCATAATCCTTGCTATGAACCACAAGGAACTTTGTGCTCCCCACTCCCTCCACGATGGGACCATCATCCTTGCTCTGCACCTCAAAGATCTTTGTGCTCCCCACTCCCTCCACGATGGGACCATCATCCTTGCTATGCACCGCAAGGAACTTTGTGCTGCCCATTCCCTCCACAATGGGACCATCATCCTTGCTATGCACTGCAAGGAACTTTTTGCTCCACACTCCCTCCACCCTGGGACCATCATCCTTGCTATGCACTGCAAGGAACTTTGTGCTCCCCACGCCCTCCTCCATGGGACAATCATCCTTGCAGTGCAGCGCAAGGAACTTTGTGCTCCCCACTCGCTCCACGATGGGAACATCATCCTTGCTATGCACCGCAAGGAACTTTGTGCTCCCCACTCCCTCCACATTCGGACCATCATCCTTTCTATGCACGGCAAGGAACTTTGTGCTCCCCACTCACTCCAAGATGGGACTATCATCCTTGCTATGCACCGCAAGGAACTTTGTGCTCCCCACTCCCTCCATGACGTGACGATCATCCTTTCTATGCACCTTAAAGAAATTTGTGCACCTCACTCCCGCCACGATGGCACCATCATCCTTGCTATGCACCACAAGGAACTATCAGCTCCCCATTCCCTCCACGATGGGACCATAATCCTTGCTATGCACCACAAGGAACTTTGTGCTCCCCACTCCCTCCACGATGGGACCATCATCCTTGCTCTGCACCTCAAAGATTTTTGTGCTGCCCACTCCCTCCACGATGGGACCATCATCCTTGCCATGAACCGCAAGGAACTTTTTGCTGCCCACTCCCTCCACAATGGGACCATCATCCTTGCTATGCACTGCAAGGAACATTTTGCTCGACACTCCCTCCACCCTGGGACCATCATCCTTGCTATGCACTGCAAGAAACTTTGTGCTCCCCACGCCCTCCTCCATGGGACAATCATCCTTGCAGTGCAGCGCAAGGAATTTTGTGCTCCCCACTCGCTCCACGATGGGAACATCATCCTTGCTATGCACCGCAAGGAACTTTGTGCTCCCCACTCCCTCCACGATGGGACCAATATCCCTGATTTGCACTGCAAGGAACTTTATGCTTCCCACTCCCTCCATGATGGGACCATTCTCCTTTCTATGCACCGCTAGTAACTTTGCGCTCCCCACTCCCTCCAAGATGGGACCATCATCCTTTCCAAGCACTGCAAGAAACATTGTGCTCCCCACTCACTCCATGATGGGACCATCATCCTTGCTATGCACCACAAGGAACTTTGCGATCTCCACTCCCTCCACGATGGGACCATAATCCTTTCTATGCATCTGTAAGGAAATTTGTGCTCCCCACTCCCTCCACGATGCGACCATCATCCTTGCTATGCACCGCAAGGAACTTTGTGCTCCCCACTCCCTCCATGACGTGACGATCTTCCTTTCTATGCACCTCAAAAAACTTTGTGCTCCCCACTCCCACCACGATGGAACCATCATCCTTGCTATGCACCTCAAGGAACTTTGTGCTCCCTACTCCCTCCACGATTGGACAATCATCCTTGCTATGGACAGCAAGGAACTTTGTGCTCCACACACCCTCGACGATGTGACCATCCTCCTTTCTCTGCACCGCAAGGAACTTTGTGCTCCCCACTCCATCCACGATGGGACCATCATCCTTGCTATGCAGCGCAAGGAACTTTGTGCTCCACGCTCCCACCACGATGGGACCATCATCCTTTCTATGCACCGCAAATAACTTTGTGCTCCCCACATCCTCCACGATGGGACCATCATCCTTGCTATGCAACGCAAGGAAGTTTGTGCTCCTCACTCCCTCCACGATGGGACCATCATCCTTTCTATGCACCGCAAGGAACTTTGTGCTCCCCACTCCCTCCACGTTGGGACCATCATCCTTTCTATGCACCTCAAAGAACATTGTGCTTCCCACTCCCTCCACGATGGGACCATCATCGTTGCTCTGCACCGCAATGAACTTTGTGCTCCCCACTCCCTCCACGATGGGACAATCATCCTTGCTATGCACTCCAAGGAAATTTATGCTCCACACTCCCTCCATGATGGGACCATCATCCTTTCTAAGCACCGCAACTAACTTTGTACTCCGCACTCCCTCCACGATGGGACCATCATTCTTGCTCTGCACTCCAATGAACGTTGTGCTCCCCACTCCATCCACTATGGGACCAT
This sequence comes from Narcine bancroftii, assembly GCF_036971445.1. Lineage (NCBI taxonomy): Eukaryota > Metazoa > Chordata > Chondrichthyes > Torpediniformes > Narcinidae > Narcine > Narcine bancroftii. The sequence goes on from NC_091474.1 coordinate 75,660,337, forward strand.
CATCCTTTATATGCACCGCAAGGAACTTTATGCTCCACATTCCCTCCATGATGGGACCATCATCCTTTCAAAGCACTGCAAGGAACTTTGTGCTACCCACTCCCTCCACGATGGAACAATCATCGTTGCTATGCACCACAAGGACCTTTGTGCTCCCCACTCCCTCCAAGATGGGACCATTATCCTTCGTATGCACCGCAAGGAACATTGTGCTCCCCACTCCCACCACGATGGGACCATCATCCTTGCTATGCACTGCAAGGAACATTTTGCTCCCCACACCCTCCACGATGGGACCATGATCCTTGCTATGCACCGCAAGGAACTTTGTGCACCCCACTCTCTCTACGATGGGACCATGATCCTTGTTGTGCACCGCAAGGAACTTTGTGCTCCTCACTCCTTCCACGAAGGGACCATCATCCTTTCTATGCACCTCTAAGAACTTTGTGCTCCTCACTCCCTCCACGATGGGACAATCATCCTTGCTATGCACCGCAAGGAACTTTGTGCTCCGCACTCCCTCCACGATGGGACCATCATCCTTGCTATTAACTCCAAGGAACTTTGTGCTCCCCACTCCCTCCACGATTGGACCATCATCCTTGCTATGGACAGCAAGGAACTTTGTGCTTTACACACCCTCCACGATGTGACCATCATCCTTTCTCTGCACCGCAAGAACTTTGTGCTCCCCACTCCATCCACGATGGGACCATCATACTTGCTATGCAGCGCAAGGAACTTTGTGCTCAACACTCCCTCCACGATGGGACCATCATCCTTGATATGCACTCCAAGGAACTTTGTGCTCCCCACTCCCTCCACTATGGGACCATCATTCTTTATATGCACCACAAGGAACTTTATGCTCCACATTCCCTCCATGATGGTACCATCATCCTTTCAAAGCACCGCAAGGAACTTTGTGCTACCCACTCCCTCCACGATGGAACAATCATCGTTGCTATGCGCCACAAGGACCTTTGTGCTCCCCACTCCCTCCAAGATGGGACCATTATCCTTCGTATGCACCGCAAGGAACTTTGTGCTCTCCACTCCCTCCACGATGGGACCATCATCCTTGCTATGCACCGCAAGGAACTTTGTGCTCCCCACTCCCTCCACGATGGGACCATCATCCTTTCTATCCACCTCAAAGAACTTTGTGCTCCCCAGTCCCTCCACGATTGAAACATCATCCTTGCTATGCACCATAAGGAACTTTGTGCTCTCCACTCCCTCCACGATGGGACCATCATCGTTTCTATGCACCTCAAAGAACTTTGTGTACCCCACTCCCTCCACGATGGGACCATCATCCTTTCTATGCACCGCCAGGAACTTTGTGCTCCTTTCTCCCTCCACGATGGGACCATCATCCTTGCTATGCAAAGCAAGGAACTTTGTGCTCCACACTCACTCCACGATGGGACCATCATCCTTGCTATGCACCGCAAAGAACTTTGTGCTCCCCACTCCCTCCACGATGGGACCATCATCCTTGCTATACACAGCAAGGAACTTTGTGCTCCCCACTCCCTCCACGTTGGGACCATCATCCTTTCTATGCACCTGTAAGAAGATTTGTGCTCCGACTTCCTCCATGATGGGACCATCATCCTTTCTATGCACCTAAAAGAACTTTGTCCTCCCCACTCCCTCCACGATGGGACCATCATCCTTTCTATGCACCGCCAGGAACTTTGTGCTCCGCACTCCCTCCACGATGGGACCATCATCCTTGCTATGCACTCCAAGGAACTTTGTGCTCCCCACTCCCTCCACTATGGGACCATCACTCTCTATATGCCCCGCAAGGAACTTTATGCTCCACATTCCCTCCATGATGGGACCATCATCCTTTCAAAGCACCGCAAGGAACTTTGTGCTACCCACTCCCTCCACGAAGGAACAATCATCGTTGCTATGCACCACAAGGAACTTTGTGCTCCCCACTCCCTCCAAGATGGGACCATTATCTTTCGTATGCACCGCAAGGAACTTTGTGCTCCCCACTCCCTCCACGATGGGACCATCATCCTTGCTCTGCAACTCAAAGATCTTTGTGCTCCCCACTCCCTCCACGATGGGAACATCATCCTTGCTATGCAGCGCAAGGAATTTTGTGCTCCCCACTCCCTCCATGATGGGACCATCATCCTTTTTATGCACCTCAAAGAACTTTGTTCTCCCCACTTCCTCCACGATGGGAACATCATCCTTGCTATGAACCTCAAGGAACTTTGTGCTCTCCACTCCCACCACGATGGGACCATCATCCTTTCTATGCACCTGTAAGGAAATTTGTGCTCCCCACTCCCTCCACGATGGGACCATCATGCTTTCTGTGCACCTCAAAGAACTTTGTGTTCCCAACTCCCTCCACGATGGGACCATCATCCTTTCTATGCACCGCAAGGAACTTTGTGCTCCCCACTCCCTCCACGATGGAACCATCATTCTTGCATGCACCGCAAGGAACTTTGTGCTCCCCACTCCCTCCACGATGGGACCATCATTCTTGCTCTGCACCTCAAAGATCTTTGTGCTCCCGACTCCCTCCACGATGGGACCATCATCCTTGCTCTGCACCGCAAGGAACTTTTTGCTCCCCACTCCCTCCACAATGGGACCATCAACCTTGCTATGCACTGCAAGGAACTGTTTGCTCCCCACTCCCACCACGATGGGACCATAATCCTTGCTATGCACCGCAAGGAACATTGTGCTCCCCGCACCCTCCACGATGGGACCATCATCCTTGCTATGCAGCGCAAGGAACTTTGTGCTCCACACTCCCTCCACGATGGGACCATCATCCTTGCTCTGCACTGCAAGGAACTTTGTGCTCCCAACTCCCTCCATGATGGGACCATCATCCTTGCTATGCATTGAAAGGAACTTTGTGCTCCACTCTCCGTCCCAGATGGCACTATCATCCTTCCTATGCACCGCAAGGAACTTTGTGCTCCCCACTCCCTCCACGATGGGGCCATCATCCTTTCTATGCACCGCTAAGACCTTGTGCTCCCCACTCCCTCCACGATGGGACCATCATGCTTTCTATGCACCTCAAAGAAATTTATGCTCCACACTCCCTCCACGATGGGACCATCATCCTTGGTATGCACCTCTAAGAACTTTGTGCTCCTCACTCCCTCCACGATGGGACCATCATCCTTGCTATGCACCGCAAGGAACTTTGTGCTCCGCACTCCCTCCACGATGGGACCATCATCCTTGCTATTAACTCCAAGGAACTTTGTGCTCCCCACTCCCTCCACGATTGGACCATCATCCTTGCTATGGACAGCAAGGAACTTTGTGCTTTACACACCCTCCACGATGTGACCATCATCCTTTCTCTGCACCGCAAGAACTTTGTGCTCCCCACTCCATCCACGATGGGACCATCATACTTGCTATGCAGCGCAAGGAACTTTGTGCTCAACACTCCCTCCACGATGGGACCATCATCCTTGATATGCACTCCAAGGAACTTTGTGCTCCCCACTCCCTCCACTATGGGACCATCATTCTTTATATGCACCGCAAGGAACTTTATGCTCCACATTCCCTCCATGATGGTACCATCATCCTTTCAAAGCACCGCAAGGAACTTTGTGCTACCCACTCCCTCCACGATGGAACAATCATCGTTGCTATGCGCCACAAGGACCTTTGTGCTCCCCACTCCCTCCAAGATGGGACCATTATCCTTCGTATGCACCGCAAGGAACTTTGTGCTCTCCACTCCCTCCACGATGGGACCATCATCCTTGCTATGCACCGCAAGGAACTTTGTGCTCCCCACTCCCTCCACGATGGGACCATCATCCTTTCTATCCACCTCAAAGAACTTTGTGCTCCCCAGTCCCTCCACGATTGAAACATCATCCTTGCTATGCACCATAAGGAACTTTGTGCTCTCCACTCCCTCCACGATGGGACCATCATCGTTTCTATGCACCTCAAAGAACTTTGTGCACCCCACTCCCTCCACGATGGGACCATCATCCTTTCTATGCACCGCCAGGAACTTTGTGCTCCTTTCTCCCTCCACGATGGGACCATCATCCTTGCTATGCAAAGCAAGGAACTTTGTGCTCCACACTCACTCCACGATGGGACCATCATCCTTGCTATGCACCGCAAAGAACTTTGTGCTCCCCACTCCCTCCACGATGGGACCATCATCCTTGCTATACACAGCAAGGAACTTTGTGCTCCCCACTCCCTCCACGTTGGGACCATCATCCTTTCTATGCACCTGTAAGAAGATTTGTGCTCCGACTTCCTCCATGATGGGACCATCATCCTTTCTATGCACCTAAAAGAACTTTGTCCTCCCCACTCCCTCCACGATGGGACCATCATCCTTTCTATGCACCGCCAGGAACTTTGTGCTCCGCAGTCCCTCCACGATGGGACCATCATCCTTGCTATGCACTCCAAGGAACTTTGTGCTCCCCACTCCCTCCACTATGGGACCATCATTCTTTATATGCCCCGCAAGGAACTTTATGCTCCACATTCCCTCCATGATGGGACCATCATCCTTTCAAAGCACCGCAAGCAACTTTGTGCTACCCACTCCCTCCACGAAGGAACAATCATCGTTGCTATGCACCACAAGGAACTTTGTGCTCCCCACTCCCTCCAAGATGGGACCATTATCTTTCGTATGCACCGCAAGGAACTTTGTGCTCCCCACTCCCTCCACGATGGGACCATCATCCTTGCTCTGCAACTCAAAGATCTTTGTGCTCCCCACTCCCTCCACGATGGGAACATCATCCTTGCTATGCAGCGCAAGGAATTTTGTGCTCCCCACTCCCTCCATGATGGGACCATCATCCTTTTTATGCACCTCAAAGAACTTTGTTCTCCCCACTTCCTCCACGATGGGAACATCATCCTTGCTATGAACCTCAAGGAACTTTGTGCTCTCCACTCCCACCACGATGGGACCATCATCCTTTCTATGCACCTGTAAGGAAATTTGTGCTCCCCACTCCCTCCACGATGGGACCATCATGCTTTCTGTGCACCTCAAAGAACTTTGTGTTCCCAACTCCCTCCACGATGGGACCATCATCCTTTCTATGCACCGCAAGGAACTTTGTGCTCCCCACTCCCTCCACGATGGAACCATCATTCTTGCATGCACCGCAAGGAACTTTGTGCTCCCCACTCCCTCCACGATGGGACCATCATTCTTGCTCTGCACCTCAAAGATCTTTGTGCTCCCGACTCCCTCCACGATGGGACCATCATCCTTGCTCTGCACCGCAAGGAACTTTTTGCTCCCCACTCCCTCCACAATGGGACCATCAACCTTGCTATGCACTGCAAGGAACTGTTTGCTCCCCACTCCCACCACGATGGGACCATAATCCTTGCTATGCACCGCAAGGAACATTGTGCTCCCCGCACCCTCCACGATGGGAACATCATCCTTGCTATGCAGCGGAAGGAACTTTGTGCTCCACACTCCCTCCACGATGGGACCATCATCCTTGCTCTGCACTGCAAGGAACTTTGTGCTCCCAACTCCCTCCATGATGGGACCATCATCCTTGCTATGCATTGAAAGGAACTTTGTGCTCCACTCTCCGTCCCAGATGGCACTATCATCCTTCCTATGCACCGCAAGGAACTTTGTGCTCCCCACTCCCTCCACGATGGGGCCATCATCCTTTCTATGCACCGCTAAGACCTTGTGCTCCCCACTCCCTCCACGATGGGACCATCATGCTTTCTATGCACCTCAAAGAAATTTATGCTCCACACTCCCTCCACGATGGGACCATCATCCTTGGTATGCACCGCAAGGAACTTTGTTCTTCCACTCCCTCCATAATGGGACCATCGTCCTTGCTATGCACCGCAAGGAACTTTGTGCTCCACACTCCCTCCACGATGCGACCAACATCCTTTTCTGCACCACAAGGAACTTTGTGCTCCCCACTCCCTCCACGATGGGACCATCATCCTTGCTATGCACTGCAAGGAACTTTGTGCTCCACACTCCCTCCACGATGGGACCATCATCCTTGCTATGCACTCCAAGGAACTTTGTGCTCCCCACTCCCTCCACGTTGGGACCATCATCCTTTCTATGCACCTCAAAGAATATTGTGCTCCCCACTCCCTCCACGATGGGACCATCAACCTTGCTCTGCACCGCAATGAACTTTGTGTTCCCCACTCCCTCCACGATGGGACCATCATCCTTGCTATGCACTCCAAGGAACTTTGTGCTCTCCACTCCCTCCACGATGGGACCATCATCCTTTCAATGCACCTGTAAGAAAATTTGTGCTCCCCACTCCCTCCATGATGGGACCATCATCCTTTCTATGCACCTCAAAGAATTTGTCCTCCCCAATCCCTCCACGATGGGACCATCATCCTTTCTATGCACCGCCAGGAACATTGTGCTCCCCACTCCCTCCACGATGGAACCATCATTCTTGCATGCACCGCAAGGAACTTTGTGCTCCCCACTCCCTCCACGATGGGACCATCATTCTTGCCCTGCACCTCAAAGATCTTTGTGCTCCCACCTCCCTCCACGATGGCACCATCATCCTTGCTCTGCACCGCAAGGAACTTTTTGCTCCCCACTCCCTCCACAATGGGACCATCAACCTTGCTATGCACTGCAAGGAACTGTTTGCTCCCCACTCCCACCACGATGGGAGCATAATCCTTGCTCTGCACCACAATGAACATTGTGCTCCCCAATCCATCCACGATGGGACCATCATCCTTGCTATGCAGCGCAAGGAACTTTGTGCTCCACACTCCCTCCACGATGGGACCATCATCCTTGCTCTGCACTGCAAGGAAAATTGCGCTCCCCAGTGCCTCCACGATGGCACCATCATCCTTTGTATGCACCACATGGAAATTTGTGCTCCCCACTCCATCCACGATGGGACCATCATCCTTTCTATGCACCGCAAAGAACTTTCTGCTCCCCACACCCTCCACGATGGGACCATCATCCTTGCTATGCAACGCAAGGAAGTTTGTGCTCCTCACTCCCTCCACGATGGGACCATCATCCTTTCTATGCACCGCAAGGAACTTTGTGCTCCCCACTCCCTCCACGTTGGGACCATCATCCTTTCTATGCACCTCAAAGAACATTATGCTCCCCACACCCTCCACGATGGGACCATGATCCTTGCTCTGCACCGCAATGAACTTTGTGCTCCCCACTCCCTCCACGATGGGACCATCATCCTTTATATGCACCTCAAAGAACTTTTTGTTCCCAACCCCCTCCACGATGGGACCATAATCCTTTCTATGCACCGCCAGGAACTTTGTGCTCCCCATTCCCTCCACGATGGAACCATCATTCTTGCATGCACCGCAAGGAACTTTGTGCTCCCCACTACCTCCACGATGGGACCATCATTCTTGCTCTGAACCTCAAAGATCTTTGTGCTCCCCACACCCTCAACGATGGGAACATCATCCTTGCTCTGCACCGCAAGGAACTTTTTGCTCCCCACTCCCTCCACAATGGGACCATCAACCTTGCTATTCACTGCAAGGAACTGTTTGCTCCCCACTACCACCACGATGGGACCATAATCCTTGCTATGCACCGCAAGGAACTATCAGCTCCCCATTCCCTCCACGATGGGACCATAATCCTTGCTATGAACCACAAGGAACTTTGTGCTCCCCACTCCCTCCACGATGGGACCATCATCCTTGCTCTGCACCTCAAAGATCTTTGTGCTCCCCACTCCCTCCACGATGGGACCATCATCCTTGCTATGCACCGCAAGGAACTTTGTGCTGCCCATTCCCTCCACAATGGGACCATCATCCTTGCTATGCACTGCAAGGAACTTTTTGCTCCACACTCCCTCCACCCTGGGACCATCATCCTTGCTATGCACTGCAAGGAACTTTGTGCTCCCCACGCCCTCCTCCATGGGACAATCATCCTTGCAGTGCAGCGCAAGGAACTTTGTGCTCCCCACTCGCTCCACGATGGGAACATCATCCTTGCTATGCACCGCAAGGAACTTTGTGCTCCCCACTCCCTGCACATTCGGACCATCATCCTTGCTATGCACGGCAAGGAACTTTGTGCTCCCCACTCACTCCAAGATGGGACTATCATCCTTGCTATGCACCGCAAGGAACTTTGTGCTCCCCACTCCCTCCATGACGTGACGATCATCCTTTCTATGCACCTTAAAGAAATTTGTGCACCTCACTCCCGCCACGATGGCACCATCATCCTTGCTATGCACCACAAGGAACTATCAGCTCCCCATTCCCTCCACGATGGGACCATAATCCTTGCTATGCACCACAAGGAACTTTGTGCTCCCCACTCCCTCCACGATGGGACCATCATCCTTGCTCTGCACCTCAAAGATTTTTGTGCTGCCCACTCCCTCCACGATGGGACCATCATCCTTGCTATGCACCGCAAGGAACTTTTTGCTGCCCACTCCCTCCACAATGGGACCATCATCCTTGCTATGCACTGCAAGGAACATTTTGCTCCACACTCCCTCCACCCTGGGACCATCATCCTTGCTATGCACTGCAAGAAACTTTGTGCTCCCCACGCCCTCCTCCATGGGACAATCATCCTTGCAGTGCAGCGCAAGGAATTTTGTGCTCCCCACTCGCTCCACGATGGGAACATCATCCTTGCTATGCACCGCAAGGAACTTTGTGCTCCCCACTCCCTCCACGATGGGACCAATATCCTTGATTTGCACTGCAAGGAACTTTATGCTTCCCACTCCCTCCATGATGGGACCATACTCCTTGCTATGCAACGCAAGGAAGTTTGTGCTCCTCACTCCATCCACGATGGGACCATCATCCTTTCTATGCACCGCAAGGAACTTTGTGCTCCCCACTCCCTCCACGTTGGGACCATCATCCTTTCTATGCACCTCAAAGAACATTATGCTCCCCACACCCTCCACGATGGGACCATAATCCGTGCTCTGCACCGCAATGAACTTTGTGCTCCCCACTCCCTCCACGATGGGACCATCATCCTTTATATGCACCTCAAAGAACTTTTTGTTCCCAACCCCCTCCACGATGGGACCATAATCCTTTCTATGCACCGCCAGGAACTTTGTGCTCCCCACTCCCTCCACGATGGAACCATCATTCTTGCATGCACCGCAAGGAACTTTGTGCTCCCCACTACCTCCACGATGGGACCATCATTCTTGCTCTGAACCTCAAAGATCTTTGTGCTCCCCACACCCTCCACGATGGGAACATCATCCTTGCTCTGCACCGCAAGGAACTTTTTGCTCCACACTCCCTCCACAATGGGACCATCAACCTTGCTATTCACTGCAAGGAACTGTTTGCTCCCCACTACCACCACGATGGGACAATAATCCTTGCTATGCACCGCAAGAAACTATCAGCTCCCCATTCCCTCCACGATGGGACCATAATCCTTGCTATGAACCACAAGGAACTTTGTGCTCCCCACTCCCTCCACGATGGGACCATCATCCTTGCTCTGCACCTCAAAGATCTTTGTGCTCCCCACTCCCTCCACGATGGGACCATCATCCTTGCTATGCACCGCAAGGAACTTTGTGCTGCCCATTCCCTCCACAATGGGACCATCATCCTTGCTATGCACTGCAAGGAACTTTTTGCTCCACACTCACTCCACCCTGGGACCATCATCCTTGCTATGCACTGCAAGGAACTTTGTGCTCCCCACGCCCTCCTCCATGGGACAATCATCCTTGCAGTGCAGCGCAAGGAACTTTGTGCTCCCCACTCGCTCCACGATGGGAACATCATCCTTGCTATGCACCGCAAGGAACTTTGTGCTCCCCACTCCCTCCACATTCGGACCATCATCCTTTCTATGCACGGCAAGGAACTTTGTGCTCCCCACTCACTCCAAGATGGGACTATCATCCTTGCTATGCACCGCAAGGAACTTTGTGCTCCCCACTCCCTCCATGACGTGACGATCATCCTTTCTATGCACCTTAAAGAAATTTGTGCACCTCACTCCCGCCACGATGGCACCATCATCCTTGCTATGCACCACAAGGAACTATCAGCTCCCCATTCCCTCCACGATGGGACCATAATCCTTGCTATGCACCACAAGGAACTTTGTGCTCCCCACTCCGTCCACGATGGGACCATCATCCTTGCTCTGCACCTCAAAGATTTTTGTGCTGCCCACTCCCTCCACGATGGGACCATCATCCTTGCTATGCACCGCAAGGAACTTTTTGCTGCCCACTCCCTCCACAATGGGACCATCATCCTTGCTATGCACTGCAAGGAACATTTTGCTCCACACTCCCTCCACCCTGGGACCATCATCCTTGCTATGCACTGCAAGAAACTTTGTGCTCCCCACGCCCTCCTCCATGGGACAATCATCCTTGCAGTGCAGCGCAAGGAATTTTGTGCTCCCCACTCGCTCCACGATGGGAACATCATCCTTGCTATGCACCGCAAGGAACTTTGTGCTCCCCACTCCCTCCACGATGGGACCAATATCCTTGATTTGCACTGCAAGGAACTTTATGCTTCCCACTCCCTCCATGATGGGACCATTCTCCTTTCTATGCACCGCTAGTAACTTTGCGCTCCCCACTCCCTCCAAGATGGGACCATCATCCTTTCCAAGCACCGCAAGAAACATTGTGCTCCCCACTCACTCCATGATGGGACCATCATCCTTGCTATGCACCACAAGGAACTTTGCGATCTCCACTCCCTCCACGATGGGACCATAATCCTTTCTATGCATCTGTAAGGAGATTTGTGCTCCCCACTCCCTCCACGATGCGACCATCATCCTTGCTATGCACCGCAAGGAACTTTGTGTTCCCAACTCCCTCCACGATGGGACTATCATCCTTTCTATGCACCTTAAAGAAATTTGTGCACCTCACTCCCGCCACGATGGCACCATCATCCTTGCTATGCACCGCAAGGAACTATCAGCTCCACATTCCCTCCACGATGGGACCATAATCCTTGCTATGCACCACAAGGAACTTTGTGCTCCCCACTCCCTCCACGATGGGACCATCATCCTTGCTCTGCTCCTCAAAGATCTTTGTGCTCCCCACTCCCTCCACGATGGGACCATCATCCTTGCTATGCACCGCAAGGAACTTTGTGCTGCCCACTCCCTCCACAATGGGACCATCATCCTTGCTATGCACTGCAAGGAACTTTTTGCTCCACACTCCCTCCACCCTGGGACCATCATCCTTGCTATGCACTGCAAGGAACTTTGTGCTCCCCACGCCCTCCTCCATGGGACAATCATCCTTGCAGTGCAGCGCAAGGAACTTTGTGCTCCCCACTCGCTCCACGATGGGAACATCATCCTTGCTATGCACCGCAAGGAACTTTGTGCTCCCCACTCCCTCCACATTCGGACCATCATCCTTTCTATGCACGGCAAGGAACTTTGTGCTCCCCACTAACTCCAATATGGGACTATCATCCTTGCTATGCACCGCAAGGAACTTTGTGCTCCCCACTCCCTCCATGACGTTACGATCATCCTTTCTATGCACCTCAACAATCTTTGTGCTCCCCACTCCCACCACGATGGAACCATCATCCTTGCTATGCACCTCAAGGAACTTTGTGCTCCCTACTCCCTCCACGATTGGACAATCATCCTTGCTATGGACAGCAAGGAACTTTGTGCTCCACACACCATCGACGATGTGACCATCATCCTTTCTCTGCACCGCAAGGAACTTTGTGCTCCCCACTCCCTCCACGATGGGACCATCATCATTTCTATGCACCTCAAAGAACTTTGTGCTCCCCACTCCCTCCACGATGGGAACATCATCCTTGCTATGCACCGCAAGGAACTTTGTGCTCTCCACTCCCTCCACGATGGGACCATCATCCTTTCTATGCACTTCAAAGAACTTTGTGCTCCCCACTCCCTACACGATGGGACCATCATCCTTGCTATGCACCGCAAGGAACTTTGTGCTCCCCGCTCCCTCCACGATGGGACCAATATCCTTGCTTTGCACTGCAAATAACTTTGTGCTCCCCACTCCCTCCATGATGGGACCATCATTCTGTATATGCACCGCAAGGAACTTTATGCTTCCCACTCCCTCCATGATGGGACCATTATCCTTTCTATGCACCGCTAGGAACTTTGCGCTCCCCACTCCCTCCATGATGGGACCATCATCCTTTCTATGCACAACAATGAATTTTGCGCTCCCCACTCCCTCCACGATGCCACCATCATCCTTGCTATGCACCTCAAAGAACATTGTGCTCCCCACTCCCTCCACGATGGGACCATCATCCTTGCTATGCACCGTAAGGAACTTTGTCTTCCCCACTCCCTCCACGATGGGACCATCATCCTTTCTATGCACTTCAAAGAACTTTGTGCTCCCCACTCCCTCCACGATGGGACCATCATCCTTGCTATGCACCGCAAGGAACTTTGTGCTCCCCACTCCCTCCACGATGGGACCAATATCCTTGATTTGCACTGCAAGGAACTTTATGCTTCCCACTCCCTCCATGATGGGACCATTCTCCTTTCTATGCACCGCTAGTAACTTTGCGCTCACCACTCCCTCCATGATGGGACCATCATCCTTTCCAAGCACCGCAAGAAACATTGTGCTCCCCACTCACTCCATGATGGGACCATCATCCTTGCTATGCACCACAAGGAACTTTGCGATCTCCACTCCCTCCACGATGGGACCATAATCCTTTCTATGCATCTGTAAGGAAATTTGTGCTCCCCACTCCCTCCACGATGAGACCATCATCCTTGCTATGCACCGCAAGGAACTTTGTGTTCCCAACTCCCTCCACGATGGGACTATCATCCTTTCTATGCACCTTAAAGAAATTTGTGCACCTCACTCCCGCCACGATGGCACCATCATCCTTGCTATGCACCGCAAGGAACTATCAGCTCCCCATTCCCTCCAGGATGGGACCATAATCCTTGCTATGCACCACAAGGTACTTTGTGCTCCCCACTCCCTCCACGATGGGACCATCATCCTTGCTCTGCACCTCAAAGATCTTTGTGCTCCCCACTCCCTCCACGATGGGACCATCATCCTTGCTATGCACCGCAAGGAACTTTGTGCTGCCCACTCCCTCCACAATGGGACCATCATCCTTGCTATGCACTGCAAGGAACTTTTTGCTCCACACTCCCTCCACCCTGGGACCATCATCCTTGCTATGCACTGCAAGGAACTTTGTGCTCCCCACGCCCTCCTCCATGGGACAATCATCCTTGCAGTGCAGCGCAAGGAACTTTGTGCTCCCCACTCGCTCCACGATGGGAACATCATCCTTGCTATGCACCGCAAGGAACTTTGTGCTCCCCACTCCCTCCACATTCGGACCATCATCCTTTCTATGCACGGCAAGGAACTTTGTGCTCCCCACTCACTCCAAGATGGGACTATCATCCTTGCTATGCACCGCAAGGAACTTTGTGCTCCCCACTCCCTCCATGACGTGACGATCATCCTTTCTATGCACCTCAAAAAACTTTGTGCTCCCCACTCCCACCACGATGGAACCATCATACTTGCTATGCACCTCAAGGAACTTTGTGCTCCCTACTCCCTCCACGATTGGACAATCATCCTTGCTATGGAGAGCAAGGAACTTTGTGCTCCACACACCCTCGATGATGTGACCATCCTCCTTTCTCTGCACCGCAAGGAACTTTGTGCTCCCCACTCCATCCACGATTGGACCATCATCCTTGCTATGCAGCGCAAGGAACTTTGTGCTCCACGCTCCCACCACGATAGGACCATCATCCTTTCTATGCACCGCAAATAAGTTTGTGCTCCCCACACCCTCCACGATGGGACCATCATCCTTGCTATGCAACGCAAGGAAGTTTGTGCTCCTCAGTCCCTCCACGATGGGACCATCATCCTTTCTATGCACCGCAAGGAACTTTGTGCTCCCCACTCCCTCCACGTTGGGACCATCATCCTTTCTATGCACCTCAAAGAACATTGTGCTTCCCACTCCCTCCACGATGGGAGCATCATCCTTGCTCTGCACCGCAATGAACTTTGTGCTCCCCACTCCCTCCACGATATGACAATCATCCTGCTATGCACTCCAAGGAACTTTATGCTCCACACTCCCTCCATGAGGGGACCATCATCCTTTCTAAGCACCGCAACTAACTTTGTACTCCGCACTCCCTCCACGATGGGACCATCATTCTTGCTATGCACTCCAAGGAACATTGTGCTCCCCACTCCATCCACTATGGGACCATCATCCTTTATATGCACCGCAAGGAACTTTATGCTCCACATTCCCTCCATGATGGGACCATCATCCTTTCAAAGCACTGCAAGGAACTTTGTGCTACCCACTCCCTCCACGATGGAACAATCATCGTTGCTATGCACCACAAGGACCTTTGTGCTCCCCACTCCCTCCAAGATGGGACCATTATCCTTCGTATGCACCGCAAGGAACATTGTGCTCCCCACTCCCACCACGATGGGACCATCATCCTTGCTATGCACCGCAAGGAACATTTTGCTCCCCACACCCTCCACGATGGGACCATGATCCTTGCTATGCACCGCAAGGAACTTTGTGCACCCCACTCTCTCTACGATGGGACCATGATCCTTGTTGTGCACCGCAAGGAACTTTGTGCTCCTCACTCCTTCCACGAAGGGACCATCATCGTTTCTATGCACCTCTAAGAACTTAGTGCTCCTCACTCCCTCCACGATGGGACCATCATCCTTGCTATGCACCGCAAGGAACTTTGTGCTCCGCACTCCCTCCACGATGGGACCATCATCCTTGCTATTAACTCCAAGGAACTTTGTGCTCCCCACTCCCTCCACGATTGGACCATCATCCTTGCTATGGACAGCAAGGATCTTTGTGCTTTACACACCCTCCACGATGTGACCATCATCCTTTCTCTGCACCGCAAGAACTTTGTGCTCCCCACTCCATCCACGATGGGACCATCATCCTTGCTATGCAGCGCAAGGAACTTTGTGCTCAACACTCCCTCCACGATGGGACCATCATCCTTGATATGCACTCCAAGGAACTTTGTGCTCCCCACTCCCTCCACTATGGGACCATCATTCTTTATATGCACCGCAAGGAACTTTATGCTCCACATTCCCTCCACGATGGTACCATCATCCTTTCAAAGCACCGCAAGGAACTTTGTGCTACCCACTCCCTCCACGATGGAACAATCATCGTTGCTATGCGCCACAAGGACCTTTGTGCTCCCCACTCCCTCCAAGATGGGTCCATTATCCTTCGTATGCACCGCAAGGAACTTTGTGCTCCCCACTCCCTCCACGATGGGACCATCATCCTTGCTATGCACCGCAAGGAACTATGTGCTCCCCACTCCCTGCACGATGGGACCATCATCCTTGATGTGCACCGCAAGGAACTTTGTGCTCCCCACTCCCTCCACGATGGGACCATCATCCTTCCTATCCACCTCAAAGAACTTTGTGCTCCCCAGTCCCTCCACGATTGAAACATCATCCTTGCTATGCACCATAAGGAACTTTGTGCTCTCCACTCCCTCCACGATGGGACCATCATCGTTTCTATGCACCTCAAAGAACTTTGTGCACCCCACTCCCTCCACGATGGGACCATCATTCTTTCTATGCACCGCCAGGAACTTTGTGCTCCTTACTCCCTCCACGATGGGACCATCATCCTTGCTATGCAAAGCAAGGAACTTTGTGCTCCACACTCACTCCACGATGGGACCATCATCCTTGCTATGCACCGCAAAGAACTTTGTGCTCCACACTCCCTCCACGATGGGACCATCATCCTTGCTATACACAGCAAGGAACTTTGTGCTCCCCACTCCCTCCACGTTGGGACCATCATCCTTTCTATGCACCTGTAAGAAGATTTGTGCTCCGACTTACTCCATGATGGGACCATCATCCTTTCTATGCACCTCAAAGAAATTTGTCCTCCCCACTCCCTCCACGATGGGAACATCATCCTTTCTATGCACCGCCAGGAACTTTGTGCTCCGCACTCCCTCCACGATGGGACCATCATCCTTGCTATGCACTCCAAGGAACTTTGTGCTCCCCACTCCCTCCACTATGGGACCATCATTCTTTATATGCCCCGCAAGGAACTTTATGCTCCACATTCCCTCCATGATGGGACCATCATCCTTTCAAAGCACCGCAAGGAACTTTGTGCTACCCACTCCCCCCACGAAGGAACAATCATCGTTGCTATGCACCACAAGGAACTTTGTGCTCCCCACTCCCTCCAAGATGGGACCATTATCTTTCGTATGCACCGCAAGGAACTTTGTGCTCCCCACTCCCTCAACGATGGGACCATTATCCTTGCTCTGCAACTCAAAGATCTTTGTGCTCCCCACTCCCTCCACGATGGGAACATCATCCTTTCTATGCACCGCAAGGAACTTTGTGCTCCCCACTCCCTCCACGTTGGGACCATCATCCTTTCTATGCACCTCAAAGAACATTGTGCTTCCCACTCCCTCCACGATGGGAGCATCATCCTTGCTCTGCACCGCAATGAACTTTGTGCTCCCCACTCCCTCCACGATGGGACAATCATCCTGCTATGCACTCCAAGGAACTTTATGCTCCACACTCCCTCCATGAGGGGACCATCATCCTTTCTAAGCACCGCAACTAACTTTGTGCTCCGCACTCCCTCCACGATGGGACCATCATTCTTGCTATGCACTCCAAGGAACGTTGTGCTCCCCACTCCATCCACTATGGGACCATCATCCTTT
The DNA here is from genome assembly GCF_036971445.1 of Narcine bancroftii. Taxonomy (NCBI): domain Eukaryota; kingdom Metazoa; phylum Chordata; class Chondrichthyes; order Torpediniformes; family Narcinidae; genus Narcine; species Narcine bancroftii. Next base: position 75,677,195 of record NC_091474.1, read on the forward strand.
ATATGCACCGCAAGGAACTTTGTGCTCCCCACTCCCTCCACGATGGAACCATCATTCTTGCATGCACCGCAAAAAACTTTGTGCTCCCCACTCCCTCCACGATGGGACCATCATTCTTGCTCTGCAACTCAAAGATCTTTGTGCTCCCGACTCCCTCCACGATGGGACCATCATCCTTGCTCTGCACCGCAAGGAACTTTTTGCTCCCGACTCCCTCCACGATGGGACCATCATCCTTGCTCTGCACCGCAAGGAACTTTTTGCTCCCCACTCCCTCCACAATGGGACCATCATCCTTTCTATGCACCTCAAAGAATTTGTCCTCCCCAGTGCCTCCACGATGGCACCATCATCCTTTGTATGCACCACATGGAAATTTGTGCTCCCCACTCCATCCACGATGGGACCATTATACTTTATATGCACTGCAAAGAACTTTCTGCTCCCCACACCCTCCACGATGGGACCATCATCCTTGCTATGCAACGCAAGGAAGTTTGTGCTCCTCACTCCCTCCACGATGGGACCATCATCCTTTCTATGCACCGCAAGGAACTTTGTGCTCCCCACTCCCTCCACGTTGGGACCATCATCCTTTCTATGCACCTCAAAGAACATTATGCTCCCCACACCCTCCACGATGGGACCATAATCCTTGCTCTGCACCGCAATGAACTTTGTGCTCCCCACTCCCTCCACGATGGGACCATCATCCTTTATATGCACCTCAAAGAAATTTTTGTTCCCAACCCCCTCCACGATGGGACCATAATCCTTGCTATGCACCACAAGGAACTTTGTGCTCCCCACTCCATCCAAGATGGGACCATCATCCTTGCTATGCACCGCCAGGAACTTTGTGCTCCCCACTCCCTCCACGATGGAACTATCATTCTTGCATGCACTGCAAGGAACTTTGTGCTCCCCACTACCTCCACGATGGGACCATCATTCTTGCTCTGAACCTCAAAGATCTTTGTGCTCCCCACACCCTCCACGATGGGAACATCATCCTTGCTCTGCACCGCAAGGAACTTTTTGCTCCCCACTCCCTCCACAATGGGACCATCAACCTTGCTATTCACTGCAAGGAACTGTTTGCTCCCCACTACCACCACGATGGGACCATAATCCTTGCTATGCACCGCAAGGAACATTGTGCTCCCCACACCCTCCACGATGGGACCATGGTCCTTGTTATGCACCGCAAGGAACTTTGTGCTACCCACTCCTTCCACGATGGGACCATCATCCTTTCTATGCACCTCTAAGATCTTTGTGCTCCCCACTCCCTCCACGATGGGACCATCTTCTTTGTTCTGCACCGTAAGGAACTTTTTGCTCCCCACTCCCTCCACAATGGGACCATCAACCTTGCTATGCACTGCAAGGAACTGTTTGCTCCCCACTCCCACCACGATGGGACCATAATCCTTGCTATGCACCGCAAGGAACATTGTGCTCCCCACACCCTCCACGATGGGACCATCATCCTTGCTATACAGCGCAAGGAACTTTGTGCTCCACACTCCCTCCACGATGGGACCATCATCCTTGCTCTGCACCGCAAGGAACTTTGTGCTCCCAACTCTCTCCATGATGGGACGATCATCCTTGCTATGCACTGCAAGGAACTTTGTGCTCCACACTCCGTCCCAGATGGCACTATCATCCTTTCTATGCACCGCAAGGAACTTTGTGATCCCCACTCCCTCCACGATGGAACCATCATCCTTTCTATTCACCGCTAAGACCTTGTGCTCCCCACTCCCTCCACGATGGGACCATCATGCTTTCTATGCACCTCAAAGAACTTTATGCTCCACACTCCCTCCACGATGGGACCATCATCCTTGCTATGCATCGCAAGGAACTTTGTGCTCCCACTCTCTCCACAATGGGACCATCGTCTTTGCTATGCACCGCAAGGAACTTTGTGCTCCGCACTCCCTCCACGATGCGACCAACATCCTTGCTCTGCACCGCAAGGAACTTTGTGCTCCCCACTCACTCCACGATGGGACCATCATCCTTGCTATGCACTGCAAGGAACTTTGTGCTCCACACTCCCTCCACGATGGGACCATCATCATTGCTCTGCACCTCAAAGATCTTTGTGCTCCCCACTCCCTCCACGATGGGACCATCATCCTTGCTATGCACCGCAAGAACTTTGTATTCCACACTCCCTCCACGATGGGAACATCATCCTTGCTATGCACCACAAGGAACTTTGTGCTCCCCACTCCATCCAAGATGGGACCATCATCCTTGCTATGCAGCGCAAGGAACTTTGTGCTCCACACTGCCTCCACGATGGGACCATCATCCTTGATCTGCACTGCAAGGAACATTTCGCTCCCCACTGCCTCCACGATGGCACCATCATCCTTTCTATGCACCACAAGGAAATTTGTGCTCCGTACTCCATCCACGATGGGAACATCATCCTTTCTTTGCACCGCAAATACTTAGTGCTCCCCACAGCATCCACGATGGGACCATCATCCTTGCTATGCCACGCAAGGAACTTTGTGCTCCTCACTCCCTCCACGATGGGACCATCATCCTTTCTATGCACTCAAAGAACTTTGTCCACCCACTCCCTCCACGATGGGACGATCATCCTTTCTATGCACCTCCAGAAACTTTGTGCTCCCTACTCCCTCCACGATGGGACCATCATCCTTGCTATGCAAAGCAAGGAACTTTGTGCTCCACACTCCCTCCACGATGGGACCATCATCCTTGCTATGCACCGCAAGGAACTTTGTGCTCACCACTCCCTCCACGTTGGGACCATCATCCTTTCTATGCACCTCAAAGAACATTGTGCTCCCCACTCCCTCCACGATGGGACCATCATCAATGCTCTGCACCGCAATGAACTTTGTGCACCCCACTCCCTCCTCGATTGGACCATCATCCTTTCTATGCACTTCAAAGAACTTTATGCTCCCCACTCCCTCCACGATGGGACCATCATCCTTGCTAAGCACCGCAAGGAACTTTCTGCTCCGCACTCCCTCCACGATGGGACCATCATCCTTGCTATGCATTCCAAGGAACTTTGTGCTCCCCACTCCCTCCACTATGGGACCATCATTCTTTATATGCACCGCAATGAACTTTATGCTCCACATTCCCTCCATGATGGGACCATCATCCTTTCAAAGCACCGCAAGGAACTTTGTGCTACCCACTCCCTCCACGAAGGAACAATCATCGTTGCTATGCACCACAAGGACCTTTGTGCACCCCACTCCCTCCAAGATGGGACCATTATCTTTCGTATGCACCGCAAGGAACTTTGTGCTCCCCACTCCCTCCACGATGGGACCATCATCCTTGCACTGCACCTCAAAGATCTTTGTGCTCCCCACTCCCTCCACGATGGGAACATCATCCTTGCTATGCACCGCAAGGAATTTTGTGCTCCCCACTCCCTCCACGATGGGGCCATCATCCTTTTTATGCACCTCAAAGAACTTTGTGCTCCCCACTCCCTCCACGATGGGAACATCATCCTTGCTATGAACCTCATGGAACTTTGTGCTCTGCAGAGCCTCCACGATGGGACCATCATCCTTGATCTGCACTGCAAGGAACATTTCGCTCCCCACTGCCTCCACGATGGCACCATCATCCTTTCTATGCACCACAAGGAAATTTGTGCTCCGTACTCCATCCACGATGGGAACATCATCCTTTCTTTGCACCGCAAATACTTAGTGCTCCCCACAGCATCCACGATGGGACCATCATCCTTGCTATGCCACGCAAGGAACTTTGTGCTCCTCACTACCTCCACGATGGGACCATCATCCTTTCTATGCACTCAAAGAACTTTGTCCACCCACTCCCTCCACGATGGGACGATCATCCTTTCTATGCACCTCCAGAAACTTTGTGCTCCCTACTCCCTCCACGATGGGACCATCATCCTTGCTATGCAAAGCAAGGAACTTTGTGCTCACCACTCCCTCCACGTTGGGACCATCATCCTTTCTATGCACCTCAAAGAACATTGTGCTCCCCACTCCCTCCACGATGGGACCATCATCAATGCTCTGCACCGCAATGAACTTTGTGCACCCCACTCCCTCCTCGATTGGACCATCATCCTTTCTATGCACTTCAAAGAACTTTATGCTCCCCACTCCCTCCACGATGGGACCATCATCCTTGCTAAGCACCGCAAGGAACTTTGTGCTCCGCACTCCCTCCACGATGGGACCATCATCCTTGCTATGCATTCCAAGGAACTTTGTGCTCCCCACTCCCTCCACTATGGGACCATCATTCTTTATATGCACCGCAATTAACTTTATGCTCCACATTCCCTCCATGATGGGACCATCATCCTTTCAAAGCACCGCAAGGAACTTTGTGCTACCCACTCCCTCCACGAAGGAACAATCATCGTTGCTATGCACCACAAGGACCTTTGTGCACCCCACTCCCTCCAAGATGGGACCATTATCTTTCGTATGCACCGCAAGGAACTTTGTGCTCCCCACTCCCTCCACGATGGGACCATCATCCTTGCACTGCACCTCAAAGATCTTTGTGCTCCCCACTCCCTCCACGATGGGAACATCATCCTTGCTATGCACCGCAAGGAATTTTGTGCTCCCCACTCCCTCCACGATGGGGCCATCATCCTTTTTATGCACCTCAAAGAACTTTGTGCTCCCCACTCCCTCCACGATGGGAACATCATCCTTGCTAGGAACCTCATGGAACTTTGTGCTCTGCACTCCCACCACGATGGGACCATCATCCTTTCTATGCAGCTGTAAGGAAATTTGTGCTCCCCACTCCCTCCACGATGGGACCATCATGCTTTCTGTGCACCTCAAAGAACTTTGTGTTCCCAACTCCCTCCACGATGGGACCATCATCCTTTCTATGCACCGCCAGGAACTTTGTGCTCCCCACTCCCTCCACGATGGAACCATCATTCTTGCATGCACCGCAAGGAACTTTGTGCTCCACACTCCCTCCACGATGGGACCATCATTCTTGCTCTGCTCCTCAAAGATCTTTGTGCTCAACACTCCCTCCACGATGGGACCATAATCCTTGCTCTGCACCGCAAGGAACTTTGTGCTCCCAACTCCCTCCATGATGGGACCATCATCCTTGCTATGCATTTCAAGGAACTTTGTGCTCCACTCTCCGTCCCAGATGGCACTATCATCCTTTCTATGCACCGCAAGGAACTTTGTGCTCCCCACTCCCTCCACGATGGGAGCATCATCCTTTCTATGCACCTCAAAGAACTTTATGCTCCACACTCCCTCCACGATGGGACCATCATCCTTGGTATGCATCGCAAGGAACTTTGTGCTCCCACTCTCTCCACAATGGGACAATCGTCCTTGCTATGCACCGCAAGGAACTTTGTGAACCGCACTCCCTCCACGATGCGACCAACATCCTTGCTCTGCTCCGCAAGGAACTTTGTGCTCCCCACTCACTCCACGATGGGCCCATCATCCTTGCTATGCACTGCAAGGAACTTTGTATTCCACACTCCCTCCACGATGGGACCATCATCCTTGCTATGCACCGCAAAGAACTTTCTGCTCCCCACACCCTCCACGATGGGACCATCATCCTTGCTATGCAACGCAAGGAAGTTTGTGCACCTCACTCCCTCCACGATGGGACCATCATCCTTTCTATGCACCGCAAGGAACTTTGTGCTCCCCACTCCCTCCACGTTGGGACCATCATCCTTTCTATGCACCTCAAAGAACATTATGCTCCCCACACCCTCCACGATGGGACCATAATCCTTGCTCTGCACCGCAATGAACTTTGTGCTCCCCACTCCCTCCAAGATGGGACCATCATCCTTTATATGCACCTCAAAGAACTTTTTGTTCCCAACCCCCTCCACGATGGGACCATAATCCTTTCTATGCACCGCCAGGAACTTTGTGCTCCCCACTCCCTCCACGATGGAACTATCATTCTTGCATGCACCGCAAGGAACTTTGTGCTCCCCACTCCCTCCACGATGGGACCATCATTCTTGCTCTGCACCTCAAAGATCTTTGTGCTCCCGACTCCCACCACGATGGGACCATCATCCTTGTTCTGCACCGCAAGGAACTTTTTGCTCCCCACTCCCTCCACAATGGGACCATCAACCTTGCTATGCACTGCAAGGAACTGTTTGCTCCCCACTCCCACCACGATGGGACCATAATCCTTGCTATGCACCGCAAGGAACATTGTGCTCCCCGCACCCTCCACGATGGGACCATCATCCTTGCTATGCAGCGCAAGGAACTTTGTGCTCCACTCTCCGTCCCAGAAGGCACTATCATCCTTCCTATGCACCGCAAGGAACTTTGTGCTCCCCACTCCCTCCACGATGGGGCCATCATCCTTTCTATGCACCGCTAAGACCTTGTGCTCCCCACTCCCTCCACGATGGGACCATCATGCTTTCTATGCACCTCAAAGAAATCTATGCTCCACACTCCCTCCACGATGGGACCATCATCCTTGGTATGCACCGCAAGGAACTTTGTTCTCCCACACCCTCCACAATGGGACCATCGTCCTTGCTATGCACCGCAAGGAACTTTGTGCTCCACACTCCCTCCACGATGCGACCAACATCCTTTTCTGCACCACAAGGAACTTTGTGCTCCCCACTCCCTCCACGATGGGACCATCATCCTTGCTATGCACTGCAAGGAACTTTGTGCTCCACACTCCCTCCACGATGGGACCATCATCCTTGCTATGCACTCCAAGGAACTTTGTGCTCCCCACTCCCTCCACGTTGGGACCATCATCCTTTCTATGCACCTCAAAGAACATTGTGCTCCCCACTCCCTCCACGATGGGACCATCAACCTTGCTCTGCACCGCAATGAACTTTGTGTTCCCCACTCCCTCCACGATGGGACCATCATCCTTGCTATGCACTCCAAGGAACTTTGTGATCTCCACTCCCTCCACGATGGGACCATCATCCTTTCAATGCACCTGTAAGAAAATTTGTGCTCCCCACTCCCTCCATGATGGGACCATCATCCTTTCTATGCACCTCAAAGAATTTGTCCTCCCCAATCCCTCCACGATGGGACCATCATCCTTTCTATGCACCGCCAGGAACATTGTGCTCCCCACTCCCTCCACGATGGAACCATCATTCTTGCATGCACCGCAAGGAACTTTGTGCTCCCCACTCCCTCCACGATGGGACCATCATTCTTGCCCTGCACCTCAAAGATCTTTGTGCTCCCACCTCCCTCCAAGATGGCACCATAATCCTTGCTCTGCACCGCAAGGAACTTTTTGCTCCCCACTCCCTCCACAATGGGACCATCAACCTTGCTATGCACTGCAAGGAACTGTTTGCTCCCCACTCCCACCACGATGGGAGCATAATCCTTGCTCTGCACCACAAGGAACATTGTGCTCCCCAATCCATCCACGATGGGACCATCATCCTTGCTATGCAGCGCAAGGAATTTTGTGCTCCACACTCCCTCCACGATGGGACCATCATCCTTGCTCTGCACTGCAAGGAAAATTGCGCTCCCCAGTGCCTCCACGATGGCACCATCATCCTTTGTATGCACCACATGGAAATTTGTGCTCCCCACTCCATCCACGATGGGACCATCATCCTTTCTATGCACCGCAAAGAACTTTCTGCTCCCCACACCCTCCACGATGGGACCATCATCCTTGCTATGCAACGCAAGGAAGTTTGTGCTCCTCACTCCCTCCACGATGGGACCATCATCCTTTCTATGCACCGCAAGGAACTTTGTGCTCCCCACTCCCTCCACGTTGGGACCATCATCCTTTCTATGCACCTCAAAGAACATTATGCTCCCCACACCCTCCACGATGGGACCATAATCCTTGCTCTGCACCGCAATGAACTTTGTGCTCCCCACTCCCTCCACGATGGGACCATCATCCTTTATATGCACCTCAAAGAACTTTTTGTTCCCAACCCCCTCCACGATGGGACCATAATCCTTTCTATGCACCGCCAGGAACTTTGTGCTCCCCACTCCCTCCACGATTGAACTATCATTCTTGCATGCACCGCAAGGAACTATGTGCTCCCCAGTCCCTCCACGATTGAAACATCATCCTTGCTATGCACCATAAGGAACTTTGTGCTCTCCACTCCCTCCACGATGGGACCATCATCCTTGCTCTGCACCGCAAGGAACTTTGTGCTCCCAACTCCCTCCATGATGGGACCATCATCCTTGCTATGCATTTCAAGGAACTTTGTGCTCCACTCTCCGTCCCAGATGGCACTATCATCCTTTCTATGCACCGCAAGGAACTTTGTGCTCCCCACTCCCTCCACGATGGGAGCATCATCCTTTCTATGCACCTCAAAGAACTTTATGCTCCACACTCCCTCCACGATGGGACCATCATCCTTGGTATGCATCGCAAGGAACTTTGTGCACCCACTCTCTCCACAATGGGACAATCGTCCTTGCTATGCACCGCAAGGAACTTTGTGAACCGCACTCCCTCCACGATGCGACCAACATCCTTGCTCTGCTCCGCAAGGAACTTTGTGCTCCCCACTCACTCCACGATGGGCCCATCATCCTTGCTATGCACTGCAAGGAACTTTGTATTCCACACTCCCTCCACGATGGGACCATCATCCTTGCTATGCACCGCAAAGAACTTTCTGCTCCCCACACCCTCCACGATGGGACCATCATCCTTGCTATGCAACGCAAGGAAGTTTGTGCACCTCACTCCCTCCACGATGGGACCATCATCCTTTCTATGCACCGCAAGGAACTTTGTGCTCCCCACTCCCTCCACGTTGGGACCATCATCCTTTCTATGCACCTCAAAGAACATTATGCTCCCCACACCCTCCACGATGGGACCATAATCCTTGCTCTGCACCGCAATGAACTTTGTGCTCCCCACTCCCTCCAAGATGGGACCATCATCCTTTATATGCACCTCAAAGAACTTTTTGTTCCCAACCCCCTCCACGATGGGACCATAATCCTTTCTATGCACCGCCAGGAACTTTGTGCTCCCCACTCCCTCCACGATGGAACTATCATTCTTGCATGCACCGCAAGGAACTTTGTGCTCCCCACTCCCTCCACGATGGGACCATCATTCTTGCTCTGCACCTCAAAGATCTTTGTGCTCCCGACTCCCACCACGATGGGACCATCATCCTTGTTCTGCACCGCAAGGAACTTTTTGCTCCCCACTCCCTCCACAATGGGACCATCAACCTTGCTATGCACTGCAAGGAACTGTTTGCTCCCCACTCCCACCACGATGGGACCATAATCCTTGCTATGCACCGCAAGGAACATTGTGCTCCCCGCACCCTCCACGATGGGACCATCATCCTTGCTATGCAGCGCAAGGAACTTTGTGCTCCACTCTCCGTCCCAGAAGGCACTATCATCCTTCCTATGCACCGCAAGGAACTTTGTGCTCCCCACTCCCTCCACGATGGGGCCATCATCCTTTCTATGCACCGCTAAGACCTTGTGCTCCCCACTCCCTCCACGATGGGACCATCATGCTTTCTATGCACCTCAAAGAAATTTATGCTCCACACTCCCTCCACGATGGGACCATCATCCTTGGTATGCACCGCAAGGAACTTTGTTCTCCCACACCCTCCACAATGGGACCATCGTCCTTGCTATGCACCGCAAGGAACTTTGTGCTCCACACTCCCTCCACGATGCGACCAACATCCTTTTCTGCACCACAAGGAACTTTGTGCTCCCCACTCCCTCCACGATGGGACCATCATCCTTGCTATGCACTGCAAGGAACTTTGTGCTCCACACTCCCTCCACGATGGGACCATCATCCTTGCTATGCACTCCAAGGAACTTTGTGCTCCCCACTCCCTCCACGTTGGGACCATCATCCTTTCTATGCACCTCAAAGAACATTGTGCTCCCCACTCCCTCCACGATGGGACCATCAACCTTGCTCTGCACCGCAATGAACTTTGTGTTCCCCACTCCCTCCACGATGGGACCATCATCCTTGCTATGCACTCCAAGGAACTTTGTGATCTCCACTCCCTCCACGATGGGACCATCATCCTTTCAATGCACCTGTAAGAAAATTTGTGCTCCCCACTCCCTCCATGATGGGACCATCATCCTTTCTATGCACCTCAAAGAATTTGTCCTCCCCAATCCCTCCACGATGGGACCATCATCCTTTCTATGCACCGCCAGGAACATTGTGCTCCCCACTCCCTCCACGATGGAACCATCATTCTTGCATGCACCGCAAGGAACTTTGTGCTCCCCACTCCCTCCACGATGGGACCATCATTCTTGCCCTGCACCTCAAAGATCTTTGTGCTCCCACCTCCCTCCAAGATGGCACCATAATCCTTGCTCTGCACCGCAAGGAACTTTTTGCTCCCCACTCCCTCCACAATGGGACCATCAACCTTGCTATGCACTGCAAGGAACTGTTTGCTCCCCACTCCCACCACGATGGGAGCATAATCCTTGCTCTGCACCACAAGGAACATTGTGCTCCCCAATCCATCCACGATGGGACCATCATCCTTGCTATGCAGCGCAAGGAATTTTGTGCTCCACACTCCCTCCACGATGGGACCATCATCCTTGCTCTGCACTGCAAGGAAAATTGCGCTCCCCAGTGCCTCCACGATGGCACCATCATCCTTTGTATGCACCACATGGAAATTTGTGCTCCCCACTCCATCCACGATGGGACCATCATCCTTTCTATGCACCGCAAAGAACTTTCTGCTCCCCACACCCTCCACGATGGGACCATCATCCTTGCTATGCAACGCAAGGAAGTTTGTGCTCCTCACTCCCTCCACGATGGGACCATCATCCTTTCTATGCACCGCAAGGAACTTTGTGCTCCCCACTCCCTCCACGTTGGGACCATCATCCTTTCTATGCACCTCAAAGAACATTATGCTCCCCACACCCTCCACGATGGGACCATAATCCTTGCTCTGCACCGCAATGAACTTTGTGCTCCCCACTCCCTCCACGATGGGACCATCATCCTTTATATGCACCTCAAAGAACTTTTTGTTCCCAACCCCCTCCACGATGGGACCATAATCCTTTCTATGCACCGCCAGGAACTTTGTGCTCCCCACTCCCTCCACGATTGAACTATCATTCTTGCATGCACCGCAAGGAAGTTTGTGCTCCCCAGTCCCTCCACGATTGAAACATCATCCTTGCTATGCACCATAAGGAACTTTGTGCTCTCCACTCCCTCCACGATGGGACCATCATCGTTTCTATGCACCTCAAAGAACTTTGTGTACCCCACTCCCTCCACGATGGGACCATCATACTTTCTATGCACCGCCAGGAACTTTGTGCTCCTTTCTCCCTCCACGATGGGACCATCATCCTTGCTATGCAAAGCAAGGAACTTTGTGCTCCACACTCACTCCACGATGGGACCATCATCCTTGCTATGCACCGCAAAGAACTTTGTGCTCCCCACTCCCTCCACGATGGGACCATCATCCTTGCTATACACAGCAAGGAACTTTGTGCTCCCCACTCCCTCCACGTTGGGACCATCATCCTTTCTATGCACCTGTAAGAAGATTTGTGCTCCGACTTCCTCCATGATGGGACCATCATCCTTTCTATGCACCTAAAAGAACTTTGTCCTCCCCACTCGCTCCACGATGGGACCATCATCCTTTCTATGCACCGCCAGGAACTTTGTGCTCCGCACTCCCTCCACGATGGGACCATCATCCTTGCTATGCACTCCAAGGAACTTTGTGCTCCCCACTCCCTCCACTATGGGACCATCACTCTCTATATGCCCCGCAAGGAACTTTATGCTCCACATTCCCTCCATGATGGGACCATCATCCTTTCAAAGCACCGCAAGGAACTTTGTGCAACCCACTCCCTCCACGAAGGAACAATCATCGTTGCTATGCACCACAAGGAACTTTGTGCTCCCCACTCCCTCCAAGATGGGACCATTATCTTTCGTATGCACCGCAAGGAACTTTGTGCTCCCCACTCCCTCCACGATGGGACCATCATCCTTGCTCTGCAACTCAAAGATCTTTGTGCTCCCCACTCCCTCCACGATGGGAACATCATCCTTGCTATGCAGCGCAAGGAATTTTGTGCTCCCCACTCCCTCCATGATGGGACCATCATCCTTTTTATGCACCTCAAAGAACTTTGTTCTCCCCACTTCCTCCACGATGGGAACATCATCCTTGCTATGAACCTCAAGGAACTTTGTGCTCTCCACTCCCACCACGATGGGACCATCATCCTTTCTATGCACCTGTAAGGAAATTTGTGCTCCCCACTCCCTCCACGATGGGACCATCATGCTTTCTGTGCACCTCAAAGAACTTTGTGTTCCCAACTCCCTCCACGATGGGACCATCATCCTTTCTATGCACCGCAAGGAACTTTGTGCTCCCCACTCCCTCCACGATGGAACCATCATTCTTGCATGCACCGCAAGGAACTTTGTGCTCCCCACTCCCTCCACGATGGGACCATCATTCTTGCTCTGCACCTCAAAGATCTTTGTGCTCCCGACTCCCTCCACGATGGGACCATCATCCTTGCTCTGCACCGCAAGGAACTTTTTGCTCCCCACTCCCTCCACAATGGGACCATCAACCTTGCTATGCACTGCAAGGAACTGTTTGCTCCCCACTCCCACCACGATGGGACCATAATCCTTGCTATGCACCGCAAGGAACATTGTGCTCCCCGCACCCTCCACGATGGGACCATCATCCTTGCTATGCAGCGCAAGGAACTTTGTGCTCCACACTCCCTCCACGATGGGACCATCATCCTTGCTCTGCACTGCAAGGAACTTTGTGCTCCCAACTCCCTCCATGATGGGACCATCATCCTTGCTATGCATTGAAAGGAACTTTGTGCTCCACTCTCCGTCCCAGATGGCACTATCATCCTTCCTATGCACCGCAAGGAACTTTGTGCTCCCCACTCCCTCCACGATGGGGCCATCATCCTTTCTATGCACCGCTAAGACCTTGTGCTCCCCACTCCCTCCACGATGGGACCATCATGCTTTCTATGCACCTCAAAGAAATTTATGCTCCACACTCCCTCCACGATGGGACCATCATCCTTGGTATGCACCTCTAAGAACTTTGTGCTCCTCACTCCCTCCACGATGGGACCATCATCCTTGCTATGCACCGCAAGGAACTTTGTGCTCCGCACTCCCTCCACGATGGGACCATCATCCTTGCTATTAACTCCAAGGAACTTTGTGCTCCCCACTCCCTCCACGATTGGACCATCATCCTTGCTATGGACAGCAAGGAACTTTGTGCTTTACACACCCTCCACGATGTGACCATCATCCTTTCTCTGCACCGCAAGAACTTTGTGCTCCCCACTCCATCCACGATGGGACCATCATACTTGCTATGCAGCGCAAGGAACTTTGTGCTCAACACTCCCTCCACGATGGGACCATCATCCTTGATATGCACTCCAAGGAACTTTGTGCTCCCCACTCCCTCCACTATGGGACCATCATTCTTTATATGCACCGCAAGGAACTTTATGCTCCACATTCCCTCCATGATGGTACCATCATCCTTTCAAAGCACCGCAAGGAACTTTGTGCTACCCACTCCCTCCACGATGGAACAATCATCGTTGCTATGCGCCACAAGGACCTTTGTGCTCCCCACTCCCTCCAAGATGGGACCATTATCCTTCGTATGCACCGCAAGGAACTTTGTGCTCTCCACTCCCTCCACGATGGGACCATCATCCTTGCTATGCACCGCAAGGAACTTTGTGCTCCCCACTCCCTCCACGATGGGACCATCATCCTTTCTATCCACCTCAAAGAACTTTGTGCTCCCCAGTCCCTCCACGATTGAAACATCATCCTTGCTATGCACCATAAGGAACTTTGTGCTCTCCACTCCCTCCACGATGGGACCATCATCGTTTCTATGCACCTCAAAGAACTTTGTGCACCCCACTCCCTCCACGATGGGACCATCATCCTTTCTATGCACCGCCAGGAACTTTGTGCTCCTTTCTCCCTCAACGATGGGACCATCATCCTTGCTATGCAAAGCAAGGAACTTTGTGCTCCACACTCACTCCACGATGGGACCATCATCCTTGCTATGCACCGCAAAGAACTTTGTGCTCCCCACTCCCTCCACGATGGGACCATCATCCTTGCTATACACAGCAAGGAACTTTGTGCTCCCCACTCCCTCCACGTTGGGACCATCATCCTTTCTATGCACCTGTAAGAAGATTTGTGCTCCGACTTCCTCCATGATGGGACCATCATCCTTTCTATGCACCTAAAAGAACTTTGTCCTCCCCACTCCCTCCACGATGGGACCATCATCCTTTCTATGCACCGCCAGGAACTTTGTGCTCCGCAGTCCCTCCACGATGGGACCATCATCCTTGCTATGCACTCCAAGGAACTTTGTGCTCCCCACTCCCTCCACTATGGGACCATCATTCTTTATATGCCCCGCAAGGAACTTTATGCTCCACATTCCCTCCATGATGGGACCATCATCCTTTCAAAGCACCGCAAGGAACTTTGTGCTACCCACTCCCTCCACGAAGGAACAATCATCGTTGCTATGCACCACAAGGAACTTTGTGCTCCCCACTCCCTCCAAGATGGGACCATTATCTTTCGTATGCACCGCAAGGAACTTTGTGCTCCCCACTCCCTCCACGATGGGACCATCATCCTTGCTCTGCAACTCAAAGATCTTTGTGCTCTCCACTCCCTCCACGATGGGACCATCATCCTTGCTATGCACCGCAAGGAACTTTGTGCTCCCCACTCCCTCCACGATGGGACCATCATCCTTTCTATCCACCTCAAAGAACTTTGTGCTCCCCAGTCCCTCCACGATTGAAACATCATCCTTGCTATGCACCATAAGGAACTTTGTGCTCTCCACTCCCTCCACGATGGGACCATCATCGTTTCTATGCACCTCAAAGAACTTTGTGCACCCCACTCCCTCCACGATGGGACCATCATCCTTTCTATGCACCGCCAGGAACTTTGTGCTCCTTTCTCCCTCAACGATGGGACCATCATCCTTGCTATGCAAAGCAAGGAACTTTGTGCTCCACACTCACTCCACGATGGGACCATCATCCTTGCTATGCACCGCAAAGAACTTTGTGCTCCCCACTCCCTCCACGATGGGACCATCATCCTTGCTATACACAGCAAGGAACTTTGTGCTCCCCACTCCCTCCACGTTGGGACCATCATCCTTTCTATGCACCTGTAAGAAGATTTGTGCTCCGACTTCCTCCATGATGGGACCATCATCCTTTCTATGCACCTAAAAGAACTTTGTGCTCCCCACTCCCTCCACGATGGGACCATCATCCTTTCTATGCACCGCCAGGAACTTTGTGCTCCGCAGTCCCTCCACGATGGGACCATCATCCTTGCTATGCACTCCAAGGAACTTTGTGCTCCCCACTCCCTCCACTATGGGACCATCATTCTTTATATGCCCCGCAAGGAACTTTATGCTCCACATTCCCTCCATGATGGGACCATCATCCTTTCAAAGCACCGCAAGGAACTTTGTGCTACCCACTCCCTCCACGAAGGAACAATCATCGTTGCTATGCACCACAAGGAACTTTGTGCTCCCCACTCCCTCCAAGATGGGACCATTATCTTTCGTATGCACCGCAAGGAACTTTGTGCTCCCCACTCCCTCCACGATGGGACCATCATCCTTGCTCTGCAACTCAAAGATCTTTGTGCTCCCCACTCCCTCCACGATGGGAACATCATCCTTGCTATGCAGCGCAAGGAATTTTGTGCTCCCCACTCCCTCCATGATGGGACCATCATCCTTTTTATGCACCTCAAAGAACTTTGTTCTCCCCACTTCCTCCACGATGGGAACATCATCCTTGCTATGAACCTCAAGGAACTTTGTGCTCTCCACTCCCACCACGATGGGACCATCATCCTTTCTATGCACCTGTAAGGAAATTTGTGCTCCCCACTCCCTCCACGATGGGACCATCATGCTTTCTGTGCACCTCAAAGAACTTTGTGTTCCCAACTCCCTCCACGATGGGACCATCATCCTTTCTATGCACCGCAAGGAACTTTGTGCTCCCCACTCCCTCCACGATGGAACCATCATTCTTGCATGCACCGCAAGGAACTTTGTGCTCCCCACTCCCTCCACGATGGGACCATCATTCTTGCTCTGCACCTCAAAGATCTTTGTGCTCCCGACTCCCTCCACGATGGGACCATCATCCTTGCTCTGCACCGCAAGGAACTTTTTGCTCCCCACTCCCTCCACAATGGGACCATCAACCTTGCTATGCACTGCAAGGAACTGTTTGCTCCCCACTCCCACCAGATGGGACCATAATCCTTGCTATGCACCGCAAGGAACATTGTGCTCCCCGCACCCTCCACGATGGGACCATCATCCTTGCTATGCAGCGGAAGGAACTTTGTGCTCCACACTCCCTCCACGATGGGACCATCATCCTTGCTCTGCACTGCAAGGAACTTTGTGCTCCCAACTCCCTCCATGATGGGACCATCATCCTTGCTATGCATTGAAAGGAACTTTGTGCTCCACTCTCCGTCCCAGATGGCACTATCATCCTTCCTATGCACCGCAAGGAACTTTGTGCTCCCCACTCCCTCCACGATGGGGCCATCATCCTTTCTATGCACCGCTAAGACCTTGTGCTCCCCACTCCCTCCACGATGGGACCATCATGCTTTCTATGCACCTCAAAGAAATTTATGCTCCACACTCCCTCCACGATGGGACCATCATCCTTTGTATGCACCGCAAGGAACTTTGTTCTTCCACTCCCTCCATAATGGGACCATCGTCCTTGCTATGCACCGCAAGGAACTTTGTGCTCCACACTCCCTCCACGATGCGACCAACATCCTTTTCTGCACCACAAGGAACTTTGTGCTCCCCACTCCCTCCACGATGGGACCATCATCCTTGCTATGCACTGCAAGGAACTTTGTGCTCCACACTCCCTCCACGATGGGACCATCATCCTTGCTATGCACTCCAAGGAACTTTGTGCTCCCCACTCCCTCCACGTTGGGACCATCATCCTTTCTATGCACCACAAAGAATATTGTGCTCCCCACTCCCTCCACGATGGGACCATCAACCTTGCTCTGCACCGCAATGAACTTTGTGTTCCCCACTCCCTCCACGATGGGACCATCATCCTTGCTATGCACTCCAAGGAACTTTGTGCTCTCCACTCCCTCCACGATGGGACCATCATCCTTTCAATGCACCTGTAAGAAAATTTGTGCTCCCCACTCCCTCCATGATGGGACCATCATCCTTTCTATGCACCTCAAAGAATTTGTCCTCCCCAATCCCTCCACGATGGGACCATCATCCTTTCTATGCACCGCCAGGAACATTGTGCTCCCCACTCCCTCCACGATGGAACCATCATTCTTGCATGCACCGCAAGGAACTTTGTGCTCCCCACTCCCTCCACGATGGGACCATCATTCTTGCCCTGCACCTCAAAGATCTTTGTGCTCCCACCTCCCTCCACGATGGCACCATCATCCTTGCTCTGCACCGCAAGGAACTTTTTGCTCCCCACTCCCTCCACAATGGGACCATCAACCTTGCTATGCACTGCAAGGAACTGTTTGCTCCCCACTCCCACCACGATGGGAGCATAATCCTTGCTCTGCACCACAATGAACATTGTGCTCCCCAATCCATCCACGATGGGACCATCATCCTTGCTATGCAGCGCAAGGAACTTTGTGCTCCACACTCCCTCCACGATGGGACCATCATCCTTGCTCTGCACTGCAAGGAAAATTGCGCTCCCCAGTGCCTCCACGATGGCACCATCATCCTTTGTATGCACCACATGGAAATTTGTGCTCCCCACTCCATCCACGATGGGACCATCATCCTTTCTATGCACCGCAAAGAACTTTCTGCTCCCCACACCCTCCACGATGGGACCATCATCCTTGCTATGCAACGCAAGGAAGTTTGTGCTCCTCACTCCCTCCACGATGGGACCATCATCCTTTCTATGCACCGCAAGGAACTTTGTGCTCCCCACTCCCTCCACGTTGGGACCAGCATCCTTTCTATGCACCTCAAAGAACATTATGCTCCCCACACCCTCCACGATGGGACCATGATCCTTGCTCTGCACCGCAATGAACTTTGTGCTCCCCACTCCCTCCACGATGGGACCATCATCCTTTATATGCACCTCAAAGAACTTTTTGTTCCCAACCCCCTCCACGATGGGACCATAATCCTTTCTATGCACCGCCAGGAACTTTGTGCTCCCCATTCCCTCCACGATGGAACCATCATTCTTGCATGCACCGCAAGGAACTTTGTGCTCCCCACTACCTCCACGATGGGACCATCATTCTTGCTCTGAACCTCAAAGATCTTTGTGCTCCCCACACCCTCCACGATGGGAACATCATCCTTGCTCTGCACCGCAAGGAACATTTTGCTCCCCACTCCCTCCACAATGGGACCATCAACCTTGCTATTCACTGCAAGGAACTGTTTGCTCCCCACTACCACCACGATGGGACCATAATCCTTGCTATGCACCGCAAGGAACTATCAGCTCCCCATTCCCTCCACGATGGGACCATAATCCTTGCTATGAACCACAAGGAACTTTGTGCTCCCCACTCCCTCCACGATGGGACCATCATCCTTGCTCTGCACCTCAAAGATCTTTGTGCTCCCCACTCCCTCCACGATGGGACCATCATCCTTGCTATGCACCGCAAGGAACTTTGTGCTGCCCATTCCCTCCACAATGGGACCATCATCCTTGCTATGCACTGCAAGGAACTTTTTGCTCCACACTCCCTCCACCCTGGGACCATCATCCTTGCTATGCACTGCAAGGAACTTTGTGCTCCCCACGCCCTCCTCCATGGGACAATCATCCTTGCAGTGCAGCGCAAGGAACTTTGTGCTCCCCACTCGCTCCACGATGGGAACATCATCCTTGCTATGCACCGCAAGGAACTTTGTGCTCCCCACTCCCTCCACATTCGGACCATCATCCTTGCTATGCACGGCAAGGAACTTTGTGCTCCCCACTCACTCCAAGATGGGACTATCATCCTTGCTATGCACCGCAAGGAACTTTGTGCTCCCCACTCCCTCCATGACGTGACGATCATCCTTTCTATGCACCTTAAAGAAATTTGTGCACCTCACTCCCGCCACGATGGCACCATCATCCTTGCTATGCACCACAAGGAACTATCAGCTCCCCATTCCCTCCACGATGGGACCATAATCCTTGCTATGCACCACAAGGAACTTTGTGCTCCCCACTCCCTCCACGATGGGACCATCATCCTTGCTCTGCACCTCAAAGATTTTTGTGCTGCCCACTCCCTCCACGATGGGACCATCATCCTTGCTATGCACCGCAAGGAACTTTTTGCTGCCCACTCCCTCCACAATGGGACCATCATCCTTGCTATGCACTGCAAGGAACATTTTGCTCCACACTCCCTCCACCCTGGGACCATCATCCTTGCTATGCACTGCAAGAAACTTTGTGCTCCCCACGCCCTCCTCCATGGGACAATCATCCTTGCAGTGCAGCGCAAGGAATTTTGTGCTCCCCACTCGCTCCACGATGGGAACATCATCCTTGCTATGCACCGCAAGGAACTTTGTGCTCCCCACTCCCTCCACGATGGGACCAATATCCTTGATTTGCACTGCAAGGAACTTTATGCTTCCCACTCCCTCCATGATGGGACCATACTCCTTGCTATGCAACGCAAGGAAGTTTGTGCTCCTCACTCCATCCACGATGGGACCATCATCCTTTCTATGCACCGCAAGGAACTTTGTGCTCCCCACTCCCTCCACGTTGGGACCATCATCCTTTCTATGCACCTCAAAGAACATTATGCTCCCCACACCCTCCACGATGGGACCATAATCCGTGCTCTGCACCGCAATGAACTTTGTGCTCCCCACTCCCTCCACGATGGGACCATCATCCTTTATATGCACCTCAAAGAACTTTTTGTTCCCAACCCCCTCCACGATGGGACCATAATCCTTTCTATGCACCGCCAGGAACTTTGTGCTCCCCACTCCCTCCACGATGGAACCATCATTCTTGCATGCACCGCAAGGAACTTTGTGCTCCCCACTACCTCCACGATGGGACCATCATTCTTGCTCTGAACCTCAAAGATCTTTGTGCTCCCCACACCCTCCACGATGGGAACATCATCCTTGCTCTGCACCGCAAGGAACTTTTTGCTCCACACTCCCTCCACAATGGGACCATCAACCTTGCTATTCACTGCAAGGTACTGTTTGCTCCCCACTACCACCACGATGGGACAATAATCCTTGCTATGCACCGCAAGGAACTATCAGCTCCCCATTCCCTCCACGATGGGACCATAATCCTTGCTATGAACCACAAGGAACTTTGTGCTCCCCACTCCCTCCACGATGGGACCATCATCCTTGCTCTGCACCTCAAAGATCTTTGTGCTCCCCACTCCCTCCACGATGGGACCATCATCCTTGCTATGCACCGCAAGGAACTTTGTGCTGCCCATTCCCTCCACAATGGGACCATCATCCTTGCTATGCACTGCAAGGAACTTTTTGCTCCACACTCACTCCACCCTGGGACCATCATCCTTGCTATGCACTGCAAGGAACTTTGTGCTCCCCACGCCCTCCTCCATGGGACAATCATCCTTGCAGTGCAGCGCAAGGAACTTTGTGCTCCCCACTCGCTCCACGATGGGAACATCATCCTTGCTATGCACCGCAAGGAACTTTGTGCTCCCCACTCCCTCCACATTCGGACCATCATCCTTTCTATGCACGGCAAGGAACTTTGTGCTCCCCACTCACTCCAAGATGGGACTATCATCCTTGCTATGCACCGCAAGGAACTTTGTGCTCCCCACTCCCTCCATGACGTGACGATCATCCTTTCTATGCACCTTAAAGAAATTTGTGCACCTCACTCCCGCCACGATGGCACCATCATCCTTGCTATGCACCACAAGGAACTATCAGCTCCCCATTCCCTCCACGATGGGACCATAATCCTTGCTATGCACCACAAGGAACTTTGTGCTCCCCACTCCGTCCACGATGGGACCATCATCCTTGCTCTGCACCTCAAAGATTTTTGTGCTGCCCACTCCCTCCACGATGGGACCATCATCCTTGCTATGCACCGCAAGGAACTTTTTGCTGCCCACTCCCTCCACAATGGGACCATCATCCTTGCTATGCACTGCAAGGAACATTTTGCTCCACACTCCCTCCACCCTGGGACCATCATCCTTGCTATGCACTGCAAGAAACTTTGTGCTCCCCACGCCCTCCTCCATGGGACAATCATCCTTGCAGTGCAGCGCAAGGAATTTTGTGCTCCCCACTCGCTCCACGATGGGAACATCATCCTTGCTATGCACCGCAAGGAACTTTGTGCTCCCCACTCCCTCCACGATGGGACCAATATCCTTGATTTGCACTGCAAGGAACTTTATGCTTCCCACTCCCTCCATGATGGGACCATTCTCCTTTCTATGCACCGCTAGTAACTTTGCGCTCCCCACTCCCTCCAAGATGGGACCATCATCCTTTCCAAGCACCGCAAGAAACATTGTGCTCCCCACTCACTCCATGATGGGACCATCATCCTTGCTATGCACCACAAGGAACTTTGCGATCTCCACTCCCTCCACGATGGGACCATAATCCTTTCTATGCATCTGTAAGGAAATTTGTGCTCCCCACTCCCTCCACGATGCGACCATCATCCTTGCTATGCACCGCAAGGAACTTTGTGTTCCCAACTCCCTCCACGATGGGACTATCATCCTTTCTATGCACCTTAAAGAAATTTGTGCACCTCACTCCCGCCACGATGGCACCATCATCCTTGCTATGCACCGCAAGGAACTATCAGCTCCACATTCCCTCCACGATGGGACCATAATCCTTGCTATGCACCACAAGGAACTTTGTGCTCCCCACTCCCTCCACGATGGGACCATCATCCTTGCTCTGCTCCTCAAAGATCTTTGTGCTCCCCACTCCCTCCACGATGGGACCATCATCCTTGCTATGCACCGCAAGGAACTTTGTGCTGCCCACTCCCTCCACAATGGGACCATCATCCTTGCTATGCACTGCAAGGAACTTTTTGCTCCACACTCCCTCCACCCTGGGACCATCATCCTTGCTATGCACTGCAAGGAACTTTGTGCTCCCCACGCCCTCCTCCATGGGACAATCATCCTTGCAGTGCAGCGCAAGGAACTTTGTGCTCCCCACTCGCTCCACGATGGGAACATCATCCTTGCTATGCACCGCAAGGAACTTTGTGCTCCCCACTCCCTCCACATTCGGACCATCATCCTTTCTATGCACGGCAAGGAACTTTGTGCTCCCCACTAACTCCAATATGGGACTATCATCCTTGCTATGCACCGCAAGGAACTTTGTGCTCCCCACTCCCTCCATGACGTTACGATCATCCTTTCTATGCACCTCAACAATCTTTGTGCTCCCCACTCCCACCACGATGGAACCATCATCCTTGCTATGCACCTCAAGGAACTTTGTGCTCCCTACTCCCTCCACGATTGGACAATCATCCTTGCTATGGACAGCAAGGAACTTTGTGCTCCACACACCATCGACGATGTGACCATCATCCTTTCTCTGCACCGCAAGGAACTTTGTGCTCCCCACTCCCTCCACGATGGGACCATCATCATTTCTATGCACCTCAAAGAACTTTGTGCTCCCCACTCCCTCCACGATGGGAACATCATCCTTGCTATGCACCGCAAGGAACTTTGTGCTCTCCACTCCCTCCACGATGGGACCATCATCCTTTCTATGCACTTCAAAGAACTTTGTGCTCCCCACTCCCTACACGATGGGACCATCATCCTTGCTATGCACCGCAAGGAACTTTGTGCTCCCCGCTCCCTCCACGATGGGACCAATATCCTTGCTTTGCACTGCAAATAACTTTGTGCTCCCCACTCCCTCCATGATGGGACCATCATTCTGTATATGCACCGCAAGGAACTTTATGCTTCCCACTCCCTCCATGATGGGACCATTATCCTTTCTATGCACCGCTAGGAACTTTGCGCTCCCCACTCCCTCCATGATGGGACCATCATCCTTTCTATGCACAACAATGAATTTTGCGCTCCCCACTCCCTCCACGATGCCACCATCATCCTTGCTATGCACCTCAAAGAACATTGTGCTCCCCACTCCCTCCACGATGGGACCATCATCCTTGCTATGCACCGCAAGGAACTTTGTCTTCCCCACTCCCTCCACGATGGGACCATCATCCTTTCTATGCACTTCAAAGAACTTTGTGCTCCCCACTCCCTCCACGATGGGACCATCATCCTTGCTATGCACCGCAAGGAACTTTGTGCTCCCCACTCCCTCCACGATGGGACCAATATCCTTGATTTGCACTGCAAGGAACTTTATGCTTCCCACTCCCTCCATGATGGGACCATTCTCCTTTCTATGCACCGCTAGTAACTTTGCGCTCACCACTCCCTCCATGATGGGACCATCATCCTTTCCAAGCACCGCAAGAAACATTGTGCTCCCCACTCACTCCATGATGGGACCATCATCCTTGCTATGCACCACAAGGAACTTTGCGATCTCCACTCCCTCCACGATGGGACCATAATCCTTTCTATGCATCTGTAAGGAAATTTGTGCTCCCCACTCCCTCCACGATGAGACCATCATCCTTGCTATGCACCGCAAGGAACTTTGTGTTCCCAACTCCCTCCACGATGGGACTATCATCCTTTCTATGCACCTTAAAGAAATTTGTGCACCTCACTCCCGCCACGATGGCACCATCATCCTTGCTATGCACCGCAAGGAACTATCAGCTCCCCATTCCCTCCAGGATGGGACCATAATCCTTGCTATGCACCACAAGGAAGTTTGTGCTCCCCACTCCCTCCACGATGGGACCATCATCCTTGCTCTGCACCTCAAAGATCTTTGTGCTCCCCACTCCCTCCACGATGGGACCATCATCCTTGCTATGCACCGCAAGGAACTTTGTGCTGCCCACTCCCTCCACAATGGGACCATCATCCTTGCTATGCACTGCAAGGAACTTTTTGCTCCACACTCCCTCCACCCTGGGACCATCATCCTTGCTATGCACTGCAAGGAACTTTGTGCTCCCCACGCCCTCCTCCATGGGACAATCATCCTTGCACTGCAGCGCAAGGAACTTTGTGCTCCCCACTCGCTCCACGATGGGAACATCATCCTTGCTATGCACCGCAAGGAACATTGTGCTCCCCACTCCCTCCACATTCGGACCATCATCCTTTCTATGCACGGCAAGGAACTTTGTGCTCCCCACTCACTCCAAGATGGGACTATCATCCTTGCTATGCACCGCAAGGAACTTTGTGCTCCCCACTCCCTCCATGACGTGACGATCATCCTTTCTATGCACCTCAAAAAACTTTGTGCTCCCCACTCCCACCACGATGGAACCATCATACTTGCTATGCACCTCAAGGAACTTTGTGCTCCCTACTCCCTCCACGATTGGACAATCATCCTTGCTATGGACAGCAAGGAACTTTGTGCTCCACACACCCTCGATGATGTGACCATCCTCCTTTCTCTGCACCGCAAGGAACTTTGTGCTCCCCACTCCATCCACGATTGGACCATCATCCTTGCTATGCAGCGCAAGGAACTTTGTGCTCCACGCTCCCACCACGATGGGACCATCATCCTTTCTATGCACCGCAAATAAGTTTGTGCTCCCCACACCCTCCACGATGGGACCATCATCCTTGCTATGCAACGCAAGGAAGTTTGTGCTCCTCAGTCCCTCCACGATGGGACCATCATCCTTTCTATGCACCGCAAGGAATTTGTGCTCCCCACTCCCTCCACGTTGGGACCATCATCCTTTCTATGCACCTCAAAGAACATTGTGCTTCCCACTCCCTCCACGATGGGAGCATCATCCTTGCTCTGCACCGCAATGAACTTTGTGCTCCCCACTCCCTCCACGATGGGACAATCATCCTGCTATGCACTCCAAGGAACTTTATGCTCCACACTCCCTCCATGAGGGGACCATCATCCTTTCTAAGCTCCGCAACTAACTTTGTACTCCGCACTCCCTCCACGATGGGACCATCATTCTTGCTATGCACTCCAAGGAACGTTGTGCTCCCCACTCCATCCACTATGGGACCATCATCCTTTATATGCACCGCAAGGAACTTTATGCTCCACATTCCCTCCATGATGGGACCATCATCCTTTCAAAGCACTGCAAGGAACTTTGTGCTACCCACTCCCTCCACGATGGAACAATCATCGTTGCTATGCACCACAAGGACCTTTGTGCTCCCCACTCCCTCCAAGATGGGACCATTATCCTTCGTATGCACCGCAAGGAACATTGTGCTCCCCACTCCCACCACGATGGGACCATCATCCTTGCTATGCACCGCAAGGAACATTTTGCTCCCCACACCCTCCACGATGGGACCATGATCCTTGCTATGCACCGCAAGGAACTTTGTGCACCCCACTCTCTCTACGATGGGACCATGATCCTTGTTGTGCACCGCAAGGAACTTTGTGCTCCTCACTCCTTCCACGAAGGGACCATCATCGTTTCTATGCACCTCTAAGAACTTAGTGCTCCTCACTCCCTCCACGATGGGACCATCATCCTTGCTATGCACCGCAAGGAACTTTGTGCTCCGCACTCCCTCCACGATGGGACCATCATCCTTGCTATTAACTCCAAGGAACTTTGTGCTCCCCACTCCCTCCACGATTGGACCATCATCCTTGCTATGGACAGCAAGGATCTTTGTGCTTTACACACCCTCCACGATGTGACCATCATCCTTTCTCTGCACCGCAAGAACTTTGTGCTCCCCACTCCATCCACGATGGGACCATCATCCTTGCTATGCAGCGCAAGGAACTTTGTGCTCAACACTCCCTCCACGATGGGACCATCATCCTTGATATGCACTCCAAGGAACTTTGTGCTCCCCACTCCCTCCACTATGGGACCATCATTCTTTATATGCACCGCAAGGAACTTTATGCTCCACATTCCCTCCACGATGGTACCATCATCCTTTCAAAGCACCGCAAGGAACTTTGTGCTACCCACTCCCTCCACGATGGAACAATCATCGTTGCTATGCGCCACAAGGACCTTTGTGCTCCCCACTCCCTCCAAGATGGGTCCATTATCCTTCGTATGCACCGCAAGGAACTTTGTGCTCCCCACTCCCTCCACGATGGGACCATCATCCTTGCTATGCACCGCAAGGAACTATGTGCTCCCCACTCCCTGCACGATGGGACCATCATCCTTGATGTGCACCGCAAGGAACTTTGTGCTCCCCACTCCCTCCACGATGGGACCATCATCCTTCCTATCCACCTCAAAGAACTTTGTGCTCCCCAGTCCCTCCACGATTGAAACATCATCCTTGCTATGCACCATAAGGAACTTTGTGCTCTCCACTCCCTCCACGATGGGACCATCATCGTTTCTATGCACCTCAAAGAACTTTGTGCACCCCACTCCCTCCACGATGGGACCATCATTCTTTCTATGCACCGCCAGGAACTTTGTGCTCCTTACTCCCTCCACGATGGGACCCTCATCCTTGCTATGCAAAGCAAGGAACTTTGTGCTCCACACTCACTCCACGATGGGACCATCATCCTTGCTATGCACCGCAAAGAACTTTGTGCTCCACACTCCCTCCACGATGGGACCATCATCCTTGCTATACACAGCAAGGAACTTTGTGCTCCCCACTCCCTCCACGTTGGGACCATCATCCTTTCTATGCACCTGTAAGAAGATTTGTGCTCCGACTTCCTCCATGATGGGACCATCATCCTTTCTATGCACCTCAAAGAAATTTGTCCTCCCCACTCCCTCCACGATGGGAACATCATCCTTTCTATGCACCGCCAGGAACTTTGTGCTCCGCACTCCCTCCACGATGGGACCATCATCCTTGCTATGCACTCCAAGGAACTTTGTGCTCCCCACTCCCTCCACTATGGGACCATCATTCTTTATATGCCCCGCAAGGAACTTTATGCTCCACATTCCCTCCATGATGGGACCATCATCCTTTCAAAGCACCGCAAGGAACTTTGTGCTACCCACTCCCCCCACGAAGGAACAATCATCGTTGCTATGCACCACAAGGAACTTTGTGCTCCCCACTCCCTCCAAGATGGGACCATTATCTTTCGTATGCACCGCAAGGAACTTTGTGCTCCCCACTCCCTCAACGATGGGACCATTATCCTTGCTCTGCAACTCAAAGATCTTTGTGCTCCCCACTCCCTCCACGATGGGAACATCATCCTTTCTATGCACCGCAAGGAACTTTGTGCTCCCCACTCCCTCCACGTTGGGACCATCATCCTTTCTATGCACCTCAAAGAACATTGTGCTTCCCACTCCCTCCACGATGGGAGCATCATCCTTGCTCTGCACCGCAATGAACTTTGTGCTCCCCACTCCCTCCACGATGGGACAATCATCCTGCTATGCACTCCAAGGAACTTTATGCTCCACACTCCCTCCATGAGGGGACCATCATCCTTTCTAAGCACCGCAACTAACTTTGTGCTCCGCACTCCCTCCACGATGGGACCATCATTCTTGCTATGCACTCCAAGGAACGTTGTGCTCCCCACTCCATCCACTATGGGACCATCATCCTTTATATGCACCGCAAGGAACTTTGTGCTCCCCACTCCCTCCACGATGGAACCATCATTCTTGCATGCACCGCAAGGAACTTTGTGCTCCCCACTCCCTCCACGATGGGACCATCATTCTTGATCTGCACCTCAAAGATCTTTGTGCTCCCGACTCCCTCCACGATGGGACCATCATCCTTGCTCTGCACCGCAAGGAACTTTTTGCTCCCCACTCACTCCACAATGGGACCATCAACCTTGCTATGCACCGCAAGGAACTTTGTGCTCCCCACTCCCTCCACATTCGGACCATCATCCTTTCTATGCACGGCAAGGAACTTTGTGCTCCCCGCTCCCTCCACGATGGGACCAATATCCTTGCTTTGCACTGCAAATAACTTTGTGCTCCCCACTCCCTCCATGATGGGACCATCATTCTGTATATGCACCGCAAGGAAATTTATGCTTCCCACTCCCTCCATGATGGGACCATTATCCTTTCTATGCACCGCTAGGAACTTTGCGCTCCCCACTCCCTCCATGATGGGACCATCATCCTTTCTATGCACAACAATGAATTTTGCGCTCCCCACTCCCTCCACGATGCCACCATCATCCTTGCTATGCACCTCAAAGAACATTGTGCTCCCCACTCCCTCCACGATGGGACCATCATCCTTGCTATTCACCGCAAGGTACTTTGTCTTCCCCACTCCCTCCACGATGGGACCATCATCCTTTCTATGCACTTCAAAGAACTTTGTGCTCCCCACTCCCTCCACGATGGGACCATTATCTTTCGTATGCACCGCAAGGAACTTTGTGCTCCCCACTCCCTCCACGATGGGACCATTATCCTTGCTCTGCAACTCAAAGATCTTTGTGCTCCCCACTCCCTCCACGATGGGAACATCATCCTTTCTATGCACCGCAAGGAACTTTGTGCTCCCCACTCCCTCCACGTTGGGACCATCATCCTTTCTATGCACCTCAAAGAACATTGTGCTTCCCACTCCCTCCACGATGGGAGCATCATCCTTGCTCTGCACCGCAATGAACTTTGTGCTCCCCACTCCCTCCACGATGGGACAATCATCCTGCTATGCACTCCAAGGAACTTTATGCTCACACTCCCTCCATGAGGGGACCATCATCCTTTCTAAGCACCGCAACTAACTTTGTACTCCGCACTCCCTCCACGATGGGACCATCATTCTTGCTATGCACTCCAAGGAACGTTGTGCTCCCCACTCCATCCACTATGGGACCATCATCCTTTATATGCACCGCAAGGAACTTTGTGCTCCCCACTCCCTCCACGATGGAACCATCATTCTTGCATGCACCGCAAGGAACTTTGTGCTCCCCACTCCCTCCACGATGGGACCATCATTCTTGCTCTGCACCTCAAAGATCTTTGTGCTCCCGACTCCCTCCACGATGGGACCATCATCCTTGCTCTGCACCGCAAGGAACTTTTTGCTCCCCACTCCCTCCACAATGGGACCATCAACCTTGCTATGCACTGCAAGGAACTGTTTGCTCCCCACTCCCACCACGATGGGACCATAATCCTTGCTATGCACCGCAAGGAACATTGTGCTCCCCGCACCCTCCACGATGGGACCATCATCCTTGCTATGCAGCGCAAGGAACTTTGTGCTCCACTCTCCGTCCCAGATGGCACTATCATCCTTCCTATGCACCGCAAGGAACTTTGTGCTCCCCACTCCCTCCACGATGGGGCCATCATCCTTTCTATGCACCGCTAAGACCTTGTGCTCCCCACTCCCTCCACGATGGGACCATCATGCTTTCTATGCACCTCAAAGAAATTTATGCTCCACACTCCCTCCACGATGGGACCATCATCCTTGGTATGCACCGCAAGGAACTTTGTTCTCCCACTCCCTCCACAATGGGACCATCGTCCTTGCTATGCACCGCAAGGAACTTTGTGCTCCACACTCCCTCCACGATGCGACCAACATCCTTTTCTGCACCACAAGGAACTTTGTGCTCCCCACTCCCTCCACGATGGGACCATCATCCTTGCTATGCACTGCAAGGAACTTTGTGCTCCACACTCCCTCCACGATGGGACCATCATCCTTGCTATGCACTCCAAGGAACTTTGTGCTCCCCACTCCCTCCACGTTGGGACCATCATCCTTTCTATGCACCTCAAAGAACATTGTGCTCCCCACTCCCTCCACGATGGGACCATCATCCTTGCTGTGCACTCCAAGGAACTTTGTGCTCTCCACTCCATCCACGATGGGACCATCATCCTTTCAATGCACCTGTAAGAAAATTTGTGCTCCCCACTCCCTCCATGATGGGACCATCATCCTTTCTATGCACCTCAAAGAATTTGTCCTCCCCAGTGCCTCCACGATGGCACCATCATCCTTTGTATGCACCACATGGAAATTTGTGCTCCCCACTCCATCCACGATGGGACCATTATACTTTCTATGCACTGCAAAGAACTTTCTGCTCCCCACACCCTCCACGATGGGACCATCATCCTTGCTATGCAACGCAAGGAAGTTTGTGCTCCTCACTCCCTCCACGATGGGACCATCATCCTTTCTATGCACCGCAAGGAACTTTGTGCTCCCCACTCCCTCCACGTTGGGACCATCATCCTTTCTATGCACCTCAAAGAACATTATGCTCCCCACACCCTCCACGATGGGACCATAATCCTTGCTCTGCACCGCAATGAACTTTGTGCTCCCCACTCCCTCCACGATGGGACCATCATCCTTTATATGCACCTCAAAGAAATTTTTGTTCCCAACCCCCTCCACGATGGGACCATAATCCTTGCTATGCACCACAAGGAACTTTGTGCTCCCCACTCCATCCAAGATGGGACCATCATCCTTGCTATGCACCGCCAGGAACTTTGTGCTCCCCACTCCCTCCACGATGGAACTATCATTCTTGCATGCACCGCAAGGAACTTTGTGCTCCCCACTACCTCCACGATGGGACCATCATTCTTGCTCTGAACCTCAAAGATCTTTGTGCTCCCCACACCCTCCACGATGGGAACATCATCCTTGCTCTGCACCGCAAGGAACTTTTTGCTCCCCACTCCCTCCACAATGGGACCATCAACCTTGCTATTCACTGCAAGGAACTGTTTGCTCCCCACTACCACCACGATGGGACCATAATCCTTGCTATGCACCGCAAGGAACATTGTGCTCCCCACACCCTCCACGATGGGACCATGGTCCTTGTTATGCACCGCAAGGAACTTTGTGCTACCCACTCCTTCCACGATGGGACCATCATCCTTTCTATGCACCTCTAAGATCTTTGTGCTCCCCACTCCCTCCACGATGGGACCATCTTCTTTGTTCTGCACCGTAAGGAACTTTTTGCTCCCCACTCCCTCCACAATGGGACCATCAACCTTGCTATGCACTGCAAGGAACTGTTTGCTCCCCACTCCCACCACGATGGGACCATAATCCTTGCTATGCACCGCAAGGAACATTGTGCTCCCCACACCCTCCACGATGGGACCATCATCCTTGCTATACAGCGCAAGGAACTTTGTGCTCCACACTCCCTCCACGATGGGACCATCATCCTTGCTCTGCACCGCAAGGAACTTTGTGCTCCCAACTCTCTCCATGATGGGACGATCATCCTTGCTATGCACTGCAAGGAACTTTGTGCTCCACACTCCGTCCCAGATGGCACTATCATCCTTTCTATGCACCGCAAGGAACTTTGTGATCCCCACTCCCTCCACGATGGAACCATCATCCTTTCTATGCACCGCTAAGACCTTGTGCTCCCCACTCCCTCCACGATGGGACCATCATGCTTTCTATGCACCTCAAAGAACTTTATGCTCCACACTCCCTCCACGATGGGACCATCATCCTTGCTATGCATCGCAAGGAACTTTGTGCTCCCACTCTCTCCACAATGGGACCATCGTCTTTGCTATGCACCGCAAGGAACTTTGTGCTCCGCACTCCCTCCACGATGCGACCAACATCCTTGCTCTGCACCGCAAGGAACTTTGTGCTCCCCACTCACTCCACGATGGGACCATCATCCTTGTTATGCACTGCAAGGAACTTTGTGCTCCACACTCCCTCCACGATGGGACCATCATCATTGCTCTGCACCTCAAAGATCTTTGTGCTCCCCACTCCCTCCACGATGGGACCATCATCCTTGCTATGCACCGCAAGAACTTTGTATTCCACACTCCCTCCACGATGGGAACATCATCCTTGCTATGCACCACAAGGAACTTTGTGCTCCCCACTCCATCCAAGATGGGACCATCATCCTTGCTATGCAGCGCAAGGAACTTTGTGCTCCACACTGCCTCCACGATGGGACCATCATCCTTGATCTGCACTGCAAGGAACATTTCGCTCCCCACTGCCTCCACGATGGCACCATCATCCTTTCTATGCACCACAAGGAAATTTGTGCTCCGTACTCCATCCACGATGGGAACATCATCCTTTCTTTGCACCGCAAATACTTAGTGCTCCCCACAGCATCCACGATGGGACCATCATCCTTGCTATGCCACGCAAGGAACTTTGTGCTCCTCACTCCCTCCACGATGGGACCATCATCCTTTCTATGCACTCAAAGAACTTTGTCCACCCACTCCCTCCACGATGGGACGATCATCCTTTCTATGCACCTCCAGAAACTTTGTGCTCCCTACTCCCTCCACGATGGGACCATCATCCTTGCTATGCAAAGCAAGGAACTTTGTGCTCCACACTCCCTCCACGATGGGACCATCATCCTTGCTATGCACCGCAAGGAACTTTGTGCTCACCACTCCCTCCACGTTGGGACCATCATCCTTTCTATGCACCTCAAAGAACATTGTGCTCCCCACTCCCTCCACGATGGGACCATCATCAATGCTCTGCACCGCAATGAACTTTGTGCACCCCACTCCCTCCTCGATTGGACCATCATCCTTTCTATGCACTTCAAAGAACTTTATGCTCCCCACTCCCTCCACGATGGGACCATCATCCTTGCTAAGCACCGCAAGGAACTTTGTGCTCCGCACTCCCTCCACGATGGGACCATCATCCTTGCTATGCATTCCAAGGAACTTTGTGCTCCCCACTCCCTCCACTATGGGACCATCATTCTTTATATGCACCGCAATGAACTTTATGCTCCACATTCCCTCCATGATGGGACCATCATCCTTTCAAAGCACCGCAAGGAACTTT
Source organism: Narcine bancroftii (assembly GCF_036971445.1). NCBI lineage: Eukaryota > Metazoa > Chordata > Chondrichthyes > Torpediniformes > Narcinidae > Narcine > Narcine bancroftii. Next base: position 75,710,345 of record NC_091474.1, read on the forward strand.
GTGCTACCCACTCCCTCCACGAAGGAACAATCATCGTTGCTATGCACCACAAGGACCTTTGTGCACCCCACTCCCTCCAAGATGGGACCATTATCTTTCGTATGCACCGCAAGGAACTTTGTGCTCCCCACTCCCTCCACGATGGGACCATCATCCTTGCACTGCACCTCAAAGATCTTTGTGCTCCCCACTCCCTCCACGATGGGAACATCATCCTTGCTATGCACCGCAAGGAATTTTGTGCTCCCCACTCCCTCCACGATGGGGCCATCATCCTTTTTATGCACCTCAAAGAACTTTGTGCTCCCCACTCCCTCCACGATGGGAACATCATCCTTGCTATGAACCTCATGGAACTTTGTGCTCTGCACTGCCTCCACGATGGGACCATCATCCTTGATCTGCACTGCAAGGAACATTTCGCTCCCCACTGCCTCCACGATGGCACCATCATCCTTTCTATGCACCACAAGGAAATTTGTGCTCCGTACTCCATCCACGATGGGAACATCATCCTTTCTTTGCACCGCAAATACTTAGTGCTCCCCACAGCATCCACGATGGGACCATCATCCTTGCTATGCCACGCAAGGAACTTTGTGCTCCTCACTCCCTCCACGATGGGACCATCATCCTTTCTATGCACTCAAAGAACTTTGTCCACCCACTCCCTCCACGATGGGACGATCATCCTTTCTATGCACCTCCAGAAACTTTGTGCTCCCTACTCCCTCCACGATGGGACCATCATCCTTGCTATGCAAAGCAAGGAACTTTGTGCTCCACACTCCCTCCACGATGGGACCATCATCCTTGCTATGCACCGCAAGGAACATTTTGCTCCCCACACCCTCCACGATGGGACCATGATCCTTGCTATGCACCGCAAGGAACTTTGTGCACCCCACTCTCTCTACGATGGGACCATGATCCTTGTTGTGCACCGCAAGGAACTTTGTGCTCCTCACTCCTTCCACGAAGGGACCATCATCGTTTCTATGCACCTCTAAGAACTTAGTGCTCCTCACTCCCTCCACGATGGGACCATCATCCTTGCTATGCACCGCAAGGAACTTTGTGCTCCGCACTCCCTCCACGATGGGACCATCATCCTTGCTATTAACTCCAAGGAACTTTGTGCTCCCCACTCCCTCCACGATTGGACCATCATCCTTGCTATGGACAGCAAGGATCTTTGTGCTTTACACACCCTCCACGATGTGACCATCATCCTTTCTCTGCACCGCAAGAACTTTGTGCTCCCCACTCCATCCACGATGGGACCATCATCCTTGCTATGCAGCGCAAGGAACTTTGTGCTCAACACTCCCTCCACGATGGGACCATCATCCTTGATATGCACTCCAAGGAACTTTGTGCTCCCCACTCCCTCCACTATGGGACCATCATTCTTTATATGCACCGCAAGGAACTTTATGCTCCACATTCCCTCCACGATGGTACCATCATCCTTTCAAAGCACCGCAAGGAACTTTGTGCTACCCACTCCCTCCACGATGGAACAATCATCGTTGCTATGCGCCACAAGGACCTTTGTGCTCCCCACTCCCTCCAAGATGGGTCCATTATCCTTCGTATGCACCGCAAGGAACTTTGTGCTCCCCACTCCCTCCACGATGGGACCATCATCCTTGCTATGCACCGCAAGGAACTATGTGCTCCCCACTCCCTGCACGATGGGACCATCATCCTTGATGTGCACCGCAAGGAACTTTGTGCTCCCCACTCCCTCCACGATGGGACCATCATCCTTCCTATCCACCTCAAAGAACTTTGTGCTCCCCAGTCCCTCCACGATTGAAACATCATCCTTGCTATGCACCATAAGGAACTTTGTGCTCTCCACTCCCTCCACGATGGGACCATCATCGTTTCTATGCACCTCAAAGAACTTTGTGCACCCCACTCCCTCCACGATGGGACCATCATTCTTTCTATGCACCGCCAGGAACTTTGTGCTCCTTACTCCCTCCACGATGGGACCCTCATCCTTGCTATGCAAAGCAAGGAACTTTGTGCTCCACACTCACTCCACGATGGGACCATCATCCTTGCTATGCACCGCAAAGAACTTTGTGCTCCACACTCCCTCCACGATGGGACCATCATCCTTGCTATACACAGCAAGGAACTTTGTGCTCCCCACTCCCTCCAAGATGGGACCATTATCTTTCGTATGCACCGCAAGGAACTTTGTGCTCCCCACTCCCTCAACGATGGGACCATTATCCTTGCTCTGCAACTCAAAGATCTTTGTGCTCCCCACTCCCTCCACGATGGGAACATCATCCTTTCTATGCACCGCAAGGAACTTTGTGCTCCCCACTCCCTCCACGTTGGGACCATCATCCTTTCTATGCACCTCAAAGAACATTGTGCTTCCCACTCCCTCCACGATGGGAGCATCATCCTTGCTCTGCACCGCAATGAACTTTGTGCTCCCCACTCCCTCCACGATGGGACAATCATCCTGCTATGCACTCCAAGGAACTTTATGCTCCACACTCCCTCCATGAGGGGACCATCATCCTTTCTAAGCACCGCAACTAACTTTGTGCTCCGCACTCCCTCCACGATGGGACCATCATTCTTGCTATGCACTCCAAGGAACGTTGTGCTCCCCACTCCATCCACTATGGGACCATCATCCTTTATATGCACCGCAAGGAACTTTGTGCTCCCCACTCCCTCCACGATGGAACCATCATTCTTGCATGCACCGCAAGGAACTTTGTGCTCCCCACTCCCTCCACGATGGGACCATCATTCTTGATCTGCACCTCAAAGATCTTTGTGCTCCCGACTCCCTCCACGATGGGACCATCATCCTTGCTCTGCACCGCAAGGAACTTTTTGCTCCCCACTCACTCCACAATGGGACCATCAACCTTGCTATGCACCGCAAGGAACTTTGTGCTCCCCACTCCCTCCACATTCGGACCATCATCCTTTCTATGCACGGCAAGGAACTTTGTGCTCCCCGCTCCCTCCACGATGGGACCAATATCCTTGCTTTGCACTGCAAATAACTTTGTGCTCCCCACTCCCTCCATGATGGGACCATCATTCTGTATATGCACCGCAAGGAAATTTATGCTTCCCACTCCCTCCATGATGGGACCATTATCCTTTCTATGCACCGCTAGGAACTTTGCGCTCCCCACTCCCTCCATGATGGGACCATCATCCTTTCTATGCACAACAATGAATTTTGCGCTCCCCACTCCCTCCACGATGCCACCATCATCCTTGCTATGCACCTCAAAGAACATTGTGCTCCCCACTCCCTCCACGATGGGACCATCATCCTTGCTATTCACCGCAAGGTACTTTGTCTTCCCCACTCCCTCCACGATGGGACCATCATCCTTTCTATGCACTTCAAAGAACTTTGTGCTCCCCACTCCCTCCACGATGGGACCATTATCTTTCGTATGCACCGCAAGGAACTTTGTGCTCCCCACTCCCTCCACGATGGGACCATTATCCTTGCTCTGCAACTCAAAGATCTTTGTGCTCCCCACTCCCTCCACGATGGGAACATCATCCTTTCTATGCACCGCAAGGAACTTTGTGCTCCCCACTCCCTCCACGTTGGGACCATCATCCTTTCTATGCACCTCAAAGAACATTGTGCTTCCCACTCCCTCCACGATGGGAGCATCATCCTTGCTCTGCACCGCAATGAACTTTGTGCTCCCCACTCCCTCCACGATGGGACAATCATCCTGCTATGCACTCCAAGGAACTTTATGCTCACACTCCCTCCATGAGGGGACCATCATCCTTTCTAAGCACCGCAACTAACTTTGTACTCCGCACTCCCTCCACGATGGGACCATCATTCTTGCTATGCACTCCAAGGAACGTTGTGCTCCCCACTCCATCCACTATGGGACCATCATCCTTTATATGCACCGCAAGGAACTTTGTGCTCCCCACTCCCTCCACGATGGAACCATCATTCTTGCATGCACCGCAAGGAACTTTGTGCTCCCCACTCCCTCCACGATGGGACCATCATTCTTGCTCTGCACCTCAAAGATCTTTGTGCTCCCGACTCCCTCCACGATGGGACCATCATCCTTGCTCTGCACCGCAAGGAACTTTTTGTCCCCACTCCCTCCACAATGGGACCATCAACCTTGCTATGCACTGCAAGGAACTGTTTGCTCCCCACTCCCACCACGATGGGACCATAATCCTTGCTATGCACCGCAAGGAACATTGTGCTCCCCGCACCCTCCACGATGGGACCATCATCCTTGCTATGCAGCGCAAGGAACTTTGTGCTCCACTCTCCGTCCCAGATGGCACTATCATCCTTCCTATGCACCGCAAGGAACTTTGTGCTCCCCACTCCCTCCACGATGGGGCCATCATCCTTTCTATGCACCGCTAAGACCTTGTGCTCCCCACTCCCTCCACGATGGGACCATCATGCTTTCTATGCACCTCAAAGAAATTTATGCTCCACACTCCCTCCACGATGGGACCATCATCCTTGGTATGCACCGCAAGGAACTTTGTTCTCCCACTCCCTCCACAATGGGACCATCGTCCTTGCTATGCACCGCAAGGAACTTTGTGCTCCACACTCCCTCCACGATGCGACCAACATCCTTTTCTGCACCACAAGGAACTTTGTGCTCCCCACTCCCTCCACGATGGGACCATCATCCTTGCTATGCACTGCAAGGAACTTTGTGCTCCACACTCCCTCCACGATGGGACCATCATCCTTGCTATGCACTCCAAGGAACTTTGTGCTCCCCACTCCCTCCACGTTGGGACCATCATCCTTTCTATGCACCTCAAAGAACATTGTGCTCCCCACTCCCTCCACGATGGGACCATCATCCTTGCTGTGCACTCCAAGGAACTTTGTGCTCTCCACTCCATCCACGATGGGACCATCATCCTTTCAATGCACCTGTAAGAAAATTTGTGCTCCCCACTCCCTCCATGATGGGACCATCATCCTTTCTATGCACCTCAAAGAATTTGTCCTCCCCAGTGCCTCCACGATGGCACCATCATCCTTTGTATGCACCACATGGAAATTTGTGCTCCCCACTCCATCCACGATGGGACCATTATACTTTCTATGCACTGCAAAGAACTTTCTGCTCCCCACACCCTCCACGATGGGACCATCATCCTTGCTATGCAACGCAAGGAAGTTTGTGCTCCTCACTCCCTCCACGATGGGACCATCATCCTTTCTATGCACCGCAAGGAACTTTGTGCTCCCCACTCCCTCCACGTTGGGACCATCATCCTTTCTATGCACCTCAAAGAACATTATGCTCCCCACACCCTCCACGATGGGACCATAATCCTTGCTCTGCACCGCAATGAACTTTGTGCTCCCCACTCCCTCCACGATGGGACCATCATCCTTTATATGCACCTCAAAGAAATTTTTGTTCCCAACCCCCTCCACGATGGGACCATAATCCTTGCTATGCACCACAAGGAACTTTGTGCTCCCCACTCCATCCAAGATGGGACCATCATCCTTGCTATGCACCGCCAGGAACTTTGTGCTCCCCACTCCCTCCACGATGGAACTATCATTCTTGCATGCACCGCAAGGAACTTTGTGCTCCCCACTACCTCCACGATGGGACCATCATTCTTGCTCTGAACCTCAAAGATCTTTGTGCTCCCCACACCCTCCACGATGGGAACATCATCCTTGCTCTGCACCGCAAGGAACTTTTTGCTCCCCACTCCCTCCACAATGGGACCATCAACCTTGCTATTCACTGCAAGGAACTGTTTGCTCCCCACTACCACCACGATGGGACCATAATCCTTGCTATGCACCGCAAGGAACATTGTGCTCCCCACACCCTCCACGATGGGACCATGGTCCTTGTTATGCACCGCAAGGAACTTTGTGCTACCCACTCCTTCCACGATGGGACCATCATCCTTTCTATGCACCTCTAAGATCTTTGTGCTCCCCACTCCCTCCACGATGGGACCATCTTCTTTGTTCTGCACCGTAAGGAACTTTTTGCTCCCCACTCCCTCCACAATGGGACCATCAACCTTGCTATGCACTGCAAGGAACTGTTTGCTCCCCACTCCCACCACGATGGGACCATAATCCTTGCTATGCACCGCAAGGAACATTGTGCTCCCCACACCCTCCACGATGGGACCATCATCCTTGCTATACAGCGCAAGGAACTTTGTGCTCCACACTCCCTCCACGATGGGACCATCATCCTTGCTCTGCACCGCAAGGAACTTTGTGCTCCCAACTCTCTCCATGATGGGACGATCATCCTTTCTATGCACCGCAAGGAACTTTGTGATCCCCACTCCCTCCACGATGGAACCATCATCCTTTCTATGCACCGCTAAGACCTTGTGCTCCCCACTCCCTCCACGATGGGACCATCATGCTTTCTATGCACCTCAAAGAACTTTATGCTCCACACTCCCTCCACGATGGGACCATCATCCTTGCTATGCATCGCAAGGAACTTTGTGCTCCCACTCTCTCCACAATGGGACCATCGTCTTTGCTATGCACCGCAAGGAACTTTGTGCTCCGCACTCCCTCCACGATGCGACCAACATCCTTGCTCTGCACCGCAAGGAACTTTGTGCTCCCCACTCACTCCACGATGGGACCATCATCCTTGTTATGCACTGCAAGGAACTTTGTGCTCCACACTCCCTCCACGATGGGACCATCATCATTGCTCTGCACCTCAAAGATCTTTGTGCTCCCCACTCCCTCCACGATGGGACCATCATCCTTGCTATGCACCGCAAGAACTTTGTATTCCACACTCCCTCCACGATGGGAACATCATCCTTGCTATGCACCACAAGGAACTTTGTGCTCCCCACTCCATCCAAGATGGGACCATCATCCTTGCTATGCAGCGCAAGGAACTTTGTGCTCCACACTGCCTCCACGATGGGACCATCATCCTTGATCTGCACTGCAAGGAACATTTCGCTCCCCACTGCCTCCACGATGGCACCATCATCCTTTCTATGCACCACAAGGAAATTTGTGCTCCGTACTCCATCCACGATGGGAACATCATCCTTTCTTTGCACCGCAAATACTTAGTGCTCCCCACAGCATCCACGATGGGACCATCATCCTTGCTATGCCACGCAAGGAACTTTGTGCTCCTCACTCCCTCCACGATGGGACCATCATCCTTTCTATGCACTCAAAGAACTTTGTCCACCCACTCCCTCCACGATGGGACGATCATCCTTTCTATGCACCTCCAGAAACTTTGTGCTCCCTACTCCCTCCACGATGGGACCATCATCCTTGCTATGCAAAGCAAGGAACTTTGTGCTCCACACTCCCTCCACGATGGGACCATCATCCTTGCTATGCACCGCAAGGAACTTTGTGCTCACCACTCCCTCCACGTTGGGACCATCATCCTTTCTATGCACCTCAAAGAACATTGTGCTCCCCACTCCCTCCACGATGGGACCATCATCAATGCTCTGCACCGCAATGAACTTTGTGCACCCCACTCCCTCCTCGATTGGACCATCATCCTTTCTATGCACTTCAAAGAACTTTATGCTCCCCACTCCCTCCACGATGGGACCATCATCCTTGCTAAGCACCGCAAGGAACTTTGTGCTCCGCACTCCCTCCACGATGGGACCATCATCCTTGCTATGCATTCCAAGGAACTTTGTGCTCCCCACTCCCTCCACTATGGGACCATCATTCTTTATATGCACCGCAATGAACTTTATGCTCCACATTCCCTCCATGATGGGACCATCATCCTTTCAAAGCACCGCAAGGAACTTTGTGCTACCCACTCCCTCCACGAAGGAACAATCATCGTTGCTATGCACCACAAGGACCTTTGTGCACCCCACTCCCTCCAAGATGGGACCATTATCTTTCGTATGCACCGCAAGGAACTTTGTGCTCCCCACTCCCTCCACGATGGGACCATCATCCTTGCACTGCACCTCAAAGATCTTTGTGCTCCCCACTCCCTCCACGATGGGAACATCATCCTTGCTATGCACCGCAAGGAATTTTGTGCTCCCCACTCCCTCCACGATGGGGCCATCATCCTTTTTATGCACCTCAAAGAACTTTGTGCTCCCCACTCCCTCCACGATGGGAACATCATCCTTGCTATGAACCTCATGGAACTTTGTGCTCTGCACTGCCTCCACGATGGGACCATCATCCTTGATCTGCACTGCAAGGAACATTTCGCTCCCCACTGCCTCCACGATGGCACCATCATCCTTTCTATGCACCACAAGGAAATTTGTGCTCCGTACTCCATCCACGATGGGAACATCATCCTTTCTTTGCACCGCAAATACTTAGTGCTCCCCACAGCATCCACGATGGGACCATCATCCTTGCTATGCCACGCAAGGAACTTTGTGCTCCTCACTCCCTCCACGATGGGACCATCATCCTTTCTATGCACTCAAAGAACTTTGTCCACCCACTCCCTCCACGATGGGACGATCATCCTTTCTATGCACCTCCAGAAACTTTGTGCTCCCTACTCCCTCCACGATGGGACCATCATCCTTGCTATGCAAAGCAAGGAACTTTGTGCTCCACACTCCCTCCACGATGGGACCATCATCCTTGCTATGCACCGCAAGGAACTTTGTGCTCACCACTCCCTCCACGTTGGGACCATCATCCTTTCTATGCACCTCAAAGAACATTGTGCTCCCCACTCCCTCCACGATGGGACCATCATCAATGCTCTGCACCGCAATGAACTTTGTGCACCCCACTCCCTCCTCGATTGGACCATCATCCTTTCTATGCACTTCAAAGAACTTTATGCTCCCCACTCCCTCCACGATGGGACCATCATCCTTGCTAAGCACCGCAAGGAACTTTGTGCTCCGCACTCCCTCCACGATGGGACCATCATCCTTGCTATGCATTCCAAGGAACTTTGTGCTCCCCACTCCCTCCACTATGGGACCATCATTCTTTATATGCACCGCAATGAACTTTATGCTCCACATTCCCTCCATGATGGGACCATCATCCTTTCAAAGCACCGCAAGGAACTTTGTGCTACCCACTCCCTCCACGAAGGAACAATCATCGTTGCTATGCACCACAAGGACCTTTGTGCACCCCACTCCCTCCAAGATGGGACCATTATCTTTCGTATGCACCGCAAGGAACTTTGTGCTCCCCATTCCCTCCACGATGGGACCATCATCCTTGCACTGCACCTCAAAGATCTTTGTGCTCCCCACTCCCTCCACGATGGGAACATCATCCTTGCTATGCACCGCAAGGAATTTTGTGCTCCCCACTCCCTCCACGATGGGGCCATCATCCTTTTTATGCACCTCAAAGAACTTTGTGCTCCCCACTCCCTCCACGATGGGAACATCATCCTTGCTATGAACCTCATGGAACTTTGTGCTCTGCACTCCCACCACGATGGGACCATCATCCTTTCTATGCAGCTGTAAGGAAATTTGTGCTCCCCACTCCCTCCACGATGGGACCATCATGCTTTCTGTGCACCTCAAAGAACTTTGTGTTCCCAACTCCCTCCACGATGGGACCATCATCCTTTCTATGCACCGCCAGGAACTTTGTGCTCCCCACTCCCTCCACGATGGAACCATCATTCTTGCATGCACCGCAAGGAACTTTGTGCTCCACACTCCCTCCACGATGGGACCATCATTCTTGCTCTGCTCCTCAAAGATCTTTGTGCTCCACACTCCCTCCACGATGGGACCATAATCTTTCCTCTGCACCGCAAGGAACTTTTTGCTCCCCACTCCCTCCACTATGGGACCATCAACCTTGCTATGCACTGCAAGGAACAGTTTGCTCGCCACTCCCACCACGATGGGACCATAATCCTTGCTATGTACCGCAAGGAACATTGTGCTCCCCAGACCCTCCACGATGGGACCATCATCCTTGCTATGCAGCGCAAGGAACTTTGTGCTCAACACTCCCTCCACGATGGGACCATCATCCTTGCTCTGCACCGCAAGGAACTTTGTGCTCCCAACTCCCTCCATGATGGGACCATCATCCTTGCTATGCATTTCAAGGAACTTTGTGCTCCACTCTCCGTCCCAGATGGCACTATCATCCTTTCTATGCACCGCAAGGAACTTTGTGCTCCCCACTCCCTCCACGATGGGAGCATCATCCTTTCTATGCACCTCAAAGAACTTTATGGTCCACACTCCCTCCACGATGGGACCATCATCCTTGGTATGCATCGCAAGGAACTTTGTGCTCCCACTCTCTCCACAATGGGACAATCGTCCTTGCTATGCACCGCAAGGAACTTTGTGAACCGCACTCCCTCCACGATGCGACCAACATCCTTGCTCTGCTCCGCAAGGAACTTTGTGCTCCCCACTCACTCCACGATGGGCCCATCATCCTTGCTATGCACTGCAAGGAACTTTGTATTCCACACTCCCTCCACGATGGGACCATCATCCTTGCTATGCACCGCAAAGAACTTTCTGCTCCCCACACCCTCCACGATGGGACCATCATCCTTGCTATGCAACGCAAGGAAGTTTGTGCACCTCACTCCCTCCACGATGGGACCATCATCCTTTCTATGCACCGCAAGGAACTTTGTGCTCCCCAGTCCCTCCACGTTGGGACCATCATCCTTTCTATGCACCTCAAAGAACATTATGCTCCCCACACCCTCCACGATGGGACCATAATCCTTGCTCTGCACCGCAATGAACTTTGTGCTCCCCACTCCCTCCAAGATGGGACCATCATCCTTTATATGCACCTCAAAGAACTTTTTGTTCCCAACCCCCTCCACGATGGGACCATAATCCTTTCTATGCACCGCCAGGAACTTTGTGCTCCCCACTCCCTCCACGATGGAACTATCATTCTTGCATGCACCGCAAGGAACTTTGTGCTCCCCACTCCCTCCACGATGGGACCATCATTCTTGCTCTGCACCTCAAAGATCTTTGTGCTCCCGACTCCCTCCACGATGGGACCATCATCCTTGTTCTGCACCGCAAGGAACTTTTTGCTCCCCACTCCCTCCACAATGGGACCATCAACCTTGCTATGCACTGCAAGGAACTGTTTGCTCCCCACTCCCACCACGATGGGACCATAATCCTTGCTATGCACCGCAAGGAACATTGTGCTCCCCGCACCCTCCACGATGGGACCATCATCCTTGCTATGCAGCGCAAGGAACTTTGTGCTCCACTCTCCGTCCCAGAAGGCACTATCATCCTTCCTATGCACCGCAAGGAACTTTGTGCTCCCCACTCCCTCCACGATGGGGCCATCATCCTTTCTATGCACCGCTAAGACCTTGTGCTCCCCACTCCCTCCACGATGGGACCATCATGCTTTCTATGCACCTCAAAGAAATTTATGCTCCACACTCCCTCCACGATGGGACCATCATCCTTGGTATGCACCGCAAGGAACTTTGTTCTCCCACACCCTCCACAATGGGACCATCGTCCTTGCTATGCACCGCAAGGAACTTTGTGCTCCACACTCCCTCCACGATGCGACCAACATCCTTTTCTGCACCACAAGGAACTTTGTGCTCCCCACTCCCTCCACGATGGGACCATCATCCTTGCTATGCACTGCAAGGAACTTTGTGCTCCACACTCCCTCCACGATGGGACCATCATCCTTGCTATGCACTCCAAGGAACTTTGTGCTCCCCACTCCCTCCACGTTGGGACCATCATCCTTTCTATGCACCTCAAAGAACATTGTGCTCCCCACTCCCTCCACGATGGGACCATCAACCTTGCTCTGCACCGCAATGAACTTTGTGTTCCCCACTCCCTCCACGATGGGACCATCATCCTTGCTATGCACTCCAAGGAACTTTGTGCTCTCCACTCCCTCCACGATGGGACCATCATCCTTTCAATGCACCTGTAAGAAAATTTGTGCTCCCCACTCCCTCCATGATGGCACCATCATCCTTTCTATGCACCTCAAAGAATTTGTCCTCCCCAATCCCTCCACGATGGGACCATCATCCTTTCTATGCACCGCCAGGAACATTGTGCTCCCCACTCCCTCCACGATGGAACCATCATTCTTGCATGCACCGCAAGGAACTTTGTGCTCCCCACTCCCTCCACGATGGGACCATCATTCTTGCCCTGCACCTCAAAGATCTTTGTGCTCCCACCTCCCTCCAAGATGGCACCATAATCCTTGCTCTGCACCGCAAGGAACTTTTTGCTCCCCACTCCCTCCACAATGGGACCATCAACCTTGCAATGCACTGCAAGGAACTGTTTGCTCCCCACTCCCACCACGATGGGAGCATAATCCTTGCTCTGCACCACAAGGAACATTGTGCTCCCCAATCCATCCACGATGGGACCATCATCCTTGCTATGCAGCGCAAGGAATTTTGTGCTCCACACTCCCTCCACGATGGGACCATCATCCTTGCTCTGCACTGCAAGGAAAATTGCGCTCCCCAGTGCCTCCACGATGGCACCATCATCCTTTGTATGCACCACATGGAAATTTGTGCTCCCCACTCCATCCACGATGGGACCATCATCCTTTCTATGCACCGCAAAGAACTTTCTGCTCCCCACACCCTCCACGATGGGACCATCATCCTTGCTATGCAACGCAAGGAAGTTTGTGCTCCTCACTCCCTCCACGATGGGACCATCATCCTTTCTATGCACCGCAAGGAACTTTGTGCTCCCCACTCCCTCCACGTTGGGACCATCATCCTTTCTATGCACCTCAAAGAACATTATGCTCCCCACACCCTCCACGATGGGACCATAATCCTTGCTCTGCACCGCAATGAACTTTGTGCTCCCCTCTCCCTCCACGATGGGACCATCATCCTTTATATGCACCTCAAAGAACTTTTTGTTCCCAACCCCCTCCACGATGGGACCATAATCCTTTCTATGCACCGCCAGGAACTTTGTGCTCCCCACTCCCTCCACGATTGAACTATCATTCTTGCATGCACCGCAAGGAACTTTGTGCTCCCCACTACCTCCACGATGGGACCATCATTCTTGCTCTGAACCTCAAAGATCTTTGTGCTCCCCACACCCTCCACGATGGGAACATCATCCTTGCTCTGCACCGCAAGGAACTTTTTGCTCCCCACTCCCTCCACAATGGGACCATCAACCTTGCTATTCACTGCAAGGAATGTTTGCTCCCCACTACCAGCACGATGGGACCATAATCCTTGCTATGCACCGCAAGGAACATTGTGCTCCCCACACCCTCCACGATGGGACCATGGTCCTTGTTATGCACCGCAAGGAACTTTGTGCTACCCACTCCTTCCACGATGGGACCATCATCCTTTCTATGCACCTCTAAGATCTTTGTGCTCCCCACTCCATCCACGATGGGACCATCTTCTTTGTTCTGCACCGTAAGGAACTTTTTGCTCCCCACTCCCTCCACAATGGGACCATCAACCTTGCTATGCACTGCAAGGAACTGTTTGCTCCCCACTCCCACCACGATGGGACCATAATCCTTGCTATGCACCGCAAGGAACATTGTGCTCCCCACACCCTCCACGATGGGACCATCATCCTTGCTCTGCACCGCAAGGAACTTTGTGCTCCCAACTCTCTCCATGATGGGACGATCATCCTTGCTATGCACTGCAAGGAACTTTGTGCTCCACACTCCGTCCCAGATTGCACTATCATCCTTTCTATGCACCGCAAGGAACTTTGTGCTCCCCACTCCCTCCACGATGGAACCATCATCCTTTCTATGCACCGCTAAGACCTTGTGCTCCCCACTCCCTCCATGATGGGACCATCATGCTTTCTATGCACCTCAAAGAACTTTATGCTCCACACTCCCTCCACGATGGGACCATCATCCTTGCTATGCATCGCAAGGAACTTTGTGCTCCCACTCTCTCCTCAATGGGACCATCGTCTTTGCTATGCACCGCAAGGAACTTTGTGCTCCGCACTCCCTCCACGATGCGACCAACATCCTTGCTCTGCACTGCAAGGATCTTTGTGCTCCCCACTCACTCCACGATGGGACCATCATCCTTGCTATGCACTGCAAGGAACTTTGTGCTCCACACTCCCTCCACGATGGGACCATCATCATTGCTCTGCACCTCAAAGATCTTTGTGCTCCCCACTCCCTCCACGATGGGACCATCATCCTTGCTATGCACCGCAAGAACTTTGTATTCCACACTCCCTCCACGATGGGACCATCATCCTTGCTATGCACCGCAAGGAACTTTGTGCTCCCCTCTCCATCCAAGATGGGACCATCATCCTTGCTATGCAGCGCAAGGAACTTTGTGCTCCACACTGCCTCCACGATGGGACCATCATCCTTGATCTGCACTGCAAGGAACATTTCGCTCCCCACTGCCTCCACGATGGCACCATCATCCTTTCTATGCACCACAAGGAAATTTGTGCTCCGCACTCCATCCACGATGGGAACATCATCCTTTCTTTGCACCGCAAATACTTAGTGCTCCCCACAGCATCCACGATGGGACCATCATCCTTGCTATGCAACGCAAGGAACTTTGTGCTCCTCACTCCCTCCACGATGGGACCATCATCCTTTCTATGCACTCAAAGAACTTTGTCAACCCTCTCCCTCCACGATGGGACGATCATCCTTTCTATGCACCTCCAGAAACTTTGTGCTCCCTACTCCCTCCACGATGGGACCATCATCCTTGCTATGCAAAGCAAGGAACTTTGTGCTCCACACTCCCTCCACGATGGGACCATCATCCTTGCTATGCACCGCAAGGAACTTTGTGCTCACCACTCCCTCCACGTTGGGACCATCATCCTTTTTATGCACCTCAAAGAACATTGTGCTCCCCACTCCCTCCACGATGGGACCATCATCAATGCTCTGCACCGCAATGAACTTTGTGCACCCCACTCCCTCCTCGATTGGACCATCATCCTTTCTATGCACTTCAAAGAACTTTATGCTCCCCACTCCCTCCACGATGGGACCATCATCCTTGCTAAGCACCGCAAGGAACTTTGTGCTCCGCACTCCCTCCACGATGGGACCATCATCCTTGCTATGCATTCCAAGGAACTTTGTGCTCCCCACTCCCTCCACTATGGGACCATCAGTCTTTATATGCACCGCGATGAACTTCATGCTCCACATTCCCTCCATGATGGGACCATCATCCTTTCAAAGCACCGCAAGGAACTTTGTGCTACCCACTCCCTCCACGAAGGAACAATCATGGTTGCTATGCACCACAAGGACCTTTGTGCACCCCACTCCCTCCAAGATGGGACCATTATCTTTCGTATGCACCGCAAGGAACTTTGTGCTCCCCACTCCCTCCACGATGGGACCATCATCCTTGCACTGCACCTCAAAGATCTTTGTGCTCCCCACTCCCTCCACGATGGGAACATCATCCTTGCTATGCACCGCAAGGAATTTTGTGCTCCCCACTCCCTCCACGATGGGACCATCATCCTTTTTATGCACCTCAAAGAACTTTGTGCTCCCCTCTCCCTCCACGATGGGAACATCATCCTTGCTATGAACCTCAAGGAACTTTGTGCTCTGCACTCCCACCACGATGGAACCATCATCCTTTCTATGCAGCTGTAAGGAAATTTGTGCTCCCCACTCCCTCCACGATGGGACCATCATGCTTTCTGTGCACCTCAAAGAACTTTGTGTTCCCAACTCCCTCCACGATGGGACCATCATCCTTTCTATGCACCGCCAGGAACTTTGTGCTCCCCACTCCCTCCACGATGGAACCATCATTCTTGCATGCACCGCAAGGAACTTTGTGCTCCACACTCCCTCCACGATGGGACCATCATTCTTGCTCTGCTCCTCAAAGATCTTTGTGCTCCACACTCCCTCCACGATGGGACCATAATCTTTCCTCTGCACCGCAAGGAACTTTTTGCTCCCCACTCCCTCCACTATGGGACCATCAACCTTGCTATGCACTGCAAGGAACAGTTTGCTCCCCACTCCCACCACGATGGGACCATAATCCTTGCTATGTACCGCAAGGAACATTGTGCTCCCCACACCCTCCACGATGGGACCATCATCCTTGCTATGCAGCGCAAGGAACTTTGTGCTCAACACTCCCTCCACGATGGGACCATCATCCTTGCTCTGCACCGCAAGGAACTTTGTGCTCCCAACTCCCTCCATGATGGGACCATCATCCTTGCTATGCATTTCAAGGAACTTTGTGCTCCACTCTCCGTCCCAGATGGCACTATCATCCTTTCTATGCACCGCAAGGAACTTTGTGCTCCCCACTCCCTCCACGATGGGACCATCATCCTTTCTATGCACCTCAAAGAACTTTATGCTCCACACTCCCTCCACGATGGGACCATCATCCTTGGTATGCATCGCAAGGAACTTTGTGCTCCCACTCTCTCCACAATGGGACAATCGTCCTTGCTATGCACCGCAAGGAACTTTGTGAACCGCACTCCCTCCACGATGCGACCAACATCCTTGCTCTGCTCCGCAAGGAACTTTGTGCTCCCCACTCACTCCACGATGGGCCCATCATCCTTGCTATGCACTGCAAGGAACTTTGTGCTCTCCACTCCCTCCACGATGGGACCATCATCATTGCTCTGCACCTCAAAGATCTTTGTGCTCCCCACTCCCTCCACGATGGGACCATCATCCTTGCTATGCACCGCAAGGAACTTTGTATTCCACACTCCCTCCACGATGGGACCATCATCCTTGCTATGCACCGCAAGGAACTTTGTGCTCCCCACTCCATCCACGATGGGACCATCATCCATGCTATGCAGCGCAAGGAACTTTGTGCTCCACACTGCCTCCACGATGGGACCATCATCCTTGCTCTGCACTGGAAGGAACATTTCGCTCCCCACTGCCTCCACGATGGCACCATCATCCTTTGTATGCACCACATGGAAATTTGTGCTCCCCACTCCATCCACGATGGGACCATCATCCTTTCTATGCACCGCAAAGAACTTTCTGCTCCCCACACCCTCCACGATGGGACCATCATCCTTGCTATGCAACGCAAGGAAGTTTGTGCTCCTCACTCCCTCCACGATGGGACCATCATCCTTTCTATGCACCGCAAGGAACTTTGTGCTCCCCACTCCCTCCACGTTGGGACCATCATCCTTTCTATGCACCTCAAAGAACATTATGCTCCCCACACCCTCCACGATTGGACCATAATCCTTGCTCTGCACCGCAATGAACTTTGTGCTCCCCACTCCCTCCACGATGGGACCATCATCCTTTATATGCACCTCAAAGAACTTTTTGTTCCCAACCCCCTCCACGATGGGACCATAATCCTTTCTATGCACCGCCAGGAACTTTGTGCTCCCCACTCCCTCCACGATGGAACTATCATTCTTGCATGCACCGCAAGGAACTTTGTGCTCCGCACTCCCTCCACGATGCGACCAACATCCTTGCTCTGCACTGCAAGGATCTTTGTGCTCCGCACTCACTCCACGATGGGACCATCATCCTTGCTATGCACTGCAAGGAACTTTGTGCTCCACACTCCCTCCACAATGGGACCATCAACCTTGCTATTCACTGCAAGGAACTGTTTGCTCCCCACTACCACCACGATGGGACCATAATCCTTGCTATGCACCGCAAGGAACATTGTGCTCCCCACACCCTCCACGATGGGACCATGGTCCTTGTTATGCACCGCAAGGAACTTTGTGCTACCCACTCCATCCAAGATGGGACCATCATCCTTGCTATGCAGCGCAAGGAACTTTGTGCTCCACACTGCCTCCACGATGGGACCATCATCCTTGATCTGCACTGCAAGGAACATTTCGCTCCCCACTGCCTCCACGATGGCACCATCATCCTTTCTATGCACCACAAGGAAATTTGTGCTCCGCACTCCATCCACGATGGGAACATCATCCTTTCTTTGCACCGCAAATACTTAGTGCTCCCCACAGCATCCACGATGGGACCATCATCCTTGCTATGCAACGCAAGGAACTTTGTGCTCCTCACTCCCTCCACGATGGGACCATCATCCTTTCTATGCACTCAAAGAACTTTGTCAACCCACTCCCTCCACGATGGGACGATCATCCTTTCTATGCACCTCCAGAAACTTTGTGATCCCTACTCCCTCCACGATGGGACCATCATCCTTGCTATGCAAAGCAAGGAACTTTGTGCTCCACACTCCCTCCACGATGGGACCATCATCCTTGCTATGCACCGCAAGGAACTTTGTGCTCACCACTCCCTCCACGTTGGGACCATCATCCTTTCTATGCACCTCAAAGAACATTGTGCTCCCCACTCCCTCCACGATGGGACCATCATCAATGCTCTGCACCGCAATGAACTTTGTGCACCCCACTCCCTCCTCGATTGGACCATCATCCTTTCTATGCACTTCAAAGAACTTTATGCTCCCCACTCCCTCCACGATGGGACCATCATCCTTGCTAAGCACCGCAAGGAACTTTGTGCTCCGCACTCCCTCCACGATGGGACCATCATCCTTGCTATGCATTCCAAGGAACTTTGTGCTCCCCACTCCCTCCACTATGGGACCATCATTCTTTATATGCACCGCGATGAACTTCATGCTCCACATTCCCTCCATGATGGGACCATCATCCTTTCAAAGCACCGCAAGGAACTTTGTGCTACCCACTCCCTCCACGAAGGAACAATCATCGTTGCTATGCACCACAAGGACCTTTGTGCACCCCACTCCCTCCAAGATGGGACCATTATCTTTCGTATGCACCGCAAGGAACTTTGTGCTCCCCACTCCCTCCACGATGGGACCATCATCCTTGCACTGCACCTCAAAGATCTTTGTGCTCCCCACTCCCTCCACGATGGGAACATCATCCTTGCTATGCACCGCAAGGAATTTTGTGCTCCCCACTCCCTCCACGATGGGACCATCATCCTTTTTATGCACCTCAAAGAACTTTGTGCTCCCCACTCCCTCCACGATGGGAACATCATCCTTGCTATGAACCTCAAGGAACTTTGTGCTCTGCACTCCCACCACGATGGGACCATCATCCTTTCTATGCAGCTGTAAGGAAATTTGTGCTCCCCACTCCCTCCACGATGGGACCATCATGCTTTCTGTGCACCTCAAAGAACTTTGTGTTCCCAACTCCCTCCACGATGGGACCATCATCCTTTCTATGCACCGCCAGGAACTTTGTGCTCCCCACTCCCTCCACGATGGAACCATCATTTTTGCATGCACCGCAAGGAACTTTGTGCTCCACACTCCCTCCACGATGGGACCATCATTCTTGCTCTGCTCCTCAAAGATCTTTGTGCTCCACACTCCCTCCACGATGGGACCATAATCTTTCCTCTGCACCGCAAGGAACTTTTTGCTCCCCACTCCCTCCACTATGGGACCATCAACCTTGCTATGCACTGCAAGGAACAGTTTGCTCCCCACTCCCACCACGATGGGACCATAATCCTTGCTATGTACCGCAAGGAACATTGTGCTCCCCACACCCTCCACGATGGGACCATCATACTTGCTATGCAGCGCAAGGAACTTTGTGCTCAACACTCCCTCCACGATGGGACCATCATCCTTGCTCTGCACCGCAAGGAACTTTGTGCTCCCAACTCCCTCCATGATGGGACCATCATCCTTGCTATGCATTTCAAGGAACTTTGTGCTCCACTCTCCGTCCCAGATGGCACTATCATCCTTTCTATGCACCGCAAGGAACTTTGTGCTCCCCACTCCCTCCACGATGGGACCATCATCCTTTCTATGCACCTCAAAGAACTTTATGCTCCACACTCCCTCCACGATGGGACCATCATCCTTGGTATGCATCGCAAGGAACTTTGTGCTCCCACTCTCTCCACAATGGGACAATCGTCCTTGCTATGCACCGCAAGGAACTTTGTGAACCGCACTCCCTCCACGATGCGACCAACATCCTTGCTCTGCTCCGCAAGGAACTTTGTGCTCCCCACTCACTCCACGATGGGCCCATCATCCTTGCTATGCACTGCAAGGAACTTTGTGCTCTCCACTCCCTCCACGATGGGACCATCATCATTGCTCTGCACCTCAAAGATCTTTGTGCTCCCCACTCCCTCCACGATGGGACCATCATCCTTGCTATGCACTGCAAGGAACTTTGTATTCCACACTCCCTCCACGATGGGACCATCATCCTTGCTATGCACCGCAAGGAACTTTGTGCTCCCCACTCCATCCACGATGGGACCATCATCCATGCTATGCAGCGCAAGGAACTTTGTGCTCCACACTGCCTCCACGATGGGACCATCATCCTTTATATGCACCTCAAAGAACTTTTTGTTCCCAACCCCCTCCACGATGGGACCATAATCCTTTCTATGCACCGCCAGGAACTTTGTGCTCCCCACTCCCTCCACGATGGAACTATCATTCTTGCATGCACCGCAAGGAACTTTGTGCTCCCCACTACCTCCACGATGGGACCATCATTCTTGCTCTGAACCTCAAAGATCTTTGTGCTCCCCACACCCTCCACGATGGGAACATCATCCTTGCTCTGCACCGCAAGGAACTTTTTGCTCCCCACTCCCTCCACAATGGGACCATCAACCTTGCTATTCACTGCAAGGAACTGTTTGCTCCCCACTACCACCACGATGGGACCATAATCCTTGCTATGCACCGCAAGGAACATTGTGCTCCCCACACCCTCCACGATGGGACCATGGTCCTTGTTATGCACCGCAAGGAACTTTGTGCTACCCACTCCTTCCACGATGGGACCATCATCCTTTCTATGCACCTCTAAGATCTTTGTGCTCCCCACTCCCTCCACGATGGGACCATCTTCTTTGTTCTGCACCGTAAGGAACTTTTTGCTCCCCACTCCCTCCACAATGGGACCATCAACCTTGCTATGCACTGCAAGGAACTGTTTGCTCCCCACTCCCACCACGATGGGACCATAATCCTTGCTATGCACCGCAAGGAACATTGTGCTCCCCACACCCTCCACGATGGGACCATCATCCTTTATATGCACCTCAAAGAACTTTTTGTTCCCAACCCCCTCCACGATGGGACCATAATCCTTTCTATGCACCGCCAGGAACTTTGTGCTCCCCACTCCCTCCACGATGGAACTATCATTCTTGCATGCACCGCAAGGAACTTTGTGCTCCCCACTACCTCCACGATGGGACCATCATTCTTGCTCTGAACCTCAAAGATCTTTGTGCTCCCCACACCCTCCACGATGGGAACATCATCCTTGCTCTGCACCGCAAGGAACTTTTTGCTCCCCACTCCCTCCACAATGGGACCATCAACCTTGCTATTCACTGCAAGGAACTGTTTGCTCCCCACTACCACCACGATGGGACCATAATCCTTGCTATGCACCGCAAGGAACATTGTGCTCCCCACACCCTCCACGATGGGACCATGGTCCTTGTTATGCACCGCAAGGAACTTTGTGCTACCCACTCCTTCCACGATGGGACCATCATCCTTTCTATGCACCTCTAAGATCTTTGTGCTCCCCACTCCCTCCACGATGGGACCATCTTCTTTGTTCTGCACCGTAAGGAACTTTTTGCTCCCCACTCCCTCCACAATGGGACCATCAACCTTGCTATGCACTGCAAGGAACTGTTTGCTCCCCACTCCCACCACGATGGGACCATAATCCTTGCTATGCACCGCAAGGAACATTGTGCTCCCCACACCCTCCACGATGGGACCATCATCCTTGCTATACAGCGCAAGGAACTTTGTGCTCCACACTCCCTCCACGATGGG
The DNA here is from genome assembly GCF_036971445.1 of Narcine bancroftii. Taxonomy (NCBI): domain Eukaryota; kingdom Metazoa; phylum Chordata; class Chondrichthyes; order Torpediniformes; family Narcinidae; genus Narcine; species Narcine bancroftii. The sequence continues at coordinate 75,732,226 of NC_091474.1, forward strand.
ACCATCATCCTTGCTCTGCACCGCAAGGAACTTTGTGCTCCCAACTCTCTCAATGATGGGACGATCATCCTTGCTATGCACTGCAAGGAACTTTGTGCTCCACACTCCGTCCCAGATGGCACTATCATCCTTTCTATGCACCGCAAGGAACTTTGTGCTCCCCACTCCCTCCACGATGGAACCATCATCCTTTCTATGCACCGCTAAGACCTTTTGCTCCCCACTCCCTCCACGATGGGACCATCATGCTTTCTATGCACCTCAAAGAACTTTATGCTCCACACTCCCTCCACGATGGGACCATCATCCTTGCTATGCATCGCAAGGAACTTTGTGCTCCCACTCTCTCCACAATGGGACCATCATCCTTGCTATGCACTGCAAGGAACTTTGTGCTCCACACTCCCTCCACGATGGGACCATCATCATTGCTCTGCACCTCAAAGATCTTTGTGCTCCCCACTCCCTCCACGATGGGACCATCATCCTTGCTATGCACCGCAAGAACTTTGTATTCCACACTCCCTCCACGATGGGACCATCATCCTTTCTATGCACCGCAAGGAACCTTGTGCTCCCCACTCCATCCAAGATGGGACCATCATCCTTGCTATGCAGCGCAAGGAACTTTGTGCTCCACACTGCCTCCACGATGGGACCATCATCCTTGATCTGCACTGCAAGGAACATTTCGCTCCCCACTGCCTCCACGATGGCACCATCATCCTTTCTATGCACCACAAGGAAATTTGTGCTCCGCCCTCCATCCACGATGGGAACATCATCCTTTCTTTGCACCGCAAATACTTAGTGCTCCCCACAGCATCCACGATGGGACCATCATCCTTGCTATGCAACGCAAGGAACTTTGTGCTCCTCACTCCCTCCACGATGGGACCATCATCCTTTCGATGCACTCAAAGAACTTTGTCCACCCACTCCCTCCACGATGGGACGATCATCCTTTCTATGCACCTCCAGAAACTTTGTGCTCCCTACTCCCTCCACGATGGGACCATCATCCTTGCTATGCAAAGCAAGGAACTTTGTGCTCCACACTCCCTCCACGATGGGACCATCATCCTTGCTATGCACCGCAAGGAACTTTGTGCTCACCACACCCTCCACGTTGGGACCATCATCCTTTCTATGCACCTCAAAGAACATTGTGCTCCCCACTCCCTCCACGATGGGACCATCATCAATGCTCTGCACCGCAATGAACTTTGTGCACCCCACTCCCTCCTCGATTGGACCATCATCCTTTCTATGCACTTCAAAGAACTTTATGCTCCCCACTCCCTCCACGATGGGACCATCATCCTTGCTAAGCACCGCAAGGAACTTTGTGCTCCGCACTCCCTCCACGATGGGACCATCATCCTTGCTATGCATTCCAAGGAACTTTGTGCTCCCCACTCCCTCCACTATGGGACCATCATTCTTTATATGCACCGCAATGAACTTTATGCTCCACATTCCCTCCATGATGGGACCATCATCCTTTCAAAGCACCGCAAGGAACTTTGTGCTACCCACTCCCTCCACGAAGGAACAATCATCGTTGCTATGCACCACAAGGACCTTTGTGCACCCCACTCCCTCCAAGATGGGACCATTATCTTTCGTATGCACCGCAAGGAACTTTGTGCTCCCCACTCCCTCCACGATGGGACCATCATCCTTGCACTGCACCTCAAAGATCTTTGTGCTCCCCACTCCCTCCACGATGGGAACATCATCCTTGCTATGCACCGCAAGGAATTTTGTGCTCCCCACTCCCTCCACGATGGGACCATCATCCTTTTTATGCACCTCAAAGAACTTTGTGCTCCCCACTACCTCCACGATGGGAACATCATCCTTGCTATGAACCTCAAGGAACTTTGTGCTCTGCACTCCCACCACGATGGGACCATCATCCTTTCTATGCAGCTGTAAGGAAATTTGTGCTCCCCACTACCTCCACGATGGGACCATCATGCTTTCTGTGCACCTCAAAGAACTTTGTGTTCCCAACTCCCTCCACGATGGGACCATCATCCTTTCTATGCACCGCCAGGAACTTTGTGCTCCCCACTCCCTCCACGATGGAACCATCATTCTTGCATGCACCGCAAGGAACTTTGTGCTCCACACTCCCTCCACGATGGGACCATCATTCTTGCTCTGCTCCTCAAAGATCTTTGTGCTCCACACTCCCTCCACGATGGGACCATCATCTTTCCTCTGCACCGCAAGGAACTTTTTGCTCCCCACTCCCTCCACTATGGGACCATCAACCTTGCTATGCACTGCAAGGAACAGTTTGCTCCCCACTCCCACCACGATGGGACCATAATCCTTGCTATGTACCGCAAGGAACATTGTGCTCCCCACACCCTCCACGATGGGACCATCAACCTTGCTATGCAGCGCAAGGAACTTTGTGCTCAACACTCCCTCCACGATGGGACCATCATCCTTGCTCTGCACCGCAAGGAACTTTGTGCTCCCAACTCCCTCCATGATGGGACCATCATCCTTGCTATGCATTTCAAGGAACTTTGTGCTCCACTCTCCGTCCCAGATGGCACTATCATCCTTTCTATGCACCGCAAGGAACTTTGTGCTCCCCACTCCCTCCACGATGGGACCATCATCCTTTCTATGCACCTCAAAGAACTTTATGCTCCACACTCCCTCCACGATGGGACCATCATCCTTGGTATGCATCGCAAGGAACTTTGTGCTCCCACTCTCTCCACAATGGGACAATCGTCCTTGCTATGCACCGCAAGGAACTTTGTGAACCGCACTCCCTCCACGATGCGACCAACATCCTTGCTCTGCTCCGCAAGGAACTTTGTGCTCCCCACTCACTCCACGATGGGACCATCATCCTTGCTATGCACTGCAAGGAACTTTGTGCTCTCCACTCCCTCCACGATGGGACCATCATCATTGCTCTGCACCTCAAAGATCTTTGTGCTCCCCACTCCCTCCACGATGGGACCATCATCCTTGCTATGCACCGCAAGGAACTTTGTATTCCACACTCCCTCCACGATGGGACCATCATCCTTGCTATGCACCGCAAGGAACTTTGTGCTCCCCACTCCATCCACGATGGGACCATCATCCATGCTATGCAGCGCAAGGAACTTTGTGCTCCACACTGCCTCCACGATGGGACCATCATCCTTGCTCTGCACTGCAAGGAACATTTCGCTCCCCACTGCCTCCACGATGGCACCATCATCCTTTCTATGCACCACAAGGAAATTTGTGCTCCCCACTCCATCCACGATGGGACCATCATCCTTTCTATGCACCGCAAAAACTTAGTGCTCCCCACAGCCTCCACGATGGGACCATCATCCTTGCTATGCAACGCAAGGAACTTTGTGCTCCTCACTCCCTCCACGATGGGACCATCATCCTTTCTATGCACCTCAAAGAACTTTGTCCACCCACTCCCTCCACGATGGGAACATCATCCTTTCTATGCACCGCCAGTAACTTTGTGCTCCCTACTCCCTCCACGATGGGACCATCATCCTTGCTATGCAAAGCAAGGAACTTTGTGCTCCACACTCCCTCCACGATGGGACCATCATCCTTGCTATGCACCGCAAAGAACTTTGTGCTCCCCACTCCTTCCACGATGGGACCATCATCCTTGCTATGAATTGCAAGGAACTTTGTGCTCACCACTCCCTCCACGTTGGGACCATCATCCTTTCTATGCACCTCAAAGAACATTGTGCTCCCCACTCCCTCCACGATGGGACCATCATCAATGCTCTGCACCGCAATGAACTTTGTGCACCCCACTCCCCCCTCGATTGGACCATCATCCTTTCTATGCACTTCAAAGAACTTTGTGCTCCCCACTCCCTCCACGATGGGACCATCATCCTTGCTAAGCACTGCAAGGAACTTTGTGCTCCCCACTCACTCCACTATGGGACCATCATTCTTTATATGCACCGCAATGAACTTTATGCTCCACATTCCCTCAATGATGGGACCATCATCCTTTCAAAGCACCGCAAGGAACTTTGTGCTACCCACTCCCTCCACGAAGGAACAATCATCGTTGCTATGCACCACAAGGACCTTTGTGCTCCCCACTCCCTCCAAGATGGGACCATTATCTTTCGTATGCACCGCAAGGAACTTTGTGCTCCCCACTCCCTCCACGATGGGACCATCATCCTTGGTCTGCACCTCAAAGATCTTTGTGCTCCCCACTCCCTCCACGATGGGAACATCATCCTTGCTATGCACCGCAAGGAATTTTGTGCTCCCCACTCCCTCCACGATGGGACCATCATCCTTTTTATGCACCTCAAAGAACTTTGTGCTCCCCACTCCCTCCACGATGGGAACATCATCCTTGCTATGAACCTCAAGGAACTTTGTGTTCTGCACTCCCACCACGATGGGACCATCATCCTTTCTATGCACCTGTAAGGAAATTTGTGCTCCCCACTCCCTCCACGATGGGACCATCATGCTTTCTGTGCACCTCAAAGAACTTCGTGTTCCCAACTCCCTCCACGATGGGATCATCATCCTTTCTATGCACCGCCAGGAACTTTGTGCTCCCCACTCCCTCCACGATGGAACCATCATTCTTGCATGCACCGCAAGGAACTTTGTGCTCCCCACTCCCTCCACGATGGTACCATCATTCTTGCTCTGCACCTCAAAGATCTTTGTGCTCCCAACTCCCTCCACGATGGGACCATCATCCTTGCTCTGCACCGCAAGGAACTTTTGCTCCCCACACCCTCCACTATGGGACCATCAACCTTGCTATGCACTGCAAGGAACTGTTTGCTCCCCACTCCCACCACGATGGGACCATAATCCTTGCTGTGCACCGCAAGGAATATTATGCTCCCCACACCCTCCACGATGGGACCATCATCCTTGCTATGCAGCGAAAGGAACTTTGTGCTCCACATTCCCTCCACGATGGGACCATCATCCTTGCTCTGCAGCGCAAGGAACTTTGTGCTCCCAACTCCCTCCATGATGGGATCATCATCCTTGCTATGCATTTCAAGGAACTTTGTGCTCCACTCTCCGTCCCAGATGGCACTATCATTCTTTCTATGCACTGCAAGGAACTTTGTGCTCCCCACTCCCTCCACGATGGGACCATCATCCTTTCTATGCACCGCTGAGACCTTGCGCTCCCCACTCCCTCCACGATGGGATCATCATCCTTTCTATGCAGCGCTGAGACCTTGCGCTCCCCACTCCCTCCACGATGGGACCATCATGCTTTCTATGCACCTCAAAGAACTTTATGCTCCACACTCCCTCCACGATGGGACCATCATCCTTGGTATGCACCGCAAGGATCTTTGTGCTCCCACTCTCTCCACAATGGGACCATCGTCCTTGCTATGCACCGCAAGGAACTTTGTGCTCCACACTCCCTCCACGATGCGACCAACATCCTTTTCTGCACCGCAAGGAACTTTGTGCTCCCCACTCCCTCCACGATGGGACCATCATCCTTGCTATGCACTGTAAGGAACTTTGTGCTCCCCACTCCCTCCACGATGGGAGCATCATCCTTGCTCTGCACCTCGAAGATCTTTGTGCTCCCCACTCCCTCCACGATGGGACCATCATCCTTGCTATGCACCGCAAGGAACTTTGTGCTCCCTACTCTCTCCACGATGGGACGATCATCCTTGCTCTGCACCGCAATGAACTTTATGCTCCCCACTCCCTCCACGATGGGACAATCATCCTTGCTATGCACTCCAAGGAACTTTATGCTCCACACTCCCTCCACGTTGGGACCATCATCCTTTCTATGCACCTCAAAGAACATTGTGCTCCCCACTCCATCCACGATGGGACGATCATCCTTGCTCTGCACCGCAATGAACTTTGTGCTCCCCACTCCCTCCACGATGGGACAATCATCCTTGCTATGCACTCCAAGGAACTTTATGCTCCACACTCCCTCCATGATGGGTCCATCATCCTTTCTAAGCACTGCAAGGAACTTTGTACTCCACACTCTCTCCACGATGGGACCATCATCCTTGCTATGCACTCCAAGGAACTTTGTGCTCCCGACTCCCTCCACTTAGGACCATCATCCTTTATATGCACCGCAAGGAATTTTATGCTCCACATTCCCTCCATGATGGGACCATCATCCTTTCAAAGCACTGCAAGGAACTTTGTGCTACGCACTCCCTCCACGATCGAACAATCATCGATGCTATGCACCACAAGGACCTTTGTGCTCCCCACTCCCTCCACGATGGGACCATCATCCTTTCTATGCAACTGAAAGAACTTTGTGCTCCCCAGTCTCTCCACGATTGAAACATCATCCTTGCTATGCACCACAAGGAACTTTGTGCTCCCCACACCCTCCACGATGGGACCATCATCCTTTCTATGCACCTCAAAGAACTTTGTCCACCCCACTCCCTCCACGATGGGACCATCATCCTTTCTATGCACCACCAGGAACTTTGTGCTCCCTACTCCCTCCACGATGGGACCATCATCCTTGCTATGCAAAGCAAGGAACTTTGTGCTCCACACTCCCTCCACGATGGGACCATCATCCTTGCTATGCACCGCAAAGAACTTTGTGCTCACCACTCCCTCCACGTTGGGACCATCATCCTTTCAATGCACCTCAAAGAACATTGTGGTCCCCACTCCCTCTACGATGGGACCATCATCCATGCTCTGCACCGCAATGAACTTTGTGCTCCCCACTCCCTCCACGATGGGACCATCGTCTTTGCTATGCACCGCAAGGAACTTTGTGCTCCGCACTCCCTCCACGATGCGACCAACATCCTTGCTCTGCACCGCAAGGAACTTTGTGCTCCCCACTCCCTCCACGATGGGACAATCATCCTTGCTATGCACTGCAAGGAACTTTGTGCTCCCCACTCCCTCCACGATGGGACCATCATCCTTGCTCTGCACCGCAAGGAACTTTTTGCTCCCCACTCCCTCCACAATGGGACCATCAATCTTGCTATGCACTGCAAGGAACTGTTTGCTCCCCACTTCCACCACGATTGGACCATAATCCTTGCTATGCACCACAAGGAACATTGTGCTCCCTACACCCTCCACGATGGGACCATGATCCTTACTATGCACCGCAAGGAACTTTGTGCTCCCCACTCCCTCTACGATGGGACCATGATCCTTGTTATGCACCGCAAGGAACTTTGTACTCCATATTCCTCCCACGATGGGACCATCATCCTTTCTATGCACCTCAAAGAACTTTGTGCTCCTCACTCCCTCCACGATGGGACCATCATCCTTGCTATGCACCGCAAGGAACTTTGTGATCTCCAATCCCTCCACGATGGGACAATCATCCTTTTTATGCATCTGTAAGGAAATTTGTGCTCCCCACTCCCTCCACGATGGGACCATCATCCTTTCTATGCACTTCAAAGAACTTTGTGCACCCCAGTCCATCCACGATGGGACCATCATTCTTGCAATGCACCGCAAGGAACTTTGTGCTCCGCACTCCCTCCACGATAGGACCATCATCCTTGCTATGCACTCCAAGGAACTTTGTGCTCCCCACTCCCTCCACTAAGGGACCATCATTCTTTATATGCACCGCAAGGAACTTTATGCTCCACATTCCCTCCATGATGGGACCATCATCCTTTCAAAGCACCGCAAGGAACTTTGTGCTACCCACTCCCTCCACGATGGAACAATCATCGTTGCTATGCACCACAAGGACCTTTGTGCTCCCCACTCCCTCCACGATGGGACCATCATCCTTGCTCTGCACCTCAAAGATCTTTGTCCTCCCCACTCTCTCCACGATGGGACCATCATCCTTGCTATGCACCGCAAGGAACTTTGTGCTCCCCACTCCCTCCACGATGGGACCATCATCCTTTTTATGCACCTCAAAGAACTTTGTGCTCCCCACTCCCTCCACGATGGGAACATCATCCTTGCTATTCACCTCAAGGAACTTTGTGCTCTCCACTCCAACCACGATGGGACCATCATCCTTTCTATGCACCTGTAAGGAAATATGTGCTCCCCACTCCCTCCACGATGGGACCATCATCCTTTCTATGCACCGCCAGGAACTTTGTGCTCCCCACTCCATCCACGATGGGACCATCATTCTTGGTCTGCACCTCAAAGATCTTTGTGCTCCCCACTCCCTCCACAATGGGACCATCAATCTTGCTATGCACTGCAAGGAACCGTTTGCTCCCCACTCCCACCACGATGGTACCATAATCCTTGCTATGCACCGCAAGGAACATTGTGCTCCCCACAACCTCCACGATGGGACCATGATCTTTGCTATGCACCGCAAGGAACTATGTGCTCCCCACTCCCTCCACGATCGGACCATGATCCTTTTTATGCACCGCAAGGAACTTTGTGCTACCCACTCCCTCCACGATGGGACCATCATTCTTGCTCTGCTCCTCAAAGATCTTTGTGCTCCACACTCCCTCCACGATGGGACCATAATCTTTCCTCTGCACCGCAAGGAACTTTTTGCTCCCCACTCCCTCCACTATGGGACCATCAACCTTGCTATGCACTGCAAGGAACAGTTTGCTCCACACTCCCACCACGATGGGACCATAATCCTTGCTATGTACCGCAAGGAACATTGTGCTCCCCACACCCTCCACGATGGGACCATCATACTTGCTATGCAGCGCAAGGAACTTTGTGCTCAACACTCCCTCCACGATGGGACCATCATCCTTGCTCTGCACCGCAAGGAACTTTGTGCTCCCAACTCCCTCCATGATGGGACCATCATCCTTGCTGTGCATTTCAAGGAACTTTGTGCTCCACTCTCCGTCCCAGATGGCACTATCATCCTTTCTATGCACCGCAAGGAACTTTGTGCTCCCCACTCCCTCCACGATGGGACCATCATCCTTTCTATGCACCTCAAAGAACTTTATGCTCCACACTCCCTCCACGATGGGACCATCATCCTTGGTATGCATCGCAAGGAACTTTGTGCTCCCACTCTCTCCACAATGGGACAATCGTCCTTGCTATGCACCGCAAGGAACTTTGTGAACCGCACTCACTCCACGATGCGACCAACATCCTTGCTCTGCTCCGCAAGGAACTTTGTGCTCCCCACTCACTCCACGATGGGCCCATCATCCTTGCTATGCACTGCAAGGAACTTTGTGCTCTCCACTCCCTCCACGATGGGACCATCATCATTGCTCTGCACCTCAAAGATCTTTGTGCTCCCCACTCCCTACACGATGGGACCATCATCCTTGCTATGCACTGCAAGGAACTTTGTATTCCACACTCCCTCCACGATGGGACCATCATCCTTGCTATGCACCGCAAGGAACTTTGTGCTCCCCACTCCATCCACGATGGGACCATCATCCATGCTATGCAGCGCAAGGAACTTTGTGCTCCACACTGCCTCCACGATGGGACCATCATCCTTGCTCTGCACTGGAAGGAACATTTCGCTCCCCACTGCCTCCACGATGGCACCATCATCCTTTGTATGCACCACATGGAAATTTGTGCTCCCCACTCCCTCCACGATGGGACCATCATCCTTTCTATGCACCGCAAGGAACTTTGTGCTCCCCACTCCCTCCACGTTGGGACCATAATCCTTTCTATGCACCTCAAAGAACATTATGCTCCCCACACCCTCCACGATGGGACCATAATCCTTGCTCTGCACCGCAATGAACTTTGTGCTCCCCACTCCCTCCACGATGGGACCATCATCCTTTATATGCACCTCAAAGAACTTTTTGTTCCCAACCCCCTCCACGATGGGACCATAATCCTTTCTATGCACCGCCAGGAACTTTGTGCTCCCCACTCCCTCCACGATGGAACGATCATTCTTGCATGCACCGCAAGGAACTTTGTGCTCCCCACTACCTCCACGATGGGACCATCATTCTTGCTCTGAACCTCAAAGATCTTTGTGCTCCCCACACCCTCCACGATGGGAACATCATCCTTGCTCTGCACCGCAAGGAACTTTTTGCTCCCCACTCCCTCCACAATGGGACCATCAACCTTGCTATTCACTGCAAGGAACTGTTTGCTCCCCACTACCACCACGATGGGACCATAATCCTTGCTATGCACCGCAAGGAACATTGTGCTCCCCACACCCTCCACGATGGGACCATGGTCCTTGTTATGCACCGCAAGGAACTTTGTGCTACCCACTCCTTCCACGATGGGACCATCATCCTTTCTATGCACCTCTAAGATCTTTGTGCTCCCCACTCCCTCCACGATGGGACCATCTTCTTTGTTCTGCACCGTAAGGAACTTTTTGCTCCCCACTCCCTCCACAATGGGACCATCAACCTTGCTATGCACTGCAAGGAACTGTTTGCTCCCCACTCCCACCACGATGGGACCATAATTCTTGCTATGCACCGCAAGGAACATTGTGCTCCCCACACCCTCCACGATGGGACCATCATCCTTGCTATACAGCGCAAGGAACTTTGTGCTCCACACTCCCTCCACGATGGGACCATCATCCTTGCTCTGCACCGCAAGGAACTTTGTGCTCCCAACTCTCTCAATGATGGGACGATCATCCTTGCTATGCACTGCAAGGAACTTTGTGCTCCACACTCCGTCCCAGATGGCACTATCATCCTTTCTATGCACCGCAAGGAACTTTGTGCTCCCCACTCCCTCCACGATGGAACCATCATCCTTTCTATGCACCGCTAAGACCTTTTGCTCCCCACTCCCTCCACGATGGGACCATCATGCTTTCTATGCACCTCAAAGAACTTTATGCTCCACACTCCCTCCACGATGGGACCATCATCCTTGCTATGCATCGCAAGGAACTTTGTGCTCCCACTCTCTCCACAATGGGACCATCATCCTTGCTATGCACTGCAAGGAACTTTGTGCTCCACACTCCCTCCACGATGGGACCATCATCATTGCTCTGCACCTCAAAGATCTTTGTGCTCCCCACTCCCTCCACGATGGGACCATCATCCTTGCTATGCACCGCAAGAACTTTGTATTCCACACTCCCTCCACGATGGGACCATCATCCTTTCTATGCACCGCAAGGAACCTTGTGCTCCCCACTCCATCCAAGATGGGACCATCATCCTTGCTATGCAGCGCAAGGAACTTTGTGCTCCACACTGCCTCCACGATGGGACCATCATCCTTGATCTGCACTGCAAGGAACATTTCGCTCCCCACTGCCTCCACGATGGCACCATCATCCTTTCTATGCACCACAAGGAAATTTGTGCTCCGCCCTCCATCCACGATGGGAACATCATCCTTTCTTTGCACCGCAAATACTTAGTGCTCCCCACAGCATCCACGATGGGACCATCATCCTTGCTATGCAACGCAAGGAACTTTGTGCTCCTCACTCCCTCCACGATGGGACCATCATCCTTTCTATGCACTCAAAGAACTTTGTCCACCCACTCCCTCCACGATGGGACGATCATCCTTTCTATGCACCTCCAGAAACTTTGTGCTCCCTACTCCCTCCACGATGGGACCATCATCCTTGCTATGCAAAGCAAGGAACTTTGTGCTCCACACTCCCTCCACGATGGGACCATCATCCTTGCTATGCACCGCAAGGAACTTTGTGCTCACCACACCCTCCACGTTGGGACCATCATCCTTTCTATGCACCTCAAAGAACATTGTGCTCCCCACTCCCTCCACGATGGGACCATCATCAATGCTCTGCACCGCAATGAACTTTGTGCACCCCACTCCCTCCTCGATTGGACCATCATCCTTTCTATGCACTTCAAAGAACTTTATGCTCCCCACTCCCTCCACGATGGGACCATCATCCTTGCTAAGCACCGCAAGGAACTTTGTGCTCCGCACTCCCTCCACGATGGGACCATCATCCTTGCTATGCATTCCAAGGAACTTTGTGCTCCCCACTCCCTCCACTATGGGACCATCATTCTTTATATGCACCGCAATGAACTTTATGCTCCACATTCCCTCCATGATGGGACCATCATCCTTTCAAAGCACCGCAAGGAACTTTGTGCTACCCACTCCCTCCACGAAGGAACAATCATCGTTGCTATGCACCACAAGGACCTTTGTGCACCCCACTCCCTCCAAGATGGGACCATTATCTTTCGTATGCACCGCAAGGAACTTTGTGCTCCCCACTCCCTCCACGATGGGACCATCATCCTTGCACTGCACCTCAAAGATCTTTGTGCTCCCCACTCCCTCCACGATGGGAACATCATCCTTGCTATTCACCGCAAGGAATTTTGTGCTCCCCACTCCCTCCACGATGGGACCATCATCCTTTTTATGCACCTCAAAGAACTTTGTGCTCCCCACTCCCTCCACGATGGGAACATCATCCTTGCTATGAACCTCAAGGAACTTTGTGCTCTGCACTCCCACCACGATGGGACCATCATCCTTTCTATGCAGCTGTAAGGAAATTTGTGCTCCCCACTCCCTCCACGATGGGACCATCATGCTTTCTGTGCACCTCAAAGAACTTTGTGTTCCCAACTCCCTCCACGATGGGACCATCATCCTTTCTATGCACCGCCAGGAACTTTGTGCTCCCCACTCCCTCCACGATGGAACCATCATTCTTGCATGCACCGCAAGGAACTTTGTGCTCCACACTCCCTCCACGATGGGACCATCATTCTTGCTCTGCTCCTCAAAGATCTTTGTGCTCCACACTCCCTCCACGATGGGACCATCATCTTTCCTCTGCACCGCAAGGAACTTTTTGCTCCCCACTCCCTCCACGATGGGACCATCATCCTTGCTATGCACTGTAAGGAACTTTGTGCTCCCCACTCCCTCCACGATGGGAGCATCATCCTTGCTCTGCACCTCGAAGATCTTTGTGCTCCCCACTCCCTCCACGATGGGACCATCATCCTTGCTATGCACCGCAAGGAACTTTGTGCTCCCTACTCTCTCCACGATGGGACGATCATCCTTGCTCTGCACCGCAATGAACTTTATGCTCCCCACTCCCTCCACGATGGGACAATCATCCTTGCTATGCACTCCAAGGAACTTTATGCTCCACACTCCCTCCACGTTGGGACCATCATCCTTTCTATGCACCTCAAAGAACATTGTGCTCCCCACTCCATCCACGATGGGACGATCATCCTTGCTCTGCACCGCAATGAACTTTGTGCTCCCCACTCCATCCACGATGGGACAATCATCCTTGCTATGCACTCCAAGGAACTTTATGCTCCACACTCCCTCCATGATGGGTCCATCATCCTTTCTAAGCACTGCAAGGAACTTTGTACTCCACACTCTCTCCACGATGGGACCATCATCCTTGCTATGCACTCCAAGGAACTTTGTGCTCCCGACTCCCTCCACTTAGGACCATCATCCTTTATATGCACCGCAAGGAATTTTATGCTCCACATTCCCTCCATGATGGGACCATCATCCTTTCAAAGCACTGCAAGGAACTTTGTGCTACGCACTCCCTCCACGATCGAACAATCATCGATGCTATGCACCACAAGGACCTTTGTGCTCCCCACTCCCTCCACGATGGGACCATCATCCTTTCTATGCAACTGAAAGAACTTTGTGCTCCCCAGTCTCTCCACGATTGAAACATCATCCTTGCTATGCACCACAAGGAACTTTGTGCTCCCCACACCCTCCACGATGGGACCATCATCCTTTCTATGCACCTCAAAGAACTTTGTCCACCCCACTCCCTCCACGATGGGACCATCATCCTTTCTATGCACCACCAGGAACTTTGTGCTCCCTACTCCCTCCACGATGGGACCATCATCCTTGCTATGCAAAGCAAGGAACTTTGTGCTCCACACTCCCTCCACGATGGGACCATCATCCTTGCTATGCACCGCAAAGAACTTTGTGCTCACCACTCCCTCCACGTTGGGACCATCATCCTTTCAATGCACCTCAAAGAACATTGTGGTCCCCACTCCCTCTACGATGGGACCATCATCCATGCTCTGCACCGCAATGAACTTTGTGCTCCCCACTCCCTCCACGATGGGACCATCGTCTTTGCTATGCACCGCAAGGAACTTTGTGCTCCGCACTCCCTCCACGATGCGACCAACATCCTTGCTCTGCACCGCAAGGAACTTTGTGCTCCCCACTCCCTCCACGATGGGACAATCATCCTTGCTATGCACTGCAAGGAACTTTGTGCTCCCCACTCCCTCCACGATGGGACCATCATCCTTGCTCTGCACCGCAAGGAACTTTTTGCTCCCCACTCCCTCCACAATGGGACCATCAATCTTGCTATGCACTGCAAGGAACTGTTTGCTCCCCACTTCCACCACGATTGGACCATAATCCTTGCTATGCACCACAAGGAACATTGTGCTCCCTACACCCTCCACGATGGGACCATGATCCTTACTATGCACCGCAAGGAACTTTGTGCTCCCCACTCCCTCTACGATGGGACCATGATCCTTGTTATGCACCGCAAGGAACTTTGTACTCCATATTCCTCCCACGATGGGACCATCATCCTTTCTATGCACCTCAAAGAACTTTGTGCTCCTCACTCCCTCCACGATGGGACCATCATCCTTGCTATGCACCGCAAGGAACTTTGTGATCTCCAATCCCTCCACGATGGGACAATCATCCTTTTTATGCATCTGTAAGGAAATTTGTGCTCCCCACTCCCTCCACGATGGGACCATCATCCTTTCTATGCACTTCAAAGAACTTTGTGCACCCCAGTCCATCCACGATGGGACCATCATTCTTGCAATGCACCGCAAGGAACTTTGTGCTCCGCACTCCCTCCACGATAGGACCATCATCCTTGCTATGCACTCCAAGGAACTTTGTGCTCCCCACTCCCTCCACTAAGGGACCATCATTCTTTATATGCACCGCAAGGAACTTTATGCTCCACATTCCCTCCATGATGGGACCATCATCCTTTCAAAGCACCGCAAGGAACTTTGTGCTACCCACTCCCTCCACGATGGAACAATCATCGTTGCTATGCACCACAAGGACCTTTGTGCTCCCCACTCCCTCCACGATGGGACCATCATCCTTGCTCTGCACCTCAAAGATCTTTGTCCTCCCCACTCTCTCCACGATGGGACCATCATCCTTGCTATGCACCGCAAGGAACTTTGTGCTCCCCACTCCCTCCACGATGGGACCATCATCCTTTTTATGCACCTCAAAGAACTTTGTGCTCCCCACTCCCTCCACGATGGGAACATCATCCTTGCTATTCACCTCAAGGAACTTTGTGCTCTCCACTCCAACCACGATGGGACCATCATCCTTTCTATGCACCTGTAAGGAAATATGTGCTCCCCACTCCCTCCACGATGGGACCATCATCCTTTCTATGCACCGCCAGGAACTTTGTGCTCCCCACTCCATCCACGATGGGACCATCATTCTTGGTCTGCACCTCAAAGATCTTTGTGCTCCCCACTCCCTCCACAATGGGACCATCAATCTTGCTATGCACTGCAAGGAACCGTTTGCTCCCCACTCCCACCACGATGGTACCATAATCCTTGCTATGCACCGCAAGGAACATTGTGCTCCCCACAACCTCCACGATGGGACCATGATCTTTGCTATGCACCGCAAGGAACTATGTGCTCCCCACTCCCTCCACGATCGGACCATGATCCTTTTTATGCACCGCAAGGAACTTTGTGCTACCCACTCCCTCCACGATGGGACCATCATTCTTGCTCTGCTCCTCAAAGATCTTTGTGCTCCACACTCCCTCCACGATGGGACCATAATCTTTCCTCTGCACCGCAAGGAACTTTTTGCTCCCCACTCCCTCCACTATGGGACCATCAACCTTGCTATGCACTGCAAGGAACAGTTTGCTCCCCACTCCCACCACGATGGGACCATAATCCTTGCTATGTACCGCAAGGAACATTGTGCTCCCCACACCCTCCACGATGGGACCATCATACTTGCTATGCAGCGCAAGGAACTTTGTGCTCAACACTCCCTCCACGATGGGACCATCATCCTTGCTCTGCACCGCAAGGAACTTTGTGCTCCCAACTCCCTCCATGATGGGACCATCATCCTTGCTGTGCATTTCAAGGAACTTTGTGCTCCACTCTCCGTCCCAGATGGCACTATCATCCTTTCTATGCACCGCAAGGAACTTTGTGCTCCCCACTCCCTCCACGATGGGACCATCATCCTTTCTATGCACCTCAAAGAACTTTATGCTCCACACTCCCTCCACGATGGGACCATCATCCTTGGTATGCATCGCAAGGAACTTTGTGCTCCCACTCTCTCCACAATGGGACAATCGTCCTTGCTATGCACCGCAAGGAACTTTGTGAACCGCACTCACTCCACGATGCGACCAACATCCTTGCTCTGCTCCGCAAGGAACTTTGTGCTCCCCACTCACTCCACGATGGGCCCATCATCCTTGCTATGCACTGCAAGGAACTTTGTGCTCTCCACTCCCTCCACGATGGGACCATCATCATTGCTCTGCACCTCAAAGATCTTTGTGCTCCCCACTCCCTACACGATGGGACCATCATCCTTGCTATGCACTGCAAGGAACTTTGTATTCCACACTCCCTCCACGATGGGACCATCATCCTTGCTATGCACCGCAAGGAACTTTGTGCTCCCCACTCCATCCACGATGGGACCATCATCCATGCTATGCAGCGCAAGGAACTTTGTGCTCCACACTGCCTCCACGATGGGACCATCATCCTTGCTCTGCACTGGAAGGAACATTTCGCTCCCCACTGCCTCCACGATGGCACCATCATCCTTTGTATGCACCACATGGAAATTTGTGCTCCCCACTCCCTCCACGATGGGACCATCATCCTTTCTATGCACCGCAAGGAACTTTGTGCTCCCCACTCCCTCCACGTTGGGACCATAATCCTTTCTATGCACCTCAAAGAACATTATGCTCCCCACACCCTCCACGATGGGACCATAATCCTTGCTCTGCACCGCAATGAACTTTGTGCTCCCCACTCCCTCCACGATGGGACCATCATCCTTTATATGCACCTCAAAGAACTTTTTGTTCCCAACCCCCTCCACGATGGGACCATAATCCTTTCTATGCACCGCCAGGAACTTTGTGCTCCCCACTCCCTCCACGATGGAACGATCATTCTTGCATGCACCGCAAGGAACTTTGTGCTCCCCACTACCTCCACGATGGGACCATCATTCTTGCTCTGAACCTCAAAGATCTTTGTGCTCCCCACACCCTCCACGATGGGAACATCATCCTTGCTCTGCACCGCAAGGAACTTTTTGCTCCCCACTCCCTCCACAATGGGACCATCAACCTTGCTATTCACTGCAAGGAACTGTTTGCTCCCCACTACCACCACGATGGGACCATAATCCTTGCTATGCACCGCAAGGAACATTGTGCTCCCCACACCCTCCACGATGGGACCATGGTCCTTGTTATGCACCGCAAGGAACTTTGTGCTACCCACTCCTTCCACGATGGGACCATCATCCTTTCTATGCACCTCTAAGATCTTTGTGCTCCCCACTCCCTCCACGATGGGACCATCTTCTTTGTTCTGCACCGTAAGGAACTTTTTGCTCCCCACTCCCTCCACAATGGGACCATCAACCTTGCTATGCACTGCAAGGAACTGTTTGCTCCCCACTCCCACCACGATGGGACCATAATCCTTGCTATGCACCGCAAGGAACATTGTGCTCCCCACACCCTCCACGATGGGACCATCATCCTTGCTATACAGCGCAAGGAACTTTGTGCTCCACACTCCCTCCACGATGGGACCATCATCCTTGCTCTGCACCGCAAGGAACTTTGTGCTCCCAACTCTCTCAATGATGGGACGATCATCCTTGCTATGCACTGCAAGGAACTTTGTGCTCCACACTCCGTCCCAGATGGCACTATCATCCTTTCTATGCACCGCAAGGAACTTTGTGCTCCCCACTCCCTCCACGATGGAACCATCATCCTTTCTATGCACCGCTAAGACCTTTTGCTCCCCACTCCCTCCACGATGGGACCATCATGCTTTCTATGCACCTCAAAGAACTTTATGCTCCACACTCCCTCCACGATGGGACCATCATCCTTGCTATGCATCGCAAGGAACTTTGTGCTCCCACTCTCTCCACAATGGGACCATCATCCTTGCTATGCACTGCAAGGAACTTTGTGCTCCACACTCCCTCCACGATGGGACCATCATCATTGCTCTGCACCTCAAAGATCTTTGTGCTCCCCACTCCCTCCACGATGGGACCATCATCCTTGCTATGCACCGCAAGAACTTTGTATTCCACACTCCCTCCACGATGGGACCATCATCCTTTCTATGCACCGCAAGGAACCTTGTGCTCCCCACTCCATCCAAGATGGGACCATCATCCTTGCTATGCAGCGCAAGGAACTTTGTGCTCCACACTGCCTCCACGATGGGACCATCATCCTTGATCTGCACTGCAAGGAACATTTCGCTCCCCACTGCCTCCACGATGGCACCATCATCCTTTCTATGCACCACAAGGAAATTTGTGCTCCGCACTCCATCCACGATGGGAACATCATCCTTTCTTTGCACCGCAAATACTTAGTGCTCCCCACAGCATCCACGATGGGACCATCATCCTTGCTATGCAACGCAAGGAACTTTGTGCTCCTCACTCCCTCCACGATGGGACCATCATCCTTTCTATGCACTCAAAGAACTTTGTCCACCCACTCCCTCCACGATGGGACGATCATCCTTTCTATGCACCTCCAGAAACTTTGTGCTCCCTACTCCCTCCACGATGGGACCATCATCCTTGCTATGCAAAGCAAGGAACTTTGTGCTCCACACTCCCTCCACGATGGGACCATCATCCTTGCTATGCACCGCAAGGAACTTTGTGCTCACCACACCCTCCACGTTGGGACCATCATCCTTTCTATGCACCTCAAAGAACATTGTGCTCCCCACTCCCTCCACGATGGGACCATCATCAATGCTCTGCACCGCAATGAACTTTGTGCACCCCACTCCCTCCTCGATTGGACCATCATCCTTTCTATGCACTTCAAAGAACTTTATGCTCCCCACTCCCTCCACGATGGGACCATCATCCTTGCTAAGCACCGCAAGGAACTTTGTGCTCCGCACTCCCTCCACGATGGGACCATCATCCTTGCTATGCATTCCAAGGAACTTTGTGCTCCCCACTCCCTCCACTATGGGACCATCATTCTTTATATGCACCGCAATGAACTTTATGCTCCACATTCCCTCCATGATGGGACCATCATCCTTTCAAAGCACCGCAAGGAACTTTGTGCTACCCACTCCCTCCACGAAGGAACAATCATCGTTGCTATGCACCACAAGGACCTTTGTGCACCCCACTCCCTCCAAGATGGGACCATTATCTTTCGTATGCACCGCAAGGAACTTTGTGCTCCCCACTCCCTCCACGATGGGACCATCATCCTTGCACTGCACCTCAAAGATCTTTGTGCTCCCCACTCCCTCCACGATGGGAACATCATCCTTGCTATTCACCGCAAGGAATTTTGTGCTCCCCACTCCCTCCACGATGGGACCATCATCCTTTTTATGCACCTCAAAGAACTTTGTGCTCCCCACTCCCTCCACGATGGGAACATCATCCTTGCTATGAACCTCAAGGAACTTTGTGCTCTGCACTCCCACCACGATGGGACCATCATCCTTTCTATGCAGCTGTAAGGAAATTTGTGCTCCCCACTCCCTCCACGATGGGACCATCATGCTTTCTGTGCACCTCAAAGAACTTTGTGTTCCCAACTCCCTCCACGATGGGACCATCATCCTTTCTATGCACCGCCAGGAACTTTGTGCTCCCCACTCCCTCCACGATGGAACCATCATTCTTGCATGCACCGCAAGGAACTTTGTGCTCCACACTCCCTCCACGATGGGACCATCATTCTTGCTCTGCTCCTCAAAGATCTTTGTGCTCCACACTCCCTCCACGATGGGACCATCATCTTTCCTCTGCACCGCAAGGAACTTTTTGCTCCCCACTCCCTCCACTATGGGACCATCAACCTTGCTATGCACTGCAAGGAACAGTTTGCTCCCCACTCCCACCACGATGGGACCATAATCCTTGCTATGTACCGCAAGGAACATTGTGCTCCCCACACCCTCCACGATGGGACCATCAACCTTGCTATGCAGCGCAAGGAACTTTGTGCTCAACACTCCCTCCACGATGGGACCATCATCCTTGCTCTGCACCGCAAGGAACTTTGTGCTCCCAACTCCCTCCATGATGGGACCATCATCCTTGCTATGCATTTCAAGGAACTTTGTGCTCCACTCTCCGTCCCAGATGGCACTATCATCCTTTCTATGCACCGCAAGGAACTTTGTGCTCCCCACTCCCTCCACGATGGGACCATCATCCTTTCTATGCACCTCAAAGAACTTTATGCTCCACACTCCCTCCACGATGGGACCATCATCCTTGGTATGCATCGCAAGGAACTTTGTGCTCCCACTCTCTCCACAATGGGACAATCGTCCTTGCTATGCACCGCAAGGAACTTTGTGAACCGCACTCCCTCCACGATGCGACCAACATCCTTGCTCTGCTCCGCAAGGAACTTTGTGCTCCCCACTCACTCCACGATGGGACCATCATCCTTGCTATGCACTGCAAGGAACTTTGTGCTCTCCACTCCCTCCACGATGGGACCATCATCATTGCTCTGCACCTCAAAGATCTTTGTGCTCCCCACTCCCTCCACGATGGGACCATCATCCTTGCTATGCACCGCAAGGAACTTTGTATTCCACACTCCCTCCACGATGGGACCATCATCC
This sequence comes from Narcine bancroftii, assembly GCF_036971445.1. Lineage (NCBI taxonomy): Eukaryota > Metazoa > Chordata > Chondrichthyes > Torpediniformes > Narcinidae > Narcine > Narcine bancroftii. The sequence goes on from NC_091474.1 coordinate 75,753,147, forward strand.
TTGCTATGCACCGCAAGGAACTTTGTGCTCCCCACTCCATCCACGATGGGACCATCATCCATGCTATGCAGCGCAAGGAACTTTGTGCTCCACACTGCCTCCACGATGGGACCATGCCTTGCTCTGCACTGCAAGGAACATTTCGCTCCCCACTGCCTCCACGATGGCACCATCATCCTTTCTATGCACCACAAGGAAATCTGTGCTCCCCACTCCATCCACGATGGGACCATCATCCTTTCTATGCACCGCAAAAACCTAGTGCTCCCCACAGCCTCCACGATGGGACCATAATCCTTGCTATGCAACGCAAGGAACTTTGTGCTCCTCACTCCCTCCACGATGGGACCATCATCCTTTCTATGCACCTCAAAGAACTTTGTCCACCCACTCCCTCCACGATGGGAACATCATCCTTTCTATGCACCGCCAGTAACTTTGTGCTCCCTACTCCCTCCACGATGGGACCATCATCCTTGCTATGCAAAGCAAGGAACTTTGTGCTCCACACTCCCTCCACGATGGGACCATCATCCTTGCTATGCACCGCAAAGAACTTTGTGCTCCCCACTCCTTCCACGATGGGACCATCATCCTTGCTATGAATTGCAAGGAACTTTGTGCTCACCACTCCCTCCACGTTGGGACCATCATCCTTTCTATGCACCTCAAAGAACATTGTGCTCCCCACTCCCTCCACGATGGGACCATCATCAATGCTCTGCACCGCAATGAACTTTGTGCACCCCACTCCCCCCTCGATTGGACCATCATCCTTTCTATGCACTTCAAAGAACTTTGTGCTCCCCACTCCCTCCACGATGGGACCATCATCCTTGCTAAGCACTGCAAGGAACTTTGTGCTCCCCACTCACTCCACTATGGGACCATCATTCTTTATATGCACCGCAATGAACTTTATGCTCCACATTCCCTCCATGATGGGACCATCATACTTTCAAAGCACCGCAAGGAACTTTGTGCTACCCACTCCCTCCACGAAGGAACAATCATCGTTGCTATGCACCACAAGGACCTTTGTGCTCCCCACTCCCTCCAAGATGGGACCATTATCTTTCGTATGCACCGCAAGGAACTTTGTGCTCCCCACTCCCTCCACGATGGGACCATCATCCTTGGTCTGCACCTCAAAGATCTTTGTGCTCCCCACTCCCTCCACGATGGGAACATCATCCTTGCTATGCACCGCAAGGAATTTTGTGCTCCCCACTCCCTCCACGATGGGACCATCATCCTTTTTATGCACCTCAAAGAACTTTGTGCTCCCCACTCCCTCCACGATGGGAACATCATCCTTGCTATGAACCTCAAGGAACTTTGTGTTCTGCACTCCCACCACGATGGGACCATCATCCTTTCTATGCACCTGTAAGGAAATTTGTGCTCCCCACTCCCTCCACGATGGGACCATCATGCTTTCTGTGCACCTCAAAGAACTTCGTGTTCCCAACTCCCTCCACGATGGGATCATCATCCTTTCTATGCACTGCCAGGAACTTTGTGCTCCCCACTCCCTCCACGATGGAACCATCATTCTTGCATGCACCGCAAGGAACTTTGTGCTCCCCACTCCCTCCACGATGGTACCATCATTCTTGCTCTGCACCTCAAAGATCTTTGTGCTCCCAACTCCCTCCACGATGGGACCATCATCCTTGCTCTGCACCGCAAGGAACTTTTGCTCCCCACTCCCTCCACTATGGGACCATCAACCTTGCTATGCACTGCAAGGAACTGTTTGCTCCCCACTCCCACCACGATGGGACCATAATCCTTGCTGTGCACCGCAAGGAATATTATGCTCCCCACACCCTCCACGATGGGACCATCATCCTTGCTATGCAGCGAAAGGAACTTTGTGCTCCACATTCCCTCCACGATGGGACCATCATCCTTGCTCTGCAGCGCAAGGAACTTTGTGCTCCCAACTCCCTCCATGATGGGATCATCATCCTTGCTATGCATTTCAAGGAACTTTGTGCTCCACTCTCCGTCCCAGATGGCACTATCATTCTTTCTATGCACTGCAAGGAACTTTGTGCTCCCCACTCCCTCCACGATGGGACCATCATCCTTTCTATGCACCGCTGAGACCTTGCGCTCCCCACTCCCTCCACGATGGGATCATCATCCTTTCTATGCAGCGCTGAGACCTTGCGCTCCCCACTCCCTCCACGATGGGACCATCATGCTTTCTATGCACCTCAAAGAACTTTATGCTCCACACTCCCTCCACGATGGGACCATCATCCTTGGTATGCACCGCAAGGATCTTTGTGCTCCCACTCTCTCCACAATGGGACCATCGTCCTTGCTATGCACCGCAAGGAACTTTGTGCTCCACACTCCCTCCACGATGCGACCAACATCCTTTTCTGCACCGCAAGGAACTTTGTGCTCCCCACTCCCTCCACGATGGGACCATCATCCTTGCTATGCACTGTAAGGAACTTTGTGCTCCCCACTCCCTCCACGATGGGAGCATCATCCTTGCTCTGCACCTCGAAGATCTTTGTGCTCCCCACTCCCTCCACGATGGGACCATCATCCTTGCTATGCACCGCAAGGAACTTTGTGCTCCCTACTCTCTCCACGATGGGACGATCATCCTTGCTCTGCACCGCAATGAACTTTATGCTCCCCACTCCCTCCACGATGGGACAATCATCCTTGCTATGCACTCCAAGGAACTTTATGCTCCACACTCCCTCCACGTTGGGACCATCATCCTTTCTATGCACCTCAAAGAACATTGTGCTCCCCACTCCATCCACGATGGGACGATCATCCTTGCTCTGCACCGCAATGAACTTTGTGCTCCCCACTCCCTCCACGATGGGACAATCATCCTTGCTATGCACTCCAAGGAACTTTATGCTCCACACTCCCTCCATGATGGGTCCATCATCCTTTCTAAGCACTGCAAGGAACTTTGTACTCCACACTCTCTCCACGATGGGACCATCATCCTTGCTATGCACTCCAAGGAACTTTGTGCTCCCGACTCCCTCCACTTAGGACCATCGTCCTTTATATGCACCGCAAGGAATTTTATGCTCCACATTCCCTCCATGATGGGACCATCATCTTTTCAAAGCACTGCAAGGAACTTTGTGCTACGCACTCCCTCCACGATCGAACAATCATCGATGCTATGCACCACAAGGACCTTTGTGCTCCCCACTCCCTCCACGATGGGACCATCATCCTTTCTATGCAACTCAAAGAACTTTGTGCTCCCCAGTCTCTCCACGATTGAAACATCATCCTTGCTATGCACCACAAGGAACTTTGTGCTCCCCACTCCCTCCACGATGGGACCATCATCCTTTCTATGCACCTCAAAGAACTTTGTCCACCCCACTCCCTCCACGATGGGACCATCATCCTTTCTATGCACCACCAGGAACTTTGTGCTCCCTACTCCCTCCACGATGGGACCATCATCCTTGCTATGCAAAGCAAGGAACTTTGTGCTCCACACTCCCTCCACGATGGGACCATCATCCTTGCTATGCACCGCAAAGAACTTTGTGCTCACCACTCCCTCCACGTTGGGACCATCATCCTTTCAATGCACCTCAAAGAACATTGTGGTCCCCACTCCCTCTACGATGGGACCATCATCCATGCTCTGCACCGCAATGAACTTTGTGCTCCCCACTCCCTCCACGATGGGACCATCGTCTTTGCTATGCACCGCAAGGAACTTTGTGCTCCGCACTCCCTCCACGATGCGACCAACATCCTTGCTCTGCACCGCAAGGAACTTTGTGCTCCCCACTCCCTCCACGATGGGACAATCATCCTTGCTATGCACTGCAAGGAACTTTGTGCTCCCCACTCCCTCCACGATGGGACCATCATCCTTGCTCTGCACCGCAAGGAACTTTTTGCTCCCCACTCCCTCCACAATGGGACCATCAACCTTGCTATGCACTGCAAGGAACTGTTTGCTCCCCACTTCCACCACGATTGGACCATAATCCTTGCTATGCACCGCAAGGAACATTGTGCTCCCTACACCCTCCACGATGGGACCATGATCCTTGCTATGCACCGCAAGGAACTTTGTGCTCCCCACTCCCTCTACGATGGGACCATGATCCTTGTTATGCACCGCAAGGAACTTTGTACTCCATATTCCTCCCACGATGGGACCATCATCCTTTCTATGCACCTCAAAGAACTTTGTGCTCCTCACTCCCTCCACGATGGGACCATCATCCTTGCTATGCACCGCAAGGAACTTTGTGATCTCCAATCCCTCCACGATGGGACAATCAACCTTTTTATGCATCTGTAAGGAAATTTGTGCTCCCCACTCCCTCCACGATGGGACCATCATCCTTTCTATGCACTTCAAAGAACTTTGTGCACCCCAGTCCATCCACGATGGGACCATCATTCTTGCAATGCACCGCAAGGAACTTTGTGCTCCGCACTCCCTCCACGATAGGACCATCATCCTTGCTATGCACTCCAAGGAACTTTGTGCTCCCCACTCCCTCCACTAAGGGACCATCATTCTTTATATGCACCGCAAGGAACTTTATGCTCCACATTCCCTCCATGATGGGACCATCATCCTTTCAAAGCACCGCAAGGAACTTTGTGCTACCCACTCCCTCCACGATGGAACAATCATCGTTGCTATGCACCACAAGGACCTTTGTGCTCCCCACTCCCTCCACGATGGGACCATCATCCTTGCTCTGCACCTCAAAGATCTTTGTCCTCCCCACTCTCTCCACGATGGGACCATCATCCTTGCTATGCACCGCAAGGAACTTTGTGCTCCCCACTCCCTCCACGATGGGACCATCATCCTTTTTATGCACCTCAAAGAACTTTGTGCTCCCCACTCCCTCCACGATGGGAACATCATCCTTGCTATGCACCTCAAGGAACTTTGTGCTCTCCACTCCAACCACGATGGGACCATCATCCTTTCTATGCACCTGTAAGGAAATATGTGCTCCCCACTCCCTCCACGATGGGACCATCATCCTTTCTATGCACCGCCAGGAACTTTGTGCTCCCCACTCCATCCACGATGGGACCATCATTCTTGGTCTGCACCTCAAAGATCTTTGTGCTCCCCACTCCCTCCACAATGGGACCATCAATCTTGCTATGCACTGCAAGGAACCGTTTGCTCCCCACTCCCACCACGATGGTACCATAATCCTTGCTATGCACCGCAAGGAACATTGTGCTCCCCACAACCTCCACGATGGGACCATGATCTTTGCTATGCACCGCAAGGAACTTTGTGCTCCCCACTCCCTCCACGATCGGACCATGATCCTTTTTATGCACCGCAAGGAACTTTGTGCTACCCACTCCTTCCACGATGGGACCATCATACTTTCTATGCACCTCTAAGATCTTTGTGCTCCCCACTCCCTCCACTATGGGACCATCATCTTTGCTCTGCACCGTAAGGTACTTTTTGCTCCCCACTCCCTCCACAATGGGACCATCAACCTTGCTATGCACTGCAAGGAACTGTTTGCTCCCCACTCCCACCACGATGGGCCCATAATCCTTGCTATGCACCGCAAGGAACATTGTGCTCCCCGCACCCACCACGATGGGACCATCATCCTTGCTATGCAGCGCAAGGAACTTTGTGCTCCACACTCCCTCAACGATGGGACCATCATCCTTGCTCTGCACTGCAAGGAACATTGTGCTCCCAACTCCCTCCATGATGGGACAATGATCCTTGCTATGCACTGCAAGGAACTTTGTGCTCCACACTCCGTCCCAGATGGCACTATCATCCTTTCTATGCACCGCAAGGAACTTTGTGCTCCCCACTCCCTCCAGGATGAGACCATCATCCGTTCTATGCACCGCTAAGACCTTGTGCTCCCCAATCCCTCCACGATGGGATCATCATGCTTTCTATGCACCTCAAAGAACTTTATGCTCCACACTCCCTCCAAGATGGGACCATCATCCTTGGTATGCACCGCAAGGAACTTTGTGCTCCCACTCCCTCCACAATGGGACCATCGTCTTTGCTATGCACCGCAAGGAACTTTGTGCTCCGCACTCCCTCCACGATGCGACCAACATCCTTGCTCTGCACCGCAAGGAACTTTGTGCTCCCCACTCCCTCCACGATGGGACCATCATCCTTGCTATGCACTGCAAGGAACTTTGTGCTCCCCACTCCCTCCACGATGGGACCATCATCCTTGCTCTGCACCTCAAAGATCTTTGTGCTCCCCACTCCCTCCACGATTGGACTATCATCTTTGCTATGCACCGCAAGGAACTCTATGCTCCACATTCCCTCCATGATGGGACCATCATCCTTTCAAAGCACCGCAAGGAACTTTGTGCTACCCACTCCCTCCACGATGGAACAATCATCGTTGCTATGCACAACAAGGACCTTTGTGCTCCCCACTCCCTCCAAGATGGGACCATCCTCCTTGCTCTGCACTGCAAGGAACATTGCGCTCCCCACTGCCTCCACGATGGCACCATCACCCTTTCTATGCACCACATGGAAATATGTGCTCCCCACTCCATCCACGATGGGACCATCATCCTTTCTATGCACCGCAAAAAACGTTCTGCTCCCCACACCCTCCATGATGGGACCATCATCCTTGCTATGCAACGCAAGGAAGTTTGTGCTCCTCACTCCCTCCTCGATGGGACCATCATCCTTTCTATGCACCGCAAGGAACTTTGTGCTCCCCACTCCCTCCACGTTGGGACCATCATCCTTTCTATGCACCTCAAAGAACATTGTGCTCCCCTCACCCTCCACGATGGGACCATCATCCTTGCTCTGCACCGCAATGAACATTGTGCTCCCCACTCCCTCCAAGATGGGACCATCATCCTTTCTATGCACCGCCAGGAACTTTGTGCTCCCCACTCCCTCCACGATGGAACGATCATTCTTGCATGTACCGCAAGGAACTTTGTGCTCCCCACACCCTCCACGATCGGACCATCATTCTTGCTCTGCACCTCAAAGATCTTTGAGCTCCCCACTCCCTCCACGATGGGACCATCATCCTTGCTCTGCACCGCAAGGAACTTTTTGCTCCCCACTCCCTCCACAATGGGACCATCAACCTTGCTATGCACTGCAAGGAACTGTTTGCTCCCCACTCCCACCACGATGGGACCATAATCCTTGCTATGCACCGCAAGGAACATTGTGCTCCCCACCCCATCCACGATAGGACCATCATCCTTGCTATGCAGCGCAAGGAAATTTGTGCTCCACACTCCCTCCACGATGGGACCATCATTCTTGCTCTGCACTCCAAGGAACATTGCGCTCCCCACTGCCTCCACGATGGCACCATCATCCTTTCTATGCACCACATGGAAATTTGTGCTCCCCACTCCATCCACGATGGGACCATCATCCTTTCTATGCACCGCAAAGTACTTTCTGCTCCCCACACCCTCCACGATGGGACCATCATCCTTGCTATGCAACGCAAGGAAGTTTGTGCTCCTCATTCCCTCCACGATGGGACCATCATCCTTTCTATGAACCGCAAGGAAATTTGTGCTCCCCACTCCCTCCACGTTGGGACCATCATCCTTTCTATGCACCTCAAAGAACATTGTGCTCCCTACACCCTCCACGATGGGACCATCATCCTTGCTCTGCACCACAATGAACTTTGTGCTCCCCACTCCCTCCACAATGGGACCATCAACCTTGCTATGCACTGCAAGGAACTGTTTGCTCCCCACTCCCACCACGATGGGACCATAATCCTTGCTATGCACCGCAAGGAACATTGTGCTCCCCACACCCTCCACGATGGGACCATCATCCTTGCTATGCAGCGCAAGGAACTTTGTGCTCCACACTCCCTCAACGATGGGACCATCATCCTTGCTCTGCACTGCAAGGAACTTTGTGCTCCCAACTCCCTCCATGATGGGACAATCATCCTTGCTATGCACTGCAAGGAACTTTGTGCTCCACACTCCGTCCCAGATGGCACTATCATCCTTTCTATGCACCGCAAGGAACTTTGTGCTCCCCACTCCCTCCACGATGAGACCATCATCCGTTCTATGCACCGCTAAGACCTTGTGCTCCCCAATCCCTCCACGATCGGATCATCATGCTTTCTATGCACCTGAAAAAACTTTATGCTCCACACTCCCTCCAAGATGGGACCATCATCCTTGGTATGCACCGCAAGGAACTTTGTGCTCCCACTCCCTCCACAATGGGACCATCGTCCTTGCTATGCACTGCAATGAACTTTGTGCTCCGCACTCCCTCCACGATGCGACCAACATCCTTGCTCTGCACCGAAAGGAACTTTGTGCTCCCCACTCCCTCCACGATGTGACCATCATCCTTGCTATGCACTGCAAGGAACTTTGTGCTCCCACTCCCTCCACAATGGGACCATCGTCTTTGCTATGCACCGCAAGGAACTTTGTGCTCCGCACTCCCTCCACGATGCGACCAACATCCTTGCTCTGCACCGCAAGGAACTTTGTGCTCCCCACTCCCTCCACGATGGGACCATCATCCTTGCTATGCACTGCAAGGAAATTTGTGCTCCCCACTCCCTCCACGATGGGACCATCATCCTTGCTCTGCACCTCAACGAATTTTGTGCTCCCCACTCCCTCCACGATGGGACCTTCATCTTTGCTATGCACCGCAAGGAACTCAATGCTCCACATTCCCTCCATGATGGGACCATCATCCTTTCAAAGCACCGCAAGGAACTTTGTGCTACCCACTCCCTCCACGATGGAACAATCATCGTTGCTATGCACAACAAGGACCTTTGTGCTCCCCACTCCCTCCAAGATGGGACCATCCTCCTTGCTCTGCACTGCAAGGAACATTGCGCTCCCCACTGCCTCCACGATGGCACCATCATCCTTTCTATGCACCACATGGAAATATGTGCTCCCCACTCCATCCACGATGGGACCATCATCCTTTCTATGCATCGCAAAAAACTTTCTGCTCCCCACACCCTCCATGATGGGACCATCATCCTTGCTATGCAATGCAAGGAAGTTTGTGCTCCTCACTCCCTCCTCGATGGGACCATCATCCTTTCTATGCACCGCAAGGAACTTTGTGCTCCCCACTCCCTCCAAGTTGGGACCATCATCCTTTCTATGCACCTCAAAGAACATTGTGCTCCCCACACCCTCCACGATGGGACCATCATCCTTGCTCTGCACCGCAATGAACTTTGTGCTCCCCACTCCCTCCACGATGGGACCATCATCCTTTCTATGCACCGCCAGGAACTTTGTGCTCCCCACTCCCTCCACGATGGAACGATCATTCTTGCATGTACCGCAAGGAACTTTGTGCTCCCCACACCCTCCACGATCGGACCATCATCCTTTCTCTGCACCGCAAGGAACTTTTTGCTCCCCACTCCCTCCACAATGGGACCATCAACCTTGCTATGCACTGCAAGGAACTGTTTGCTCCCCACTCCCACCACGATGGGACCATAATCCTTGCTATGCACCGCAAGGAACATTATGCTCCCCACCCCATCCACGATGGGACCATCATCCTTTCTATGCACTTCAAAGAACTTTGTGTTCCCAACACCCTCCACGATGGGACAATCATCCTTGCTATGCACTGCAATGAACTTTGTGCTCCACACTCCGTCCCAGATGGCACGATCATCCTTTCTATGCACCGCAAGGAACTTTGTGCTCCCCACTCCCTCCACGATGAGACCATCATCCGTTCTATGCACCGCTAAGACCTTGTGCTCCCCAATCCCTCCACGATGGGATCATCATGCTTTCTATGCACCTCAAAGAACTTTATGCTCCACACTCCCTCCAAGATGGGACCATCATCCTTGGTATGCACCGCAAGGAACTTTGTGCTCCCACTCCCTCCACAATGGGACCATCGTCCATGCTATGCACTGCAAGGAACTTTGTGCTCCGCACTCCCTCCACGATGCGACCAACATCCTTGCTCTGCACCGAAAGGAACTTTGTTCTCCCCACTCCCTCCACGATGTGACCATCATCCTTGCTATGCACTGCAAGGAATATTGTGCTCCCACTCCCTCCACAATGGGACCATCGTCTTTGCTATGCACCGCAAGGAACTTTGTGCTCCGCACTCCCTCCACGATGCGACCAACATCCTTGCTCTGCAACGCAAGGAACTTTGTGCTCCCCACTCCCTCCAAGATGGGACCATCATCCTTGCTATGCACTGCAAGGAAATTTGTGCTCCCCACTCCCTCCACGATGGGACCATCATCCTTGCTCTGCACCTCAAAGATCTTTGTGCTCCCCACTCCCTCCACGATGGGACCATCATCTTTGCTATGCACCGCAAGGAACTCTATGCTCCACATTCCCTCCATGATGGGACCATCATCCTTTCAAAGCACCGCAAGGAACTTTGTGCTACCCACTCCCTCCACGATGGAACAATCATCGTTGCTATGCACAACAAGGACCTTTGTGCTCCCCACTCCCTCCAAGATGGGACCATCCTCCTTGCTCTGCACTGCAAGGAACATTGCGCTCCCCACTGCCTCCACGATGGGACCATCATCCTTTCTATGCACCGCAAAGAACTTTCTGCTCCCTACACCCTCCATGATGGGACCATCATCCTTGCTATGCAACGCAAGGAAGTTTGTGCTCCTCACTCCCTCCTCGATGGGACCATCATCCTTTCTATGCACCGCAAGGAACTTTGTGCTCCCCACTCCCTCCACGTTGGGACCATCATCTTTCTATGCACCTCAAAGAACATTGTGCTCCCCACACCCTCCACGATGGGACCATCATCCTTGCTCTGCACCGCAATGAACTTTGTGCTCCCCTCTCCCTCCACGATGGGACCATCATCCTTTCTATGCACCGCCAGGAACTTTGTGCTCCCCACTCCCTCCACGATGGAACGATCATTCTTGCATGTACCGCAAGGAACTTTGTACTCCCCACACCCTCCACGATCGGACCATCATTCTTGCTCTGCACCTCAAAGATCTTTGTGCTCCCCACTCCCTCCACGATGGGACCATTATCCTTGCTCTGCACCGCAAGGAACTTTTTGCTCCCCACTCCCTCCACAATGGGACCATCAACCTTGCTATGCACTGCAAGGAACTGTTTGCTCCCCACTCCCACCACGATGGGACCATAATCCTTGCTATGCACCGCAAGGAACATTATGCTCCCCACCCCATCCACGATGGGACCATCATCCTTGCTATGCAGCGCAAGGAAATTTGTGCTCCACACTCCCTCCACGATGGGACCATCATCCATGCTCTGCACCGCAATGAACTTTGTGCTCCCCACTCCCTCCACGATGGGACCATCGTCTTTGCTATGCACCGCAAGGAACTTTGTGCTCCGCACTCCCTCAACGATGCGACCAACATCCTTGCTCTGCACCGCAAGGAACTTTGTGGTCCCCACTCCCTCCACGATGGGACAATCATCCTTGCTATGCACTGCAAGGAACTTTGTGCTCCCCACTCCCTCCACGATGGGACCATCATCCTTGCTCTGCACCGCAAGGAACTTTTTGCTCCCCACTCCCTCCACAATGGGACCATCAACCTTGCTATGCACTGCAAGGAACTGTTTGCTCCCCACTTCCACCACGATTGGACCATAATCCTTGCTATGCACCGCAAGGAACATTGTGCTCCCTACACCCTCCACGATGGGACCATGATCCTTGCTATGCACCGCAAGGAACTTTGTGCTCCCCACTCCCTCTACGATGGGACCATGATCCTTGTTATGCACCGCAAGGAACTTTGTACTCCATATTCCTCCCACGATGGGACCATCATCCTTTCTATGCACCTCAAAGAACTTTGTGCTCCTCACTCCCTCCACGATGGGACCATCATCCTTGCTATGCACCGCAAGGAACTTTGTGATCTCCAATCCCTCCACGATGGGACAATCATCCTTTTTATGCATCTGTAAGGAAATTTGTGCTCCCCACTCCCTCCACGATGGGGCCATCATTCTTTCTATGCACTTCAAAGAACTTTGTGCACCCCAGTCCATCCACGATGGGACCATCATCCTTGCAATGCACCGCAAGGAACTTTGTGCTCCGCACTCCCTCCACGATGGGACCATCATCCTTGCTATGCACTCCAAGGAACTTTGTGCTCCCCACTCCCTCCACTAAGGGACCATCATTCTTTATATGCACCGCAAGGAACTTTATGCTCCACATTCCCTCCATGATGGGACCATCATCCTTTCAAAGCACCGCAAGGAACTTGGTGCTACCCACTCCCTCCACGATGGAACAATCATCGTTGCTATGCACCACAAGGACCTTTGTGCTCCCCACTCCCTCCAAGATGGGACCATTATCCTTCGTATGCACCGCAAGGAACTTTGTGCTCCCCACTCCCTCCACGATGGGACCATCATCCTTGCTCTGCACCTCAAAGATCTTTGTCCTCCCCACTCCCTCCACGATGGGACCATCATCCTTGCTATGCACCGCAAGGAACTTTGTGCTCCCCACTCCCTCCACGATGGGACCATCATCCTTTTTATGCACCTCAAAGAACTTTGTGCTCCCCACTCCCTCCACGATGGGAACATCATCCTTGCTATGCACCTCAAGGAACTTTGTGCTCTCCACTCCCACCACGATGGGACCATCAACCTTTCTATGCACCTGTAAGGAAATATGTGCTCCCCACTCCCTCCACGATGGGACCATCATCCTTTCTATGCACCTCAAAGAACTTTGTGTTCCCAACTCCCTCCACGATGGGACCATCATCCTTTCTATGCACCGCCAGGAACTTTGTGCTCCCCACTCCATCCACGATGGGACCATCATTCTTGGTCTGCACCTCAAAGATCTTTGTGCTCCCCACTCCCTCCACAATGGGACCATCAATCTTGCGATGCACTGCAAGGAACCGTTTGCTCCCCACTCCCACCACGATGGTACCATAATCCTTGCTATGCACCGCAAGGAACATTGTGCTCCCCACAACCTCCACGATGGGACCATGATCCTTGCTATGCACCGCAAGGAACTTTGTGCTCCCCACTCCCTCCACGATCGGACCATGATCCTTTTTATGCACCGCAAGGAACTTTGTGCTACCCACTCCTTCCACGATGGGACCATCATACTTTCTATGCACCTCTAAGATCTTTGTGCTCCCCACTCCCTCCACGATGGGACCATCATCTTTGCTCTGCACCGTAAGGTACTTTTTGCTCCCCACTCCCTCCACAATGGGACCATCAACCTTGCTATGCACTGCAAGGAACTGTTTGCTCCCCACTCCCACCACGATGGGCCCATAATCCTTGCTATGCACCGCAAGGAACATTGTGCTCCCCGCACCCTCCACGATGGGACCATCATCCTTGCTATGCAGCGCAAGGAACTTTGTGCTCCACACTCCCTCAACGATGGGACCATCATCCTTGCTCTGCACTGCAAGGAACTTTGTGCTCCCAACTCCCTCCATGATGGGACAATCATCCTTGCTATGCACTGCAAGGAACTTTGTGCTCCACACTCCGTCCCAGATGGCACTATCATCCTTTCTATGCACCGCAAGGAACTTTGTGCTCCCCACTCCCTCCACGATGAGACCATCATCCGTTCTATGCACCGCTAAGACCTTGTGCTCCCCACTCCCTCCACGATGGAACGATCATTCTTGCATGTACCGCAAGGAACTTTGTGCTCCCCACACCCTCCACGATCGGACCATCATTCTTGCTCTGCACCTCAAAGATCTTTGAGCTCCCCACTCCCTCCACGATGGGACCATCATCCTTGCTCTGCACCGCAAGGAACTTTTTGCTCCCCACTCCCTCCACAATGGGACCATCAACCTTGCTATGCACTGCAAGGAACTGTTTGCTCCCCACTCCCACCACGATGGGACCATCATCCTTGCTATGCAGCGCAAGGAAATTTGTGCTCCACACTCCCTCCACGATGGGACCATCATCCTTGCTCTGCACTCCAAGGAACATTGCGCTCCCCACTGCCTCCACGATGGCACCATCATCCTTTCTATGCACCACATGGAAATTTGTGCTCCCCACTCCATCCACGATGGGACCATCATCCTTTCTATGCACCGCAAAGTACTTTCTGCTCCCCACACCCTCTACGATGGGACCATCATCCTTGCTATGCAACGCAAGGAAGTTTGTGCTCCTCATTACCTCCACGATGGGACCATCATCCTTTCTATGAACCGCAAGGAAATTTGTGCTCCCCACTCCCTCCACGTTGGGACCATCATCCTTTCTATGCACCTCAAAGAACATTGTGCTCCCTACACCCTCCACGATGGGACCATCATCCTTGCTCTGCACCGCAATGAACTTTGTGCTCCCCACTCCCTCCACAATGGGACCATCAACCTTGCTATGCACTGCAAGGAACTGTTTGCTCCCCACTCCCACCACGATGGGACCATAATCCTTGCTATGCACCGCAAGGAACATTGTGCTCCCCACACCCTCCACGATGGGACCATCATCCTTGCTATGCAGCGCAAGGAACTTTGTGCTCCACACTCCCTCAACGATGGGACCATCATCCTTGCTCTGCACTGCAAGGAACTTTGTGCTCCCAACTCCCTCCATGATGGGACAATCATCCTTGCTATGCACTGCAAGGAACTTTGTGCTCCACACTCCGTCCCAGATGGCACTATCATCCTTTCTATGCACCGCAAGGAACTTTGTGCTCCCCACTCCCTCCACGATGAGACCATCATCCGTTCTATGCACCGCTAAGACCTTGTGCTCCCCAATCCCTCCACGATGGGATCATCATGCTTTCTATGCACCTGAAAAAACTTTATGCTCCACACTCCCTCCAAGATGGGACCATCATCCTTGGTATGCACCGCAAGGAACTTTGTGCTCCCACTCCCTCCACAATGGGACCATCGTCCTTGCTATGCACTGCAAGGAACTTTGTGCTCCGCACTCCCTCCACGATGCGACCAACATCCTTGCTCTGCACCGAAAGGAACTTTGTGCTCCCCACTCCCTCCACGATGTGACCATCATCCTTGCTATGCACTGCAAGGAACTTTGTGCTCCCACTCCCTCCACAATGGGACCATCGTCTTTGCTATGCACCGCAAGGAACTTTGTGCTCCGCACTCCCTCCACGATGCGACCAACATCCTAGCTCTGCACCGCAAGGAACTTTGTGCTCCCCACTCCCTCCACGATGGGACCATCATCCTTGCTATGCACTGCAAGGAAATTTGTGCTCCCCACTCCCTCCACGATGGGACCATCATCCTTGCTCTGCACCTCAACGAACTTTGTGCTCCCCACTCCCTCCACGATGGGACCATCATCTTTGCTATGCACCGCAAGGAACTCAATGCTCCACATTCCCTCCATGATGGGACCATCATCCTTTCAAAGCACCGCAAGGAACTTTGTGCTACCCACTCGCTCCTCGATGGAACAATCATCGTTGCTATGCACAACAAGGACCTTTGTGCTCCCCACTCCCTCCAAGATGGGACCATCCTCCTTGCTCTGCACTGCAAGGAACATTGCGCTCCCCACTGCCTCCACGATGGCACCATCATCCTTTCTATGCACCACATGGAAATATGTGCTCCCCACTCCATCCACGATGGGACCATCATCCTTTCTATGCACCGCAAAAAACTTTCTGCTCCCCACACCCTCCATGATGGGACCATCATCCTTGCTATGCAACGCAAGGAAGTTTGTGCTCCTCACTCCCTCCTCGATGGGACCATCATCCTTTCTACGCACCGCAAGGAACTTTGTGCTCCCCACTCCCTCCACGTTGGGACCATCATCCTTTCTATGCACCTCAAAGAACATTGTGCTCCCCACACCCTCCACGATGGGACCATCATCCTTGCTCTGCACCGCAATGAACTTTGTGCTCCCCACTCCCTCCACGATGGGACCATCATCCTTTCTATGCACCGCCAGGAACTTTGTGCTCCCCACTCCCTCCACGATGGAACGATCATTCTTGCATGTACCGCAAGGAACTTTGTGCTCCCAACACCCTCCACGATCGGACCATCATTCTTGCTCTGCACCTCAAAGATCTTTGTGCTCCCCACTCCCTCCACGATGGGACCATCATCCTTGCTCTGCACCGCAAGGAACTTTTTGCTCCCCACTCCCTCCACAATGGGACCATCAACCTTGCTATGCACTGCAAGGAACTGTTTGCTCCTCACTCCCACCACGATGGGACCATAATCCTTGCTATGCACCGCAAGGAACATTATGCTCCCCACCCCATCCACGATGGGACCATCATCCTTTCTATGCACTTCAAAGAACTTTGTGTTCCCAACACCCTCCACGATGGGACAATCATCCTTGCTATGCACTGCAAGGAACTTTGTGCTCCACAATCCGTCCCAGATGGCACTATCATCCTTTCTATGCACCGCAAGGAACTTTGTGCTCCCCACTCCCTCCACGATGAGACCATCATCCGTTCTATGCACCGCTAAGACCTTGTGCTCCCCAATCCCTCCACGATGGGATCATCATGCTTTCTATGCACCTCAAAGAACTTTATGCTCCACACTCCCTCCAAGATGGGACCATCATCCTTGGTATGCACCGCAAGGAACTTTGTGCTCCCACTCCCTCCACAATGGGACCATCGTCCTTGCTATGCACTGCAAGGAACTTTGTGCTCCGCACTCCCTCCACGATGCGACCAACATCCTTGCTCTGCACCGAAAGGAACTTTGTTCTCCCCACTCCCTCCACGATGTGACCATCATCCTTGCTATGCACTGCAAGGAACTTTGTGCTCCCACTCCCTCCACAATGGGACCATCGTCTTTGCTATGCACCGCAAGGAACTTTGTGCTCCGCACTCCCTCCACGATGCGACCAACATCCTTGCTCTGCAACGCAAGGAACTTTGTGCTCCCCACTCCCTCCACGATGGGACCATCATCCTTGCTATGCACTGCAAGGAACTTTGTGCTCCCCACTCCCTCCACGATGGGACCATCATCCTTGCTCTGCACCTCAAAGATCTTTGTGCTCCCCACTCCCTCCACGATGGGACCATCATCTTTGCTATGCACCGCAAGGAACTCTATGCTCCACATTCCCTCCATGATGGGACCATCATCCTTTCAAAGCACCGCAAGGAACTTTGTGCTACCCACTCCCTCCACGATGGAACAATCATCGTTGCTATGCACAACAAGGACCTTTGTGCTCCCCACTCCCTCCAAGATGGGACCATCCTCCTTGCTCTGCACTGCAAGGAACATTGCGCTCCCCACTGCCTCCACGATGGCACCATCATCCTTTCTATGCACCACATGGAAATATGTGCTCCCCACTCCATCCACGAAGGGACCATCATCCTTTCTATGCACCGCAAAGAACTTTCTGCTCCCCACACCCTCCATGATGGGACCATCATCCTTGCTATGCAACGCAAGGAAGTTTGTGCTCCTCACTCCCTCCTCGATGGGACCATCATCCTTTCTATGCACCGCAAGGAACTTTGTGCTCCCCACTCCCTCCACGTTGGGACCATCATCCTTTCTATGCACCTCAAAGAACATTGTGCTCCCCACACCCTCCACGATGGGACCATCATCCTTGCTCTGCACCGCCAGGAACTTTGTGCTCCCCACTCCCTCCACGATGGAACGATCATTCTTGCATGTACCGCAAGGAACTTTGTACTCCCCACACCCTCCACGATCGGACCATCATTCTTGCTCTGCACCTCAAAGATCTTTGTGCTCCCCACTCCCTCCACGATGGGACCATTATCCTTGCTCTGCACCGCAAGGAACTTTTTGCTCCCCACTCCCTCCACAATGGGACCATCAACCTTGCTATGCACTGCAAGGAAATTTGTGCTCCACACTCCCTCCACGATGGGACCATCATCCTTGCTCTGCACTCCAAGGAACATTGCGCTCCCCACTGCCTCCACGATGGCACCATAATCCTTTCTATGCACCACATGGAAATTTGTGCTCCCCACTCCATCCACGATGGGACCATCATCCTTTCTATGCACCGCAAAGTACTTTCTGCTCCCCACACCCTCCACGATGGGACCATCATCCTTGCTATGCAACGCAAGGAAGTTTGTGCTCCTCATTCCCTCCACGATGGGACCATCATCCTTTCTATGAACCGCAAGGAAATTTGTGCTCCCCACTCCCTCCACGTTGGGACCATCATCCTTTCTATGCACCTCAAAGAACATTGTGCTCCCTACACCCTCCACGATTGGACCATCATCCTTGCTCTGCACCGCAATGAACTTTGTGCTCCCCACTCCCACCACGATGGGACAATCATCCTTGCTATGCACTCCAAGGAACTTTATGCTCCACACTCCCTCCATGATGGGACCATCATCTTTGCTCTGCACCGTAAGGTACTTTTTGCTCCCCACTCCCTCCACAATGGGACCATCAACCTTGCTATGCACTGCAAGGAACTGTTTGCTCCCCACTCCCACCACGATGGGACCATAATCCTTGCTATGCACCGCAAGGAACATTGTGCTCCCCACACCCTCCACGATGGGACCATCATCCTTGCTCTGCACCGCAAGGAACTTTGTGCTCCCAACTCCTTACATGATGGGACAATCATCCTTGCTATGCACTGCAAGGAACTTTGTGCTCCACACTCCGTCCCAGATGGCACTATCATCCTTTCTATGCACCGCAAGGAATTTTGTGCTCCCCACTCCCTCCACGATGAGACCATCATCCTTTCTATGCACCGCTAAGATCTTGTGCTCCCCAATCCCTCCACGATGGGATCATCATGCTTTCTATGCACCTCAAAGAACTTTATGCTCCACACTCCCTCCAAGATGGGACCATCATCCTTGGTATGCACCGCAAGGAACTTTGTGCTCCCACTCCCTCCACAATGGGACCATCGTCCTTGCTATGCACTGCAAGGAACTTTGTGCTCCGCACTCCCTCCACGATGCGACCAACATCCTTGCTCTGCACTTCAAGGAACTTTGTGCTCCCCACTCCCTCCACGATGTGACCACAATCCTTGCTATGCACTGCAAGGGACTTTGTGCTCCCACTCCCTCCACAATGGGACCATCGTCTTTGCTATGCACCGCAAGGAACTTTGTGCTCCGCACTCCCTCCACGATGCGACCAACATCCTTGCTATGCAATGCAAGGAACTTTGTGCTCCCCACTCCCTCCACGATGGGACCATCATCCTTGCTCTGCACCTCAAAGATCTTTGTGCTCCCCACTCCCTCCACGATGGGACCATCATCCTTGCTATGCACCGCAAGGAACTCTATGCTCCACATTCCCTCCATGATGGGACCATCATCCTTTCAAAGCACCGCAAGGAACTTTGTGCTACCCACTCCCTCCACGATGGAACAATCATCGTTGCTATGCACAACAAGGACCTTTGTGCTCCCCACTCCCTCCAAGATGGCACCATCCTCCTTGCTCTGCACTGCAAGGAACATTGCGCTCCCCACTGCCTCCACGATGGCACCATCATCCTTTCTATGCACCACATGGAAATATGTGCTCCCCACTCCATCCACGATGGGACCATCATCCTTTCTATGCACCGCAAAAAAGTTTCTGCTCCCCACACCCTCCATGATGGGACCATCATCCTTGCTATGCAACGCAAGGAAGTTTGTGCTCCTCACTCCCTCCTCGATGGGACCATCATCCTTTCTATGCACCGCAAGGAACTTTGTGCTCCCCACTCCCTCCACGTTGGGACCATCATCCTTTCTATGCACCTCAAAGAACATTGTGCTCCCCACACCCTCCACGATGGGACCATCATCCTTGCTCTGCACCGCAATGAACTTTGTGCTCCCCACCCCATCCACGATGGGACCATCATCCTTGCTATGCAGCGCAAGGAACTTTGTGCTCCACACTCCCTCCACGATGGGACCATCATCCTTGCTCTGCACTCCAAGGAACATTGCGCTCCCCACTGCCTCCACGATGGCACCATCATCCTTTCTATGCACCACAGGGAAATTTGTGCTCCCCACTCCATCCACGATGGGACCATCATCCTTTCTATGCACCGCAAAGAAATTTCTGCTCCCCACACCCTCAACGATGGGACCATCATCCTTGCTCTGCACTCCAAGGAACATTGCGCTCCCCACTGCCTCCACGATGGCACCATCATCCTTTCTATGCACCACATGGAAATTTGTGCTCCCCACTCCATCCACGATGGGACCATCATCCTTTCTATGCACCGCAAAGAACTTTCTGCTCCCCACACCCTCCACGATGGGACCATCATCCTTGCTATGCAACGCAAGGAAGTTTGTGCTCCTCATTCCCTCCACGATGGGACCATCATCCTTTCTATGAACCGCAAGGAAATTTGTGCTCCCCACTCCCTCCACGTTGGGACCATCATCCTTTCTATGCACCTCAAAGAGCATTGTGCTCCCTACACCCTCCACGATGGGACCATCATCCTTGCTCTGCACCGCAATGAACTTTGTGCTCCCCACTCCCACCACGATGGGACAATCATCCTTGCTATGCACTCCAAGGAACTTTATGCTCCACACTCCCTCCATGATGGGACCATCATCTTTGCTCTGCACCGTAAGGTACTTTTTGCTCCCCACTCCCTCCACAATGGGACCATCAACCTTGCTATGCACTGCAAGGAACTGTTTGCTCCCCACTCCCACCACGATGGGACCATAATCCTTGCTATGCACCGCAAGGAACATTGGGCTCCCTACTCCCTCCACGATGGGACCATCATCCTTGCTATGCAGCGCAAGAAACTTTGTGCTCCACACTCACTCCACGATGGGACGATCATCCTTGCTATGCACCGCAAAGAACTTTGTGCTCCCCACTCCCTCCACGATGGGACCATCATCCTTGCTATGCACCGCAAAGGAACTATGTGCACCCCACTCCCTCCACGTTGGGACCATCATCCTTTCTATGCACCTGTAAGAAAATTTGTGCTCCCCACTCCCTCCATGATGGGACCATCATCCTTTCTCTGCACCTCAAAGAACTTTGTGCTACCCACTCCCTCCAAGATGGAACAATCATCGTTGCTATGCACCACAAGGACCTTTGTGCTCCCCTCTCCCTCCAAGATGGGACAATTATCCTTCGTATGCACCGCAAGGAACCTTGTGCTCCCCACTCCCTCCACGATGGGACCATCGTCCTTACTCTGCACCTCAAAGATCTTTGTCCTCCCCACTCCCTCCACGATGGGACCATCATCCTTGCTATGCACCGCAAGGAACTTTGTGAACCCACTCCATCCACGATGGGACCATCATCCTTTCTATGCACCACATGGAAATATGTGCTCCCCACTCCATCCACGATGGGACCATCATCCTTTCTATGCACCGCAAAGAACTTTCTGCTCCCCACACCCTCCATGATGGGACCATCATCCTTGCTATGCAACGCAAGGAAGTTTGTGCTCCTCACTCCCTCCTCGATGGGACCATCATCCTTTCTATGCACCGCAAGGAACTTTGTGCTCCCCACTCCATCCACGATGGGACCATCATCCTTTCTATGCACCACATGGAAATATGTGCTCCCCACTCCATCCACGATGGGACCATCATCCTTTCTATGCACCGCAAAGAACTTTCTGCTCCCCACACCCTCCAAGATGGGACCATTATCCTTCGTATTCACCGCAAGGAACTTTGTGCTCCCCACTCCCTCCACGATGGGACCATCATCCTTGCTATGCACCGCAAGGAACTTTGTGCTCCCCACTCCCTCAACGATGCGACCATCATCCTTGCTGTGCACCGCAAGGAACTTTGTGCTCCCCACACCCTCCACGATGGGACCATCATCCTTTCTATGCACCTCAAAGAACTTTGTCCACCCCACTCCCTCAAAGATGGGACCATCATCCTTTCTATGCACCGCCAGGAACTTTGTGCTCCATACTCCCTCCACGATGGGACCATCATCCTTGCTATGCAAAGCAAGGAACTTTGTGCTCCACAGTCACTCCACGATGGGACCATCATCCTTGCTATGCACCGCAAAGAACTTTGTGCTCCCCACTCCCTCCACGATGGGACCATCATCCTTGCTATGCACCGCAAAGGAACTATGTGCTCCCCACTCCCTCCACGTTGGGACCATCATCCTTTCTATGAACCTGTAAGAAAATTTGTGCTCCCCACTCCCTCCATGATGGGACCATCATCCTTTCTCTGCACCTCAAAGAACTTTGTCCTCCCCACTCCATCCACGATGGGACCATCATCCTTTCTATGCACCGCCAGGAACTTTGTGCTCCCCACTCCCTCCACGATGGAAACATCATTCTTGCATGCACCGGCAAGGAACTTTGTGCTCCCCACTCCCTCCACGATGGGACCATCATTCTTGCTCTGCACCTCAAAGACCTTTGTGCTCCCCACTCCCTCCACGATGGGACCATCATCCTTGCTCTGCACCGCAAGGAATTTTTTGCTCCCCACTCCCTCCACAATGGGACCATCAACCTTGCTATGCACTGCAAGGAACTGTTTGCTCCCCACTTCCACCACGATGGGACCATAATCCTTGCTATGCACCGCAAGGAACATTGTGCTCCCCACACGCTCCACGATGGGACCATGATCCTTGCTATGCACCTCAAGGAACTTTGTGCTCCCCACTCCCTCTACGATGGGACCATGATCCTTGCTATGCACCGCAAGGAACTCTATGCTCCACATTCCCTCCATGATGGGACCATCATCCTTTCAAAGCACCGCAAGGAACTTTGTGCTACCCACTCCCTCCACGATGGAACAATCATCGTTGCTGTGCACAACAAGGACCTTTGTGCTCCCCACTCCCTCCAAGATGGCACCATCCTCCTTGCTCTGCACTGCAAGGAACATTGCGCTCCCCACTGCCTCCACGATGGCACCATCATCCTTTCTATGCACCACATGGAAATATGTGCTCCCCACTCCATCCACGATGGGACCATCATCCTTTCTATGCACCGCAAAGAAGTTTCTGCTCCCCACACCCTCCATGATGGGACCATCATCCTTGCTATGCAACGCAAGGAAGTTTGTGCTCCTCACTCCCTCCTCGATGGGACCATCATCCTTTCTATGCACCGCAAGGAACTTTGTGCTCCCCACTCCCTCCACGTTGGGACCATCATCCTTTCTATGCACCTCAAAGAACATTGTGCTCCCCACACCCTCCACGATGGGACCATCATCCTTGCTCT
Source organism: Narcine bancroftii (assembly GCF_036971445.1). NCBI lineage: Eukaryota > Metazoa > Chordata > Chondrichthyes > Torpediniformes > Narcinidae > Narcine > Narcine bancroftii. Next base: position 75,776,466 of record NC_091474.1, read on the forward strand.
GCACCGCAATGAACTTTGTGCTCCCCACCCCATCCACGATGGGACCATCATCCTTGCTATGCAGCGCAAGGAACTTTGTGCTCCACACTCCCTCCACGATGGGACCATCATCCTTGCTCTGCACTCCAAGGAACATTGCGCTCCCCACTGCCTCCACGATGGCACCATCATCCTTTCTATGCACCACAGGGAAATTTGTGCTCCCCACTCCATCCACGATGGGACCATCATCCTTTCTATGCACCGCAAAGAAATTTCTGCTCCCCACACCCTCAACGATGGGACCATCATCCTTGCTCTGCACTCCAAGGAACATTGCGCTCCCCACTGCCTCCACGATGGCACCATCATCCTTTCTATGCACCACATGGAAATTTGTGCTCCCCACTCCATCCACGATGGGACCATCATCCTTTCTATGCACCGCAAAGAACTTTCTGCTCCCCACACCCTCCACGATGGGACCATCATCCTTGCTATGCAACGCAAGGAAGTTTGTGCTCCTCATTCCCTCCACGATGGGACCATCATCCTTTCTATGAACCGCAAGGAAATTTGTGCTCCCCACTCCCTCCACGTTGGGACCATCATCCTTTCTATGCACCTCAAAGAGCATTGTGCTCCCTACACCCTCCACGATGGGACCATCATCCTTGCTCTGCACCGCAATGAACTTTGTGCTCCCCACTCCCACCACGATGGGACAATCATCCTTGCTATGCACTCCAAGGAACTTTATGCTCCACACTCCCTCCATGATGGGACCATCATCTTTGCTCTGCACCGTAAGGTACTTTTTGCTCCCCACTCCCTCCACAATGGGACCATCAACCTTGCTATGCACTGCAAGGAACTGTTTGCTCCCCACTCCCACCACGATGGGACCATAATCCTTGCTATGCACCGCAAGGAACATTGGGCTCCCTACTCCCTCCACGATGGGACCATCATCCTTGCTATGCAGCGCAAGAAACTTTGTGCTCCACACTCACTCCACGATGGGACGATCATCCTTGCTATGCACCGCAAAGAACTTTGTGCTCCCCACTCCCTCCACGATGGGACCATCATCCTTGCTATGCACCGCAAAGGAACTATGTGCACCCCACTCCCTCCACGTTGGGACCATCATCCTTTCTATGCACCTGTAAGAAAATTTGTGCTCCCCACTCCCTCCATGATGGGACCATCATCCTTTCTCTGCACCTCAAAGAACTTTGTGCTACCCACTCCCTCCAAGATGGAACAATCATCGTTGCTATGCACCACAAGGACCTTTGTGCTCCCCTCTCCCTCCAAGATGGGACAATTATCCTTCGTATGCACCGCAAGGAACCTTGTGCTCCCCACTCCCTCCACGATGGGACCATCGTTCTTACTCTGCACCTCAAAGATCTTTGTCCTCCCCACTCCCTCCACGATGGGACCATCATCCTTGCTATGCACCGCAAGGAACTTTGTGAACCCACTCCATCCACGATGGGACCATCATCCTTTCTATGCACCACATGGAAATATGTGCTCCCCACTCCATCCACGATGGGACCATCATCCTTTCTATGCACCGCAAAGAACTTTCTGCTCCCCACACCCTCCATGATGGGACCATCATCCTTGCTATGCAACGCAAGGAAGTTTGTGCTCCTCACTCCCTCCTCGATGGGACCATCATCCTTTCTATGCACCGCAAGGAACTTTGTGCTCCCCACTCCATCCACGATGGGACCATCATCCTTTCTATGCACCACATGGAAATATGTGCTCCCCACTCCATCCACGATGGGACCATCATCCTTTCTATGCACCGCAAAGAACTTTCTGCTCCCCACACCCTCCAAGATGGGACCATTATCCTTCGTATTCACCGCAAGGAACTTTGTGCTCCCCACTCCCTCCACGATGGGACCATCATCCTTGCTATGCACCGCAAGGAACTTTGTGCTCCCCACTCCCTCCACGATGCGACCATCATCCTTGCTGTGCACCGCAAGGAACTTTGTGCTCCCCACACCCTCCACGATGGGACCATCATCCTTTCTATGCACCTCAAAGAACTTTGTCCACCCCACTCCTTCAAAGATGGGACCATCATCCTTTCTATGCACCGCCAGGAACTTTGTGCTCCATACTCCCTCCACGATGGGACCATCATCCTTGCTATGCAAAGCAAGGAACTTTGTGCTCCACACTCACTCCACGATGGGACCATCATCCTTGCTATGCACCGCAAAGAACTTTGTGCTCCCCACTCCCTCCACGATGGGACCATCATCCTTGCTATGCACCGCAAAGGAACTATGTGCTCCCCACTCCCTCCACGTTGGGACCATCATCCTTTCTATGAACCTGTAAGAAAATTTGTGCTCCCCACTCCCTCCATGATGGGACCATCATCCTTTCTCTGCACCTCGAAGAACTTTGTCCTCCCCACTCCATCCACGATGGGACCATCATCCTTTCTATGCACCGCCAGGAACTTTGTGCTCCCCACTCCCTCCACGATGGAAACATCATTCTTGCATGCACCGGCAAGGAACTTTGTGCTCCCCACTCCCTCCACGATGGGACCATCATTCTTGCTCTGCACCTCAAAGACCTTTGTGCTCCCCACTCCCTCCACGATGGGACCATCATCCTTGCTCTGCACCGCAAGGAATTTTTTGCTCCCCACTCCCTCCACAATGGGACCATCAACCTTGCTATGCACTGCAAGGAACTGTTTGCTCCCCACTTCCACCACGATGGGACCATAATCCTTGCTATGCACCGCAAGGAACATTGTGCTCCCCACACGCTCCACGATGGGACCATGATCCTTGCTATGCACCTCAAGGAACTTTGTGCTCCCCACTCCCTCTACGATGGGACCATGATCCTTGTTATGCACCGCAAGGAACTTTGTGCTCCACACTCCTTCCACGATGGGACCATCATCCTTTCTATGCACCTCAAAGAACTTTGTGCTCCTCTCTCCCTCCACGATGGGACCATCATCCTTGCTATGCACCGCAAGGAACTTTGTGATCTCCAATCCTTCCACGATGGGAGAATCATCCTTTTTATGCATCTGTAAGGAAATTTGTGCTTGCCGCTCCCTCCACGATGGGACCATCATCCTTTCTATGCACTTCAAAGAACTTTGTGCACCCCACTCCCTCCACGATGGGACCATCATCCTTGCAATGCACCGCAAGGAACTTTGTGCTCCGCACTCCCTCCACGATGGGACCATCATCCTTGCTATGCACTCCAAGGAACTTTGTGCTCCCCACTCCCTCCACTATGGGACATTCATTCTTTATATGCACCGCAAGGAACTTTATGCTCCACATTCCCTCCATGATGGGACCATCATCCTTTCAAAGCACCGCAAGGAACTTTGTGCTACCCACTCCATCCACGATGGAACAATCATCGTTGCTATGCACCACAAGGACCTTTGTGCTCCCCTCTCCCTCCAAGTTGGGACCATTATCCTTCGTATGCACCGCAAGGAACTTTGTGCTCCCCACTCCCTCCACGATGGGACATTCATCCTTGCTCTGCACCTCAAAGATCTTTGTCCTCCCCACTCCCTCCACGATGGGACCATCATCCTTGCTATGCACCGCAAGGAACTTTGTGCTCCCACTCCCTCCACAATGGGACCATCGTCCTTGCTATGCACTGCAAGGAACTTTGTGCTCCGCACTCCCTCCACGATGCGACCAACATCCTTGCTCTGCACTTCAAGGAACTTTGTGCTCCCCATTCCCTCCACGATGTGACCACAATCCTTGCTATGCACTGCAAGGGACTTTGTGCTCCCACTCCCTCCACAATGGGACCATCGTCTTTGCTATGCACCGCAAGGAACTTTGTGCTCCGCACTCCCTCCACGATGCGACCAACATCCTTGCTCTGCACCGCAAGGAAATTTGTGCTCCCCACTCCCTCCACGATGGGACCATCATCCTTGCTATGCAATGCAAGGAACTTTGTGCTCCCCACTCCCTCCACGATAGGACCATCATCCTTGCTCTGCACCTCAAAGATCTTTGTGCTCCCCACTCCCTCCACGATGGGACCATCATCCTTGCTATGCACCGCAAGGAACTCTATGCTCCACATTCCCTCCATGATGGGACCATCATCCTTTCAAAGCACCGCAAGGAACTTTGTGCTACCCACTCCCTCCACGATGGAACAATCATCGTTGCTATGCACAACAAGGACCTTTGTGCTCCCCACTCCCTCCAAGATGGGACCATCCTCCTTGCTCTGCACTGCAAGGAACATTGCGCTCCCCACTGCCTCCACGATGGCACCATCATCCTTTCTATGCACCACATGGAAATATGTGCTCCCCACTCCATCCACGATGGGACCATCATCCTTTCTATGCACCGCAAAGAAGTTTCTGCTCCCCACACCCTCCATGATGGGACCATCATCCTTGCTATGCAACGCAAGGAAGTTTGTGCTCCTCACTCCCTCCTCGATGGGACCATCATCTTTGCTATGCACCGCAAGGAACTCTATGCTCCACATTCCCTCCATGATGGGACCATCATCCTTTCAAAGCACCGCAAGGAACTTTGTGCTACCCACTCCCTCCACGATGGAACAATCATCGTTGCTATGCACAACAAGGACCTTTGTGCTCCCCACTCCCTCCAAGATGGGACCATCCTCCTTGCTCTGCACTGCAAGGAACATTGCGCTCCCCACTGCCTCCACGATGGCACCATCATCCTTTCTATGCACCACATGGAAATATGTGCTCCCCACTCCATCCACGATGGGACCATCATCCTTTCTATGCACCGCAAAGAACTTTCTGCTCCCCACACTCTCCATGATGGGACCATCATCCTTGCTATGCAACGCAAGGAAGTTTGTGCTCCTCACTCCCTCCTCGATGGGACCATCATCCTTTCTATGCACCGCAAGGAACTTTGTGCTCCCCACTCCCTCCACGTTGGGACCATCATCCTTTCTATGCACCTCAAAGAACATTGTGCTCCCCACACCCTCCACGATGGGACCATCATCCTTGCTCTGCACCGCAATGAACTTTGTGCTCCCCACTCCCTCCACGATGGGACCATCATCCTTTCTATGCACCGCCAGGAACTTTGTGCTCCCCACTCCCTCCACGATGGAACGATCATTCTTGCATGCACCGCAAGGAACTTTGTACTCCCCACACCCTCCACGATCGGACCATCATTCTTGCTCTGCACCTCAAAGATCTTTGTGCTCCCCACTCCCTCCACGATGGGACCATTATCCTTGCTCTGCACCGCAAGGAACCTTTTGCTCCCCACTCCCTCCACAATGGGACCATCAACCTTGCTATGCACTGCAAGGAAATTTGTGCTCCACACTCCCTCCACGATGGGACCATCATCCTTGCTCTGCACTCCAAGGAACATTGCGCTCCCCACTGCCTCCACGATGGCACCATCATCCTTTCTATGCACCACATGGAAATTTGTGCTCCCCACTCCATCCACGATGGGACCATCATCCTTTCTATGCACCGCAAAGTACTTTCTGCTCCCCACACCCTCCACGATGGGACCATCATCCTTGCTATGCAACGCAAGGAAGTTTGTGCTCCTCATTCCCTCCACGATGGGACCATCATCCTTTCTATGAACCGCAAGGAAATTTGTGCTCCCCACTCCCTCCACGTTGGGACCATCATCCTTTCTATGCACCTCAAAGAACATTGTGCTCCCTACACCCTCCACGATTGGACCATCATCCTTGCTCTGCACCGCAATGAACTTTGTGCTCCCCACTCCCGCCACGATGGGACAATCATCCTTGCTATGCACTCCAAGGAACTTTATGCTCCACACTCCCTCCATGATGGGACCATCATCTTTGCTCTGCACCGTAAGGTACTTTTTGCTCCCCACTCCCTCCACAATGGGACCATCAACCTTGCTATGCACTGCAAGGAACTGTTTGCTCCCCACTCCCACCACGATGGGACCATAATCCTTGCTATGCACCGCAAGGAACATTGTGCTCCCCACACCCTCCACGATGGGACCATCATCCTTGCTATGCAGCGCAAGGAACTTTGTGCTCCACACTCCCTCAACGATGGGACCATCATCCTTGCTCTGCACCGCAAGGAACTTTGTGCTCCCAACTCCTTACATGATGGGACAATCATCCTTGCTATGCACTGCAAGGAACTTTGTGCTCCACACTCCGTCCCAGATGGCACTATCATCCTTTCTATGCACCGCAAGGAATTTTGTGCTCCCCACTCCCTCCACGATGAGACCATCATCCTTTCTATGCACCGCTAAGATCTTGTGCTCCCCAATCCCTCCACGATGGGATCATCATGCTTTCTATGCACCTCAAAGAACTTTATGCTCCACACTCCCTCCAAGATGGGACCATCATCCTTGGTATGCACCGCAAGGAACTTTGTGCTCCCACTCCCTCCACAATGGGACCATCGTCCTTGCTATGCACTGCAAGGAACTTTGTGCTCCGCACTCCCTCCACGATGCGACCAACATCCTTGCTCTGCAGTTCAAGGAACTTTGTGCTCCCCACTCCCACCACGATGTGACCACAATCCTTGCTATGCACTGCAAGGGACTTTGTGCTCCCACTCCCTCCACAATGGGACCATCGTCTTTGCTATGCACCGCAAGGAACTTTGTGCTCCGCACTCCCTCCATGATGCGACCAACATCCTTGCTATGCAATGCAAGGAACTTTGTGCTCCCCACTCCCTCCACGATGGGACCATCATCCTTGCTCTGCACCTCAAAGATCTTTGTGCTCCCCACTCCCTCCACGATGGGACCATCATCCTTGCTATGCACCGCAAGGAACTCTATGCTCCACATTCCCTCCATGATGGGACCATCATCCTTTCAAAGCACCGCAAGGAACTTTGTGCTACCCACTCCCTCCACGATGGAACAATCATCGTTGCTATGCACAACAAGGACCTTTGTGCTCCCCACTCCCTCCAAGATGGCACCATCCTCCTTGCTCTGCACTGCAAGGAACATTGCGCTCCCCACTGCCTCCACGATGGCACCATCATCCTTTCTATGCACCACATGGAAATATGTGCTCCCCACTCCATCCACGATGGGACCATCATCCTTTCTATGCACCGCAAAGAAGTTTCTGCTCCCCACACCCTCCATGATGGGACCATCATCCTTGCTATGCAACGCAAGGAAGTTTGTGCTCCTCACTCCCTCCTCGATGGGACCATCATCCTTTCTATGCACCGCAAGGAACTTTGTGCTCCCCACTCCCTCCACGTTGGGACCATCATCCTTTCTATGCACCTCAAAGAACATTGTGCTCCCCACACCCTCCACGATGGGACCATCATCCTTGCTCTGCACCGCAATGAACTTTGTGCTCCCCACCCCATCCACGATGGGACCATCATCCTTGCTATGCAGCGCAAAGAACTTTGTGCTCCACACTCCCTCCACGATGGGACCATCATCCTTGCTCTGCACTCCAAGGAACATTGCGCTCCCCACTGCCTCCACGATGGCACCATCATCCTTTCTATGCACCACATGGAAATTTGTGCTCCCCACTCCATCCACGATGGGACCATCATCCTTTCTATGCACCGCAAAGAAATTTCTGCTCCCCACACCCTCAACGATGGGACCATCATCCCTGCTCTGCACTCCAAGGAACATTGCGCTCCCCACTGCCTCCACGATGGCACCATCATCCTTTCTATGCACCACATGGAAATTTGTGCTCCCCACTCCATCCACGATGGGACCATCATCCTTTCTATGCACCGCAAAGAACTTTCTGCTCCCCACACCCTCCACGATGGGACCATCATCCTTGCTATGCAACGCAAGGAAGTTTGTGCTCCTCATTCCCTCCACGATGGGACCATCATCCTTTCTATGAACCGCAAGGAAATTTGTGCTCCCCACTCCCTCCACGTTGGGACTATCATCCTTTCTATGCACCTCAAAGAGCATTGTGCTCCCTACACCCTCCACGATGGGACCATCATCCTTGCTCTGCACCGCAATGAACTTTGTGCTCCCCACTCCCACCACGATGGGACAATCATCCTTGCTATGCACTCCAAGGAACTTTATGCTCCACACTCCCTCCATGATGGGACCATCATCTTTGCTCTGCACCGTAAGGTACTTTTTGCTCCCCACTCCCTCCACAATGGGACCATCAACCTTGCTATGCACTGCAAGGAACTGTTTGCTCCCCACTCCCACCACGATGGGACCATAATCCTTGCTATGCACCGCAAGGAACATTGGGCTCCCTACTCCCTCCACGATGGGACCATCATCCTTGCTATGCAGCGCAAGGAACTTTGTGCTCCACACTCACTCCACGATGGGACGATCATCCTTGCTATGCACCGCAAAGAACTTTGTGCTCCCCACTCCCTCCACGATGGGACCATCATCCTTGCTATGCACCGCAAAGGAACTATGTGCACCCCACTCCCTCCACGTTGGGACCATCATCCTTTCTATGCACCTGTAAGAAAATTTGTGCTCCCCACTCCCTCCATGATGGGACCATCATCCTTTCTCTGCACCTCAAAGAACTTTGTGCTACCCACTCCCTCCAAGATGGAACAATCATCGTTGCTATGCACCACAAGGACCTTTGTGCTCCCCTCTCCTTCCAAGATGGGACAATAATCCTTCGTATGCACCGCAAGGAACCTTGTGCTCCCCACTCCCTCCACGATGGGACCATCGTCCTTACTCTGCACCTCAAAGATCTTTGTCCTCCCCACTCCCTCCACGATGGGACCATCATCCTTGCTATGCACCGCAAGGAACTTTGTGAACCCACTCCATCCACGATGGGACCATCATCCTTTCTATGCACCACATGGAAATATGTGCTCCCCACTCCATCCACGATGGGACCATCATCCTTTCTATGCACCGCAAAGAACTTTCTGCTCCCCACACCCTCCATGATGGGACCATCATCCTTGCTATGCAACGCAAGGAAGTTTGTGCTCCTCACTCCCTCCTCGATGGGACCATCATCCTTTGTATGCACCGCAAGGAACTTTGTGCTCCCCACTCCATCCACGATGGGACCATCATCCTTTCTATGCACCACATGGAAATATGTGCTCCCCACTCCATCCACGATGGGACCATCATCCTTTCTATGCACCGCAAAGAACTTTCTGCTCCCCACACCCTCCAAGATGGGACCATTATCCTTCGTATTCACCGCAAGGAACTTTGTGCTCCCCACTCCCTCCACGATGGGACCATCATCCTTGCTATGCACCGCAAGGAACTTTGTGCTCCCCACTCCCTCCACGATGCGACCATCATCCTTGCTGTGCACCGCAAGGAACTTTGTGCTCCCCACACCCTCCACGATGGGACCATCATCCTTTCTATGCACCTCAAAGAACTTTGTCCACATCACTCCCTCAAAGATGGGACCATCATCCTTTCTATGCACCGCCAGGAACTTTGTGCTCCATACTCCCTCCACGATGGGACCATCATCCTTGCTATGCAAAGCAAGGAACTTTGTGCTCCACACTCACTCCACGATGGGACCATCATCCTTGCTATGCACCGCAAAGAACTTTGTGCTCCCCACTCCCTCCACGATGGGACCATCATCCTTGCTATGCACCGCAAAGGAACTATGTGCTCCCCACTCCCTCCACGTTGGGACCATCATCCTTTCTATGAACCTGTAAGAAAATTTGTGCTCCCCACTCCCTCCATGATGGGACCATCATCCTTTCTCTGCACCTCAAAGAACTTTGTCCTCCCCACTCCATCCACGATGGGACCATCATCCTTTCTATGCACCGCCAGGAACTTTGTGCTCCCCACTCCCTCCACGATGGAAACATCATTCTTGCATGCACCGGCAAGGAACTTTGTGCTCCCCACTCCCTCCACGATGGGACCATCATTCTTGCAATGCACCTCAAAGACCTTTGTGCTCCCCACTCCCTCCACGATGGGACCATCATCCTTGCTCTGCACCGCAAGGAATTTTTTGCTCCCCACTCCCTCCACAATGGGACCATCAACCTTGCTATGCACTGCAAGGAACTGTTTGCTCCCCACTTCCACCACGATGGGACCATAATCCTTGCTATGCACCGCAAGGAACATTGTGCTCCCCACACGCTCCACGATGGGACCATGATCCTTGCTATGCACCTCAAGGAACTTTGTGCTCCCCACTCCCTCTACGATGGGACCATGATCCTTGTTATGCACCGCAAGGAACTTTGTGCTCCACACTCCTTCCACGATGGGACCATCATCCTTTCTATGCACCTCAAAGAACTTTGTGCTCCTCACTCCCTCCACGATGGGACCATCATCCTTGCTATGCACCGCAAGGAACTTTGTGATCTCCAATCCTTCCACGATGGGAGAATCATCCTTTTTATGCATCTGTAAGGAAATTTGTGCTCCCCACTCCCTCCACGATGGGACCATCATCCTTTCTATGCACTTCAAAGAACTTTGTGCACCCCACTCCCTCCACGATGGGACCATCATCCTTGCAATGCACCGCAAGGAACTTTGTGCTCCGCACTCCCTCCACGATGGGACCATCATCCTTGCTAGGCACTCCAAGGAACTTTGTGCTCCCCACTCCCTCCACTATGGGACATTCATTCTTTATATGCACCGCAAGGAACTTTATGCTTCACATTCCCTCCATGATGGGACCATCAACCTTTCAAAGCACCGCAAGGAACTTTGTGCTACCCACTCCATCCACGATGGAACAATCATCGTGGATATGCACCACAAGGACCTTTGTGCTCCCCTCTCCCTCCACGATGGGACCATTATCCTTGCTATGCACCGCAAGGAACTTTGTGCTCCCACTCCCTCCACAATGGGACCATCGTCCTTGCTATGCATTGCAAGGAACTTTGTGCTCCGCACTCCCTCCACGATGCGACCAACATCCTTGCTCTGCACTTCAAGGAACTTTGTGCTCCCCACTCCCTCCACGATGTGACCACAATCCTTGCTATGCACTGCAAGGGACTTTGTGCTCCCACTCCCTCCACAATGGGACCATCGTCTTTGCTATGCACCGCAAGGAACTTTGTGCTCCGCACTCCCTCCACGATGCGACCAACGTCCTTGCTCTGCACCGCAAGGAAATTTGTGCTCCCCACTCCCTCCACGATGGGACCATCATCCTTGCTATGCAATGCAAGGAACTTTGTGCTCCCCACTCCCTCCACGATGGGACCATCATCCTTGCTCTGCACCTCAAAGATCTTTGTGCTCCCCACTCCCTCCACGATGGGACCATCATCCTTGCTATGCACCGCAAGGAACTCTATGCTCCACATTCCCTCCATGATGGGACCATCATCCTTTCAAAGCACCGCAAGGAACTTTGTGCTACCCACTCCCTCCACGATGGAACAATCATCGTTGCTATGCACAACAAGGACCTTTGTGCTCCCCACTCCCTCCAAGATGGGACCATCCTCCTTGCTCTGCACTGCAAGGAACATTGCGCTCCCCACTGCCTCCACGATGGCACCATCATCCTTTCTATGCACCACATGGAAATATGTGCTCCCCACTCCATCCACGATGGGACCATCATCCTTTCTATGCAACGCAAGGAAGTTTGTGCTCCTCACTCCCTCCTCGATGGGACCATCATCCTTTCTATGCACCGCAAGGAACTTTGTGCTCCCCACTCCCTCCACGTTGGGACCATCATCCTTTCTATGCACCTCAAAGAACATTGTGCTCCCTACACCCTCCACGATTGGACCATCATCCTTGCTCTGCACCGCAATGAACTTTGTGCTCCCCACTCCCACCAAGATGGGACAATCATCCTTGCTATGCACTCCAAGGAACTTTATGCTCCACACTCCCTCCATGATGGGACCATCATCTTTGCTCTGCACCGTAAGGTACTTTTTGCTCCCCACTCCCTCCACAATGGGACCATCAACCTTGCTATGCACTGCAAGGAACTGTTTGCTCCCCACTCCCACCACGATGGGACCATAATCCTTGCTATGCACCGCAAGGAACATTGTGCTCCCCACACCCTCCACGATGGGACCATCATCCTTGCTATGCAGCGCAAGGAACTTTGTGCTCCACACTCCCTCAACGATGGGACCATCATCCTTGCTCTGCACCGCAAGGAAATTTGTGCTCCCAACTCCTTACATGATGGGACAATCATCCTTGCTATGCACTGCAAGGAACTTTGTGCTCCACACTCCGTCCCAGATGGCACTATCATCCTTTCTATGCACCGCAAGGAATTTTGTGCTCCCCACTCCCTCCACGATGAGACCATCATCCTTTCTATGCACCGCTAAGATCTTGTGCTCCCCAATCCCTCCACGATGGGATCATCATGCTTTCTATGCACCTCAAAGAACTTTATGCTCCACACTCCCTCCAAGATGGGACCATCATCCTTGGTATGCACCGCAAGGAACTTTGTGCTCCCACTCCCTCCACAATGGGACCATCGTCCTTGCTATGCACTGCAAGGAACTTTGTGCTCCGCACTCCCTCCACGATGCGACCAACATCCTTGCTCTGCACTTCAAGGAACTTTGTGCTCCCCACTCCCACCACGATGTGACCACAATCCTTGCTATGCACTGCAAGGGACTTTGTGCTCCCACTCCCTCCACAATGGGACCATCGTCTTTGCTATGCACCGCAAGGAACTTTGTGCTCCGCACTCCCTCCACGATGCGACCAACATCCTTGCTATGCAATGCAAGGAACTTTGTGCTCCCCACTCCCTCCACGATGGGACCATCATCCTTGCTCTGCACCTCAAAGATCTTTGTGCTCCCCACTCCCTCCACGATGGGACCATCATCCTTGCTATGCACCGCAAGGAACTCTATGCTCCACATTCCCTCCATGATGGGACCATCATCCTTGCTCTGCACCGCAAGGAACTTTGTGCTACCCACTCCCTCCACGATGGAACAATCATCGTTGCTATGCACAACAAGGACCTTTGTGCTCCCCACTCCCTCCAAGATGGCACCATCCTCCTTGCTCTGCACTGCAAGGAACATTGCGCTCCCCACTGCCTCCACGATGGCACCATCATCCTTTCTATGCACCACATGGAAATATGTGCTCCCCACTCCATCCACGATGGGACCATCATCCTTTCTATGCACCGCAAAGAAGTTTCTGCTCCCCACACCCTCCATGATGGGACCATCATCCTTGCTATGCAACGCAAGGAAGTTTGTGCTCCTCACTCCCTCCTCGATGGGACCATCATCCTTTCTATGCACCGCAAGGAACTTTGTGCTCCCCACTCCCTCCACGTTGGGACCATCATCCTTTCTATGCACCTCAAAGAACATTGTGCTCCCCACACCCTCCACGATGGGACCATCATCCTTGCTCTGCACCGCAATGAACTTTGTGCTCCCCACCCCATCCACGATGGGACCATCATCCTTGCTATGCAGCGCAAAGAACTTTGTGCTCCACACTCCCTCCACGATGGGACCATCATCCTTGCTCTGCACTCCAAGGAACATTGCGCTCCCCACTGCCTCCACGATGGCACCATCATCCTTTCTATGCACCACATGGAAATTTGTGCTCCCCACTCCATCCACGATGGGACCATCATCCTTTCTATGCACCGCAAAGAAATTTCTGCTCGCCACACCCTCAACGATGGGACCATCATCCTTGCTCTGCACTCCAAGGAACATTGCGCTCCCCACTGCCTCCACGATGGCACCATCATCCTTTCTATGCACCACATGGAAATTTGTGCTCCCCACTCCATCCACGATGGGACCATCATCCTTTCTTTGCACCGCAAAGAACTTTCTGCTCCCCACACCCTCCACGATGGGACCATCATCCTTGCTATGCAACGCAAGGAAGTTTGTGCTCCTCATTCCCTCCACGATGGGACCATCATCCTTTCTATGAACCGCAAGGAAATTTGTGCTCCCCACTCCCTCCACGTTGGGACCATCATCCTTTCTATGCACCTCAAAGAGCATTGTGCTCCCTACACCCTCCACGATGGGACCATCATCCTTGCTCTGCACCGCAATGAACTTTGTGCTCCCCACTCCCACCACGATGGGACAATCATCCTTGCTATGCACTCCAAGGAACTTTATGCTCCACACTCCCTCCATGATGGGACCATCATCTTTGCTCTGCACCGTAAGGTACTTTTTGCTCCCCACTCCCTCCACAATGGGACCATCAACCTTGCTATGCACTGCAAGGAACTGTTTGCTCCCCACTCCCACCACGATGGGACCATAATCCTTGCTATGCACCGCAAGGAACATTGGGCTCCCTACTCTCTCCACGATGGGACCATCATCCTTGCTATGCAGCGCAAGGAACTTTGTGCTCCACACTCACTCCACGATGGGACGATCATCCTTGCTATGCACCGCAAAGAACTTTGTGCTCCCCACTCCCTCCACGATGGGACCATCATCCTTGCTATGCACCGCAAAGGAACTATGTGCACCCCACTCCCTCCACGTTGGGACCATCATCCTTTCTATGCACCTGTAAGAAAATTTGTGCTCCCCACTCCCTCCATGATGGGACCATCATCCTTTCTCTGCACCTCAAAGAACTTTGTGCTACCCACTCCCTCCAAGATGGAACAATCATCGTTGCTATGCACCACAAGGACCTTTGTGCTCCCCTCTCCTTCCAAGATGGGACAATTATCCTTCGTATGCACCGCAAGGAACCTTGTGCTCCCCACTCCCTCCACGATGGGACCATCGTCCTTACTCTGCACCTCAAAGATCTTTGTCCTCCCCACTCCCTCCACGATGGGACCATCATCCTTGCTATGCACCGCAAGGAACGTTGTGAACCCACTCCATCCACGATGGGACCATCATCCTTTCTATGCACCACATGGAAATATGTGCTCCCCACTCCATCCACGATGGGACCATCATCCTTTCTATGCACCACATGGAAATATGTGCTCCCCACTCCATCCACGATGGGACCATCATCCTTTCTATGCACCGCAAAGAACTTTCTGCTCCCCACACCCTCCAAGATGGGACCATTATCCTTCGTATTCACCGCAAGGAACTTTGTGCTCCCCACTCCCTCCACGAGGGGACCATCATCCTTGCTATGCACCGCAAGGAACTTTGTGCTCCCCACTCCCTCCACGATGCGACCATCATCCTTGCTGTGCACCGCAAGGAACTTTGTGCTCCCCACACCCTCCACGATGGGACCATCATCCTTTCTATGCACCTCAAAGAACTTTGTCCACAGCACTCCCTCAAAGATGGGACCATCATCCTTTCTATGCACCGCCAGGAACTTTGTGCTCCATACTCCCTCCACGATGGGACCATCATCCTTGCTATGCAAAGCAAGGAACTTTGTGCTCTTCACTCACTCCACGATGGGACCATCATCCTTGCTATGCACCGCAAAGAACTTTGTGCTCCCCACTCCCTCCACGATGGGACCATCATCCTTGCTATGCACCGCAAAGGAACTATGTGCTCCCCACTCCCTCCACGTTGGGACCATCATCCTTTCTATGAACCTGTAAGAAAATTTGTGCTCCCCACTCCCTCCATGATGGGACCATCATCCTTTCTCTGCACCTCAAAGAACTTTGTCCTCCCCACTCCATCCACGATGGGACCATCATCCTTTCTATGCACCGCCAGGAACTTTGTGCTCCCCACTCCCTCCACGATGGAAACATCATTCTTGCATGCACCGGCAAGGAACTTTGTGCTCCCCACTCCCTCCACGATGGGACAATCATTCTTGCTCTGCACCTCAAAGACCTTTGTGCTCCCCACTCCCTCCACGATGGGACCATCATCCTTGCTCTGCACCGCAAGGAATTTTTTGCTCCCCACTCCCTCCACAATGGGACCATCAACCTTGCTATGCACTGCAAGGAACTGTTTGCTCCCCACTTCCACCACGATGGGACCATAATCCTTGCTATGCACCGCAAGGAACATTGTGCTCCCCACACGCTCCACGATGGGACCATGATCCTTGCTATGCACCTCAAGGAACTTTGTGCTCCCCACTCCCTCTACGATGGGACCATGATCCTTGTTATGCACCGCAAGGAACTTTGTGCTCCACACTCCTTCCACGTTGGGACCATCATCCTTTCTATGCACCTCAAAGAACATTGTGCTCCCCACACCCTCCACGATGGGACCATCATCCTTGCTCTGCACCGCAATGAACTTTGTGCTCCCCACTCCCTCCACGATGGGACCATCATCCTTTCTATGCACCGCCAGGAACTTTGTGCTCCCCACTCCCTCCACGATGGAACGATCATTCTTGCATGTACCGCAAGGAACTTTGTGCTCCCCACACCCTCCACGATCGGACCATCATTCTTGCTCTGCACCTCAAAGATCTTTGTGCTCCCCACTCCCTCCACGATGGGACCATCATCCTTGCTCTGCACCGCAAGGAACTTTTTGCTCCCCACTCCCTCCACAATGGGACCATCAACCTTGCTATGCACTGCAAGGAACTGTTTGCTCCTCACTCCCACCACGATGGGACCATAATCCTTGCTATGCACCGCAAGGAACATTATGCTCCCCACCCCATCCACGATGGGACCATCATCCTTTCTATGCACTTCAAAGAACTTTGTGTTCCCAACACCCTCCACGATGGGACAATCATCCTTGCTATGCACTGCAAGGAACTTTGTGCTCCACACTCCGTCCCAGATGGCACTATCATCCTTTCTATGCACCGCAAGGAACTTTGTGCTCCCCACTCGCTCCACGATGAGACCATCATCCGTTCTATGCACCGCTAAGACCTTGTGCTCCCCAATCCCTCCACGATGGGATCATCATGCTTTCTATGCACCTCAAAGAACTTTATGCTCCACACTCCCTCCAAGATGGGACCATCATCCTTGGTATGCACCGCAAGGAACTTTGTGCTCCCACTCCCTCCACAATGGGACCATCGTCCTTGCTATGCACTGCAAGGAACTTTGTGCTCCGCACTCCCTCCACGATGCGACCAACATCCTTGCTCTGCACCGAAAGGAACTTTGTTCTCCCCACTCCCTCCACGATGTGACCATCATCCTTGCTATGCACTGCAAGGAACTTTGTGCTCCCACTCCCTCCACAATGGGACCATCGTCTTTGCTATGCACCGCAAGGAACTTTGTGCTCCGCACTCCCTCCACGATGCGACCAACATCCTTGCTCTGCAACGCAAGGAACTTTGTGCTCCCCACTCCCTCCACGATGGGACCATCATCCTTGCTATGCACTGCAAGGAACTTTGTGCTCCCCACTCCCTCCACGATGGGACCATCATCCTTGCTCTGCACCTCAAAGATCTTTGTGCTCCCCACTCCCTCCACGATGGGACCATCATCTTTGCTATGCACCGCAAGGAACTCTATGCTCCACATTCCCTCCATGATGGGACCATCATCCTTTCAAAGCACCGCAAGGAACTTTGTGCTACCCACTCCCTCCACGATGGAACAATCATCGTTGCTATGCACAACAAGGACCTTTGTGCTCCCCACTCCCTCCAAGATGGGACCATCCTCCTTGCTCTGCACTGCAAGGAACATTGCGCTCCCCACTGCCTCCACGATGGCACCATCATCCTTTCTATGCACCACATGGAAATATGTGCTCCCCACTCCATCCACGATGGGACCATCATCCTTTCTATGCACCGCAAAGAACTTTCTGCTCCCCACACCCTCCATGATGGGACCATCATCCTTGCTATGCAACGCAAGGAAGTTTGTGCTCCTCACTCCCTCCTCGATGGGACCATCATCCTTTCTATGCACCGCAAGGAACTTTGTGCTCCCCACTCCCTCCACGTTGGGACCATCATCCTTTCTATGCACCTCAAAGAACATTGTGCTCCCCACACCCTCCACGATGGGACCATCATCCTTGCTCTGCACCGCAATGAACTTTGTGCTCCCCACTCCCTCCACGATGGGACCATCATCCTTTCTATGCACCGCCAGGAACTTTGTGCTCCCCACTCCCTCCACGATGGAACGATCATTCTTGCATGTACCGCAAGGAACTTTGTACTCCCCACACCCTCCACGATCGGACCATCATTCTTGCTCTGCACCTCAAAGATCTTTGTGCTCCCCACTCCCTCCACGATGGGACCATTATCCTTGCTCTGCACCGCAAGGAACTTTTTGCTCCCCACTCCCTCCACAATGGGACCATCAACCTTGCAATGCACTGCAAGAAAATTTGTGCTCCACACTCCCTCCACGATGGGACCATCATCCTTGCTCTGCACTCCAAGGAACATTGCGCTCCCCACTGCCTCCACGATGGCACCATCATCCTTTCTATGCACCACATGGAAATTTGTGCTCCCCACTCCATCCACGATGGGACCATCATCCTTTCTATGCACCGCAAAGTACTTTCTGCTCCCCACACCCTCCACGATGGGACCATCATCCTTGCTATGCAACGCAAGGAAGTTTGTGCTCCTCATTCCCTCCACGATGGGACCATCATCCTTTCTATGAACCGCAAGGAAATTTGTGCTCCCCACTCCCTCCACGTTGGGACCATCATCCTTTCTATGCACCTCAAAGAACATTGTGCTCCCTACACCCTCCACGATTGGACCATCATCCTTGCTCTGCACCGCAATGAACTTTGTGCTCCCCACTCCCACCACGATGGGACAATCATCCTTGCTATGCACTCCAAGGAACTTTATGCTCCACACTCCCTCCATGATGGGACCATCATCTTTGCTCTGCACCGTAAGGTACTTTTTGCTCCCCACTCCCTCCACAATGGGACCATCAACCTTGCTATGCACTGCAAGGAACTGTTTGCTCCCCACTCCCACCACGATGGGACCATAATCCTTGCTATGCACCGCAAGGAACATTGTGCTCCCCACACCCTCCACGATGGGACCATCATCCTTGCTCTGCACCGCAAGGAACTTTGTGCTCCCAACTCCTTACATGATGGGACAATCATCCTTGCTATGCACTGCAAGGAACTTTGTGCTCCACACTCCGTCCCAGATGGCACTATCATCCTTTCTATGCACCGCAAGGAATTTTGTGCTCCCCACTCCCTCCACGATGAGACCATCATCCTTTCTATGCACCGCTAAGATCTTGTGCTCCCCAATCCCTCCACGATGGGATCATCATGCTTTCTATGCACCTCAAAGAACTTTATGCTCCACACTCCCTCCAAGATGGGACCATCATCCTTGGTATGCACCGCAAGGAACTTTGTGCTCCCACTCCCTCCACAATGGGACCATCGTCCTTGCTATGCACTGCAAGGAACTTTGTGCTCCGCACTCCCTCCACGATGCGACCAACATCCTTGCTCTGCACTTCAAGGAACTTTGTACTCCCCACTCCCTCCACGATGTGACCACAATCCTTGCTATGCACTGCAAGGGACTTTGTGCTCCCACTCCCTCCACAATGGGACCATCGTCTTTGCTATGCACCGCAAGGAACTTTGTGCTCCGCACTCCCTCCACGATGCGACCAACATCCTTGCTATGCAATGTAAGGAACTTTGTGCTCCCCACTCCCTCCACGATGGGACCATCATCCTTGCTCTGCACCTCAAAGATCTTTGTGCTCCCCACTCCCTGCACGATGGGACCATCATCCTTGCAATGCACCGCAAGGAACTCTATGCTCCACATTCCCTCCATGATGGGACCATCATCCTTTCAAAGCACCGCAAGGAACTTTGTGCTACCCACTCCCTCCACGATGGAACAATCATCGTTGCTATGCACAACAAGGACCTTTGTGCTCCCCACTCCCTCCAAGATGGCACCATCCTCCTTGCTCTGCACTGCAAGGAACATTGCGCTCCCCACTGCCTCCACGATGGCACCATCATCCTTTCTATGCACCGCATGGAAATATGTGCTCCCCACTCCATCCACGATGGGACCATCATCCTTTCTATGCACCGCAAAGAAGTTTCTGCTCCCCACACCCTCCATGATGGGACCATCATCCTTGCTATGCAACGCAAGGAAGTTTGTGCTCCTCACTCCCTCCTCGATGGGACCATCATCCTTTCTATGCACCGCAAGGAACTTTGTGCTCCCCACTCCCTCCACGTTGGGACCATCATCCTTTCTATGCACCTCAAAGAATATTGTGCTCCCCACACCCTCCACGATGGGACCATCATCCTTGCTCTGCACCGCAATGAACTTTGTGCTCCCCACCACATCCACGATGGGACCATCATCCTTGCTATGCAGCGCAAGGAACTTTGTGCTCCACACTCCCTCCACGATGGGACCATCATCCTTGCTCTGCACTCCAAGGAACATTGCGCTCCCCACTGCCTCCACGATGGCACCATCATCCTTTCTATGCACCACAGGGAAATTTGTGCTCCCCACTCCATCCACGATGGGACCATCATCCTTTCTATGCACCGCAAAGAAATTTCTGCTCCCCACACCCTCAACGATGGGACCATCATCCTTGCTCTGCACTCCAAGGAACATTGCGCTCCCCACTGCCTCCACGATGGCACCATCATCCTTTCTATGCACCACATGGAAATTTGTGCTCCCCACTCCATCCACGATGGGACCATCATCCTTTCTATGCACCGCAAAGAACTTTCTGCTCCCCACACCCTCCACGATGGGACCATCATCCTTGCTATGCAACGCAAGGAAGTTTGTGCTCCTCATTCCCTCCACGATGGGACCATCATCCTTTCTATGAACCGCAAGGAAATTTGTGCTCCCCACTCCCTCCACTTTGGGACCATCATCCTTTCTATGCACCTCAAAGAGCATTGTGCTCCCTACACCCTCCACGATGGGACCATCATCCTTGCTCTGCACCGCAATGAACTTTGTGCTCCCCACTCCCACCACGATGGGACAATCATCCTTGCTATGCACTCCAAGGAACTTTATGCTCCACACTCCCTCCATGATGGGACCATCATCTTTGCTCTGCACCGTAAGGTACTTTTTGCTCCCCACTCCCTCCACAATGGGACCATCAACCTTGCTATGCACTGCAAGGAACTGTTTGCTCCCCACTCCCACCACGATGGGACCATAATCCTTGCTATGCACCGCAAGGAACATTGGGCTCCCTACTCCCTCCACGATGGGACCATCATCCTTGCTATGCAGCGCAAGAAACTTTGTGCTCCACACTCACTCCACGATGGGACGATCATCCTTGCTATGCACCGCAAAGAACTTTGTGCTCCCCACTCCCTCCACGATGGGACCATCATCCTTGCTATGCACCGCAATGGAACTATGTGCACCCCACTCCCTCCACGTTGGGACCATCATCCTTTCTATGCACCTGTAAGAAAATTTGTGCTCCCCACTCCCTCCATGATGGGACCATCATCCTTTCTCTGCACCTCAAAGAACTTTGTGCTACCCACTCCCTCCAAGATGGAACAATCATCGTTGCTATGCACCACAAGGACCTTTGTGCTCCCCTCTCCCTCCAAGATGGGACAATTATCCTTCGTATGCACCGCAAGGAACCTTGTGCTCCCCACTCCCTCCACGATGGGACCATCGTCCTTACTCTGCACCTCAAAGATCTTTGTCCTCCCCACTCCCTCCACGATGGGACCATCATCCTTGCTATGCACCGCAAGGAACTTTGTGAACCCACTCCATCCACGATGGGACCATCATCCTTTCTATGCACCACATGGAAATATGTGCTCCCCACTCCATCCACGATGGGACCATCATCCTTTCTATGCACCGCAAAGAACTTTCTGCTCCCCACACCCTCCATGATGGGACCATCATCCTTGCTATGCAACGCAAGGAAGTTTGTGCTCCTCACTCCCTCCTCGATGGGACCATCATCCTTTCTATGCACCGCAAGGAACTTTGTGCTCCCCACTCCATCCACGATGGGACCATCATCCTTTCTATGCACCACATGGAAATATGTGCTCCCCACTCCATCCACGATGGGACCATCATCCTTTCTATGCACCGCAAAGAACTTTCTGCTCCCCACACCCTCCAAGATGGGACCATTATCCTTCGTATTCACCGCAAGGAACTTTGTGCTCCCCACTCCCTCCACGATGGGACCATCATCCTTGCTATGCACCGCAAGGAACTTTGTGCTCCCCACTCCCTCCACGATGCGACCATCATCCTTGCTGTGCACCGCAAGGAACTTTGTGCTCCCCACACCCTCCACGATGGGACCATCATCCTTTCTATGCACCTCAAAGAACTTTGTCCACCCCACTCCCTCAAAGATGGGACCATCATCCTTTCTATGCACCGCCAGGAACTTTGTGCTCCATACTCCCTCCAGGATGGGACCATCATCCTTGCTATGCAAAGCAAGGAACTTTGTGCTCCACACTCACTCCACGATGGGACCATCATCCTTGCTATGCACCGCAAAGAACTTTGTGCTCCCCACTCCCTCCACGATGGGACCATCATCCTTGCTATGCACCGCAAAGGAACTATGTGCTCCCCACTCCCTCCACGTTGGGACCATCATCCTTTCTATGAACCTGTAAGAAAATTTGTGCTCCCCACTCCCTCCATGATGGGACCATCATCCTTTCTCTGCACCTCAAAGAACTTTGTCCTCCCCACTCCCTCCACGATGGGACCATCATCCTTGCAATGCACCGCAAGGAACTTTGTGCTCCCCACTCCCTCCACAATGGGACCATCGTCCTTGCTATGCACTGCAAGGAACTTTGTGCTCCGCACTCCCTCCACGATGCGACCAACATCCTTGCTCTGCACCGAAAGGAACTTTGTTCTCCCCACTCCCTCCACGATGTGACCATCATCCTTGCTATGCACTGCAAGGAACTTTGTGCTCCCACTCCCTCCACAATGGGACCATCGTCTTTGCTATGCACCGCAAGGAACTTTGTGCTCCGCACTCCCTCCACGATGCGACCAACATCCTTGCTCTGCAACGCAAGGAACTTTGTGCTCCCCACTCCCTCCACGATGGGACCATCATCCTTGCTATGCACTGCAAGGAACTTTGTGCTCCCCACTCCCTCCACGATGGGACCATCATCCTTGCTCTGCACCTCAAAGATCTTTGTGCTCCCCACTCCCTCCACGATGGGACCATCATCTTTGCTATGCACCGCAAGGAACTCTATGCTCCACATTCCCTCCATGATGGGACCATCATCCTTTCAAAGCACCGCAAGGAACTTTGTGCTACCCACTCCCTCCACGATGGAACAATCATCGTTGCTATGCACAACAAGGACCTTTGTGCTCCCCACTCCCTCCAAGATGGGACCATCCTCCTTGCTCTGCACTGCAAGGAACATTGCGCTCCCCACTGCCTCCACGATGGCACCATCATCCTTTCTATGCACCACATGGAAATATGTGCTCCCCACTCCATCCACGATGGGACCATCATCCTTTCTATGCACCGCAAAGAACTTTCTGCTCCCCACACCCTCCATGATGGGACCATCATCCTTGCTATGCAACGCAAGGAAGTTTGTGCTCCTCACTCCCTCCTCGATGGGACCATCATCCTTTCTATGCACCGCAAGGAACTTTGTGCTCCCCACTCCCTCCACGTTGGGACCATCATCCTTTCTATGCACCTCAAAGAACATTGTGCTCCCCACACCCTCCACGATGGGACCATCATCCTTGCTCTGCACCGCAATGAACTTTGTGCTCCCCACTCCCTCCACGATGGGACCATCATCCTTTCTATGCACCGCCAGGAACTTTGTGCTCCCCACTCCCTCCACGATGGAACGATCATTCTTGCATGTACCGCAAGGAACTTTGTACTCCCCACACCCTCCACGATCGGACTATCATTCTTGTTCTGCACCTCAAAGATCTTTGTGCTCCCCACTCCCTCCACGATGGGACCATTATCCTTGCTCTGCACCGCAAGGAACTTTTTGCTCCCCACTCCCTCCACAATGGGACCATCAACCTTGCAATGCACTGCAAGGAAATTTGTGCTCCACACTCCCTCCACGATGGGACCATCATCCTTGCTCTGCACTCCAAGGAACATTGCGCTCCCCACTGCCTCCACGATGGCACCATCATCCTTTCTATGCACCACATGGAAATTTGTGCTCCCCACTCCATCCACGATGGGACCATCATCCTTTCTATGCACCGCAAAGTACTTTCTGCTCCCCACACCCTCCACGATGGGACCATCATCCTTGCTATGCAACGCAAGGAAGTTTGTGCTCCTCATTCCCTCCACGATGGGACCATCATCCTTTCTATGAACCGCAAGGAAATTTGTGCTCCCCACTCCCTCCACGTTGGGACCATCATCCTTTCTATGCACCTCAAAGAACATTGTGCTCCCTACACCCTCCACGATTGGACCATCATCCTTGCTCTGCACCGCAATGAACTTTGTGCTCCCCACTCCCACCACGATGGGACAATCATCCTTGCTATGCACTCCAAGGAACTTTATGCTCCACACTCCCTCCATGATGGGACCATCATCTTTGCTCTGCACCGAAAGGTACTTTTTGCTCCCCACTCCCTCCACAATGGGACCATCAACCTTGCTATGCACTGCAAGGAACTGTTTGCTCCCCACTCCCACCACGATGGGACCATAATCCTTGCTATGCACCGCAAGGAACATTGTGCTCCCCACACCCTCCACGATGGGACCATCATCCTTGCTCTGCACCGCAAGGAACTTTGTGCTCCCAACTCCTTACATGATGGGACAATCATCCTTGCTATGCACTGCAAGGAACTTTGTGCTCCACACTCCGTCCCAGATGGCACTATCATCCTTTCTATGCACCGCAAGGAATTTTGTGCTCCCCACTCCCTCCACGATGAGACCATCATCCTTTCTATGCACCGCTAAGATCTTGTGCTCCCCAATCCCTCCACGATGGGATCATCATGCTTTCTATGCACCTCAAAGAACTTTATGCTCCACACTCCCTCCAAGATGGGACCATCATCCTTGGTATGCACCGCAAGGAACTTTGTGCTCCCACTCCCTCCACAATGGGACCATCGTCCTTGCTATGCACTGCAAGGAACTTTGTGCTCCGCACTCCCTCCACGATGCGACCAACATCCTTGCTCTGCACTTCAAGGAACTTTGTACTCCCCACTCCCTCCACGATGTGACCACAATCCTTGCTATGCACTGCAAGGGACTTTGTGCTCCCACTCCCTCCACAATGGGACCATCGTCTTTGCTATGCACCGCAAGGAACTTTGTGCTCCGCACTCCCTCCACGATGCGACCAACATCCTTGCTATGCAATGTAAGGAACTTTGTGCTCCCCACTCCCTCCACGATGGGACCATCATCCTTGCTCTGCACCTCAAAGATCTTTGTGCTCCCCACTCCCTGCACGATGGGACCATCATCCTTGCAATGCACCGCAAGGAACTCTATGCTCCACATTCCCTCCATGATGGGACCATCATCCTTTCAAAGCACCGCAAGGAACTTTGTGCTACCCACTCCCTCCACGATGGAACAATCATCGTTGCTATGCACAACAAGGACCTTTGTGCTCCCCACTCCCTCCAAGATGGCACCATCCTCCTTGCTCTGCACTGCAAGGAACATTGCGCTCCCCACTGCCTCCACGATGGCACCATCATCCTTTCTATGCACCGCATGGAAATATGTGCTCCCCACTCCATCCACGATGGGACCATCATCCTTTCTATGCACCGCAAAGAAGTTTCTGCTCCCCACACCCTCCATGATGGGACCATCATCCTTGCTATGCAACGCAAGGAAGTTTGTGCTCCTCACTCCCTCCTCGATGGGACCATCATCCTTTCTATGCACCGCAAGGAACTTTGTGCTCCCCACTCCCTCCACGTTGGGACCATCATCCTTTCTATGCACCTCAAAGAATATTGTGCTCCCCACACCCTCCACGATGGGACCATCATCCTTGCTCTGCACCGCAATGAACTTTGTGCTCCCCACCACATCCACGATGGGACCATCATCCTTGCTATGCAGCGCAAGGAACTTTGTGCTCCACACTCCCTCCACGATGGGACCATCATCCTTGCTCTGCACTCCAAGGAACATTGCGCTCCCCACTGCCTCCACGATGGCACCATCATCCTTTCTATGCACCACAGGGAAATTTGTGCTCCCCACTCCATCCACGATGGGACCATCATCCTTTCTATGCACCGCAAAGAAATTTCTGCTCCCCACACCCTCAACGATGGGACCATCATCCTTGCTCTGCACTCCAAGGAACATTGCGCTCCCCACTGCCTCCACGATGGCACCATCATCCTTTCTATGCACCACATGGAAATTTGTGCTCCCCACTCCATCCACGATGGGACCATCATCCTTTCTATGCACCGCAAAGAACTTTCTGCTCCCCACACCCTCCACGATGGGACCATCATCCTTGCTATGCAACGCAAGGAAGTTTGTGCTCCTCATTCCCTCCACGATGGGACCATCATCCTTTCTATGAACCGCAAGGAAATTTGTGCTCCCCACTCCCTCCACGTTGGGACCATCATCCTTTCTATGCACCTCAAAGAGCATTGTGCTCCCTACACCCTCCACGATGGGACCATCATCCTTGCTCTGCACCGCAATGAACTTTGTGCTCCCCACTCCCACCACGATGGGACAATCATCCTTGCTATGCACTCCAAGGAACTTTATGCTCCACACTCCCTCCATGATGGGACCATCATCTTTGCTCTGCACCGTAAGGTACTTTTTGCTCCCCACTCCCTCCACAATGGGACCATCAACCTTGCTATGCACTGCAAGGAACTGTTTGCTCCCCACTCCCACCACGATGGGACCATAATCCTTGCTATGCACCGCAAGGAACATTGGGCTCCCTACTCCCTCCACGATGGGACCATCATCCTTGCTATGCAGCGCAAGAAACTTTGTGCTCCACACTCACTCCACGATGGGACGATCATCCTTGCTATGCACCGCAAAGAACTTTGTGCTCCCCACTCCCTCCACGATGGGACCATCATCCTTGCTATGCACCGCAATGGAACTATGTGCACCCCACTCCCTCCACGTTGGGACCATCATCCTTTCTATGCACCTGTAAGAAAATTTGTGCTCCCCACTCCCTCCATGATGGGACCATCATCCTTTCTCTGCACCTCAAAGAACTTTGTGCTACCCACTCCCTCCAAGATGGAACAATCATCGTTGCTATGCACCACAAGGACCTTTGTGCTCCCCTCTCCCTCCAAGATGGGACAATTATCCTTCGTATGCACCGCAAGGAACCTTGTGCTCCCCACTCCCTCCACGATGGGACCATCGTCCTTACTCTGCACCTCAAAGATCTTTGTCCTCCCCACTCCCTCCACGATGGGACCATCATCCTTGCTATGCACCGCAAGGAACTTTGTGAACCCACTCCATCCACGATGGGACCATCATCCTTTCTATGCACCACATGGAAATATGTGCTCCCCACTCCATCCACGATGGGACCATCATCCTTTCTATGCACCGCAAAGAACTTTCTGCTCCCCACACCCTCCATGATGGGACCATCATCCTTGCTATGCAACGCAAGGAAGTTTGTGCTCCTCACTCCCTCCTCGATGGGACCATCATCCTTTCTATGCACCGCAAGGAACTTTGTGCTCCCCACTCCATCCACGATGGGACCATCATCCTTTCTATGCACCACATGGAAATATGTGCTCCCCACTCCATCCACGATGGGACCATCATCCTTTCTATGCACCGCAAAGAACTTTCTGCTCCCCACACCCTCCAAGATGGGACCATTATCCTTCGTATTCACCGCAAGGAACTTTGTGCTCCCCACTCCCTCCACGATGGGACCATCATCCTTGCTATGCACCGCAAGGAACTTTGTGCTCCCCACTCCCTCCACGATGCGACCATCATCCTTGCTGTGCACCGCAAGGAACTTTGTGCTCCCCACACCCTCCACGATGGGACCATCATCCTTTCTATGCACCTCAAAGAACTTTGTCCACCCCACTCCCTCAAAGATGGGACCATCATCCTTTCTATGCACCGCCAGGAACTTTGTGCTCCATACTCCCTCCAGGATGGGACCATCATCCTTGCTATGCAAAGCAAGGAACTTTGTGCTCCACACTCACTCCACGATGGGACCATCATCCTTGCTATGCACCGCAAAGAACTTTGTGCTCCCCACTCCCTCCACGATGGGACCATCATCCTTGCTATGCACCGCAAAGGAACTATGTGCTCCCCACTCCCTCCACGTTGGGACCATCATCCTTTCTATGAACCTGTAAGAAAATTTGTGCTCCCCACTCCCTCCATGATGGGACCATCATCCTTTCTCTGCACCTCAAAGAACTTTGTCCTCCCCACTCCATCCACGATGGGACCATCATCCTTTCTATGCACCGCCAGGAACTTTGTGCTCCCCACTCCCTCCACGATGGGACCATCATCCTTGCAATGCACCGCAAGGAACTTTGTGCTCCGCACTCCCTCCACGATGGGACCATCATCCTTGCTATGCACTCCAAGGAACTTTGTGCTCCCCACTCCCTCCACTATGGGACATTCATTCTTTATATGCACCGCAAGGAACTTTATGCTCCACATTCCCTCCATGATGGGACCATCATCCTTTCAAAGCACCGCAAGGAACTTTGTGCTACCCACTCCATCCACGATGGAACAATCATCGTTGCTATGCACCACAAGGACCTTTGTGCTCCCCTCTCCCTCCAAGTTGGGACCATTATCCTTCGTATGCACCGCAAGGAACTTTGTGCTCCCCACTCCCTCCACGATGGGACATTCATCCTTGCTCTGCACCTCAAAGATCTTTGTCCTCCCCACTCCCTCCACGATGGGACCATCATCCTTGCTATGCACCGCAAGGAACTTTGTGCTCCAACTCCCTCCACAATGGGACCATCGTCCTTGCTATGCACTCCAAGGAACATTGCGCTCCCCACTGCCTCCACGATGGCACCATCATCCTTTCTATGCACCACATGGAAATTTGTGCTCCCCACTCCATCCACGATGGGACCATCATCCTTTCTATGCACCGCAAAGAACTTTCTGCTCCCCACACCCTCCACGATGGGACCATCATCCTTGCTATGCAACGCAAGGAAGTTTGTGCTCCTCATTCCCTCCACGATGGGACCATCATCCTTTCTATGAACCGCAAGGAAATTTGTGCTCCCCACTCCCTCCACGTTGGGACCATCATCCTTTCTATGCACCTCAAAGAGCATTGTGCTCCCTACACCCTCCACGATGGGACCATCATCCTTGCTCTGCACCGCAATGAACTTTGTGCTCCCCACTCCCACCACGATGGGACAATCATCCTTGCTATGCACTCCAAGGAACTTTATGCTCCACACTCCCTCCATGATGGGACCATCATCTTTGCTCTGCACCGTAAGGTACTTTTTGCTCCCCACTCCCTCCACAATGGGACCATCAACCTTGCTATGCACTGCAAGGAACTGTTTGCTCCCCACTCCCACCACGATGGGACCATAATCCTTGCTATGCACCGCAAGGAACATTGGGCTCCCTACTCCCTCCACGATGGGACCATCATCCTTGCTATGCAGCGCAAGAAACTTTGTGCTCCACACTCACTCCACGATGGGACGATCATCCTTGCTATGCACCGCAAAGAACTTTGTGCTCCCCACTCCCTCCACGATGGGACCATCATCCTTGCTATGCACCGCAAAGGAACTATGTGCACCCCACTCCCTCCACGTTGGGACCATCATCCTTTCGATGCACCTGTAAGAAAATTTGTGCTCCCCACTCCCTCCATGATGGGACCATCATCCTTTCTCTGCACCTCAAAGAACTTTGTGCTACCCACTCCCTCCAAGATGGAACAATCATCGTTGCTATGCACCACAAGGACCTTTGTGCTCCCCTCTCCCTCCAAGATGGGACAATTATCCTTCGTATGCACCGCAAGGAAGCTTGTGCTCCCCACTCCCTCCACGATGGGACCATCGTCCTTACTCTGCACCTCAAAGATCTTTGTCCTCCCCACTCCCTCCACGATGGGACCATCATCCTTGCTATGCACCGCAAGGAACTTTGTGAACCCACTCCATCCACGATGGGACCATCATCCTTTCTATGCACCACATGGAAATATGTGCTCCCCACTCCATCCACGATGGGACCATCATCCTTTCTATGCACCGCAAAGAACTTTCTGCTCCCCACACCCTCCATGATGGGACCATCATCCTTGCTATGCAACGCAAGGAAGTTTGTGCTCCTCACTCCCCCCTCGATGGGACCATCATCCTTTCTATGCACCGCAAGGAACTTTGTGCTCCCCACTCCATCCACGATGGGACCATCATCCTTTCTATGCACCACATGGAAATATGTGCTCCCCACTCCATCCACGATGGGACCATCATCCTTTCTATGCACCGCAAAGAACTTTCTGCTCCCCACACCCTCCAAGATGGGACCATTATCCTTCGTATTCACCGCAAGGAACTTTGTGCTCCCCACTCCCTCCACGATGGGACCATCATCCTTGCTATGCACCGCAAGGAACTTTGTGCTCCCCACTCCCTCCACGATGCGACCATCATCCTTGCTGTGCACCGCAAGGAACTTTGTGCTCCCCACACCCTCCACGATGGGACCATCATCCTTTCTATGCACCTCAAAGAACTTTGTCCACCCCACTCCCTCAAAGATGGGACCATCATCCTTTCTATGCACCGCCAGGAACTTTGTGCTCCATACTCCCTCCACGATGGGACCATCATCCTTGCTATGCAAAGCAAGGAACTTTGTGCTCCACACTCACTCCACGATGGGACCATCATCCTTGCTATGCAACGCAAGGAAGTTTGTGCTCCTCACTCCCTCCTCGATGGGACCATCATCCTTTCTATGCACCGCAAGGAACTTTGTGCTCCCCACTCCCTCCACGTTGGGACCATCATCCTTTCTATGCACCTCAAAGAATATTGTGCTCCCCACACCCTCCACGATGGGACCATCATCCTTGCTCTGCACCGCAATGAACTTTGTGCTCCCCACCACATCCACGATGGGACCATCATCCTTGCTATGCAGCGCAAGGAACTTTGTGCTCCACACTCCCTCCACGATGGGACCATCATCCTTGCTCTGCACTCCAAGGAACATTGCGCTCCCCACTGCCTCCACGATGGCACCATCATCCTTTCTATGCACCACAGGGAAATTTGTGCTCCCCACTCCATCCACGATGGGACCATCATCCTTTCTATGCACCGCAAAGAAATTTCTGCTCCCCACACCCTCAACGATGGGACCATCATCCTTGCTCTGCACTCCAAGGAACATTGCGCTCCCCACTGCCTCCACGATGGCACCATCATCCTTTCTATGCACCACATGGAAATTTGTGCTCCCCACTCCATCCACGATGGGACCATCATCCTTTCTGTGCACCGCAAAGAACTTTCTGCTCCCCACACCCTCCACGATGGGACCATCATCCTTGCTATGCAACGCAAGGAAGTTTGTGCTCCTCATTCCCTCCACGATGGGACCATCATCCTTTCTATGAACCGCAAGGAAATTTGTGCTCCCCACTCCCTCCACGTTGGGACCATCATCCTTTCTATGCACCTCAAAGAGCATTGTGCTCCCTACACCCTCCACGATGGGACCATCATCCTTGCTCTGCACCGCAATGAACTTTGTGCTCCCCACTCCCACCACGATGGGACAATCATCCTTGCTATGCACTCCAAGGAACTTTATGCTCCACACTCCCTCCATGATGGGACCATCATCTTTGCTCTGCACCGTAAGGTACTTTTTGCTCCCCACTCCCTCCACAATGGGACCATCAACCTTGCTATGCACTGCAAGGAACTGTTTGCTCCCCACTCCCACCACGATGGGACCATAATCCTTGCTATGCACCGCAAGGAACATTGGGCTCCCTACTCCCTCCACGATGGGACCATCATCCTTGCTATGCAGCGCAAGAAACTTTGTGCTCCACACTCACTCCACGATGGGACGATCATCCTTGCTATGCACCGCAAAGAACTTTGTGCTCCCCACTCCCTCCACGATGGGACCATCATCCTTGCTATGCACCGCAAAGGAACTATGTGCACCCCACTCCCTCCACGTTGGGACCATCATCCTTTCTATGCACCTGTAAGAAAATTTGTGCTCCCCACTCCCTCCATGATGGGACCATCATCCTTTCTCTGCACCTCAAAGAACTTTGTGCTACCCACTCCCTCCAAGATGGAACAATCATCGTTGCTATGCACCACAAGGACCTTTGTGCTCCCCTCTCCCTCCAAGATGGGACAATTATCCTTCGTATGCACCGCAAGGAACCTTGTGCTCCCCACTCCCTCCACGATGGGACCATCGTCCTTACTCTGCACCTCAAAGATCTTTGTCCTCCCCACTCCCTCCACGATGGGACCATCATCCTTGCTATGCACCGCAAGGAACTTTGTGAACCCACTCCATCCACGATGGGACCATCATCCTTTCTATGCACCACATGGAAATATGTGCTCCCCACTCCATCCACGATGGGACCATCATCCTTTCTATGCACCGCAAAGAACTTTCTGCTCCCCACACCCTCCATGATGGGACCATCATCCTTGCTATGCAACGCAAGGAAGTTTGTGCTCCTCACTCCCTCCTCGATGGGACCATCATCCTTTCTATGCACCGCAAGGAACTTTGTGCTCCCCACTCCATCCACGATGGGACCATCATCCTTTCTATGCACCACATGGAAATATGTGCTCCCCACTCCATCCACGATGGGACCATCATCCTTTCTATGCACCGCAAAGAACTTTCTGCTCCCCACACCCTCCAAGATGGGACCATTATCCTTCGTATTCACCGCAAGGAACTTTGTGCTCCCCACTCCCTCCACGATGGGACCATCATCCTTGCTATGCACCGCAAGGAACTTTGTGCTCCCCACTCCCTCCACGATGCGACCATCATCCTTGCTGTGCACCGCAAGGAACTTTGTGCTCCCCACACCCTCCACGATGGGACCATCATCCTTTCTATGCACCTCAAAGAACTTTGTCCACCCCACTCCCTCAAAGATGGGACCATCATCCTTTCTATGCACCGCCAGGAACTTTGTGCTCCATACTCCCTCCACGATGGGACCATCATCCTTGCTATGCAAAGCAAGGAACTTTGTGCTCCACACTCACTCCACGATGGGACCATCATCCTTGCTATGCACCGCAAAGAACTTTGTGCTCCCCACTCCCTCCACGATGGGACCATCATCCTTGCTATGCACCGCAAAGGAACTATGTGCTCCCCACTCCCTCCACGTTGGGACCATCATCCTTTCTATGAACCTGTAAGAAAATTTGTGCTCCCCACTCCCTCCATGATGGGACCATCATCCTTTCTCTGCACCTCAAAGAACTTTGTCCTCCCCACTCCATCCACGATGGGACCATCATCCTTTCTATGCACCGCCAGGAACTTTGTGCTCCCCACTCCCTCCACGATGGGACCATCATCCTTGCAATGCACCGCAAGGAACTTTGTGCTCCGCACTCCCTCCACGATGGGACCATCATCCTTGCTATGCACTCCAAGGAACTTTGTGCTCCCCACTCCCTCCACTATGGGACATTCATTCTTTATATGCACCGCAAGGAACTTTATGCTCCACATTCCCTCCATGATGGGACCATCATCCTTTCAAAGCACCGCAAGGAACTTTGTGCTACCCACTCCATCCACGATGGAACAATCATCGTTGCTATGCACCACAAGGACCTTTGTGCTCCCCTCTCCCTCCAAGTTGGGACCATTATCCTTCGTATGCACCGCAAGGAACTTTGTGCTCCCCACTCCCTCCACGATGGGACATTCATCCTTGCTCTGCACCTCAAAGATCTTTGTCCTCCCCACTCCCTCCACGATGGGACCATCATCCTTGCTATGCACCGCAAGGAACTTTGTGCTCCAACTCCCTCCACAATGGGACCATCGTCCTTGCTATGCACTCCAAGGAACATTGCGCTCCCCACTGCCTCCACGATGGCACCATCATCCTTTCTATGCACCACATGGAAATTTGTGCTCCCCACTCCATCCACGATGGGACCATCATCCTTTCTATGCACCGCAAAGAACTTTCTGCTCCCCACACCCTCCACGATGGGACCATCATCCTTGCAATGCAACGCAAGGAAGTTTGTGCTCCTCATTCCCTCCACGATGGGACCATCATCCTTTCTATGAACCGCAAGGAAATTTGTGCTCCCCACTCCCTCCACGTTGGGACCATCATCCTTTCTATGCACCTCAAAGAGCATTGTGCTCCCTACACACTCCACGATGGGACCATCATCCTTGCTCTGCACCGCAATGAACTTTGTGCTCCCCACTCCCACCACGATGGGACAATCATCCTTGCTATGCACTCCAAGGAACTTTATGCTCCACACTCCCTCCATGATGGGACCATCATCTTTGCTCTGCACCGTAAGGTACTTTTTGCTCCCCACTCCCTCCACAATGGGACCATCAACCTTGCTATGCACTGCAAGGAACTGTTTGCTCCCCACTCCCACCACGATGGGACCATAATCCTTGCTATGCACCGCAAGGAACATTGGGCTCCCTACTCCCTCCACGATGGGACCATCATCCTTGCTATGCAGCGCAAGAAACTTTGTGCTCCACACTCACTCCACGATGGGACGATCATCCTTGCTATGCACCGCAAAGAACTTTGTGCTCCCCACTCCCTCCACGATGGGACCATCATCCTTGCTATGCACCGCAAAGGAACTATGTGCACCCCACTCCCTCCACGTTGGGACCATCATCCTTTCTATGCACCTGTAAGAAAATTTGTGCTCCCCACTCCCTCCATGATGGGACCATCATCCTTTCTCTGCACCTCAAAGAACTTTGTGCTACCCACTCCCTCCAAGATGGAATAATCATCGTTGCTATGCACCACAAGGACCTTTGTGCTCCCCTCTCCCTCCAAGATGGGACAATTATCCTTCGTATGCACCGCAAGGAACCTTGTGCTCCCCACTCCCTCCACGATGGGACCATCGTCCTTACTCTGCACCTCAAAGATCTTTGTCCTCCCCACTCCCTCCACGATGGGACCATCATCCTTGCTATGCACCGCAAGGAACTTTGTGAACCCACTCCATCCACGATGGGACCATCATCCTTTCTATGCACCACATGGAAATATGTGCTCCCCACTCCATCCACGATGGGACCATCATCCTTTCTATGCACCGCAAAGAACTTTCTGCTCCCCACACCCTCCATGATGGGACCATCATCCTTGCTATGCAACGCAAGGAAGTTTGTGCTCCTCACTCCCTCCTCGATGGGACCATCATCCTTTCTATGCACCGCAAGGAACTTTGTGCTCCCCACTCCATCCACGATGGGACCATCATCCTTTCTATGCACCACATGGAAATATGTGCTCCCCACTCCATCCACGATGGGACCATCATCCTTTCTATGCACCGCAAAGAACTTTCTGCTCCCCACACCCTCCAAGATGGGACCATTATCCTTCGTATTCACCGCAAGGAACTTTGTGCTCCCCACTCCCTCCACGATGGGACCATCATCCTTGCTATGCACCGCAAGGAACTTTGTGCTCCCCACTCCCTCCACGATGCGACCATCATCCTTGCTGTGCACCGCAAGGAACTTTGTGCTCCCCACACCCTCCACGATGGGACCATCATCCTTTCTATGCACCTCAAAGAACTTTGTCCACCCCACTCCCTCAAAGATGGGACCATCATCCTTTCTATGCACCGCCAGGAACTTTGTGCTCCATACTCCCTCCACGATGGGACCATCATCCTTGCTATGCAAAGCAAGGAACTTTGTGCTCCACACTCACTCCACGATGGGACCATCATCCTTGCTATGCACCGCAAAGAACTTTGTGCTCCCCACTCCCTCCACGATGGGACCATCATCCTTGCTATGCACCGCAAAGGAACTATGTGCTCCCCACTCCCTCCACGTTGGGACCATCATCCTTTCTATGAACCTGTAAGAAAATTTGTGCTCCCCACTCCCTCCATGATGGGACCATCATCCTTTCTCTGCACCTCAAAGAACTTTGTCCTCCCCACTCCATCCACGATGGGACCATCATCCTTTCTATGCACCGCCAGGAACTTTGTGCTCCCCACTCCCTCCACGATGGAAACATCATTCTTGCATGCACCGGCAAGGAACTTTGTGCTCCCCACTCCCTCCACGATGGGACCATCATTCTTGCTCTGCAACTCAAAGACCTTTGTGCTCCCCACTCCCTCCACGATGGGACCATCATCCTTGCTCTGCACCGCAAGGAATTTTTTGCTCCCCACTCCCTCCACAATGGGACCATCAACCTTGCTATGCACTGCAAGGAACTGTTTGCTCCCCACTTCCACCACGATGGGACCATAATCCTTGCTATGCACCGCAAGGAACATTGTGCTCCCCACACGCTCCACGATGGGACCATGATCCTTGCTATGCACCTCAAGGAACTTTGTGCTCCCCACTCCCTCTACGATGGGACCATGATCCTTGTTATGCACCGCAAGGAACTTTGTGCTCCACACTCCTTCCACGATGGGACCATCATCCTTTCTATGCACCTCAAAGAACTTTGTGCTCCTCTCTCCCTCCACGATGGGACCATCATCCTTGCTATGCACCGCAAGGAACTTTGTGATCTCCAATCCTTCCACGATGGGAGAATCATCCTTTTTATGCATCTGTAAGGAAATTTGTGCTCGCCACTCCCTCCACGATGGGACCATCATCCTTTCTATGCACTTCAAAGAACTTTGTGCACCCCACTCCCTCCACGATGGGACCATCATCCTTGCAATGCACCGCAAGGAACTTTGTGCTCCGCACTCCCTCCACGATGGGACCATCATCCTTGCTATGCACTCCAAGGAACTTTGTGCTCCCCACTCCCTCCACTATGGGACATTCATTCTTTATATGCACCGCAAGGAACTTTATGCTCCACATTCCCTCCATGATGGGACCATCATCCTTTCAAAGCACCGCAAGGAACTTTGTGCTACCCACTCCATCCACGATGGAACAATCATCGTTGCTATGCACCACAAGGACCTTTGTGCTCCCCTCTCCCTCCAAGTTGGGACCATTATCCTTCGTATGCACCGCAAGGAACTTTGTGCTCCCCACTCCCTCCACGATGGGACATTCATCCTTGCTCTGCACCTCAAAGATCTTTGTCCTCCCCACTCCCTCCACGATGGGACCATCATCCTTGCTATGCACCGCAAGGAACTTTGTGCTCCCACTCCCTCCACAATGGGACCATCGTCCTTGCTATGCACTGCAAGGAACTTTGTGCTCCACACTCCCTCCACGATGCGACCAACATCCTTGCTCTGCACTTCAAGGAACTTTGTGCTCCCCACTCCCTCCACGATGTGACCACAATCCTTGCTATGCACTGCAAGGGACTTTGTGCTCCCACTCCCTCCACAATGGGACCATCGTCTTTGCTATGCACTGCAAGGAACTTTGTGCTCCGCACTCCCTCCACGATGCGACCAACATCCTTGCTCTGCACCGCAAGGAAATTTGTGCTCCCCACTCCCTCCACGATGGGACCATCATCCTTGCTATGCAATTTAAGGAACTTTGTGCTCCCCACTCCCTCCACGATAGGACCATCATCCTTGCTCTGCACCTCAAAGATCTTTGTGCTCCCCACTCCCTCCACGATGGGACCATCATCCTTGCTATGCACCGCAAGGAACTCTATGCTCCACATTCCCTCCATGATGGGACCATCATCCTTTCAAAGCACCGCAAGGAACTTTGTGCTACCCACTCCCTCCACGATGGAACAATCATCGTTGCTATGCACAACAAGGACCTTTGTGCTCCCCACTCCCTCCAAGATGGGACCATCCTCCTTGCTCTGCACTGCAAGGAACATTGCGCTCCCCACTGCCTCCACGATGGCACCATCATCCTTTCTATGCACCACATGGAAATATGTGCTCCCCACTCCATCCACGATGGGACCATCATCCTTTCTATGCACCGCAAAGAAGTTTCTGCTCCCCACACCCTCCATGATGGGACCATCATCCTTGCTATGCAACGCAAGGAAGTTTGTGCTCCTCACTCCCTCCTCGATGGGACCATCATCTTTGCTATGCACCGCAAGGAACTCTATGCTCCACATTCCCTCCATGATGGGACCATCATCCTTTCAAAGCACCGCAAGGAACTTTGTGCTACCCACTCCCTCCACGATGGAACAATCATCGTTGCTATGCACAACAAGGACCTTTGTGCTCCCCACTCCCTCCAAGATGGGACCATCCTCCTTGCTCTGCACTGCAAGGAACATTGCGCTCCCCACTGCCTCCACGATGGCACCATCATCCTTTCTATGCACCACATGGAAATATGTGCTCCCCACTCCATCCACGATGGGACCATCATCCTTTCTATGCACCGCAAAGAACTTTCTGCTCCCCACACCCTCCATGATGGGACCATCATCCTTGCTATGCAACGCAAGGAAGTTTGTGCTCCTCACTCCCTCCTCGATGGGACCATCATCCTTTCTATGCACCGCAAGGAACTTTGTGCTCCCCACTCCCTCAACGTTGGGACCATCATCCTTTCTATGCACCTCAAAGAACATTGTGCTCCCCACACCCTCCACGATGGGACCATCATCCTTGCTCTGCACCGCAATGAACTTTGTGCTCCCCACTCCCTCCACGATGGGACCATCATCCTTTCTATGCACCGCCAGGAACTTTGTGCTCCCCACTCCCTCCACGATGGAACGATCATTCTTGCATGTACCGCAAGGAACTTTGTACTCCCCACACCCTCCACGATCGGACCATCATTCTTGCTCTGCACCTCAAAGATCTTTGTGCTCCCCACTCCCTCCACGATGGGACCATTATCCTTGCTCTGCACCGCAAGGAACCTTTTGCTCCACACTCCCTCCACAATGGGACCATCAACCTTGCTATGCACTGCAAGGAAATTTGTGCTCCACACTCCCTCCACGATGGGACCATCATCCTTGCTCTGCACTCCAAGGAACATTGCGCTCCCCACTGCCTCCACGATGGCACCATCATCCTTTCTATGCACCACATGGAAATTTGTGCTCTCCACTCCATCCACGATGGGACCATCATCCTTTCTATGCACCGCAAAGTACTTTCTGCTCCCCACACCCTCCACGATGGGACCATCATCCTTGCTATGCAACGCAAGGAAGTTTGTGCTCCTCATTCCCTCCACGATGGGACCATCATCCTTTCTATGAAC
This sequence comes from Narcine bancroftii, assembly GCF_036971445.1. NCBI lineage: Eukaryota > Metazoa > Chordata > Chondrichthyes > Torpediniformes > Narcinidae > Narcine > Narcine bancroftii. The sequence continues at coordinate 75,815,946 of NC_091474.1, forward strand.
CGCAAGGAAATTTGTGCTCCCCACTCCCTCCACGTTGGGACCATCATCCTTTCTATGCACCTCAAAGAACATTGTGCTCCCTACACCCGCCACGATTGGACCATCATCCTTGCTCTGCACCGCAATGAACTTTGTGCTCCCCACTCCCGCCACGATGGGACAATCATCCTTGCTATGCACTCCAAGGAACTTTATGCTCCACACTCCCTCCATGATGGGACCATCATCTTTGCTCTGCACCGTAAGGTACTTTTTGCTCCCCACTCCCTCCACAATGGGACCATCAACCTTGCTATGCACTGCAAGGAACTGTTTGCTCCCCACTCCCACCACGATGGGACCATAATCCTTGCTATGCACCGCAAGGAACATTGTGCTCCCCACACCCTCCACGATGGGACCATCATCCTTGCTATGCAGCGCAAGGAACTTTGTGCTCCACACTCCCTCAACGATGGGACCATCATCCTTGCTCTGCACCGCAAGGAACTTTGTGCTCCCAACTCCTTACATGATGGGACAATCATCCTTGCTATGCACTGCAAGGAACTTTGTGCTCCACACTCCGTCCCAGATGGCACTATCATCCTTTCTATGCACCGCAAGGAATTTTGTGCTCCCCACTCCCTCCACGATGAGACCATCATCCTTTCTATGCACCGCTAAGATCTTGTGCTCCCCAATCCCTCCACGATGGGATCATCATGCTTTCTATGCACCTCAAAGAACTTTATGCTCCACACTCCCTCCAAGATGGGACCATCATCCTTGGTATGCACCGCAAGGAACTTTGTGCTCCCACTCCTTCCACAATGGGACCATCGTCCTTGCTATGCACTGCAAGGAACTTTGTGCTCCGCACTCCCTCCACGATGCGACCAACATCCTTGCTCTGCACTTCAAGGAACTTTGTGCTCCCCACTCCCACCACGATGTGACCACAATCCTTGCTATGCACTGCAAGGGACTTTGTGCTCCCACTCCCTCCACAATGGGACCATCGTCTTTGCTATGCACCGCAAGGAACTTTGTGCTCCGCACTCCCTCCACGATGCGACCAACATCCTTGCTATGCAATGCAAGGAACTTTGTGCTCCCCACTCCCTCCACGATGGGACCATCATCCTTGCTCTGCACCTCAAAGATCTTTGTGCTCCCCACTCCCTCCACGATGGGACCATCATCCTTGCTATGCACCGCAAGGAACTCTATGCTCAACATTCCCTCCATGATGGGACCATCATCCTTTCAAAGCACCGCAAGGAACTTTGTGCTACCCACTCCCTCCACGATGGAACAATCATCGTTGCTATGCACAACAAGGACCTTTGTGCTCCCCACTCCCTCCAAGATGGCACCATCCTCCTTGCTCTGCACTGCAAGGAACATTGCGCTCCCCACTGCCTCCACGATGGCACCATCATCCTTTCTATGCACCACATGGAAATATGTGCTCCCCACTCCATCCACGATGGGACCATCATCCTTTCTATGCACCGCAAAGAAGTTTCTGCTCCCCACACCCTCCATGATGGGACCATCATCCTTGCTATGCAACGCAAGGAAGTTTGTGCTCCTCACTCCCTCCTCGATGGGACCATCATCCTTTCTATGCACCGCAAGGAACTTTGTGCTCCCCACTCCCTCCACGTTGGGACCATCATCCTTTCTATGCACCTCAAAGAACATTGTGCTCCCCACACCCTCCACGATGGGACCATCATCCTTGCTCTGCACCGCAATGAACTTTGTGCTCCCCACCCCATCCACGATGGGACCATCATCCTTGCTATGCAGCGCAAAGAACTTTGTGCTCCACACTCCCTCCACGATGGGACCATCATCCTTGCTCTGCACTCCAAGGAACATTGCGCTCCCCACTGCCTCCACGATGGCACCATCATCCTTTCTATGCACCACATGGAAATTTGTGCTCCCCACTCCATCCACGATGGGACCATCATCCTTTCTATGCACCGCAAAGAAATTTCTGCTCCCCACACCCTCAACGATGGGACCATCATCCCTGCTCTGCACTCCAAGGAACATTGCGCTCCCCACTGCCTCCACGATGGCACCATCATCCTTTCTATGCACCACATGGAAATTTGTGCTCCCCACTCCATCCACGATGGGACCATCATCCTTTCTATGCACCGCAAAGAACTTTCTGCTCCCCACACCCTCCACGATGGGACCATCATCCTTGCTATGCAACGCAAGGAAGTTTGTGCTCCTCATTCCCTCCACGATGGGACCATCATCCTTTCTATGAACCGCAAGGAAATTTGTGCTCCCCACTCCCTCCACGTTGGGACCATCATCCTTTCTATGCACCTCAAAGAGCATTGTGCTCCCTACACCCTCCACGATGGGACCATCATCCTTGCTCTGCACCGCAATGAACTTTGTGCTCCCCACTCCCACCACGATGGGACAATCATCCTTGCTATGCACTCCAAGGAACTTTATGCTCCACACTCCCTCCATGATGGGACCATCATCTTTGCTCTGCACCGTAAGGTACTTTTTGCTCCCCACTCCCTCCACAATGGGACCATCAACCTTGCTATGCACTGCAAGGAACTGTTTGCTCCCCACTCCCACCACGATGGGACCATAATCCTTGCTATGCACCGCAAGGAACATTGGGCTCCCTACTCCCTCCACGATGGGACCATCATCCTTGCTATGCAGCGCAAGGAACTTTGTGCTCCACACTCACTCCACGATGGGACGATCATCCTTGCTATGCACCGCAAAGAACTTTGTGCTCCCCACTCCCTCCACGATGGGACCATCATCCTTGCTATGCACCGCAAAGGAACTATGTGCACCCCACTCCCTCCACGTTGGGACCATCATCCTTTCTATGCACCTGTAAGAAAATTTGTGCTCCCCACTCCCTCCATGATGGGACCATCATCCTTTCTCTGCACCTCAAAGAACTTTGTGCTACCCACTCCCTCCAAGATGGAACAATCATCGTTGCTATGCACCACAAGGACCTTTGTGCTCCCCTCTCCTTCCAAGATGGGACAATTATCCTTCGTATGCACCGCAAGGAACCTTGTGCTCCCCACTCCCTCCACGATGGGACCATCGTCCTTACTCTGCACCTCAAAGATCTTTGTCCTCCCCACTCCCTCCACGATGGGACCATCATCCTTGCTATGCACCGCAAGGAACTTTGTGAACCCACTCCATCCACGATGGGACCATCATCCTTTCTATGCACCACATGGAAATATGTGCTCCCCACTCCATCCACGATGGGACCATCATCCTTTCTATGCACCGCAAAGAACTTTCTGCTCCCCACACCCTCCATGATGGGCCATCATCCTTGCTATGCAACGCAAGGAAGTTTGTGCTCCTCACTCCCTCCTCGATGGGACCATCATCCTTTGTATGCACCGCAAGGAACTTTGTGCTCCCCACTCCATCCACGATGGGACCATCATCCTTTCTATGCACCACATGGAAATATGTGCTCCCCACTCCATCCACGATGGGACCATCATCCTTTCTATGCACCGCAAAGAACTTTCTGCTCCCCACACCCTCCAAGATGGGACCATTATCCTTCGTATTCACCGCAAGGAACTTTGTGCTCCCCACTCCCTCCACGATGGGACCATCATCCTTGCTATGCACCGCAAGGAACTTTGTGCTCCCCACTCCCTCCACGATGCGACCATCATCCTTGCTGTGCACCGCAAGGAACTTTGTGCTCCCCACACCCTCCACGATGGGACCATCATCCTTTCTATGCACCTCAAAGAACTTTGTCCACATCACTCCCTCAAAGATGGGACCATCATCCTTTCTATGCACCGCCAGGAACTTTGTGCTCCATACTCCCTCCACGATGGGACCATCATCCTTGCTATGCAAAGCAAGGAACTTTGTGCTCCACACTCACTCCACGATGGGACCATCATCCTTGCTATGCACCGCAAAGAACTTTGTTCTCCCTACTCCCTCCACGATGGGACCATCATCCTTGCTCTGCACCGCAAGGAATTTTTTGCTCCCCACTCCCTCCACAATGGGACCATCAACCTTGCTATGCACTGCAAGGAACTGTTTGCTCCCCACTTCCACCACGATGGGACCATAATCCTTGCTATGCACCGCAAGGAACATTGTGCTCCCCACACGCTCCACGATGGGACCATGATCCTTGCTATGCACCTCAAGGAACTTTGTGCTCCCCACTCCCTCTACGATGGGACCATGATCCTTGTTATGCATCGCAAGGAACTTTGTGCTCCACACTCCTTCCACGATGGGACCATCATCCTTTCTATGCACCTCAAAGAACTTTGTGCTCCTCACTCCCTCCACGATGGGACCATCATCCTTGCTATGCACCGCAAGGAACTTTGTGATCTCCAATCCTTCCACGATGGGAGAATCATCCTTTTTATGCATCTGTAAGGAAATTTGTGCTCCCCACTCCCTCCACGATGGGACCATCATCCTTTCTATGCACTTCAAAGAACTTTGTGCACCCCACTCCCTCCACGATGGGACCATCATCCTTGCAATGCACCGCAAGGAACTTTGTGCTCCGCACTCCCTCCACGATGGGACCATCATCCTTGCTATGCACTCCAAGGAACTTTGTGCTCCCCACTCCCTCCACTATGGGACATTCATTCTTTATATGCACCGCAAGGAACTTTATGCTCCACATTCCCTCCATGATGGGACCATCAACCTTTCAAAGCACCGCAAGGAACTTTGTGCTACCCACTCCATCCACGATGGAACAATCATCGTTGCTATGCACCACAAGGACCTTTGTGCTCCCCTCTCCCTCCACGATGGGACCATTATCCTTGCTATGCACCGCAAGGAACTTTGTGCTCCCACTCCCTCCACAATGGGACCATCGTCCTTGCTATGCACTGCAAGGAACTTTGTGCTCCGCACTACCTCCACGATGCGACCAACATCCTTGCTCTGCACTTCAAGGAACTTTGTGCTCCCCACTCCCTCCACGATGTGACCACAATCCTTGCTATGCACTGCAAGGGACTTTGTGCTCCCACTCCCTCCACAATGGGACCATCGTCTTTGCTATGCACCGCAAGGAACTTTGTGCTCCGCACTCCCTCCACGATGCGACCAACGTCCTTGCTCTGCACCGCAAGGAAATTTGTGCTCCCCACTCCCTCCACGATGGGACCATCATCCTTGCTATGCAATGCAAGGAACTTTGTGCTCCCCACTCCCTCCACGATGGGACCATCATCCTTGCTCTGCACCTCAAAGATCTTTGTGCTCCCCACTCCCTCCACGATGGGACCATCATCCTTGCTATGCACCGCAAGGAACTCTATGCTCCACATTCCCTCCATGATGGGACCATCATCCTTTCAAAGCACCGCAAGGAACTTTGTGCTACCCACTCCCTCCACGATGGAACAATCATCGTTGCTATGCACAACAAGGACCTTTGTGCTCCCCACTCCCTCCAAGATGGGACCATCCTCCTTGCTCTGCACTGCAAGGAACATTGCGCTCCCCACTACCTCCACGATGGCACCATCATCCTTTCTATGCACCACATGGAAATATGTGCTCCCCACTCCATCCACGATGGGACCATCATCCTTTCTATGCACCGCAAAGAAGTTTCTGCTCCCCACACCCTCCATGATGGGACCATCATCCTTGCTATGCAACGCAAGGAAGTTTGTGCTCCTCACTCCCTCCTCGATGGGACCATCATCCTTTCTATGCACCGCAAGGAACTTTGTGCTCCCCACTCCCTCCACGTTGGGACCATCATCCTTTCTATGCACCTCAAAGAACATTGTGCTCCCTACACCCTCCACGATTGGACCATCATCCTTGCTCTGCACCGCAATGAACTTTGTGCTCCCCACTCCCACAACGATGGGACAATCATCCTTGCTATGCACTCCAAGGAACTTTATGCTCCACACTCCCTCCATGATGGGACCATCATCTTTGCTCTGCACCGTAAGGTACTTTTTGCTCCCCACTCCCTCCACAATGGGACCATCAACCTTGCTATGCACTGCAAGGAACTGTTTGCTCCCCACTCCCACCACGATGGGACCATAATCCTTGCTATGCACCGCAAGGAACATTGTGCTCCCCACACCCTCCACGATGGGACCATCATCCTTGCTATGCAGCGCAAGGAACTTTGTGCTCCACACTCCCTCAACGATGGGACCATCATCCTTGCTCTGCACCGCAAGGAACTTTGTGCTCCCAACTCCTTACATGATGGGACAATCATCCTTGCTATGCACTGCAAGGAACTTTGTGCTCCACACTCCGTCCCAGATGGCACTATCATCCTTTCTATGCACCGCAAGGAATTTTGTGCTCCCCACTCCCTCCACGATGAGACCATCATCCTTTCTATGCACCGCTAAGATCTTGTGCTCCCCAATCCCTCCACGATGGGATCATCATGCTTTCTATGCACCTCAAAGAACTTTATGCTCCACACTCCCTCCAAGATGGGACCATCATCCTTGGTATGCACCGCAAGGAACTTTGTGCTCCCACTCCCTCCACAATGGGACCATCGTCCTTGCTATGCACTGCAAGGAACTTTGTGCTCCGCACTCCCTCCACGATGCGACCAACATCCTTGCTCTGCACTTCAAGGAACTTTGTGCTCCCCACTCCCACCACGATGTGACCACAATCCTTGCTATGCACTGCAAGGGACTTTGTGCTCCCACTCCCTCCACAATGGGACCATCGTCTTTGCTATGCACCGCAAGGAACTTTGTGCTCCGCACTCCCTCCACGATGCGACCAACATCCTTGCTATGCAATGCAAGGAACTTTGTGCTCCCCACTCCCTCCACGATGGGACCATCATCCTTGCTCTGCACCTCAAAGATCTTTGTGCTCCCCACTCCCTCCACGATGGGACCATCATCCTTGCTATGCACCGCAAGGAACTCTATGCTCCACATTCCCTCCATGATGGGACCATCATCCTTTCAAAGCACCGCAAGGAACTTTGTGCTACCCACTCCCTCCACGATGGAACAATCATCGTTGCTATGCACAACAAGGATCTTTGTGCTCCCCACTCCCTCCAAGATGGCACCATCCTCCTTGCTCTGCACTGCAAGGAACATTGCGCTCCCCACTGCCTCCACGATGGCACCATCATCCTTTCTATGCACCACATGGAAATATGTGCTCCCCACTCCATCCACGATGGGACCATCATCCTTTCTATGCACCGCAAAGAAGTTTCTGCTCCCCACACCCTCCATGATGGGACCATCATCCTTGCTATGCAACGCAAGGAAGTTTGTGCTCCTCACTCCCTCCTCGATGGGACCATCACCCTTTCTATGCACCGCAAGGAACTTTGTGCTCCCCACTCCCTCCACGTTGGGACCATCATCCTTTCTATGCACCTCAAAGAACATTGTGCTCCCCACACCCTCCACGATGGGACCATCATCCTTGCTCTGCACCGCAATGAACTTTGTGCTCCCCAGCCCATCCACGATGGGACCATCATCCTTGCTATGCAGCGCAAATAACTTTGTGCTCCACACTCCCTCCACGATGGGACCATCATCCTTGCTCTGCACTCCAAGGAACATTGCGCTCCCCACTGCCTCCACGATGGCACCATCATCCTTTCTATGCACCACATGGAAATTTGTGCTCCCCACTCCATCCACGATGGGACCATCATCCTTTCTATGCACCGCAAAGAAATTTCTGCTCGCCACACCCTCAACGATGGGACCATCATCCTTGCTCTGCACTCCAAGGAACATTGCGCTCCCCACTGCCTCCACGATGGCACCATCATCCTTTCTATGCACCACATGGAAATTTGTGCTCCCCACTCCATCCACGATGGGACCATCATCCTTTCTATGCACCGCAAAGAACTTTCTGCTCCCCACACCCTCCACGATGGGACCATCATCCTTGCTATGCAACGCAAGGAAGTTTGTGCTCCTCATTCCCTCCACGATGGGACCATCATCCTTTCTATGAACCGCAAGGAAATTTGTGCTCCCCACTCCCTCCACGTTGGGACCATCATCCTTTCTATGCACCTCAAAGAGCATTGTGCTCCCTACACCCTCCACGATGGGACCATCATCCTTGCTCTGCACCGCAATGAACTTTGTGCTCCCCACTCCCACCACGATGGGACAATCATCCTTGCTATGCACTCCAAGGAACTTTATGCTCCACACTCCCTCCATGATGGGACCATCATCTTTGCTCTGCACCGTAAGGTACTTTTTGCTCCCCACTCCCTCCACAATGGGACCATCAACCTTGCTATGCACTGCAAGGAACTGTTTGCTCCCCAATCCCACCACGATGGGACCATAATCCTTGCTATGCACCGCAAGGAACATTGGGCTCCCTACTCCCTCCACGATGGGACCATCATCCTTGCTATGCAGCGCAAGGAACTTTGTGCTCCACACTCACTCCACGATGGGACGATCATCCTTGCTATGCACCGCAAAGAACTTTGTGCTCCCCACTCCCTCCACGATGGGACCATCATCCTTGCTATGCACCGCAAAGGAACTATGTGCACCCCACTCCCTCCACGTTGGGACCATCATCCTTTCTATGCACCTGTAAGAAAATTTGTGCTCCCCACTCCCTCCATGATGGGACCATCATCCTTTCTCTGCACCTCAAAGAACTTTGTGCTACCCACTCCCTCCAAGATGGAACAATCATCGTTGCTATGCACCACAAGGACCTTTGTGCTCCCCTCTCCTTCCAAGATGGGACAATTATCCTTCGTATGCACCGCAAGGAACCTTGTGCTCCCCACTCCCTCCACGATGGGACCATCGTCCTTACTCTGCACCTCAAAGATCTTTGTCCTCCCCACTCCCTCCACGATGGGACCATCATCCTTGCTATGCACCGCAAGGAACTTTGTGAACCCACTCCATCCACGATGGGACCATCATCCTTTCTATGCACCACATGGAAATATGTGCTCCCCACTCCATCCACGATGGGACCATCATCCTTTCTATGCACCGCAAAGAACTTTCTGCTCCCCACACCCTCCATGATGGGACCATCATCCTTGCTATGCAACGCAAGGAAGTTTGTGCTCCTCACTCCCTCCTCGATGGGACCATCATCCTTTGTATGCACCGCAAGGAACTTTGTGCTCCCCACTCCATCCACGATGGGACCATCATCCTTTCTATGCACCACATGGAAATATGTGCTCCCCACTCCATCCACGATGGGACCATCATCCTTTCTATGCACCGCAAAGAACTTTCTGCTCCCCACACCCTCCAAGATGGGACCATTATCCTTCGTATTCACCGCAAGGAACTTTGTGCTCCCCACTCCCTCCACGATGGGACCATCATCCTTGCTATGCACTGCAAGGAACTTTGTGCTCCCCACTCCCTCCACGATGCGACCATCATCCTTGCTCTGCACCGCAAGGAACTTTGTGCTCCCCACACCCTCCACGATGGGACCATCATCCTTTCTATGCACCTCAAAGAACTTTGTCCACAGCACTCCCTCAAAGATGGGACCATCATCCTTTCTATGCACCGCCAGGAACTTTGTGCTCCATACTCCCTCCACGATGGGACCATCATCCTTGCTATGCAAAGCAAGGAACTTTGTGCTCCACACTCACTCCACGATGGGACCATCATCCTTGCTATGCACCGCAAAGAACTTTGTGCTCCCCACTCCCTCCACGTTGGGACCATCATCCTTTCTATGAACCTGTAAGAAAATTTGTGCTCCCCACTCCCTCCATGATGGGACCATCATCCTTTCTCTGCACCTCAAAGAACTTTGTCCTCCCCACTCCATCCACGATGGGACCATCATCCTTTCTATGCACCGCCAGGAACTTTGTGCTCCCCACTCCCTCCACGATGGAAACATCATTCTTGCATGCACCGGCAAGGAACTTTGTGCTCCCCACTCCCTCCACGATGGGACCATCATTCTTGCTCTGCACCTCAAAGACCTTTGTGCTCCCCACTCCCTCCACGATGGGACCATCATCCTTGCTCTGCACCGCAAGGAATTTTTTGCTCCCCACTCCCTCCACAATGGGACCATCAACCTTGCTATGCACTGCAAGGAACTGTTTGCTCCCCACTTCCACCACGATGGGACCATAATCCTTGCTATGCACCGCAAGGAACATTGTGCTCCCCACACGCTCCACGATGGGACCATGATCCTTGCTATGCACCTCAAGGAACTTTGTGCTCCCCACTCCCTCTACGATGGGACCATGATCCTTGTTATGCACCGCAAGGAACTTTGTGCTCCACACTCCTTCCACGATGGGACCATCATTCTTTCTATGCACCTCAAAGAACTTTGTGCTCCTCACTCCCTCCACGATGGGACCATCATCCTTGCTATGCACCGCAAGGAACTTTGTGATCTCCAATCCTTCCACGATGGGAGAATCATCCTTTTTATGCATCTGTAAGGAAATCTGTGCTCCCCACTCCCTCCACGATGGGACCATCATCCTTTCTATGCACTTCAAAGAACTTTGTGCACCCCACTCCCTCCACGATGGGACCATCATCCTTGCAATGCACCGCAAGGAACTTTGTGCTCCGCACTCCCTCCACGATGGGACCATCATCCTTGCTATGCACTCCAAGGAACTTTGTGCTCCCCACTCCCTCCACTATGGGACATTCATTCTTTATATGCACCGCAAGGAACTTTATGCTCCACATTCCCTCCATGATGGGACCATCAACCTTTCAAAGCACCGCAAGGAACTTTGTGCTACCCACTCCATCCACGATGGAACAATCATCGTTGCTATGCACCACAAGGACCTTTGTGCTCCCCTCTCCCTCCACGATGGGACCATTATCCTTGCTATGCACCGCAAGGAACTTTGTGCTCCCACTCCCTCCACAATGGGACCATCGTCCTTGCTATGCACTGCAAGGAACTTTGTGCTCCGCACTCCCTCCACGATGCGACCAACATCCTTGCTCTGCACTTCAAGGAACTTTGTGCTCCCCACTCCCTCCACGATGTGACCACAATCCTTGCTATGCACTGCAAGGGACTTTGTGCTCCCACTCCCTCCACAATGGGACCATCGTCTTTGCTATGCACCGCAAGGAACTTTGTGCTCCGCACTCCCTCCACGATGCGACCAACATCCTTGCTCTGCACCGCAAGGAAATTTGTGCTCCCCACTCCCTCCACGATGGGACCATCATCCTTGCTATGCAATGCAAGGAACTTTGTGCTCCCCACTCCCTCCACGATGGGACCATCATCCTTGCTCTGCACCTCAAAGATCTTTGTGCTCCCCACTCCCTCCACGATGGGACCATCATCCTTGCTATGCACCGCAAGGAACTCTATGCTCCACATTCCCTCCATGATGGGACCATCATCCTTTCAAAGCACCGCAAGGAACTTTGTGCTACCCACTCCCTCCACGATGGAACAATCATCGTTGCTATGCACAACAAGGACCTTTGTGCTCCCCACTCCCTCCAAGATGGGACCATCCTCCTTGCTCTGCACTGCAAGGAACATTGCGCTCCCCACTGCCTCCACGATGGCACCATCATCCTTTCTATGCACCACATGGAAATATGTGCTCCCCACTCCATCCACGATGGGACCATCATCCTTTCTATGCACCGCAAAGAAGTTTCTGCTCCCCACACCCTCCATGATGGGACCATCATCCTTGCTATGCAACGCAAGGAAGTTTGTGCTCCTCACTCCCTCCTCGATGGGACCATCATCCTTTCTATGCACCGCAAGGAACTTTGTGCTCCCCACTCCCTCCACGTTGGGACCATCATCCTTTCTATGCACCTCAAAGAACATTGTGCTCCCCACACCCTCCACGATGGGACGATCATCCTTGCTCTGCACCGCAATGAACTTTGTGCTCCCCACCCCATCCACGATGGGACCATCATCCTTGCTATGCAGCGCAAGGAACTTTGTGCTCCACACTCCCTCCACGATTGGACCATCATCCTTGCTCTGCACTCCAAGGAACATTGCGCTCCCCACTGCCTCCACGATGGCACCATCATCCTTTCTATGCACCACATGGAAATTTGTGCTCCCCACTCCATCCACGATGGGACCATAATCCTTTCTATGCACCGCAAAGAAATTTCTGCTCCCCACACCCTCAACGATGGGACCATCATCCTTGCTCTGAACTCCAAGGAACATTGCGCTCCCCACTGCCTCCACGATGGCACCATCATCCTTTCTATGCACCACATGGAAATTTGTGCTCCCCACTCCATCCACGATGGGACCATCATCCTTTCTATGCACCGCAAAGAACTTTCTGCTCCCCACACCCTCCACGATGGGACCATCATCCTTGCTATGCAACGCAAGGAAGTTTGTGCTCCTCATTCCCTCCACGATGGGACCATCATCCTTTCTATGAACCGCAAGGAAATTTGTGCTCCCCACTCCCTCCACGTTGGGACCATCATCCTTTCTATGCACCTCAAAGAGCATTGTGCTCCCTACACCCTCCACGATGGGACCATCATCCTTGCTCTGCACCGCAATGAACTTTGTGCTCCCCACTCCCACCACGATGGGACAATCATCCTTGCTATGCACTCCAAGGAACTTTATGTTCCACACTCCCTCCATGATGGGACCATCATCTTTGCTCAGCACCGTAAGGTACTTTTTGCTCCCCACTCCCTCCACAATGGGACCATCAACCTTGCTATGCACTGCAAGGAACTGTTTGCTCCCCACTCCCACCACGATGGGACCATAATCCTTGCTATGCACCGCAAGGAACATTGGGCTCCCTACTCCCTCCACGATGGGACCATCATCCTTGCTATGCAGCGCAAGGAACTTTGTGCTCCACACTCACTCCACGATGGGACGATCATCCTTGCTATGCACCGCAAAGAACTTTGTGCTCCCCACTCCCTCCACGATGGGACCATCATCCTTGCTATGCACCGCAAAGGAACTATGTGCACCCCACTCCCTCCACGTTGGGACCATCATCCTTTCTATGCACCTGTAAGAAAATTTGTGCTCCCCACTCCCTCCATGATGGGACCATCATCCTTTCTCTGCACCTCAAAGAACTTTGTGCTACCCACTCCCTCCAAGATGGAACAATCATCGTTGCTATGCACCACAAGGACCTTTGTGCTCCCCTCTCCCTCCAAGATGGGACAATTATCCTTCGTATGCACCGCAAGGAACCTTGTGCTCCCCACTCACTCCACGATGGGACCATCGTCTTTACTCTGCACCTCAAAGATCTTTGTCGTCCCCACTCCCTCCACGATGGGACCATCATCCTTGCTATGCACCGCAAGGAACTTTGTGAACCCACTCCATCCACGATGGGACCATCATCCTTTCTATGCACCACATGGAAATATGTGCTCCCCACTCCATCCACGATGGGACCATCATCCTTTCTATGCACCGCAAAGAACTTTCTGCTCCCCACACCCTCCAAGATGGGACCATTATCCTTCGTATTCACCGCAAGGAACTTTGTGCTCCCCACTCCCTCCACGATGGGACCATCATCCTTGCTATGCACCGCAAGGAACTTTGTGCTCCCCACTCCCTCCACGATGCGACCATCATCCTTGCTGTGCACCGCAAGGAACTTTGTGCTCCCCACACCCTCCACGATGGGACCATCATCCTTTCTATGCACCTCAAAGAACTTTGTCCACCCCACTCCCTCAAAGATGGGACCATCATCCTTTCTATGCACCGCCAGGAACTTTGTGCTCCATACTCCCTCCACGATGGGACCATCATCCTTGCTATGCAAAGCAAGGAACTTTGTGCTCCACACTCACTCCACGATGGGACCATCATCCTTGCTATGCACCGCAAAGAACTTTGTGCTCCCCACTCCCTCCACGATGGGACCATCATCCTTGCTATGCACCGCAAAGGAACTATGTGCTCCCCACTCCCTCCACGTTGGGACCATCATCCTTTCTATGAACCTGTAAGAAAATTTGTGCTCCCCACTCCCTCCATGATGGGACCATCATCCTTTCTCTGCACCTCAAAGAACTTTGTCCTCCCCACTCCATCCACGATGGGACCATCATCCTTTCTATGCACCGCCAGGAACTTTGTGCTCCCCACTCCCTCCACGATGGAAACATCATTCTTGCATGCACCGGCAAGGAACTTTGTGCTCCCCACTCCCTCCACGATGGGACCATCATTCTTGCTCTGCACCTCAAAGACCTTTGTGCTCCCCACTCCCTCCACGATGGGACCATCATCCTTGCTCTGCACCGCAAGGAATTTTTTGCTCCCCACTCCCTCCACAATGGGACCATCAACCTTGCTATGCACTGCAAGGAACTGTTTGCTCCCCACTTCCACCACGATGGGACCATAATCCTTGCTATGCACCGCAAGGAACATTGTGCTCCCCTCACGCTCCACGATGGGACCATGATCCTTGCTATGCACCTCAAGGAACTTTGTGCTCCCCACTCCCTCTACGATGGGACCATGATCCTTGTTATGCACCGCAAGGAACTTTGTGCTCCACACTCCTTCCACGATGGGACCATCATCCTTTCTATGCACCTCAAAGAACTTTGTGCTCCTCACTCCCTCCACGATGGGACCATCATCCTTGCTATGCACCGCAAGGAACTTTGTGATCTCCAATCCTTCCACGATGGGAGAATGATCCTTTTTATGCATCTGTAAGGAAATTTGTGCTCCCCACTCCCTCCACGATGGGACCATCATCCTTTCTATGCACTTCAAAGAACTTTGTGCACCCCACTCCCTCCACGATGGGACCATCATCCTTGCAATGCACCGCAAGGAACTTTGTGCTCCGCACTCCCTCCACGATGGGACCATCATCCTTTCTATGCACCACATGGAAATTTGTGCTCCCCACTCCATCCACGATGGGACCATCATACTTTCTATGCACCGCAAAGAACTTTCTGCTCCCCACACCCTCCACGATGGGACCATCATCCTTGCTATGCAACGCAAGGAAGTTTGTGCTCCTCATTCCCTCCACGATGGGACCATCATCCTTTCTATGAACCGCAAGGAAATTTGTGCTTCCCAATCCCTCCACGTTGGGACCATCATCCTTTCTATGCACCTCAAAGAACATTGTGCTCCCTACACCCTCCACGATGGGACCATCATCCTTGCTCTGCACCGCAATGAACTTTGTGCTCCCCACTCCCACCACGATGGGACAATCATCATTGCTATGCACTCCAAGGAACTTTATGCTCCACAGTCCCTCCATGATGGGACCATCATCCTTTCTAAGCACCGCAAGGAACTTTGTGCTCCCCACTCCCTCCACGAAGCGACCATCATCCTTCCTGTGCACCGCAAGGAACTTTGTGCTCCCCACACCCTCCACGATGGGACCATCATCCTTTCTATGCACCTCAAAGAACTTTGTGCTCCCCAGTCCCTCCACGATTGAAACATCATTCTTGCTATGCATCACAAGGAACTTTGTGCTCTCCACTCCCTCCACGATGGGACCATCATCCTTTCTATGCACCTCAAAGAACTTTGTCCACCCCACTCCCTCAAAGATGGGACCATCATCCTTTCGATGCACCGCCAGGAACTTTGTGCTCCCTACTCCCTCCACGATGGGACCATCATCCTTGCTATGCAAAGCAAGGAACTTTGTGCTCCACACTCACTCTACGATGGGACCATCAACCTTGCTATGCACTGCAAGGAACAGTTTGCTCCACACTCCCTCCACGATGGGACCATCATCCTTGCTCTGCACTGCAAGGAACATTGCGCTCCCCACTGCCTCCACGATTGCACCATCATCCTTTCTATGCACCACATGGAAATTTGTGCTCCCCACTCCATCCACGATGGGACCATGATCCTTTCTATGAACCGCAAAGAACTTTCTGCTCCCCACACCCTCCACGATGGGACCATCATCCTTGCTATGCAACGCAAGGAAGTTTGTGCTCCTCATTCCCTCCACGATGGGACCATCATCCTTTCTATGAACCGCAAGGAAATTTGTGCTCCCCACTCCCTCCACGTTGGGACCATCATCCTTTCTATGCACCTCAAAGAACATTGTGCTACCTACACCCTCCACGATGGGACCATCATCCTTGCTCTGCACCGCAATGAACTTTGTGCTCCCCACTCCCACCACGATGGGACAATCATCCTTGCTATGCACTCCAAGGAACTTTATGCTCCACACTCCCTCCTTGATGGGACCATCATCCTTTCTAAGCACCGCAAGGAACTTTGTGCTCCCCACTCCCTCCACGAAGCGACCATCATCCTTCCTGTGCACCGCAAGTAACTTTGTGCTCCCCAAACCCTCCACGATGGGACCATCATCCTTTCTATGCACCTCAAAGAACTTTGTGCTCCCCAGTCCCTCCACGATTGAAACATCATTCTTGCTATGCACCACAAGGAACTTTGTGCTCTCCACTCCCTCACCGATGGGACCATCATCCTTTCTATGCACCGCCAGGAACTTTGTGCTCCCTACTCCCTCCACGATGGGACCATCATCCTTGCTATGCAAAGCAAGGAACTTTGTGCTCCACACTTACTCCACGATGGGACCATCATCCTTGCTATGCACCGCAAAGGAACTATCTGCTCCCCACTCCCTCCACGTTGGGACCATCATCCTTTCTATGCACCTGTAAGAAAATTTGTGCTCCCCATTCCCTCCATGATGGGACCATCATCCTTTCTCTGCACCTCAAAGAGCTTTGTCCTCCCCACTCCATCCACGATGGGACCATCATCCTTTCTATGCACCGCCAGGAACTTTGTGCTCCCCACTCCCTCCATGATGGAAACATCATTCTTGCATGCACCGCAAGGAACTTTGTGCTCCCCACTCCCTCCACGATGGGACCATCTCCCTTGCTCTGCACCGCAAGGAACTTTTTGCTCCCCACTCCCTCCACAATGGGACCATCAACCTTGCTATGCACTACAAGGAACTGTTTGCTCCCCACTTCCACCACGATGGGACCATAATCCTTGCTATGCACCGCAAGGAACATTGTGCTCCCCACACCCTCCACGATGGGACCATCATCCTTGCTCTGCACCGCAATGAACTTTGTGCTCCCCTCTCCCTCCACGATGGGACCATCATCCTTTCTATGCACCGCCAGGAACTTTGTGCTCCCCACTCCCTCCACGATGGAACCATCATTCTTGCATGTACCGCAAGGAACTTTGTGCTCCCCACTCCCACCACGATGGGACCATCATTCTTGCTCTGCACCTCAAAGATCTTTGTGCTCCCCACTCCCTCCACGATGGGACCATCATCCTTGTTCTGCTCCGCAAGGAACTTTTTGCTCCCCACTCCCTCCACAATGGGACCATCAACCTTGCTATGCACTGCAAGAAACTGTTTGCTCCCCACTCCCACCACGATGGGACCATAATCCTTGCTATGCACCGCAAGGAACATTGTGCTCCCCACCCCATCCACGATGGGACCATCATACTTGCTATGCAGCGCAAGGAACTTTGTGCTCCACACTCCCTCCAAGATGGGACGATCATCCTTGCTCTGCACTGCAAGGAACATTGCGCTCCCCACTGCCTCCACGATGGCACCATCATCCTTTCTATGCACCACATGGAAATTTGTGCTCCCCACTCTATCCACGATGGGACCATCATCCTTTCTATGCACCGCAAAGAACTTTCTGCTCCCCACACCCTCCACGATGGGACCATCATCCTTGCTATGCAACGCAAGGAAGTTTGTGCTCCTCATTCCCTCCACGATGGGACCATCATCCTTTCTATGAACCGCAAGGAAATTTGTGCTCCCCACTCCCTCCACGTTGGGACCATCATCCTTTCTATGCACCTCAAAGAACATTGTGATCCCTACACCCTCCACGATGGGACCATCATCCTTGCTCTGCACCGCAATGACCTTTGTGCTCCCCACTCCCACCACGATGGGACAATCATCCTTGCTATGCACTCCAAGGAACTTTATGCTCCTCATTCCCTCCACGATGGGACCATCATCCTTTCTATGAACCGCAAGGAAATTTGTGCTCCCCACTCCCTCCACTATGGGACCATCATACTTTATATGCACTGCAAGGAACTTTATGCTCCACATTCCCTCCATGATGGGACCATCATACTTTCAAAGCACTGCAAGGAACTTTGTGCTACCCACTCCCTCCACGATGGAACAATCATCGTTGCTATGCACCACAAGGACCTTTGTGCTCCCAACTCCCTCCAAGATGGGACCATTATCCTTCGTAGTCACCGCAAGGAACTTTGTGCTCCCCACTCCCTCCACGATGGGACCATCATCCTTGCTGTGCACCGCAAGGAACTTTGTGCTCCCCACTCCCTCCACGATGCGACCATCATCCTTGCTGTGCACCGCAATCAACGTTGTGCTCCCCACTCCCTCCACGATGGGACCATCATCCTTGCTCTGCACCTCAAAGATCTTTGTCCTCCCCACTCCCTCCACGATGGGACCATCATCCTTGCTATGCACCGCAAGGAACTTTGTGCTCCCCACTCCATCCACGATGGGACCATCATCCTTTCTATGCACCACATGGAAATATGTGCTCCCCACTCCATCCACGATGGGACCATCATCCTTTCTATGCACCGCAAAGAACTTTCTGCTCCCCACACCCTCCATGATGGGACCATCATCCTTGCTACGCAACGCAAGGACGTTTGTGCTCCTCACTCCCTCCTCGATGGGACCATCATCCTTTCTATGCACCGCAAGGAACTTTGTGCTCCCCACTCCCTTCACGTTGGGACCATCATCCTTTCTATGCACCTCAAAGAACATTGTGCTCCCCACACCCTCCACGATGGGACCATCATCCTTGCTCTGCACCGCAATGAACTTTGTGCTCCCCTCTCCTTCCACGATGGGACCATCATCCTTTCTATGCACCGCCAGGAACTTTGTGCTCCCCACTCCCTTCACGATGGAACCATCATTCTTGCGTGTACCGCAAGGAACTTTGTGCTCCCCACTCCCTCCACGATGGAACCATCATTCTTGCGTGTACCGCAAGGAACTTTGTGCTACCCACTCCCTCCACGATGGTACAATCATCATTGCTATGCACCACAAGGACCTTTGTGCTCCCCTCTCCCTCCAAGATGGGACAATTATCCTTCGTATGCACCGCAAGGAACTTTGTGCTCCCCTCTTCCTCCACGATGGGACCATCGTCCTTGCTCTGCACCTCAAAGATCTTTGTCCTCCCCACTCCCTCCACGATGGGACCATCATCCTTGCTATGCACCGCAAGGAACTTTGTGCTCCCCACTCCATCCACGATGGGACCATCATCCTTTCTATGCACCACATGGAAATATGTGCGCCCCACTCCATCCACGATGGGACCATCATCCTTTCTATGCACCGCAAAGAACTTTCTGCTCCCCACACCCTCCATGATGGGTCCATCATCCTTGCTATGCAACGCAAGGAAGTTTGTGCTCCTCACTCCCTCCTCGATGGGACCATCATCCTTTCTAGGCACCGCAAGGAACTTTGTGCTCCCCACTCCATCCACGATGGGACCATCATCCTTTCTATGCACCACATGGAAATATGTGCTCCCCACTCCATCCACGATGGGACCATCATCATTTCTATGCACCGCAAAGAACTTTCTGCTCCCCACACCCTCCAAGATGGGACCATTATCCTTCGTAGTCACCGCAAGGAACTTTGTGCTCCCCACTCCCTCCACGATGGGACCATCATCCTTGCTATGCACCGCAAGGAACTTTGTGCTCCCCACTCCCTCCACGATGCGACCATCATCCTTGCTGTGCACCGCAAGGAAGTTTGTGCTCCCCACACCCTCCACGATGGGACCATCATCCTTTCTATGCACCTCAAAGAACTTTGTCCACCCCACTCCCTCAAAGATGGGACCATCATCCTTTCTATGCACCGCCAGGAACTTTGTGCTCCCTACTCCCTCCACGATGGGACCATCATCATTGCTATGCAAAGCAAGGAACTTTGTGCTCCACACTCACTCCACGATGGGACCATCATCCTTGCTATGCACCGCAAAGAACTTTGTGCTCACCACTCCATCCACGATGGGACCATCATCCTTTCTATGCACCGCCAGGAACTTTGTGCTCCCCACTCCCTCCACGATGGAAACATCATTCTTGCATGCACCGGCAAGGAACTTTGTGCTCCCCACTCCCTCCACGATGGGACCATCATTCTTGCTCTGCACCTCAAAGATCTTTGTGCTCCCCACTCCCTCCACGATGGGACCATCATCCTTGCTCTGCACCGCAAGGAATTTTTTGCTCCCCACTCCCTCCACAATGGGACCATCAACCTTGCTATGCACTGCAAGGAACTGTTTTCTCCCCACTTCCACCACGATGGGACCATAATCCTTGCTATGCACCGCAAGGAACATTGTGCTCCCCACACGCTCCACGATGGGACCATGATCCTTGCTATGCACCTCAAGGAACTTTGTGCTCCCCACTCCCTCTACGATGGGACCATGATCCTTGTTATGCACCGCAAGGAACTTTGTGCTCCACACTCCTCCCACGATGGGACCATCATCCTTTCTATGCACCTCAAAGAACTTTGTGCTCCTCACTCCCTCCACGATGGGACCATCATCCTTGCTATGCACCGCAAGGAACTTTGTGATCTCCAATCCTTCCACGATGGGAGAATCATCCTTTTTATGCATCTGTAAGGAAATTTGTGCTCCCCACTCCCTCCACGATGGGACCATCATCCTTTCTATGCACTTCAAAGAACTTTGTGCACCCCACTCCCTCCACGATGGGACCATCATCCTTGCAATGCACCGCAAGGAACTTTGTGCTCCGCACTCCCTCCACGATGGGACCATCATCTTTGCTATGCACTCCAAGGAACTTTGTGCTCCCCACTCCCTCCACTATTGGACATTCATTCTTTATATGCACCGCAAGGAACTTTGTGCTCCACATTCCCTCCACGATGGGACCATCATCCTTTCAAAGCACCGCAAGGAACTTTGTGCTACCCACTCCCTCCACGATGGAACAATCATCGTTGCTATGCACCACAAGGACCTTTGTGCTCCCCTCTCGCTCCAAGTTGGGACCATTATCCTTCGTATGCACCGCAAGGAACTTTGTGCTCCCCACTCCCTCCACGATGGGACATTCATCCTTGCTCTGCACCTCAAAGATCTTTGTCCTCCCCACTCCCTCCACGATGGGACCATCATCCTTGCTATGCACCGCAAGGAACTTTGTGCTCCCCACTCCATCCACGATGGGACCATCATCATTTCTATGCACCACATGGAAATATGTGCTCCCCACTCCATCCACGATGGGACCATCATCCTTTCTATGCACCGCAAAGAACTTTCTGCTCCCCACACCCTCCATGATGGGACCATCATCCTTGCTATGCAACGCAAGGAAGTTTGTGCTCCTCACACCCTCCTCGATGGGACCATCATCCTTTCTATGCACCGCAAGGAACTTTGTGCTCCCCACTCCCTCCACGTTGGGACCATCATCCTTTCTATGCACCTCGAAGAACATTGTGCTCCCCACACTTTCCACGATGGGACCATCATCCTTGCTCTGCACCGCAATGAACTTTGTGCTCCCCTCTCCCTCCACGATGGGAACATCATCCTTTCTATGCACCGCCAGGAACTTTGTGCTCCCCACTCCCTCCACGATGGAACCATCATTCTTGCATGTACCGCAAGGAACTTTGTGCTCCCCACTCCCTCCACGATGGGACCATCATTCTTGCTCTGCACCTCAAAGATCTTTGTGCTCCCCACTCCCTCCACGATGGGACCATCATCCTTGCTCTGCACCGCAAGGAACTTTTTGCTCCCCACTCCCTCCACAATGGGACCATCAACCTTGCTATGCACTGCAAGGAACTGTTTGCTCCCCACTCCCACCACGATGGGACCATAATCCTTGCTATGCACCGCAAGGAACATTATGCTCCCCACCCCATCCACGATGGGACCATCATCCTTGCTATGCAGCGCAAGGAAATTTGTGCTCCACACTCCCTCCACGATGGGACCATCATCCTTGCTCTGCACTCCAAGGAACATTGCGCTCCCCACTGCCTCCACGATGGCACCATCATCCTTTCTATGCACCACATGGAAATTTGTGCTCCCCACTCCATCCACGATGGGACCATCATCCTTTCTATGCACCGCAAAGTACTTTCTGCTCCCCACACCCTCCACGATGGGACCATCATCCTTGCTATGCAACGCAAGGAAGTTTGTGCTCCTCATTCCCTCCACGATGGGACCATCATCCTTTCTATGAACCGCAAGGAAATTTGTGCTCCCCACTCCCTCCACGTTGGGACCATCATCCTTTCTATGCACCCTAAAGAACATTGTGCTCCCTACACCCTCCACGATTGGACCATCATCCTTGCTCTGCACCGCAATGAACTTTGTGCTCCCCACTCCCACCACGATGGGACAATCATCCTTGCTATGCACTCCAAGGAACTTTATGCTCCACACTCCCTCCATGATGGGACCATCATCTTTGCTCTGCACCGTAAGGTACTTTTTGCTCCCCACTCCCTCCACAATGGGACCATCAACCTTGCTATGCACTGCAAGGAACTGTTTGCTCCCCACTCCCACCACGATGGGACCATAATCCTTGCTATGCACCGCAAGGAACATTGTGCTCCCCACACCCTCCACGATGGGACCATCATCCTTGATATGCAGCGCAAGGAACTTTGTGCTCCACACTCCCTCAACGAAGGGACCATCATCCTTGCTCTGCACCGCAAGGAACTTTGTGCTCCCAACTCCCTACATGATGGGACAATCATCCTTGCTATGCACTGCAAGGAACTTTGTGCTCCACACTCCGTCCCAGATGGCACTATCATCTTTTCTATGCACCGCAAGGAATTTTGTGCTCCCCACTCCCTCCACGATGAGACCATCATCCTTTCTATGCACCGCTAAGATCTTGTGCTCCCCAATCCCTCCACGATGGGATCATCATGCTTTCTATGCACCTCAAAGAACTTTATGCTCCACACTCCCTCCAAGATGGGACCATCATCCTTGGTATGCACCGCAAGGAACTTTGTGCTCCCACTCCCTCCACAATGGGACCATCGTCCTTGCTATGCACTGCAAGGAAGTTTGTGCTCCGCACTCCTTCCACGATGCGACCAACATCCTTGCTCTGCACTGCAAGGAACTTTGTGCTCCCCACTCCCTCCACGATGTGACCACAATCCTTGCTATGCACTGCAAGGGACTTTGTGCTCCCACTCCCTCCACAATGGGACCATCGTCTTTGCTATGCACCGCAAGGAACTTTGTGCTCCGCACTCCCTCCACGATGGGACCATCATCCTTGCTCTGCACCTCAAAGATCTTTGTGCTCCCCACTCCCTCCACGATGGGACCATCATCCTTGCTATGCACCGCAAGGAACTCTATGCTCCACATTCCCTCCATGATGGGACCATTATCCTTTCAAAGCACCGCAAGGAACTTTGTGCTACCCACTCCCTCCACGATGGAACAATCATCGTTGCTATGCACAACAATGACATTTGTGCTCCCTACTCCCTCCAAGATGGGACCATCCTCCTTGCTCTGCACTGCAAGGAACATTGCGCTCCACACTGCCTCCACGATGGCACCATCATCCTTTCTATGCACCACATGGAAATATGTGCTCCCCACTCCATCCACGATGGGACCATCATCCTTTCTATGCACCGCAAAGAAGTTTCTGCTCCCCACACCCTCCATGATGGGACCATCATCCTTGCTATGCAACGCAAGGAAGTTTGTGCTCCTCACTCCCTCCTCGATGGGACCATCATCCTTTCTATGCACCGCAAGGAACTTTGTGCTCCCCACTCGCTCCACGTTGGGACCATCATCCTTTCTATGCACCTCAAAGAACATTGTGCTCCCCACACCCTCCACGATGGGACCATCATCCTTGCTCTGCACCGCAATGAACTTTGTGCTCCCCACCCCATCCACGATGGGACCATCATCCTTGCTCTGCACTCCAAGGAACATTGCGCTCCCCACTGCCTCCACGATGGCACCATCATCCTTTCTATGCACCACATGGAAATTTGTGCTCCCCACTCCATCCACGATGGGACCATCATCCTTTCTATGCACCGCAAAGAAATTTCTGCTCCCCACACCCTCAACGATGGGACAATCATCCTTGCTCTGCACTCCAAGGAACATTGCGCTCCCCACTGCCTCCACGAGGGCACCATCATCCTTTCTATGCACCACATGGAAATTTGTGCTCCCCACTCCATCCACGATGGGACAATCATCCTTTCTATGCACCGCAAAGAACTTTCTGCTCCCCACACCCTCCACGATGGGACCATCATCCTTGCTATGCAACGCAAGGAAGTTTGTGCTCCTCATTCCCTCCACGATGGGACCATCATTCTTGCTCTGCACCTCAAAGATCTTTGTGCTCCCCACTCCCTCCACGATGGGACCATCATCCTTGCTCTGCACCGCAAGGAACTTTTTGCTCCCCACTCCCTCCACAATGGGACCATCAACCTTGCTATGCACTGCAAGGAACTGTTTGCTCCCCACTCCCACCACGATGGGACCATAATCCTTGCTATGCACCGCAAGGAACATTATGCTCCCCACCCCATCCACGATGGGACCATCATCCTTGCTATGCAGCGCAAGGAAATTTGTGCTCCACACTCCCTCCACGATGGGACCATCATCCTTGCTCTGCACTCCAAGGAACATTGCGCTCCCCACTGCCTCCACGATGGCACCATCATCCTTTCTATGCACCACATGGAAAGTTGTGCTCCCCACTCCATCCACGATGGGACCATCATCCTTTCTATGCACCGCAAAGTACTTTCTGCTCCCCACACCCTCCACGATGGGACCATCATCCTTGCTATGCAACGCAAGGAAGTTTGTGCTCCTCATTCCCTCCACGATGGGACCATTATCCTTTCTATGAACCGCAAGGAAATTTGTGCTCCCCACTCCCTCCACGTTGGGACCATCATCCTTTCTATGCACCTCAAAGAACATTGTGCTCCCTACACCCTCCACGATTGGACCATCATCCTTGCTCTGCACCGCAATGAACTTTGTGCTCCCCACTCCCAACACGATGGGACAATCATCCTTGCTATGCACTCCAAGGAACTTTATGCTCCACACTCCCTCCATGATGGGACCATCATCTTTGCTCTGCACCGTAAGGTACTTTTTGCTCCCCACTCCCTCCACAATGGGACCATCAACCTTGCTATGCACTGCAAGGAACTGTTTGCTCCCCACTCCCACCACGATGGGACCATAATCCTTGCTATGCACCGCAAGGAACATTGTGCTCCCCACACCCTCCACGATGGGACCATCATCCTTGCTATGCAGCGCAAGGAACTTTGTGCTCCACACTCCCTCAACGATGGGACCATCATCCTTGCTCTGCACCGCAAGGAACTTTGTGCTCCCAACTCCCTACATGATGGGACAATCATCCTTGCTATGCACTGCAAGGAACTTTGTGCTCCACACTCCGTCCCAGATGGCACTATCATCCTTTCTATGCACCGCAAGGAATTTTGTGCTCCCCACTCCGTCCACGATGAGACCATCATCCTTTCTATGCACCGCTAAGATCTTGTGCTCCCCAATCCCTCCACGATGGGATCATCATGCTTTCTATGCACCTCAAAGAACTTTATGCTCCACACTCCCTCCAAGATGGGACCATCATCCTTGGTATGCACTGCAAGGAACTTTGTGCTCCCACTCCCTCCACAATGGGACCATCGTCCTTGCTATGCACTGCAAGGAACTTTGTGCTCCGCACTCCCTCCACGATGCGACCAACATCCTTGCTCTGCACTGCAAGGAACATTGTGCTCCCCACTCCCTCCACGATGTGACCACAATCCTTGCTATGCACTGCACGGGACTTTGTGCTCCCACTCCCTCCACAATGGGACCATCGTCTTTGCTATGCACCGCAAGGAACTTTGTGCTCCGCACTCCCTCCACGATGCGACCAACATCCTTGCTCTGCACCGCAAGGAAATTTGTGCTCCCCACTCCCTCCACGATGGGACCATTATCCTTGCTATGCAATGCAAGGAACTTTGTGCTCCCCACTCCCTCCACGATGGGACCATCATCCTTGCTCTGCACCTCAAAGATCTTTGTGCTCCCCACTCCCTCCACGATGGGACCATCATCCTTGCTATGCACCGCAAGGAACTCTATGCTCCACATTTCCTCCATGATGGGACCATCATCCTTTCAAAGCACCGCAAGGAACTTTGTGCTACCCACTCCCTCCACGATGGAACAATCATCGTTGCTATGCACAACAAGGACCTTTGTGCTCCCCACTCCCTCCAAGATGGGACCATCCTCCTTGCTCTGCACTGCAAGGAACATTGCGCTCCCCACTGCCTCCACGATGGCACCATCATCCTTTCTATGCACCACATGGAAATATGTGCTCCCCACTCCATCCACGATGGGACCATCATCCTTTCTATGCACCGCAAAGAAGTTTCTGCTCCCCACGCCCTCCATGATGGGACCATCATCCTTGCTATGCAACGCAAGGAAGTTTGTGCTCCTCACTCCCTCCTCGATGGGACCATCATCCTTTCTATGCACCGCAAGGAACTTTGTGCTCCCCACTCCCTCCACGATGGGACCATCATCCTTTCTATGCACCTCAAAGAACATTGTGCTCCCCACACCCTCCACGATGGGACCATCATCCTTGCTCTGCACCGCAATGAACTTTGTGCTCCCCACCCCATCCACGATGGGACCATCATCCTTGCTATGCAGCCCAAGGAACTTTGTGCTCCACACTCCCTTCACGATGGGACCATCATCCTTGCTCTGCACTCCAAGGAACATTGCGCTCCCCACTGCCTCCACGATGGCACCATCATCCTTTCTATGCACCACATGGAAATTTGTGCTCCCCTCTCCATCCACGATGGGACCATCATCCTTTCTATGCACCGCAAAGAAATTTCTGCTCCCCACACCCTCAACGATGGGACAATCATCCTTGCTCTGCACTCCAAGGAACATTGCGCTCCCCACTGCCTCCACGATGGCACCATCATCCTTTCTATGCACCACATGGAAATTTGTGCTCCCCACTCCATCCACGATGGGACAATCATCCTTTCTATGCACCGCAAAGAACTTTCTGCTCCCCACACCCTCCACGATGGGACCATCATCCTTGCTATGCAACGCAAGGAAGTTTGTGCTCCTCATTCCCTCCACGATGGGACCATCATCCTTTCTATGAACCGCAAGGAAATTTGTGCTCCCCACTCCCTCCACGTTGGGACCATCATCCTTTCTATGCACCTCAAAGAGCATTGTGCTCCCTACACCCTCCACGATGGGACCATCATCCTTGCTCTGCACCGCAATGAACTTTGTGCTCCCCACTCCCACCACGATGGGACAATCATCCTTGCTATGCACTCCAAGGAACTTTATGCTCCACACTCCCTCCATGATGGGACCATCATCTTTGCTCTGCACCGTAAGGTACTTTTTGCTCCACACTCCCTCCACAATGGGACCATCAACCTTGCTATGCACTGCAAGGAACTGTTTGCTTCCCACTCCCACCACGATGGGACCATAATCCTTGCTATGCACCACAAGGAACATTGGGCTCCCTACTCCCTCCACGATGGGACCATCATCCTTGCTATGCAGCGCAAGGAACTTTGTGCTCCACACTCACTCCACGATGGGACGATCATCCTTGCTATGCACCGCAAAGAACTTTGTGCACCCCACTCCCTCCACGATGGGACCATCATCCTTGCTATGCACCGCAAAGGAACTATGTGCACCCCACTCCCTCCACGTTGGGACCATCATCCTTTCTATGCACCTGTAAGAAAATTTGTGCTCCCCACTCCCTCCATGATGGGACCATCATCCTTTCTCTGCACCTCAAAGAACTTTGTGCTACCCACTCCCTCCAAGATGGAACAATCATCGTTGCTATGCACCACAAGGACCTTTGTGCTCCCCTCTCCCTCCAAGATGGGACAATTATCCTTCGTATGCACCGCAAGGAACCTTGTGCTCCCCACTCCCTCCACGATGGGACCATCGTCCTTGCTCTGCACCTCAAAGATCTTTGTACTCCCCACTCCCTCCACGATGGGACCATCATCCTTGCTATGCACCGCAAGGAACTTTGTGAACCCACTCCATCCACGATGGGACCATCATCCTTTCTATGCACCACATGGAAATATGTGCTCCCCACTCCATCCACGATGGGACCATCATCCTTTCTATGCACCGCAAAGAACTTTCTGCTCCCCACACCCTCCATGATGGGACCATCATCCTTGCTATGCAACGCAAGGAAGTTTGTGCTCCTCACTCCCTCCTCGATGGGACCATCATCCTTTCTATG
Organism: Narcine bancroftii; assembly: GCF_036971445.1. Taxonomy (NCBI): domain Eukaryota; kingdom Metazoa; phylum Chordata; class Chondrichthyes; order Torpediniformes; family Narcinidae; genus Narcine; species Narcine bancroftii. Next base: position 75,844,554 of record NC_091474.1, read on the forward strand.
CACCGCAAGGAACTTTGTGCTCCCCACTCCATCCACGATGGGACCATCATCCTTTCTATGCACCACATGGAAATATGTGCTCCCCACTCCATCCACGATGGGACCATCATCCTTTCTATGCACCGCAAAGAACTTTCTGCTCCCCACACCCTCCAAGATGGGACCATTATCCTTCGTAGTCACCGCAAGGAACTTTGTGCTCCCCACTCCCTCCACGATGGGACCATCATCCTTGCTATGCACCGCAAGGAACTTTGTGCTCCCCACTCCCTCCACGATGCGACCATCATCCTTGCTGTGCACCGCAAGGAACTTTGTGCTCCCCACACCCTCCACGATGGGACCATCATCCTTTCTATGCACCTCAAAGAACTTTGTCCACCCCACTCCCTCAAAGATGGGACCATCATCCTTTCTATGCACCGCCAGGAACTTTGTGCTCCATACTCCCTCCACGATGGGACCATCATCCTTGCTATGCAAAGCAAGGAACTTTGTGCTCCACACTCACTCCACGATGGGACCATCATCCTTGCTATGCACCGCAAAGAACTTTGTGCTCCCCACTCCCTCCACGATGGGACCATCATCCTTGCTATGCACCGCAAAGGAACGATGTGCTCCCCACTCCCTCCACGTTGGGACCATCATCCTTTCTATGAACCTGTAAGAAAATTTGTGCTCCCCACTCCCTCCATGATGGGACCATCATCCTTTCTCTGCACCTCAAAGAACTTTGTCCTCCCCACTCCATCCACGATGGTACCATCATCCTTTCTATGCACCGCCAGGAACTTTGTGCTCCCCACTCCCTCCACGATGGAAACATCATTCTTGCATGCACCGACAAGGAACTTTGTGCTCCCCACTCCCTCCACGATTGGACCATCATTCTTGCTCTGCACCTCAAAGACCTTTGTGCTCCCCAATCCCTCCACGATGGGACCATCATCCTTGCTCTGCACCGCAAGGAATTTTTTGCTCCCCACTCCCTCCACAATGGGACCATCAACCTTGCTATGCACCGCAAGGAACATTGTGCTCCCCACACGCTCCACGATGGGACCATGATCCTTGCTATGCACCTCAAGGAACTTTGTGCTCCCCACTCCCTCTACGATGGGACCATGATCCTTGTTATGCACCGCAAGGAACTTTGTGCTCCACACTCCTTCCACGATGGGACCATCATCCTTTCTATGCACCTCAAAGAACTTTGTGCTCCTCACTCCCTCCACGATGGGACCATCATCCTTGCTATGCACCGCAAGGAACTTTGTGATCTCCAATCCTTCCACGATGGGAGAATCATCCTTTTTATGCATCTGTAAGGAAATTTGTGCTCCCCACTCCCTCCACGATGGGACCATCATCCTTTCTATGCACTTCAAAGAACTTTGTGCACCGCACTCCCTCCACGATGGGACCATCATCCTTGCAATGCACCGCAAGGAACTTTGTGCTACCCACTCCATCCACGATGGAACAATCATCGTTGCTATGCACCACAAGGACCTTTGTGCTCCCCTCTCCCTCCAAGTTGGGACCATTATCCTTCGTATGCACCGCAAGGAACTTTGTGCTCCCCACTCCCTCCACGATGGGACATTCATCCTTGCTCTGCACTTCAAAGATCTTTGTCCTCCCCACTCCCTCCACGATGGGACCATCATCCTTGCTATGCACCGCAAGGAACTTTGTGCTCCCCACTCCATCCACGATGGGACCATCATCCTTTCTATGCACCACATGGAAATATGTGCTCCCCACTCCATCCACGATGGGACCATCATCCTTTCTATGCACCGCAAAGAACTTTCTGCTCCCCACACCCTCCATGATGGGACCATCATCCTTGCTATGCAACGCAAGGAAGTTTGTGCTCCTCACTCACTCCACGATGGGACCATCATTCTGTATATGCACCGCAAGGAACTTTATGCTTCCCACTCCCTCCATAATGGGACCATTATCCTTTCTATGCACCGCTAGGAACTTTGCGCTCCCCACTCCCTCCATGATGGGACCATCATCCTTTCTATGCACCACATGGAAATTTGTGCTCCCCACTCAATCCACGATGGGACCATCATCCTTTCTATGCACCGCAAAGAACTTTCTGCTCCCCACACCCTCCACGATGGGACCATCATCCTTGCTATGCAACGCAAGGAAGTTTGTGCTCCTCATTCCCTCCACGATGGGACCATCATCCTTTCTATGAACCGCAAGGAAATCTGTGCTTCCCACTCCCTCCACGTTGGGACCATCATCCTTTCTATGCACCTCAAAGAACATTGTGCTCCCTACACCCTCCACGATGGGACCATCATCCTTGCTCTGCACCGCAATGAACTTTGTGCTCCCCACTCCCACCACGATGGGACAATCATCCTTGCTATGCACTCCAAGGAACTTTATGCTCCACACTCCCTCCATGATGGGACCATCATCCTTTCTAAGCACCGCAAGGAACTTTGTGCTCCCCACTCCCTCCACGAAGCGACCATCATCCTTCCTGTGCACCGCAAGGAACTTTGTGCTCCCCACACCCTCCACGATGGGACCATCATGCTTTCTATGCACCTCAAAGAACTTTGTGCTCCCCAGTCCCTCCACGATTGAAACATCATTCTTGCTATGCACCACAAGGAACTTTGTGCTCTCCACTCCCTCCACGATGGGACCATCATCCTTTCTATGCACCTCAAAGAACTTTGTCCACCCCACTCCCTCAAAGATGGGACCATCATCCTTGCTCTGCACTCCAAGGAACATTGCGCTCCCCACTGCCTCCACGATGGCACCATCATCCTTTCTATGCACCACATGGAAATTTGTGCTCCCCACTCCATCCACGATGGGACCATCATCCTTTCTATGCACCGCAAAGTACTTTCTGCTCCCCACACCCTCCACGATGGGACCATCATCCTTGCTATGCAACGCAAGGAGGTTTGTGCTCCTCATTCCCTCCACGATGGGACCATCATCCTTTCTATGAACCGCAAGGAAATTTGTGCTCCCCACTCCCTCCACGTTGGGACCATCATCCTTTCTATGCACCCTAAAGAACATTGTGCTCCCTACACCCTCCACGATTGGACCATCATCCTTGCTCTGCACCGCAATGAACTTTGTGCTCCCCACTCCCACCACGATGGGACAATCATCCTTGCTATGCACTCCAAGGAACTTTATGCTCCACACTCCCTCCATGATGGGACCATCATCTTTGCTCTGCACCGTAAGGTACTTTTTGCTCCCCACTCCCTCCACAATGGGACCATCAACCTTGCTATGCACTGCAAGGAACTGTTTGCTCCCCACTCCCACCACGATGGGACCATAATCCTTGCTATGCACCGCAAGGAACATTGTGCTCCCCACACCCTCCACGATGGGACCATCATCCTTGATATGCAGCGCAAGGAACTTTGTGCTCCACACTCCCTCAACGATGGGACCATCATCCTTGCTCTGCACCGCAAGGAACTTTGTGCTCCCAACTCCCTACATGATGGGACAATCATCCTTGCTATGCACTGCAAGGAACTTTGTGCTCCACACTCCGTCCCAGATGGCACTATCATCCTTTCTATGCACCGCAAGGAATTTTGTGCTCCCCACTCCCTCCACGATGAGACCATCATCCTTTCTATGCACCGCTAAGATCTTGTGCTCCCCAATCCCTCCACGATGGGATCATCATGCTTTCTATGCACCTCAAAGAACTTTGTGCTCCCCAGTCCCTCCACGATTGAAACATCATTCTTGCTATGCACCACAAGGAACTTTGTGCTCTCCACTCCCTCCACGATGGGACCATCATCCTTTCTATGCACCTCAAAGAACTTTGTCCACCCCACTCCCTCAAAGATGGGACCATCATCCTTGCTCTGCACTCCAAGGAACATTGCGCTCCCCACTGCCTCCACGATGGCACCATCATCCTTTCTATGCACCACATGGAAATTTGTGCTCCCCACTCCATCCACGATGGGACCATCATCCTTTCTATGCACCGCAAAGTACTTTCTGCTCCCCACACCCTCCACGATGGGACCATCATCCTTGCTATGCAACGCAAGGAAGTTTGTGCTCCTCATTCCCTCCACGATGGGACCATCATCCTTTCTATGAACCGCAAGGAAATTTGTGCTCCCCACTCCCTCCACGTTGGGACCATCATCCTTTCTATGCACCCTAAAGAACATTGTGCTCCCTACACCCTCCACGATTGGACCATCATCCTTGCTCTGCACCGCAATGAACTTTGTGCTCCCCACTCCCACCACGATGGGACAATCATCCTTGCTATGCACTCCAAGGAACTTTATGCTCCACACTCCCTCCATGATGGGACCATCATCTTTGCTCTGCACCGTAAGGTACTTTTTGCTCCCCACTCCCTCCACAATGGGACCATCAACCTTGCTATGCACTGCAAGGAACTGTTTGCTCCCCACTCCCACCACGATGGGACCATAATCCTTGATATGCAGCGCAAGGAACTTTGTGCTCCACACTCCCTCAACGATGGGACCATCATCCTTGCTCTGCACCGCAAGGAACTTTGTGCTCCCAACTCCCTACATGATGGGACAATCATCCTTGCTATGCACTGCAAGGAACTTTGTGCTCCACACTCCGTCCCAGATGGCACTATCATCCTTTCTATGCACAGCAAGGAATTTTGTGCTCCCCACTCCCTCCACGATGAGACCATCATCCTTTCTATGCACCGCTAAGATCTTGTGCTCCCCAATCCCTCCACGATGGGATCATCATGCTTTCTATGCACCTCAAAGAACTTTATGCTCCACACTCCCTCCAAGATGGGACCATCATCCTTGGTATGCACCGCAAGGAACTTTGTGCTCCCACTCCCTCCACAATGGGACCATCGTCCTTGCTATGCACTGCAAGGAACTTTGTGCTCCGCACTCCCTCCACGATGCGACCAACATCCTTGCTCTGCACTGCAAGGAACTTTGTGCTCCCCACGCCCTCCACGATGTGACCACAATGCTTGCTATGCACTGCAAGGGACTTTGTGCTCCCACTCCCTCCACAATGGGACCATCGTCTTTGCTATGCACCGCAAGGAACTTTGTGCTCCGCACTCCCTCCACGATGCGACCAACATCCTTGCTCTGCACCGCAAGGAAATTTGTGCTCCCCACTCCCTCCACGATGGGACCATTATCCTTGCTATGCAATGCAAGGAACTTTGTGCTCCCCACTCACACCACGATGGGACCATAATCCTTGCTATGCACCGCAAGGAACATTATGCTCCCCACCCCATCCACGATGGGACCATCATCCTTGCTATGCAGCGCAAGGAAATTTGTGCTCCACACTCCCTCCACGATGGGACCATCATCCTTGCTCTGCACTCCAAGGAACATTGCGCTCCCCACTGCCTCCACGATGGCACCATCATCCTTTCTATGCACCACATGGAAAGTTGTGCTCCCCACTCCATCCACGATGGGACCATCATCCTTTCTATGCACCGCAAAGTACTTTCTGCTCCCCACACCCTCCACGATGGGACCATCATCCTTGCTATGCAACGCAAGGAAGTTTGTGCTCCTCATTCCCTCCACGATGGGACCATCATCCTTTCTATGAACCGCAAGGAAATTTGTGCTCCCCACTCCCTCCACGTTGGGACCATCATCCTTTCTATGCACCCTAAAGAACATTGTGCTCCCTACACCCTCCACGATTGGACCATCATCCTTGCTCTGCACCGCAATGAACTTTGTGCTCCCCACTCCCACCACGATGGGACAATCATCCTTGCTATGCACTCCAAGGAACTTTATGCTCCACACTCCCTCCATGATGGGACCATCATCTTTGCTCTGCACCGTAAGGTACTTTTTGCTCCCCACTCCCTCCACAATGGGACCATCAACCTTGCTATGCACTGCAAGGAACTGTTTGCTCCCCACTCCCACCACGATGGGACCATAATCCTTGCTATGCACCGCAAGGAACATTGTGCTCCCCACACCCTCCACGATGGGACCATCATCCTTGATATGCAGCGCAAGGAACTTTGTGCTCCACACTCCCTCAACGATGGAACCATCATACTTGCTATGCACCTCAAGGAACTTTGTGCTCCCAACTCCCTACATGATGGGACAATCATCCTTGCTATGCACTGCAAGGAACTTTGTGCTCCACACTCCGTCCCAGATGGCACTATCATCCTTTATATGCACCGCAAGGAATTTTGTGCTCCCCACTCCCTCCACGATGAGACCATCATCCTTTCTATGCACCGCTAAGATCTTGTGCTCCCCAATCCCTCCACGATGGGATCATCATGCTTTCTATGCACCTCAAAGAACTTTGTGCTCCCCAGTCCCTCCACGATTGAAACATCATTCTTGCTATGCACCACAAGGAACTTTGTGCTCTCCACTCCCTCCACGATGGGACCATCATCCTTTCTATGCACCTCAAAGAACTTTGTCCACCCCACTCCCTCAAAGATGGGACCATCATCCTTGCTCTGCACTCCAAGGAACATTGCGCTCCCCACTGCCTCCACGATGGCACCATCATCCTTTCTATGCACCACATGGAAATTTGTGCTCCCCACTCCATCCACGATGGGACCATCATCCTTTCTATGCACCGCAAAGTACTTTCTGCTCCCCACACCCTCCACGATGGGACCATCATCCTTGCTATGCAACGCAAGGAAGTTTGTGCTCCTCATTCCCTCCACGATGGGACCATCATCCTTTCTATGAACCGCAAGGAAATTTGTGCTCCCCACTCCCTCCACGTTGGGACCATCATCCTTTCTATGCACCCTAAAGAACATTGTGCTCCCTACACCCTCCACGATTGGACCATCATCCTTGCTCTGCACCGCAATGAACTTTGTGCTCCCCACTCCCACCACGATGGGACAATCATCCTTGCTATGCACTCCAAGGAACTTTATGCTCCACACTCCCTCCATGATGGGACCATCATCTTTGCTCTGCACCGTAAGGTACTTTTTGCTCCCCACTCCCTCCACAATGGGACCATCAACCTTGCTATGCACTGCAAGGAACTGTTTGCTCCCCACTCCCACCACGATGGGACCATAATCCTTGCTATGCACCGCAAGGAACATTGTGCTCCCCACACCCTCCACGATGGGACCATCATCCTTGATATGCAGCGCAAGGAACTTTGTGCTCCACACTCCCTCAACGATGGGATCATCATCCTTGCTCTGCACCGCAAGGAACTTTGTGCTCCCAACTCCCTACATGATGGGACAATCATCCTTGCTATGCACTGCAAGGAACTTTGTGCTCCACACTCCGTCCCAGATGGCACTATCATCCTTTCTATGCACCGCAAGGAATTTTGTGCTCCCCACTCCCTCCACGATGAGACCATCATCCTTTCTATGCACCGCTAAGATCTTGTGCTCCCCAATCCCTCCACGATGGGATCATCATGCTTTCTATGCACCTCAAAGAACTTTATGCTCCACACTCCCTCCAAGATGGGACCATCATCCTTGGTATGCACCGCAAGCAACTTTGTGCTCCCACTCCCTCCACAATGGGACCATCGTCCTTGCTATGCACTGCAAGGAACTTTGTGCTCCGCACTCCCTCCACGATGCGACCAACATCCTTGCTCTGCACTGCAAGGAACTTTGTGCTCCCCACGCCCTCCACGATGTGACCACAATGCTTGCTATGCACTGCAAGGGACTTTGTGCTCCCACTCCCTCCACAATGGGACCATCGTCTTTGCTATGCACCGCAAGGAACTTTGTGCTCCGCACTCCCTCCACGATGCGACCAACATCCTTGCTCTGCACCGCAAGGAAATTTGTGCTCCCCACTCCCTCCACGATGGGACCATTATCCTTGCTATGCAATGCAAGGAACTTTGTGCTCCCCACTCCCACCACGATGGGACAATAATCCTTGCTATGCACCGCAAGGAACATTATGCTCCCCACCTCATCCACGATGGGACCATCATCCTTGCTATGCACTCCAAGGAACATTGCGCTCTCCACTGCCTCCACGATGGCACCATCATCCTTTCTATGCACCACATGGAAAGTTGTGCTCCCCACTCCATCCACGATGGGACCATCATCCTTTCTATGCACCGCAAAGTACTTTCTGCTCCCCACACCCTCCACGATGGGACCATCATCCTTTCTATGAACCGCAAGGAAATTTGTGCTCCCCACTCCCTCCACGTTGGGACCATCATCCTTTCTATGCACCTCAAAGAACATTGTGCTCCCTACACCCTCCACGATTGGACCATCATCCTTGCTCTGCACCGCAATGAACTTTGTGCTCCCCACTCCCTCCACGATGGGACAATCATCCTTGCTATGCACTCCAAGGAACTTTATGCTCCACACTCCCTCCATGATGGGACCATCATCTTTGCTCTGCACCGTAAGGTACTTTTTGCTCCCCACTCCCTCCACAATGGGACCATCAACCTTGCTATGCACTGCAAGGAACTGTTTGCTCCCCACTCCCACCACGATGGGACCATAATCCTTGCTATGCACCGCAAGGAACATTGTGCTCCCCACACCCTCCACGATGGGACCATCATCCTTGCTATGCAGCGCAAGGAACTTTGTGCTCCACACTCCCTCAACGATGGGACCATCATCCTTGCTCTGCACCGCAAGGAACTTTGTGCTCCCAACTCCCTACATGATGGGACAATCATCCTTGCTATGCACTGCAAGGAACTTTGTGCTCCACACTCCGTCCCAGATGGCACTATCATCCTTTCTATGCACCGCAAGGAATTTTGTGCTTCCCACTCCCTCCACGATGAGACCATCATCCTTTCTATGCACCGCTAAGATCTTGTGCTCCCCAATCCCTCCACGATGGGATCATCATGCTTTCTATGCACCTCAAAGAACTTTATGCTCCACACTCCCTCCAAGATGGGACCATCATCCTTGGTATGCACTGCAAGGAACTTTGTGCTCCCACTCCCTCCACAATGGGACCATCGTCCTTGCTATGCACTGCAAGGAACTTTGTGCTCCGCACTCCCTCCACGATGCGACCAACATCCTTGCTCTGCACTGCAAGGAACTTTGTGCTCCCCACTCCCTCCACGATGTGACCACAATCCTTGCTATGCACTGCACGGGACTTTGTGCTCCCACTCCCTCCACAATGGGACCATCGTCTTTGCTATGCACCGCAAGGAACTTTGTGCTCCGCACTCCCTCCACGATGCGACCAACATCCTTGCTCTGCACCGCAAGGAAATTTGTGCTCCCCACTCCCTCCACGATGGGACCATTATCCTTGCTATGCAATGCAAGGAACTTTGTGCTCCCCACTCCCTCCACGATGGGACCATCATCCTTGCTCTGCACCTCAAAGGTCTTTGTGCTCCCCACTCCCTCCACGATGGGACCATCATCCTTGCTATGCACCGCAAGGAACTCTATGCTCCACATTTCCTCCATGATGGGACCATCATCCTTTCAAAGCACCGCAAGGAACTTTGTGCTACCCACTCCCTCCACGATGGAACAATCATCGTTTCTATGCACAACAAGGACCTTTGTGCTCCCCACTCCCTCCAAGATGGGACCATCCTCCTTGCTCTGCCCTGCAAGGAACATTGCGCTCCCCACTGCCTCCACGATGGCACCATCATCCTTTCTATGCACCACATGGAAATATGTGCTCCCCACTCCATCCACGATGGGACCATCATCCTTTCTATGCACCGCAAAGAAGTTTCTGCTCCCCACACCCTCCATGATGGGACCATCATCCTTGCTATGCAACGCAAGGAAGTTTGTGCTCCTCACTCCCTCCTCGATTGGACCATCATCCTTTCTATGCACCGCAAGGAACTTTGTGCTCCCCACTCCCTCCACGATGGGACCATCATCCTTTCTATGCACCTCAAAGAACATTGTGCTCCCCACACCCTCCACGATGGGACCATCATCCTTGCTCTGCACCGCAATGAACTTTGTGCTCCCCACCCCATCCACGATGGGACCATCATCCTTGCTATGCAGCCCAAGGAACTTTGTGCTCCACACTCCCTTCACGATGGAACCATCATCCTTGCTCTGCACTCCAAGGAACATTGCGCTCCCCACTGCCTCCACGATGGCACCATCATCCTTTCTATGCACCACATGGAAATTTGTGCTCCCCTCTCCATCCACGATGGGACCATCATCCTTTCTATGCACCGCAAAGAAATTTCTGCTCCCCACACCCTCAACGATGGGACAATCATCCTTGCTCTGCACTCCAAGGAACATTGCGCTCCCCACTGCCTCCACGATGGCACCATTATCCTTTCTATGCACCACATGGAAATGTGTGCTCTCCACTCCCTCCACGATGGGACCATCATCCTTTCTATGCACCTCAAAGAACTTTGTCCACCCCACTCCCTCAAAGATGGGACCATCATCCTTGCTCTGCACTCCAAGGAACATTGCGCTCCCCACTGCCTCCACGATGGCACCATCATCCTTTCTATGCACCACATGGAAATTTGTGCTCCCCACTCCATCCACGATGGGACCATCATCCTTTCTATGCACCGCAAAGTACTTTCTGCTCCCCACACCCTCCACGATGGGACCATCATCCTTGCTATGCAACGCAAGGAGGTTTGTGCTCCTCATTCCCTCCACGATGGGACCATCATCCTTTCTATGAACCGCAAGGAAATTTGTGCTCCCCACTCCCTCCACGTTGGGACCATCATCCTTTCTATGCACCCTAAAGAACATTGTGCTCCCTACACCCTCCACGATTGGACCATCATCCTTGCTCTGCACCGCAATGAACTTTGTGCTCCCCACTCCCACCACGATGGGACAATCATCCTTGCTATGCACTCCAAGGAACTTTATGCTCCACACTCCCTCCATGATGGGACCATCATCTTTGCTCTGCACCGTAAGGTACTTTTTGCTCCCCACTCCCTCCACAATGGGACCATCAACCTTGCTATGCACTGCAAGGAACTGTTTGCTCCCCACTCCCACCACGATGGGACCATAATCCTTGCTATGCACCGCAAGGAACATTGTGCTCCCCACACCCTCCACGATGGGACCATCATCCTTGATATGCAGCGCAAGGAACTTTGTGCTCCACACTCCCTCAACGATGGGACCATCATCCTTGCTCTGCACCGCAAGGAACTTTGTGCTCCCAACTCCCTACATGATGGGACAATCATCCTTGCTATGCACTGCAAGGAACTTTGTGCTCCACACTCCGTCCCAGATGGCACTATCATCCTTTCTATGCACCGCAAGGAATTTTGTGCTCCCCACTCCCTCCACGATGAGACCATCATCCTTTCTATGCACCGCTAAGATCTTGTGCTCCCCAATCCCTCCACGATGGGATCATCATGCTTTCTATGCACCTCAAAGAACTTTGTGCTCCCCAGTCCCTCCACGATTGAAACATCATTCTTGCTATGCACCACAAGGAACTTTGTGCTCTCCACTCCCTCCACGATGGGACCATCATCCTTTCTATGCACCTCAAAGAACTTTGTCCACCCCACTCCCTCAAAGATGGGACCATCATCCTTGCTCTGCACTCCAAGGAACATTGCGCTCCCCACTGCCTCCACGATGGCACCATCATCCTTTCTATGCACCACATGGAAATTTGTGCTCCCCACTCCATCCACGATGGGACCATCATCCTTTCTATGCACCGCAAAGTACTTTCTGCTCCCCACACCCTCCACGATGGGACCATCATCCTTGCTATGCAACGCAAGGAAGTTTGTGCTCCTCATTCCCTCCACGATGGGACCATCATCCTTTCTATGAACCGCAAGGAAATTTGTGCTCCCCACTCCCTCCACGTTGGGACCATCATCCTTTCTATGCACCCTAAAGAACATTGTGCTCCCTACACCCTCCACGATTGGACCATCATCCTTGCTCTGCACCGCAATGAACTTTGTGCTCCCCACTCCCACCACGATGGGACAATCATCCTTGCTATGCACTCCAAGGAACTTTATGCTCCACACTCCCTCCATGATGGGACCATCATCTTTGCTCTGCACCGTAAGGTACTTTTTGCTCCCCACTCCCTCCACAATGGGACCATCAACCTTGCTATGCACTGCAAGGAACTGTTTGCTCCCCACTCCCACCACGATGGGACCATAATCCTTGATATGCAGCGCAAGGAACTTTGTGCTCCACACTCCCTCAACGATGGGACCATCATCCTTGCTCTGCACCGCAAGGAACTTTGTGCTCCCAACTCCCTACATGATGGGACAATCATCCTTGCTATGCACTGCAAGGAACTTTGTGCTCCACACTCCGTCCCAGATGGCACTATCATCCTTTCTATGCACAGCAAGGAATTTTGTGCTCCCCACTCCCTCCACGATGAGACCATCATCCTTTCTATGCACCGCTAAGATCTTGTGCTCCCCAATCCCTCCACGATGGGATCATCATGCTTTCTATGCACCTCAAAGAACTTTATGCTCCACACTCCCTCCAAGATGGGACCATCATCCTTGGTATGCACCGCAAGGAACTTTGTGCTCCCACTCCCTCCACAATGGGACCATCGTCCTTGCTATGCACTGCAAGGAACTTTGTGCTCCGCACTCCCTCCACGATGCGACCAACATCCTTGCTCTGCACTGCAAGGAACTTTGTGCTCCCCACGCCCTCCACGATGTGACCACAATGCTTGCTATGCACTGCAAGGGACTTTGTGCTCCCACTCCCTCCACAATGGGACCATCGTCTTTGCTATGCACCGCAAGGAACTTTGTGCTCCGCACTCCCTCCACGATGCGACCAACATCCTTGCTCTGCACCGCAAGGAAATTTGTGCTCCCCACTCCCTCCACGATGGGACCATTATCCTTGCTATGCAATGCAAGGAACTTTGTGCTCCCCACTCACACCACGATGGGACCATAATCCTTGCTATGCACCGCAAGGAACATTATGCTCCCCACCCCATCCACGATGGGACCATCATCCTTGCTATGCAGCGCAAGGAAATTTGTGCTCCACACTCCCTCCACGATGGGACCATCATCCTTGCTCTGCACTCCAAGGAACATTGCGCTCCCCACTGCCTCCACGATGGCACCATCATCCTTTCTATGCACCACATGGAAAGTTGTGCTCCCCACTCCATCCACGATGGGACCATCATCCTTTCTATGCACCGCAAAGTACTTTCTGCTCCCCACACCCTCCACGATGGGACCATCATCCTTGCTATGCAACGCAAGGAAGTTTGTGCTCCTCATTCCCTCCACGATGGGACCATCATCCTTTCTATGAACCGCAAGGAAATTTGTGCTCCCCACTCCCTCCACGTTGGGACCATCATCCTTTCTATGCACCCTAAAGAACATTGTGCTCCCTACACCCTCCACGATTGGACCATCATCCTTGCTCTGCACCGCAATGAACTTTGTGCTCCCCACTCCCACCACGATGGGACAATCATCCTTGCTATGCACTCCAAGGAACTTTATGCTCCACACTCCCTCCATGATGGGACCATCATCTTTGCTCTGCACCGTAAGGTACTTTTTGCTCCCCACTCCCTCCACAATGGGACCATCAACCTTGCTATGCACTGCAAGGAACTGTTTGCTCCCCACTCCCACCACGATGGGACCATAATCCTTGCTATGCACCGCAAGGAACATTGTGCTCCCCACACCCTCCACGATGGGACCATCATCCTTGATATGCAGCGCAAGGAACTTTGTGCTCCACACTCCCTCAACGATGGAACCATCATACTTGCTATGCACCTCAAGGAACTTTGTGCTCCCAACTCCCTACATGATGGGACAATCATCCTTGCTATGCACTGCAAGGAACTTTGTGCTCCACACTCCGTCCCAGATGGCACTATCATCCTTTATATGCACCGCAAGGAATTTTGTGCTCCCCACTCCCTCCACGATGAGACCATCATCCTTTCTATGCACCGCTAAGATCTTGTGCTCCCCAATCCCTCCACGATGGGATCATCATGCTTTCTATGCACCTCAAAGAACTTTGTGCTCCCCAGTCCCTCCACGATTGAAACATCATTCTTGCTATGCACCACAAGGAACTTTGTGCTCTCCACTCCCTCCACGATGGGACCATCATCCTTTCTATGCACCTCAAAGAACTTTGTCCACCCCACTCCCTCAAAGATGGGACCATCATCCTTGCTCTGCACTCCAAGGAACATTGCGCTCCCCACTGCCTCCACGATGGCACCATCATCCTTTCTATGCACCACATGGAAATTTGTGCTCCCCACTCCATCCACGATGGGACCATCATCCTTTCTATGCACCGCAAAGTACTTTCTGCTCCCCACACCCTCCACGATGGGACCATCATCCTTGCTATGCAACGCAAGGAAGTTTGTGCTCCTCATTCCCTCCACGATGGGACCATCATCCTTTCTATGAACCGCAAGGAAATTTGTGCTCCCCACTCCCTCCACGTTGGGACCATCATCCTTTCTATGCACCCTAAAGAACATTGTGCTCCCTACACCCTCCACGATTGGACCATCATCCTTGCTCTGCACCGCAATGAACTTTGTGCTCCCCACTCCCACCACGATGGGACAATCATCCTTGCTATGCACTCCAAGGAACTTTATGCTCCACACTCCCTCCATGATGGGACCATCATCTTTGCTCTGCACCGTAAGGTACTTTTTGCTCCCCACTCCCTCCACAATGGGACCATCAACCTTGCTATGCACTGCAAGGAACTGTTTGCTCCCCACTCCCACCACGATGGGACCATAATCCTTGCTATGCACCGCAAGGAACATTGTGCTCCCCACACCCTCCACGATGGGACCATCATCCTTGATATGCAGCGCAAGGAACTTTGTGCTCCACACTCCCTCAACGATGGGATCATCATCCTTGCTCTGCACCGCAAGGAACTTTGTGCTCCCAACTCCCTACATGATGGGACAATCATCCTTGCTATGCACTGCAAGGAACTTTGTGCTCCACACTCCGTCCCAGATGGCACTATCATCCTTTCTATGCACCGCAAGGAATTTTGTGCTCCCCACTCCCTCCACGATGAGACCATCATCCTTTCTATGCACCGCTAAGATCTTGTGCTCCCCAATCCCTCCACGATGGGATCATCATGCTTTCTATGCACCTCAAAGAACTTTATGCTCCACACTCCCTCCAAGATGGGACCATCATCCTTGGTATGCACCGCAAGCAACTTTGTGCTCCCACTCCCTCCACAATGGGACCATCGTCCTTGCTATGCACTGCAAGGAACTTTGTGCTCCGCACTCCCTCCACGATGCGACCAACATCCTTGCTCTGCACTGCAAGGAACTTTGTGCTCCCCACGCCCTCCACGATGTGACCACAATGCTTGCTATGCACTGCAAGGGACTTTGTGCTCCCACTCCCTCCACAATGGGACCATCGTCTTTGCTATGCACCGCAAGGAACTTTGTGCTCCGCACTCCCTCCACGATGCGACCAACATCCTTGCTCTGCACCGCAAGGAAATTTGTGCTCCCCACTCCCTCCACGATGGGACCATTATCCTTGCTATGCAATGCAAGGAACTTTGTGCTCCCCACTCCCACCACGATGGGACAATAATCCTTGCTATGCACCGCAAGGAACATTATGCTCCCCACCTCATCCACGATGGGACCATCATCCTTGCTATGCACTCCAAGGAACATTGCGCTCTCCACTGCCTCCACGATGGCACCATCATCCTTTCTATGCACCACATGGAAAGTTGTGCTCCCCACTCCATCCACGATGGGACCATCATCCTTTCTATGCACCGCAAAGTACTTTCTGCTCCCCACACCCTCCACGATGGGACCATCATCCTTTCTATGAACCGCAAGGAAATTTGTGCTCCCCACTCCCTCCACGTTGGGACCATCATCCTTTCTATGCACCTCAAAGAACATTGTGCTCCCTACACCCTCCACGATTGGACCATCATCCTTGCTCTGCACCGCAATGAACTTTGTGCTCCCCACTCCCTCCACGATGGGACAATCATCCTTGCTATGCACTCCAAGGAACTTTATGCTCCACACTCCCTCCATGATGGGACCATCATCTTTGCTCTGCACCGTAAGGTACTTTTTGCTCCCCACTCCCTCCACAATGGGACCATCAACCTTGCTATGCACTGCAAGGAACTGTTTGCTCCCCACTCCCACCACGATGGGACCATAATCCTTGCTATGCACCGCAAGGAACATTGTGCTCCCCACACCCTCCACGATGGGACCATCATCCTTGCTATGCAGCGCAAGGAACTTTGTGCTCCACACTCCCTCAACGATGGGACCATCATCCTTGCTCTGCACCGCAAGGAACTTTGTGCTCCCAACTCCCTACATGATGGGACAATCATCCTTGCTATGCACTGCAAGGAACTTTGTGCTCCACACTCCGTCCCAGATGGCACTATCATCCTTTCTATGCACCGCAAGGAATTTTGTGCTTCCCACTCCCTCCACGATGAGACCATCATCCTTTCTATGCACCGCTAAGATCTTGTGCTCCCCAATCCCTCCACGATGGGATCATCATGCTTTCTATGCACCTCAAAGAACTTTATGCTCCACACTCCCTCCAAGATGGGACCATCATCCTTGGTATGCACTGCAAGGAACTTTGTGCTCCCACTCCCTCCACAATGGGACCATCGTCCTTGCTATGCACTGCAAGGAACTTTGTGCTCCGCACTCCCTCCACGATGCGACCAACATCCTTGCTCTGCACTGCAAGGAACTTTGTGCTCCCCACTCCCTCCACGATGTGACCACAATCCTTGCTATGCACTGCACGGGACTTTGTGCTCCCACTCCCTCCACAATGGGACCATCGTCTTTGCTATGCACCGCAAGGAACTTTGTGCTCCGCACTCCCTCCACGATGCGACCAACATCCTTGCTCTGCACCGCAAGGAAATTTGTGCTCCCCACTCCCTCCACGATGGGACCATTATCCTTGCTATGCAATGCAAGGAACTTTGTGCTCCCCACTCCCTCCACGATGGGACCATCATCCTTGCTCTGCACCTCAAAGGTCTTTGTGCTCCCCACTCCCTCCACGATGGGACCATCATCCTTGCTATGCACCGCAAGGAACTCTATGCTCCACATTTCCTCCATGATGGGACCATCATCCTTTCAAAGCACCGCAAGGAACTTTGTGCTACCCACTCCCTCCACGATGGAACAATCATCGTTTCTATGCACAACAAGGACCTTTGTGCTCCCCACTCCCTCCAAGATGGGACCATCCTCCTTGCTCTGCCCTGCAAGGAACATTGCGCTCCCCACTGCCTCCACGATGGCACCATCATCCTTTCTATGCACCACATGGAAATATGTGCTCCCCACTCCATCCACGATGGGACCATCATCCTTTCTATGCACCGCAAAGAAGTTTCTGCTCCCCACACCCTCCATGATGGGACCATCATCCTTGCTATGCAACGCAAGGAAGTTTGTGCTCCTCACTCCCTCCTCGATTGGACCATCATCCTTTCTATGCACCGCAAGGAACTTTGTGCTCCCCACTCCCTCCACGATGGGACCATCATCCTTTCTATGCACCTCAAAGAACATTGTGCTCCCCACACCCTCCACGATGGGACCATCATCCTTGCTCTGCACCGCAATGAACTTTGTGCTCCCCACCCCATCCACGATGGGACCATCATCCTTGCTATGCAGCCCAAGGAACTTTGTGCTCCACACTCCCTTCACGATGGAACCATCATCCTTGCTCTGCACTCCAAGGAACATTGCGCTCCCCACTGCCTCCACGATGGCACCATCATCCTTTCTATGCACCACATGGAAATTTGTGCTCCCCTCTCCATCCACGATGGGACCATCATCCTTTCTATGCACCGCAAAGAAATTTCTGCTCCCCACACCCTCAACGATGGGACAATCATCCTTGCTCTGCACTCCAAGGAACATTGCGCTCCCCACTGCCTCCACGATGGCACCATTATCCTTTCTATGCACCACATGGAAATGTGTGCTCCCCACTCCATCCACGATGGGACAATCATCCTTTCTATGCACCGCAAAGAACTTTCTGCTCCCCACACCCTCCACGATGGGACCATCATCCTTGCTATGCAACGCAAGGAAGTTTGTGCTCCTCATTCCCTCCACGATGGGACCATCATCCTTTCTATGAACCGCAAGGAAATTTGTGCTCCCCACTCCCTCCACGTTGGGACCATCATCCTTTCTATGCACCTCAAAGAGCATTGTGCTCCCTACACCCTCCACGATGGGACCATCATCCTTGCTCTGCACCGCAATGAACTTTGTGCTCCCCACTCCCACCACGATGGGACAATCATCCTTGCTATGCACTCCAAGGAACTTTATGCTCCACACTCCCTCCATGATGGGACCATCATCTTTGCTCTGCACCGTAAGGTACTTTTTGCTCCACACTCCCTCCACAATGGGACCATCAACCTTGCTATGCACTGCAAGGAACTGTTTGCTTCCCACTCCCACCACGATGGGACCATAATCCTTGCTATGCACCGCAAGGAACATTGGGCTCCCTACTCCCTCCACGATGGGACCATCATCCTTGCTATGCAGCGCAAGGAACTTTGTGCTCCACACTCACTCCACGATGGGACGATCATCCTTGCTATGCACCGCAAAGAACTTTGTGCACCCCACTCCCTCCACGATGGGACCATCATCCTTGCTATGCACCGCAAAGGAACTATGTGCACCCCACTCCCTCCACGTTGGGACCATCATCCTTTCTATGCACCTGTAAGAAAATTTGTGCTCCCCACTCCCTCCATGATGGGACCATCATCCTTTCTCTGCACCTCAAAGAACTTTGTGCTACCCACTCCCTCCAAGATGGAACAATCATCGTTGCTATGCACCACAAGGACCTTTGTGCTCCCCTCTCCCTCCAAGATGGGTCAATTATCCTTCGTATGCACCGCAAGGAACCTTGTGCTCCCCACTCCCTCCACGATGGGACCATCGTCCTTGCTCTGCACCTCAAAGATCTTTGTCCTCCCCACTCCCTCCACGATGGGACCATCATCCTTGCTATGCACCGCAAGGAACTTTGTGAACCCACTCCATCCACGATGGGACCATCATCCTTTCTATGCACCACATGGAAATATGTGCTCCCCACTCCATCCACGATGGGACCATCATCCTTTCTATGCACCGCAAAGAACTTTCTGCTCCCCACACCCTCCATGATGGGACCATCATCCTTGCTATGCAACGCAAGGAAGTTTGTGCTCCTCACTCCCTCCTCGATGGGACCATCATCCTTTCTATGCACCGCAAGGAACTTTGTGCTCCCCACTCCATCCACGATGGGACCATCATCCTTTCTATGCACCACATGGAAATATGTGCTCCCCACTCCATCCACGATGGGACCATCATCCTTTCTATGCACCGCAAAGAACTTTCTGCTCCCCACACCCTCCAAGATGGGACCATTATCCTTCGTAGTCACCGCAAGGAACTTTGTGCTCCCCACTCCCTCCACGATGGGACCATCATCCTTGCTATGCACCGCAAGGAACTTTGTGCTCCTCATTCCCTCCACGATGGGACCATCATCCTTTCTATGAACCGCAAGGAAATTTGTGCTCCCCACTCCCTCCACGTTGGGACCATCATCCTTTCTATGCACCTCAAAGAGCATTGTGCTCCCTACACCCTCCACGATGGGACCATCATCCTTGCTCTGCACCGCAATGAACTTTGTGCTCCCCACTCCCACCACGATGGGACAATCATCCTTGCTATGCACTCCAAGGAACTTTATGCTCCACACTCCCTCCATGATGGGACCATCATCTTTGCTCTGCACCGTAAGGTACTTTTTGCTCCACACTCCCTCCACAATGGGACCATCAACCTTGCTATGCACTGCAAGGAACTGTTTGCTTCCCACTCCCACCACGATGGGACCATAATCCTTGCTATGCACCGCAAGGAACATTGGGCTCCCTACTCCCTCCACGATGGGACCATCATCCTTGCTATGCAGCGCAAGGAACTTTGTGCTCCACACTCACTCCACGATGGGACGATCATCCTTGCTATGCACCGCAAAGAACTTTGTGCACCCCACTCCCTCCACGATGGGACCATCATCCTTGCTATGCACCGCAAAGGAACTATGTGCACCCCACTCCCTCCACGTTGGGACCATCATCCTTTCTATGCACCTGTAAGAAAATTTGTGCTCCCCACTCCCTCCATGATGGGACCATCATCCTTTCTCTGCACCTCAAAGAACTTTGTGCTACCCACTCCCTCAAAGATGGAACAATCATCGTTGCTATGCACCACAAGGACCTTTGTGCTCCCCTCTCCCTCCAAGATGGGTCAATTATCCTTCGTATGCACCGCAAGGAACCTTGTGCTCCCCACTCCCTCCACGATGGGACCATCGTCCTTGCTCTGCACCTCAAAGATCTTTGTCCTCCCCACTCCCTCCACGATGGGACCATCATCCTTGCTATGCACCGCAAGGAACTTTGTGAACCCACTCCATCCACGATGGGACCATCATCCTTTCTATGCACCACATGGAAATATGTGCTCCCCACTCCATCCACGATGGGACCATCATCCTTTCTATGCACCGCAAAGAACTTTCTGCTCCCCACACCCTCCATGATGGGACCATCATCCTTGCTATGCAACGCAAGGAAGTTTGTGCTCCTCACTCCCTCCTCGATGGGACCATCATCCTTTCTATGCACCGCAAGGAACTTTGTGCTCCCCACTCCATCCACGATGGGACCATCATCCTTTCTATGCACCACATGGAAATATGTGCTCCCCACTCCATCCACGATGGGACCATCATCCTTTCTATGCACCGCAAAGAACTTTCTGCTCCCCACACCCTCCAAGATGGGACCATTATCCTTCGTAGTCACCGCAAGGAACTTTGTGCTCCCCACTCCCTCCACGATGGGACCATCATCCTTGCTATGCACCGCAAGGAACTTTGTGCTCCCCACTCCCTCCACGATGCGACCATCATCCTTGCTGTGCACCGCAAGGAACTTTGTGCTCCCCACACCCTCCACGATGGGACCATCATCCTTGCTCTGCACCGCAATGAACTTTGTGCTCCCCACCCCATCCACGATGGGACCATCATCCTTGCTATGCAGCCCAAGGAACTTTGTGCTCCACACTCCCTTCACGATGGGACCATCATCCTTGCTCTGCACTCCAAGGAACATTGCGCTCCCCACTGCCTCCACGATGGCACCATCATCCTTTCTATGCACCACATGGAAATTTGTGCTCCCCTCTCCATCCACGATGGGACCATCATCCTTTCTATGCACCGCAAAGAAATTTCTGCTCCCCACACCCTCAACGATGGGACAATCATCCTTGCTCTGCACTCCAAGGAACATTGCGCTCCCCACTGCCTCCACGATGGCACCATCATCCTTTCTATGCACCACATGGAAATTTGTGCTCCCCACTCCATCCACGATGGGACAATCATCCTTTCTATGCACCGCAAAGAACTTTCTGCTCCCCACACCCTCCACGATGGGACCATCATCCTTGCTATGCAACGCAAGGAAGTTTGTGCTCCTCATTCCCTCCACGATGGGACCATCATCCTTTCTATGAACCGCAAGGAAATTTGTGCTCCCCACTCCCTCCACGTTGGGACCATCATCCTTTCTATGCACCTCAAAGAGCATTGTGCTCCCTACACCCTCCACGATGGGACCATCATCCTTGCTCTGCACCGCAATGAACTTTGTGCTCCCCACTCCCACCACGATGGGACAATCATCCTTGCTATGCACTCCAAGGAACTTTATGCTCCACACTCCCTCCATGATGGGACCATCATCTTTGCTCTGCACCGTAAGGTACTTTTTGCTCCACACTCCCTCCACAATGGGACCATCAACCTTGCTATGCACTGCAAGGAACTGTTTGCTTCCCACTCCCACCACGATGGGACCATAATCCTTGCTATGCACCGCAAGGAACATTGGGCTCCCTACTCCCTCCACGATGGGACCATCATCCTTGCTATGCAGCGCAAGGAACTTTGTGCTCCACACTCACTCCACGATGGGACGATCATCCTTGCTATGCACCGCAAAGAACTTTGTGCACCCCACTCCCTCCACGATGGGACCATCATCCTTGCTATGCACCGCAAAGGAACTATGTGCACCCCACTCCCTCCACGTTGGGACCATCATCCTTTCTATGCACCTGTAAGAAAATTTGTGCTCCCCACTCCCTCCATGATGGGACCATCATCCTTTCTCTGCACCTCAAAGAACTTTGTGCTACCCACTCCCTCCAAGATGGAACAATCATCGTTGCTATGCACCACAAGGACCTTTGTGCTCCCCTCTCCCTCCAAGATGGGTCAATTATCCTTCGTATGCACCGCAAGGAACCTTGTGCTCCCCACTCCCTCCACGATGGGACCATCGTCCTTGCTCTGCACCTCAAAGATCTTTGTCCTCCCCACTCCCTCCACGATGGGACCATCATCCTTGCTATGCACCGCAAGGAACTTTGTGAACCCACTCCATCCACGATGGGACCATCATCCTTTCTATGCACCACATGGAAATATGTGCTCCCCACTCCATCCACGATGGGACCATCATCCTTTCTATGCACCGCAAAGAACTTTCTGCTCCCCACACCCTCCATGATGGGACCATCATCCTTGCTATGCAACGCAAGGAAGTTTGTGCTCCTCACTCCCTCCTCGATGGGACCATCATCCTTTCTATGCACCGCAAGGAACTTTGTGCTCCCCACTCCATCCACGATGGGACCATCATCCTTTCTATGCACCACATGGAAATATGTGCTCCCCACTCCATCCACGATGGGACCATCATCCTTTCTATGCACCGCAAAGAACTTTCTGCTCCCCACACCCTCCAAGATGGGACCATTATCCTTCGTAGTCACCGCAAGGAACTTTGTGCTCCCCACTCCCTCCACGATGGGACCATCATCCTTGCTATGCACCGCAAGGAACTTTGTGCTCCCCACTCCCTCCACGATGCGACCATCATCCTTGCTGTGCACCGCAAGGAACTTTGTGCTCCCCACACCCTCCACGATGGGACCATCATCCTTGCTCTGCACCGCAATGAACTTTGTGCTCCCCACCCCATCCACGATGGGACCATCATCCTTGCTATGCAGCCCAAGGAACTTTGTGCTCCACACTCCCTTCACGATGGGACCATCATCCTTGCTCTGCACTCCAAGGAACATTGCGCTCCCCACTGCCTCCACGATGGCACCATCATCCTTTCTATGCACCACATGGAAATTTGTGCTCCCCTCTCCATCCACGATGGGACCATCATCCTTTCTATGCACCGCAAAGAAATTTCTGCTCCCCACACCCTCAACGATGGGACAATCATCCTTGCTCTGCACTCCAAGGAACATTGCGCTCCCCACTGCCTCCACGATGGCACCATCATCCTTTCTATGCACCACATGGAAATTTGTGCTCCCCACTCCATCCACGATGGGACAATCATCCTTTCTATGCACCGCAAAGAACTTTCTGCTCCCCACACCCTCCACGATGGGACCATCATCCTTGCTATGCAACGCAAGGAAGTTTGTGCTCCTCATTCCCTCCACGATGGGACCATCATCCTTTCTATGAACCGCAAGGAAATTTGTGCTCCCCACTCCCTCCACGTTGGGACCATCATCCTTTCTATGCACCTCAAAGAGCATTGTGCTCCCTACACCCTCCACGATGGGACCATCATCCTTGCTCTGCACCGCAATGAACTTTGTGCTCCCCACTCCCACCACGATGGGACAATCATCCTTGCTATGCACTCCAAGGAACTTTATGCTCCACACTCCCTCCATGATGGGACCATCATCTTTGCTCTGCACCGTAAGGTACTTTTTGCTCCACACTCCCTCCACAATGGGACCATCAACCTTGCTATGCACTGCAAGGAACTGTTTGCTTCCCACTCCCACCACGATGGGACCATAATCCTTGCTATGCACCGCAAGGAACATTGGGCTCCCTACTCCCTCCACGATGCGACCATCATCCTTGCTATGCAGCGCAAGGAACTTTGTGCTCCACACTCACTCCACGATGGGACGATCATCCTTGCTATGCACCGCAAAGAACTTTGTGCACCCCACTCCCTCCACGATGGGACCATCATCCTTGCTATGCACCGCAAAGGAACTATGTGCACCCCACTCCCTCCACGTTGGGACCATCATCCTTTCTATGCACCTGTAAGAAAATTTGTGCTCCCCACTCCCTCCATGATGGGACCATCATCCTTTCTCTGCACCTCAAAGAACTTTGTGCTACCCACTCCCTCCAAGATGGAACAATCATCGTTGCTATGCACCACAAGGACCTTTGTGCTCCCCTCTCCCTCCAAGATGGGACAATTATCCTTCGTATGCACCGCAAGGAACCTTGTGCTCCCCACTCCCTCCACGATGGGACCATCGTCCTTGCTCTGCACCTCAAAGATCTTTGTCCTCCCCACTCCCTCCACGATGGGACCATCATCCTTGCTATGCACCGCAAGGAACTTTGTGAACCCACTCCATCCACGATGGGACCATCATCCTTTGTATGCACCACATGGAAATATGTGCTCCCCACTCCATCCACGATGGGACCATCATCCTTTCTATGCACCGCAAAGAACTTTCTGCTCCCCACACCCTCCATGATGGGACCATCATCCTTGCTATGCAACGCAAGGAAGTTTGTGCTCCTCACTCCCTCCTCGATGGGACCATCATCCTTTCTATGCACCGCAAGGAACTTTGTGCTCCCCACTCCATCCACGATGGGACCATCATCCTTTCTATGCACCACATGGAAATATGTGCTCCCCACTCCATCCACGATGGGACCATCATCCTTTCTATGCACCGCAAAGAACTTTCTGCTCCCCACACCCTCCAAGATGGGACCATTATCCTTCGTAGTCACCGCAAGGAACTTTGTGCTCCCCACTCCCTCCACGATGGGACCATCATCCTTGCTATGCACCGCAAGGAACTTTGTGCTCCCCACTCCCTCCACGATGCGACCATCATCCTTGCTGTGCACCGCAAGGAACTTTGTGCTCCCCACACCCTCCACGATGGGACCATCATCCTTTCTATGCACCTCAAAGAACTTTGTCCACCCCACTCCCTCAAAGATGGGACCATCATCCTTTCTATGCACCGCCAGGAACTTTGTGCTCCATACTTTTTCCACGATGGGACCATCATCCTTGCTATGCAAAGCAAGGAACTTTGTGCTCCACACTCACTCCACGATGGGACCATCATCCTTGCTATGCACCGCAAAGAACTTTGTGCTCCCCACTCCCTCCACGATGGGACCATCATCCTTGCTATGCACCGCAAAGGAACGATGTGCTCCCCACTCCCTCCACGTTGGGACCATCATCCTTTCTATGAACCTGTAAGAAAATTTGTGCTCCCCACTCCCTCCATGATGGGACCATCATCCTTTCTCTGCACCTCAAAGAACTTTGTCCTCCCCACTCCATCCACGATGGGACCATCATCCTTTCTATGCACCGCCAGGAACTTTGTGCTTCCCACTCCCTCCACGATGGAAACATCATTCTTGCATGCACCGACAAGGAACTTTGTGCTCCCCACTCCCTCCACGATTGGACCATCATTCTTGCTCTGCACCTCAAAGACCTTTGTGCTCCCCAATCCCTCCACGATGGGACCATCATCCTTGCTCTGCACCGCAAGGAATTTTTTGCTCCCCACTCCCTCCACAATGGGACCATCAACCTTGCTATGCACCGCAAGGAACATTGTGCTCCCCACACGCTCCACGATGGGACCATGATCCTTGCTATGCACCTCAAGGAACTTTGTGCTCCCCACTCCCTCTACGATGGGACCATGATCCTTGTTATGCACCGCAAGGAACTTTGTGCTCCACACTCCTTCCACGATGGGACCATCATCCTTTCTATGCACCTCAAAGAACTTTGTGCTCCTCACTCCCTCCACGATGGGACCATCATCCTTGCTATGCACCGCAAGGAACTTTGTGATCTCCAATCCTTCCACGATGGGAGAATCATCCTTTTTATGCATCTGTAAGGAAATTTGTGCTCCCCACTCCCTCCACGATGGGACCATCATCCTTTCTATGCACTTCAAAGAACTTTGTGCACCGCACTCCCTCCACGATGGGACCATCATCCTTGCAATGCACCGCAAGGAACTTTGTGCTACCCACTCCATCCACGATGGAACAATCATCGTTGCTATGCACCACAAGGACCTTTGTGCTCCCCTCTCCCTCCAAGTTGGGACCATTATCCTTCGTATGCACCGCAAGGAACTTTGTGCTCCCCACTCCCTCCACGATGGGACATTCATCCTTGCTCTGCACCTCAAAGATCTTTGTCCTCCCCACTCCCTCCACGATGGGACCATCATCCTTGCTATGCACCGCAAGGAACTTTGTGCTCCCCACTCCATCCACGATGGGACCATCATCCTTTCTATGCACCACATGGAAATATGTGCTCCCCACTCCATCCACGATGGGACCATCATCCTTTCTATGCACCGCAAAGAACTTTCTGCTCCCCACACCCTCCATGATGGGACCATCATCCTTGCTATGCAACGCAAGGAAGTTTGTGCTCCTCACTCACTCCACGATGGGACCATCATTCTGTATATGCACCGCAAGGAACTTTATGCTTCCCACTCCCTCCATAATGGGACCATTATCCTTTCTATGCACCGCTAGGAACTTTGCGCTCCCCACTCCCTCCATGATGGGACCATCATCCTTTCTATGCACCACATGGAAATTTGTGCTCCCCACTCCCTGCACGTTGGGACCATCATCCTTTCTATGCACCTCAAAGAGCATTGTGCTCCCTACACCCTCCACGATGGGACCATCATCCTTGCTCTGCACCGCAATGAACTTTGTGCTCCCCACTCCCACCACGATGGGACAATCATCCTTGCTATGCACTCCAAGGAACTTTATGCTCCACACTCCCTCCATGATGGGACCATCATCTTTGCTCTGCACCGTAAGGTACTTTTTGCTCCACACTCCCTCCACAATGGGACCATCAACCTTGCTATGCACTGCAAGGAACTGTTTGCTTCCCACTCCCACCACGATGGGACCATAATCCTTGCTATGCACCGCAAGGAACATTGGCTCCCTACTCCCTCCACGATGGGACCATCATCCTTGCTATGCAGCGCAAGGAACTTTGTGCTCCACACTCACTCCACGATGGGACGATCATCCTTGCTATGCACCGCAAAGAACTTTGTGCACCCCACTCCCTCCACGATGGGACCATCATCCTTGCTATGCACCGCAAAGGAACTATGTGCACCCCACTCCCTCCACGTTGGGACCATCATCCTTTCTATGCACCTGTAAGAAAATTTGTGCTCCCCACTCCCTCCATGATGGGACCATCATCCTTTCTCTGCACCTCAAAGAACTTTGTGCTACCCACTCCCTCCAAGATGGAACAATCATCGTTGCTATGCACCACAAGGACCTTTGTGCTCCCCTCTCCCTCCAAGATGGGACAATTATCCTTCGTATGCACCGCAAGGAACCTTGTGCTCCCCACTCCCTCCACGATGGGACCATCGTCCTTGCTCTGCACCTCAAAGATCTTTGTCCTCCCCACTCCCTCCACGATGGGACCATCATCCTTGCTATGCACCGCAAGGAACTTTGTGAACCCACTCCATCCACGATGGGACCATCATCCTTTCTATGCACCACATGGAAATATGTGCTCCCCACTCCATCCACGATGGGACCATCATCCTTTCTATGCACCGCAAAGAACTTTCTGCTCCCCACACCCTCCATGATGGGACCATCATCCTTGCTATGCAACGCAAGGAAGTTTGTGCTCCTCACTCCCTCCTCGATGGGACCATGATCCTTTCTATGCACCGCAAGGAACTTTGTGCTCCCCACTCCATCCACGATGGGACCATCATCCTTTCTATGCACCACATGGAAATATGTGCTCCCCACTCCATCCACGATGGGACCATCATCCTTTCTATGCACCGCAAAGAACTTTCTGCTCCCCACACCCTCCAAGATGGGACCATTATCCTTCGTAGTCACCGCAAGGAACTTTGTGCTCCCCACTCCCTCCACGATGGGACCATCATCCTTGCTATGCACCGCAAGGAACTTTGTGCTCCCCACTCCCTCCACGATGCGACCATCATCCTTGCTGTGCACCGCAAGGAACTTTGTGCTCCCCACACCCTCCACGATGGGACCATCATCCTTGCTCTGCACCGCAATGAACTTTGTGCTCCCCACCCCATCCACGATGGGACCATCATCCTTGCTATGCAGCCCAAGGAACTTTGTGCTCCACACTCCCTTCACGATGGGACCATCATCCTTGCTCTGCACTCCAAGGAACATTGCGCTCCCCACTGCCTCCACGATGGCACCATCATCCTTTCTATGCACCACATGGAAATTTGTGCTCCCCTCTCCATCCACGATGGGACCATCATCCTTTCTATGCACCGCAAAGAAATTTCTGCTCCCCACACCCTCAACGATGGGACAATCATCCTTGCTCTGCACTCCAAGGAACATTGCGCTCCCCACTGCCTCCACGATGGCACCATCATCCTTTCTATGCACCACATGGAAATTTGTGCTCCCCACTCCATCCACGATGGGACAATCATCCTTTCTATGCACCGCAAAGAACTTTCTGCTCCCCACACCCTCCACGATGGGACCATCATCCTTGCTATGCAACGCAAGGAAGTTTGTGCTCCTCATTCCCTCCACGATGGGACCATCATCCTTTCTATGAACCGCAAGGAAATTTGTGCTCCCCACTCCCTCCACGTTGGGACCATCATCCTTTATATGCACCTCAAAGAGCATTGTGCTCCCTACACCCTCCACGATGGGACCATCATCCTTGCTCTGCACCGCAATGAACTTTGTGCTCCCCACTCCCACCACGATGGGACAATCATCCTTGCTATGCACTCCAAGGAACTTTATGCTCCACACTCCCTCCATGATGGGACCATCATCTTTGCTCTGCACCGTAAGGTACTTTTTGCTCCACACTCCCTCCACAATGGGACCATCAACCTTGCTATGCACTGCAAGGAACTGTTTGCTTCCCACTCCCACCACGATGGGACCATAATCCTTGCTATGCACCGCAAGGAACATTGGGCTCCCTACTCCCTCCACGATGGGACCATCATCCTTGCTATGCAGCGCAAGGAACTTTGTGCTCCACACTCACTCCACGATGGGACGATCATCCTTGCTATGCACCGCAAAGAACTTTGTGCACCCCACTCCCTCCACGATGGGACCATCATCCTTGCTATGCACCGCAAAGGAACTATGTGCACCCCACTCCCTCCACGTTGGGACCATCATCCTTTCTATGCACCTGTAAGAAAATTTGTGCTCCCCACTCCCTCCATGATGGGACCATCATCCTTTCTCTGCACCTCAAAGAACTTTGTGCTACCCACTCCCTCCAAGATGGAACAATCATCGTTGCTATGCACCACAAGGACCTTTGTGCTCCCCTCTCCCTCCAAGATGGGTCAATTATCCTTCGTATGCACCGCAAGTAACCTTGTGCTCCCCACTCCCTCCACGATGGGACCATCGTCCTTGCTCTGCACCTCAATGATCTTTGTCCTCCCCACTCCCTCCACGATGGGACCATCATCCTTGCTATGCACCGCAAGGAACTTTGTGAACCCACTCCATCCACGATGGGACCATCATCCTTTCTATGCACCACATGGAAATATGTGCTCCCCACTCCATCCACGATGGGACCATCATCCTTTCTATGCACCGCAAAGAACTTTCTGCTCCCCACACCCTCCATGATGACACCATCATCCTTGCTATGCAACGCAAGGAAGTTTGTGCTCCTCACTCCCTCCTCGATGGGACCATCATCCTTTCTATGCACCGCAAGGAACTTTGTGCTCCCCACTCCATCCACGATGGGACCATCATCCTTTCTATGCACCACATGGAAATATGTGCTCCCCACTCCATCCACGATGGGACCATCATCCTTTCTATGCACCGCAAAGAACTTTCTGCTCCCCACACCCTCCAAGATGGGACCATTATCCTTCGTAGTCACCGCAAGGAACTTTGTGCTCCCCACTCCCTCCACGATGGGACCATCATCCTTGCTATGCACCGCAAGGAACTTTGTGCTCCCCACTCCCTCCACGATGCGACCATCATCCTTGCTGTGCACCGCAAGGAACTTTGTGCTCCCCACACCCTCCACGATGGGACCATCATCCTTGCTCTGCACCGCAATGAACTTTGTGCTCCCCACCCCATCCACGATGGGACCATCATCCTTGCTATGCAGCCCAAGGAACTTTGTGCTCCACACTCCCTTCACGATGGGACCATCATCCTTGCTCTGCACTCCAAGGAACATTGCGCTCCCCACTGCCTCCACGATGGCACCATCATCCTTTCTATGCACCACATGGAAATTTGTGCTCCCCTCTCCATCCACGATGGGACCATCATCCTTTCTATGCACCGCAAAGAAATTTCTGCTCCCCACACCCTCAACGATGGGACAATCATCCTTGCTCTGCACTCCAAGGAACATTGCGCTCCCCACTGCCTCCACGATGGCACCATCATCCTTTCTATGCACCACATGGAAATTTGTGCTCCCCACTCCATCCACGATGGGACAATCATCCTTTCTATGCACCGCAAAGAACTTTCTGCTCCCCACACCCTCCACGATGGGACCATCATCCTTGCTATGCAACGCAAGGAAGTTTGTGCTCCTCATTCCCTCCACGATGGGACCATCATCCTTTCTATGAACCGCAAGGAAATTTGTGCTCCCCACTCCCTCCACGTTGGGACCATCATCCTTTCTATGCACCTCAAAGAGCATTGTGCTCCCTACACCCTCCACGATGGGACCATCATCCTTGCTCTGCACCGCAATGAACTTTGTGCTCCCCACTCCCACCACGATGGGACAATCATCCTTGCTATGCACTCCAAGGAACTTTATGCTCCACACTCCCTCCATGATGGGACCATCATCTTTGCTCTGCACCGTAAGGTACTTTTTGCTCCACACTCCCTCCACAATGGGACCATCAACCTTGCTATGCACTGCAAGGAACTGTTTGCTTCCCACTCCCACCACGATGGGACCATAATCCTTGCTATGCACCGCAAGGAACATTGGGCTCCCTACTCCCTCCACGATGGGACCATCATCCTTGCTATGCAGCGCAAGGAACTTTGTGCTCCACACTCACTCCACGATGGGACGATCATCCTTGCTATGCACCGCAAAGAACTTTGTGAACCCCACTCCCTCCACGATGGGACCATCATCCTTGCTATGCACCGCAAAGGAACTATGTGCACCCCACTCCCTCCACGTTGGGACCATCATCCTTTCTATGCACCTGTAAGAAAATTTGTGCTCCCCACTCCCTCCATGATGGGACCATCATCCTTTCTCTGCACCTCAAAGAACTTTGTGCTACCCACTCCCTCCAAGATGGAACAATCATCGTTGCTATGCACCACAAGGACCTTTGTGCTCCCCTCTCCCTCCAAGATGGGACAATTATCCTTCGTATGCACCGCAAGGAACCTTGTGCTCCCCACTCCCTCCACGATGGGACCATCGTCCTTGCTCTGCACCTCAAAGATCTTTGTCCTCCCCACTCCCTCCACGATGGGACCATCATCCTTGCTATGCACCGCAAGGAACTTTGTGAACCCACTCCATCCACGATGGGACCATCATCCTTTCTATGCACCACATGGAAATATGTGCTCCCCACTCCATCCACGATGGGACCATCATCCTTTCTATGCACCGCAAAGAACTTTCTGCTCCCCACACCCTCCATGATGGGACCATCATCCTTGCTATGCAACGCAAGGAAGTTTGTGCTCCTCACTCCCTCCTCGATGGGACCATCATCCTTTCTATGCACCGCAAGGAACTTTGTGCTCCCCACTCCATCCACGATGGGACCATCATCCTTTCTATGCACCACATGGAAATATGTGCTCCCCACTCCATCCACGATGGGACCATCATCCTTTCTATGCACCGCAAAGAACTTTCTGCTCCCCACACCCTCCAAGATGGGACCATTATCCTTCGTAGTCACCGCAAGGAACTTTGTGCTCCCCACTCCCTCCACGATGGGACCATCATCCTTGCTATGCACCGCAAGGAACTTTGTGCTCCCCACTCCCTCCACGATGCGACCATCATCCTTGCTGTGCACCGCAAGGAACTTTGTGCTCCCCACACCCTCCACGATGGGACCATCATCCTTTCTATGCACCTCAAAGAACTTTGTCCACCCCACTCCCTCAAAGATGGGACCATCATCCTTTCTATGCACCGCCAGGAACTTTGTGCTCCATACTCCCTCCACGATGGGACCATCATCCTTGCTATGCAAAGCAAGGAACTTTGTGCTCCACACTCACTCCACGATGGGACCATCATCCTTGCTATGCACCGCAAAGAACTTTGTGCTCCCCACTCCCTCCACGATGGGACCATCATCCTTGCTATGCACCGCAAAGGAACGATGTGCTCCCCACTCCCTCCACGTTGGGACCATCATCCTTTCTATGAACCTGTAAGAAAATTTGTGCTCCCCACTCCCTCCATGATGGGACCATCATCCTTTCTCTGCACCTCAAAGAACTTTGTCCTCCCCACTCCATCCACGATGGGACCATCATCCTTTCTATGCACCGCCAGGAACTTTGTGCTTCCCACTCCCTCCACGATGGAAACATCATTCTTGCATGCACCGACAAGGAACTTTGTGCTCCCCACTCCCTCCACGATTGGACCATCATTCTTGCTCTGCACCTCAAAGACCTTTGTGCTCCCCAATCCCTCCACGATGGGACCATCATCCTTGCTCTGCACCGCAAGGAATTTTTTGCTCCCCACTCCCTCCACAATGGGACCATCAACCTTGCTATGCACCGCAAGGAACATTGTGCTCCCCACACGCTCCACGATGGGACCATGATCCTTGCTATGCACCTCAAGGAACTTTGTGCTCCCCACTCCCTCTACGATGGGACCATGATCCTTGTTATGCACCGCAAGGAACTTTGTGCTCCACACTCCTTCCACGATGGGACCATCATCCTTTCTATGCACCTCAAAGAACTTTGTGCTCCTCACTCCCTCCACGATGGGACCATCATCCTTGCTATGCACCGCAAGGAACTTTGTGATCTCCAATCCTTCCACGATGGGAGAATCATCCTTTTTATGCATCTGTAAGGAAATTTGTGCTCCCCACTCCCTCCACGATGGGACCATCATCCTTTCTATGCACTTCAAAGAACTTTGTGCACCGCACTCCCTCCACGATGGGACCATCATCCTTGCAATGCACCGCAAGGAACTTTGTGCTACCCACTCCATCCACGATGGAACAATCATCGTTGCTATGCACCACAAGGACCTTTGTGCTCCCCTCTCCCTCCAAGTTGGGACCATCATCCTTTCTATGCACCACATGGAAATATGTGCTCCCCACTCCATCCACGATGGGACCATCATCCTTTCTATGCACCGCAAAGAACTTTCTGCTCCCCACACCCTCCATGATGGGACCATCATCCTTGCTATGCAACGCAAGGAAGTTTGTGCTCCTCACTCACTCCACGATGGGACCATCATTCTGTATATGCACCGCAAGGAACTTTATGCTTCCCACTCCCTCCATAATGGGACCATTATCCTTTCTATGCACCGCTAGGAACTTTGCGCTCCCCACTCCCTCCATGATGGGACCATCATCCTTTCTATGCACCACATGGAAATTTGTGCTCCCCACTCCCTCCACGTTGGGACCATCATCCTTTCTATGCACCTCAAAGAGCATTGTGCTCCCTACACCCTCCACGATGGGACCATCATCCTTGCTCTGCACCGCAATGAACTTTGTGCTCCCCACTCCCACCACGATGGGACAATCATCCTTGCTATGCACTCCAAGGAACTTTATGCTCCACACTCCCTCCATGATGGGACCATCATCTTTGCTCTGCACCGTAAGGTACTTTTTGCTCCACACTCCCTCCACAATGGGACCATCAACCTTGCTATGCACTGCAAGGAACTGTTTGCTTCCCAGTCCCACCACGATGGGACCATAATCCTTGCTATGCACCGCAAGGAACATTGGCTCCCTACTCCCTCCACGATGGGACCATCATCCTTGCTATGCAGCGCAAGGAACTTTGTGCTCCACACTCACTCCACGATGGGACGATCATCCTTGCTATGCACCGCAAAGAACTTTGTGCACCCCACTCCCTCCACGATGGGACCATCATCCTTGCTATGCACCGCAAAGGAACTATGTGCACCCCACTCCCTCCACGTTGGGACCATCATCCTTTCTATGCACCTGTAAGAAAATTTGTGCTCCCCACTCCCTCCATGATGGGACCATCATCCTTTCTCTGCACCTCAAAGAACTTTGTGCTACCCACTCCCTCCAAGATGGAACAATCATCGTTGCTATGCACCACAAGGACCTTTGTGCTCCCCTCTCCATCCAAGATGGGACAATTATCCTTCGTATGCACCGCAAGGAACCTTGTGCTCCCCACTCCCTCCACGATGGGACCATCGTCCTTGCTCTGCACCTCAAAGATCTTTGTCCTCCCCACTCCCTCCACGATGGGACCATCATCCTTGCTATGCACCGCAAGGAACTTTGTGAACCCACTCCATCCACGATGGGACCATCATCCTTTCTATGCACCACATGGAAATATGTGCTCCCCACTCCATCCACGATGGGACCATCATCCTTTCTATGCACCGCAAAGAACTTTCTGCTCCCCACACCCTCCATGATGGGACCATCATCCTTGCTATGCAACGCAAGGAAGTTTGTGCTCCTCACTCCCTCCTCGATGGGACCATCATCCTTTCTATGCACCGCAAGGAACTTTGTGCTCCCCACTCCATCCACGATGGGACCATCATCCTTTCTATGCACCACATGGAAATATGTGCTCCCCACTCCATCCACGATGGGACCATCATCCTTTCTATGCACCGCAAAGAACTTTCTGCTCCCCACACCCTCCAAGATGGGACCATTATCCTTCGTAGTCACCGCAAGGAACTTTGTGCTCCCCACTCCCTCCACGATGGGACCATCATCCTTGCTATGCACCGCAAGGAACTTTGTGCTCTCCACTCCCTCCACGATGCGACCATCATCCTTGCTGTGCACCGCAAGGAACTTTGTGCTCCCCACACCCTCCACGATGGGACCATCATCCTTGCTCTGCACCGCAATGAACTTTGTGCTCCCCACCCCATCCACGATGGGACCATCATCCTTGCTATGCAGCCCAAGGAACTTTGTGCTCCACACTCCCTTCACGATGGGACCATCATCCTTGCTCTGCACTCCAAGGAACATTGCGCTCCCCACTGCCTCCACGATGGCACCATCATCCTTTCTATGCACCACATGGAAATTTGTGCTCCCCTCTCCATCCACGATGGGACCATCATCCTTTCTATGCACCGCAAAGAAATTTCTGCTCCCCACACCCTCAACGATGGGACAATCATCCTTGCTCTGCACTCCAAGGAACATTGCGCTCCCCACTGCCTCCACGATGGCACCATCATCCTTTCTATGCACCACATGGAAATTTGTGCTCCCCACTCCATCCACGATGGGACAATCATCCTTTCTATGCACCGCAAAGAACTTTCTGCTCCCCACACCCTCCACGATGGGACCATCATCCTTGCTATGCAACGCAAGGAAGTTTGTGCTCCTCATTCCCTCCACGATGGGACCATCATCCTTTCTATGAACCGCAAGGAAATTTGTGCTCCCCACTCCCTCCACGTTGGGACCATCATCCTTTCTATGCACCTCAAAGAGCATTGTGCTCCCTACACCCTCCACGATGGGACCATCATCCTTGCTCTGCACCGCAATGAACTTTGTGCTCCCCACTCCCACCACGATGGGACAATCATCCTTGCTATGCACTCCAAGGAACTTTATGCTCCACACTCCCTCCATGATGGGACCATCATCCTTGCTATGCACCGCAAGGAACTTTGTGCTCCCCACTCCCTCCACGATGCGACCATCATCCTTGCTGTGCACCGCAAGGAACTTTGTGCTCCCCACACCCTCCACGATGGGACCATCATCCTTTCTATGCACCTCAAAGAACTTTGTCCACCCCACTCCCTCAAAGATGGGACCATCATCCTTTCTATGCACCGCCAGGAACTTTGTGCTCCATACTCCCTGCACGATGGGACCATCATCCTTGCTATGCAAAGCAAGGAACTTTGTGCTCCACACTCACTCCACGATGGGACCATCATCCTTGCTATGCACCGCAAAGAACTTTGTGCTCCCCACTCCCTCCACGATGGGACCATCATCCTTGCTATGCACCGCAAAGGAACGATGTGCTCCCCACTCCCTCCACGTTGGGACCATCATCCTTTCTATGAACCTGTAAGAAAATTTGTGCTCCCCACTCCCTCCATGATGGGACCATCATCCTTTCTCTGCACCTCAAAGAACTTTGTCCTCCCCACTCCATCCACGATGGGACCATCATCCTTTCTATGCACCGCCAGGAACTTTGTGCTCCCCACTCCCTCCACGATGGAAACATCATTCTTGCATGCACCGACAAGGAACTTTGTGCTCCCCACTCCCTCCACGATTGGACCATCATTCTTGCTCTGCACCTCAAAGACCTTTGTGCTCCCCAATCCCTCCACGATGGGACCATCATCCTTGCTCTGCACCGCAAGGAATTTTTTGCTCCCCACTCCCTCCACAATGGGACCATCAACCTTGCTATGCACCGCAAGGAACATTGTGCTCCCCACACGCTCCACGATGGGACCATGATCCTTGCTATGCACCTCAAGGAACTTTGTGCTCCCCACTCCCTCTACGATGGGACCATGATCCTTGTTATGCACCGCAAGGAACTTTGTGCTCCACACTCCTTCCACGATGGGACCATCATCCTTTCTATGCACCTCAAAGAACTTTGTGCTCCTCACTCCCTCCACGATGGGACCATCATCCTTGCTATGCACCGCAAGGAACTTTGTGATCTCCAATCCTTCCACGATGGGAGAATCATCCTTTTTATGCATCTGTAAGGAAATTTGTGCTCCCCACTCCCTCCACGATGGGACCATCATCCTTTCTATGCACTTCAAAGAACTTTGTGCACCGCACTCCCTCCACGATGGGACCATCATCCTTGCAATGCACCGCAAGGAACTTTGTGCTACCCACTCCATCCACGATGGAACAATCATCGTTGCTATGCACCACAAGGACCTTTGTGCTCCCCTCTCCCTCAAAGTTGGGACCATTATCCTTCGTATGCACCGCAAGGAACTTTGTGCTCCCCACTCCCTCCACGATGGGACATTCATCCTTGCTCTGCACCTCAAAGATCTTTGTCCTCCCCACTCCCTCCACGATGGGACCATCATCCTTGCTATGCACCGCAAGGAACTTTGTGCTCCCCACTCCATCCACGATGGGACCATCATCCTTTCTATGCACCACATGGAAATATGTGCTCCCCACTCCATCCACGATGGGACCATCATCCTTTCTATGCACCGCAAAGAACTTTCTGCTCCCCACACCCTCCATGATGGGACCATCATCCTTGCTATGCAACGCAAGGAAGTTTGTGCTCCTCACTCACTCCACGATGGGACCATCATTCTGTATATGCACCGCAAGGAAATTTATGCTTCCCACTCCCTCCATAATGGGACCATTATCCTTTCTATGCACCGCTAGGAACTTTGCGCTCCCCACTCCCTCCATGATGGGACCATCATCCTTTCTATGCACCACATGGAAATTTGTGCTCCCCACTCAATCCACGATGGGACCATCATCCTTTCTATGCACCGCAAAGAACTTTCTGCTCCCCACACCCTCCACGATGGGACAATCATCCTTGCTATGCACTCCAAGGAACTTTATGCTCCACACTCCCTCCATGATGGGACCATCATCCTTTCTAAGCACCGCAAGGAACTTTGTGCTCCACACTCCCTCCATGATGGGATCATCATCCTTTCTAAGCACCGCAAAGAACATTGTGCTCCCTACACCCTCCACGATGGGACCATCATCCTTGCTCTGCACCGCAATGAACTTTGTGCTCCCCACTCCCACCACGATGGGACAATCATCCTTGCTATGCACTCCAAGGAACTTTATGCTCCACACTCCCTCCATGATGGGACCATCATCCTTTCTAAGCACCGCAAGGAACTTTGTGCTCCCCACTCCCTCCACGAAGCGACCATCATCCTTCCTGTGCACCGCAAGGAACTTTGTGCTCCCCACACCCTCCACGATGGGACCATCATGCTTTCTATGCACCTCAAAGAACTTTGTGCTCCCCAGTCCCTCCACGATTGAAACATCATTCTTGCTATGCACCACAAGGAACTTTGTGCTCTCCACTCCCTCCACGATGGGACCATCATCCTTTCTATGCACCTCAAAGAACTTTGTCCACCCCACTCCCTCAAAGATGGGACCATCATCCTTGCTCTGCACTCCAAGGAACATTGCGCTCCCCACTGCCTCCACGATGGCACCATCATCCTTTCTATGCACCACATGGAAATTTGTGCTCCCCACTCCATCCACGATGGGAGCATCATCCTTTCTATGCACCGCAAAGTACTTTCTGCTCCCCACACCCTCCACGATGGGACCATCATCCTTGCTATGCAACGCAAGGAAGTTTGTGCTCCTCATTCCCTCCACGATGGCACTATCATCCTTTCTATGCACCGCAAGGAATTTTGTGCTCCCCACTCCCTCCACGATGAGACCATCATCCTTTCTATGCACCGCTAAGATCTTGTGCTCCCTACACCCTCCACGATTGGACCATCATCCTTGCTCTGCACCGCAATGAACTTTGTGCTCCCCACTCCCACCACGATGGGACAATCATCCTTGCTATGCACTCCAAGGAACTTTATGCTCCACACTCCCTCCATGATGGGACCATCATCTTTGCTCTGCACCGTAAGGTACTTTTTGCTCCCCACACCCTCCACAATGGGACCATCAACCTTGCTATGCACTGCAAGGAACTGTTTGCTCCCCACTCCCACCACGATTGGACCATAATCCTTGCTATGCACCGCAAGGAACATTGTGCTCCCCACACCCTCCACGATGGGACCATCATCCTTGATATGCAGCGCAAGGAACTTTGTGCTCCACACTCCCTCAACGATGGGACCATCATCCTTGCTCTGCACCGCAAGGAACTTTGTGCTCCCAACTCCCTACATGATGGGACAATCATCCTTGCTATGCACTGCAAGGAACTTTGTGCTCCACACTCCGTCCCAGATGGCACTATCATCCTTTCTATGCACCGCAAGGAATTTTGTGCTCCCCACTCCCTCCACGATGAGACCATCATCCTTTCTATGCACCGCTCAGATCTTGTGCTCCCCAATCCCTCCACGATGGGATCATCATGCTTTCTATGCACCTCAAAGAACTTTATGCTCCACACTCCCTCCAAGATGGGACCATCATCCTTGGTATGCACCGCAAGGAACTTTGTGCTCCCACTCCCTCCACAATGGGACCATCGTCCTTGCTATGCACTGCAAGGAACTTTGTGCTCCGCACTCCCTCCACGATGCGACCAACATCCTTGCTCTGCACTGCAAGGAACTTTGTGCTCCGCACGCCCTCCACGATGTGACCACAATGCTTGCTATGCACTGCAAGGGACTTTGTGCTCCCACTCCCTCCACAATGGGACCATCGTCTTTGCTATGCACTGCAAGGAACTTTGTGCTCCGCACTCCCTCCACGATGCGACCAACATCCTTGCTCTGCACCGCAAGGAAATTTGTGCTCCCCACTCCCTCCACGATGGGACCATTATCCTTGCTATGCAATGCAAGGAACTTTGTGCTCCCCACTCCCTCCACGATGGGACCATCATCCTTGCTCTGCACCTCAAAGATCTTTGTGCTCCCCACTCCCTCCACGATGGGACCATCATCCTTGCTATGCACCGCAAGGAACTCTATGCTCCACATTCCCTCCATGATGGGACCATCATCCTTTCAAAGCACCGCAAGGAACTTTGTGCTACCCACTCCCTCCACGATGGAACAATCATCGTTGCTATGCACAACAAGGACCTTTGTGCTCCCCACTCCCTCCAAGATGGGACCATCCTCCTTGCTCTGCACTGCAAGGAACATTGCGCTCCCCACTGCCACCACGATGGCACCATCATCCTTTCTATGCACCACATGGAAATATGTGCTCCCCACTCCATCCACGATGGGACCATCATCCTTTCTATGCACCGCAAAGAAGTTTCTGCTCCCCACACCCTCCATGATGGGACCATCATCCTTGCTATGCAACGCAAGGAAGTTTGTGCTCCTCACTCCCTCCTCGATGGGACCATCATCCTTTCTATGCACCGCAAGGAACTTTGTGCTCCCCACTCCCTCCACGTTGGGACCATCATCCTTTCTATGCACCTCAAAGAACATTGTGCTCCCCACACCCTCCACGATGGGACCATCATCCTTTCTATGCACCACATGGAAATATGTGCTCCCCACTCCATCCACGATGGGACCATCATCCTTTCTATGCACCGCAAAGAACTTTCTGCTCCCCACACCCTCCATGATGGGACCATCATCCTTGCTATGCAACGCAAGGAAGTTTGTGCTCCTCACTCACTCCACGATGGGACCATCATTCTGTATATGCACCGCAAGGAAATTTATGCTTCCCACTCCCTCCATAATGGGACCATTATCCTTTCTATGCACCGCTAGGAACTTTGCGCTCCCCACTCCCTCCATGATGGGACCATCATCCTTTCTATGCACCACATGGAAATTTGTGCTCCCCACTCAATCCACGATGGGACCATCATCCTTTCTATGCACCGCAAAGAACTTTCTGCTCCCCACACCCTCCACGATGGGACAATCATCCTTGCTATGCACTCCAAGGAACTTTATGCTCCACACTCCCTCCATGATGGGACCATCATCCTTTCTAAGCACCGCAAGGAACTTTGTGCTCCACACTCCCTCCATGATGGGATCATCATCCTTTCTAAGCACCGCAAAGAACATTGTGCTCCCTACACCCTCCACGATGGGACCATCATCCTTGCTCTGCACCGCAATGAACTTTGTGCTCCCCACTCCCACCACGATGGGACAATCATCCTTGCTATGCACTCCAAGGAACTTTATGCTCCACACTCCCTCCATGATGGGACCATCATCCTTTCTAAGCACCGCAAGGAACTTTGTGCTCCCCACTCCCTCCACGAAGCGACCATCATCCTTCCTGTGCACCGCAAGGAACTTTGTGCTCCCCACACCCTCCACGATGGGACCATCATGCTTTCTATGCACCTCAAAGAACTTTGTGCTCCCCAGTCCCTCCACGATTGAAACATCATTCTTGCTATGCACCACAAGGAACTTTGTGCTCTCCACTCCCTCCACGATGGGACCATCATCCTTTCTATGCACCTCAAAGAACTTTGTCCACCCCACTCCCTCAAAGATGGGACCATCATCCTTGCTCTGCACTCCAAGGAACATTGCGCTCCCCACTGCCTCCACGATGGCACCATCATCCTTTCTATGCACCACATGGAAATTTGTGCTCCCCACTCCATCCACGATGGGACCATCATCCTTTCTATGCACCGCAAAGTACTTTCTGCTCCCCACACCCTCCACGATGGGACCATCATCCTTGCTATGCAACGCAAGGAAGTTTGTGCTCCTCATTCCCTCCACGATGGCACTATCATCCTTTCTATGCACCGCAAGGAATTTTGTGCTCCCCACTCCCTCCACGATGAGACCATCATCCTTTCTATGCACCGCTAAGATCTTGTGCTCCCTACACCCTCCACGATTGGACCATCATCCTTGCTCTGCACCGCAATGAACTTTGTGCTCCCCACTCCCACCACGATGGGACAATCATCCTTGCTATGCACTCCAAGGAACTTTATGCTCCACACTCCCTCCATGATGGGACCATCATCTTTGCTCTGCACCGTAAGGTACTTTTTGCTCCCCACTCCCTCCACAATGGGACCATCAACCTTGCTAT
Organism: Narcine bancroftii; assembly: GCF_036971445.1. Taxonomy (NCBI): domain Eukaryota; kingdom Metazoa; phylum Chordata; class Chondrichthyes; order Torpediniformes; family Narcinidae; genus Narcine; species Narcine bancroftii. The sequence goes on from NC_091474.1 coordinate 75,887,024, forward strand.
GCACTGCAAGGAACTGTTTGCTCCCCACTCCCACCACGATGGGACCATAATCCTTGCTATGCACCGCAAGGAACATTGTGCTCCCCACACCCTCCACGATGGGACCATCATCCTTGATATGCAGCGCAAGGAACTTTGTGCTCCACACTCCCTCAACGATGGGACCATCATCCTTGCTCTGCACCGCAAGGAACTTTGTGCTCCCAACTCCCTACATGATGGGACAATCATCCTTGCTATGCACTGCAAGGAACTTTGTGCTCCACACTCCGTCCCAGATGGCACTATCATCCTTTCTATGCACCGCAAGGAATTTTGTGCTCCCCACTCCCTCCACGATGAGACCATCATCCTTTCTATGCACCGCTCAGATCTTGTGCTCCCCAATCCCTCCACGATGGGATCATCATGCTTTCTATGCACCTCAAAGAACTTTATGCTCCACACTCCCTCCAAGATGGGACCATCATCCTTGGTATGCACCGCAAGGAACTTTGTGCTCCCACTCCCTCCACAATGGGACCATCGTCCTTGCTATGCACTGCAAGGAACTTTGTGCTCCGCACTCCCTCCACGATGCGACCAACATCCTTGCTCTGCACTGCAAGGAACTTTGTGCTCCGCACGCCCTCCACGATGTGACCACAATGCTTGCTATGCACTGCAAGGGACTTTGTGCTCCCACTCCCTCCACAATGGGACCATCGTCTTTGCTATGCACTGCAAGGAACTTTGTGCTCCGCACTCCCTCCACGATGCGACCAACATCCTTGCTCTGCACCGCAAGGAAATTTGTGCTCCCCACTCCCTCCACGATGGGACCATTATCCTTGCTATGCAATGCAAGGAACTTTGTGCTCCCCACTCCCTCCACGATGGGACCATCATCCTTGCTCTGCACCTCAAAGATCTTTGTGCTCCCCACTCCCTCCACGATGGGACCATCATCCTTGCTATGCACCGCAAGGAACTCTATGCTCCACATTCCCTCCATGATGGGACCATCATCCTTTCAAAGCACCGCAAGGAACTTTGTGCTACCCACTCCCTCCACGATGGAACAATCATCGTTGCTATGCACAACAAGGACCTTTGTGCTCCCCACTCCCTCCAAGATGGGACCATCCTCCTTGCTCTGCACTGCAAGGAACATTGCGCTCCCCACTGCCACCACGATGGCACCATCATCCTTTCTATGCACCACATGGAAATATGTGCTCCCCACTCCATCCACGATGGGACCATCATCCTTTCTATGCACCGCAAAGAAGTTTCTGCTCCCCACACCCTCCATGATGGGACCATCATCCTTGCTATGCAACGCAAGGAAGTTTGTGCTCCTCACTCCCTCCTCGATGGGACCATCATCCTTTCTATGCACCGCAAGGAACTTTGTGCTCCCCACTCCCTCCACGTTGGGACCATCATCCTTTCTATGCACCTCAAAGAACATTGTGCTCCCCACACCCTCCACGATGGGACCATCATCCTTGCTCTGCACCGCAATGAACTTTGTGCTCCCCACCCCATCCACGATGGGACCATCATCCTTGCTCTGCACTCCAAGGAACATTGCGCTCCCCACTGCCTCCACGATGGCACCATCATCCTTTCTATGCACCACATGGAAATTTGTGCTCCCCACTCCATCCACGATGGGACCATCATCCTTTCTATGCACCGCAAAGAAATTTCTGCTCCCCACACCCTCAACGATGGGACAATCATCCTTGCTCTGCACTCCAAGGAACATTGCGCTCCCCACTGCCTCCACGATGGCACCATCATCCTTTCTATGCACCACATGGAAATTTGTGCTCCCCACTCCATCCACGATGGGACAATCATCCTTTCTATGCACCGCAAAGAACTTTCTGCTCCCCACACCCTCCACGATGGGACCATCATCCTTGCTATGCAACGCAAGGAAGTTTGTGCTCCTCATTCCCTCCACGATGGGACCATCATTCTTGCTCTGCACCTCAAAGATCTTTGTGCTCCCCACTCCCTCCACGATGGGACCATCATCCTTGCTCTGCACCGCAAGGAACTTTTTGCTCCCCACTCCCTCCACAATGGGACCATCAACCTTGCAATGCACTGCAAGGAACTGTTTGCTCCCCACTCCCACCACGATGGGACCATAATCCTTGCTATGCACCGCAAGGAACATTATGCTCCCCACCCCTTCCACGATGGGACCATCATCCTTGCTATGCAGCGCAAGGAAATTTGTGCTCCACACTCCCTCCACGATGGGACCATCATCCTTGCTCTGCACTCCAAGGAACATTGCGCTCCCCACTGCCTCCACGATGGCACCATCATCCTTTCTATGCACCACATGGAAAGTTGTGCTCCCCACTCCATCCACGATGGGACCATCATCCTTTCTATGCACCGCAAAGTACTTTCTGCTCCCCACACCCTCCACGATGGGACCATCATCCTTGCTATGCAACGCAAGGAAGTTTGTGCTCCTCATTCCCTCCACGATGGGACCATTATCCTTTCTATGAACCGCAAGGAAATTTGTGCTCCCCACTCCCTCCACGTTGGGACCATCATCCTTTCTATGCACCTCAAAGAACATTGTGCTCCCTACACCCTCCACGATTGGACCATCATCCTTGCTCTGCACCGCAATGAACTTTGTGCTCCCCACTCCCACCACGATGGGACAATCATCCTTGCTATGCACTCCAAGGAACTTTATGCTCCACACTCCCTCCATGATGGGACCATCATCTTTGCTCTGCACCGTAAGGTACTTTTTGCTCCCCACTCCCTCCACAATGGGACCATCAACCTTGCTATGCACTGCAAGGAACTGTTTGCTCCCCACTCCCACCACGATGGGACCATAATCCTTGCTATGCACCGCAAGGAACATTGTGCTCCCCACACCCTCCACGATGGGACCATCATCCTTGCTATGCAGCGCAAGGAACTTTGTGCTCCACACTCCCTCAACGATGGGACCATCATCCTTGCTCTGCACCGCAAGGAACTTTGTGCTCCCAACTCCCTACATGATGGGACAATCATCCTTGCTATGCACTGCAAGGAACTTTGTGCTCCACACTCCGTCCCAGATGGCACTATCATCCTTTCTATGCACCGCAAGGAATTTTGTGCTCCCCACTCCCTCCACGATGAGACCATCATCCTTTCTATGCACCGCTAAGATCTTGTGCTCCCCAATCCCTCCACGATGGGATCATCATGCTTTCTATGCACCTCAAAGAACTTTATGCTCCACACTCCCTCCAAGATGGGACCATCATCCTTGGTATGCACCGCAAGGAACTTTGTGCTCCCACTCCCTCCACAATGGGACCATCGTCCTTGCTATGCACTGCAAGGAACTTTGTGCTCCGCACTCCCTCCACGATGCGACCAACATCCTTGCTCTGCACTGCAAGGAACTTTGTGCTCCCCACTCCCTCCACGATGTGACCACAATCCTTGCTATGCACTGCAAGGGACTTTGTGCTCCCACTCCCTCCACAATGGGACCATCGTCTTTGCTATGCACCGCAAGGAACATTGTGCTCCGCACTCCCTCCACGATGCGACCAACATCCTTGCTCTGCACCGCAAGGAAATTTGTGCTCCCCACTCCCTCCACGATGGGACCATTATCCTTGCTCTGCACCTCAAAGATCTTTGTGCTCCCCACTCCCTCCACGATGGGACCATCATCCTTGCTATGCACCGCAAGGAACTCTATGCTCCACATTTCCTCCATGATGGGACCATCATCCTTTCAAAGCACCGCAAGGAACTTTGTGCTACCCACTCCCTCCACGATGGAACAATCATCGTTGCTATGCACAACAAGGACCTTTGTGCTCCCCACTCCCTCCAAGATGGGACCATCCTCCTTGCTCTGCACTGCAAGGAACATTGCGCTCCCCACTGCCTCCACGATGGCACCATCATCCTTTCTATGCACCACATGGAAATATGTGCTCCCCACTCCATCCACGATGGGACCATCATCCTTTCTATGCACCGCAAAGAAGTTTCTGCTCCCCACACCCTCCATGATGGGACCATCATCCTTGCTATGCAACGCAAGGAAGTTTGTGCTCCTCACTCCCTCCTCGATGGGACCATCATCCTTTCTATGCACCGCAAGGAACTTTGTGCTCCCCACTCCCTCCACGTTGGGACCATCATCCTTTCTATGCACCTCAAAGAACATTGTGCTCCCCACACCCTCCACGATGGGACCATCATCCTTGCTCTGCACCGCAATGAACTTTGTGCTCCCCACCCCATCCACGATGGGACCATCATCCTTGCTATGCAGCCCAAGGAACTTTGTGCTCCACACTCCCTCCACGATGGGACCATCATCCTTGCTCTGCACTCCAAGGAACATTGCGCTCCCCACTGCCTCCACGATGGCACCATCATCCTTTCTATGCACCACATGGAAATTTGTGCTCCCCACTCCATCCACGATGGGACCATCATCCTTTCTATGCACCGCAAAGAAATTTCTGCTCCCCACACCCTCAACGATGGGACAATCATCCTTGCTCTGCACTCCAAGGAACATTGCGCTCCCCACTGCCTCCACGATGGCACCATCATCCTTTCTATGCACCACATGGAAATTTGTGCTCCCCACTCCATCCACGATGGGACAATCATCCTTTCTATGCACCGCAAAGAACTTTCTGCTCCCCACACCCTCCACGATGGGACCATCATCCTTGCTATGCAACGCAAGGAAGTTTGTGCTCCTCATTCCCTCCACGATGGGACCATCATCCTTTCTATGAACCGCAAGGAAATTTGTGCTCCCCACTCCCTCCACGTTGGGACCATCATCCTTTCTATGCACCGCAAAGTACTTTCTGCTCCCCACACCCTCCACGATGGGACCATCATCCTTGCTATGCAACGCAAGGAAGTTTGTGCTCCTCATTCCCTCCACGATGGGACCATCATCCTTTCTATGAACCGCAAGGAAATTTGTGCTCCCCACTCCCTCCACGTTGGGACCATCATCCTTTCTATGCACCCTAAAGAACATTGTGCTCCCTACACCCTCCACGATTGGACCATCATCCTTGCTCTGCACCGCAATGAACTTTGTGCTCCCCACTCCCACCACGATGGGACAATCATCCTTGCTATGCACTCCAAGGAACTTTATGCTCCACACTCCCTCCATGATGGGACCATCATCTTTGCTCTGCACCGTAAGGTACTTTTTGCTCCCCACTCCCTCCACAATGGGACCATCAACCTTGCTATGCACTGCAAGGAACTGTTTGCTCCCCACTCCCACCACGATGGGACCATAATCCTTGCTATGCACCGCAAGGAACATTGTGCTCCCCACACCCTCCACGATGGGACCATCATCCTTGATATGCAGCGCAAGGAACTTTGTGCTCCACACTCCCTCAACGATGGGACCATCATCCTTGCTCTGCACCGCAAGGAACTTTGTGCTCCCAACTCCCTACATGATGGGACAATCATCCTTGCTATGCACTGCAAGGAACTTTGTGCTCCACACTCCGTCCCAGATGGCACTATCATCCTTTCTATGCACCGCAAGGAATTTTGTGCTCCCCACTCCCTCCACGATGAGACCATCATCCTTTCTATGCACCGCTAAGATCTTGTGCTCCCCAATCCCTCCACGATGGGATCATCATGCTTTCTATGCACCTCAAAGAACTTTATGCTCCACACTCCCTCCAAGATGGGACCATCATCCTTGGTATGCACCGCAAGGAACTTTGTGCTCCCACTCCCTCCACAATGGGACCATCGTCCTTGCTATGCACTGCAAGGAACTTTGTGCTCCGCACTCCCTCCACGATGCGACCAACATCCTTGCTCTGCACTGCAAGGAACTTTGTGCTCCCCACGCCCTCCACGATGTGACCACAATGCTTGCTATGCACTGCAAGGGACTTTGTGCTCCCACTCCCTCCACAATGGGACCATCGTCTTTGCTATGCACTGCAAGGAACTTTGTGCTCCGCACTCCCTCCACGATGCGACCAACATCCTTGCTCTGCACCGCAAGGAAATTTGTGCTCCCCACTCCCTCCACGATGGGACCATTATCATTGCTATGCAATGCAAGGAACTTTGTGCTCCCCACTCCCTCCACGATGGGACCATCATCCTTGCTCTGCACCTCAAAGATCTTTGTGCTCCCCACTCCCTCCACGATGGGACCATCATCCTTGCTATGCACCGCAAGGAACTCTATGCTCCACATTCCCTCCATGATGGGACCATCATCCTTTCAAAGCACCGCAAGGAACTTTGTGCTACCCACTCCCTCCACGATGGAACAATCATCGTTGCTATGCACAACAAGGACCTTTGTGCTCCCCACTCCCTCCAAGATGGGACCATCCTCCTTGCTCTGCACTGCAAGGAACATTGCGCTCCCCACTGCCTCCACGATGGCACCATCATCCTTTCTATGCACCACATGGAAATATGTGCTCCCCACTCCATCCACGATGGGACCATCATCCTTTCTATGCACCGCAAAGAAGTTTCTGCTCCCCACACCCTCCATGATGGGACCATCATCCTTGCTATGCAACGCAAGGAAGTTTGTGCTCCTCACTCCCTCCTCGATGGGACCATCATCCTTTCTATGCACCGCAAGGAACTTTGTGCTCCCCACTCCCTCCACGTTGGGACCATCATCCTTTCTATGCACCTCAAAGAACATTGTGCTCCCCACACCCTCCACGATGGGACCATCATCCTTGCTCTGCACCGCAATGAACTTTGTGCTCCCCACCCCATCCACGATGGGACCATCATCCTTGCTCTGCACTCCAAGGAACATTGCGCTCCCCACTGCCTCCACGATGGCACCATCATCCTTTCTATGCACCACATGGAAATTTGTGCTCCCCACTCCATCCACGATGGGACCATCATCCTTTCTATGCACCGCAAAGAAATTTCTGCTCCCCACACCCTCAACGATGGGACAATCATCCTTGCTCTGCACTCCAAGGAACATTGCGCTCCCCACTGCCTCCACGATGGCACCATCATCCTTTCTATGCACCACATGGAAATTTGTGCTCCCCACTCCATCCACGATGGGACAATCATCCTTTCTATGCACCGCAAAGAACTTTCTGCTCCCCACACCCTCCACGATGGGACCATCATCCTTGCTATGCAACGCAAGGAAGTTTGTGCTCCTCATTCCCTCCACGATGGGACCATCATTCTTGCTCTGCACCTCAAAGATCTTTGTGCTCCCCACTCCCTCCACGATGGGACCATCATCCTTGCTCTGCACCGCAAGGAACTTTTTGCTCCCCACTCCCTCCACAATGGGACCATCAACCTTGCTATGCACTGCAAGGAACTGTTTGCTCCCCACTCCCACCACGATGGGACCATAATCCTTGCTATGCACCGCAAGGAACATTATGCTCCCCACCCCATCCACGATGGGACCATCATCCTTGCTATGCAGCGCAAGGAAATTTGTGCTCCACACTCCCTCCACGATGGGACCATCATCCTTGCTCTGCACTCCAAGGAACATTGCGCTCCCCACTGCCTCCACGATGGCACCATCATCCTTTCTATGCACCACATGGAAAGTTGTGCTCCCCACTCCATCCACGATGGGACCATCATCCTTTCTATGCACCGCAAAGTACTTTCTGCTCCCCACACCCTCCACGATGGGACCATCATCCTTGCTATGCAACGCAAGGAAGTTTGTGCTCCTCATTCCCTCCACGATGGGACCATTATCCTTTCTATGAACCGCAAGGAAATTTGTGCTCCCCACTCCCTCCACGTTGGGACCATCATCCTTTCTATGCACCTCAAAGAACATTGTGCTCCCTACACCCTCCACGATTGGACCATCATCCTTGCTCTGCACCGCAATGAACTTTGTGCTCCCCACTCCCACCACGATGGGACAATCATCCTTGCTATGCACTCCAAGGAACTTTATGCTCCACACTCCCTCCATGATGGGACCATCATCTTTGCTCTGCACCGTAAGGTACTTTTTGCTCCCCACTCCCTCCACAATGGGACCATCAACCTTGCTATGCACTGCAAGGAACTGTTTGCTCCCCACTCCCACCACGATGGGACCATAATCCTTGCTATGCACCGCAAGGAACATTGTGCTCCCCACACCCTCCACGATGGGACCATCATCCTTGCTATGCAGCGCAAGGAACTTTGTGCTCCACACTCCCTCAACGATGGGACCATCATCCTTGCTCTGCACCGCAAGGAACTTTGTGCTCCCAACTCCCTACATGATGGGACAATCATCCTTGCTATGCACTGCAAGGAACTTTGTGCTCCACACTCCGTCCCAGATGGCACTATCATCCTTTCTATGCACCGCAAGGAATTTTGTGCTCCCCACTCCCTCCACGATGAGACCATCATCCTTTCTATGCACCGCTAAGATCTTGTGCTCCCCAATCCCTCCACGATGGGATCATCATGCTTTCTATGCACCTCAAAGAACTTTATGCTCCACACTCCCTCCAAGATGGGACCATCATCCTTGGTATGCACCGCAAGGAACTTTGTGCTCCCACTCCCTCCACAATGGGACCATCGTCCTTGCTATGCACTGCAAGGAACTTTGTGCTCCGCACTCCCTCCACGATGCGACCAACATCCTTGCTCTGCACTGCAAGGAACTTTGTGCTCCCCACTCCCTCCACGATGTGACCACAATCCTTGCTATGCACTGCAAGGGACTTTGTGCTCCCACTCCCTCCACAATGGGACCATCGTCTTTGCTATGCACCGCAAGGAACTTTGTGCTCCGCACTCCCTCCACGATGCGACCAACATCCTTGCTCTGCACCGCAAGGAAATTTGTGCTCCCCACTCCCTCCACGATGGGACCATTATCCTTGCTCTGCACCTCAAAGATCTTTGTGCTCCCCACTCCCTCCACGATGGGACCATCATCCTTGCTATGCACCGCAAGGAACTCTATGCTCCACATTTCCTCCATGATGGGACCATCATCCTTTCAAAGCACCGCAAGGAACTTTGTGCTACCCACTCCCTCCACGATGGAACAATCATCGTTGCTATGCACAACAAGGACCTTTGTGCTCCCCACTCCCTCCAAGATGGGACCATCCTCCTTGCTCTGCACTGCAAGGAACATTGCGCTCCCCACTGCCTCCACGATGGCACCATCATCCTTTCTATGCACCACATGGAAATATGTGCTCCCCACTCCATCCACGATGGGACCATCATCCTTTCTATGCACCGCAAAGAAGTTTCTGCTCCCCACACCCTCCATGATGGGACCATCATCCTTGCTATGCAACGCAAGGAAGTTTGTGCTCCTCACTCCCTCCTCGATGGGACCATCATCCTTTCTATGCACCGCAAGGAACTTTGTGCTCCCCACTCCCTCCACGTTGGGACCATCATCCTTTCTATGCACCTCAAAGAACATTGTGCTCCCCACACCCTCCACGATGGGACCATCATCCTTGCTCTGCACCGCAATGAACTTTGTGCTCCCCACCCCATCCACGATGGGACCATCATCCTTGCTATGCAGCCCAAGGAACTTTGTGCTCCACACTCCCTCCACGATGGGACCATCATACTTGCTCTGCACTCCAAGGAACATTGCGCTCCCCACTGCCTCCACGATGGCACCATCATCCTTTCTATGCACCACATGGAAATTTGTGCTCCCCACTCCATCCACGATGGGACCATCATCCTTTCTATGCACCGCAAAGAAATTTCTGCTCCCCACACCCTCAACGATGGGACAATCATCCTTGCTCTGCACTCCAAGGAACATTGCGCTCCCCACTGCCTCCACGATGGCACCATCATCCTTTCTATGCACCACATGGAAATTTGTGCTCCCCACTCCATCCACGATTGGACAATCATCCTTTCTATGCACCGCAAAGAACTTTCTGCTCCCCACACCCTCCACGATGGGACCATCATCCTTGCTATGCAACGCAAGGAAGTTTGTGCTCCTCATTCCCTCCACGATGGGACCATCATCCTTTCTATGAACCGCAAGGAAATTTGTGCTCCCCACTCCCTCCACGTTGGGACCATCATCCTTTTTATGCACCTCAAAGAGCATTGTGCTCCCTACACCCTCCACGATGGGACCATCATCCTTGCTCTGCACCGCAATGAACTTTGTGCTCCCCACTCCCACCACGATGGGACAATCATCCTTGCTATGCACTCCAAGGAACTTTATGCTCCACACTCCCTCCATGATGGGACCATCATCTTTGCTCTGCACCGTAAGGTACTTTTTGCTCCACACTCCCTCCACAATGGGACCATCAACCTTGCTATGCACTGCAAGGAACTGTTTGCTCCCCACTCCCACCACGATGGGACCATAATCCTTGCTATGCACCGCAAGGAACATTGGGCTCCCTACTCCCTCCACGATGGGACCATCATCCTTGCTATGCAGCGCAAGGAACTTTGTGCTCCACACTCACTCCACGATGGGACGATCATCCTTGCTATGCACCGCAAAGAACTTTGTGCACCCCACTCCCTCCACGATGGGACCATCATCCTTGCTATGCACCGCAAGGAACATTGGGCTCCCTACTCCCTCCACGATGGGACCATCATCCTTGCTATGCAGCGCAAGGAACTTTGTGCTCCACACTCACTCCACGATGGGACCATCATCCTTGCTATGCACCGCAAAGGAACTATGTGCACCCCACACCCTCCACGTTGGGACCATAATCCTTTCTATGCACCGCAAAGAACTTTCTGCTCCCCACACCCTCCATGATGGGACCATCATCCTTGCTATGCAACGCAAGGAAGTTTGTGCTCCTCACTCCCTCCTCGATGGGACCATCATCCTTTCTATGCACCGCAAGGAACTTTGTGCTCCCCACTCCATCCACGATGGGACCATCATCCTTTCTATGCACCACATGGAAATATGTGCTCCCCACTCCATCCACGATGGGACCATCATCCTTTCTATGCACCGCAAAGAACTTTCTGCTCCCCACACCCTCCAAGATGGGACCATTATCCTTCGTAGTCACCGCAAGGAACTTTGTGCTCCCCACTCCCTCCACGATGGGACCATCATCCTTGCTATGCACCGCAAGGAACTTTGTGCTCCCCACTCCCTCCACGATGCGACCATCATCCTTGCTGTGCACCGCAAGGAACTTTGTGCTCCCCACACCCTCCACGATGGGACCATCATCCTTGCTCTGCACCGCAATGAACTTTGTGCTCCCCACCCCATCCACGATGGGACCATCATCCTTGCTATGCAGCCCAAGGAACTTTGTGCTCCACACTCCCTTCACGATGGGACCATCATCCTTGCTCTGCACTCCAAGGAACATTGCGCTCCCCACTGCCTCCACGATGGCACCATCATCCTTTCTATGCACCACATGGAAATTTGTGCTCCCCTCTCCATCCACGATGGGACCATCATCCTTTCTATGCACCGCAAAGAAATTTCTGCTCCCCACACCCTCAACGATGGGACAATCATCCTTGCTCTGCACTCCAAGGAACATTGCGCTCCCCACTGCCTCCACGATGGCACCATCATCCTTTCTATGCACCACATGGAAATTTGTGCTCCCCACTCCATCCACGATGGGACAATCATCCTTTCTATGCACCGCAAAGAACTTTCTGCTCCCCACACCCTCCACGATGGGACCATCATCCTTGCTATGCAACGCAAGGAAGTTTGTGCTCCTCATTCCCTCCACGATGGGACCATCATCCTTTCTATGAACCGCAAGGAAATTTGTGCTCCCCACCTCCTCCACGTTGGGACCATCATCCTTTCTATGCACCTCAAAGAGCATTGTGCTCCCTACACCCTCCACGATGGGACCATCATCCTTGCTCTGCACCGCAATGAACTTTGAGCTCCCCACTCCCACCACGATGGGACAATCATCCTTGCTATGCACTCCAAGGAACTTTATGCTCCACACTCCCTCCATGATGGGACCATCATCCTTGCTATGCACCGCAAGGAACTTTGTGCTCCCCACTCCCTCCACGATGCGACCATCATCCTTGCTGTGCACCGCAAGGAACTTTGTGCTCCCCACACCCTCCACGATGGGACCATCATCCTTTCTATGCACCTCAAAGAACTTTGTCCACCCCACTCCCTCAAAGATGGGACCATCATCCTTTCTATGCACCGCCAGGAACTTTGTGCTCCATACTCCCTCCACGATGGGACCATCATCCTTGCTATGCAAAGCAAGGAACTTTGTGCTCCACACTCACTCCACGATGGGACCATCATCCTTGCTATGCACCGCAAAGAACTTTGTGCTCCCCACTCCCTCCACGATGGGACCATCATCCTTGCTATGCACCGCAAAGGAACGATGTGCTCCCCACTCCCTCCACGTTGGGACCATCATCCTTTCTATGAACCTGTAAGAAAATTTGTGCTCCCCACTCCCTCCATGATGGGACCATCATCCTTTCTCTGCACCTCAAAGAACTTTGTCCTCCCCACTCCATCCACGATGGGACCATCATCCTTTCTATGCACCGCCAGGAACTTTGTGCTCCCCACTCCCTCCACGATGGAAACATCATTCTTGCATGCACCGACAAGGAACTTTGTGCTCCCCACTCCCTCCACGATGAGACCATCATCCTTTCTATGCACCGCTAAGATCTTGTGCTCCCCAATCCCTCCACGATGGGATCATCATGCTTTCTATGCACCTCAAAGAACTTTATGCTCCACACTCCCTCCAAGATGGGACCATCATCCTTGGTATGCACCGCAAGGAACTTTGTGCTCCCACTCCCTCCACAATGGGACCATCGTCCTTGCTATGCACTGCAAGGAACTTTGTGCTCCGCACTCCCTCCACGATGCGACCAACATCCTTGCTCTGCACTGCAAGGAACTTTGTGCTCCCCACTCCCTCCACGATGTGACCACAATCCTTGCTATGCACTGCAAGGGACTTTGTGCTCCCACTCCCTCCACAATGGGACCATCGTCTTTGCTATGCACCACAAGGAACTTTGTGCTCCGCACTCCCTCCACGATGCGACCAACATCCTTGCTCTGCACCGCAAGGAAATTTGTGCTCCCCACTCCCTCCACGATGGGACCATTATCCTTGCTCTGCACCTCAAAGATCTTTGTGCTCCCCACTCCCTCCACGATGGGACCATCATCCTTGCTATGCACCGCAAGGAACTCTATGCTCCACATTTCCTCCATGATGGGACCATCATCCTTTCAAAGCACCGCAAGGAACTTTGTGCTACCCACTCCCTCCACGATGGAACAATCATCGTTGCTATGCACAACAAGGACCTTTGTGCTCCCCACTCCCTCCAAGATGGGACCATCCTCCTTGCTCTGCACTGCAAGGAACATTGCGCTCCCCACTGCCTCCACGATGGCACCATCATCCTTTCTATGCACCACATGGAAATATGTGCTCCCCACTCCATCCACGATGGGACCATCATCCTTTCTATGCACCGCAAAGAAGTTTCTGCTCCCCACACCCTCCATGATGGGACCATCATCCTTGCTATGCAACGCAAGGAAGTTTGTGCTCCTCACTCCCTCCTCGATGGGACCATCATCCTTTCTATGCACCGCAAGGAACTTTGTGCTCCCCACTCCCTCCACGTTGGGACCATCATCCTTTCTATGCACCTCAAAGAACATTGTGCTCCCCACACCCTCCACGATGGGACCATCATCCTTGCTCTGCACCGCAATGAACTTTGTGCTCCCCACCCCATCCACGATGGGACCATCATCCTTGCTATGCAGCCCAAGGAACTTTGTGCTCCACACTCCCTCCACGATGGGACCATCATACTTGCTCTGCACTCCAAGGAACATTGCGCTCCCCACTGCCTCCACGATGGCACCATCATCCTTTCTATGCACCACATGGAAATTTGTGCTCCCCACTCCATCCACGATGGGACCATCATCCTTTCTATGCACCGCAAAGAAATTTCTGCTCCCCACACCCTCAACGATGGGACAATCATCCTTGCTCTGCACTCCAAGGAACATTGCGCTCCCCACTGCCTCCACGATGGCACCATCATCCTTTCTATGCACCACATGGAAATTTGTGCTCCCCACTCCATCCACGATTGGACAATCATCCTTTCTATGCACCGCAAAGAACTTTCTGCTCCCCACACCCTCCACGATGGGACCATCATCCTTGCTATGCAACGCAAGGAAGTTTGTGCTCCTCATTCCCTCCACGATGGGACCATCATCCTTTCTATGAACCGCAAGGAAATTTGTGCTCCCCACTCCCTCCACGTTGGGACCATCATCCTTTTTATGCACCTCAAAGAGCATTGTGCTCCCTACACCCTCCACGATGGGACCATCATCCTTGCTCTGCACCGCAATGAACTTTGTGCTCCCCACTCCCACCACGATGGGACAATCATCCTTGCTATGCACTCCAAGGAACTTTATGCTCCACACTCCCTCCATGATGGGACCATCATCTTTGCTCTGCACCGTAAGGTACTTTTTGCTCCACACTCCCTCCACAATGGGACCATCAACCTTGCTATGCACTGCAAGGAACTGTTTGCTCCCCACTCCCACCACGATGGGACCATAATCCTTGCTATGCACCGCAAGGAACATTGGGCTCCCTACTCCCTCCACGATGGGACCATCATCCTTGCTATGCAGCGCAAGGAACTTTGTGCTCCACACTCACTCCACGATGGGACGATCATCCTTGCTATGCACCGCAAAGAACTTTGTGCACCCCACTCCCTCCACGATGGGACCATCATCCTTGCTATGCACCGCAAGGAACATTGGGCTCCCTACTCCCTCCACGATGGGACCATCATCCTTGCTATGCAGCGCAAGGAACTTTGTGCTCCACACTCACTCCACGATGGGACCATCATCCTTGCTATGCACCGCAAAGGAACTATGTGCACCCCACACCCTCCACGTTGGGACCATAATCCTTTCTATGCACCGCAAAGAACTTTCTGCTCCCCACACCCTCCATGATGGGACCATCATCCTTGCTATGCAACGCAAGGAAGTTTGTGCTCCTCACTCCCTCCTCGATGGGACCATCATCCTTTCTATGCACCGCAAGGAACTTTGTGCTCCCCACTCCATCCACGATGGGACCATCATCCTTTCTATGCACCACATGGAAATATGTGCTCCCCACTCCATCCACGATGGGACCATCATCCTTTCTATGCTCCGCAAAGAACTTTCTGCTCCCCACACCCTCCAAGATGGGACCATTATCCTTCGTAGTCACCGCAAGGAACTTTGTGCTCCCCACTCCCTCCACGATGGGACCATCATCCTTGCTATGCACCGCAAGGAACTTTGTGCTCCCCACTCCCTCCACGATGCGACCATCATCCTTGCTGTGCACCGCAAGGAACTTTGTGCTCCCCACACCCTCCACGATGGGACCATCATCCTTGCTCTGCACCGCAATGAACTTTGTGCTCCCCACCCCATCCACGATGGGACCATCATCCTTGCTATGCAGCCCAAGGAACTTTGTGCTCCACACTCCCTTCACGATGGGACCATCATCCTTGCTCTGCACTCCAAGGAACATTGCGCTCCCCACTGCCTCCACGATGGCACCATCATCCTTTCTATGCACCACATGGAAATTTGTGCTCCCCTCTCCATCCACGATGGGACCATCATCCTTTCTATGCACCGCAAAGAAATTTCTGCTCCCCACACCCTCAACGATGGGACAATCATCCTTGCTCTGCACTCCAAGGAACATTGCGCTCCCCACTGCCTCCACGATGGCACCATCATCCTTTCTATGCACCACATGGAAATTTGTGCTCCCCACTCCATCCACGATGGGACAATCATCCTTTCTATGCACCGCAAAGAACTTTCTGCTCCCCACACCCTCCACGATGGGACCATCATCCTTGCTATGCAACGCAAGGAAGTTTGTGCTCCTCATTCCCTCCACGATGGGACCATCATCCTTTCTATGAACCGCAAGGAAATTTGTGCTCCCCACTCCCTCCACGTTGGGACCATCATCCTTTCTATGCACCTCAAAGAGCATTGTGCTCCCTACACCCTCCACGATGGGACCATCATCCTTGCTCTGCACCGCAATGAACTTTGAGCTCCCCACTCCCACCACGATGGGACAATCATCCTTGCTATGCACTCCAAGGAACTTTATGCTCCACACTCCCTCCATGATGGGACCATGATCCTTGCTATGCACCGCAAGGAACTTTGTGCTCCCCACTCCCTCCACGATGCGACCATCATCCTTGCTGTGCACCGCAAGGAACTTTGTGCTCCCCACACCCTCCACGATGGGACCATCATCCTTTCTATGCACCTCAAAGAACTTTGTCCACCCCACTCCCTCAAAGATGGGACCATCATCCTTTCTATGCACCGCCAGGAACTTTGTGCTCCATACTCCCTCCACGATGGGACCATCATCCTTGCTATGCAAAGCAAGGAACTTTGTGCTCCACACTCACTCCACGATGGGACCATCATCCTTGATATGCACCGCAAAGAACTTTGTGCTCCCCACTCCCTCCACGATGGGACCATCATCCTTGCTATGCACCGCAAAGGAACGATGTGCTCCCCACTCCCTCCACGTTGGGACCATCATCCTTTCTATGAACCTGTAAGAAAATTTGTGCTCCCCACTCCCTCCATGATGGGACCATCATCCTTTCTCTGCACCTCAAAGAACTTTGTCCTCCCCACTCCATCCACGATGGGACCATCATCCTTTCTATGCACCGCCAGGAACTTTGTGCTCCCCACTCCCTCCACGATGGAAACATCATTCTTGCATGCACCGACAAGGAACTTTGTGCTCCCCACTCCCTCCACGATTGGACCATCATTCTTGCTCTGCACCTCAAAGACCTTTGTGCTCCCCAATCCCTCCACGATGGGACCATCATCGTTGCTCTGCACCGCAAGGAATTTTTTGCTCCCCACTCCCTCCACAATGGGACCATCAACCTTGCTATGCACCGCAAGGAACATTGTGCTCCCCACACGCTCCACGATGGGACCATGATCCTTGCTATGCACCTCAAGGAACTTTGTGCTCCCCACTCCCTCTAGGATGGGACCATGATCCTTGTTATGCACCGCAAGGAACTTTGTGCTCCACACTCCTTCCACGATGGGACCATCATCCTTTCTATGCACCTCAAAGAACTTTGTGCTCCTCACTCCCTCCACGATGGGACCATCATCCTTGCTATGCACCGCAAGGAACTTTGTGATCTCCAATCCTTCCACGATGGGAGAATCATCCTTTTTATGCATCTGTAAGGAAATTTGTGCTCCCCACTCCCTCCACGATGGGACCATCATCCTTTCTATGCACTTCAAAGAACTTTGTGCACCGCACTCCCTCCACGATGGGACCATCATCCTTGCAATGCACCGCAAGGAACTTTGTGCTACCCACTCCATCCACGATGGAACAATCATCGTTGCTATGCACCACAAGGACCTTTGTGCTCCCCTCTCCCTCCAAGTTGGGACCATTATCCTTCGTATGCACCGCAAGGAACTTTGTGCTCCCCACTCCCTCCACGATGGGACATTCATCCTTGCTCTGCACCTCAAAGATCTTTGTCCTCCCCACTCCCTCCACGATGGGACCATCATCCTTGCTATGCACCGCAAGGAACTTTGTGCTCCCCACTCCATCCACGATGGGACCATCATCCTTTCTATGCACCACATGGAAATATGTGCTCCCCACTCCATCCACGATGGGACCATCATCCTTTCTATGCACCGCAAAGAACTTTCTGCTCCCCACACCCTCCATGATGGGACCATCATCCTTGCTATGCAACGCAAGGAAGTTTGTGCTCCTCACTCACTCCACGATGGGACCATCATTCTGTATATGCACCGCAAGGAACTTTATGCTTCCCACTCCCTCCATAATGGGACCATTATCCTTTCTATGCACCGCTAGGAACTTTGCGCTCCCCACTCCCTCCATGATGGGACCATCATCCTTTCTATGCACCACATGGAAATTTGTGCTCCCCACTCAATCCACGATGGGACCATCATCCTTTCTATGCACCGCAAAGAACTTTCTGCTCCCCACACCCTCCACGATGGGACCATCATCCTTGCTATGCAACGCAAGGAAGTTTGTGCTCCTCATTCCCTCCACGATGGGACCATCATCCTTTCTATGAACCGCAAGGAAATCTGTGCTTCCCACTCCCTCCACGTTGGGACCATCATCCTTTCTATGCACCTCAAAGAACATTGTGCTCCCTACACCCTCCACGATGGGACCATCATCCTTGCTCTGCACCGCAATGAACTTTGTGCTCCCCACTCCCACCACGATGGGACAATCATCCTTGCTATGCACTCCAAGGAACTTTATGCTCCACACTCCCTCCATGATGGGACCATCATCCTTTCTAAGCACCGCAAGGAACTTTGTGCTCCCCACTCCCTCCACGAAGCGACCATCATCCTTCCTGTGCACCGCAAGGAACTTTGTGCTCCCCACACCCTCCACGATGGGACCATCATGCTTTCTATGCACCTCAAAGAACTTTGTGCTCCCCAGTCCCTCCACGATTGAAACATCATTCTTGCTATGCACCACAAGGAACTTTGTGCTCTCCACTCCCTCCACGATGGGACCATCATCCTTTCTATGCACCTC
The DNA here is from genome assembly GCF_036971445.1 of Narcine bancroftii. Classification (NCBI taxonomy): domain Eukaryota; kingdom Metazoa; phylum Chordata; class Chondrichthyes; order Torpediniformes; family Narcinidae; genus Narcine; species Narcine bancroftii. Next base: position 75,905,803 of record NC_091474.1, read on the forward strand.
AAAGAACTTTGTCCACCCCACTCCCTCAAAGATGGGACCATCATCCTTGCTCTGCACTCCAAGGAACATTGCGCTCCCCACTGCCTCCACGATGGCACCATCATCCTTTCTATGCACCACATGGAAATTTGTGCTCCCCACTCCATCCACGATGGGACCATCATCCTTTCTATGCACCCTAAAGAACATTGTGCTCCCTACACCCTCCACGATTGGACCATCATCCTTGCTCTGCACCGCAATGAACTTTGTGCTCCCCACTCCCACCACGATGGGACAATCATCCTTGCTATGCACTCCAAGGAACTTTATGCTCCACACTCCCTCCATGATGGGACCATCATCTTTGCTCTGCACCGTAAGGTACTTTTTGCTCCCCACTCCCTCCACAATGGGACCATCAACCTTGCTATGCACTGCAAGGAACTGTTTGCTCCCCACTCCCACCACGATGGGACCATAATCCTTGCTATGCACCGCAAGGAACATTGTGCTCCCCACACCCTCCACGATGGGACCATCATCCTTGATATGCAGCGCAAGGAACTTTGTGCTCCACACTCCCTCAACGATGGGACCATCATCCTTGCTCTGCACCGCAAGGAACTTTGTGCTCCCAACTCCCTACATGATGGGACAATCATCCTTGCTATGCACTGCAAGGAACTTTGTGCTCCACACTCCGTCCCAGATGGCACTATCATCCTTTCTATGCACCGCAAGGAATTTTGTGCTCCCCACTCCCTCCACGATGAGACCATCATCCTTTCTATGCACCGCTAAGATCTTGTGCTCCCCAATCCCTCCACGATGGGATCATCATGCTTTCTATGCACCTCAAAGAACTTTATGCTCCACACTCCCTCCAAGATGGGACCATCATCCTTGGTATGCACCGCAAGGAACTTTGTGCTCCCACTCCCTCCACAATGGGACCATCGTCCTTGCTATGCACTGCAAGGAACTTTGTGCTCCGCACTCCCTCCACGATGCGACCAACATCCTTGCTCTGCACTGCAAGGAACTTTGTGCTCCCCACGCCCTCCACGATGTGACCACAATGCTTGCTATGCACTGCAAGGGACTTTGTGCTCCCACTCCCTCCACAATGGGACCATCGTCTTTGCTATGCACTGCAAGGAACTTTGTGCTCCGCACTCCCTCCACGATGCGACCAACATCCTTGCTCTGCACCGCAAGGAAATTTGTGCTCCCCACTCCCTCCACGATGGGACCATTATCCTTGCTATGCAATGCAAGGAACTTTGTGCTCCCCACTCCCTCCACGATGGGACCATCATCCTTGCTCTGCACCTCAAAGATCTTTGTGCTCCCCACTCCCTCCACGATGGGACCATCATCCTTGCTATGCACCGCAAGGAACTCTATGCTCCACATTCCCTCCATGATGGGACCATCATCCTTTCAAAGCACCGCAAGGAACTTTGTGCTACCCACTCCCTCCACGATGGAACAATCATCGTTGCTATGCACAACAAGGACCTTTGTGCTCCCCACTCCCTCCAAGATGGGACCATCCTCCTTGCTCTGCACTGCAAGGAACATTGCGCTCCCCACTGCCTCCACGATGGCACCATCATCCTTTCTATGCACCACATGGAAATATGTGCTCCCCACTCCATCCACGATGGGACCATCATCCTTTCTATGCACCGCAAAGAAGTTTCTGCTCCCCACACCCTCCATGATGGGACCATCATCCTTGCTATGCAACGCAAGGAAGTTTGTGCTCCTCACTCCCTCCTCGATGGGACCATCATCCTTTCTATGCACCGCAAGGAACTTTGTGCTCCCCACTCCCTCCACGTTGGGACCATCATCCTTTCTATGCACCTCAAAGAACATTGTGCTCCCCACACCCTCCACGATGGGACCATCATCCTTGCTCTGCACCGCAATGAACTTTGTGCTCCCCACCCCATCCACGATGGGACCATCATCCTTGCTCTGCACTCCAAGGAACATTGCGCTCCCCACTGCCTCCACGATGGCACCATCATCCTTTCTATGCACCACATGGAAATTTGTGCTCCCCACTCCATCCACGATGGGACCATCATCCTTTCTATGCACCGCAAAGAAATTTCTGCTCCCCACACCCTCAACGATGGGACAATCATCCTTGCTCTGCACTCCAAGGAACATTGCACTCCCCACTGCCTCCACGATGGCACCATCATCCTTTCTATGCACCACATGGAAATTTGTGCTCCCCACTCCATCCACGATGGGACAATCATCCTTTCTATGCACCGCAAAGAACTTTCTGCTCCCCACACCCTCCACGATGGGACCATCATCCTTGCTATGCAACGCAAGGAAGTTTGTGCTCCTCATTCCCTCCACGATGGGACCATCATTCTTGCTCTGCACCTCAAAGATCTTTGTGCTCCCCACTCCCTCCACGATGGGACCATCATCCTTGCTCTGCACCGCAAGGAACTTTTTGCTCCCCACTCCCTCCACAATGGGACCATCAACCTTGCTATGCATTGCAAGGAACTGTTTGCTCCCCACTCCCACCACGATGGGACCATAATCCTTGCTATGCACCGCAAGGAACATTATGCTCCCCACCCCATCCACGATGGGACCATCATCCTTGCTATGCAGCGCAAGGAAATTTGTGCTCCACACTCCCTCCACGATGGGACCATCATCCTTGCTCTGCACTCCAAGGAACATTGCGCTCCCCACTGCCTCCACGATGGCACCATCATCCTTTCTATGCACCACATGGAAAGTTGTGCTCCCCACTCCATCCACGATGGGACCATCATCCTTTCTATGCACCGCAAAGTACATTCTGCTCCCCACACCCTCCACGATGGGACCATCATCCTTGCTATGCAACGCAAGGAAGTTTGTGCTCCTCATTCCCTCCACGATGGGACCATTATCCTTTCTATGAACCGCAAGGAAATTTGTGCTCCCCACTCCCTCCACGTTGGGACCATCATCCTTTCTATGCACCTCAAAGAACATTGTGCTCCCTACACCCTCCACGATTGGACCATCATCCTTGCTCTGCACCGCAATGAACTTTGTGCTCCCCACTCCCACCACGATGGGACAATCATCCTTGCTATGCACTCCAAGGAACTTTATGCTCCACACTCCCTCCATGATGGGACCATCATCTTTGCTCTGCACCGTAAGGTACTTTTTGCTCCCCACTCCCTCCACAATGGGACCATCAACCTTGCTATGCACTGCAAGGAACTGTTTGCTCCCCACTCCCACCACGATGGGACCATAATCCTTGCTATGCACCGCAAGGAACATTGTGCTCCCCACACCCTCCACGATGGGACCATCATCCTTGATATGCAGCGCAAGGAACTTTGTGCTCCACACTCCCTCAACGATGGGACCATCATCCTTGCTCTGCACCGCAAGGAACTTTGTGCTCCCAACTCCCTACATGATGGGACAATCATCCTTGCTATGCACTGCAAGGAACTTTGTGCTCCACACTCCGTCCCAGATGGCACTATCATCCTTTCTATGCACCGCAAGGAATTTTGTGCTCCCCACTCCCTCCACGATGAGACCATCATCCTTTCTATGCACCGCTAAGATCTTGTGCTCCCCAATCCCTCCACGATGGGATCATCATGCTTTCTATGCACCTCAAAGAACTTTATGCTCCACACTCCCTCCAAGATGGGACCATCATCCTTGGTATGCACCGCAAGGAACTTTGTGCTCCCACTCCCTCCACAATGGGACCATCGTCTTTGCTATGCACTGCAAGGAACTTAGTGCTCCGCACTCCCTCCACGATGCGACCAACATCCTTGCTCTGCACTGCAAGGAACTTTGTGCTCCCCACTCCCTCCACGATGTGACCACAATCCTTGCTATGCACTGCAAGGGACTTTGTGCTCCCACTCCCTCCACAATGGGACCATCGTCTTTGCTATGCACCGCAAGGAACTTTGTGCTCCGCACTCCCTCCACGATGCGACCAACATCCTTGCTCTGCACCGCAAGGAAATTTGTGCTCCCCACTCCCTCCACGATGGGACCATTATCCTTGCTCTGCACCTCAAAGATCTTTGTGCTCCCCACTCCCTCCACGATGGGACCATCATCCTTGCTATGCACCGCAAGGAACTCTATGCTCCACATTTCCTCCATGATGGGACCATCATCCTTTCAAAGCACCGCAAGGAACTTTGTGCTACCCACTCCCTCCACGATGGAACAATCATCGTTGCTATGCACAACAAGGACCTTTGTGCTCCCCACTCCCTCCAAGATGGGACCATCCTCCTTGCTCTGCACTGCAATGAACATTGCGCTCCCCACTGCCTCCACGATGGCACCATCATCCTTTCTATGCACCACATGGAAATATGTGCTCCCCACTCCATCCACGATGGGACCATCATCCTTTCTATGCACCGGAAAGAAGTTTCTGCTCCCCACACCCTCCATGATGGGACCATCATCCTTGCTATGCAACGCAAGGAAGTTTGTGCTCCTCACTCCCTCCTCGATGGGACCATCATCCTTTCTATGCACCGCAAGGAACTTTGTGCTCCCCACTCCCTCCACGTTGGGACCATCATCCTTTCTATGCACCTCAAAGAACATTGTGCTCCCCACACCCTCCACGATGGGACCATCATCCTTGCTCTGCACCGCAATGAACTTTGTGCTCCACACCCCATCCACGATGGGACCATCATCCTTGCTATGCAGCCCAAGGAACTTTGTGCTCCACACTCCCTCCACGATGGGACCATCATCCTTGCTCTGCACTCCAAGGAACATTGCGCTCCCCACTGCCTCCACGATGGCACCATCATCCTTTCTATGCACCACATGGAAATTTGTGCTCCCCACTCCATCCACGATGGGACCATCATCCTTTCTATGCACCGCAAAGAAATTTCTGCTCCCCACACCCTCAACGATGGGACAATCATCCTTGCTCTGCACTCCAAGGAACATTGCGCTCCCCACTGCCTCCACGATGGCACCATCATCCTTTCTATGCACCACATGGAAATTTGTGCTCCCCACTCCATCCACGATGGGACAATCATCCTTTCTATGCACCGCAAAGAACTTTCTGCTCCCCACACCCTCCACGATGGGACCATCATCCTTGCTATGCAACGCAAGGAAGTTTGTGCTCCTCATTCCCTCCACGATGGGACCATCATCCTTTCTATGAACCGCAAGGAAATTTGTGCTCCCCACTCCCTCCACGTTGGGACCATCATCCTTTTTATGCACCTCAAAGAGCATTGTGCTCCCTACACCCTCCACGATGGGACCATCATCCTTGCTCTGCACCGCAATGAACTTTGTGCTCCCCACTCCCACCACGATGGGACAATCATCCTTGCTATGCACTCCAAGGAACTTTATGCTCCACACTCCCTCCATGATGGGACCATCATCTTTGCTCTGCACCGTAAGGTACTTTTTGCTCCACACTCCCTCCACAATGGGACCATCAACCTTGCTATGCACTGCAAGGAACTGTTTGCTCCCCACTCCCACCACGATGGGACCATAATCCTTGCTATGCACCGCAAGGAACATTGGGCTCCCTACTCCCTCCACGATGGGACCATCATCCTTGCTATGCAGCGCAAGGAACTTTGTGCTCCACACTCACTCCACGATGGGACGATCATCCTTGCTATGCACCGCAAAGAACTTTGTGCACCCCACTCCCTCCACGATGGGACCATCATCCTTGCTATGCACCGCAAGGAACATTGGGCTCCCTACTCCCTCCACGATGGGACCATCATCCTTGCTATGCAGCGCAAGGAACTTTGTGCTCCACACTCACTCCACGATGGGACCATCATCCTTGCTATGCACCGCAAAGGAACTATGTGCACCCCACTCCCTCCACGTTGGGACCATCATCCTTTCTATGCACCTGTAAGAAAATTTGTGCTCCCCACTCCCTCCATGATGGGACCATCATCCTTTCTCTGCACCTCAAAGAACTTTGTGCTACCCACTCCCTCCAAGATGGAACAATCATCGTTGCTATGCACCACAAGGACCTTTGTGCTCCCCTCTCCCTCCAAGATGGGACAATTATCCTTCGTATGCACCGCAAGGAACCTTGTGCTCCCCACTCCCTCCACGATGGGACCATCGTCCTTGCTCTGCACCTCAAAGATCTTTGTCCTCCCCACTCCCTCCACGATGGGACCATCATCCTTGCTATGCACCGCAAGGAACTTTGTGAACCCACTCCATCCACGATGGGACCATCATCATTTCTATGCACCACATGGAAATATGTGCTCCCCACTCCATCCACGATGGGACCATCATCCTTTCTATGCACCGCAAAGAACTTTCTGCTCCCCACACCCTCCATGATGGGACCATCATCCTTGCTATGCAACGCAAGGAAGTTTGTGCTCCTCACTCCCTCCTCGATGGGACCATCATCCTTTCTATGCACCGCAAGGAACTTTGTGCTCCCCACTCCATCCACGATGGGACCATCATCCTTTCTATGCACCACATGGAAATATGTGCTCCCCACTCCATCCACGATGGGACCATCATCCTTTCTATGCACCGCAAAGAACTTTCTGCTCCCCACACCCTCCAAGATGGGACCATAATCCTTCGTAGTCACCGCAAGGAACTTTGTGCTCCCCACTCCCTCCACAATGGGACCATCATCCTTGCTATGCACCGCAAGGAACTTTGTGCTCCCCACTCCCTCCACGATGCGACCATCATCCTTGCTGTGCACCGCAAGGAACTTTGTGCTCTCCACTCCCTCCACGATGGGACCATCATCCTTTCTATGCACCTCAAAGAACTTTGTCCACCCCACTCCCTCAAAGATGGGACCATCATCCTTTCTATGCACCGCCAGGAACTTTGTGCTCCATACTCCCTCCACGATGGGACCATCATCCTTGCTATGCAAAGCAAGGAAATTTGTGCTCCCCACTCCCTCCACGATGGAAAAATCATTCTTGCATGCACCGGCAAGGAACTTTGTGCTCCCCACTCCCTCCACGATTGGACCATCATTCTTGCTCTGCACCTCAAAGACCTTTGTGCTCCCCAATCCCTCCACGATGGGACCATCATCCTTGCTCTGCACCGCAAGGAATTTTTTGCTCCCCACTCCCTCCACAATGGGACCATCAACCTTGCTATGCACTGCAAGGAACTGTTTGCTCCCCACTTCCACCACGATGGGACCATAATCCTTGCTATGCACCGCAAGGAACATTGTGCTCCCCACACGCTCCACGATGGGACCATGATCCTTGCTATGCACCTCAAGGAACTTTGTGCTCCCCACTCCCTCTACGATGGGACCATGATCCTTGTTATGCACCGCAAGGAACTTTGTGCTCCACACTCCTTCCACGATGGGACCATCATCCTTTCTATGCACCTCAAAGAACTTTGTGCTCCTCACTCCCTCCACGATGGGACCATCATCCTTGCTATGCACCGCAAGGAACTTTGTGATCTCCAATCCTTCCACGATGGGAGAATCATCCTTTTTATGCATCTGTAAGGAAATTTGTGCTCCCCACTCCCTCCACGATGGGACCATCATCCTTTCTATGCACTTCAAAGAACTTTATGCACCCCACTCCCTCCACGATGGGACCATCATCCTTGCAATGCACCGCAAGGAACTTTGTGCTCCGCACTCCCTCCACGATGGGACCATCATCCTTGCTATGCACTCCAAGGAACTTTGTGCTCCCCACTCCCTCCACTATGGGACATTCATTCTTTATATGCACCGCAAGGAACTTTATGCTCCACATTCCCTCCATGATGGGACCATCATCCTTTCAAAGCACCGGAAGGAACTTTGTGCTACCCACTCCATCCACGATGGAACAATCATCGTTGCTATGCACCACAAGGACCTTTGTGCTCCCCTCTCCCTCCAAGTTGGGACCATTATCCTTCGTATGCACCGCAAGGATCTTTGTGCTCCCCACTCCCTCCACGATGGGACATTCATCCTTGCTCTGCACCTCAAAGATCTTTGTCCTCCCCACTCCCTCCACGATGGGACCATCATCCTTGCTATGCACCGCAAGGAACTTTGTGCTCCCCACTCCATCCACGATGGGACCATCATCCTTTCTATGCACCACATGGAAATATGTGCTCCCCACTCCATCCACGATGGGACCATCATCCTTTCTATGCACCGCAAAGAACTTTCTGCTCCCCACACCCTCCATGATGGGACCATCATCCTTGCTATGCAACGCAAGGAAGTTTGTGCTCCTCACTCACTCCACGATGGGACCATCATTCTGTATATGCACCGCAAGGAACTTTATGCTTCCCACTCCCTCCATGATGGGACCATTATCCTTTCTATGCACCGCTAGGAACTTTGCGCTCCCCACTCCCTCCATGATGGGACCATCATCCTTTCTATGCACCACATGGAAATTTGTGCTCCCCACTCCATCCACGATGGGACCATCATCCTTTCTATGCACCGCAAAGAACTTTCTGCTCCCCACACCCTCCACGATGGGACCATCATCCTTGCTATGCAACGCAAGGAAGTTTGTGCTCCTCATTCCCTCCACGATGGGACCATCATCCTTTCTATGAACCGCAAGGAAATTTGTGCTTCCCACTCCCTCCACGTTGGGACCATCATCCTTTCTATGCACCTCAAAGAACATTGTGCTCCCTACACCCTCCACGATGGGACCATCATCCTTGCTCTGCACCGCAATGAACTTTGTGCTCCCCACTCCCACCACGATGGGACAATCATCCTTGCTATGCACTCCAAGGAACTTTATGCTCCACACTCCCTCCATGATGGGACCATCATCCTTTCTAAGCACCGCAAGGAACTTTGTGCTCCCCACTCCCTCCACGAAGCGACCATCATCCTTCCTGTGCACCGCAAGGAACTTTGTGCTCCCCACACCCTCCACGATGGGACCATCATGCTTTCTATGCACCTCAAAGAACTTTGTGCTCCCCAGTCCCTCCACGATTGAAACATCATTCTTGCTATGCACCACAAGGAACTTTGTGCTCTCCACTCCCTCCACGATGGGACCATCATCCTTTCTATGCACCTCAAAGAACTTTGTCCACCCCACTCCCTCAAAGATGGGACCATCATCCTTTATATGCACCGCCAGGAACTTTGTGCTCCCTACTCCCTCCACGATGGGACCATCATCCTTGCTATGCAAAGCAAGGAACTTTGTGCTCCACACTCACTCCACGATTGGACCATCAACGTTGCTATGCACTGCAAGGAACAGTTTGCTCCACACTCCCTCCACGATGGGACCATCATCCTTGCTCTGCACTGCAAGGAACATTGCGCTCCCCACTGCCTCCACGATTGCACCATCATCCTTTCTATGCACCACATGGAAATTTGTGCTCCCCACTCCATCCACGATGGGACCATCATCCTTTCTATGCACCGCAAAGAACTTTCTGCTTCCCACACCCTCCACGATGGGACCATCATCCTTGCTATGCAACGCAAGGAAGTTTGTGCTCCTCATTCCCTCCACGATGGGACCATCATCCTTCCTGTGCACCGCAAGGAACATTGTGCTCCCCACCCCATCCACGATGGGACCATCATACTTGCTATGCAGCGCAAGGAACTTTGTGCTCCACACTCCCTCCAAGATGGGACGATCATCCTTGCTCTGCACTGCAAGGAACATTGCGCTCCCCACTGCCTCCACGATGGCACCATCATCCTTTCTATGCACCACATGGAATTTTGTGCTCCCCACTCTATCCACGATGGGACCATCATCCTTTCTATGCACCGCAAAGAACTTTCTGCTCCCCACACCCTCCACGATGGGACCATCATCCTTGCTATGCAACGCAAGGAAGTTTGTGCTCTTCATTCCCTCCACGATGGGACCATCATCCTTTCTATGAACCGCAAGGAAATTTGTGCTCCCCACTCCCTCCACGTTGGGACCATCATCCTTTCTATGCACCTCAAAGAATATTGTGATCCCTACACCCTCCACGATGGGACCATCATCCTTGCTCTGCACCGCAATGACCTTTGTGCTCCCCACTCCCACCACGATGGGACAATCATCCTTGCTATGCACTCCAAGGAACTTTATGCTCCTCATTCACTCCACGATGGGACCATCATCCTTTCTATGAACCGCAAGGAAATATGTGCTCCCCACTCCCTCCACTATTGGACCATCATACTTTATATGCACTGCAAGGAACTTTATGCTCCACATTCCCTCCATGATGGGACCATCATACTTTCAAAGCACTGCAAGGAACTTTGTGCTACCCACTCCCTCCACGATGGAACAATCATCGTTGCTATGCACCACAAGGACCTTTGTGCTCCCAACCCCCTCCAAGATGGGACCATTATCCTTCGTAGTCACCGCAAGGAACTTTGTGCTCCCCAGTCCCTCCACGATGGGACCATCATCCTTGCTGTGCACCGCAAGGAACTTTGTGCTCCCCACTCCCTCCACGATGCGACCATCATCCTTGCTGTGCACCGCAATGAACGTTGTGCTCCCCACTCCCTCCACGATGGGACCATCATCCTTGCTCTGCACCTCAAAGATCTTTGTCCTCCCCACTCCCTCCACGATGGGACCATCATCCTTGCTATGCACCGCAAGGAACTTTGTGCTCCCCACTCCATCCACGATGGGACCATCATCCTTTCTATGCACCACATGGAAATATGTGCTCCCCACTCCATCCACGATGGGACCATCATCCTTTCTATGCACCGCAAAGAACTTTCTGCTCCCCACACCCTCCATGATGGGACCATCATCCTTGCTATGCAACGCAAGGAAGTTTGTGCTCCTCACTCCCTCCTCGATGGGACCATCATCCTTTCTATGCACCGCAAGGAACTTTGTGCTCCCCACTCCCTCCACGTTGGGACCATCATCCTTTCTATGCACCTCAAAGAACATTGTGCTCCCCACACCCTCCACGATGGGACCATCATCCTTGCTCTGCACCACAATGAACTTTGTGCTCCCCTCTCCTTCCACGATGGGACCATCATCCTTTCTATGCACCGCCAGGAACTTTGTGCTCCCCACTCCCTCCACGATGGAACCATCATTCTTGCGTGTACCGCAAGGAACTTTGTGCTCCCCACTCCCTCCACGATGGAACCATCATTCTTGCGTGTACCGCAAGGAACTTTGTGCTACCCACTCCCTCCACGATGGAACAATCATCATTGCTATGCACCACAAGGACCTTTGTGCTCCCCTCTCCCTCCAAGATGGGACAATTATCCTTCGTATGCACCGCAAGGAACTTTGTGCTCCCCTCTCCCTCCACGTTGGGACCATCGTCCTTGCTCTGCACCTCAAAGATCTTTGTCCTCCCCACTCCCTCCACGATGGGACCATCATACTTGCTATGCACCGCAAGGAACTTTGTGCTCCCCACTCCATCCACGATGGGACCATCATCCTTTCTATGCACCACATGGAATTATGTGCGCCCCACTCCATCCACGATGGGACCATCATCCTTTCTATGCACCGCAAAGAACTTTCTGCTCCCCACACCCTCCATGATGGGACCATCATCCTTGCTATGCAACGCAAGGAAGTTTGTGCTCCTCACTCCCTCCTCGATGGGACCATCATCCTTTCTATGCACCGCAAGGAACTTTGTTCTCCCCACACCATCCACGATGGGACCATCATCCTTTCTATGCACCACATGGAAATATGTGCTCTCCACTCCATCCACGATGGGACCATCATCATTTCTATGCACCGCAAAGAACTTTCTGCTCCCCACACCCTCCAAGATGGGACCATTATCCTTCGTAGTCACCGCAAGGAACTTTGTGCTCCCCACTCCCTCCACGATGGGACCATCATCCTTGCTATGCACCGCAAGGAACTTTGTGCTCCCCACTCCCTCCACGATGCGACCATCATCCTTGCTGTGCACCGCAAGGAACTTTGTGCTCCCCACACCCTCCACGATGGGACCTTCATCCTTTCTATGCACCTCAAAGAACTTTGTCCACCCCACTCCCTCAAAGATGGGACCATCATCCTTTCTATGCACCGCCAGGAACTTTGTGCTCCCTACTCCCTCCACGATGGGACCATCATCCTTGCTATGCAAAGCAAGGAACTTTGTGCTCCACACTCACTCCACGATGGGACCATCATCCTTGCTATGCACCGCAAAGAACTTTGTGCTCCCCACTCCCTCCACGATGGGACCATCATCCTTGCTATGCACCGCAAAGGAACTATATGCTCCCCACTCCCTCCACGTTGGGACCATCATCCTTTCTATGCACCTGTAAGAAAATTTGTGCTCCCCACTCCCTCCATGATGGGACCATCATCCTTTCTCTGCACTTCAAAGAACTTTTTCCTCCCCACTCCATCCACGATGGGACCATCATCCTTTCTATGCACCGCCAGGAACTTTGTGCTCCCCACTCCCTCCACGATGGAAACATCATTCTTGCAAGCACCGGCAAGGAACTTTGTGCTCCCCACTCCCTCCACGATGGGACCATCATTCTTGCTCTGCACCTCAAAGATCTTTGTGCTCCCCACTCCCTCCACGATGGGACCATCATCCTTGCTCTGCACCGCAAGGAATTTTTTGCTCCCCACTCCCTCCACAATGGGACCATCAACCTTGCTATGCACTGCAAGGAACTGTTTTCTCCCCACTTCCACCACGATGGGACCATAATCCTTGCTATGCACCGCAAGGAACATAGTGCTCCCCACACGCTCCACGATGGGACCATGATCCTTGCTATGCACCTCAAGGAACTTTGTGCTCCCCACTCCGTCTACGATGGGACCATGATCCTTGTTATGCACCACAAGGAACTTTGTGCTCCACATTCCTCCCACGATGGGACCATCATCCTTTCTATGCACCTCAAAGAACTTTGTGCTCCTCACTCCCTCCACGATGGGACCATCATCCTTGCTATGCACCGCAAGGAACTTTGTGATCTCCAATCCTTCCACGATGGGAGAATCATCCTTTTTATGCATCTGTAAGGAAATTTGTGCTCCCCACTCCCTCCACGATGGGACCATCATCCTTTCTATGCACTTCAAAGAACTTTGTGCACCCCACTCCCTCCACGATGGGACCATCATCCTTGCAATGCACCGCAAGGAACTTTGTGCTCCGCACTCCCTCCACGATGGGACCATCATCTTTGCTATGCACTCCAAGGAACTTTGTGCTCCCCACTCCCTCCACTATGGGACATTCATTCTTTATATGCACCGCAAGGAACTTTATGCTCCACATTCCCTCCATGATGGGACCATCATCCTTTCAAAGCACCGCAAGGAACTTTGTGCTACCCACTCCCTCCACGATGGAACAATCATCGTTGCTATGCACCACAAGGACCTTTGTGATCCCCTCTCCCTCCACGTTGGGACCATTATCCTTCGTATGCACCGCAAGGAACTTTGTGCTCCCCACTCACTCCACGATGGGACATTCATCCTTGCTCTGCACCTCAAAGATCTTTGTCCTCCCCACTCCCTCCACGATGGGACCATCATCCTTGCTATGCACCGCAAGGAACTTTGTGCTCCCCACTCCATCCACGATGGGACCATCATCCTTTCTATGCACCACATGGAAATATGTGCTCCCCACTCCATCCACGATGGGACCATCATCCTTTCTATGCACCGCAAAGAACTTTCTGCTCCCCACACCCTCCATGATGGGACCATCATCCATGCTATGCAACGCAAGGAAGTTTGTGCTCCTCACACCCTCCTCGATGGGACCATCATCCTTTCTATGCACCGCAAGGAACTTTGTGCTCCCCACTCCCTCCACGTTGGGACCATCATCCTTTCTATGCACCTCAAAGAACATTGTGCTCCCCACACCCTCCACGATGGGACCATCATCCTTGCTCTGCACCGCAATGAACTTTGTGCTCCCCTTTCCCTCCACGATGGGACCATCATCCTTTCTATGCACCGCCAGGAACTTTGTGCTCCCCACTCCCTCCACGATGGAACCATCATTCTTGCATGTACCGCAAGGAACTTTGTGCTCCCCACTCCCTCCACGATGGGACCATCATTCTTGCTCTGCACCTCAAAGATCTTTGTGCTCCCCACTCCCTCCACGATGGGACCATCATCCTTGCTCTGCACTGCAAGGAACATTGCGCTCCCCACTGCCTCCACGATGGCACCATCATCCTTTCTATGCACCACATGGAAATTTGTGCTCCCCACTCCATCCACGATGGGACCATCATCCTTTCTATGCACCGCAAAGAACTTTCTGCTCCCCACACCCTCCACGATGGGACCATCATCCTTGCTATGCAACGCAAGGAAGTTTGTGCTCCTCATTCCCTCCACGATGGGACCATCATCCTTTCTATGAACCGCAAGGAAATTTGTGCTCCCCACTCCCTCCACAATGGGACCATCAACCTTGCTATGCACTGCAAGGAACTGTTTGCTCCCCACTCCCAACACGATGGGACCATAATCCTTGATATGCACCGCAAGGAACATTGTGCTCCCCACCCCATCCACGATGGGACCATCATCCTTGCTATGCAGCGCAAGGAACTTTGTGCTCCACACTCCCTCCACGATGGGACCATCATCCTTGCTCTGCACTGCAAGGAACATTGCGCTCCCCACTGCCTCCACGATGGCACCATCATCCTTTCTATGCACCACATGGAAATTTGTGCTCCCCACTCCATCCACGATGGGACCATCATCCTTTCTATGCACCGCAAAGAACTTTCTGCTCCCCACACCCTCCACGATGGGACCATCATCCTTGCTATGCAACGCAAGGAAGTTTGTGCTCCTCATTCCCTCCACGATGGGACCATCATCCTTTCTATGAACCGCAAGGAAATTTGTGCTCCCCACTCCCTCCACGTTGGGACCATCATCCTTTCTATGCACCTCAAAGAACATTGTGCTCCCTACACCCTCCACGATGGGACCATCATCCTTGATCTGCACCGCAATGAACTTTGTGCTCCCCACTCCCACCACGATGGGACAATCATCCTTGCTATGCACTCCAAGGAACTTTATGCTCCACACTCCCTCCATGATGGGACCATCATCCTTTCTAAGCACCGCAAGGAACTTTGTGCTCCCCACTCCCTCCACGAAGCGACCATCATCCTTCCTGCGCACCGCAAGGAAATTTGTGCTCCCCACACCCTCCACGATGGGACCATCATCCTTTCTATGCACCTCAAAGAACTTTGTGCTCCCCAGTCCCTCCACGATTGAAACATCATTCTTGCTATGCACCACAAGGAACTTTGTTCTCTCCACTCCCTCCACGATGGGACCATCATCCTTTCCATGCACCTCAAAGAACTTTGTCCACCCCACTCCCTCAAAGATGGGACCATCATCCTTTCTATGCACCGCCAGGAACTTTGTGCTCCCTACTCCCTCCACGATGGGACCATCATCCTTGCTATGCAAAGCAAGTATCTTTCTGCTCCACACTCACTCCACGATGGGACCATCAACCTTGCTATGCACTGCAAGGAACTGTTTGCTCCACACTCCCTCCACGATGGGACCATCATCCTTGCTCTGCACTGCAAGGAACATTGCGCTCCCCACTGCCTCCACGATGGCACCATCATCCTTTCTATGCACCACATGGAAATTTGTGCTCCCCACTCCCTCCACGATGGGACCATCATCCTTGCTATGCAAAGCAAGGAACTTTGTGCTCCACACTCACTCCACGATGGGACCATCATCCTTGCTATGCACCGCAAAAACTTTGTGCTCCCCACTCCCTCCACGATGGGACCATCATCCTTGCTACGCACCGCAAAGGAACTATATGCTCCCCACTCCCTCCACGTTGGGACCATCATCCTTTCTATGCACCTGTAAGAAAATTTGTGCTCCCCACTCCCTCCATGATGGGACCATCATCCTTTCTCTGCACTTCAAAGAACTTTGTCCTCCCCACTCCATCCACGATGGGACCATCATCCTTTCTATGCACCGCCAGGAACTTTGTGCTCCCCACTCCCTCCACGATGGAAACATCATTCTTGCATGCACCGGCAAGGAACTTTGTGCTCCCCACTCCCTCCACGATGGGACCATCATTCTTGCTCTGCACCTCAAAGATCTTTGTGCTCCCCACTCCCTCCACGATGGGACCATCATCCTTGCTCTGCACCGCAAGGAATTTTTTGCTCCCCACTCCATCCACAATGGGACCATCAACCTTGCTATGCACTGCAAGGAACTGTTTTCTCCCCACTTCCACCACGATGGGACCATAATCCTTGCTATGCACCGCAAGGAACATTGTGCTCCCCACACGCTCCACGATGGGACCATGATCCTTGCTATGCACCTCAATGAACTTTGTGCTCCCCACTCCCTCTACGATGGGACCATGATCCTTGTTATGCACCGCAAGGAACTTTGTGCTCCACACTCCTCCCACGATGGGACCATCATCCTTTCTATGCACCTCAAAGAACTTTGTGCTCCTCACTCCCTCCACGATGGGACCATCATCCTTGCTATGCACCGCAAGGAACTTTGTGATCTCCAATCCTTCCACGATGGGAAAATCATCCTTTTTATGCATCTGTAAGGAAATTTGTGCTCCCCACTCCCTCCACGATGGGACCATCATCCTTTCTAAGCACTTCAAAGAACTTTGTGCACCCCACTCCCTCCACGATGGGACCATCATCCTTGCAATGCACCGCAAAGAACTTTGTGCTCCGCACTTCCTCCACGATGGGACCATCATCCTTGCTATGCACTCCAAGGAACTTTGTGCTCCCCACTCCCTCCACTATGGGACATTCATTCTTTATATGCACCGCAAGGAACTTTATGCTCCACATTCCCTCCATGATGGGACCATCATCCTTTCAAAGCATCGCAAGGAACTTTGTGCTACCCACTCCCTCCACGATGGAACAATCATCGTTGCTATGCACCACAAGGACCTTTGTGCTCCCCAATCCCTCCACGATGGGACCATCATCCTTGCTCTGCACCGCAAGGAATTTTTTGCTCCCCACTCCCTCCACAATGGGACCATCAACCTTGCTATGCACTGCAAGGAACTGTTTGCTCCCCACTTCCACCACGATGGGACCATAATCCTTGCTATGCACCGCAAGGAACATTGTGCTCCCCACACGCTCCACGATGGGACCATGATCCTTGCTATGCACCTCAAGGAACTTTGTGCTCCCCACTCCCTCTACGATGGGACCATGATCCTTGTTATGCACCGCAAGGAACTTTGTGCTCCACACTCCTTCCACGATGGGACCATCATCCTTTCTATGCACCTCAAAGAACTTTGTGCTCCTCACTCCCTCCACGATGGGACCATCATCCTTGCTATGCACCGCAAGGGACTTTGTGATCTCCAATCCTTCCACGATGGGAGAATCATCCTTTTTATGCATCTGTAAGGAAATTTGTGCTCCCCACTCCCTCCACGATGGGACCATCATCCTTTCTATGCACTTCAAAGAACTTTGTGCACCCCACTCCCTCCACGATGGGACCATCATCCTTGCAATGCACCGCAAGGAACTTTGTGCTCCGCACTCCCTCCACGATGGGACCATCATCCTTGCTATGCACTCCAAGGAACTTTGTGCTCCCCACTCCCTCCACTATGGGACATTCATTCTTTATATGCACCGCAAGGAACTTTATGCTCCACATTCCCTCCATGATGGGACCATCATCCTTTCAAAGCACCGCAAGGAACTTTGTGCTACCCACTCCATCCACGATGGAACAATCATCGTTGCTATGCACCACAAGGACCTTTGTGCTCCCCTCTCCCTCCAAGTTGGGACCATTATCCTTCGTATGCACCGCAAGGATCTTTGTGCTCCCCACTCCCTCCACGATGGGACATTCATCCTTGCTCTGCAACTCAAAGATCTTTGTCCTCCCCACTCCCTCCACGATGGGACCATAATCCTTGCTATGCACCGCAAGGAACTTTGTGCTCCCCACTCCATCCACGATGGGACCATCATCCTTTCTATGCACCACATGGAAATATGTGCTCCCCACTCCATCCACGATGGGACCATCATCCTTTCTATGCACCGCAAAGAACTTTCTGCTCCCCACACCCTCCATGATGGGACCATCATCCTTGCTATGCAACGCAAGGAAGTTTGTGCTCCTCACTCACTCCACGATGGGACCATCATTCTGTATATGCACCGCAAGGAACTTTATGCTTCCCACTCCCTCCATGATGGGACCATTATCCTTTCTATGCACCGCTAGGAACTTTGCGCTCCCCACTCCCTCCATGATGGGACCATCATCCTTTCTATGCACCACATGGAAATTTGTGCTCCCCACTCCATCCACGATGGGACCATCATCCTTTCTATGCACCGCAAAGAACTTTCTGCTCCCCACACCCTCCACGATGGGACCATCATCCTTGCTATGCAACGCAAGGAAGTTTGTGCTCCTCATTCCCTCCACGATGGGACCATCATCCTTTCTATAAACCGCAAGGAAATTTGTGCTTCCCACTCCCTCCACGTTGGGACCATCATCCTTTCTATGCACCTCAAAGAACATTGTGCTCCCTACACCCTCCACGATGGGACCATCATCCTTGCTCTGCACCGCAATGAACTTTGTGCTCCCCACTCCAACCACGATGGGACAATCATCCTTGCTATGCACTCCAAGGAACTTTATGCTCCACACTCCCTCCATGATGGGACCATCATCCTTTCTAAGCACCGCAAGGAACTTTGTGCTCCCCACTCCCTCCACGAAGCGACCATCATCCTTCCTGTGCACCGCAAGGAACTTTGTGCTCCCCACACCCTCCACGATGGGACCATCATGCTTTCTATGCACCTCAAAGAACTTTGTGCTCCCCAGTCCCTCCACGATTGAAACATCATTCTTGCTATGCACCACAAGGAACTTTGTGCTCTCCACTCCCTCCACGATGGGACCATCATCCTTTCTATGCACCTCAAAGAACTTTGTCCACCCCACTCCCTCAAAGATGGGACCATCATCCTTTATATGCACCGCCAGGAACTTTGTGCTCCCTACTCCCTCCACGATGGGACCATCATCCTTGCTATGCAAAGCAAGGAACTTTGTGCTCCACACTCACTCCACGATGGGACCATCAACGTTGCTATGCACTGCAAGGGACAGTTTGCTCCACACTCCCTCCACGATGGGACCATCATCCTTGCTCTGCACTGCAAGGAATATTGCGCTCCCCACTGCCTCCACGATTGCACCATCATCCTTTCTATGCACCACATGGAAATTTGTGCTCCCCACTCCATCCACGATGGGACCATCATCCTTTCTATGCACCGCAAAGAACTTTCTGCTTCCCACACCCTCCACGATGGGACCATCATCCTTGCTATGCAACGCAAGGAAGTTTGTGCTCCTCATTCCCTCCACGATGGGACCATCATCCTTCCTGTGCACCGCAAGGAACTTTGTGCTCCCCACACCCTCCACGATGGGACCATCATCCTTTCTATGCACCACATGGAAATTTGTGCTCCCCACTCCATCCACGATGGGACCATCATCCTTTCTATGCACCGCAAAGAACTTTCTGCTCCCCACACCCTCCACGATGGGACCATCATCCTTGCTATGCAACGCAAGGAAGTTTGTGCTCCTCATTCCCTCCACGATGGGACCATCATCCTTTCTATGAACCGCAAGGAAATTTGTGCTTCCCACTCCCTCCACGTTGGGACCATCATCCTTTCTATGCACCTCAAAGAACATTGTGCTCCCTACACCCTCCACGATGGGACCATCATCCTTGCTCTGCACCGCAATGAACTTTGTGCTCCCCACTCCAACCACGATGGGACAATCATCCTTGCTATGCACTCCAAGGAACTTTATGCTCCACACTCCCTCCATGATGGGACCATCATCCTTTCTAAGCACCGCAAGGAACTTTGTGCTCCCCACTCCCTCCACGAAGCGACCATCATCCTTCCTGTGCACCGCAAGGAACTTTGTGCTCCCCACACCCTCCACGATGGGACCATCATGCTTTCTATGCACCTCAAAGAACTTTGTGCTCCCCAGTCCCTCCACGATTGAAACATCATTCTTGCTATGCACCACAAGGAACTTTGTGCTCTCCACTCCCTCCACGATGGGACCATCATCCTTTCTATGCACCTCAAAGAACTTTGTCCACCCCACTCCCTCAAAGATGGGACCATCATCCTTTATATGCACCGCCAGGAACTTTGTGCTCCCTACTCCCTCCACGATGGGACCATCATCCTTGCTATGCAAAGCAAGGAACTTTGTGCTCCACACTCACTCCACGATGGGACCATCAACGTTGCTATGCACTGCAAGGGACAGTTTGCTCCACACTCCCTCCACGATGGGACCATCATCCTTGCTCTGCACTGCAAGGAATATTGCGCTCCCCACTGCCTCCACGATTGCACCATCATCCTTTCTATGCACCACATGGAAATTTGTGCTCCCCACTCCATCCACGATGGGACCATCATCCTTTCTATGCACCGCAAAGAACTTTCTGCTTCCCACACCCTCCACGATGGGACCATCATCCTTGCTATGCAACGCAAGGAAGTTTGTGCTCCTCATTCCCTCCACGATGGGACCATCATCCTTCCTGTGCACCGCAAGGAACTTTGTGCTCCCCACACCCTCCACGATGGGACCATCATCCTTTCTATGCACCACATGGAAATTTGTGCTCCCCACTCCATCCACGATGGGACCATCATCCTTTCTATGCACCGCAAAGAACTTTCTGCTCCCCACACCCTCCACGATGGGACCATCATCCTTGCTATGCAACGCAAGGAAGTTTGTGCTCCTCATTCCCTCCACGATGGGACCATCATCCTTTCTATGAACCGCAAGGAAATTTGTGCTTCCCACTCCCTCCACGTTGGGACCATCATCCTTTCTATGCACCTCAAAGAACATTGTGCTCCCTACACCCTCCACGATGGGACCATCATCCTTGCTCTGCACCGCAATGAACTTTGTGCTCCCCACTCCCACCACGATGGGACAATCATCCTTGCTATGCACTCCAAGGAACTTTATGCTCCACACTCCCTCCATGATGGGACCATCATCCTTTCTAAGCACCGCAAGGAACTTTGTGCTCCCCACTCCCTCCACGAAGCGACCATCATCCTTCCTGTGCACCGCAAGGAACTTTGTGCTCCCCACACCCTCCACGATGGGACCATCATGCTTTCTATGCACCTCAAAGAACTTTGTGCTCCCCAGTCCCTCCACGATTGAAACATCATTCTTGCTATGCACCACAAGGAACTTTGTGCTCTCCACTCCCTCCACGATGGGACCATCATCCTTTCTATGCACCTCAAAGAACTTTGTCCACCCCACTCCCTCAAAGATGGGACCATCATCCTTTATATGCACCGCCAGGAACTTTGTGCTCCCTACTCCCTCCACGATGGGACCATCATCCTTGCTATGCAAAGCAAGGAACTTTGTGCTCCACACTCACTCCACGATGGGACCATCAACGTTGCTATGCACTGCAAGGAACAGTTTGCTCCACACTCCCTCCACGATGGGACCATCATCCTTGCTCTGCACTGCAAGGAACATTGCGCTCCCCACTGCCTCCACGATTGCACCATCATCCTTTCTATGCACCACATGGAAATTTGTGCTCCCCACTCCATCCACGATGGGACCATCATCCTTTCTATGCACCGCAAAGAACTTTCTGCTTCCCACACCCTCCACGATGGGACCATCATCCTTGCTATGCAACGCAAGGAAGTTTGTGCTCCTCATTCCCTCCACGATGGGACCATCATCCTTCCTGTGCACCGCAAGGAACTTTGTGCTCCCCACACCCTCCACGATGGGACCATCATCCTTTCTATGCACCTCAAAGAACTTTGTGCTCCCCAGTCCCTCAACGATTGAAACATCATTCTTGCTATGCACCACAAGGAACTTTGTGCTCTCCACTCCCTCACCGATGGGACCATCATCCTTTCTATGCACCTCAAAGAACTTTGTCCACCCCACTCCCTCAAAGATGGGACAATCATCCTTTCTATGCACCGCCAGGAACTTTGTGCTCCCTACTCCCTCCACGATGGGACCATCATCCTTGCTATGCAAAGCAAGGAACTTTGTGCTCCACACTCACTCCACGATGGGACCATCATCCTTGCTATGCACCGCAAAGAACTTTGTGCTCCCCACTCCCTCCACGATGGGACCATCATCCTTGCTATGCACCGCAAAGGAACTATCTGCTCCCCACTCCCTCCACGTTGGGACCATCATCCTTTCTATGCACCTGTAAGAAAATTTGTGCTCCCCATTCCCTCCATGATGGGACCATCATCCTTTCTCTGCACCTCAAAGAGCTTTGTCCTCCCCACTCCATCCACGATGGGACCATCATCCTTTCTATGCACCGCCAGGAACTTTGTGCTCCCCACTCCCTCCATGATGGAAACATCATTCTTGCATGCACCGCAAGGAACTTTGTGCTCCCCACTCCCTCCACGATGGGACCATCTCCCTTGCTCTGCACCGCAAGGAACTTTTTGCTCCCCACTCCCTCCACAATGGGACCATCAACCTTGCTATGCACTACAAGGAACTGTTTGCTCCCCACTTCCACCACGATGGGACCATAATCCTTGCTTTGCACCGCAAGGAACATTGTGCTCCCCACACCCTCCACGATGGGACCATCATCCTTGCTCTGCACCGCAATGAACTTTGTGCTCCCCTCTCCCTCCACGATGGGACCATCATCCTTTCTATGCACCGCCAGCAACTTTGTGCTCCCCACTCCCTCCACGATGGAACCATCATTCTTGCATGTACCGCAAGGAACTTTGTGCTCCCCACTCCCTCCACGATGGGACCATCATTCTTGCTCTGCACCTCAAAGATCTTTGTGCTCCCCACTCCCTCCACGATGGGACCATCATCCTTGCTCTGCTCCGCAAGGAACTTTTTGCTCCCCACTCCCTCCACAATGGGACCATCAACCTTGCTATGCACTGCAAGAAACTGTTTGCTCCCCACTCCCACCACGATGGGACCATAATCCTTGCTATGCACCGCAAGGAACATTGTGCTCCCCACCCCATCCACGATGGGACCATCATACTTGCTATGCAGCGCAAGGAACTTTGTGCTCCACACTCCCTCCAAGATGGGACGATAATCCTTGCTCTGCACTGCAAGGAACATTGCGCTCCCCACTGCCTCCACGATGGCACCATCATCCTTTCTATGCACCACATGGAATTTTGTGCTCCCCACTCTATCCACGATGGGACCATCATCCTTTCTATGCACCGCAAAGAACTTTCTGCTCCCCACACCCTCCACGATGGGACCATCATCCTTGCTATGCAACGCAAGGAAGTTTGTGCTCTTCATTCCCTCCACGATGGGACCATCATCCTTTCTATGAACCGCAAGGAAATTTGTGCTCCCCACTCCCTCCACGTTGGGACCATCATCCTTTCTATGCACCTCAAAGAACATTGTGTTCCCTACACCCTCCACGATGGGACCATCATCCTTGCTCTGCACCGCAATGACCTTTGTGCTCCCCACTCCCACCACGATGGGACAATCATCCTTGCTATGCACTCCAAGGAACTTTATGCTCCTCATTCCCTCCACGATGGGACCATCATCCTTTCTATGAACCGCAAGGAAATTTGTGCTCCCCACTCCCTCCACTATTGGACCATCATACTTTATATGCACTGCAAGGAACTTTATGCTCCACATTCCCTCCATGATGGGACCATCATACTTTCAAAGCACTGCAAGGAACTTTGTGCTACCCACTCCCTCCACGATGGAACAATCATCGTTGCTATGCACCACAAGGACCTTTGTGCTCCCAACCCCCTCCAAGATGGGACCATTATCCTTCGTAGTCACCGCAAGGAACTTTGTGCTCCCCACTCCCTCCACGATGGGACCATCATCCTTGCTGTGCACCGCAAGGAACTTTGTGCTCCCCACTCCCTCCACGATGCGACCATCATCCTTGCTGTGCACCGCAATGAACGTTGTGCTCCCCACTCCCTCCACGATGGGACCATCATCCTTGCTCTGCACCTCAAAGATCTTTGTCCTCCCCACTCCCTCCACGATGGGACCATCATCCTTGCTATGCACCGCAAGGAACTTTGTGCTCCCCACTCCATCCACGATGGGACCATCATCCTTTCTATGCACCACATGGAAATATGTGCTCCCCACTCCATCCACGATGGGACCATCATCCTTTCTATGCACCGCAAAGAACTTTCTGCTCCCCACACCCTCCATGATGGGACCATCATCCTTGCTATGCAACGCAAGGAAGTTTGTGCTCCTCACTCCCTCCTCGATGGGACCATCATCCTTTCTATGCACCGCAAGGAACTTTGTGCTCCCCACTCCCTCCACGTTGGGACCATCATCCTTTCTATGCACCTCAAAGAACATTGTGCTCCCCACACCCTCCACGATGGGACCATCATCCTTGCTCTGCACCGCAATGAACTTTGTGCTCCCCTCTCCTTCCACGATGGGACCATCATCCTTTCTATGCACCGCCAGGAACTTTGTGCTCCCCACTCCCTCCACGATGGAACCATCATTCTTGCGTGTACCGCAAGGAACTTTGTGCTCCCCACTCCCTCCACGATGGAACCATCATTCTTGCGTGTACCGCAAGGAACTTTGTGCTACCCACTCCCTCCACGATGGAACAATCATCATTGCTATGCACCACAAGGACCTTTGTGCTCCCCTCTCCCTCCAAGATGGGACAATTATCCTTCGTATGCACCGCAAGGAACTTTGTGCTCCCCTCTCCCTCCACGTTGGGACCATCGTCCTTGCTCTGCACCTCAAAGATCTTTGTCCTCCCCACTCCCTCCACGATGGGACCATCATCCTTGCTATGCACCGCAAGGAACTTTGTGCTCCCCACTCCATCCACGATGGGACCATCATCCTTTCTATGCACCACATGGAATTATGTGCGCCCCACTCCATCCACGATGGGACCATCATCCTTTCTATGCACCGCAAAGAACTTTCTGCTCCCCACACCCTCCATGATGGGACCATCATCCTTGCTATGCAACGCAAGGAAGTTTGTGCTCCTCACTCCCTCCTCGATGGGACCATCATCCTTTCTATGCACCGCAAGGAACTTTGTTCTCCCCACACCATCCACGATGGGACCATCATCCTTTCTATGCACCACATGGAAATATGTGCTCCCCACTCCATCCACGATGGGACCATCATCATTTCTATGCACCGCAAAGAACTTTCTGCTCCCCACACCCTCCAAGATGGGACCATTATCCTTCGTAGTCACCGCAAGGAACTTTGTGCTCCCCACTCCCTCCACGATGGGACCATCATCCTTGCTATGCACCGCAAGGAACTTTGTGCTCCCCACTCCCTCCACGATGCGACCATCATCCTTGCTGTGCACCGCAAGGAACTTTGTGCTCCCCACACCCTCCACGATGGGACCTTCATCCTTTCTATGCACCTCAAAGAACTTTGTCCACCCCACTCCCTCAAAGATGGGACCATCATCCTTTCTATGCACCGCCAGGAACTTTGTGCTCCCTACTCCCTCCACGATGGGACCATCATCCTTGCTATGCAAAGCAAGGAACTTTGTGCTCCACACTCACTCCACGATGGGACCATCATCCTTGCTATGCACCGCAAAGAACTTTGTGCTCCCCACTCCCTCCACGATGGGACCATCATCCTTGCTATGCACCGCAAAGGAACTATATGCTCCCCACTCCCTCCACGTTGGGACCATCATCCTTTCCATGCACCTGTAAGAAAATTTGTGCTCCCCACTCCCTCCATGATGGGACCATCATCCTTTCTCTGCACTTCAAAGAACTTTTTCCTCCCCACTCCATCCACGATGGGACCATCATCCTTTCTATGCACCGCCAGGAACTTTGTGCTCCCCACTCCCTCCACGATGGAAACATCATTCTTGCATGCACCGGCAAGGAACTTTGTGCTCCCCACTCCCTCCACGATGGGACCATCATTCTTGCTCTGCACCTCAAAGATCTTTGTGCTCCCCACTCCCTCCACGATGGGACCATCATCCTTGCTCTGCACCGCAAGGAATTTTTTGCTCCCCACTCCCTCCACAATGGGACCATCAACCTTGCTATGCACTGCAAGGAACTGTTTTCTCCCCACTTCCACCACGATGGGACCATAATCCTTGCTATGCACCGCAAGGAACATAGTGCTCCCCACACGCTCCACGATGGGACCATGATCCTTGCTATGCACCTCAAGGAACTTTGTGCTCCCCACTCCCTCTACGATGGGACCATGATCCTTGTTATGCACCACAAGGAACTTTGTGCTCCACATTCCTCCCACGATGGGACCATCATCCTTTCTATGCACCTCAAAGAACTTTGTGCTCCTCACTCCCTCCACGATGGGACCATCATCCTTGCTATGCACCGCAAGGAACTTTGTGATCTCCAATCCTTCCACGATGGGAGAATCATCCTTTTTATGCATCTGTAAGGAAATTTGTGCTCCCCACTCCCTCCACGATGGGACCATCATCCTTTCTATGCACTTCAAAGAACTTTGTGCACCCCACTCCCTCCACGATGGGACCATCATCCTTGCAATGCACCGCAAGGAACTTTGTGCTCCGCACTCCCTCCACGATGGGACCATCATCTTTGCTATGCACTCCAAGGAACTTTGTGCTCCCCACTCCCTCCACTATGGGACATTCATTCTTTATATGCACCGCAAGGAACTTTATGCTCCACATTCCCTCCATGATGGGACCATCATCCTTTCAAAGCACCGCAAGGAACTTTGTGCTACCCACTCCCTCCACGATGGAACAATCATCGTTGCTATGCACCACAAGGACCTTTGTGCTCCCCTCTCCCTCCACGTTGGGACCATTATCCTTCGTATGCACCGCAAGGAACTTTGTGCTCCCCACTCACTCCACGATGGGACATTCATCCTTGCTCTGCACCTCAAAGATCTTTGTCCTCCCCACTCCCTCCACGATGGGACCATCATCCTTGCTATGCACCGCAAGGAACTTTGTGCTCCCCACTCCATCCACGATGGGACCATCATCCTTTCTATGCACCACATGGAAATATGTGCTCCCCACTCCATCCACGATGGGACCATCATCCTTTCTATGCACCGCAAAGAACTTTCTGCTCCCCACACCCTCCATGATGGGACCATCATCCATGCTATGCAACGCAAGGAAGTTTGTGCTCCTCACACCCTCCTCGATGGGACCATCATCCTTTCTATGCACCGCAAGGAACTTTGTGCTCCCCACTCCCTCCACGTTGGGACCATCATCCTTTCTATGCACCTCAAAGAACATTGTGCTCCCCACACCCTCCACGATGGGACCATCATCCTTGCTCTGCACCGCAATGAACTTTGTGCTCCCCTTTCCCTCCACGATGGGACCA
This sequence comes from Narcine bancroftii, assembly GCF_036971445.1. NCBI lineage: Eukaryota > Metazoa > Chordata > Chondrichthyes > Torpediniformes > Narcinidae > Narcine > Narcine bancroftii. The sequence continues at coordinate 75,933,443 of NC_091474.1, forward strand.
TCATCCTTTCTATGCACCGCCAGGAACTTTGTGCTCCCCACTCCCTCCACGATGGAACCATCATTCTTGCATGTACCGCAAGGAACTTTGTGCTCCCCACTCCCTCCACGATGGGACCATCATTCTTGCTCTGCACCTCAAAGATCTTTGTGCTCCCCACTCCCTCCACGATGGGACCATCATCCTTGCTCTGCACCGCAAGGAACTTTTTGCTCCCCACTCCCTCCACAATGGGACCATCAACCTTGCTATGCACTGCAAGGAACTGTTTGCTCCCCACTCCCACCACGATGGGACTATAATCCTTGCTATGCACCGCAAGGAACATTGTGCTCCCCACCCCATCCACGATGGGACCATCATCCTTGCTATGCAGCGCAAGGAACTTTGTGCTCCACACTCCCTCCACGATGGGACCATCATCCTTGCTCTGCACTGCAAGGAACATTGCGCTCCCCACTGCCTCCACGATGGCACCATCATCCTTTCTATGCACCACATGGAAATTTGTGCTCCCCACTCCATCCACGATGGGACCATCATCCTTTCTATGCACCGCAAAGAACTTTCTGCTCCCCACACCCTCCACGATGGGACCATCATCCTTGCTATGCAACGCAAGGAAGTTTGTGCTCCTCATTCCCTCCACGATGGGACCATCATCCTTTCTATGAACCGCAAGGAAATTTGTGCTCCCCACTCCCTCCACAATGGGACCATCAACCTTGCTATGCACTGCAAGGAACTGTTTGCTCCCCACTCCCAACACGATGGGACCATAATCCTTGATATGCACCGCAAGGAACATTGTGCTCCCCACCCCATCCACGATGGGACCATCATCCTTGCTATGCAGCGCAAGGAACTTTGTGCTCCACACTCCCTCCACGATGGGACCATCATCCTTGCTCTGCACTGCAAGGAACATTGCGCTCCCCACTGCCTCCACGATGGCACCATCATCCTTTCTATGCACCACATGGAAATTTGTGCTCCCCACTCCATCCACGATGGGACCATCATCCTTTCTATGCACCGCAAAGAACTTTCTGCTCCCCACACCCTCCACGATGGGACCATCATCCTTGCTATGCAACGCAAGGAAGTTTGTGCTCCTCATTCCCTCCACGATGGGACCATCATCCTTTCTATGAACCGCAAGGAAATTTGTGCTCCCCACTCCCTCCACGTTGGGACCATCATCCTTTCTATGCACCTCAAAGAACATTGTGCTCCCTACACCCTCCACGATGGGACCATCATCCTTGATCTGCACTGCAATGAACTTTGTGCTCCCCACTCCCACCACGATGGGACAATCATCCTTGCTATGCACTCCAAGGAACTTTATGCTCCACACTCCCTCCATGATGGGACCATCATCCTTTCTAAGCACCGCAAGGAACTTTGTGCTCCCCACTCCCTCCACGAAGCGACCATCATCCTTCCTGTGCACCGCAAGGAAATTTGTGCTCCCCACACCCTCCACGATGGGACCATCATCCTTTCTATGCACCTCAAAGAACTTTGTGCTCCCCAGTCCCTCCACGATTGAAACATCATTCTTGCTATGCACCACAAGGAACTTTGTTCTCTCCACTCCCTCCACGATGGGACCATCATCCTTTCCATGCACCTCAAAGAACTTTGTCCACCCCACTCCCTCAAAGATGGGACCATCATCCTTTCTATGCACCGCCAGGAACTTTGTGCTCCCTACTCCCTCCACGATGGGACCATCATCCTTGCTATGCAAAGCAAGGATCTTTCTGCTCCACACTCACTCCACGATGGGACCATCAACCTTGCTATGCACTGCAAGGAACTGTTTGCTCCACACTCCCTCCACGATGGGACCATCATCCTTGCTCTGCACTGCAAGGAACATTGCGCTCCCCACTGCCTCCACGATGGCACCATCATCCTTTCTATGCACCACATGGAAATTTGTGCTCCCCACTCCCTCCACGATGGGACCATCATCCTTGCTATGCAAAGCAAGGAACTTTGTGCTCCACACTCACTCCACGATGGGACCATCATCCTTGCTATGCACCGCAAAAACTTTGTGCTCCCCACTCCCTCCACGATGGGACCATCATCCTTGCTACGCACCGCAAAGGAACTATATGCTCCCCACTCCCTCCACGTTGGGACCATCATCCTTTCTATGCACCTGTAAGAAAATTTGTGCTCCCCACTCCCTCCATGATGGGACCATCATCCTTTCTCTGCACTTCAAAGAACTTTGTCCTCCCCACTCCATCCACGATGGGACCATCATCCTTTCTATGTACCGCCAGGAACTTTGTGCTCCCCACTCCCTCCACGATGGAAACATCATTCTTGCATGCACCGGCAAGGAACTTTGTGCTCCCCACTCCCTCCACAATGGGACCATCATTCTTGCTCTGCACCTCAAAGATCTTTGTGCTCCCCACTCCCTCCACGATGGGACCATCATCCTTGCTCTGCACCGCAAGGAATTTTTTGCTCCCCACTCCCTCCACAATGGGACCATCAACCTTGCTATGCACTGCAAGGAACTGTTTTCTCCCCACTTCCACCACGATGGGACCATAATCCTTGCTATGCACCGCAAGGAACATTGTGCTCCCCACACGCTCCACGATGGGACCATGATCCTTGCTATGCACCTCAAGGAACTTTGTGCTCCCCACTCCCTCTACGATGGGACCATGATCCTTGTTATGCACCGCAAGGAACTTTGTGCTCCACACTCCTCCCACGATGGGACCATCATCCTTTCTATGCACCTCAAAGAACTTTGTGCTCCTCACTCCCTCCACGATGGGACCATCATCCTTGCTATGCACCGCAAGGAACTTTGTGATCTCCAATCCTTCCACGATGGGAAAATCATCCTTTTTATGCATCTGTAAGGAAATTTGTGCTCCCCACTCCCTCCACGATGGGACCATCATCCTTTCTAAGCACTTCAAAGAACTTTGTGCACCCCACTCCCTCCACGATTGGACCATCATCCTTGCAATGCACCGCAAAGAACTTTGTGCTCCGCACTTCCTCCACGATGGGACCATCATCCTTGCTATGCACTCCAAGGAACTTTGTGCTCCCCACTCCCTCCACTATGGGACATTCATTCTTTATATGCACCGCAAGGAACTTTATGCTCCACATTCCCTCCATGATGGGACCATCATCCTTTCAAAGCACCGCAAGGAACTTTGTGCTACCCACTCCCTCCACGATGGAACAATCATCGTTGCTATGCACCACAAGGACCTTTGTGCTCCCCTCTCCCTCCAAGTTGGGACCATTATCCTTCGTATGCACCGCAAGGAACTTTGTGCTCCCCACTCCCTCCACGATGGGACATTCATCCTTGCTCTGCACCTAAAAGATCTTTGTCCTCCCCACTCCCTCCACGATGGAACCATCATTCTTGCGTGTACCGCAGGGAACTTTGTGCTACCCACTCCCTCCACGATTGGACAATCATCATTGCTATGCACCACAAGGACCTTTGTGCTCCCCTCTCCCTCCAAGATGGGACAATTATCCTTCGTATGCACCGCAAGGAACTTTGTGCTCCCCTCTCCCTCCACGATGGGACCATCGTCCTTGCTCTGCACCTCAAAGATCTTTGTCCTCCCCACTCCCTCCACGATGGGACCATCATCCTTGCTATGCACCGCAAGGAACTTTGTGCTCCCCACTCCATCCACGATGGGACCATCATCCTTTCTATGCACCACATTGAAATATGTGCGCCCCACTCCATCCACGATGGGACCATCATCCTTTCTATGCACCGCAAAGAACTTTCTGCTCCCCACACCCTCCATGATGGGACCATCATCCTTGCTATGCAACGCAAGGAAGTTTGTGCTCCTCACTCCCTCCTCGATGGGACCATCATCCTTTCTATGCACCGCAAGGAACTTTGTGCTCCCCACTCCATCCACGATGGGACCATCATCCTTTCTATGCACCACATGGAAATATGTGCTCCCCACTCCATCCACGATGGGACCATCATCATTTCTATGCACCGCAAAGAACTTTGTGCTCCCCACTCCCTCCACGATGGGACCATCATCCTTGCTATGCACCGCAAAGGAACTATATGCTCCCCACTCCCTCCACGTTGGGACCATCAACCTTTCTATGCACCTGTAAGAAAATTTGTGCTCCCCACTCCCTCCATGATGGGACCATCATCCTTTCTCTGCACTTCAAAGAACTTTGTCCTCCCCACTCCATCCACGATGGAAACATCATTCTTGCATGCACCGGCAAGGAACTTTGTGCTCCCCACTCCCTCCACGATGGGAGCATCATTCTTGCTCTGCACCTCAAAGATCTTTGTGGTCCCCACTCCCTCCACGATGGGACCATCATCCTTGCTCTGCACCGCAAGTAATTTTTTGCTCCCCACTCCCTCCACAATGGGACCATCAACCTTGCTATGCACTGCAAGGAACTGTTTTCTCCCCACTTCCACCACGATGGGACCATAATCCTTGCTATGCACCGCAAGGAACATTGTGCTCCCCACACGCTCCACGATGGGACCATGATCCTTGCTATGCACCTCAAGGAACTTTGTGCTCCCCACTCCCTCTACGATGGGACCATGATCCTTGTTATGCACCGCAAGGAACTTTGTGCTCCACACTCCTCCCACGATGGGACCATCATCCTTTCTATGCACCTCAAAGAACTTTGTGCTCCTCACTCCCTCCACGATGGGACCATCATCCTTGCTATGCATCGCAAGGAACTTTGTGATCTCCAATCCTTCCACGATGGGAGAATCATCCTTTTTATGCATCTGTAAGGAAATTTGTGCTCCCCACTCCCTCCACGATGGGACCATCATCCTTTCTATGCACTTCAAAGAACTTTGTGCACCCCACTCCCTCCACGATGGGACCATCATCCTTGCAATGCACCGCAAGGAACTTTGTGCTCCGCACTCCCTCCACGATGGGACCATCATCTTTGCTATGCACTCCAAGGAACTTTGTGCTCCCCACTCCCTCCACTATGGGACATTCATTCTTTATATGCACCGCAAGGAACTTTATGCTCCACATTCCCTCCATGATGGGACCATCATCCTTTCAAAGCACTGCAAGGAACTTTGTGCTACCCACTCCCTCCACGATGGAACAATCATCGTTGCTATGCACCACAAGGACCTTTGTGCTCCCCTCTCCCTCCAAGTTGGGACCATTATCCTTCGTATGCACCGCAAGGAACTTTGTGCTCCCCACTCCCTCCACGATGGGACATTCATCCTTGCTCTGCACCTCAAAGATCTTTGTCCTCCCCACTCCCTCCACGATGGGACCATCATCCTTGCTATGCACCGCAAGGAACTTTGTGCTCCCCACTCCATCCACGATGGGACCATCATCCTTTCTATGCACCACTTGGAAATATGTGCTCCCCACTCCATCCACGATGGGACCATCATCCTTTCTATGCACCGCAAAGTACTTTCTGCTCCCCACACCCTCCATGATGGGACCATCATCCTTGCTATGCAACGCAAGGAAGTTTGTGCTCCTCACACCCTCCTCGATGGGACCATCATCCTTTCTATGCACCGCAAGGAACTTTGTGCTCCCCACTCCCTCCACGTTGGGACCATCATCCTTTCTATGCACCTCAAAGAACATTGTGCTCCCCACACCCTCCACGATGGGACCATCATCCTTGCTCTGCACCGCAATGAACTTTGTGCTCCCCTCTCCCTCCACGATGGGACCATCATCCTTTCTATGCACCGCCAGGAACTTTGTGCTCCCCACTCCCTCCACGATGGAACCATCATTCTTGCATGTACCGCAAGGAACTTTGTGCTCCCCACTCCCTCCACGATGGGACCATCATTCTTGCTCTGCACCTCAAAGATCTTTGTGCTCCCCACTCCCTCCACGATGGGACCATCATCCTTGCTCTGCACCGCAAGGAACTTTTTGCTCCCCACTCCCTCCACAATGGGACCATCAACCTTGCTATGCACTGCAAGGAACTGTTTGCTCCCCACTCCCACCACGATGGGACCATAATCCTTGCTATGCACCGCAAGGAACATTGTGCTCCCCACCCCATCCACGATGGGACCATCATCCTTGCTATGCAGCGCAAGGAACTTTGTGCTCCACACTCCCTCCACGATGGGACCATCATCCTTGCTCTGCACTGCAAGGAACATTGCGCTCCCCACTGCCTCCACGATGGCACCATCATCCTTTCTATGCACCACATGGAAATTTGTGTTCCACACTCCATCCACGATGGGACCATCATCCTTTCTATGCACCGCAAAGAACTTTCTGCTCCCCACACCTTCCACGATGGGACCATCATCCTTGCTATGCAACGCAAGGAAGTTTGTGCTCCTCATTCCCTCCACGATGGGACCATCATCCTTTCTATGAACCGCAAGGAAATTTGTGCTCCCCACTCCCTCCACGTTGGAACTATCATCCTTTCTATGCACCTCAAAGAACATTGTGCTCCCTACACCCTCCACGATGGGACCATCATCCTTGATCTGCACCGCAATGAACTTTGTGCTCCCCACTCCCACCACGATGGGACAATCATCCTTGCTATGCACTCCAAGGAACTTTATGCTCCACACTCCCTCCATGATGGGACCATCATCCTTTCTAAGCACCGCAAGGAACTTTGTGCTCCCCACTCCCTCCACGAAGCGACCATCATCCTTCCTGTGCACCGCAAGGAACTTTGTGCTCCCCACACCCTCCACGATGGGACCATCATCCTTTCTATGCACCTCAAAGAACTTTGTGCTCCCCAGTCCCTCCACGATTGAAACATCATTCTTGCTATGCACCACAAGGAACTTTGTTCTCTCCACTCCCTCCACGATGAAACCATCATCCTTGCTATGCACCGCAAAGAACTTTGTGCTCCCCACTCCCTCCACGATGGGACCATCATCCTTTCTATGCACCTGTAAGAAAATTTGTGCTCCCCACTCCCTCCATGATGGGACCATCATCCTTTCTCTGCACTTCAAAGAACTTTGTCCTCCCCACTCCATCCACGATGGGACCATCATCCTTTCTATGCACCGCCAGGAACTTTGTGCTCCCCACTCCCTCCACGATGGAAACATCATTCTTGCATGCACCGGCAAGGAACTTTGTGCTCCCCACTCCCTCCACGATGGGACCATCATTCTTGCTCTGCACCTCAAAGATCTTTGTGCTCCCCACTCCCTCCACGATGGGACCATCATCCTTGCTCTGCACCGCAAGGAATTTTTTGCTCCCCACTCCCTCCACAATGGGACCATCAACCTTGCTATGCATTGCAAGGAACTGTTTTCTCCCCACTTCCACCACGATGGGACCATAATCCTTGCTATGCACCGCAAGGAACATTGTGCTCCCCACACGCTCCACGATGGGACCATCATCCTTTCTAAGCACCGCAAGGAACTTTGTGCTCCCCACTCCCTCCACGAAGCGACCATCATCCTTCCTGTGCACCTCAAGGAACTTTGTGCTCCCCACTCCCTCTACGATGGGACCATGATCCTTGTTATGCACCGCAAGGAACTTTGTGCTCCACACTCCTCCCACGATGGGACTATCATCCTTTCTATGCACCTCAAAGAACTTTGTGCTCCTCACTCCCTCCACGATGGGACCATCATCCTTGCTATGCACCGCAAGGAACTTTGTGATCTCCAATCCTTCCACGATGGGAGAATCATCCTTTTTATGCATCTGTAAGGAAATTTGTGCTCCCCACTCCCTCCACGATGGGACCATCATCCTTTCTATGCACTTCAAAGAACTTTGTGCACCCCACTCCCTCCACGATGGGACCATCATCCTTGCAATGCACCGCAAGGAACTTTGTGCTCCGCACTTCCTCCACGATGGGACCATCATCCTTGCTATGCACTCCAAGGAACTTTGTGCTCCCCACTCCCTCCACTATGGGACATTCATTCTTTATATGCACCGCAAGGAACTTTATGCTCCACATTCCCTCCATGATGGGACCATCAGCCTTTCAAAGCACCGCAAGGAACTTTGTGCTACCCACTCCCTCCACGATGGAACAATCATCGTTGCTATGCACCACAAGGACCTTTGTGCTCCCCTCTCCCTCCAAGTTGGGACCATTATCCTTCGTATGCACCGCAAGGAACTTTGTGCTCCCCACTCCCTCCACGATGGGACATTCATCCTTGCTCTGCACCTAAAAGATCTTTGTCCTCCCCACTCCCTCCACGATGGAACCATCATTCTTGCGTGTACCGCAAGGAACTTTGTGCTACCCACTCCCTCCACGATGGAACAATCATCATTGCTATGCACCACAAGGACCTTTGTGCTCCCCTCTCCCTCCAAGATGGGACAATTATCCTTCGTATGCACCGCAAGGAACTTTGTGCTCCCCTCTCCCTCCACGATGGGACCATCGTCCTTGCTCTGCACCTCAAAGATCTTTGTCCTCCCCACTCCCTCCACGATGGGACCATCATCCTTGCTATGCACCGCAAGGAACTTTGTGCTCCCCACTCCATCCACGATGGGACCAACATCCTTTCTATGCACCACATGGAAATATGTGCGCCCCACTCCATCCACGATGGGACCATCATCCTTTCTATGCACCGCAAAGAACTTTCTGCTCCCCACACCCTCCATGATGGGACCATCATCCTTGCTATGCAACGCAAGGAAGTTTGTGCTCCTCACTCCCTCCTCGATGGGACCATCATCCTTTCTATGCACCGCAAGGAACTTTGTGCTCCGCACTCCATCCACGATGGGACCATCATCCTTTCTATGCACCACATGGAAATATGTGCTCCCCACTCCATCCACGATGGGACCATCATCATTTCTATGCACCGCAAAGAAATTTCTGCTCCCCACACCCTCCAAGATGGGACCATTATCCTTCGTAGTCACCGCAAGGAACTTTGTGCTCCCCACTCCCTCCACGATGGGACCATCATCCTTGCTATGCACCGCAAGGAACTTTGTGCTCCCCACTCCCTCCACGATGCGACCATCATCCTTGCTGTGCACCGCAAGGAACTTTGTGCTCCACACTCCTCCCACGATGGGACCATCATCCTTTCTATGCACCTCAAAGAACTTTGTGCTCCTCACTCCCTCCACGATGGGACCATCATCCTTGCTATGCACCGCAAGGAACTTTGTGATCTCCAATCCTTCCACGATGGGAAAATCATCCTTTTTATGCATCTGTAAGGAAATTTGTGCTCCCCACTCCCTCCACGATGGGACCATCATCCTTTCTAAGCACTTCAAAGAACTTTGTGCACCCCACTCCCTCCACGATGGGACCATCATCCTTGCAATGCACCGCAAAGAACTTTGTGCTCCGCACTTCCTCCACGATGGGACCATCATCCTTGCTATGCACTCCAAGGAACTTTGTGCTCCCCACTCCCTCCACTATGGGACATTCATTCTTTATATGCACCGCAAGGAACTTTATGCTCCACATTCCCTCCATGATGGGACCATCATCCTTTCAAAGCACCGCAAGGAACTTTGTGCTACCCACTCCCTCCACGATGGAACAATCATCGTTGCTATGCACCACAAGGACCTTTGTGCTCCCCTCTCCCTCCAAGTTGGGACCATTATCCTTCGTATGCACCGCAAGGAACTTTGTGCTCCCCACTCCCTCCACGATGGGACATTCATCCTTGCTCTGCACCTAAAAGATCTTTGTCCTCCCCACTCCCTCCACGATGGAACCATCATTCTTGCGTGTACCGCAGGGAACTTTGTGCTACCCACTCCCTCCACGATTGGACAATCATCATTGCTATGCACCACAAGGACCTTTGTGCTCCCCTCTCCCTCCAAGATGGGACAATTATCCTTCGTATGCACCGCAAGGAACTTTGTGCTCCCCTCTCCCTCCACGATGGGACCATCGTCCTTGCTCTGCACCTCAAAGATCTTTGTCCTCCCCACTCCCTCCACGATGGGACCATCATCCTTGCTATGCACCGCAAGGAACTTTGTGCTCCCCACTCCATCCACGATGGGACCATCATCCTTTCTATGCACCACATTGAAATATGTGCGCCCCACTCCATCCACGATGGGACCATCATCCTTTCTATGCACCGCAAAGAACTTTCTGCTCCCCACACCCTCCATGATGGGACCATCATCCTTGCTATGCAACGCAAGGAAGTTTGTGCTCCTCACTCCCTCCTCGATGGGACCATCATCCTTTCTATGCACCGCAAGGAACTTTGTGCTCCCCACTCCATCCACGATGGGACCATCATCCTTTCTATGCACCACATGGAAATATGTGCTCCCCACTCCATCCACGATGGGACCATCATCATTTCTATGCACCGCAAAGAACTTTGTGCTCCCCACTCCCTCCACGATGGGACCATCATCCTTGCTATGCACCGCAAAGGAACTATATGCTCCCCACTCCCTCCACGTTGGGACCATCAACCTTTCTATGCACCTGTAAGAAAATTTGTGCTCCCCACTCCCTCCATGATGGGACCATCATCCTTTCTCTGCACTTCAAAGAACTTTGTCCTCCCCACTCCATCCACGATGGGACCATCATCCTTTCTATGCACCGCCAGGAACTTTGTGCTCCCCACTCCCTCCACGATGGAAACATCATTCTTGCATGCACCGGCAAGGAACTTTGTGCTCCCCACTCCCTCCACGATGGGAGCATCATTCTTGCTCTGCACCTCAAAGATCTTTGTGGTCCCCACTCCCTCCACGATGGGACCATCATCCTTGCTCTGCACCGCAAGTAATTTTTTGCTCCCCACTCCCTCCACAATGGGACCATCAACCTTGCTATGCACTGCAAGGAACTGTTTTCTCCCCACTTCCACCACGATGGGACCATAATCCTTGCTATGCACCGCAAGGAACATTGTGCTCCCCACACGCTCCACGATGGGACCATGATCCTTGCTATGCACCTCAAGGAACTTTGTGCTCCCCACTCCCTCTACGATGGGACCATGATCCTTGTTATGCACCGCAAGGAACTTTGTGCTCCACACTCCTCCCACGATGGGACCATCATCCTTTCTATGCACCTCAAAGAACTTTGTGCTCCTCACTCCCTCCACGATGGGACCATCATCCTTGCTATGCATCGCAAGGAACTTTGTGATCTCCAATCCTTCCACGATGGGAGAATCATCCTTTTTATGCATCTGTAAGGAAATTTGTGCTCCCCACTCCCTCCACGATGGGACCATCATCCTTTCTATGCACTTCAAAGAACTTTGTGCACCCCACTCCCTCCACGATGGGACCATCATCCTTGCAATGCACCGCAAGGAACTTTGTGCTCCGCACTCCCTCCACGATGGGACCATCATCTTTGCTATGCACTCCAAGGAACTTTGTGCTCCCCACTCCCTCCACTATGGGACATTCATTCTTTATATGCACCGCAAGGAACTTTATGCTCCACATTCCCTCCATGATGGGACCATCATCCTTTCAAAGCACTGCAAGGAACTTTGTGCTACCCACTCCCTCCACGATGGAACAATCATCGTTGCTATGCACCACAAGGACCTTTGTGCTCCCCTCTCCCTCCAAGTTGGGACCATTATCCTTCGTATGCACCGCAAGGAACTTTGTGCTCCCCACTCCCTCCACGATGGGACATTCATCCTTGCTCTGCACCTCAAAGATCTTTGTCCTCCCCACTCCCTCCACGATGGGACCATCATCCTTGCTATGCACCGCAAGGAACTTTGTGCTCCCCACTCCATCCACGATGGGACCATCATCCTTTCTATGCACCACTTGGAAATATGTGCTCCCCACTCCATCCACGATGGGACCATCATCCTTTCTATGCACCGCAAAGTACTTTCTGCTCCCCACACCCTCCATGATGGGACCATCATCCTTGCTATGCAACGCAAGGAAGTTTGTGCTCCTCACACCCTCCTCGATGGGACCATCATCCTTTCTATGCACCGCAAGGAACTTTGTGCTCCCCACTCCCTCCACGTTGGGACCATCATCCTTTCTATGCACCTCAAAGAACATTGTGCTCCCCACACCCTCCACGATGGGACCATCATCCTTGCTCTGCACCGCAATGAACTTTGTGCTCCCCTCTCCCTCCACGATGGGACCATCATCCTTTCTATGCACCGCCAGGAACTTTGTGCTCCCCACTCCCTCCACGATGGAACCATCATTCTTGCATGTACCGCAAGGAACTTTGTGCTCCCCACTCCCTCCACGATGGGACCATCATTCTTGCTCTGCACCTCAAAGATCTTTGTGCTCCCCACTCCCTCCACGATGGGACCATCATCCTTGCTCTGCACCGCAAGGAACTTTTTGCTCCCCACTCCCTCCACAATGGGACCATCAACCTTGCTATGCACTGCAAGGAACTGTTTGCTCCCCACTCCCACCACGATGGGACCATAATCCTTGCTATGCACCGCAAGGAACATTGTGCTCCCCACCCCATCCACGATGGGACCATCATCCTTGCTATGCAGCGCAAGGAACTTTGTGCTCCACACTCCCTCCACGATGGGACCATCATCCTTGCTCTGCACTGCAAGGAACATTGCGCTCCCCACTGCCTCCACGATGGCACCATCATCCTTTCTATGCACCACATGGAAATTTGTGTTCCACACTCCATCCACGATGGGACCATCATCCTTTCTATGCACCGCAAAGAACTTTCTGCTCCCCACACCTTCCACGATGGGACCATCATCCTTGCTATGCAACGCAAGGAAGTTTGTGCTCCTCATTCCCTCCACGATGGGACCATCATCCTTTCTATGAACCGCAAGGAAATTTGTGCTCCCCACTCCCTCCACGTTGGAACTATCATCCTTTCTATGCACCTCAAAGAACATTGTGCTCCCTACACCCTCCACGATGGGACCATCATCCTTGATCTGCACCGCAATGAACTTTGTGCTCCCCACTCCCACCACGATGGGACAATCATCCTTGCTATGCACTCCAAGGAACTTTATGCTCCACACTCCCTCCATGATGGGACCATCATCCTTTCTAAGCACCGCAAGGAACTTTGTGCTCCCCACTCCCTCCACGAAGCGACCATCATCCTTCCTGTGCACCGCAAGGAACTTTGTGCTCCCCACACCCTCCACGATGGGACCATCATCCTTTCTATGCACCTCAAAGAACTTTGTGCTCCCCAGTCCCTCCACGATTGAAACATCATTCTTGCTATGCACCACAAGGAACTTTGTTCTCTCCACTCCCTCCACGATGAAACCATCATCCTTGCTATGCACCGCAAAGAACTTTGTGCTCCCCACTCCCTCCACGATGGGACCATCATCCTTTCTATGCACCTGTAAGAAAATTTGTGCTCCCCACTCCCTCCATGATGGGACCATCATCCTTTCTCTGCACTTCAAAGAACTTTGTCCTCCCCACTCCATCCACGATGGGACCATCATCCTTTCTATGCACCGCCAGGAACTTTGTGCTCCCCACTCCCTCCACGATGGAAACATCATTCTTGCATGCACCGGCAAGGAACTTTGTGCTCCCCACTCCCTCCACGATGGGACCATCATTCTTGCTCTGCACCTCAAAGATCTTTGTGCTCCCCACTCCCTCCACGATGGGACCATCATCCTTGCTCTGCACCGCAAGGAATTTTTTGCTCCCCACTCCCTCCACAATGGGACCATCAACCTTGCTATGCATTGCAAGGAACTGTTTTCTCCCCACTTCCACCACGATGGGACCATAATCCTTGCTATGCACCGCAAGGAACATTGTGCTCCCCACACGCTCCACGATGGGACCATCATCCTTTCTAAGCACCGCAAGGAACTTTGTGCTCCCCACTCCCTCCACGAAGCGACCATCATCCTTCCTGTGCACCTCAAGGAACTTTGTGCTCCCCACTCCCTCTACGATGGGACCATGATCCTTGTTATGCACCGCAAGGAACTTTGTGCTCCACACTCCTCCCACGATGGGACTATCATCCTTTCTATGCACCTCAAAGAACTTTGTGCTCCCCACTCCCTCCACTATGGGACATTCATTCTTTATATGCACCGCAAGGAACTTTATGCTCCACATTCCCTCCATGATGGGACCATCATCCTTTCAAAGCACTGCAAGGAACTTTGTGCTACCCACTCCCTCCACGATGGAACAATCATCGTTGCTATGCACCACAAGGACCTTTGTGCTCCCCTCTCCCTCCAAGTTGGGACCATTATCCTTCGTATGCACCGCAAGGAACTTTGTGCTCCCCACTCCCTCCACGATGGGACATTCATCCTTGCTCTGCACCTCAAAGATCTTTGTCCTCCCCACTCCCTCCACGATGGGACCATCATCCTTGCTATGCACCGCAAGGAACTTTGTGCTCCCCACTCCATCCACGATGGGACCATCATCCTTTCTATGCACCACTTGGAAATATGTGCTCCCCACTCCATCCACGATGGGACCATCATCCTTTCTATGCACCGCAAAGTACTTTCTGCTCCCCACACCCTCCATGATGGGACCATCATCCTTGCTATGCAACGCAAGGAAGTTTGTGCTCCTCACACCCTCCTCGATGGGACCATCATCCTTTCTATGCACCGCAAGGAACTTTGTGCTCCCCACTCCCTCCACGTTGGGACCATCATCCTTTCTATGCACCTCAAAGAACATTGTGCTCCCCACACCCTCCACGATGGGACCATCATCCTTGCTCTGCACCGCAATGAACTTTGTGCTCCCCTCTCCCTCCACGATGGGACCATCATCCTTTCTATGCACCGCCAGGAACTTTGTGCTCCCCACTCCCTCCACGATGGAACCATCATTCTTGCATGTACCACAAGGAACTTTGTGCTCCCCACTCCCTCCACGATGGGACCATCATTCTTGCTCTGCACCTCAAAGATCTTTGTGCTCCCCACTCCCTCCACGATGGGACCATCATCCTTGCTCTGCACCGCAAGGAACTTTTTGCTCCCCACTCCCTCCACAATGGGACCATCAACCTTGCTATGCACTGCAAGGAACTGTTTGCTCCCCACTCCCACCACGATGGGACCATAATCCTTGCTATGCACCGCAAGGAACATTGTGCTCCCCACCCCATCCACGATGGGACCATCATCCTTGCTATGCAGCGCAAGGAACTTTGTGCTCCACACTCCCTCCACGATGGGACCATCATCCTTGCTCTGCACTGCAAGGAACATTGCGCTCCCCACTGCCTCCACGATGGCACCATCATCCTTTCTATGCACCACATGGAAATTTGTGTTCCACACTCCATCCACGATGGGACCATCATCCTTTCTATGCACCGCAAAGAACTTTCTGCTCCCCACACCTTCCACGATGGGACCATCATCCTTGCTATGCAACGCAAGGAAGTTTGTGCTCCTCATTCCCTCCACGATGGGACCATCATCCTTTCTATGAACCGCAAGGAAATTTGTGCTCCCCACTCCCTCCACGTTGGAACTATCATCCTTTCTATGCACCTCAAAGAACATTGTGCTCCCTACACCCTCCACGATGGGACCATCATCCTTGATCTGCACCGCAATGAACTTTGTGCTCCCCACTCCCACCACGATGGGACAATCATCCTTGCTATGCACTCCAAGGAACTTTATGCTCCACACTCCCTCCATGATGGGACCATCATCCTTTCTAAGCACCGCAAGGAACTTTGTGCTCCCCACTCCCTCCACGAAGCGACCATCATCCTTCCTGTGCACCGCAAGGAACTTTGTGCTCCCCACACCCTCCACGATGGGACCATCATCCTTTCTATGCACCTCAAAGAACTTTGTGCTCCCCAGTCCCTCCACGATTGAAACATCATTCTTGCTATGCACCACAAGGAACTTTGTTCTCTCCACTCCCTCCACGATGAAACCATCATCCTTGCTATGCACCGCAAAGAACTTTGTGCTCCCCACTCCCTCCACGATGGGACCATCATCCTTTCTATGCACCTGTAAGAAAATTTGTGCTCCCCACTCCCTCCATGATGGGACCATCATCCTTTCTCTGCACTTCAAAGAACTTTGTCCTCCCCACTCCATCCACGATGGGACCATCATCCTTTCTATGCACCGCCAGGAACTTTGTGCTCCCCACTCCCTCCACGATGGAAACATCATTCTTGCATGCACCAGCAAGGAACTTTGTGCTCCCCACTCCCTCCACGATGGGACCATCATTCTTGCTCTGCACCTCAAAGATCTTTGTGCTCCCCACTCCCTCCACGATGGGACCATCATCCTTGCTCTGCACCGCAAGGAATTTTTTGCTCCCCACTCCCTCCACAATGGGACCATCAACCTTGCTATGCATTGCAAGGAACTGTTTTCTCCCCACTTCCACCACGATGGGACCATAATCCTTGCTATGCACCGCAAGGAACATTGTGCTCCCCACACGCTCCACGATGGGACCATCATCCTTTCTAAGCACCGCAAGGAACTTTGTGCTCCCCACTCCCTCCACGAAGCGACCATCATCCTTCCTGTGCACCTCAAGGAACTTTGTGCTCCCCACTCCCTCTACGATGGGACCATGATCCTTGTTATGCACCGCAAGGAACTTTGTGCTCCACACTCCTCCCACGATGGGACTATCATCCTTTCTATGCACCTCAAAGAACTTTGTGCTCCTCACTCCCTCCACGATGGGACCATCATCCTTGCTATGCACCGCAAGGAACTTTGTGATCTCCAATCCTTCCACGATGGGAGAATCATCCTTTTTATGCATCTGTAAGGAAATTTGTGCTCCCCACTCCCTCCACGATGGGACCATCATCCTTTCTATGCACTTCAAAGAACTTTGTGCACCCCACTCCCTCCACGATGGGACCATCATCCTTGCAATGCACCGCAAGGAACTTTGTGCTCCGCACTTCCTCCACGATGGGACCATCATCCTTGCTATGCACTCCAAGGAACTTTGTGCTCCCCACTCCCTCCACTCTGGGACATTCATTCTTTATATGCACCGCAAGGAACTTTATGCTCCACATTCCCTCCATGATGGGACCATCAGCCTTTCAAAGCACCGCAAGGAACTTTGTGCTACCCACTCCCTCCACGATGGAACAATCATCGTTGCTATGCACCACAAGGACCTTTGTGCTCCCCTCTCCCTCCAAGTTGGGACCATTATCCTTCGTATGCACCGCAAGGAACTTTGTGCTCCCCACTCCCTCCACGATGGGACATTCATCCTTGCTCTGCACCTAAAAGATCTTTGTCCTCCCCACTCCCTCCACGATGGAACCATCATTCTTGCGTGTACCGCAAGGAACTTTGTGCTACCCACTCCCTCCACGATGGAACAATCATCATTGCTATGCACCACAAGGACCTTTGTGCTCCCCTCTCCCTCCAAGATGGGACAATTATCCTTCGTATGCACCGCAAGGAACTTTGTGCTCCCCTCTCCCTCCACGATGGGACCATCGTCCTTGCTCTGCACCTCAAAGATCTTTGTCCTCCCCACTCCCTCCACGATGGGACCATCATCCTTGCTATGCACCGCAAGGAACTTTGTGCTCCCCACTCCATCCACGATGGGACCAACATCCTTTCTATGCACCACATGGAAATATGTGCGCCCCACTCCATCCACGATGGGACCATCATCCTTTCTATGCACCGCAAAGAACTTTCTGCTCCCCACACCCTCCATGATGGGACCATCATCCTTGCTATGCAACGCAAGGAAGTTTGTGCTCCTCACTCCCTCCTCGATGGGACCATCATCCTTTCTATGCACCGCAAGGAACTTTGTGCTCCGCACTCCATCCACGATGGGACCATCATCCTTTCTATGCACCACATGGAAATATGTGCTCCCCACTCCATCCACGATGGGACCATCATCATTTCTATGCACCGCAAAGAAATTTCTGCTCCCCACACCCTCCAAGATGGGACCATTATCCTTCGTAGTCACCGCAAGGAACTTTGTGCTCCCCACTCCCTCCACGATGGGACCATCATCCTTGCTATGCACCGCAAGGAACTTTGTGCTCCCCACTCCCTCCACGATGCGACCATCATCCTTGCTGTGCACCGCAAGGAACTTTGTGCTCCCCACACCCTCCACGATGGGACCATCATCCTTTCTATGCACCTCAAAGAACTTTGTCCACCCCACTCCCTCAAAGATGGGACCATCATCCTTTCTATGCACCGCCAGGAACTTTGTGCTCCCTACTCCCTCCACGATGGGACCATCATCCTTGCTATGCAAAGCAAGGAACTTTGTGCTCAACACTCACTCCACGATGGGACCATCATCCTTGCTATGCACCGCAAAGAACTTTGTGCTCCCCACTCCCTCCACGATGGGACCATCATCCTTGCTATGCACCGCGAAGGAACTATATGCTCCCCAGTCCCTCCACGTTGGGACCATCATCCTTTCTATGCACCTGTAAGAAAATTTGTGCTCCCCACTCCCTCCATGATGGGACCATCACCCTTTCTCTGCACTTCAAAGAACTTTGTCCTCCCCACTCCATCCACGATGGGACCATCATCCTTTCTATGCACCGCCAGGAACTTTGTGCTCCCCACTCCCTCCACGATGGAAACATCATTCTTGCATGCACCGGCAAGGAACTTTGTGCTCCCCACTCCCTCCACGATGGGACCATCATTCTTGCTCTGCACCTCAAAGATCTTTGTGCTCCCCACTCCCTCCACGATGGGACCATCATCCTTGCTCTGCACCGCAAGGAATTTTTTGCTCCCCTCTCCCTCCACAATGGGACCATCAACCTTGCTATGCACTGCAAGGAACTGTTTCCTCCCCACTTCCACCACGATGGGACCATAATCCTTGCTATGCACCGCAAGGAACATTGTGCTCCCCACACGCTCCACGATGGGACCATGATCCTTGCTATGCAATTCAAGGAACTTTGTGCTCCCCACTCCCTCTACGATGGGACCATGATCCTTGTTATGCACCGCAAGGAACTTTGTGCTCCACACTCCTCCCAGGATGGGACCATCATCCTTTCTATGCACCTCAAAGAACTTTGTGCTCCTCACTCCCTCCACGATGTGACCATCATCCTTGCTATGCACCGCAAGGAACTTTGTGATCTCCAATCCTTCCACGATGGGAGAATCATCCTTTTAATGCATCTGTAAGGAAATTTGTGCTCCCCACTCCCTCCACGATGGGACCATCATCCTTTCTATGCACTTCAAAGGACTTTGTGCACCCCACTCCCTCCACGATGGGACCATCATCCTTGCAATGCACCGCAAGGAACTTTGTGCTCCGCACTCCCTCCACGATGGGACCATCATCCTTGCTACGCACTCCAAGGAACTTTGTGCTCCCCACTCCCTCCACTATGGGACATTCATTCTTTATATGCACTGCAAGGAACTTTATGCTCCACATTCCCTCCATGATGGGACCATCATCCTTTCAAAGCACCGCAAGGAACTTTGTGCTACCCACTCCCTCCACGATGGAACAATCATCGTTGCTATGCACCACAAGGACCTTTGTGCTCCCCTCTCCCTCCAAGTTGGGACCATTATCCTTCGTATGCACCGCAAGGAACTTTGTGCTCCCCACTCCCTCCACGATGGGACATTCATCCTTGCTCTGCACCTCAAAGATCTTTGTCCTCCCCACTCCCTCCACGATGGGACCATCATCCTTGCTATGCACCGCAAGGAACTTTGTGCTCCCCACTCCATCCACGATGGGACCATCATCCTTTCTATGCACCACAGGGAAATATGTGCTCCCCACTCCATCCACGATGGGACCATCATCCTTTCTATGCACCGCAAAGAACTTTCTGCTCCCCACACCTTCCATGATGGGACCATCATCCTTGCTATGCAACGCAAGGAAGTTTGTGCTCCTCACACCCTCCTCGATGGGACCATCATCCTTTCTATGCACCGCAAGGAACTTTGTGCTCCCCACTCCCTCCACGTTGGGACCATCATCCTTTCTATGCACCGCAAAGAACATTGTGCTCCCCACACCCTCCAAGATGGGACCATCATCCTTGCTCTGCACCGCAATGAACTTTGTGCTCCCCTCTCCCTCCACGATGGGACCATCATCCTTTCTATGCACCGCCAGGAACTTTGTGCTCCCCACTCCCTCCACGATGGAACCATCATTCTTGCATGTACCGCAAGGAACTTTGTGCTCCCCACTCCCTCCACGATGGGACCATCATTCTTGCTCTGCACCTCAAAGATCTTTGTGCTCCCCACTCCCTCCACGATGGGACCATCATCCTTGCTCTGCACCGCAAGGAACTTTTTGCTCCCCACTCCCTCCACAATGGGACCATCAACCTTGCTATGCACTGCAAGGAACTGTTTGCTCCCCACTCCCACCACGATGGGACCATAATCCTTGCTATGCACCGCAAGGAACATTGTGCTTCCCACCCCATCCACGATGGGACCATCATCCTTTCTATGCACCGCCAGGAACTTTGTGCTCCGCACTCCCTCCACGATGGGACCATCATCTTTGCTATGCACTCCAAGGAACTTTGTGCTCCCCACTCCCTCCACTATGGGACATTCATTCTTTATATGCACCGCAAGGAACTTTATGCTCCACATTCCCTCCATGATGGGACCATCATCCTTTCAAAGCACCGCAAGGAACTTTGTGCTACCCACTCCCTCCACGATGGAACAATCATCGTTGCTATGCACCACAAGGACCTTTGTGCTCCCCTCTCCCTCCAAGTTGGGACCATTATCCTTCGTATGCACCACAAGGAACTTTGTGCTCCCCACTCCCTCCACGATGGGACATTCATCCTTGATCTGCACCTCAAAGATCTTTGTCCTCCCCACTCCCTCCACGATGGGACCATCATCCTTGCTATGCACCGCAAGGAACTTTGTGCTCCCCACTCCATCCACGATGGGACCATCATCCTTTCTATGCACCACATGGAAATATGTGCTCCCCACTCCATCCACGATGGGACCATCATCCTTTCTATGCACCGCAAAGTACTTTCTGCTCCCCACACCCTCCATGATGGGACCATCATCCTTGCTATGCAACGCAAGGAAGTTTGTGCTCCTCACACCCTCCTCGATGGGACCATCATCCTTTCTATGCACCGCAGGGAACTTTGTGCTCCCCACTCCCTCCACGTTGGGACCATCATCCTTTCTATGCACCTCAAAGAACATTGTGCTCCCCACACACTCCACGATGGGACCATCATCCTTGCTCTGCACCGCAATGAACTTTGTGCTCCCCTCTCCCTCCACGATTGGACCATCATCCTTTCTATGCACCGCCAGGAACTTTGTGCTCCCCACTCCCTCCACGATGGAACCATCATTCTTGCATGTACCGCAAGGAACTTTGTGCTCCCCATTCCCTCCACGACGGGACCATCATTCTTGCTCTGCACCTCAAAGATCTTTGTGCTCCCCACTCCCTCCACGATGGGACCATCATCCTTGCTCTGCACCGCAAGGAACTTTTTGCTCCCCACTCCCTCCACAATGGGACCATCAACCTTGCTATGCACTGCAAGGAACTGTTTGCTCCCCACTCCCACCACGATGGGACCATAATCCTTGCTATGCACCGCAAGGAACATTATGCTCCCCACCCCATCCACGATGGGACCATCATCCTTGCTATGCAGCGCAAATAAATTTGTGCTCCACACTCCCTCCACGATGGGACCATCATCCTTGCTCTGCACTCCAAGGAACATTGCGCTCCCCACTGCCTCCACGATGGCACCATCATCCTTTCTATGCACCACATGGAAATTTGTGCTCCCCACTCCATCCACGATGGGACCATCATCCTTTCTATGCACCTCAAAGAACATTGTGCTCCCTACACCCTCCACGATTGGACCATCATCCTTGCTCTGCACAGCAATGAACTTTGTGCTCCCCACTCCCACCACGATGGGACAATCATCCTTGCTATGCACTCCAAGGAACTTTATGCTCCACACTCCCTCCATGATGGGACCATCATCTTTGCTCTGCACCGTAAGGTATTTTTTGCTCCCCACTCCCTCCACAATGGGACCATCAACCTTGCTATGCACTGCAAGGAACTGTTTGCTCCCCACTCCCACCACGATGGGACCATAATCCTTGCTATGCACCGCAAGGAAAATTGTGCTCCCCACACCCTCCACGATGGGACCATCATCCTTGCTATGCAGCGCAAGGAACTTTGTGCTCCACACTCCCTCAACGATGGGACCATCATCCTTGCTCTGCACCGCAAGGAACTTTGTGCTCCCAACTCCCTACATGATGGGACAATCATCCTTGCTATGCACTGCAAGGAACTTTGTGCTCCACACTCCGTCCCAGATGGCACTATCATCCTTTCTATGCACCGCAAGGAATTTTGTGCTCCCCACTCCCTCCACGATGAGAACATCATCCTTTCTATGCACCGCTAAGATCTTGTGCTCCCCAATCCCTCCATGATGGGATCATCATGCTTTCTATGCACCTCAAAGAACTTTATGCTCCACACTCCCTCCAAGATGGGACCATCATCCTTGGTATGCACCGCAAGGAACTTTGTGCTCCCACTCCCTCCACAATGGGACCATCGTCCTTGCTATGCACTGCAAGGAACTTTGTGCTCCGCACTCCCTCCACGATGCGACCAACATCCTTGCTCTGCACTGCAAGGAACTTTGTGCTCCCCACTGCCTCCACGATGTGACCACAATCCTTGCTATGCACTGCAAGGGACTTTGTGCTCCCCTCTCCCTCCACGATGGGACCATCATCCTTTCTATGCACCGCCAGGAACTTTGTGCTCCCCACTCCCTCCACGATGGAACCATCATTCTTGCATGTACCGCAAGGAACTTTGTGCTCCCCACTCCCTCCACGATGGGACCATCATTCTTGCTCTGCACCTCAAAGATCTTTGTGCTCCCCACTCCCTCCACGATGGGACCATCATCCTTGCTCTGCACCGCAAGGAACTTTTTCTCCCCACTCCCTCCACAATGGGACCATCAACCTTGCTATGCACTGCAAGGAACTGTTTGCTCCCCACTCCCACCACGATGGGACCATAATCCTTGCTATGCACCGCAAGGAACATTGTGCTTCCCACCCCATCCACGATGGGACCATCATCCTTTCTATGCACCGCCAGGAACTTTGTGCTCCGCACTCCCTCCACGATGGGACCATCATCTTTGCTATGCACTCCAAGGAACTTTGTGCTCCCCACTCCCTCCACTATGGGACATTCATTCTTTATATGCACCGCAAGGAACTTTATGCTCCACATTCCCTCCATGATGGGACCATCATCCTTTCAAAGCACCGCAAGGAACTTTGTGCTACCCACTCCCTCCACGATGGAACAATCATCGTTGCTATGCACCACAAGGACCTTTGTGCTCCCCTCTCCCTCCAAGTTGGGACCATTATCCTTCGTATGCACCACAAGGAACTTTGTGCTCCCCACTCCCTCCACGATGGGACATTCATCCTTGATCTGCACCTCAAAGATCTTTGTCCTCCCCACTCCCTCCACGATGGGACCATCATCCTTGCTATGCACCGCAAGGAACTTTGTGCTCCCCACTCCATCCACGATGGGACCATCATCCTTTCTATGCACCACATGGAAATATGTGCTCCCCACTCCATCCACGATGGGACCATCATCCTTTCTATGCACCGCAAAGTACTTTCTGCTCCCCACACCCTCCATGATGGGACCATCATCCTTGCTATGCAACGCAAGGAAGTTTGTGCTCCTCACACCCTCCTCGATGGGACCATCATCCTTTCTATGCACCGCAGGGAACTTTGTGCTCCCCACTCCCTCCACGTTGGGACCATCATCCTTTCTATGCACCTCAAAGAACATTGTGCTCCCCACACACTCCACGATGGGACCATCATCCTTGCTCTGCACCGCAATGAACTTTGTGCTCCCCTCTCCCTCCACGATTGGACCATCATCCTTTCTATGCACCGCCAGGAACTTTGTGCTCCCCACTCCCTCCACGATGGAACCATCATTCTTGCATGTACCGCAAGGAACTTTGTGCTCCCCATTCCCTCCACGACGGGACCATCATTCTTGCTCTGCACCTCAAAGATCTTTGTGCTCCCCACTCCCTCCACGATGGGACCATCATCCTTGCTCTGCACCGCAAGGAACTTTTTGCTCCCCACTCCCTCCACAATGGGACCATCAACCTTGCTATGCACTGCAAGGAACTGTTTGCTCCCCACTCCCACCACGATGGGACCATAATCCTTGCTATGCACCGCAAGGAACATTATGCTCCCCACCCCATCCACGATGGGACCATCATCCTTGCTATGCAGCGCAAATAAATTTGTGCTCCACACTCCCTCCACGATGGGACCATCATCCTTGCTCTGCACTCCAAGGAACATTGCGCTCCCCACTGCCTCCACGATGGCACCATCATCCTTTCTATGCACCACATGGAAATTTGTGCTCCCCACTCCATCCACGATGGGACCATCATCCTTTCTATGCACCGCAAAGTACTTTCTGCTCCCCACACCCTCCACGATGGGACAATCATCCTTGCTATGCAACGCAAGGAAGTTTGTGCTCCTCATTCCCTCCACGATGGGACCATCATCCTTTCTATGAACCGCAAGGAAATTTGTGCTCCCCACTCCCTCCACGTTGGGACCATCATCCTTTCTATGCACCTCAAAGAACATTGTGCTCCCTACACCCTCCACGATTGGACCATCATCCTTGCTCTGCACAGCAATGAACTTTGTGCTCCCCACTCCCACCACGATGGGACAATCATCCTTGCTATGCACTCCAAGGAACTTTATGCTCCACACTCCCTCCATGATGGGACCATCATCTTTGCTCTGCACCGTAAGGTATTTTTTGCTCCCCACTCCCTCCACAATGGGACCATCAACCTTGCTATGCACTGCAAGGAACTGTTTGCTCCCCACTCCCACCACGATGGGACCATAATCCTTGCTATGCACCGCAAGGAAAATTGTGCTCCCCACACCCTCCACGATGGGACCATCATCCTTGCTATGCAGCGCAAGGAACTTTGTGCTCCACACTCCCTCAACGATGGGACCATCATCCTTGCTCTGCACCGCAAGGAACTTTGTGCTCCCAACTCCCTACATGATGGGACAATCATCCTTGCTATGCACTGCAAGGAACTTTGTGCTCCACACTCCGTCCCAGATGGCACTATCATCCTTTCTATGCACCGCAAGGAATTTTGTGCTCCCCACTCCCTCCACGATGAGAACATCATCCTTTCTATGCACCGCTAAGATCTTGTGCTCCCCAATCCCTCCATGATGGGATCATCATGCTTTCTATGCACCTCAAAGAACTTTATGCTCCACACTCCCTCCAAGATGGGACCATCATCCTTGGTATGCACCGCAAGGAACTTTGTGCTCCCACTCCCTCCACAATGGGACCATCGTCCTTGCTATGCACTGCAAGGAACTTTGTGCTCCGCACTCCCTCCACGATGCGACCAACATCCTTGCTCTGCACTGCAAGGAACTTTGTGCTCCCCACTGCCTCCACGATGTGACCACAATCCTTGCTATGCACTGCAAGGGACTTTGTGCTCCCCTCTCCCTCCACGATGGGACCATCATCCTTTCCATGCACCGCCAGGAACTTTGTGCTCCCCACTCCCTCCACGATGGAACCATCATTCTTGCATGTACCGCAAGGAACTTTGTGCTCCCCACTCCCTCCACGATGGGACCATCATTCTTGCTCTGCACCTCAAAGATCTTTGTGCTCCCCACTCCCTCCACGATGGGACCATCATCCTTGCTCTGCACCGCAAGGAACTTTTTCTCCCCACTCCCTCCACAATGGGACCATCAACCTTGCTATGCACTGCAAGGAACTGTTTGCTCCCCACTCCCACCACGATGGGACCATAATCCTTGCTATGCACCGCAAGGAACATTGTGCTTCCCACCCCATCCACGATGGGACCATCATCCTTTCTATGCACCGCCAGGAACTTTGTGCTCCGCACTCCCTCCACGATGGGACCATCATCTTTGCTATGCACTCCAAGGAACTTTGTGCTCCCCACTCCCTCCACTATGGGACATTCATTCTTTATATGCACCGCAAGGAACTTTATGCTCCACATTCCCTCCATGATGGGACCATCATCCTTTCAAAGCACCGCAAGGAACTTTGTGCTACCCACTCCCTCCACGATGGAACAATCATCGTTGCTATGCACCACAAGGACCTTTGTGCTCCCCTCTCCCTCCAAGTTGGGACCATTATCCTTCGTATGCACCACAAGGAACTTTGTGCTCCCCACTCCCTCCACGATGGGACATTCATCCTTGATCTGCACCTCAAAGATCTTTGTCCTCCCCACTCCCTCCACGATGGGACCATCATCCTTGCTATGCACCGCAAGGAACTTTGTGCTCCCCACTCCATCCACGATGGGACCATCATCCTTTCTATGCACCACATGGAAATATGTGCTCCCCACTCCATCCACGATGGGACCATCATCCTTTCTATGCACCGCAAAGTACTTTCTGCTCCCCACACCCTCCATGATGGGACCATCATCCTTGCTATGCAACGCAAGGAAGTTTGTGCTCCTCACACCCTCCTCGATGGGACCATCATCCTTTCTATGCACCGCAAGGAACTTTGTGCTCCCCACTCCCTCCACGTTGGGACCATCATCCTTTCTATGCACCTCAAAGAACATTGTGCTCCCCACACACTCCACGATGGGACCATCATCCTTGCTCTGCACCGCAATGAACTTTGTGCTCCCCTCTCCCTCCACGATGGGACCATCATCCTTTCTATGCACCGCCAGGAACTTTGTGCTCCCCACTCCCTCCACGATGGAACCATCATTCTTGCATGTACCGCAAGGAACTTTGTGCTCCCCATTCCCTCCACGACGGGACCATCATTCTTGCTCTGCACCTCAAAGATCTTTGTGCTCCCCACTCCCTCCACGATGGGACCATCATCCTTGCTCTGCACCGCAAGGAACTTTTTGCTCCCCACTCCCTCCACAATGGGACCATCAACCTTGCTATGCACTGCAAGGAACTGTTTGCTCCCCACTCCCACCACGATGGGACCATAATCCTTGCTATGCACCGCAAGGAACATTATGCTCCCCACCACATCCACGATGGGACCATCATCCTTGCTATGCAGCGCAAATAAATTTGTGCTCCACACTCCCTCCACGATGGGACCATCATCCTTGCTCTGCACTCCAAGGAACATTGCGCTCCCCACTGCCTCCACGATGGCACCATCATCCTTTCTATGCACCACATGGAAATTTGTGCTCCCCACTCCATCCACGATGGGACCATCATCCTTTCTATGCACCGCAAAGTACTTTCTGCTCCCCACACCCTCCACGATGGGACAATCATCCTTGCTATGCAACGCAAGGAAGTTTGTGCTCCTCATTCCCTCCACGATGGGACCATCATCCTTTCTATGAACCGCAAGGAAATTTGTGCTCCCCACTCCCTCCACGTTGGGACCATCATCCTTTCTATGCACCTCAAAGAACATTGTGCTCCCTACACCCTCCACGATTGGACCATCATCCTTGCTCTGCACCGCAATGAACTTTGTGCTCCCCACTCCCACCACGATGGGACAATCATCCTTGCTATGCACTCCAAGGAACTTTATGCTCCACACTCCCTCCATGATGGGACCATCATCTTTGCTCTGCACCGTAAGGTACTTTTTGCTCCCCACTCCCTCCACAATGGGACCATCAACCTTGCTATGCACTGCAAGGAACTGTTTGCTCCCCACTCCCACCACGATGGGACCATAATCCTTGCTATGCACCGCAAGGAACATTGTGCTCCCCACACCCTCCACGATGGGACCATCATCCTTGCTATGCAGCGCAAGGAACTTTGTGCTCCACACTCCCTCAACGATGGGACCATCATCCTTGCTCTGCACCGCAAGGAACTTTGTGCTCCCAACTCCCTACATGATGGGACAATCATCCTTGCTATGCACTGCAAGGAACTTTGTGCTCCACACTCCGTCCCAGATGGCACTATCATCCTTTCTATGCACCGCAAGGAATTTTGTGCTCCCCACTCCCTCCACGATGAGAACATCATCCTTTCTATGCACCGCTAAGATCTTGTGCTCCCCAATCCCTCCATGATGGGATCATCATGCTTTCTATGCACCTCAAAGAACTTTATGCTCCACACTCCCTCCAAGATGGGACCATCATCCTTGGTATGCACCGCAAGGAACTTTGTGCTCCCACTCCCTCCACAATGGGACCATCGTCCTTGCTATGCACTGCAAGGAACTTTGTGCTCCGCACTCCCTCCACGATGCGACCAACATCCTTGCTCTGCACTGCAAGGAAATTTGTGCTCCCCACTCCCTCCACGATGGGACCATCATCCTTGCTATGCAATGCAAGGAACTTTGTGCTCCCCACTCCCTCCACGATGGGACCATCATCCTTGCTCTGCACCTCAAAGATCTTTGTGCTCCCCACTCCCTCCACGATGGGACCATCATCCTTGCTATGCACCGCAAGGAACTCTATGCTCCACATTCCCTCCATGATGGGACCATCATCCTTTCAAAGCACCGCAAGGAACTTTGTGCTACCCACTCCCTCCACGATGGAACAATCATCGTTGCTATGCACAACAAGGACCTTTGTGCTCCCCACTCCCTCCAAGATGGGACCATCCTCCTTGCTCTGCACTGCAAGGAACATTGCGCTCCCCACTGCCTCCACGATGGCACCATCATCCTTTCTATGCACCACATGGAAATATGTGCTCCCCACTCCATCCACGATGGGACCATCATCCTTTCTCTGCACCGCAAAGAAGTTTCTGCTCCCCACACCCTCCATGATGGGACCATCATCCTTGCTATGCAACGCAAGGAAGTTTGTGCTCCTCACTCCCTCCTCGATGGGACCATGATCCTTTCTATGCACCGCAAGGAACTTTGTGCTCCCCACTCCCTCCACGTTGGGACCATCATCCTTTCTATGCACCTCAAAGAACATTGTGCTCCCCACACCCTCCACGATGGGACCATCATCCTTGCTCTGCACCGCAATGAACTTTGTGCTCCCCACCCCATCCACGATGGGACCATCATCCTTGCTATGCAGCGCAAGGAACTTTGTGCTCCACACTCCCTCCACGATGGGACCATCATCCTTGCTCTGCACTCCAAGGAACATTGCGCTCCCCACTGCCTCCACGATGGCACCATCATCCTTTCTATGCACCACATGGAAATTTGTCCTCCCCACTCCATCCACGATGGGACCATCATTCTTTCTATGCACCGCAAAGAAATTTCTGCTCCACACACCCTCAACGATGGGACAATCATCCTTGCTCTGCACTCCAAGGAACATTGCGCTCCCCACTGCCTCCACGATGGCACCATCATCCTTTCTATGCACCACATGGAAATTTGTGCTCCCCACTCCATCCACGATGGGACCATCATCCTTTCTATGCACCGCAAAGAACTTTCTGCTCCCCACACCCACCACGATGGGACCATCATCCATGCTATGCAACGCAAGGAAGTTTGTGCTCCTCATTCCCTCCACGATGGGACCATCATCCTTTCTATGAACCGCAAGGAAATTTGTGCTCCCCACTCCCTCCACGTTGGGACCATCATCCTTTCTATGCACCTCAAAGAGCATTATGCTCCCTACACCCTCCACGATGGGACCATCATCCTTGCTCTGCACCGCAATGAACTTTGTGCTCCCCACTCCCACCACGATGGGACAATCATCCTTGCTATGCACTCCAAGGAACTTTATGCTCCACACTCCCTCCATGATGGGACCATCATCTTTGCTCTGCACCGTAAGGTACTTTTTGCTCCACACTCCCTCCACAATGGGACCATCAACCTTGCTATGCACTGCAAGGAACTGTTTGCTCCAAACTCCCACCACGATGGGACCATAATCCTTGCTATGCACCGCAAGGAACATTGGGCTCCCTACTCCCTCCACGATGGGACCATCATCCTTGCTATGCAGCGCAAGGAACTTTGTGCTCCACACTCACTCCACGATGGGACGATCATCCTTGCTATGCACCGCAAAGAACTTTGTGCTCCCCACTCCCTCCACGATGGGACCATCATCCTTGCTATGCACCGCAAAGGAACTATGTGCACCCCACTCCCTCCACGTTGGGACCATCATCCTTTCTATGCACCTGTAAGAAAATTTGTGCTCCCCACTCCCTCCATGATGGGACCATCATCCTTTCTCTGCACCTCAAAGAACTTTGTGCTACCCACTCCCTCCAAGATGGAACAATCATCGTTGCTATGCACCACAAGGACCTTTGTGCTCCCCTCTCCCTCCAAGATGGGACAATTATCCTTCGTATGCACCGCAAGGAACCTTGTGCTCCCCACTCCCTCCACGATGGGACCATCGTCCTTGCTCTGCACCTCAAAGATCTTTGTCCTCCCCACTCCCTCCACGATGGGACCATCATCCTTCCTATGCACCGCAAGGAACTTTGTGAACCCACTCCATCCACGATGGGACCACCATCCTTTCTATGCACCACATGGAAATATGTGCTCCCCACTCCATCCACGATGGGACCATCATCCTTTCTATGCAACACAAGGAAGTTTGTGCTCCTCACTCCCTCCTCGATGAGACCATCATCCTTTCTATGCACCGCAAGGAACTTTGTGCTCCCCACTCCATCCACGATGGGACCATCATCCTTTCTATGCACCACATGGAAATATGTGCTCCCCACTCCATCCACGATGGGACCATCATCCTTTCTATGCACCGCAAAGAACTTTCTGCTCCCCACACCCTCCAAGATGGGACCATTATCCTTCGTAGTCACCGCAAGGAACTTTGTGCTCCCCACTCCCTCCACGATGGGACCATCATCCTTGCTATGCACCGCAAGGAACTTTGTGCTCCCCACTCCCTCCACGATGCGACCATCATCCTTGCTGTGCACCGCAAGGAACTTTGTGCTCCCCACACCCTCCACGATGGGACCATCATCCTTTCTATGCACCTCAAAGAACTTTGTCCACCCCACTCCCTCAAAGATGGGACCATCATCCTTTCTATGCACCGCCAGGAACTTTGTGCTCCATACTCCCTCCACGATGGGACCATCATCCTTGCTATGCAAAGCAAGGAACTTTGTGCTCCACACTCACTCCACGATGGGACCATCATCCTTGCTATGCACCGCAAAGAACTTTGTGCTCCCCACTCCCTCCACGATGGGACCATCATCCTTGCTATGCACCGCAAAGGAATTATGTGCTCCCCACTCCCTCCACGTTGGGACCATCATCCTTTCTATGAACCTGTAAGAAAATTTGTGCTCCCCACTCCCTCCATGATGGGACCATCATCCTTTCTCTGCACCTCAAAGAACTTTGTCCTCCCCACTCCATCCACGATGGGACCATCATCCTTTCTATGCACCGCCAGGAACTTTGTGCTCCCCACTCCCTCCACGATGGAAACATCATTCTTGCATGCACCGGCAAGGAACTTTGTGCTCCCCACTCCCTCCACGATGGGACCATCATTCTTGCTCTGCACCTCAAAGACCTTTGTGCTCCCCACTCCCTCCACGATGGGACCATCATCCTTGCTCTGCACCGCAAGGAATTTTTTGCTCCCCACTCCCTCCACAATGGGACCATCAACCTTGCTATGCACTGCAAGGAACTGTTTGCTCCCCACTTCCACCACGATGGGACCATAATCCTTGCTATGCACCGCAAGGAACATTGTGCTCCCCACACGCTCCACGATGGGACCATGATCCTTGCTATGCACCTCAAGGAACTTTGTGCTCCCCACTCCCTCTACGATGGGACCATGATCCTTGTTATGCACCGCAAGGAACTTTGTGCTCAACACTCCTTCCACGATGGGACCATCATCCTTTCTATGCACCTCAAAGAACTTTGTGCTCCTCACTCCCTCCACGATGGGACCATCATCCTTGCTATGCACCGCAAGGAACTTTGTGATCTCCAATCCTTCCACGATGGGTGAATCATCCTTTTTATGCATCTGTAAGGAAATTTGTGCTCCCCACTCCCTCCACGATGGGACCATCATCCTTTCTATGAACTTCAAAGAACTTTGTGCACCCCACTCCCTCCACGATGGGACCATCATCCTTGCAATGCACCGCAAGGAACTTTGTGCTCCGCACTCCCTCCACGATGGGACCATCATTCTTGCTATGCACTCCAAGGAACTTTGTGCTCCCCACTCCCTCCACTATGGGACATTCATTCTTTATATGCACCGCAAGGAACTTTATGCTCCACATTCCCTCCATGATGGGACCATCATCCTTTCAAAGCACGGCAAGGAACTTTGTGCTACCCACTCCATCCACGATGGATCAATCATCGTTGCTATGCACCACAAGGACCTTTGTGCTCCCCTCTCCCTCCAAGTTTGGACCATTATCCTTCGTATGCACCGCAAGGAACTTTGTGCTCCCCACTCCCTCCACGATGGGACATTCATCCTTGCTCTGCACCTCAAAGATCTTTGTCCTCCCCACTCCCTCCACGATGGGACCATCATCCTTGCTATGCACCGCAAGGAACTTTGTGCTCCCCACTCCATCCACGATGGGACCATCATCCTTTCTATGCACCACATGGAAATATGTGCTCCCCACTCCATCCACGATGGGACCATCATCCTTTCTATGCACCGCAAAGAACTTTCTGCTCCCCACACCCTCCATGATGGGACCATCATCCTTGCTATGCAACGCAAGGAAGTTTGTGCTCCTCACTCACTCCACGATGGGACCATCATTCTGTATATGCACCGCAAGGAACTTTATGCTTCCCACTCCCTCCATGATGGGACCATTATCCTTTCTATGCACCGCTAGGAACTTTGCGCTCCCCACTCCCTCCATGATGGGACCATCATCCTTTCTATGCACCACATGGAAATTTGTGCTCCCCACTCCATCCACGATGGGACCATCATCCTTTCTATGCACCGCAAAGAACTTTCTGCTCCCCACACCCTCCACGATGGGACCATCATCCTTGCTATGCAACGCAAGGAAGTTTGTGCTCCTCATTCCCTCCACGATGGGACCATCATCCTTTCTATGAACCGCAAGGAAATTTGTGCTTCCCACTCCCTCCACGTTGGGACCATCATCCTTTCTATGCACCTCAAAGAACATTGTGCTCCCTACACCCTCCACGATGGGACCATCATCCTTGCTCTGCACCGCAATGAACTTTGTGCTCCCCACTCCCACCACGATGGGACAATCATCCTTGCTATGCACTCCAAGGAACTTTATGCTCCACACTCCCTCCATGATGGGACCATCATCCTTTCTAAGCACCGCAAGGAACGTTGTGCTCCCCACACCCTCCACGATGGGACCATCATCCTTTCTATGCACTTCAAAGAACTTTGTGCTCCCCAGTCCCTCCACGATTGAAACATCATTCTTGCTATGCACCACAAGGAACTTTGTGCTCTCCACTCCCTCCACGATGGGACCATCATCCTTTCTATGCACCTCAAAGAACTTTGTGCACCCCACTCCCTCAAAGATGGGACCATCATCCTTTCTATGCACCGCCAGGAACTTTGTGCTCCCTACTCCCTCCACGATGGGACCATCATCCTTGCTATGCAAAGCAAGGAACTTTGTGCTCCACACTCACTCCACGATGGGACCATCAACCTTGCTATGCACTGCAAGGAACAGTTTGCTCCACACTCCCTCCACGATGGGACCATCATCCTTGCTCTGCACTGCAAGGAACATTGCGCTCCCCACTGCCTCCACGATTGCACCATCATCCTTTCTATGCACCACATGGAAATTTGTGCTCCCCACTCCATCCACGATGGGACCATCATCCTTTCTATGCACCGCAAAGAACTTTCTGCTCCCCACACCCTCCACGATGGGACCATCATCCTTGCTATGCAACGCAAGGAAGTTTGTGCTCCTCATTCCCTCCACGATGGGACCATCATCCTTTCTATGAACCGCAAGGAAATTTGTCCTCCCCACTCCATCCACGATGGGACCATCATCCTTTCTATGCACCGCCAGGAACTTTGTGCTCCCCACTCCCTCCATGATGGAAACATCATTCTTGCATGCACCGCAAGGAACTTTGTGCTCCCCACTCCCTCCACGATGGGACCATCTCCCTTGCTCTGCACCGCAAGGAACTTTTTGCTCCCCACTCCCTCCACAATGGGACCATCAACCTTGCTATGCACTACAAGGAACTGTTTGCTCCCCACTTCCACCACGATGGGACCATAATCCTTGCTATGCACCGCAAGGAACATTGTGCTCCCCACATCCTCCACGATGGGACCATCATCCTTGCTCTGCACCGCAATGAACTTTGTGCTCCCCTCTCCCTCCACGATGGGACCATCATCCTTTCTATGCACCGCCAGGAACTTTGTGCTCCCCACTCCCTCCACGATGGAACCATCATTCTTGCATGTACCGCAAGGAACTTTGTGCTCCCCACTCCCTCCACGATGGGACCATCATTCTTGCTCTGCACCTCAAAGATCTTTGTGCTCCCCACTCCCTCCACGATGGGACCATCATCCTTGCTCTGCTCCGCAAGGAACTTTTTGCACCCCACTCCCTCCACAATGGGACCATCAACCTTGCTATGCACTGCAAGAAACTGTTTGCTCCCCACTCCCACCACGATGGGACCATAATCCTTGCTATGCACCGCAAGGAACATTGTGCTCCCCACCCCATCCACGATGGGACCATCATACTTGCTATGCAGCGCAAGGAACTTTGTGCTCCACACTCCCTCCAAGATGGGACGATCATCCTTGCTCTGCACTGCAAGGAACATTGCGCTCCCCACTGCCTCCACGATGGCACCATCATCCTTTCTATGCACCACATGGAAATTTGTGCTCCCCACTCTATCCACGATGGGACCATCATCCTTTCTATGCACCGCAAAGAACTTTCTGCTCCCCACACCCTCCACGATGGGACCATCATCCTTGCCATGCAACGCAAGGAAGTTTGTGCTCCTCATTCCCTCCACGATGGGACCATCATCCTTTCTATGAACCGCAAGGAAATTTGTGCTCCCCACTCCCTCCACGTTGGGACCATCATCCTTTCTATGCACCTCAAAGAACATTGTGATCCCTACACCCTCCACGATGGGACCATCATCCTTGCTCTGCACCGCAATGACCTTTGTGCTCCCCACTCCCACCACGATGGGACAATCATCCTTGCTATGCACTCCAAGGAACTTTATGCTCCTCATTCCCTCCACGATGGGTCCATCATCCTTTCTATGAACCGCAAGGAAATTTGTGCTCCCCACTCCCTCCACTATGGGACCATCATACTTTATATGCACTGCAAGGAACTTAATGCTCCACATTCCCTCCATGATGGGACCATCATACTTTCAAAGCACTGCAAGGAACTTTGTGCTACCCACTCCCTCCACGATGGAACAATCATCGTTGCTATGCACCACAAGGACCTTTGTGCTCCCAACACCCTCCAAGATGGGACCATTATCCTTCGTAGTCACCGCAAGGAACTTTGTGCTCCCCACTCCCTCCACGATGGGACCATCATCCTTGCTGTGCACCGCAAGGAACTTTGTGCTCCCCACTCCCTCCACGATGCGACCATCATCCTTGCTGTGCACCGCAATGAACGTTGTGCTCCCCACTCCCTCCACGATGGGACCATCATCCTTGCTCTGCACCTCAAAGATCTTTGTCCTCCCCACTCCCTCCACGATGGGACCATCATCCTTGCTATGCACCGCAAGGAACTTTGTGCTCCCCACTCCATCCACGATGGGACCATCATCCTTTCTATGCACCACATGGAAATATGTGCTCCCCACTCCATCCACGATGGGACCATCATCCTTTCTATGCACCGCAAAGAACTTTCTGCTCCCCACACCCTCCATGATGGGACCATCATCCTTGCTATGCAACGCAAGGAAGTTTGTGCTCCTCACTCCCTCTTCGATGGGACCATCATCCTTTCTATGCACCGCAAGGAACTTTGTGCTCCCCACTCCCTCCACGTTGGGACCATCATCCTTTCTATGCACCTCAAAGAACATTGTGCTCCCCACACCCTCCACGATGGGACCATCATCCTTGTTCTGCACCGCAATGAACTTTGTGCTCCCCTCTCCTTCCACGATGGGACCATCATCCTTTCTATGCACCGCCAGGAACTTTGTGCTCCCCACTCCCTCCACGATGGAACCATCATTCTTGCGTGTACCGCAAGGAACTTTGTGCTCCCCACTCCCTCCACGATGGAACCATCATTCTTGCGTGTACCGCAAGGAACTTTGTGCTACCCACTCCCTCCACGATGGAACAATCATCATTGCTATGCACCACAAGGACCTTTGTGCTCCCCTCTCCCTCCAAGATGGGACAATTATCCTTCGTATGCACCGCAAGGAACTTTGTGCTCCCCTCTCCCTCCACGATGGGACCATCGTCCTTGCTCTGCACCTCAAAGATCTTTGTCCTCCCCACTCCCTCCACGATGGGACCATCATCCTTGCTATGCACCGCAAGGAACTTTGTGCTCCCCACTCCATCCACGATGGGACCATCATCCTTTCTTTGCACCACATGGAAATATGTGCGCCCCACTCCATCCACGATGGGACCATCATCCTTTCTATGCACCGCAAAGAACTTTCTGCTCCCCACACCCTCCATGATGGGACCATCATCCTTGCTATGCAACGCAAGGAAGTTTGTGCTCCTCACTCCCTCCTCGATGGGACCATCATCCTTTCTATGCACCGCAAGGAACTTTGTGCTCCCCACTCCATCCACGATGGGACCATCATCCTTTCTATGCACCACATGGAAATATGTGCTCCCCACTCCATCCACGATGGGACCATCATCATTTCTATGCACCGCAAAGAACTTTCTGCTCCCCACACCCACCAAGATGGGACCATTATCCTTCGTAGACACCGCAAGGAACTTTGTGCTCCCCACTCCCTCCACGATGGGACCATCATCCTTGCTATGCACCGCAAGGAACTTTGTGCTCCCCACTCCCTCCACGATGCGACCATCATCCTTGCTGTGCACCGCAAGGAACTTTGTGCTCCCCACACCCTCCACGATGGGACCATCATCCTTTCTATGCACCTCAAAGAACTTTGTCCACCCCACTCCCTCAAAGATGGGACCATCATCGTTTCTATGCACCGCCAGGAACTTTGTGCTCCCTACTCCCTCCACGATGGGACCATCATCCTTGCTATGCAAAGCAAGGAACTTTGTGCTCCACACTCACTCCACGATGGGACCATCATCCTTGCTATGCACCGCAAAGAACTTTGTGCTCCCCACTCCCTCCACGATGGGACCATCATCCTTGCTATTCACCGCAAAGGAACTATATGCTCCCCACTCCCTCCACGTTGGGACCATCATCCTTTCTATGCACCTGTAAGAAAATTTGTGCTCCCCACTCCCTCCATGATGGGACCATCATCCTTTCTCTGCACTTCAAAGAACTTTTTCCTCCCCACTCCATCCACGATGGGTCCATCATCCTTTCTATGCACCGCCAGGAACTTTGTGCTCCCCACTCCCTCCACGATGGAAACATCATTCTTGCATGCACCGGCAAGGAACTTTGTGCTCCCCACTCCCTCCACGATGGGACCATCATTCTTGCTCTGCACCTGAAAGATCTTTGTGCTCCCCACTCCCTCCACGATGGGACCATCATCCTTGCTCTGCACCGCAAGGAATTTTTTGCTCCCCACTCGCTCCACAATGGGACCATCAACCTTGCTATGCACTGCAAGGAACTGTTTTCTCCCCACTTCCACCACGATGGGACCATAATCCTTGCTATGCACCGCAAGGAACATTGTGCTCCCCACTCCATCCACGATGGGACCATCATCCTTTCTATGCACCGCAAAGAACTTTCTGCTCCCCACACCATCCACGATGGGACCATCATCCTTGCTATGCAACGCAAGGAAGTTTGTGCTCCTCATTCCCTCCACGATGGGACCATCATCCTTTCTATGAACCGCAAGGAAATTTGTGCTCCCCACTCCCTCCACGTTGGGACCATCATCCTTTCTATGCACCTCAAAGAACATTGTGCTCCCTACACCCTCCACGATGGGACCATCATCCTTGCTCTGCACCGCAATGAACTTTGTGCTCCCCACTCCCACCACGATGGGACAATCATCCTTGCTATGCACTCCAAGGAACTTTATGCTCCACACTCCCTCCATGATGGGACCATCATCCTTTCTAAGCACCGCAAGGAACTTTGTGCTCTCCACTCCCTCCACGAAGCGACCATCATCCTTCCTGTGCACCGCAAGGAACTTTGTGCTCCCCACACCCTCCACGATGGGACCATCATCCTTTCTATGCACCTCAAAGAACTTTGTGCTCCCCAGTCCCTCCACGATTGAAACATCATTCTTGCTATGCACCACAAGGAACTTTGTGCTCCCCTCTCCTTCCACGATGGGACCATCATCCTTTCTATGCACCGCCAGGAACTTTGTGCTCCCCACTCCCTCCACGATGGAACCATCATTCTTGCGTGTACCGCAAGGAACTTTGTGCTCCCCACTCCCTCCACGATGGAACCATCATTCTTGCGTGTACCGCAAGGAACTTTGTGCTACCCACTCCCTCCACGATGGAACAATCATCATTGCTATGCACCACAAGGACCTTTGTGCTCCCCTCTCCCTCCAAGATGGGACAATTATCCTTCGTATGCACCGCAAGGAACTTTGTGCTCCCCTCTCCCTCCACGATGGGACCATCGTCCTTGCTCTGCACCTCAAAGATCTTTGTCCTCCCCACTCCCTCCACGATGGGACCATCATCCTTGCTATGCACCGCAAGGAACTTTGTGCTCCCCACTCCATCCACGATGGGACCATCATCCTTTCTTTGCACCACATGGAAATATGTGCGCCCCACTCCATCCACGATGGGACCATCATCCTTTCTATGCACCGCAAAGAACTTTCTGCTCCCCACACCCTCCATGATGGGACCATCATCCTTGCTATGCAACGCAAGGAAGTTTGTGCTCCTCACTCCCTCCTCGATGGGACCATCATCCTTTCTATGCACCGCAAGGAACTTTGTGCTCCCCACTCCATCCACGATGGGACCATCATCCTTTCTATGCACCACATGGAAATATGTGCTCCCCACTCCATCCACGATGGGACCATCATCATTTCTATGCACCGCAAAGAACTTTCTGCTCCCCACACCCACCAAGATGGGACCATTATCCTTCGTAGACACCGCAAGGAACTTTGTGCTCCCCACTCCCTCCACGATGGGACCATCATCCTTGCTATGCACCGCAAGGAACTTTGTGCTCCCCACTCCCTCCACGATGCGACCATCATCCTTGCTGTGCACCGCAAGGAACTTTGTGCTCCCCACACCCTCCACGATGGGACCATCATCCTTTCTATGCACCTCAAAGAACTTTGTCCACCCCACTCCCTCAAAGATGGGACCATCATCGTTTCTATGCACCGCCAGGAACTTTGTGCTCCCTACTCCCTCCACGATGGGACCATCATCCTTGCTATGCAAAGCAAGGAACTTTGTGCTCCACACTCACTCCACGATGGGACCATCATCCTTGCTATGCACCGCAAAGAACTTTGTGCTCCCCACTCCCTCCACGATGGGACCATCATCCTTGCTATTCACCGCAAAGGAACTATATGCTCCCCACTCCCTCCACGTTGGGACCATCATCCTTTCTATGCACCTGTAAGAAAATTTGTGCTCCCCACTCCCTCCATGATGGGACCATCATCCTTTCTCTGCACTTCAAAGAACTTTTTCCTCCCCACTCCATCCACGATGGGTCCATCATCCTTTCTATGCACCGCCAGGAACTTTGTGCTCCCCACTCCCTCCACGATGGAAACATCATTCTTGCATGCACCGGCAAGGAACTTTGTGCTCCCCACTCCCTCCACGATGGGACCATCATTCTTGCTCTGCACCTGAAAGATCTTTGTGCTCCCCACTCCCTCCACGATGGGACCATCATCCTTGCTCTGCACCGCAAGGAATTTTTTGCTCCCCACTCGCTCCACAATGGGACCATCAACCTTGCTATGCACTGCAAGGAACTGTTTTCTCCCCACTTCCACCACGATGGGACCATAATCCTTGCTATGCACCGCAAGGAACATTGTGCTCCCCACTCCATCCACGATGGGACCATCATCCTTTCTATGCACCGCAAAGAACTTTCTGCTCCCCACACCATCTACGATGGGACCATCATCCTTGCTATGCAACGCAAGGAAGTTTGTGCTCCTCATTCCCTCCACGATGGGACCATCATCCTTTCTATGAACCGCAAGGAAATTTGTGCTCCCCACTCCCTCCACGTTGGGACCATCATCCTTTCTATGCACCTCAAAGAACATTGTGCTCCCTACACCCTCCACGATGGGACCATCATCCTTGCTCTGCACCGCAATGAACTTTGTGCTCCCCACTCCCACCACGATGGGACAATCATCCTTGCTATGCACTCCAAGGAACTTTATGCTCCACACTCCCTCCATGATGGGACCATCATCCTTTCTAAGCACCGCAAGGAACTTTGTGCTCTCCACTCCCTCCACGAAGCGACCATCATCCTTCCTGTGCACCGCAAGGAACTTTGTGCTCCCCACACCCTCCACGATGGGACCATCATCCTTTCTATGCACCTCAAAGAACTTTGTGCTCCCCAGTCCCTCCACGATTGAAACATCATTCTTGCTATGCACCACAAGGAACTTTGTGCACCCCACTCCCTCAAAGATGGGACCATCATCCTTTCTATGCACCGCCAGGAACTTTGTGCTCCCTACTCCCTCCACGATGGGACCATCATCCTTGCTATGCAAAGCAAGGAACTTTGTGCTCCACACTCACTCCACGATGGGACCATCAACCTTGCTATGCACTGCAAGGAACAGTTTGCTCCACACTCCCTCCACGATGGGACCATCATCCTTGCTCTGCACTGCAAGGAACATTGCGCTCCCCACTGCCTCCACGATTGCACCATCATCCTTTCTATGCACCACATGGAAATTTGTGCTCCCCACTCCATCCACGATGGGACCATCATCCTTTCTATGCACCGCAAAGAACTTTCTGCTCCCCACACCCTCCACGATGGGACCATCATCCTTGCTATGCAACGCAAGGAAGTTTGTGCTCCTCATTCCCTCCACGATGGGACCATCATCCTTTCTATGAACCGCAAGGAAATTTGTCCTCCCCACTCCATCCACGATGGGACCATCATCCTTTCTATGCACCGCCAGGAACTTTGTGCTCCCCACTCCCTCCATGATGGAAACATCATTCTTGCATGCACCGCAAGGAACTTTGTGCTCCCCACTCCCTCCACGATGGGACCATCTCCCTTGCTCTGCACCGCAAGGAACTTTTTGCTCCCCACTCCCTCCACAATGGGACCATCAACCTTGCTATGCACTACAAGGAACTGTTTGCTCCCCACTTCCACCACGATGGGACCATAATCCTTGCTATGCACCGCAAGGAACATTGTGCTCCCCACATCCTCCACGATGGGACCATCATCCTTGCTCTGCACCGCAATGAACTTTGTGCTCCCCTCTCCCTCCACGATGGGACCATCATCCTTTCTATGCACCGCCAGGAACTTTGTGCTCCCCACTCCCTCCACGATGGAACCATCATTCTTGCATGTACCGCAAGGAACTTTGTGCTCCCCACTCCCTCCACGATGGGACCATCATTCTTGCTCTGCACCTCAAAGATCTTTGTGCTCCCCACTCCCTCCACGATGGGACCATCATCCTTGCTCTGCTCCGCAAGGAACTTTTTGCACCCCACTCCCTCCACAATGGGACCATCAACCTTGCTATGCACTGCAAGAAACTGTTTGCTCCCCACTCCCACCACGATGGGACCATAATCCTTGCTATGCACCGCAAGGAACATTGTGCTCCCCACCCCATCCACGATGGGACCATCATACT
The DNA here is from genome assembly GCF_036971445.1 of Narcine bancroftii. Taxonomy (NCBI): domain Eukaryota; kingdom Metazoa; phylum Chordata; class Chondrichthyes; order Torpediniformes; family Narcinidae; genus Narcine; species Narcine bancroftii. Next base: position 75,975,745 of record NC_091474.1, read on the forward strand.
TGCTATGCAGCGCAAGGAACTTTGTGCTCCACACTCCCTCCAAGATGGGACGATCATCCTTGCTCTGCACTGCAAGGAACATTGCGCTCCCCACTGCCTCCACGATGGCACCATCATCCTTTCTATGCACCACATGGAAATTTGTGCTCCCCACTCTATCCACGATGGGACCATCATCCTTTCTATGCACCGCAAAGAACTTTCTGCTCCCCACACCCTCCACGATGGGACCATCATCCTTGCCATGCAACGCAAGGAAGTTTGTGCTCCTCATTCCCTCCACGATGGGACCATCATCCTTTCTATGAACCGCAAGGAAATTTGTGCTCCCCACTCCCTCCACGTTGGGACCATCATCCTTTCTATGCACCTCAAAGAACATTGTGATCCCTACACCCTCCACGATGGGACCATCATCCTTGCTCTGCACCGCAATGACCTTTGTGCTCCCCACTCCCACCACGATGGGACAATCATCCTTGCTATGCACTCCAAGGAACTTTATGCTCCTCATTCCCTCCACGATGGGTCCATCATCCTTTCTATGAACCGCAAGGAAATTTGTGCTCCCCACTCCCTCCACTATGGGACCATCATACTTTATATGCACTGCAAGGAACTTAATGCTCCACATTCCCTCCATGATGGGACCATCATACTTTCAAAGCACTGCAAGGAACTTTGTGCTACCCACTCCCTCCACGATGGAACAATCATCGTTGCTATGCACCACAAGGACCTTTGTGCTCCCAACACCCTCCAAGATGGGACCATTATCCTTCGTAGTCACCGCAAGGAACTTTGTGCTCCCCACTCCCTCCACGATGGGACCATCATCCTTGCTGTGCACCGCAAGGAACTTTGTGCTCCCCACTCCCTCCACGATGCGACCATCATCCTTGCTGTGCACCGCAATGAACGTTGTGCTCCCCACTCCCTCCACGATGGGACCATCATCCTTGCTCTGCACCTCAAAGATCTTTGTCCTCCCCACTCCCTCCACGATGGGACCATCATCCTTGCTATGCACCGCAAGGAACTTTGTGCTCCCCACTCCATCCACGATGGGACCATCATCCTTTCTATGCACCACATGGAAATATGTGCTCCCCACTCCATCCACGATTGGACCATCATCCTTTCTATGCACCGCAAAGAACTTTCTGCTCCCCACACCCTCCATGATGGGACCATCATCCTTGCTATGCAACGCAAGGAAGTTTGTGCTCCTCACTCCCTCTTCGATGGGACCATCATCCTTTCTATGCACCGCAAGGAACTTTGTGCTCCCCACTCCCTCCACGTTGGGACCATCATCCTTTCTATGCACCTCAAAGAACATTGTGCTCCCCACACCCTCCACGATGGGACCATCATCCTTGTTCTGCACCGCAATGAACTTTGTGCTCCCCTCTCCTTCCACGATGGGACCATCATCCTTTCTATGCACCGCCAGGAACTTTGTGCTCCCCACTCCCTCCACGATGGAACCATCATTCTTGCGTGTACCGCAAGGAACTTTGTGCTCCCCACTCCCTCCACGATGGAACCATCATTCTTGCGTGTACCGCAAGGAACTTTGTGCTACCCACTCCCTCCACGATGGAACAATCATCATTGCTATGCACCACAAGGACCTTTGTGCTCCCCTCTCCCTCCAAGATGGGACAATTATCCTTCGTATGCACCGCAAGGAACTTTGTGCTCCCCTCTCCCTCCACGATGGGACCATCGTCCTTGCTCTGCACCTCAAAGATCTTTGTCCTCCCCACTCCCTCCACGATGGGACCATCATCCTTGCTATGCACCGCAAGGAACTTTGTGCTCCCCACTCCATCCACGATGGGACCATCATCCTTTCTTTGCACCACATGGAAATATGTGCGCCCCACTCCATCCACGATGGGACCATCATCCTTTCTATGCACCGCAAAGAACTTTCTGCTCCCCACACCCTCCATGATGGGACCATCATCCTTGCTATGCAACGCAAGGAAGTTTGTGCTCCTCACTCCCTCCTCGATGGGACCATCATCCTTTCTATGCACCGCAAGGAACTTTGTGCTCCCCACTCCATCCACGATGGGACCATCATCCTTTCTATGCACCACATGGAAATATGTGCTCCCCACTCCATCCACGATGGGACCATCATCATTTCTATGCACCGCAAAGAACTTTCTGCTCCCCACACCCACCAAGATGGGACCATTATCCTTCGTAGACACCGCAAGGAACTTTGTGCTCCCCACTCCCTCCACGATGGGACCATCATCCTTGCTATGCACCGCAAGGAACTTTGTGCTCCCCACTCCCTCCACGATGCGACCATCATCCTTGCTGTGCACCGCAAGGAACTTTGTGCTCCCCACACCCTCCACGATGGGACCATCATCCTTTCTATGCACCTCAAAGAACTTTGTCCACCCCACTCCCTCAAAGATGGGACCATCATCGTTTCTATGCACCGCCAGGAACTTTGTGCTCCCTACTCCCTCCACGATGGGACCATCATCCTTGCTATGCAAAGCAAGGAACTTTGTGCTCCACACTCACTCCACGATGGGACCATCATCCTTGCTATGCACCGCAAAGAACTTTGTGCTCCCCACTCCCTCCACGATGGGACCATCATCCTTGCTATTCACCGCAAAGGAACTATATGCTCCCCACTCCCTCCACGTTGGGACCATCATCCTTTCTATGCACCTGTAAGAAAATTTGTGCTCCCCACTCCCTCCATGATGGGACCATCATCCTTTCTCTGCACTTCAAAGAACTTTTTCCTCCCCACTCCATCCACGATGGGTCCATCATCCTTTCTATGCACCGCCAGGAACTTTGTGCTCCCCACTCCCTCCACGATGGAAACATCATTCTTGCATGCACCGGCAAGGAACTTTGTGCTCCCCACTCCCTCCACGATGGGACCATCATTCTTGCTCTGCACCTGAAAGATCTTTGTGCTCCCCACTCCCTCCACGATGGGACCATCATCCTTGCTCTGCACCGCAAGGAATTTTTTGCTCCCCACTCGCTCCACAATGGGACCATCAACCTTGCTATGCACTGCAAGGAACTGTTTTCTCCCCACTTCCACCACGATGGGACCATAATCCTTGCTATGCACCGCAAGGAACATTGTGCTCCCCACTCCATCCACGATGGGACCATCATCCTTTCTATGCACCGCAAAGAACTTTCTGCTCCCCACACCATCCACGATGGGACCATCATCCTTGCTATGCAACGCAAGGAAGTTTGTGCTCCTCATTCCCTCCACGATGGGACCATCATCCTTTCTATGAACCGCAAGGAAATTTGTGCTCCCCACTCCCTCCACGTTGGGACCATCATCCTTTCTATGCACCTCAAAGAACATTGTGCTCCCTACACCCTCCACGATGGGACCATCATCCTTGCTCTGCACCGCAATGAACTTTGTGCTCCCCACTCCCACCACGATGGGACAATCATCCTTGCTATGCACTCCAAGGAACTTTATGCTCCACACTCCCTCCATGATGGGACCATCATCCTTTCTAAGCACCGCAAGGAACTTTGTGCTCTCCACTCCCTCCACGAAGCGACCATCATCCTTCCTGTGCACCGCAAGGAACTTTGTGCTCCCCACACCCTCCACGATGGGACCATCATCCTTTCTATGCACCTCAAAGAACTTTGTGCTCCCCAGTCCCTCCACGATTGAAACATCATTCTTGCTATGCACCACAAGGAACTTTGTGCTCTCCACTCCCTCACCGATGGGACCATCATCCTTTCTATGCACCTCAAAGAACTTTGTCCACCCCACTCCCTCAAAGATGGGACCATCATCCTTTCTATGCACCGCCAGGAACTTTGTGCTCCCTACTCCCTCCACGATGGGACCATCATCCTTGCTATGCAAAGCAAGGAACTTTGTGCTCCACACTCACTCCACGATGGGACCATCATCCTTGCTATGCACCGCAAAGAACTTTGTGCTCCCCACTCCTTCCACGATGGGACCATCATCCTTGCTATGCACCGCAAAGGAACTATCTGCTCCCCACTCCCTCCACGTTGGGACCATCATCCTTTCTATGCACCTGTAAGAAAATTTGTGCTCCCCATTCCCTCCATGATGGGACCATCATCCTTTCTCTGCACCTCAAAGAGCTTTGTCCTCCCCACTCCATCCACGATGGGACCATCATCCTTTCTATGCACCGCCAGGAACTTTGTGCTCCCCACTCCCTCCATGATGGAAACATCATTCTTGCATGCACCGCAAGGAACTTTGTGCTCCCCACTCCCTCCACGATGGGACCATCTCCCTTGCTCTGCACCGCAAGGAACTTTTTGCTCCCCACTCCCTCCACAATGGGACCATCAACCTTGCTATGCACTACAAGGAACTGTTTGCTCCCCACTTCCACCACGATGGGACCATAATCCTTGCTATGCACCGCAAGGAACATTGTGCTCCCCACATCCTCCACGATGGGACCATCATCCTTGCTCTGCACCGCAATGAACTTTGTGCTCCCCTCTCCCTCCACGATGGGACCATCATCCTTTCTATGCACCGCCAGGAACTTTGTGCTCCCCACTCCCTCCACGATGGAACCATCATTCTTGCATGTACCGCAAGGAACTTTGTGCTCCCCACTCCCTCCACGATGGGACCATCATTCTTGCTCTGCACCTCAAAGATCTTTGTGCTCCCCACTCCCTCCACGATGGGACCATCATCCTTGCTCTGCTCCGCAAGGAACTTTTTGCACCCCACTCCCTCCACAATGGGACCATCAACCTTGCTATGCACTGCAAGAAACTGTTTGCTCCCCACTCCCACCACGATGGGACCATAATCCTTGCTATGCACCGCAAGGAACATTGTGCTCCCCACCCCATCCACGATGGGACCATCATACTTGCTATGCAGCGCAAGGAACTTTGTGCTCCACACTCCCTCCAAGATGGGACGATCATCCTTGCTCTGCAATGCAAGCAACATTGCGCTCCCCACTGCCTCCACGATGGCACCATCATCCTTTCTATGCACCACATGGAAATTTGTGCTCCCCACTCTATCCACGATGGGACCATCATCCTTTCTATGCACCGCAAAGAACTTTCTGCTCCCCACACCCTCCACGATGGGACCATCATCCTTGCCATGCAACGCAAGGAAGTTTGTGCTCCTCATTCCCTCCACGATGGGACCATCATCCTTTCTATGAACCGCAAGGAAATTTGTGCTCCCCACTCCCTCCACGTTGGGACCATCATCCTTTCTATGCACCTCAAAGAACATTGTGATCCCTACACCCTCCACGATGGGACCATCATCCTTGCTCTGCACCGCAATGACCTTTGTGCTCCCCACTCCCACCACGATGGGACAATCATCCTTGCTATGCACTCCAAGGAACTTTATGCTCCTCATTCCCTCCACGATGGGACCATCATCCTTTCTATGAACCGCAAGGAAATTTGTGCTCCCCACTCCCTCCACTATGGGACCATCATACTTTATATGCACTGCAAGGAACTTAATGCTCCACATTCCCTCCATGATGGGACCATCATACTTTCAAAGCACTGCAAGGAACTTTGTGCTACCCACTCCCTCCACGATGGAACAATCATCGTTGCTATGCACCACAAGGACCTTTGTGCTCCCAACTCCCTCCAAGATGGGACCATTATCCTTCGTAGTCACCGCAAGGAACTTTGTGCTCCCCACTCCCTCCACGATGGGACCATCATCCTTGCTGTGCACCGCAAGGAACTTTGTGCTCCCCACTCCCTCCACGATGCGACCATCATCCTTGCTGTGCACCGCAATGAACGTTGTGCTCCCCACTCCCTCCACGATGGGACCATCATCCTTGCTCTGCACCTCAAAGATCTTTGTCCTCCCCACTCCCTCCACGATGGGACCATCATCCTTGCTATGCACCGCAAGGAACTTTGTGCTCCCCACTCCATCCACGATGGGACCATCATCCTTTCTATGCACCACATGGAAATATGTGCTCCCCACTCCATCCACGATGGGACCATCATCCTTTCTATGCACCGCAAAGAACTTTCTGCTCCCCACACCCTCCATGATGGGACCATCATCCTTGCTATGCAACGCAAGGAAGTTTGTGCTCCTCACTCCCTCTTCGATGGGACCATCATCCTTTCTATGCACCGCAAGGAACTTTGTGCTCCCCACTCCCTCCACGTTGGGACCATCATCCTTTCTATGCACCTCAAAGAACATTGTGCTCCCCACACCCTCCACGATGGGACCATCATCCTTGCTCTGCACCGCAATGAACTTTGTGCTCCCCTCTCCTTCCACGATGGGACCATCATCCTTTCTATGCACCGCCAGGAACTTTGTGCTCCCCACTCCCTCCACGATGGAACCATCATTCTTGCGTGTACCGCAAGGAACTTTGTGCTCCCCACTCCCTCCACGATGGAACCATCATTCTTGCGTGTACCGCAAGGAACTTTGTGCTACCCACTCCCTCCACGATGGAACAATCATCATTGCTATGCACCACAAGGACCTTTGTGCTCCCCTCTCCCTCCAAGATGGGACAATTATCCTTCGTATGCACCGCAAGGAACTTTGTGCTCCCCTCTCCCTCCACGATGGGACCATCGTCCTTGCTCTGCACCTCAAAGATCTTTGTCCTCCCCACTCCCTCCACGATGGGACCATCATCCTTGCTATGCACCGCAAGGAACTTTGTGCTCCCCACTCCATCCACGATGGGACCATCATCCTTTCTTTGCACCACATGGAAATATGTGCGCCCCACTCCATCCACGATGGGACCATCATCCTTTCTATGCACCGCAAAGAACGTTCTGCTCCCCACACCCTCCATGATGGGGCCATCATCCTTGCTATGCAACGCTAGGAAGTTTGTGCTCCTCACTCCCTCCTCGATGGGACCATCATCCTTTCTATGCACCGCAAGGAACTTTGTGCTCCCCACTCCATCCACGATGGGACCATCATCCTTTCTATGCACCACATGGAAATATGTGCTCCCCACTCCATCCACGATGGGACCATCATCATTTCTATGCACCGCAAAGAACTTTCTGCTCCCCACACCCACCAAGATGGGACCATTATCCTTCGTAGTCACCGCAAGGAACTTTGTGCTCCCCACTCCCTCCACGATGGGACCATCATCCTTGCTATGCACCGCAAGGAACTTTGTGCTCCCCACTCCCTCCACGATGCGACCATCATCCTTGCTGTGCACCGCAAGGAACTTTGTGCTCCCCACACCCTCCACGATGGGACCATCATCCTTTCTATGCACCTCAAAGAACTTTGTCCACCCCACTCCCTCAAAGATGGGACCATCATCCTTTCTATGCACCGCCAGGAACTTTGTGCTCCCTACTCCCTCCACGATGGGACCATCATCCTTGCTATGCAAAGCAAGGAACTTTGTGCTCCACACTCACTCCACGATGGGACCATCATCCTTGCTATGCACCGCAAAGAACTTTGTGCTCCCCACTCCCTCCACGATGGGACCATCATCCTTGCTATGCACCGCAAAGGAACTATATGCTCCCCACTCCCTCCACGTTGGGACCATCATCCTTTCTATGCACCTGTAAGAAAATTTGTGCTCCCCACTCCCTCCATGATGGGACCATCATCCTTTCTCTGCACTTCAAAGAACTTTTTCCTCCCCACTCCATCCACGATGGGACCATCATCCTTTCTATGCACCGCCAGGAACTTTGTGCTCCCCACTCCCTCCACGATGGAAACATCATTCTTGCATGCACCGGCAAGGAACTTTGTGCTCCCCACTCCCTCCACGATGGGACCATCATTCTTGCTCTGCACCTCAAAGATCTTTGTGCTCCCCACTCCCTCCACGATGGGACCATCATCCTTGCTCTGCACCGCAAGGAATTTTTTGCTCCCCACTCGCTCCACAATGGGACCATCAAACTTGCTATGCACTGCAAGGAACTGTTTTCTCCCCACTTCCACCACGATGGGACCATAATCCTTGCTATGCACCGCAAGGAACATTGTGCTCCCCACACGCTCCACTATGGGACCATGATCCTTGCTATGCACCTCAAGGAACTTTGTGCTCCCCACTCCCTCTACGATGGGACCATGATCCTTGTTATGCACCGCAAGGAACTTTGTGCTCCACACTCCTCCCACGATGGGACCATCATCCTTTCTATGCACCTCAAAGAACTTTGTGCTCCTCACTCCCTCCACGATGGGACCATCATCCTTGCTATGCACCGCAAGGAACTTTGTGATCTCCAATCCTTCCACGATGGGAGAATCATCCTTTTTATGCATCTGTAAGGAAATTTGTGCTCCCCACTCCCTCCACGATGGGACCATCATCCTTTCTATGCACTTTAAAGAACTTTGTGCACCCCACTCCCTCCACGATGGGACCATCATCCTTGCAATGCACCGCAAGGAACTTTGTGCTCCGCACTCCCTCCACGATGGGACCATCATCTTTGCTATGCACTCCAAGGAACTTTGTGCTCCCCACTCCCTCCACTATGGGACATTCATTCTTTATATGCACCGCAAGGAACTTTATGCTCCACATTCCCTCCATGATGGGACCATCATCCTTTCAAAGCACCGCAAGGAACTTTGTGCTACCCACTCCCTCCACGATGGAACAATCATCGTTGCTATGCACCACAAGGACCTTTGTGCTCCCCTCTCCCTCCAAGTTGGGACCATTATCCTTCGTATGCACCGCAAGGAACTTTGTGCTCCCCACTCCCTCCACGATGGGACATTCATCCTTGCTCTGCACCTCAAAGATCTTTGTCCTCCCCACTCCCTCCACGATGGGACCATCATCCTTGCTATGCACCGCAAGGAACTTTGTGCTCCCCACTCCCTCCACGATGGGACCATCATCCTTTCTATGCACCACATGGAAATATGTGCTCCCCACTCCATCCACGATGGGACCATCATCCTTTCTATGCACCGCAAAGAACTTTCTGCTCCCCACACCCTCCATGATGGGACCATCATCCTTGCTATGCAACGCAAGGAAGTTTGTGCTCCTCACACCCTCCTCGATGGGACCATCATCCTTTCTATGCACCGCAAGGAACTTTGTGCTCCCCACTCCCTCCACGTTGGGACCATCATCCTTTCTATGCACCTCAAAGAACATTGTGCTCCCCACACCCTCCACGATGGGACCATCATCCTTGCTCTGCACCGCAATGAACATTGTGCTCCCCTCTCCCTCCACGATGGGACCATCATCCTTTCTATGCACCGCCAGGAACTTTGTGCTCCCCACTCCCTCCACGATGGAACCATCATTCTTGCATGTACCGCAAGGAACTTTGTGCTCCCCACTCCCTCCACGATGGGACCATCATTCTTGCTCTGCACCTCAAAGATCTTTGTGCTCCCCACTCCCTCCACGATGGGACCATCATCCTTGCTCTGCACCGCAAGGAACCTTTTGCTCCCCACTCCCTCCACAATGGGACCATCAACCTTGCTATGCACTGCAAGGAACTGTTTGCTCCCCACTCCCACCACGATGGGACCATAATCCTTGCTATGCACCGCAAGGAACATTGTGCTCCCCACCCCATCCACGATGGGACCATCATCCTTGCTATGCAGCGCAAGGAACTTTGTGCTCCACACTCCCTCCACGATGGGACCATCATCCTTGCTCTGCACTGGAAGGAACATTGCGCTCCCCACTGCCTCCACGATGGCACCATCATCCTTTCTATGCACCACATGGAAATTTGTGCTCCCCACTCCATCCACGATGGGACCATCATCCTTTCTATGCACCGCAAAGAACTTTCTGCTCCCCACACCCTCCACGATGGGACCATCATCCTTGCTATGCAACGCAAGGAAGTTTGTGCTCCTCATTCCCTCCACGATGGGACCATCATCCTTTCTATGAACCGCAAGGAAATTTGTGCTCCCCATTCCCTCCACGTTGGGACCATCATCCTTTCTATGCACCTCAAAGAACATTGTGCTCCCTACACCCTCCACGATGGGACCATCATCCTTGATCTGCACCGCAATGAACTTTGTGCTCCCCACTCCCACCACGATGGGACAATCATCCTTGCTATGCACTCCAAGGAACTTTATGCTCCACACTCCCTCCATGATGGGACCATCATCCTTTCTAAGCACCGCAAGGAACTTTGTGCTCCCCACTCCCTCCACGAAGCGACCATCATCCTTCCTGTGCACCACAAGGAACGTTGTGCTCCCCACACCCTCCACGATGGGACCATCATCCTTTCTATGCACCTCAAAGAACTTTGTGCTCCCCAGTCCCTCCACGATTGAAACATCATTCTTGCTATGCACCACAATGAACTTTGTTCTCTCCACTCCCTCCACGATGGGACCATCATCCTTTCTATGCACCTCAAAGAACTTTGTCCACCCCACTCCCTCAAAGATGGGACCATCATCCTTTCTATGCACCGCCAGGAACTTTGTGCTCCCTACTCCCTCCACGATGGGACCATCATCCTTGCTATGCAAAGCAAGGATCTTTCTGCTCCACACTCACTCCACGATGGGACCATCAACCTTGCTATGCACTGCAAGGAACTGTTTGCTCCACACTCCCTCCACGATGGGACCATCATCCTTGCTCTGCACTGCAAGGAACATTGCGCTCCCCACTGCCTCCACGATGGCACCATCATCCTTTCTATGCACCACATGGAAATTTGTTCTCCCCACTCCCTCCACGATGGGACCATCATCCTTGCTATGCAAAGCAAGGAACTTTGTGCTCCACACTCACTCCACGATGGCACCATCATCCTTGCTATGCACCGCAAAAACTTTGTGCTCCCCACTCCCTCCACGATGGGACCATCATCCTTGCTATGCACCGCAAAGGAACTATATGCTCCCCACTCCCTCCACGTTGGGACCATCATCCTTTCTATGCACCTGTAAGAAAATTTGTGCTCCCCACTCCCTCCATGATGGGACCATCATCCTTTCTCTGCACTTCAAAGAACTTTGTCCTCCCCACTCCATCCACGATGGGACCATCATCCTTTCTATGCACCGCCAGGAACTTTGTGCTCCCCACTCCCTCCACGATGGAAACATCATTCTTGCATGCACCGGCAAGGAACTTTGTGCTCCCCACTCCCTCCACGATGGGACCATCATTCTTGCTCTGCACCTCAAAGATCTTTGTGCTACCCACACCCTCCACGATGGGACCATCATCCTTGCTCTGCACCGCAAGGAATTCTTTGCTCCCCACTCCCTCCACAATGGGACCATCAACCTTGCTATGCACTGCAAGGAACTGTTTTCTCCCCACTTCCACCACGATGGGACCATAATCCTTGCTATGCACCGCAAGGAACATTGTGCTCCCCACACGCTCCACGATGGGACCATGATCCTTGCTATGCACCTCAAGGAACTTTGTGCTCCCCACTCCCTCTACGATGGGACCATGATCCTTGTTATGCACCGCAAGGAACTTTGTGCTCCACACTCCTCCCACGATGGGACCATCATCCTTTCTATGCACCTCAAAGAACTTTGTGCTCCTCACTCACTCCACGATGGGACCATCATCCTTGCTATGCACCGCAAGGAACTTTGTGATCTCCAATCCTTCCACGATGGGAGAATCATCCTTTTTATGCATCTGTAAGGAAATTTGTGCTCCCCACTCCCTCCACGATGGGACCATCATCCTTTCTATGCACTTCAAAGAACTTTGTGCACCCCACTCCCTCCACGATGGGACCATCATCCTTGCAATGCACCGCAAGGAACTTTGTGCTCCGCACTTCCTCCACGATGGGACCATCATCCTTGCTATGCACTCCAAGGAACTTTGTGCTCCCCACTCCCTCCACTATGGGACATTCATTCTTTATATGCACCGCAAGGAACTTTATGCTCCACATTCCCTCCATGATGGGACCATCATCCTTTCAAAGCACAGCAAGGAACTTTGTGCTACCCACTCCCTCCACGATGGAACAATCATCGTTGCTATGCACCACAAGGAGCTTTGTGCTCCCCTCTCCCTCCAAGTTGGGACCATTATCCTTCGTATGCACCGCAAGGAACTTTGTGCTGCCCACTCCCTCCACGATGGGACATTCATCCTTGCTCTGCACCTAAAAGATCTTTGTCCTCCCCACTCCCTCCACGATGGAACCATCATTCTTGCGTGTACCGCAAGGAACTTTGTGCTACCCACTCCCTCCACGATGGAACAATCATCATTGCTATGCACCACAAGGACCTTTGTGCTCCCATCTCCCTCCAAGATGGGACAATTATCCTTCGTATGCACCGCAAGGAACTTTGTGCTCCCCTCTCCCTCCACGATGGGACCATCGTCCTTGCTCTGCACCTCAAAGATCTTTGTCCTCCCCACTCCCTCCACGATGGGACCATCATCCTTGCTATGCACCGCAAGGAACTTTGTGCTCCCCACTCCATCCACGATGGGACCATCATCCTTTCTATGCACCACATGGAAATATGTGCGCCCCACTCCATCCACGATGGGACCATCATCCTTTCTATGCACCGCAAAGAACTTTCTGCTCCCCACACCCTCCATGATGGGACCATCATCCTTGCTATGCAACGCAAGGAAGTTTGTGCTCCTCACTCCCTCCTCGATGGGACCATCATCCTTTCTATGCACCGCAAGGAACTTTGTGCTCCCCACTCCATCCACGATGGGACCATCATCCTTTCTATGCACCACATGGAAATATGTGCTCCCCACTCCATCCACGATGGGACCATCATCATTTCTATGCACCGCAAAGAACTTTGTGCTCCCCACTCCCTCCACGATGGGACCATCATCCTTGCTATGCACCGCAAAGAACTATATGCTCCCCACTCCCTCCACGTTGGGACCATCATCCTTTCTATGCACCTGTAAGAAAATTTGTGCTCCCCACTCCCTCCATGATGGGACCATCATCCTTTCTCTGCACTTCAAATAACTTTGTCCTCCCCACTCCATCCACGATGGGACCATCATCCTTTCTATGCACCGCCAGGAACTTTGTGCTCCCCACTACCTCCACGATGGAAACATCATTCTTGCATGCACCGGCAAGGAACTTTGTGCTCCCCACTCCCTCCACGATGGGAGCATCATTCTTGCTCTGCACCTCAAAGATCTTTGTGCTCCCCACTCCCTCCACGATGGGACCATCATCCTTGCTCTGCACCGCAAGGAATTTTTTGTTCCCCACTCCCTCCACAATGGGACCATCAACCTTGCTATGCACTGCAAGGAACTGTTTTCTCCCCACTTCCACCACGATGGGACCATAATCCTTGCTATGCACCGCAAGGAACATTGTGCTCCCCACACGCTCCACGATGGGACCATGATCCTTGCTATGCACCTCAAGGAACTTTGTGCTCCCCACTCCCTCTACGATGGGACCATGATCCTTGTTATGCACCGCAAGGAACTTTGTGCTCCACACTCCTCCCACGATGGGACCATCATCCTTTCTATGCACCTCAAAGAACTTTGTGCTCCTCACTCCCTCCACGATGGGACCATCATCCTTGCTATGCATCGCAAGGAACTTTGTGATCTCCAATCCTTCCACGATGGGAGAATCATCCTTTTTATGCATCTGTAAGGAAATTTGTGCTCCCCACTCCCTCCACGATGGGACCATCATCCTTTCTATGCACTTCAAAGAACTTTGTGCACCCCACTCCCTCCACGATGGGACCATCATCCTTGCAATGCACCGCAAGGAACTTTGTGCTCCGCACTCCCTCCACGATGGGACCATCATCTTTGCTATGCACTCCAAGGAACTTTGTGCTCCCCACTCCCTCCACTATGGGACATTCATTCTTTATATGCACCACAAGGAACTTTATGCTCCACATTCCCTCCATGATGGGACCATCATCCTTTCAAAGCACCGCAAGGAACTTTGTGCTACCCACTCCCTCCACGATGGAACAATCATCGTTGCTATGCAACACAAGGACCTTTGTGCTCCCCTCTCCCTCCAAGTTGGGACCATTATCCTTCGTATGCACCGCAAGGAACTTTGTGCTCCCCACTCCCTCCACGATGGGACATTCAACCTTGCTCTGCACCTCAAAGATCTTTGTCCTCCCCACTCCCTCCACGATGGGACCATCATCCTTGCTATGCACCGCAAGGAACTTTGTGCTCCCCACTCCATCCACGATGGGACCATCATCCTTTCTATGCACCACATGGAAATATGTGCTCCCCACTCCATCCACGATGGGACCATCATCCTTTCTATTCACCGCAAAGTACTTTCTGCTCCCCACACCCTCCATGATGGGACCATCATCCTTTCTATGCACCGCAAGGAACTTTGTGCTCCCCACTCCCTCCACGTTGGGACCATCATCCTTTCTATGCACCTCAAAGAACATTGTGCTCCCCACACCCTCCACGATGGGACCATCATCCTTGCTCTGCACCGCAATGAACTTTGTGCTCCCCTCTCCCTCCACGATGGGACAATCATCCTTTCTATGCACCGCCAGGAACTTTGTGCTCCCCACTCCCTCCACGATGGAACCATCATTCTTGCATGTACCGCAAGGAACTTTGTGCTCCCCACTCCCTCCACGATGGGACCATCATTCTTGCTCTGCACCTCAAAGATCTTTGTGCTCCCCACTCCCTCCACGATGGGACCATCATCCTTGCTCTGCACCGCAAGGAACTTTTTGCTCCCCACTCCCTCCACAATGGGACCATCAACCTTGCTATGCACTGCAAGGAACTGTTTGCTCCCCACTCCCACCACGATGGGACCATAATCCTTGCTATGCACCGCAAGGAACATTGTGCTCCCCACCCCATCCACGATGGGACCATCATCCTTGCTATGCAGCGCAAGGAACTTTGTGCTCCACACTCCCTCCACGATGGGACCATCATCCTTGCTCTGCACTGCAAGGAACATTGCGCTCCCCACTGCCTCCACGATGGCACCATCATCCTTTCTATGCACCACATGGAAATTTGTGCTCCCCACTCCATCCACGATGGGACCATCATCCTTTCTATGCAACGCAAAGAACTTTCTGCTCCCCACACCCTCCACGATGGGACCATCATCCTTGCTATGCAACGCAAGGAAGTTTGTGCTCCTCATTCCCTCCACGATGGGACCATCATCCTTTCTATGAACCGCAAGGAAATTTGTGCTCCCCACTCCCTCCACGTTGGGACCATCATCCTTTCTATGCACCTCAAAGAACATTGTGCTCCCTACACCCTCCACGATGGGACCATCATCCTTGATCTGCACCGCAATGAACTTTGTGCTCCCCACTCCCACCACGATGGGACAATCATCCTTGCTATGCAAAGCAAGGATCTTTCTGCTCCACACTCACTCCACGATGGGACCATCAACCTTGCTATGCACTGCAAGGAACTGTTTGCTCCACACTCCCTCCACGATGGGACCATCATCCTTGCTCTGCACTGCAAGGAACATTGCGCTCCCCACTGCCTCCACGATGGCACCATCATCCTTTCTATGCACCACATGGAAATTTGTGCTCCCCACTCCCTCCACGATGGGACCATCATCCTTGCTATGCAAAGCAAGGAACTTTGTGCTCCACACTCACTCCACGATGGGACCATCATCCTTGCTATGCACCGCAAGGAACTTTGTGATCTCCAATCCTTCCACGATGGGAGAATCATCCTTTTTATGCATCTGTAAGGAAATTTGTGCTCCCCACTCCCTCCACGATGGGACCATCATCCTTTCTATGGACTTCAAAGAACTTTGTGCACCCCACTCCCTCCACGATGGGACCATCATCCTTGCAATGCACCGCAAGGAACTTTGTGCTCCGCACTTCCTCCACGATGGGACCATCATCCTTGCTATGCACTCCAAGGAACTTTGTGCTCCCCACTCCCTCCACTATGGGACATTCATTCTTTATATGCACCGCAAGGAACATTATGCTCCACATTCCCTCCATGATGGGACCATCATCCTTTCAAAGCACCGCAAGGAACTTTGTGCTACCCACTCCCTCCACGATGGAACAATCATCGTTGCTATGCACCACAAGGACCTTTGTGCTCCCCTCTCCCTCCAAGTTGGGACCATTATCCTTCGTATGCACCGCAAGGAACTTTGTGCTCCCCACTCCCTCCACGATGGGACATTCATCCTTGCTCTGCACCTAAAAGATCTTTGTCCTCCCCACTCCCTCCACGATGGAACCATCATTCTTGCGTGTACCGCAAGGAACTTTGTGCTACCCACTCCCTCCACGATGGAACAATCATCATTGCTATGCACCACAAGGACCTTTGTGCTCCCCTCTCCCTCCAAGATGGGACAATTATCCTTCGTATGCACCGCAAGGAACTTTGTGCTCCCCTCTCCCTCCACGATGGGACCATCGTCCTTGCTCTGCACCTCAAAGATCTTTGTCCTCCCCACTCCCTCCACGATGGGACCATCATCCTTGCTATGCACCGCAAGGAACTTTGTGCTCCCCACTCCATCCACGACGGGACCATCATCCTTTCTATGCACCACATGGAAATATGTGCGCCCCACTCCATCCACGATGGGACCATCATCCTTTCTATGCACCGCAAAGAACTTTCTGCTCCCCACACCCTCCATGATGGGACCATCATCCTTGCTATGCAACGCAAGGAAGTTTGTGCTCCTCACTCCCTCCTCGATGGGACCATCATCCTTTCTATGCACCGCAAGGAACTTTGTGCTCCCCACTCCATCCACGATGGGACCATCATCCTTTCTATGCACCACATGGAAATATGTGCTCCCCACTCCATCCACGATGGGACCCTCATCATTTCTATGCACCGCAAAGAACTTTGTGCTCCCCACTCCCTCCACGATGGGACCATCATCCTTGCTATGCACCGCAAAGGAACTATATGCTCCCCACTCCCTCCACGTTGGGACCATCATCCTTTCTATGCACCTGTAAGAAAATTTGTGCTCCCCACTCCCTCCATGATGGGACCATCATCCTTTCTCTGCACTTCAAAGAACTTTGTCCTCCCCACTCCATCCACGATGGGACCATCATCCTTTCTATGCACCGCCAGGAACTTTGTGCTCCCCACTCCCTCCACGATGGAAACATCATTCTTGCATGCACCGGCAAGGAACTTTGTGCTCCCCACTCCCTCCACGATGGGAGCATCATTCTTGCTCTGCACCTCAAAGATCTTTGTGCTCCCCACTCCCTCCACGATGGGACCATCATCCTTGCTCTGCACCGCAAGGAATTTTTTGCTCCCCACTCCCTCCACAATGGGACCATCAACCTTGCTATGCACTGCAAGGAACTGTTTTCTCCCCACTTCCACCACGATGGGACCATAATCCTTGCTATGCACCGCAAGGAACATTGTGCTCCCCACACGCTCCACGATGGGACCATGATCCTTGCTATGCACCTCAAGGAACTTTGTGCTCCCCACTCCCTCTACGATGGGACCATAATCCTTGTTATGCACCGCAAGGAACTTTGTGCTCCACACTCCTCCCACGATGGGACCATCATCCTTTCTATGCACCTCAAAGAACTTTGTGCTCCTCACTCCCTCCACGATGGGACCATCATCCTTGCTATGCATCGCAAGGAACTTTGTGATCTCCAATCCTTCCACGATGGGAGAATCATCCTTTTTATGCATCTGTAAGGAAATTTGTGCTCCCCACTCCCTCCACGATGGGACCATCATCCTTTCTATGCACTTCAAAGAACTTTGTGCACCCCACTCCCTCCACGATGGGACCATCATCCATGCAATGCACCGCAAGGAACTTTGTGCTCCGCACTCCCTCCACGATGGGACCATCATCTTTGCTATGCACTCCAAGGAACTTTGTGCTCCCCACTCCCTCCACTATGGGACATTCATTCTTTATATGCACCACAAGGAACTTTATGCTCCACATTCCCTCCATGATGGGACCATCATCCTTTCAAAGCACCGCAAGGAACTTTGTGCTACCCACTCCCTCCACGATGGAACAATCATCGTTGCTATGCACCACAAGGACCTTTGTGCTCCCCTCTCCCTCCAAGTTGGGACCATTATCCTTCGTATGCACCGCAAGGAACTTTGTGCTCCCCACTCCCTCCACGATGGGACATTCATCCTTGCTCTGCACCTCAAAGATCTTTGTCCTCCCCACTCCCTCCACGATGGGACCATCATCCTTGCTATGCACCGCAAGGAACTTTGTGCTCCCCACTCCATCCACGATGGGACCATCATCCTTTCTATGCACCACATGGAAATATGTGCTCCCCACTCCATCCACGATGGGACCATCATCCTTTCTATGCACCGCAAAGTACTTTCTGCTCCCCACACCCTCCATGATGGGACCATCATCCTTGCTATGCAACGCAAGGAAGTTTGTGCTCCTCACACCCTCCTCGATGGGACCATCATCCTTTCTATGCACCGCAAGGAACTTTGTGCTCCCCACTCCCTCCACGTTGGGACCATCATCCTTTCTATGCACCTCAAAGAACATTGTGCTCCCCACACCCTCCACGATGGGACCATCATCCTTGCTCTGCACCGCAATGAACTTTGTGCTCCCCTCTCCCTCCACGATGGGACAATCATCCTTTCTATGCACCGCCAGGAACTTTGTGCTCCCTACTCCCTCCACGATGGGACCATCATCCTTGCTATGCAAAGCAAGGATCTTTCTGCTCCACACTCACTCCACGATGGGACCATCAACCTTGCTATGCACTGCAAGGAACTGTTTGCTCCACACTCCCTCCACGATGGGACCATCATCCTTGCTCTGCACTGCAAGGAACATTGCGCTCCCCACTGCCTCCACGATGGCACCATCATCCTTTCTATGCACCACATGGAAATTTGTGCTCCCCACTCCCTCCACGATGGGACCATCATCCTTGCTATGCAAAGCAAGGAACTTTGTGCTCCACACTCACTCCACGATGGGACCATCATCCTTGCTATGCACCGCAAAGAACTTTGTGCTCCCCACTCCCTCCACGATGGGACCATCATCCTTTCTATGCACCTGTAAGAAAATTTGTGCTCCCCACTCCCTCCATGATGGGACCATCATCCTTTCTCTGCACTTCAAAGAACTTTGTCCTCCCCACTCCATCCACGATGGGACCATCATCCTTTCTATGCACCGCCAGGAACTTTGTGCTCCCCACTCCCTCCACGATGGAAACATCATTCTTGCATGCACCGGCAAGGAACTTTGTGCTCCCCACTCCCTCCACGATGGGACCATCATTCTTGCTCTGCACCTCAAAGATCTTTGTGCTTCCCACTCCCTCCACGATGGGACCATCATCCTTGCTCTGCACCGCAAGGAATTTTTTGCTCCCCACTCCCTCCACAATGGGACCATCAACCTTGCTATGCACTGCAAGGAACTGTTTTCTCCCCACTTCCACCACGATGGGACCATAATCCTTGCTATGCACCGCAAGGAACATTGTGCTCCCCACACGCTCCACGATGGGACCATGATCCTTGCTATGCACCTCAAGGAACTTTGTGCTCCCCACTCCCTCTACGATGGGACCATGATCCTTGTTATGCACCGCAAGGAACATTGTGCTCCACACTCCTCCCACGATGGGACCATCAACCTTGCTATGCACTGCAAGGAACTGTTTGCTCCTCACTCCCTCCACGATGGGACCATAATCCTTGCTATGCACCGCAAGGAACATTGTGCTCCCCACCCCATCCACGATGGGACCATCATCCTTGCTATGCAGCGCAAGGAACTTTGTGCTCCACACTCCCTCCACGATGGGACCATCATCCTTGCTCTGCACTGCAAGGAACATTGCGCTCCCCACTGCCTCCACGATGGCACCATCATCCATTCTATGCACCACATGGAAATTTGTGCTCCCCACTCCATCCACGATGGGACCATCATCCTTTCTATGCACCGCAAAGAACTTTCTGCTCCCCACACCCTCCACGATGGGACCATCATCCTTGCTATGCAACGCAAGGAACTTTGTGCTCCACACTCACTCCACGATGGGACCATCATCCTTGCTATGCACCGCAAAGAACTTTGTGCTCCCCACTCCCTCCACGATGGGACCATCATCCTTTCTATGCACCTGTAAGAAAATTTGTGCTCCCCACTCCCTCCATGATGGGACCATCATCCTTTCGCTGCACTTCAAAGAACTTTGTCCTCCCCACTCCATCCACGATGGGACCATCATCCTTTCTATGCACCGCCAGGAACTTTGTGCTCCCCACTCCCTCCACGATGGAAACATCATTCTTGCATGCACCGGCAAGGAACTTTGTGCTCCCCACTCCCTCCACGATGGGACCATCATTCTTGCTCTGCACCTCAAAGATCTTTGTGCTTCCCACTCCCTCCACGATGGGACCATCATCCATGCTCTGCACCGCAAGGAATTTTTTGCTCCCCACTCCCTCCACAATGGGACCATCAACCTTGCTATGCACTGCAAGGAACTGTTTTCTCCCCACTTCCACCACGATGGGACCATAATCCTTGCTATGCACCGCAAGGAACATTGTGCTCCCCACACGCTCCACGATGGGACCATGATCCTTGCTATGCACCTCAAGGAACTTTGTGCTCCCCACTCCCTCTACGATGGGACCATGATCCTTGTTATGCACCGCAAGGAACTTTGTGCTCCACACTCCTCCCACGATGGGACCATCAACCTTGCTATGCACTGCAAGGAACTGTTTGCTCCTCACTCCCTCCACGATGGGACCATAATCCTTGCTATGCACCGCAAGGAACATTGTGCTCCCCACCCCATCCACGATGGGACCATCATCCTTGCTATGCAGCGCAAGGAACTTTGTGCTCCACACTCCCTCCACGATGGGACCATCATCCTTGCTCTGCACTGCAAGGAACATTGCGCTCCCCACTGCCTCCACGATGGCACCATCATCCATTCTATGCACCACATGGAAATTTGTGCTCCCCACTCCATCCACGATGGGACCATCATCCTTTCTATGCACCGCAAAGAACTTTCTGCTCCCCACACCCTCCACGATGGGACCATCATCCTTGCTATGCAACGCAAGGAAGTTTGTGCTCCTCATTCCCTCCACGATGGGACCATCATCCTTTCTATGAACCGCAAGGAAATTTGTGCTCCCCATTCCCTCCACGTTGGGACCATCATCCTTTCTATGCACCTCAAAGAACATTGTGCTCCCTACACCCTCCACGATGGGACCATCATCCTTGATCTGCACCGCAATGAACTTTGTGCTCCCCACTCCCACCACGATGCGACAATCATCCTTGCTATGCACTCCAAGGAACTTTATGCTCCACACTCCCTCCATGATGGGACCATCATCCTTTCTAAGCACCGCAAGGAACTTTGTGCTCCCCACTCCCTCCACGAAGCGACCATCATCCTTCCTGTGCACCGCAAGGAACTTTGTGCTCCCCACACCCTCCACGATGGGACCATCATCCTTTCTATGCACCTCAAAGAACTTTGTGCTCCCCAGTCCCTCCACGATTGAAACATCATTCTTGCTATGCACCACAAGGAACTTTGTTCTCTCCACTCCCTCCACGATGGGACCATCATCCTTTCTATGCACCTCAAAGAACTTTGTGCTCCTCACTCCCTCCACGATGGGACCATCATCCTTGCTATGCATCGCAAGGAACTTTGTGATCTCCAATCCTTCCACGATGGGAGAATCATCCTTTTTATGCATCTGTAAGGAAATTTGTGCTCCCCACTCCCTCCACGATGGGACCATCATCCTTTCTATGCACTTCAAAGAACTTTGTGCACCCCACTCCCTCCACGATGGGACCATCATCCATGCAATGCACCGCAAGGAACTTTGTGCTCCGCACTCCCTCCACGATGGGACCATCATCTTTGCTATGCACTCCAAGGAACTTTGTGCTCCCCACTCCCTCCACTATGGGACATTCATTCTTTATATGCACCACAAGGAACTTTATGCTCCACATTCCCTCCATGATGGGACCATCATCCTTTCAAAGCACCGCAAGGAACTTTGTGCTACCCACTCCCTCCACGATGGAACAATCATCGTTGCTATGCACCACAAGGACCTTTGTGCTCCCCTCTCCCTCCAAGTTGGGACCATTATCCTTCGTATGCACCGCAAGGAACTTTGTGCTCCCCACTCCCTCCACGATGGGACATTCATCCTTGCTCTGCACCTCAAAGATCTTTGTCCTCCCCACTCCCTCCACGATGGGACCATCATCCTTGCTATGCACCGCAAGGAACTTTGTGCTCCCCACTCCATCCACGATGGGACCATCATCCTTTCTATGCACCACATGGAAATATGTGCTCCCCACTCCATCCACGATGGGACCATCATCCTTTCTATGCACCGCAAAGTACTTTCTGCTCCCCACACCCTCCATGATGGGACCATCATCCTTGCTATGCAACGCAAGGAAGTTTGTGCTCCTCACACCCTCCTCGATGGGACCATCATCCTTTCTATGCACCGCAAGGAACTTTGTGCTCCCCACTCCCTCCACGTTGGGACCATCATCCTTTCTATGCACCTCAAAGAACATTGTGCTCCCCACACCCTCCACGATGGGACCATCATCCTTGCTCTGCACCGCAATGAACTTTGTGCTCCCCTCTCCCTCCACGATGGGACCATCATCCTTTCTATGCACCGCCAGGAACTTTGTGCTCCCTACTCCCTCCACGATGGGACCATCATCCTTGCTATGCAAAGCAAGGATCTTTCTGCTCCACACTCACTCCACGATGGGACCATCAACCTTGCTATGCACTGCAAGGAACTGTTTGCTCCACACTCCCTCCACGATGGGACCATCATCCTTGCTCTGCACTGCAAGGAACATTGCGCTCCCCACTGCCTCCACGATGGCACCATCATCCTTTCTATGCACCACATGGAAATTTGTGCTCCCCACTCCCTCCACGATGGGACCATCATCCTTGCTATGCAAAGCAAGGAACTTTGTGCTCCACACTCACTCCACGATGGGACCATCATCCTTGCTATGCACCGCAAAGAACTTTGTGCTCCCCACTCCCTCCACGATGGGACCATCATCCTTTCTATGCACCTGTAAGAAAATTTGTGCTCCCCACTCCCTCCATGATGGGACCATCATCCTTTCTCTGCACTTCAAAGAACTTTGTCCTCCCCACTCCATCCACGATGGGACCATCATCCTTTCTATGCACCGCCAGGAACTTTGTGCTCCCCACTCCCTCCACGATGGAAACATCATTCTTGCATGCACCGGCAAGGAACTTTGTGCTCCCCACTCCCTCCACGATGGGACCATCATTCTTGCTCTGCACCTCAAAGATCTTTGTGCTTCCCACTCCCTCCACGATGGGACCATCATCCTTGCTCTGCACCGCAAGGAATTTTTTGCTCCCCACTCCCTCCACAATGGGACCATCAACCTTGCTATGCACTGCAAGGAACTGTTTTCTCCCCACTTCCACCACGATGGGACCATAATCCTTGCTATGCACCGCAAGGAACATTGTGCTCCCCACACGCTCCACGATGGGACCATGATCCTTGCTATGCACCTCAAGGAACTTTGTGCTCCCCACTCCCTCTACGATGGGACCATGATCCTTGTTATGCACCGCAAGGAACATTGTGCTCCACACTCCTCCCACGATGGGACCATCAACCTTGCTATGCACTGCAAGGAACTGTTTGCTCCTCACTCCCTCCACGATGGGACCATAATCCTTGCTATGCACCGCAAGGAACATTGTGCTCCCCACCCCATCCACGATGGGACCATCATCCTTGCTATGCAGCGCAAGGAACTTTGTGCTCCACACTCCCTCCACGATGGGACCATCATCCTTGCTCTGCACTGCAAGGAACATTGCGCTCCCCACTGCCTCCACGATGGCACCATCATCCATTCTATGCACCACATGGAAATTTGTGCTCCCCACTCCATCCACGATGGGACCATCATCCTTTCTATGCACCGCAAAGAACTTTCTGCTCCCCACACCCTCCACGATGGGACCATCATCCTTGCTATGCAACGCAAGGAACTTTGTGCTCCACACTCACTCCACGATGGGACCATCATCCTTGCTATGCACCGCAAAGAACTTTGTGCTCCCCACTCCCTCCACGATGGGACCATCATCCTTTCTATGCACCTGTAAGAAAATTTGTGCTCCCCACTCCCTCCATGATGGGACCATCATCCTTTCGCTGCACTTCAAAGAACTTTGTCCTCCCCACTCCATCCACGATGGGACCATCATCCTTTCTATGCACCGCCAGGAACTTTGTGCTCCCCACTCCCTCCACGATGGAAACATCATTCTTGCATGCACCGGCAAGGAACTTTGTGCTCCCCACTCCCTCCACGATGGGACCATCATTCTTGCTCTGCACCTCAAAGATCTTTGTGCTTCCCACTCCCTCCACGATGGGACCATCATCCATGCTCTGCACCGCAAGGAATTTTTTGCTCCCCACTCCCTCCACAATGGGACCATCAACCTTGCTATGCACTGCAAGGAACTGTTTTCTCCCCACTTCCACCACGATGGGACCATAATCCTTGCTATGCACCGCAAGGAACATTGTGCTCCCCACACGCTCCACGATGGGACCATGATCCTTGCTATGCACCTCAAGGAACTTTGTGCTCCCCACTCCCTCTACGATGGGACCATGATCCTTGTTATGCACCGCAAGGAACTTTGTGCTCCACACTCCTCCCACGATGGGACCATCAATCTTGCTATGCACTGCAAGGAACTGTTTGCTCCTCACTCCCTCCACGATGGGACCATAATCCTTGCTATGCACCGCAAGGAACATTGTGCTCCCCACCCCATCCACGATGGGACCATCATCCTTGCTATGCAGCGCAAGGAACTTTGTGCTCCACACTCCCTCCACGATGGGACCATCATCCTTGCTCTGCACTGCAAGGAACATTGCGCTCCCCACTGCCTCCACGATGGCACCATCATCCATTCTATGCACCACATGGAAATTTGTGCTCCCCACTCCATCCACGATGGGACCATCATCCTTTCTATGCACCGCAAAGAACTTTCTGCTCCCCACACCCTCCACGATGGGACCATCATCCTTGCTATGCAACGCAAGGAAGTTTGTGCTCCTCATTCCCTCCACGATGGGACCATCATCCTTTCTATGAACCGCAAGGAAATTTGTGCTCCCCATTCCCTCCACGTTGGGACCATCATCCTTTCTATGCACCTCAAAGAACATTGTGCTCCCTACACCCTCCACGATGGGACCATCATCCTTGATCTGCACCGCAATGAACTTTGTGCTCCCCACTCCCACCACGATGCGACAATCATCCTTGCTATGCACTCCAAGGAACTTTATGCTCCACACTCCCTCCATGATGGGACCATCATCCTTTCTAAGCACCGCAAGGAACTTTGTGCTCCCCACTCCCTCCACGAAGCGACCATCATCCTTCCTGTGCACCGCAAGGAACTTTGTGCTCCCCACACCCTCCACGATGGGACCATCATCCTTTCTATGCACCTCAAAGAACTTTGTGCTCCCCAGTCCCTCCACGATTGAAACATCATTCTTGCTATGCACCACAAGGAACTTTGTTCTCTCCACTCCCTCCACGATGGGACCATCATCCTTTCTATGCACCTCAAAGAACTTTGTCCACCCCACTCCCTTAAAGATGGGACCATCATCCTTTCTATGCACCGCCAGGAACTTTGTGCTCCCTACTCCCTCCACGATGGGACCATCATCCTTGCTATGCAAAGCAAGGATCTTTCTGCTCCACACTCACTCCACGATGGGACCATCAACCTTGCTATGCACTGCAAGGAACTGTTTGCTCCACACTCCCTCCACGATGGGACCATCATCCTTGCTCTGCACTGCAAGGAACATTGCGCTCCCCACTGCCTCCACGATGGCACCATCATCCTTTCTATGCACCACATGGAAATTTGTGCTCCCCACTCCCTCCACGATGGGACCATCATCCTTGCTATGCAAAGCAAGGAACTTTGTGCTCCACACTCACTCCACGATGGGACCATCATCCTTGCTATGCACCGCAAAGAACTTTGTGCTCCCCACTCCCTCCACGATGGGACCATCATCCTTTCTATGCACCTGTAAGAAAATTTGTGCTCCCCACTCCCTCCATGATGGGACCATCATCCTTTCTCTGCACTTCAAAGAACTTTGTCCTCCCCACTCCATCCACGATGGGACCATTATCCTTTCTATGCACCGCCAGGAACTTTGTGCTCCCCACTCCCTCCACGATGGAAACATCATTCTTGCATGCACCGGCAAGGAACTTTGTGCTCCCCACTCCCTCCACGATGGGACCATCATTCTTGCTCTGCACCTCAAAGATCTTTGTGCTTCCCACTCCCTCCACGATGGGACCATCATCCTTGCTCTGCACCGCAAGGAATTTTTTGCTCCCCACTCCCTCCACAATGGGACCATCAACCTTGCTATGCACTGCAAGGAACTGTTTTCTCCCCACTTCCACCACGATGGGACCATAATCCTTGCTATGCACCGCAAGGAACATTGTGCTCCCCACACGCTCCACGATGGGACCATGATCCTTGCTATGCACCTCAAGGAACTTTGTGCTCCCCACTCCCTCTACGATGGGACCATGATCCTTGTTATGCACCGCAAGGAACTTTGTGCTCCACACTCCTCCCACGATGGGACCATCAACCTTGCTATGCACTGCAAGGAACTGTTTGCTCCTCACTCCCTCCACGATGGGACCATAATCCTTGCTATGCACCGCAAGGAACATTGTGCTCCCCACCCCATCCACGATGGGACCATCATCCTTGCTATGCAGCGCAAGGAACTTTGTGCTCCACACTCCCTCCACGATGGGACCATCATCCTTGCTCTGCACTGCAAGGAACATTGCGCTCCCCACTGCCTCCACGATGGCACCATCATCCATTCTATGCACCACATGGAAATTTGTGCTCCCCACTCCATCCACGATGGGACCATCATCCTTTCTATGCACCGCAAAGAACTTTCTGCTCCCCACACCCTCCACGATGGGACCATCATCCTTGCTATGCAACGCAAGGAAGTTTGTGCTCCTCATTCCCTCCACGATGGGACCATCATCCTTTCTATGAACCGCAAGGAAATTTGTGCTCCCCATTCCCTCCACGTTGGGACCATCATCCTTTCTATGCACCTCAAAGAACATTGTGCTCCCTACACCCTCAGCGATGGGACCATCATCCTTGATCTGCACCGCAATGAACTTTGTGCTCCCCACTCCCACCACGATGGGACAATCATCCTTGCTATGCACTCCAAGGAACTTTATGCTCCACACTCCCTCCATGATGGGACCATCATCCTTTCTAAGCACCGCAAGGAACTTTGTGCTCCCCACTCCCTCCACGAAGCGACCATCATCCTTCCTGTGCACCGCAAGGAACTTTGTGCTCCCCACACCCTCCACGATGGGACCATCATCCTTTCTATGCACCTCAAAGAACTTTGTGCTCCCCAGTCCCTCCACGATTGAAACATCATTCTTGCTATGCACCACAAGGAACTTTGTTCTCTCCACTCCCTCCACGATGGGACCATCATCCTTTCTATGCACCTCAAAGAACTTTGTCCACCCCACTCCCTCAAAGATGGGACCATCATCCTTTCTATGCACCGCCAGGAACTTTGTGCTCCCTACTCCCTCCACGATGGGACCATCATCCTTGCTATGCAAAGCAAGGATCTTTCTGCTCCACACTCACTCCACGATGGGACCATCAACCTTGCTATGCACTGCAAGGAACTGTTTGCTCCACACTCCCTCCACGATGGGACCATCATCCTTGCTCTGCACTGCAAGGAACATTGCGCTCCCCACTGCCTCCACGATGGCACCATCATCCTTTCTATGCACCACATGGAAATTTGTGCTCCCCACTCCCTCCACGATGGGACCATCATCCTTGCTATGCAAAGCAAGGAACTTTGTGCTCCACACTCACTCCACGATGGGACCATCATCCTTGCTATGCACCGCAAAGAACTTTGTGCTCCCCACTCCCTCCACGATGGGACCATCATCCTTTCTATGCACCTGTAAGAAAATTTGTGCTCCCCACTCCCTCCATGATGGGACCATCATCCTTTCTCTGCACTTCAAAGAACTTTGTCCTCCCCACTCCATCCACGATGGGACCATCATCCTTTCTATGCACCGCCAGGAACTTTGTGCTCCCCACTCCCTCCACGATGGAAACATCATTCTTGCATGCACCGGCAAGGAACTTTGTGCTCCCCACTCCCTCCACGATGGGACCATCATTCTTGCTCTGCACCTCAAAGATCTTTGTGCTTCCCACTCCCTCCACGATGGGACCATCATCCTTGCTCTGCACCGCAAGGAATTTTTTGCTCCCCACTCCCTCCACAATGGGACCATCAACCTTGCTATGCACTGCAAGGAACTGTTTTCTCCCCACTTCCACCACGATGGGACCATAATCCTTGCTATGCACCGCAAGGAACATTGTGCTCCCCACCCCATCCACGATGGGACCATCATCCTTGCTATGCAGCGCAAGGAACTTTGTGCTCCACACTCCCTCCACGATGGGACCATCATCCTTGCTCTGCACTGCAAGGAACATTGCGCTCCCCACTGCCTCCACGATGGCACCATCATCCATTCTATGCACCACATGGAAATTTGTGCTCCCCACTCCATCCACGATGGGACCATCATCCTTTCTATGCACCGCAAAGAACTTTCTGCTCCCCACACCCTCCACGATGGGACCATCATCCTTGCTATGCAACGCAAGGAAGTTTGTGCTCCTCATTCCCTCCACGATGGGACCATCATCCTTTCTATGAACCGCAAGGAAATTTGTGCTCCCCATTCCCTCCACGTTGGGACCATCATCCTTTCTATGCACCTCAAAGAACATTGTGCTCCCTACACCCTCCACGATGGGACCATCATCCTTGATCTGCACCGCAATGAACTTTGTGCTCCCCACTCCCACCACGATGGGACAATCATCCTTGCTATGCACTCCAAGGAACTTTATGCTCCACACTCCCTCCATGATGGGACCATCATCCTTTCTAAGCACCGCAAGGAACTTTGTGCTCCCCACTCCCTCCACGAAGCGACCATCATCCTTCCTGTGCACCGCAAGGAACTTTGTGCTCCCCACACCCTCCACGATGGGACCATCATCCTTTCTATGCACCTCAAAGAACTTTGTGCTCCCCAGTCCCTCCACGATTGAAATATCATTCTTGCTATGCACCACAAGGAACTTTGTTCTCTCCACTCCCTCCACGATGGGACCATCATCCTTTCTATGCACCTCAAAGAACTTTGTCCACCCCACTCCCTCAAAGATGGGACCATCATCCTTTCTATGCACCGCCAGGAACTTTGTGCTCCCTACTCCCTCCACGATGGGACCATCATCCTTGCTATGCAAAGCAAGGATCTTTCTGCTCCACACTCACTCCACGATGGGACCATCAACCTTGCTATGCACCTCAAGGAACTTTGTGCTCCCCACTCCCTCTACGATGGGACCATGATCCTTGTTATGCACCGCAAGGAACATTGTGCTCCACACTCCTCCCACGATGGGACCATCAACCTTGCTATGCACTGCAAGGAACTGTTTGCTCCTCACTCCCTCCACGATGGGACCATAATCCTTGCTATGCACCGCAAGGAACATTGTGCTCCCCACCCCATCCACGATGGGACCATCATCCTTGCTATGCAGCGCAAGGAACTTTGTGCTCCACACTCCCTCCACGATGGGACCATCATCCTTGCTCTGCACTGCAAGGAACATTGCGCTCCCCACTGCCTCCACGATGGCACCATCATCCATTCTATGCACCACATGGAAATTTGTGCTCCCCACTCCATCCACGATGGGACCATCATCCTTTCTATGCACCGCAAAGAACTTTCTGCTCCCCACACCCTCCACGATGGGACCATCATCCTTGCTATGCAACGCAAGGAACTTTGTGCTCCACACTCACTCCACGATGGGACCATCATCCTTGCTATGCACCGCAAAGAACTTTGTGCTCCCCACTCCCTCCACGATGGGACCATCATCCTTTCTATGCACCTGTAAGAAAATTTGTGCTCCCCACTCCCTCCATGATGGGACCATCATCCTTTCGCTGCACTTCAAAGAACTTTGTCCTCCCCACTCCATCCACGATGGGACCATCATCCTTTCTATGCACCGCCAGGAACTTTGTGCTCCCCACTCCCTCCACGATGGAAACATCATTCTTGCATGCACCGGCAAGGAACTTTGTGCTCCCCACTCCCTCCACGATGGGACCATCATTCTTGCTCTGCACCTCAAAGATCTTTGTGCTTCCCACTCCCTCCACGATGGGACCATCATCCATGCTCTG
The DNA here is from genome assembly GCF_036971445.1 of Narcine bancroftii. NCBI lineage: Eukaryota > Metazoa > Chordata > Chondrichthyes > Torpediniformes > Narcinidae > Narcine > Narcine bancroftii. The sequence continues at coordinate 76,006,365 of NC_091474.1, forward strand.
CACCGCAAGGAATTTTTTGCTCCCCACTCCCTCCACAATGGGACCATCAACCTTGCTATGCACTGCAAGGAACTGTTTTCTCCCCACTTCCACCACGATGGGACCATAATCCTTGCTATGCACCTCAAGGAACTTTGTGCTCCCCACTCCCTCCACGATGGGACCATCATCCTTGCTATGCAACGCAAGGAAGTTTGTGCTCCTCATTCCCTCCACGATGGGACCATCATCCTTTCTATGAACCGCAAGGAAATTTGTGCTCCCCATTCCCTCCACGTTGGGACCATCATCCTTTCTATGCACCTCAAAGAACATTGTGCTCCCTACACCCTCCACGATGGGACCATCATCCTTGATCTGCACCGCAATGAACTTTGTGCTCCCCACTCCCACCACGATGCGACAATCATCCTTGCTATGCACTCCAAGGAACTTTATGCTCCACACTCCCTCCATGATGGGACCATCATCCTTTCTAAGCACCGCAAGGAACTTTGTGCTCCCCACTCCCTCCACGAAGCGACCATCATCCTTCCTGTGCACCGCAAGGAACTTTGTGCTCCCCACACCCTCCACGATGGGACCATCATCCTTTCTATGCACCTCAAAGAACTTTGTGCTCCCCAGTCCCTCCACGATTGAAACATCATTCTTGCTATGCACCACAAGGAACTTTGTTCTCTCCACTCCCTCCACGATGGGACCATCATCCTTTCTATGCACCTCAAAGAACTTTGTGCTCCTCACTCCCTCCACGATGGGACCATCATCCTTGCTATGCATCGCAAGGAACTTTGTGATCTCCAATCCTTCCACGATGGGAGAATCATCCTTTTTATGCATCTGTAAGGAAATTTGTGCTCCCCACTCCCTCCACGATGGGACCATCATCCTTTCTATGCACTTCAAAGAACTTTGTGCACCCCACTCCCTCCACGATGGGACCATCATCCATGCAATGCACCGCAAGGAACTTTGTGCTCCGCACTCCCTCCACGATGGGACCATCATCTTTGCTATGCACTCCAAGGAACTTTGTGCTCCCCACTCCCTCCACTATGGGACATTCATTCTTTATATGCACCACAAGGAACTTTATGCTCCACATTCCCTCCATGATGGGACCATCATCCTTTCAAAGCACCGCAAGGAACTTTGTGCTACCCACTCCCTCCACGATGGAACAATCATCGTTGCTATGCACCACAAGGACCTTTGTGCTCCCCTCTCCCTCCAAGTTGGGACCATTATCCTTCGTATGCACCGCAAGGAACTTTGTGCTCCCCACTCCCTCCACGATGGGACATTCATCCTTGCTCTGCACCTCAAAGATCTTTGTCCTCCCCACTCCCTCCACGATGGGACCATCATCCTTGCTATGCACCGCAAGGAACTTTGTGCTCCCCACTCCATCCACGATGGGACCATCATCCTTTCTATGCACCACATGGAAATATGTGCTCCCCACTCCATCCACGATGGGACCATCATCCTTTCTATGCACCGCAAAGTACTTTCTGCTCCCCACACCCTCCATGATGGGACCATCATCCTTGCTATGCAACGCAAGGAAGTTTGTGCTCCTCACACCCTCCTCGATGGGACCATCATCCTTTCTATGCACCGCAAGGAACTTTGTGCTCCCCACTCCCTCCACGTTGGGACCATCATCCTTTCTATGCACCTCAAAGAACATTGTGCTCCCCACACCCTCCACGATGGGACCATCATCCTTGCTCTGCACCGCAATGAACTTTGTGCTCCCCTCTCCCTCCACGATGGGACCATCATCCTTTCTATGCACCGCCAGGAACTTTGTGCTCCCTACTCCCTCCACGATGGGACCATCATCCTTGCTATGCAAAGCAAGGATCTTTCTGCTCCACACTCACTCCACGATGGGACCATCAACCTTGCTATGCACTGCAAGGAACTGTTTGCTCCACACTCCCTCCACGATGGGACCATCATCCTTGCTCTGCACTGCAAGGAACATTGCGCTCCCCACTGCCTCCACGATGGCACCATCATCCTTTCTATGCACCACATGGAAATTTGTGCTCCCCACTCCCTCCACGATGGGACCATCATCCTTGCTATGCAAAGCAAGGAACTTTGTGCTCCACACTCACTCCACGATGGGACCATCATCCTTGCTATGCACCGCAAAGAACTTTGTGCTCCCCACTCCCTCCACGATGGGACCATCATCCTTTCTATGCACCTGTAAGAAAATTTGTGCTCCCCACTCCCTCCATGATGGGACCATCATCCTTTCTCTGCACTTCAAAGAACTTTGTCCTCCCCACTCCATCCACGATGGGACCATCATCCTTTCTATGCACCGCCAGGAACTTTGTGCTCCCCACTCCCTCCACGATGGAAACATCATTCTTGCATGCACCGGCAAGGAACTTTGTGCTCCCCACTCCCTCCACGATGGGACCATCATTCTTGCTCTGCACCTCAAAGATCTTTGTGCTTCCCACTCCCTCCACGATGGGACCATCATCCTTGCTCTGCACCGCAAGGAATTTTTTGCTCCCCACTCCCTCCACAATGGGACCATCAACCTTGCTATGCACTGCAAGGAACTGTTTTCTCCCCACTTCCACCACGATGGGACCATAATCCTTGCTATGCACCGCAAGGAACATTGTGCTCCCCACACGCTCCACGATGGGACCATGATCCTTGCTATGCACCTCAAGGAACTTTGTGCTCCCCACTCCCTCTACGATGGGACCATGATCCTTGTTATGCACCGCAAGGAACATTGTGCTCCACACTCCTCCCACGATGGGACCATCAACCTTGCTATGCACTGCAAGGAACTGTTTGCTCCTCACTCCCTCCACGATGGGACCATAATCCTTGCTATGCACCGCAAGGAACATTGTGCTCCCCACCCCATCCACGATGGGACCATCATCCTTGCTATGCAGCGCAAGGAACTTTGTGCTCCACACTCCCTCCACGATGGGACCATCATCCTTGCTCTGCACTGCAAGGAACATTGCGCTCCCCACTGCCTCCACGATGGCACCATCATCCATTCTATGCACCACATGGAAATTTGTGCTCCCCACTCCATCCACGATGGGACCATCATCCTTTCTATGCACCGCAAAGAACTTTCTGCTCCCCACACCCTCCACGATGGGACCATCATCCTTGCTATGCAACGCAAGGAACTTTGTGCTCCACACTCACTCCACGATGGGACCATCATCCTTGCTATGCACCGCAAAGAACTTTGTGCTCCCCACTCCCTCCACGATGGGACCATCATCCTTTCTATGCACCTGTAAGAAAATTTGTGCTCCCCACTCCCTCCATGATGGGACCATCATCCTTTCGCTGCACTTCAAAGAACTTTGTCCTCCCCACTCCATCCACGATGGGACCATCATCCTTTCTATGCACCGCCAGGAACTTTGTGCTCCCCACTCCCTCCACGATGGAAACATCATTCTTGCATGCACCGGCAAGGAACTTTGTGCTCCCCACTCCCTCCACGATGGGACCATCATTCTTGCTCTGCACCTCAAAGATCTTTGTGCTTCCCACTCCCTCCACGATGGGACCATCATCCATGCTCTGCACCGCAAGGAATTTTTTGCTCCCCACTCCCTCCACAATGGGACCATCAACCTTGCTATGCACTGCAAGGAACTGTTTTCTCCCCACTTCCACCACGATGGGACCATAATCCTTGCTATGCACCGCAAGGAACATTGTGCTCCCCACACGCTCCACGATGGGACCATGATCCTTGCTATGCACCTCAAGGAACTTTGTGCTCCCCACTCCCTCTACGATGGGACCATGATCCTTGTTATGCACCGCAAGGAACTTTGTGCTCCACACTCCTCCCACGATGGGACCATCAATCTTGCTATGCACTGCAAGGAACTGTTTGCTCCTCACTCCCTCCACGATGGGACCATAATCCTTGCTATGCACCGCAAGGAACATTGTGCTCCCCACCCCATCCACGATGGGACCATCATCCTTGCTATGCAGCGCAAGGAACTTTGTGCTCCACACTCCCTCCACGATGGGACCATCATCCTTGCTCTGCACTGCAAGGAACATTGCGCTCCCCACTGCCTCCACGATGGCACCATCATCCATTCTATGCACCACATGGAAATTTGTGCTCCCCACTCCATCCACGATGGGACCATCATCCTTTCTATGCACCGCAAAGAACTTTCTGCTCCCCACACCCTCCACGATGGGACCATCATCCTTGCTATGCAACGCAAGGAAGTTTGTGCTCCTCATTCCCTCCACGATGGGACCATCATCCTTTCTATGAACCGCAAGGAAATTTGTGCTCCCCATTCCCTCCACGTTGGGACCATCATCCTTTCTATGCACCTCAAAGAACATTGTGCTCCCTACACCCTCCACGATGGGACCATCATCCTTGATCTGCACCGCAATGAACTTTGTGCTCCCCACTCCCACCACGATGCGACAATCATCCTTGCTATGCACTCCAAGGAACTTTATGCTCCACACTCCCTCCATGATGGGACCATCATCCTTTCTAAGCACCGCAAGGAACTTTGTGCTCCCCACTCCCTCCACGAAGCGACCATCATCCTTCCTGTGCACCGCAAGGAACTTTGTGCTCCCCACACCCTCCACGATGGGACCATCATCCTTTCTATGCACCTCAAAGAACTTTGTGCTCCCCAGTCCCTCCACGATTGAAACATCATTCTTGCTATGCACCACAAGGAACTTTGTTCTCTCCACTCCCTCCACGATGGGACCATCATCCTTTCTATGCACCTCAAAGAACTTTGTCCACCCCACTCCCTTAAAGATGGGACCATCATCCTTTCTATGCACCGCCAGGAACTTTGTGCTCCCTACTCCCTCCACGATGGGACCATCATCCTTGCTATGCAAAGCAAGGATCTTTCTGCTCCACACTCACTCCACGATGGGACCATCAACCTTGCTATGCACTGCAAGGAACTGTTTGCTCCACACTCCCTCCACGATGGGACCATCATCCTTGCTCTGCACTGCAAGGAACATTGCGCTCCCCACTGCCTCCACGATGGCACCATCATCCTTTCTATGCACCACATGGAAATTTGTGCTCCCCACTCCCTCCACGATGGGACCATCATCCTTGCTATGCAAAGCAAGGAACTTTGTGCTCCACACTCACTCCACGATGGGACCATCATCCTTGCTATGCACCGCAAAGAACTTTGTGCTCCCCACTCCCTCCACGATGGGACCATCATCCTTTCTATGCACCTGTAAGAAAATTTGTGCTCCCCACTCCCTCCATGATGGGACCATCATCCTTTCTCTGCACTTCAAAGAACTTTGTCCTCCCCACTCCATCCACGATGGGACCATTATCCTTTCTATGCACCGCCAGGAACTTTGTGCTCCCCACTCCCTCCACGATGGAAACATCATTCTTGCATGCACCGGCAAGGAACTTTGTGCTCCCCACTCCCTCCACGATGGGACCATCATTCTTGCTCTGCACCTCAAAGATCTTTGTGCTTCCCACTCCCTCCACGATGGGACCATCATCCTTGCTCTGCACCGCAAGGAATTTTTTGCTCCCCACTCCCTCCACAATGGGACCATCAACCTTGCTATGCACTGCAAGGAACTGTTTTCTCCCCACTTCCACCACGATGGGACCATAATCCTTGCTATGCACCGCAAGGAACATTGTGCTCCCCACACGCTCCACGATGGGACCATGATCCTTGCTATGCACCTCAAGGAACTTTGTGCTCCCCACTCCCTCTACGATGGGACCATGATCCTTGTTATGCACCGCAAGGAACTTTGTGCTCCACACTCCTCCCACGATGGGACCATCAACCTTGCTATGCACTGCAAGGAACTGTTTGCTCCTCACTCCCTCCACGATGGGACCATAATCCTTGCTATGCACCGCAAGGAACATTGTGCTCCCCACCCCATCCACGATGGGACCATCATCCTTGCTATGCAGCGCAAGGAACTTTGTGCTCCACACTCCCTCCACGATGGGACCATCATCCTTGCTCTGCACTGCAAGGAACATTGCGCTCCCCACTGCCTCCACGATGGCACCATCATCCATTCTATGCACCACATGGAAATTTGTGCTCCCCACTCCATCCACGATGGGACCATCATCCTTTCTATGCACCGCAAAGAACTTTCTGCTCCCCACACCCTCCACGATGGGACCATCATCCTTGCTATGCAACGCAAGGAAGTTTGTGCTCCTCATTCCCTCCACGATGGGACCATCATCCTTTCTATGAACCGCAAGGAAATTTGTGCTCCCCATTCCCTCCACGTTGGGACCATCATCCTTTCTATGCACCTCAAAGAACATTGTGCTCCCTACACCCTCAGCGATGGGACCATCATCCTTGATCTGCACCGCAATGAACTTTGTGCTCCCCACTCCCACCACGATGGGACAATCATCCTTGCTATGCACTCCAAGGAACTTTATGCTCCACACTCCCTCCATGATGGGACCATCATCCTTTCTAAGCACCGCAAGGAACTTTGTGCTCCCCACTCCCTCCACGAAGCGACCATCATCCTTCCTGTGCACCGCAAGGAACTTTGTGCTCCCCACACCCTCCACGATGGGACCATCATCCTTTCTATGCACCTCAAAGAACTTTGTGCTCCCCAGTCCCTCCACGATTGAAACATCATTCTTGCTATGCACCACAAGGAACTTTGTTCTCTCCACTCCCTCCACGATGGGACCATCATCCTTTCTATGCACCTCAAAGAACTTTGTCCACCCCACTCCCTCAAAGATGGGACCATCATCCTTTCTATGCACCGCCAGGAACTTTGTGCTCCCTACTCCCTCCACGATGGGACCATCATCCTTGCTATGCAAAGCAAGGATCTTTCTGCTCCACACTCACTCCACGATGGGACCATCAACCTTGCTATGCACTGCAAGGAACTGTTTGCTCCACACTCCCTCCACGATGGGACCATCATCCTTGCTCTGCACTGCAAGGAACATTGCGCTCCCCACTGCCTCCACGATGGCACCATCATCCTTTCTATGCACCACATGGAAATTTGTGCTCCCCACTCCCTCCACGATGGGACCATCATCCTTGCTATGCAAAGCAAGGAACTTTGTGCTCCACACTCACTCCACGATGGGACCATCATCCTTGCTATGCACCGCAAAGAACTTTGTGCTCCCCACTCCCTCCACGATGGGACCATCATCCTTTCTATGCACCTGTAAGAAAATTTGTGCTCCCCACTCCCTCCATGATGGGACCATCATCCTTTCTCTGCACTTCAAAGAACTTTGTCCTCCCCACTCCATCCACGATGGGACCATCATCCTTTCTATGCACCGCCAGGAACTTTGTGCTCCCCACTCCCTCCACGATGGAAACATCATTCTTGCATGCACCGGCAAGGAACTTTGTGCTCCCCACTCCCTCCACGATGGGACCATCATTCTTGCTCTGCACCTCAAAGATCTTTGTGCTTCCCACTCCCTCCACGATGGGACCATCATCCTTGCTCTGCACCGCAAGGAATTTTTTGCTCCCCACTCCCTCCACAATGGGACCATCAACCTTGCTATGCACTGCAAGGAACTGTTTTCTCCCCACTTCCACCACGATGGGACCATAATCCTTGCTATGCACCGCAAGGAACATTGTGCTCCCCACCCCATCCACGATGGGACCATCATCCTTGCTATGCAGCGCAAGGAACTTTGTGCTCCACACTCCCTCCACGATGGGACCATCATCCTTGCTCTGCACTGCAAGGAACATTGCGCTCCCCACTGCCTCCACGATGGCACCATCATCCATTCTATGCACCACATGGAAATTTGTGCTCCCCACTCCATCCACGATGGGACCATCATCCTTTCTATGCACCGCAAAGAACTTTCTGCTCCCCACACCCTCCACGATGGGACCATCATCCTTGCTATGCAACGCAAGGAAGTTTGTGCTCCTCATTCCCTCCACGATGGGACCATCATCCTTTCTATGAACCGCAAGGAAATTTGTGCTCCCCATTCCCTCCACGTTGGGACCATCATCCTTTCTATGCACCTCAAAGAACATTGTGCTCCCTACACCCTCCACGATGGGACCATCATCCTTGATCTGCACCGCAATGAACTTTGTGCTCCCCACTCCCACCACGATGGGACAATCATCCTTGCTATGCACTCCAAGGAACTTTATGCTCCACACTCCCTCCATGATGGGACCATCATCCTTTCTAAGCACCGCAAGGAACTTTGTGCTCCCCACTCCCTCCACGAAGCGACCATCATCCTTCCTGTGCACCGCAAGGAACTTTGTGCTCCCCACACCCTCCACGATGGGACCATCATCCTTTCTATGCACCTCAAAGAACTTTGTGCTCCCCAGTCCCTCCACGATTGAAATATCATTCTTGCTATGCACCACAAGGAACTTTGTTCTCTCCACTCCCTCCACGATGGGACCATCATCCTTTCTATGCACCTCAAAGAACTTTGTCCACCCCACTCCCTCAAAGATGGGACCATCATCCTTTCTATGCACCGCCAGGAACTTTGTGCTCCCTACTCCCTCCACGATGGGACCATCATCCTTGCTATGCAAAGCAAGGATCTTTCTGCTCCACACTCACTCCACGATGGGACCATCAACCTTGCTATGCACTGCAAGGAACTGTTTGCTCCACACTCCCTCCACGATGGGACCATCATCCTTGCTCTGCACTGCAAGGAACATTGCGCTCCCCACTGCCTCCACGATGGCACCATCATCCTTTCTATGCACCACATGGAAATTTGTGCTCCCCACTCCCTCCACGATGGGACCATCATCCTTGCTATGCAAAGCAAGGAACTTTGTGCTCCACACTCACTCCACGATGGGACCATCATCCTTGCTATGCACCGCAAAGAACTTTGTGCTCCCCACTCCCTCCACGATGGGACCATCATCCTTTCTATGCACCTGTAAGAAAATTTGTGCTCCCCACTCCCTCCATGATGGGACCATCATCCTTTCTCTGCACTTCAAAGAACTTTGTCCTCCCCACTCCATCCACGATGGGACCATCATCCTTTCTATGCACCGCCAGGAACTTTGTGCTCCCCACTCCCTCCACGATGGAAACATCATTCTTGCATGCACCGGCAAGGAACTTTGTGCTCCCCACTCCCTCCACGATGGGACCATCATTCTTGCTCTGCACCTCAAAGATCTTTGTGCTTCCCACTCCCTCCACGATGGGACCATCATCCTTGCTCTGCACCGCAAGGAATTTTTTGCTCCCCACTCCCTCCACAATGGGACCATCAACCTTGCTATGCACTGCAAGGAACTGTTTTCTCCCCACTTCCACCACGATGGGACCATAATCCTTGCTATGCACCGCAAGGAACATTGTGCTCCCCACACGCTCCACGATGGGACCATGATCCTTGCTATGCACCTCAAGGAACTTTGTGCTCCCCACTCCCTCTACGATGGGACCATGATCCTTGTTATGCACCGCAAGGAACTTTGTGCTCCACACTCCTCCCACGATGGGACCATCAACCTTGCTATGCACTGCAAGGAACTGTTTGCTCCTCACTCCCTCCACGATGGGACCATAATCCTTGCTATGCACCGCAAGGAACATTGTGCTCCCCACCCCATCCACGATGGGACCATCATCCTTGCTATGCAGCGCAAGGAACTTTGTGCTCCACACTCCCTCCACGATGGGACCATCATCCTTGCTCTGCACTGCAAGGAACATTGCGCTCCCCACTGCCTCCACGATGGCACCATCATCCATTCTATGCACCACATGGAAATTTGTGCTCCCCACTCCATCCACGATGGGACCATCATCCTTTCTATGCACCTCAAAGAACTTTCTGCTCCCCACACCCTCCACGATGGGACCATCATCCTTGCTATGCAACGCAAGGAAGTTTGTGCTCCTCATTCCCTCCACGATGGGACCATCATCCTTTCTATGAACCGCAAGGAAATTTGTGCTCCCCATTCCCTCCACGTTGGGACCATCATCCTTTCTATGCACCTCAAAGAACATTGTGCTCCCTACACCCTCCACGATGGGACCATCATCCTTGATCTGCACCGCAATGAACTTTGTGCTCCCCACTCCCACCACGATGGGACAATCATCCTTGCTATGCACTCCAAGGAACTTTATGCTCCACACTCCCTCCATGATGGGACCATCATCCTTTCTAAGCACCGCAAGGAACTTTGTGCTCCCCACTCCCTCCACGAAGCGACCATCATCCTTCCTGTGCACCGCAAGGAACTTTGTGCTCCCCACACCCTCCACGATGGGACCATCATCCTTTCTATGCACCTCAAAGAACTTTGTGCTCCCCAGTCCCTCCACGATTGAAACATCATTCTTGCTATGCACCACAAGGAACTTTGTTCTCTCCACTCCCTCCACGATGGGACCATCATCCTTTCTATGCACCTCAAAGAACTTTGTCCACCCCACTCCCTCAAAGATGGGACCATCATCCTTTCTATGCACCGCCAGGAACTTTGTGCTCCCTACTCCCTCCACGATGGGACCATCATCCTTGCTATGCAAAGCAAGGATCTTTCTGCTCCACACTCACTCCACGATGGGACCATCAACCTTGCTATGCACTGCAAGGAACTGTTTGCTCCACACTCCCTCCACGATGGGACCATCATCCTTGCTCTGCACTGCAAGGAACATTGCGCTCCCCACTGCCTCCACGATGGCACCATCATCCTTTCTATGCACCACATGGAAATTTGTGCTCCCCACTCCCTCCACGATGGGACCATCATCCTTGCTATGCAAAGCAAGGAACTTTGTGCTCCACACTCACTCCACGATGGGACCATCATCCTTGCTATGCACCGCAAAGAACTTTGTGCTCCCCACTCCCTCCACGATGGGACCATCATCCTTTCTATGCACCTGTAAGAAAATTTGTGCTCCCCACTCCCTCCATGATGGGACCATCATCCTTTCTCTGCACTTCAAAGAACTTTGTCCTCCCCACTCCCTCCACGATGGGACCATCATTCTTGCTCTGCACCTCAAAGATCTTTGTGCTTCCCACTCCCTCCACGATGGGACCATCATCCTTGCTCTGCACCGCAAGGAATTTTTTGCTCCCCACTCCCTCCACAATGGGACCATCAACCTTGCTATGCACTGCAAGGAACTGTTTTCTCCCCACTTCCACCACGATGGGACCATAATCCTTGCTATGCACCGCAAGGAACATTGTGCTCCCCACACGCTCCACGATGGGACCATGATCCTTGCTATGCACCTCAAGGAACTTTGTGCTCCCCACTCCCTCTACGATGGGACCATGATCCTTGTTATGCACCGCAAGGAACATTGTGCTCCACACTCCTCCCACGATGGGACCATCAACCATGCTATGCACTGCAAGGAACTGTTTGCTCCTCACTCCCTCCACGATGGGACCATAATCCTTGCTATGCACCGCAAGGAACATTGTGCTCCCCACCCCATCCACGATGGGACCATCATCCTTGCTATGCAGCGCAAGGAACTTTGTGCTCCACACTCCCTCCACGATGGGACCATCATCCTTGCTCTGCACTGCAAGGAACATTGCGCTCCCCACTGCTTCCACGATGGCACCATCATCCATTCTATGCACCACATGGAAATTTGTGCTCCCCACTCCATCCACGATGGGACCATCATCCTTTCTATGCACCGCAAAGAACTTTCTGCTCCCCACACCCTCCACGATGGGACCATCATCCTTGCTATGCAACGCAAGGAAGTTTGTGCTCCTCATTCCCTCCACGATGGGACCATCATCCTTTCTATGAACCGCAAGGAAATTTGTGCTCCCCATTCCCTCCACGTTGGGACCATCATCCTTTCTATGCACCTCAAAGAACATTGTGCTCCCTACACCCTCCACGATGGGACCATCATCCTTGATCTGCACCGCAATGAACTTTGTGCTCCCCACTCCCACCACGATGGAAACATCATTCTTGCTATGCACCACAAGGAACTTTGTTCTCTCCACTCCCTCCACGATGGGACCATCATCCTTTCTATGCACCTCAAAGAACTTTGTCCACCCCACTCCCTCAAAGATGGGACCATCATCCTTTCTATGCACCGCCAGGAACTTTGTGCTCCCTACTCCCTCCACGATGGGACCATCATCCTTGCTATGCACTGCAAGGAACTGTTTGCTCCACACTCCCTCCACGATGGGACCATCATCCTTGCTCTGCACTGCAAGGAACATTGCGCTCCCCACTGCCTCCACGATGGCACCATCATCCTTTCTATGCACCACATGGAAATTTGTTCTCCCCACTCCCTCCACGATGGGACCATCATCCTTGCTATGCAAAGCAAGGAACTTTGTGCTCCACACTCACTCCACGATGGCACCATCATCCTTGCTATGCACCGCAAAAACTTTGTGCTCCCCACTCCCTCCACGATGGGACCATCATCCTTGCTATGCACCGCAAAGGAACTATATGCTCCCCACTCCCTCCACGTTGGGACCATCATCCTTTCTATGCACCTGTAAGAAAATTTGTGCTCCCCACTCCCTCCATGATGGGACCATCATCCTTTCTCTGCACTTCAAAGAACTTTATCCTCCCCACTCCATCCACGATGGGACCATCATCCTTTCTATGCACCGCCAGGAACTTTGTGCTCCCCACTCCCTCCACGATGGAAACATCATTCTTGCATGCACCGGCAAGGAACTTTGTGCTCCCCACTCCCTCCACGATGGGACCATGATTCTTGCTCTGCACCTCAAAGATCTTTGTGCTCCCCACTCCCTCCACGATGGGACCATCATCCTTGCTCTGCACCGCAAGGAATTCTTTGCTCCCCACTCCCTCCACAATGGGACCATCAACCTTGCTATGCACTGCAAGGAACTGTTTTCTCCCCACTTCCACCACGATGGGACCATAATCCTTGCTATGCACCGCAAGGAACATTGTGCTCCCCACACGCTCCACGATGGGACCATGATCCTTGCTATGCACCTCAAGGAACTTTGTGCTCCCCACTCCCTCTACGATGGGACCATGATCCTTGTTATGCACCGCAAGGAACTTTGTGCTCCACACTCCTCCCACGATGGGACCATCATCCTTTCTATGCACCTCAAAGAACTTTGAGCTCCTCACTCCCTCCACGATGGGACCATCATCCTTGCTATGCACCGCAAGGAACTTTGTGATCTCCAATCCTTCCACGATGGGAGAATCATCCTTTTTATGCATCTGTAAGGAAATTTGTGCTCCCCACTCCCTCCACGATGGGACCATCATCCTTTCTATGCACTTCAAAGAACTTTGTGCACCCCACTCCCTCCACGATGGGACCATCATCCTTGCAATGCACCGCAAGGAACTTTGTGCTCCGCACTTCCTCCACGATGGGACCATCATCCTTGCTATGCACTCCAAGGAACTTTGTGCTCCCCACTCCCTCCACTATGGGACATTCATTCTTTATATGCACCGCAAGGAACTTTATGCTCCACATTCCCTCCATGATGGGACCATCATCCTTTCTAAGCACCGCAAGGAACTTTGTGCTCCCCACTCCCTCCACGAAGCGACCATCATCCTTCCTGTGCACCGCAAGGAACTTTGTGCTCCCCACACCCTCCACGATGGGACCATCATCCTTTCTATGCACCTCAAAGAACTTTGTGCTCCCCAGTCCCTCCACGATTGAAATATCATTCTTGCTATGCACCACAAGGAACTTTGTTCTCTCCACTCCCTCCACGATGGGACCATCGTCCTTTCTATGCACCTCAAAGAACTTTGTCCACCCCACTCCCTCAAAGATGGGACCATCATCCTTTCTATGCACCGCCAGGAACTTTGTGCTCCCTACTCCCTCCACGATGGGACCATCATCCTTGCTATGCAAAGCAAGGATCTTTCTGCTCCACACTCACTCCACGATGGGACCATCAACCTTGCTATGCACTGCAAGGAACTGTTTGCTCCACACTCCCTCCACGATGGGACCATCATCCTTGCTCTGCACTGCAAGGAACATTGCGCTCCCCACTGCCTCCACGATGGAACAATCATCGTTGCTATGCACCACAAGGACCTTTGTGCTCCCCTCTCCCTCCAAGTTGGGACCATTATCCTTCGTATGCACCGCAAGGAACTTTGTGCTCCCCACTCCCTCCACGATGGGACATTCATCCTTGCTCTGCACCTAAAAGATCTTTGTCCTCCCCACTCCCTCCACGATGGAACCATCATTCTTGCGTGTACCGCAAGGAACTTTGTGCTACCCACTCCCTCCACGATGGAACAATCATCATTGCTATGCACCACAAGGACCTTTGTGCTCCCCTCTCCCTCCAAGATGGGACAATTATCCTTCGTATGCACCGCAAGGAACTTTGTGCTCCCCTCTCCCTCCACGATGGGACCATCGTCCTTGCTCTGCACCTCAAAGATCTTTGTCCTCCCCACTCCCTCCACGATGGGACCATCATCCTTGCTATGCACCGCAAGGAACTTTGTGCTCCCCACTCCATCAACGATGGGACCATCATCCTTTCTATGCACCACATGGAAATATGTGCGCCCCACTCCATCCACGATGGGACCATCATCCTTTCTATGCACCGCAAAGAACTTTCTGCTCCCCACACCCTCCATGATGGGACCATCATCCTTGCTATGCAACGCAAGGAAGTTTGTGCTCCTCACTCCCTCCTCGATGGGACCATCATCCTTTCTATGCACCGCAAGGAACTTTGTGCTCCCCACTCCATCCACGATGGGACCATCATCCTTTCTATGCACCACATGGAAATATGTGCTCCCCACTCCATCCACGATGGGACCATCATCATTTCTATGCACCGCAAAGAACTTTGTGCTCCCCACTCCCTCCACGATGGGACCATCATCCTTGCTATGCACCGCAAAGGAACTATATGCTCCCCACTCCCTCCACGTTGGGACCATCATCCTTTCTATGCACCTGTAAGAAAATTTGTGCTCCCCACTCCCTCCATGATGGGACCATCATCCTTTCTCTGCACTTCAAAGAACTTTGTCCTCCCCACTCCATCCACGATGGGACCATCATCCTTTCTATGCACCGCCAGGAACTTTGTGCTCCCCATTCCCTCCACGATGGGAGCATCATTCTTGCTCTGCACCTCAAAGATCTTTGTGCTCCCCACTCCCTCCACGATGGGACCATCATCCTTGCTCTGCACCGCAAGGAATTTTTTGTTCCCCACTCCCTCCACAATGGGACCATCAACCTTGCTATGCACTGCAAGGAACTGTTTTCTCCCCACTTCCACCACGATGGGACCATAATCCTTGCTATGCACCGCAAGGAACATTGTGCTCCCCACACGCTCCACGATGGGACCATGTTCCTTGCTATGCACCTCAAGGAACTTTGTGCTCCCCACTCCCTCTACGATGGGACCATGATCCTTGTTATGCACCGCAAGGAACTTTGTGCTCCACACTCCTCCCACGATGGGACCATCATCCTTTCTATGCACCTCAAAGAACTTTGTGCTCCTCACTCCCTCCACGATGGGACCATCATCCTTGCTATGCATCGCAAGGAACTTTGTGATCTCCAATCCTTCCACGATGGGAGAATCATCCTTTTTATGCATCTGTAAGGAAATTTGTGCTCCCCACTCCCTCCACGATGGGACCATCATCCTTTCTATGCACTTCAAAGAACTTTGTGCACCCCACTCCCTCCACGATGGGACCATCATCCTTGCAATGCACCGCAAGGAACTTTGTGCTCCGCACTCCCTCCACGATGGGACCATCATCCTTTCTATGAACCGCAAGGAAATTTGTGCTCCCCACTCCCTCCACTATGGGACATTCATTCTTTATATGCACCACAAGGAACTTTATGCTCCACATTCCCTCCATGATGGGACCATCATCCTTTCAAAGCACCGCAAGGAACTTTGTGCTACCCACTCCCTCCACGATGGAACAATCATCGTTGCTATGCACCACAAGGACCTTTGTGCTCCCCTCTCCCTCCAAGTTGGGACCATTATCCTTCGTATGCACCGCAAGGAACTTTGTGCTCCCCACTCCCTCCACGATGGGACATTCATCCTTGCTCTGCACCTCAAAGATCTTTGTCCTCCCCACTCCCTCCACGATGGGACCATCATCCTTGCTATGCACCGCAAGGAACTTTGTGCTCCCCACTCCATCCACGATGGGACCATCATCCTTTCCATGCACCACATGGAAATATGTGCTCCCCACTCCATCCACGATGGGACCATCATCCTTTCTATGCACCGCAAAGTACTTTCTGCTCCCCACACCCTCCATGATGGGACCATCATCCTTGCTATGCAACGCAAGGAAGTTTGTGCTCCTCACACCCTCCTCGATGGGACCATCATCCTTTCTATGCACCGCAAGGAACTTTGTGCTCCCCACTCCCTCCACGTTGGGACCATCATCCTTTCTATGCACCTCAAAGAACATTGTGCTCCCCACACCCTCCTCGATGGGACCATCATCCTTTCTATGCACCGCAAGGAACTTTGTGCTCCCCACTCCATCCACGATGGGACCATCATCCTTTCTATGCACCACATGGAAATATGTGCGCCCCACTCCATCCACGATGGGACCATCATCCTTTCTATGCACCGCAAAGAACTTTCTGCTCCCCACACCCTCCATGATGGGACCATCATCCTTGCTATGCAACGCAACGAAGTTTGTGCTCCTCACTCCCTCCTCGATGGGACCATCATCCTTTCTATGCACCGCAAGGAACTTTGTGCTCCCCACTCCATCCACGATGGGACCATCATCCTTTCTATGCACCACATGGAAATATGTGCTCCCCACTCCATCCACGATGGGACCATCATCATTTCTATGCACCGCAAAGAACTTTGTGCTCCCCACTCCCTCCACGATGGGACCATCATCCTTGCTATGCACCGCAAAGGAACTATATGCTCCCCACTCCCTCCACGTTGGGACCATCATCCTTTCTATGCACCTGTAAGAAAATTTGTGCTCCCCACTCCCTCCATGATGGGACCATCATCCTTTCTCTGCACTTCAAAGAACTTTGTCCTCCCCACTCCATCCACGATGGGACCATCATCCTTTCTATGCACCGCCAGGAACTTTGTGCTCCCCATTCCCTCCACGATGGGAGCATCATTCTTGCTCTGCACCTCAAAGATCTTTGTGCTCCCCACTCCCTCCACGATGGGACCATCATCCTTGCTCTGCACCGCAAGGAATTTTTTGTTCCCCACTCCCTCCACAATGGGACCATCAACCTTGCTATGCACTGCAAGGAACTGTTTTCTCCCCACTTCCACCACGATGGGACCATAATCCTTGCTATGCACCGCAAGGAACATTGTGCTCCCCACACGCTCCACGATGGGACCATGTTCCTTGCTATGCACCTCAAGGAACTTTGTGCTCCCCACTCCCTCTACGATGGGACCATGATCCTTGTTATGCACCGCAAGGAACTTTGTGCTCCACACTCCTCCCACGATGGGACCATCATCCTTTCTATGCACCTCAAAGAACTTTGTGCTCCTCACTCCCTCCACGATGGGACCATCATCCTTGCTATGCATCGCAAGGAACTTTGTGATCTCCAATCCTTCCACGATGGGAGAATCATCCTTTTTATGCATCTGTAAGGAAATTGGTGCTCCCCACTCCCTCCACGATGGGACCATCATCCTTTCTATGCACTTCAAAGAACTTTGTGCACCCCACTCCCTCCACGATGGGACCATCATCCTTGCAATGCACCGCAAGGAACTTTGTGCTCCGCACTCCCTCCACGATGGGACCATCATCTTTGCTATGCACTCCAAGGAACTTTGTGCTCCCACTCCCTCCACTATGGGACATTCATTCTTTATATGCACCACAAGGAACTTTATGCTCCACATTCCCTCCATGATGGGACCATCATCCTTTCAAAGCACCGCAAGGAACTTTGTGCTACCCACTCCCTCCACGATGGAACAATCATCGTTGCTATGCACCACAAGGACCTTTGTGCTCCCCTCTCCCTCCAAGTTGGGACCATTATCCTTCGTATGCACCGCAAGGAACTTTGTGCTCCCCACTCCCTCCACGATGGGACATTCATCCTTGCTCTGCACCTCAAAGATCTTTGTCCTCCCCACTCCCTCCACGATGGGACCATCATCCTTGCTATGCACCGCAAGGAACTTTGTGCTCCCCACTCCATCCACGATGGGACCATCATCCTTTCCATGCACCACATGGAAATATGTGCTCCCCACTCCATCCACGATGGGACCATCATCCTTTCTATGCACCGCAAAGTACTTTCTGCTCCCCACACCCTCCATGATGGGACCATCATCCTTGCTATGCAACGCAAGGAAGTTTGTGCTCCTCACACCCTCCTCGATGGGACCATCATCCTTTCTATGCACCGCAAGGAACTTTGTGCTCCCCACTCCCTCCACGTTGGGACCATCATCCTTTCTATGCACCTCAAAGAACATTGTGCTCCCCACACCCTCCACGATGGGACCATCATCCATGCTCTGCACCGCAATGAACTTTGTGCTCCCCTCTCCCTCCACGATGGGACCATCATCCTTTCTATGCACCGCCAGGAACTTTGTGCTCCCCACTCCCTCCACGATGGAACCATCATTCTTGCATGTACCGCAAGGAACTTTGTGCTCCCCACTCCCTCCACGATGGGACCATCATTCTTGCTCTGCACCTCAAAGATCTTTGTGCTCCCCACTCCCTCCACGATTGGACCATCATCCTTGCTCTGCACCGCAAGGAACTTTTTGCTCCCCACTCCCTCCACAATGGGACCATCAAACTTGCTATGCACTGCAAGGAACTGTTTGCTCCCCACTCCCACCACGATGGGACCATAATCCTTGCTATGCACCGCAAGGAACATTGTGCTCCCCACCCCATCCACGATGGGACCATCATCCTTGCTATGCAGCGCAAGGAACTTTGTGCTCCACACTCCCTCCACGATGGGACCATCATCCTTGCTCTGCACTGCAAGGAACATTGCGCTCCCCACTGCCTCCACGATGGCACCATCATCCTTTCTATGCACCACATGGAAATTTGTGCTCCCCACTCCATCCACGATGGGACCATCATCCTTTCTATGCACCGCAAAGAACTTTCTGCTCCCCACACCCTCCACGATGGGACCATCATCCTTGCTATGCAACGCAAGGAAGTTTGTGCTCCTCATTCCCTCCACGATGGGACCATCATCCTTTCTATGAACCGCAAGGAAATTTGTGCTCCGCACTCCCTCCACGTTGGGACCATCATCCTTTCTATGCACCTCAAAGAACATTGTGCTCCCTACACCCTCCACGATGGGACCATCATCCTTGATCTGCACCGCAATGAACTTTGTGCTCCCCACTCCCACCACGATGGGACAATCATCCTTGCTATGCACTCCAAGGAACTTTATGCTCCACACTCCCTCCATGATGGGACCATCATCCTTTCTAAGCACCGCAAGGAACTTTGTGCTCCCCACTCCCTCCACGAAGCGACCATCATCCTTCCTGTGCACCGCAAGGAACTTTGTGCTCCCCACACCCTCCACGATGGGACCATCATCCTTTCTATGCACCTCAAAGAACTTTGTGCTCCCCAGTCCCTCCACGATTGAAACATCATTCTTGCTATGCACCACAAGGAACTTTGTTCTCTCCACTCCCTCCACGATGGGACCATCATCCTTTCTATGCACCTCAAAGAACTTTGTCCACCCCACTCCCTCAAAGATGGGACCATCATCCTTTCTATGCACCGCCAGGAACTTTGTGCTCCCTACTCCCTCCACGATGGGACCATCATCCTTGCTATGCAAAGCAAGGATCTTTCTGCTCCACACTCACTCCACGATGGGACCATCAACCTTGCTATGCACTGCAAGGAACTGTTTGCTCCACACTCCCTCCACGATGGGACCATCATCCTTGCTCTGCACTGCAAGGAACATTGCGCTCCCCACTGCCTCCACGATGGCACCATCATCCTTTCTATGCACCACATGGAAATTTGTGCTCCCCACTCCCTCCACGATGGGACCATCATCCTTGCTATGCAAAGCAAGGAACTTTGTGCTCCACACTCACTCCACGATGGGACCATCATCCTTGCTATGCACCGCAAGGAACTTTGTGATCTCCAATCCTTCCACGATGGGAGAATCATCCTTTTTATGCATCTGTAAGGAAATTTGTGCTCCCCACTCCCTCCACGATGGGACCATCATCCTTTCTATGCACTTCAAAGAACTTTGTGCACCCCACTCCCTCCACGATGGGACCATCATCCTTGCAATGCACCGCAAGGAACTTTGTGCTCCGCACTTCCTCCACGATGGGACCATCATCCTTGCTATGCACTCCAAGGAACTTTGTGCTCCCCACTCCCTCCACTATGGGACATTCATTCTTTATATGCACCGCAAGGAACATTATGCTCCACATTCCCTCCATGATGGGACCATCATCCTTTCAAAGCACCGCAAGGAACTTTGTGCTACCCACTCCCTCCACGATGGAACAATCATCGTTGCTATGCACCACAAGGACCTTTGTGCTCCCCTCTCCCTCCAAGTTGGGACCATTATCCTTCGTATGCACCGCAAGGAACTTTGTGCTCCCCACTCCCTCCACGATGGGACATTCATCCTTGCTCTGCACCTAAAAGATCTTTGTCCTCCCCACTCCCTCCACGATGGAACCATCATTCTTGCGTGTACCGCAAGGAACTTTGTGCTACCCACTCCCTCCACGATGGAACAATCATCATTGCTATGCACCACAAGGACCTTTGTGCTCCCCTCTCCCTCCAAGATGGGACAATTATCCTTCGTATGCACCGCAAGGAACTTTGTGCTCCCCTCTCCCTCCACGATGGGACCATCGTCCTTGCTCTGCACCTCAAAGATCTTTGTCCTCCCCACTCCCTCCAGGATGGGACCATCATCCTTGCTATGCACCGCAAGGAACTTTGTGCTCCCCACTCCATCCACGATGGGACCATCATCCTTTCTATGCACCACATGGAAATATGTGCTCCCCACTCCATCCACGATGGGACCCTCATCATTTCTATGCACCGCAAAGAACTTTGTGCTCCCCACTCCCTCCACGATGGGACCATCATCCTTGCTATGCACCGCAAAGGAACTATATGCTCCCCACTCCCTCCACGTTGGGACCATCATCCTTTCTATGCACCTGTAAGAAAATTTGTGCTCCCCACTCCCTCCATGATGGGACCATCATCCTTTCTCTGCACTTCAAAGAACTTTGTCCTCCCCACTCCATCCACGATGGGACAATCATCCTTTCTATGCACCGCCAGGAACTTTGTGCTCCCCACTCCCTCCACGATGGAAACATCATTCTTGCATGCACCGGCAAGGAACTTTGTGCTCCCCACTCCCTCCACGATGGGAGCATCATTCTTGCTCTGCACCTCAAAGATCTTTGTGCTCCCCACTCCCTCCACGATGGGACCATCATCCTTGCTCTGCACCGCAAGGAATTTTTTGCTCCCCACTCCCTCCACAATGGGACCATCAACCTTGCTATGCACTGCAAGGAACTGTTTTCTCCCCACTTCCACCACGATGGGACCATAATCCTTACTATGCACCGCAAGGAACATTGTGCTCCCCACACGCTCCACGATGGGACCATGATCCTTGCTATGCACCTCAAGGAACTTTGTGCTCCCCACTCCCTCTACGATGGGACCATGATCCTTGTTATGCACCGCAAGGAACTTTGTGCTCCACACTCCTCCCACGATGGGACCATCATCCTTTCTATGCACCTCAAAGAACTTTGTGCTCCTCACTCCCTCCACGATGGGACCATCATCCTTGCTATGCATCGCAAGGAACTTTGTGATCTCCAATCCTTCCACGATGGGAGAATCATCCTTTTTATGCATCTGTAAGGAAATTTGTGCTCCCCACTCCCTCCACGATGGGACCATCATCCTTTCTATGCACTTCAAAGAACTTTGTGCACCCCACTCCCTCCACGATGGGACCATCATCCTTGCAATGCACCGCAAGGAACTTTGTGCTCCGCACTCCCTCCACGATGGGACCATCATCTTTGCTATGCACTCCAAGGAACTTTGTGCTCCCCACTCCCTCCACTATGGGACATTCATTCTTTATATGCACCACAAGGAACTTTATGCTCCACATTCCCTCCATGATGGGACCATCATCCTTTCAAAGCACCGCAAGGAACTTTGTGCTACCCACTCCCTCCACGATGGAACAATCATCGTTGCTATGCACCACAAGGACCTTTGTGCTCCCCTCTCCCTCCAAGTTGGGACCATTATCCTTCGTATGCACCGCAAGGAACTTTGTGCTCCCCACTCCCTCCACGATGGGACATTCATCCTTGCTCTGCACCTCAAAGATCTTTGTCCTCCCCACTCCCTCCACGATGGGACCATCATCCTTGCTATGCACCGCAAGGAACTTTGTGCTCCCCACTCCATCCACGAAGGGACCATCATCCTTTCTATGCACCACATGGAAATATGTGCTCCCCACTCCATCCACGATGGGACCATCATCCTTTCTATGCACCGCAAAGTACTTTCTGCTCCCCACACCCTCCATGATGGGACCATCATCCTTGCTATGCAACGCAAGGAAGTTTGTGCTCCTCACACCCTCCTCGATGGGACCATCATCCTTTCTATGCACCGCAAGGAACTTTGTGCTCCCCACTCCCTCCACGTTGGGACCATCATCCTTTCTATGCACCTCAAAGAACATTGTGCTCCCCACACCCTCCACGATGGGACCATCATCCTTGCTCTGCACCGCAATGAACTTTGTGCTCCCCTCTCCCTCCACGATGGGACCATCATCCTTTCTATGCACCTCCAGGAACTTTGTGTTCCCCACTCCCTCCACGATGGAACCATCATTCTTGCATGTACCGCAAGGAACTTTGTGCTCCCCACTCCCTCCACGATGGGACCATGATTCTTGCTCTGCACCTCAAAGATCTTTGTGCTCCCCACTCCCTCCACGATGGGACCATCATCCTTGCTCTGCACCGCAAGGAACTTTTTGCTCCCCACTCCCTCCACAATGGGACCATCAACCTTGCTATGCACTGCAAGGAACTGTTTGCTCCCCACTCCCACCACGATGGGACCATAATCCTTGCTATGCACCGCAAGGAACATTGTGCTCCCCACCCCATCCACGATGGGACCATCATCCTTGCTATGCAGCGCAAGGAACTTTGTGCTCCACACTCCCTCCACGATGGGACCATCATCCTTGCTCTGCACTGCAAGGAACATTGCGCTCCCCACTGCCTCCACGATGGCACCATCATCCTTTCTATGCACCACATGGAAATTTGTGCTCCCCACTCCATCCACGATGGGACCATCGTCCTTTCTATGCACCACAAAGAACTTTCTGCTCCCCACACCCTCCACGATGGGACCATCATCCTTGCTATGCAACGCAAGGAAGTGTGTGCTCCTCATTCCCTCCACGATGGGACCATCATCCTTTCTATGAACCGCAAGGAACTTTGTGTCCCCACTCCCTCCACGAAGCGACCATCTTCCTTCCTGTGCACCGCAAGGAACTTTGTGCTCCCCACACCCTCCACGATGGGACCATCATCCTTTCTATGCACCTCAAAGAACTTTGTCCACCCCACTCCCTCAAAGATGGGACCATCATCCTTTCTATGCACCGCCAGGAACTTTGTGCTCCCTACTCCCTCCACGATGGGACCATCATCCTTGCTATGCAAAGCAAGGATCTTTCTGCTCCACACTCACTCCACGATGGGACCATCAACCTTGCTATGCACTGCAAGGAACTGTTTGCTCCACACTCCCTCCACGATGGGACCATCATCCTTGCTCTGCACTGCAAGGAACATTGCGCTCCCCACTGCCTCCACGATGGCACCATCATCCTTTCTATGCACCACATGGAAATTTGTGCTCCCCACTCCCTCCACGATGGGACCATCATCCTTGCTATGCAAAGCAAGGAACTTTGTGCTCCACACTCACTCCACGATGGGACCATCATCCTTGCTATGCACCGCAAAGAACTTTGTGCTCCCCACTCCCTCCACGATGGGACCATCATCCTTTCTATGCACCTGTAAGAAAATTTGTGCTCCCCACTCCCTCCATGATGGGACCATCATCCTTTCTCTGCACTTCAAAGAACTTTGTCCTCCCCACTCCATCCACGATGGGACCATCATCCTTTCTATGCACCGCCAGGAACTTTGTGCTCCCCACTCCCTCCACGATGGAAACATCATTCTTGCATGCACCGGCAAGGAACTTTGTGCTCCCCACTCCCTCCACGATGGGACCATCATTCTTGCTCTGCACCTCAAAGATCTTTGTGCTTCCCACTCCCTCCACGATGGGACCATCATCCTTGCTCTGCACCGCAAGGAATTTTTTGCTCCCCACTCCCTCCACAATGGGACCATCAACCTTGCTATGCACTGCAAGGAACTGTTTTCTCCCCACTTCCACCACGATGGGACCATAATCCTTGCTATGCACCGCAAGGAACATTGTGCTCCCCACACGCTCCACGATGGGACCATGATCCTTGCTATGCACCTCAAGGAACTTTGTGCTCCCCACTCCCTCTACGATGGGACCATGATCCTTGTTATGCACCGCAAGGAACTTTGTGCTCCACACTCCTCCCACGATGGGACCATCAACCTTGCTATGCACTGCAAGGAACTGTTTGCTCCTCACTCCCTCCACGATGGGACCATAATCCTTGCTATGCACCGCAAGGAACATTGTGCTCCCCACCCCATCCACGATGGGACCATCATCCTTGCTATGCAGCGCAAGGAACTTTGTGCTCCACACTCCCTCCACGATGGGACCATCATCCTTGCTCTGCACTGCAAGGAACATTGCGCTCCCCACTGCCTCCACGATGGCAACATCATCCTTTCTATGCACCACATGGAAATTTGTGCTCCCCACTCCATCCACGATGGGACCATCATCCTTTCTATGCACCGCAAAGAACTTTCTGCTCCCCACACCCTCCACGATGGGACCATCATCCTTGCTATGCAACGCAAGGAAGTTTGTGCTCCTCATTCCCTCCACGATGGGACCATCATCCTTTCTATGAACCGCAAGGAAATTTGTGCTCCCCACTCCCTCCACGTTGGGACCATCATCCTTTCTATGCACCTCAAAGAACATTGTGCTCCCTACACCCTCCACGATGGGACCATCATCCTTGATCTGCACCGCAATGAACTTTGTGCTCCCCACTCCCACCACGATGGGACAATCATCCTTGCTATGCACTCCAAGGAACTTTATGCTCCACACTCCCTCCATGATGGGACCATCATCCTTTCTAAGCACCGCAAGGAACTTTGTGCTCCCCACTCCCTCCACGAAGCGACCATCATCCTTCCTGTGCACCGCAAGGAACTTTGTGCTCCCCACACCCTCCACGATGGGACCATCATCCTTTCTATGCACCTCAAAGAACTTTGTGCTCCCCAGTCCCTCCACGATTGAAACATCATTCTTGCTATGCACCACAAGGAACTTTGTTCTCTCCACTCCCTCCACGATGGGACCATCATCCTTTCTATGCACCTCAAAGAACTTTGTCCACCCCACTCCCTCAAAGATGGGACCATCATCCTTTCTATGCACCGCCAGGAACTTTGTGCTCCCTACTCCCTCCACGATGGGACCATCATCCTTGCTATGCACTGCAAGGAACTGTTTGCTCCCCACTGCCTCCACGATGGCACCATCATCCTTTCTATGCACCACATGGAAATTTGTGCTCCCCACTCCCTCCACGATGGGACCATCATCCTTGCTATGCAAAGCAAGGAACTTTGTGCTCCACACTCACTCCACGATGGGACCATCATCCTTGCTATGCACCGCAAAGAACTTTGTGCTCCCCACTCCCTCCACGATGGGACCATCATCCTTTCTATGCACCTGTAAGAAAATTTGTGCTCCCCACTCCCTCCATGATGGGACCATCATCCTTTCTCTGCACTTCAAAGAACTTTGTCCTCCCCACTCCATCCACGATGGGACCATCATCCTTTCTATGCACCGCCAGGAACTTTGTGCTCCCCACTCCCTCCACGATGGAAACATCATTCTTGCATGCACCGGCAAGGAACTTTGTGCTCCCCACTCCCTCCACGATGGGACCATCATTCTTGCTCTGCACCTCAAAGATCTTTGTGCTCCCCACTCCATCCACGATGGGACCATCATCCTTGCTCTGCACCGCAAGGAATTTTTTGCTCCCCACTCCCTCCACAATGGGACCATCAACCTTGCTATGCACTGCAAGGAACTGTTTTCTCCCCACTTCCACCACGATGGGACCATAATCCTTGCTATGCACCGCAAGGAACATTGTGCTCCCCACACGCTCCACGATGGGACCATGATCCTTGCTATGCACCTCAAGGAACTTTGTGCTCCCCACTCCCTCTACGATGGGACCATGATCCTTGTTATGCACCGCAAGGAACTTTGTGCTCCACACTCCTCCCACGATGGGACCATCAACCTTGCTATGCACTGCAAGGAACTGTTTGCTCCTCACTCCCTCCACGATGGGACCATAATCCTTGCTATGCACCGCAAGGAACATTGTGCTCCCCACCCCATCCACGATGGGACCATCATCCTTGCTATGCAGCGCAAGGAACTTTGTGCTCCACACTCCCTCCACGATGGGACCATCATCCTTGCTCTGCACTGCAAGGAACATTGCGCTCCCCACTGCCTCCACGATGGCAACATCATCCTTTCTATGCACCACATGGAAATTTGTGCTCCCCACTCCATCCACGATGGGACCATCATCCTTTCTATGCACCGCAAAGAACTTTCTGCTCCCCACACCCTCCACGATGGGACCATCATCCTTGCTATGCAACGCAAGGAAGTTTGTGCTCCTCATTCCCTCCACGATGGGACCATCATCCTTTCTATGAACCGCAAGGAAATTTGTGCTCCCCACTCCCTCCACGTTGGGACCATCATCCTTTCTATGCACCTCAAAGAACATTGTGCTCCCTACACCCTCCACGATGGGACCATCATCCTTGATCTGCACCGCAATGAACTTTGTGCTCCCCACTCCCACCACGATGGGACAATCATCCTTGCTATGCACTCCAAGGAACTTTATGCTCCACACTCCCTCCATGATGGGACCATCATCCTTTCTAAGCACCGCAAGGAACTTTGTGCTCCCCACTCCCTCCACGAAGCGACCATCATCCTTCCTGTGCACCGCAAGGAACTTTGTGCTCCCCACACCCTCCACGATGGGACCATCATCCTTTCTATGCACCTCAAAGAACTTTGTGCTCCCCAGTCCCTCCACGATTGAAACATCATTCTTGCTATGCACCACAAGGAACTTTGTTCTCTCCACTCCCTCCACGATGGGACCATCATCCTTTCTATGCACCTCAAAGAACTTTGTCCACCCCACTCCCTCAAAGATGGGACCATCATCCTTTCTATGCACCGCCAGGAACTTTGTGCTCCCTACTCCCTCCACGATGGGACCATCATCCTTGCTATGCACTGCAAGGAACTGTTTGCTCCCCACTGCCTCCACGATGGCACCATCATCCTTTCTATGCACCACATGGAAATTTGTGCTCCCCACTCCCTCCACGATGGGACCATCATCCTTGCTATGCAAAGCAAGGAACTTTGTGCTCCACACTCACTCCACGATGGGACCATCATCCTTGCTATGCACCGCAAAGAACTTTGTGCTCCCCACTCCCTCCACGATGGGACCATCATCCTTTCTATGCACCTGTAAGAAAATTTGTGCTCCCCACTCCCTCCATGATGGGACCATCATCCTTTCTCTGCACTTCAAAGAACTTTGTCCTCCCCACTCCATCCACGATGGGACCATCATCCTTTCTATGCACCGCCAGGAACTTTGTGCTCCCCACTCCCTCCACGATGGAAACATCATTCTTGCATGCACCGGCAAGGAACTTTGTGCTCCCCACTCCCTCCACGATGGGACCATCATTCTTGCTCTGCACCTCAAAGATCTTTGTGCTCCCCACTCCATCCACGATGGGACCATCATCCTTGCTCTGCACCGCAAGGAATTTTTTGCTCCCCACTCCCTCCACAATGGGACCATCAACCTTGCTATGCACTGCAAGGAACTGTTTTCTCCCCACTTCCACCACGATGGGACCATAATCCTTGCTATGCACCGCAAGGAACATTGTGCTCCCCACACGCTCCACGATGGGACCATGATCCTTGCTATGCACCTCAAGGAACTTTGTGCTCCCCACTCCCTCTACGATGGGACCATGATCCTTGTTATGCACCGCAAGGAACTTTGTGCTCCACACTCCTCCCACGATGGGACCATCATCCTTTCTATGCACCTCAAAGAACTTTGTGCTCCTCACTCCCTCCACGATGGGACAATCATCCTTGCTATGCACCGCAAGGAACTTTGTGATCTCCAATCCTTCCACGATGGGAGAATCATCCTTTTTATGCATCTGTAAGGAAATTTGTGCTCCCCACTCCCTCCACGATGGGACCATCATCCTTTCTATGCACTTCAAAGAACTTTGTGCACGCCACTCCCTCCACGATGGGACCATCATCCTTGCAATGCACCGCAAGGAACTTTGTGCTCCGCACTTCCTCCACGATGGGACCATCATCCTTGCTATGCACTCCAAGGAACTTTGTGCTCCCCACTCCCTCCACTATGGGACATTCATTCTTTATATGCACCGCAAGGAACTTTATGCTCCACATTCCCTCCATGATGGGACCATCATCCTTTCAAAGCACCGCAAGGAACTTTGTGCTCCCCACTCCCTCCACGATGGGACATTCATCCTTGCTCTGCACCTAAAAGATCTTTGTCCTCCCCACTCCCTCCACGATGGAACCATCATTCTTGCGTGTACCGCAAGGAACTTTGTGCTACCCACTCCCTCCACGATGGAACAATCATCATTGCTATGCACCACAAGGACCTTTGTGCTCCCCTCTCCCTCCACGATGGGACATTCATCCTTGCTCTGCACCTCAAAGATCTTTGTCCTCCCCACTCCCTCCACGATGGGACCATCATCCTTGCTATGCACCGCAAGGAACTTTGTGCTCCCCACTCCATCCACGAAGGGACCATCATCCTTTCTATGCACCACATGGAAATATGTGCTCCCCACTCCATCCACGATGGGACCATCATCCTTTCTATGCACCGCAAAGTACTTTCTGCTCCCCACACCCTCCATGATGGGACCATCATCCTTGCTATGCAACGCAAGGAAGTTTGTGCTCCTCACACCCTCCTCGATGGGACCATCATCCTTTCTATGCACCGCAAGGAACTTTGTGCTCCCCACTCCCTCCACGTTGGGACCATCATCCTTTCTATGCACCTCAAAGAACATTGTGCTCCCCACACCCTCCACGATGGGACCATCATCCTTGCTCTGCACCGCAATGAACTTTGTGCTCCCCTCTCCCTCCACGATGGGACCATCATCCTTTCTATGCACCTCCAGGAACTTTGTGTTCCCCACTCCCTCCACGATGGAACCATCATTCTTGCATGTACCGCAAGGAACTTTGTGCTCCCCACTCCCTCCACGATGGGACCATGATTCTTGCTCTGCACCTCAAAGATCTTTGTGCTCCCCACTCCCTCCACGATGGGACCATCATCCTTGCTCTGCACCGCAAGGAACTTTTTGCTCCCCACTCCCTCCACAATGGGACCATCAACCTTGCTATGCACTGCAAGGAACTGTTTGCTCCCCACTCCCACCACGATGGGACCATAATCCTTGCTATGCACCGCAAGGAACATTGTGCTCCCCACCCCATCCACGATGGGACCATCATCCTTGCTATGCAGCGCAAGGAACTTTGTGCTCCACACTCCCTCCACGATGGGACCATCATCCTTGCTCTGCACTGCAAGGAACATTGCGCTCCCCACTGCCTCCACGATGGCACCATCATCCTTTCTATGCACCACATGGAAATTTGTGCTCCCCACTCCATCCACGATGGGACCATCGTCCTTTCTATGCACCACAAAGAACTTTCTGCTCCCCACACCCTCCACGATGGGACCATCATCCTTGCTATGCAACGCAAGGAAGTGTGTGCTCCTCATTCCCTCCACGATGGGACCATCATCCTTTCTATGAACCGCAAGGAACTTTGTGTCCCCACTCCCTCCACGAAGCGACCATCTTCCTTCCTGTGCACCGCAAGGAACTTTGTGCTCCCCACACCCTCCACGATGGGACCATCATCCTTTCTATGCACCTCAAAGAACTTTGTCCACCCCACTCCCTCAAAGATGGGACCATCATCCTTTCTATGCACCGCCAGGAACTTTGTGCTCCCTACTCCCTCCACGATGGGACCATCATCCTTGCTATGCAAAGCAAGGATCTTTCTGCTCCACACTCACTCCACGATGGGACCATCAACCTTGCTATGCACTGCAAGGAACTGTTTGCTCCACACTCCCTCCACGATGGGACCATCATCCTTGCTCTGCACTGCAAGGAACATTGCGCTCCCCACTGCCTCCACGATGGCACCATCATCCTTTCTATGCACCACATGGAAATTTGTGCTCCCCACTCCCTCCACGATGGGACCATCATCCTTGCTATGCAAAGCAAGGAACTTTGTGCTCCACACTCACTCCACGATGGGACCATCATCCTTGCTATGCACCGCAAAGAACTTTGTGCTCCCCACTCCCTCCACGATGGGACCATCATCCTTTCTATGCACCTGTAAGAAAATTTGTGCTCCCCACTCCCTCCATGATGGGACCATCATCCTTTCTCTGCACTTCAAAGAACTTTGTCCTCCCCACTCCATCCACGATGGGACCATCATCCTTTCTATGCACCGCCAGGAACTTTGTGCTCCCCACTCCCTCCACGATGGAAACATCATTCTTGCATGCACCGGCAAGGAACTTTGTGCTCCCCACTCCCTCCACGATGGGACCATCATTCTTGCTCTGCACCTCAAAGATCTTTGTGCTTCCCACTCCCTCCACGATGGGACCATCATCCTTGCTCTGCACCGCAAGGAATTTTTTGCTCCCCACTCCCTCCACAATGGGACCATCAACCTTGCTATGCACTGCAAGGAACTGTTTTCTCCCCACTTCCACCACGATGGGACCATAATCCTTGCTATGCACCGCAAGGAACATTGTGCTCCCCACACGCTCCACGATGGGACCATGATCCTTGCTATGCACCTCAAGGAACTTTGTGCTCCCCACTCCCTCTACGATGGGACCATGATCCTTGTTATGCACCGCAAGGAACTTTGTGCTCCACACTCCTCCCACGATGGGACCATCAACCTTGCTATGCACTGCAAGGAACTGTTTGCTCCTCACTCCCTCCACGATGGGACCATAATCCTTGCTATGCACCGCAAGGAACATTGTGCTCCCCACCCCATCCACGATGGGACCATCATCCTTGCTATGCAGCGCAAGGAACTTTGTGCTCCACACTCCCTCCACGATGGGACCATCATCCTTGCTCTGCACTGCAAGGAACATTGCGCTCCCCACTGCCTCCACGATGGCAACATCATCCTTTCTATGCACCACATGGAAATTTGTGCTCCCCACTCCATCCACGATGGGACCATCATCCTTTCTATGCACCGCAAAGAACTTTCTGCTCCCCACACCCTCCACGATGGGACCATCATCCTTGCTATGCAACGCAAGGAAGTTTGTGCTCCTCATTCCCTCCACGATGGGACCATCATCCTTTCTATGAACCGCAAGGAAATTTGTGCTCCCCACTCCCTCCACGTTGGGACCATCATCCTTTCTATGCACCTCAAAGAACATTGTGCTCCCTACACCCTCCACGATGGGACCATCATCCTTGATCTGCACCGCAATGAACTTTGTGCTCCCCACTCCCACCACGATGGGACAATCATCCTTGCTATGCACTCCAAGGAACTTTATGCTCCACACTCCCTCCATGATGGGACCATCATCCTTTCTAAGCACCGCAAGGAACTTTGTGCTCCCCACTCCCTCCACGAAGCGACCATCATCCTTCCTGTGCACCGCAAGGAACTTTGTGCTCCCCACACCCTCCACGATGGGACCATCATCCTTTCTATGCACCTCAAAGAACTTTGTGCTCCCCAGTCCCTCCACGATTGAAACATCATTCTTGCTATGCACCACAAGGAACTTTGTTCTCTCCACTCCCTCCACGATGGGACCATCATCCTTTCTATGCACCTCAAAGAACTTTGTCCACCCCACTCCCTCAAAGATGGGACCATCATCCTTTCTATGCACCGCCAGGAACTTTGTGCTCCCTACTCCCTCCACGATGGGACCATCATCCTTGCTATGCACTGCAAGGAACTGTTTGCTCCCCACTGCCTCCACGATGGCACCATCATCCTTTCTATGCACCACATGGAAATTTGTGCTCCCCACTCCCTCCACGATGGGACCATCATCCTTGCTATGCAAAGCAAGGAACTTTGTGCTCCACACTCACTCCACGATGGGACCATCATCCTTGCTATGCACCGCAAAGAACTTTGTGCTCCCCACTCCCTCCACGATGGGACCATCATCCTTTCTATGCACCTGTAAGAAAATTTGTGCTCCCCACTCCCTCCATGATGGGACCATCATCCTTTCTCTGCACTTCAAAGAACTTTGTCCTCCCCACTCCATCCACGATGGGACCATCATCCTTTCTATGCACCGCCAGGAACTTTGTGCTCCCCACTCCCTCCACGATGGAAACATCATTCTTGCATGCACCGGCAAGGAACTTTGTGCTCCCCACTCCCTCCACGATGGGACCATCATTCTTGCTCTGCACCTCAAAGATCTTTGTGCTCCCCACTCCATCCACGATGGGACCATCATCCTTGCTCTGCACCGCAAGGAATTTTTTGCTCCCCACTCCCTCCACAATGGGACCATCAACCTTGCTATGCACTGCAAGGAACTGTTTTCTCCCCACTTCCACCACGATGGGACCATAATCCTTGCTATGCACCGCAAGGAACATTGTGCTCCCCACACGCTCCACGATGGGACCATGATCCTTGCTATGCACCTCAAGGAACTTTGTGCTCCCCACTCCCTCTACGATGGGACCATGATCCTTGTTATGCACCGCAAGGAACTTTGTGCTCCACACTCCTCCCACGATGGGACCATCAACCTTGCTATGCACTGCAAGGAACTGTTTGCTCCTCACTCCCTCCACGATGGGACCATAATCCTTGCTATGCACCGCAAGGAACATTGTGCTCCCCACCCCATCCACGATGGGACCATCATCCTTGCTATGCAGCGCAAGGAACTTTGTGCTCCACACTCCCTCCACGATGGGACCATCATCCTTGCTCTGCACTGCAAGGAACATTGCGCTCCCCACTGCCTCCACGATGGCAACATCATCCTTTCTATGCACCACATGGAAATTTGTGCTCCCCACTCCATCCACGATGGGACCATCATCCTTTCTATGCACCGCAAAGAACTTTCTGCTCCCCACACCCTCCACGATGGGACCATCATCCTTGCTATGCAACGCAAGGAAGTTTGTGCTCCTCATTCCCTCCACGATGGGACCATCATCCTTTCTATGAACCGCAAGGAAATTTGTGCTCCCCACTCCCTCCACGTTGGGACCATCATCCTTTCTATGCACCTCAAAGAACATTGTGCTCCCTACACCCTCCACGATGGGACCATCATCCTTGATCTGCACCGCAATGAACTTTGTGCTCCCCACTCCCACCACGATGGGACAATCATCCTTGCTATGCACTCCAAGGAACTTTATGCTCCACACTCCCTCCATGATGGGACCATCATCCTTTCTAAGCACCGCAAGGAACTTTGTGCTCCCCACTCCCTCCACGAAGCGACCATCATCCTTCCTGTGCACCGCAAGGAACTTTGTGCTCCCCACACCCTCCACGATGGGACCATCATCCTTTCTATGCACCTCAAAGAACTTTGTGCTCCCCAGTCCCTCCACGATTGAAACATCATTCTTGCTATGCACCACAAGGAACTTTGTTCTCTCCACTCCCTCCACGATGGGACCATCATCCTTTCTATGCACCTCAAAGAACTTTGTCCACCCCACTCCCTCAAAGATGGGACCATCATCCTTTCTATGCACCGCCAGGAACTTTGTGCTCCCTACTCCCTCCACGATGGGACCATCATCCTTGCTATGCACTGCAAGGAACTGTTTGCTCCCCACTGCCTCCACGATGGCACCATCATCCTTTCTATGCACCACATGGAAATTTGTGCTCCCCACTCCCTCCACGATGGGACCATCATCCTTGCTATGCAAAGCAAGGAACTTTGTGCTCCACACTCACTCCACGATGGGACCATCATCCTTGCTATGCACCGCAAAGAACTTTGTGCTCCCCACTCCCTCCACGATGGGACCATCATCCTTTCTATGCACCTGTAAGAAAATTTGTGCTCCCCACTCCCTCCATGATGGGACCATCATCCTTTCTCTGCACTTCAAAGAACTTTGTCCTCCCCACTCCATCCACGATGGGACCATCATCCTTTCTATGCACCGCCAGGAACTTTGTGCTCCCCACTCCCTCCACGATGGAAACATCATTCTTGCATGCACCGGCAAGGAACTTTGTGCTCCCCACTCCCTCCACGATGGGACCATCATTCTTGCTCTGCACCTCAAAGATCTTTGTGCTCCCCACTCCATCCACGATGGGACCATCATCCTTGCTCTGCACCGCAAGGAATTTTTTGCTCCCCACTCCCTCCACAATGGGACCATCAA
The DNA here is from genome assembly GCF_036971445.1 of Narcine bancroftii. Taxonomy (NCBI): domain Eukaryota; kingdom Metazoa; phylum Chordata; class Chondrichthyes; order Torpediniformes; family Narcinidae; genus Narcine; species Narcine bancroftii. Next base: position 76,041,472 of record NC_091474.1, read on the forward strand.
CCTTGCTATGCACTGCAAGGAACTGTTTTCTCCCCACTTCCACCACGATGGGACCATAATCCTTGCTATGCACCGCAAGGAACATTGTGCTCCCCACACGCTCCACGATGGGACCATGATCCTTGCTATGCACCTCAAGGAACTTTGTGCTCCCCACTCCCTCTACGATGGGACCATGATCCTTGTTATGCACCGCAAGGAACTTTGTGCTCCACACTCCTCCCACGATGGGACCATCATCCTTTCTATGCACCTCAAAGAACTTTGTGCTCCTCACTCCCTCCACGATGGGACAATCATCCTTGCTATGCACCGCAAGGAACTTTGTGATCTCCAATCCTTCCACGATGGGAGAATCATCCTTTTTATGCATCTGTAAGGAAATTTGTGCTCCCCACTCCCTCCACGATGGGACCATCATCCTTTCTATGCACTTCAAAGAACTTTGTGCACGCCACTCCCTCCACGATGGGACCATCATCCTTGCAATGCACCGCAAGGAACTTTGTGCTCCGCACTTCCTCCACGATGGGACCATCATCCTTGCTATGCACTCCAAGGAACTTTGTGCTCCCCACTCCCTCCACTATGGGACATTCATTCTTTATATGCACCGCAAGGAACTTTATGCTCCACATTCCCTCCATGATGGGACCATCATCCTTTCAAAGCACCGCAAGGAACTTTGTGCTACCCACTCCCTCCACGATGGAACAATCATCGTTGCTATGCACCACAAGGACCTTTGTGCTCCCCTCTCCCTCCAAGTTGGGACCATTATCCTTCGTATGCACCGCAAGGAACTTTGTGCTCCCCACTCCCTCCACGATGGGACATTCATCCTTGCTCTGCACCTAAAAGATCTTTGTCCTCCCCACTCCCTCCACGATGGAACCATCATTCTTGCGTGTACCGCAAGGAACTTTGTGCTACCCACTCCCTCCACGATGGAACAATCATCATTGCTATGCACCACAAGGACCTTTGTGCTCCCCTCTCCCTCCAAGATGGGACAATTATCCTTCGTATGCACCGCAAGGAACTTTGTGCTCCCCTCTCCCTCCACGATGGGACCATCGTCCTTGCTCTGCACCTCAAAGATCTTTGTCCTCCCCACTCCCTCCACGATGGGACCATCATCCTTGCTATGCACCGCAAGGAACTTTGTGCTCCCCACTCCATCCACGATGGGACCATCATCCTTTCTATGCACCACATGGAAATATGTGCGCCCCACTCCATCCACGATGGGACCATCATCCTTTCTATGCACCGCAAAGAACTTTCTGCTCCCCACACCCTCCATGATGGGACCATCATCCTTGCTATGCAACGCAAGGAAGTTTGTGCTCCTCACTCCCTCCTCGATGGGACCATCATCCTTTCTATGCACCGCAAGGAACCTTGTGCTCCCCAATCCATCCACGATGGGACCATCATCCTTTCTACGCACCACATGGAAATATGTGCTCCCCATTCCATCCACGATGGGACCATCATCATTTCTATGCACCGCAAAGAACTTTCTGCTCCCCACACCCTCCAAGATGGGACCATTATCCTTCGTAGTCACCGCAAGGAACTTTGTGCTCCCCACTCCCTCCACGATGGGACCATCATCCTTGCTATGCACCGCAAGGAACTTTGTGCTCCCCACTCCCTCCACGATGCGACCATCATCCTTGCTGTGCACCGCAAGGAACATTGTGCTCCCCACACCCTCCACGATGGGACCATCATCCTTTCTATGCACCTCAAAGAACTTTGTCCACCCCACTCCCTCAAAGATGGGACCATCATCCTTTCTATGCACCGCCAGGAACTTTGTGCTCCCTATTCCCTCCACGATGGGACCATCATCCTTGCTATGCAAAGCAAGGAACTTTGTGCTCCACACTCACTCCACGATGGGACCATCATCCTTGCTATGCACCGCAAAGAACTTTGTGCTCCCCACTCCCTCCACGATGGGACCATCATCCTTGCTATGCACCGCAAAGGAACTATATGCTCCCCACTCCCTCCACGTTGGGACCATCATCCTTTCTATGCACCTGTAAGAAAATTTGTGCTCCCCACTCCCTCCATGATGGGACCATCACCCTTTCTCTGCACTTCAAAGAACTTTGTCCTCCCCACTCCATCCACGATGGGACCATCATCCTTTCTATGCACCGCCAGGACCTTTGTGCTCCCCACTCCCTCCACGATGGAAACATCATTCTTGCATGCACCGGCAAGGAACTTTGTGCTCCCCACTCCCTCCACGATGGGACCATCATTCTTGCTCTGCACCTCAAAGATCTTTGTGCTCCCCACTCCCTCCACGATGGGACCATCATCCTTGCTCTGCACCGCAAGGAATTTTTTGCTCCCCACTCCCTCCACAATGGGACCATCAACCTTGCTATGCACTGCAAGGAACTGTTTTCTTCCCACTTCCACCACGATGGGACCATAATCCTTGCTATGCACCGCAAGGAACATTGTGCTCCCCACACGCTCCACGATGGGACCATGATCCTTGCTATGCACCTCAAGGAACTTTGTGCTGCCCACTCCTTCTACGATGGGACCATGATCCTTGTTATGCACCGCAAGGAACTTTGTGCTCCACACTCCTCCCAGGATGGGACCATCATCCTTTCTATGCACCTCAAAGAACTTTGTGCTCCTCACTCCCTCCACGATGGGACCATCATCCTTGCTATGCACCGCAAGGAACTTTGTGATCTCCAATCCTTCCACGATGGGAGAATCATCGTTTTTATGCATCTGTAAGGAAATTTGTGCTCCCCACTCCCTCCACGATGGGACCATCATCCTTTCTATGCACTTCAAAGAACTTTGTGCACCCCACTCCCTCCACGATGGGACCATCATCCTTGCAATGCACCGCAAGGAACTTTGTGCTCCGCACTCCCTCCACGATGGGACCATCATCCTTGCTATGCACTCCAAGGAACTTTGTGCTACCCACTCCCTCCACTATGGGACATTCATTCTTTATATGCACCGCAAGGAACTTTATGCTCCACATTCCCTCCATGATGGGACCATCATCCTTTCAAAGCACCGCAAGGAACTTTGTGCTACCCACTCCCTCCACGATGGAACAATCATCGTTGCTATGCACCACAAGGACCTTTGTGCTCCCCTCTCCCTCCAAGTTGGGACCATTATCCTTCGTATGCACCGCAAGGAACTTTGTGCTCCCCACTCCCTCCACGATGGGACATTCATCCTTGCTCTGCACCTCAAAGATCTTTGTCCTCCCCACTCCCTCCACGATGGGACCATCATCCTTGCTATGCACCGCAAGGAACTTTGTGCTCCCCACTCCATCCACGATGGGACCATCATCCTTTCTATGCACCACATGGAAATATGTGCTCCCCACTCCATCCACGATGGGACCATCATCCTTTCTATGCACCGCAAAGAACTTTCTGCTCCCCACACCCTCCATGATGGGACCATCATCCTTGCTATGCAACGCAAGGAAGTTTGTGCTCCTCACACCCTCCTCGATGGGACCATCATCCTTTCTATGCACCGCAAGGAACTTTGTGCTCCCCACTCCCTCCACGTTGGGACCATCATCCTTTCTATGCACCTCAAAGAACATTGTGCTCCCCACACCCTCCACGATGGGACCATCATCCTTGCTCTGCACCGCAATGAACTTTGTGCTCCCCACTCCCTCCACGATGGGACCATCATCCTTGCTCTGCACCGCAAGGAACATTTTGCTCCCCACTCCCTCCACAATGGGACCATCAACCTTGCTATGCACTGCAAGGAACTGTTTGCTCCCCACTCCCACCACGATGGGACCATAATCCTTGCTATGCACCGCAAGGAACATTGTGCTTCCCACCCCATCCACGATGGGACCATCATCCTTGCTATGCAGCGCAAGGAACTTTGTGCTCCACACTCCCTCCACGATGGGACCATCATCCTTGCACTGCACTGCAAGGAACATTGCGCTCCCCACTGCCTCCACGATGGCACCATCATCCTTTCTATGCACCACATGGAAATTTGTGCTCCCCACTCCATCCACGATGGGACCATCATCCTTTCTATGCACCGCAAAGAACTTTCTGCTCCCCACACCCTCCACGATGGGACCATCATCCTTTCTATGCACCTCAAAGAACATTGTGCTCCCTACACCCTCCACGATGGGACCATCATCCTTGATCTGCACCGCAATGAACTTTGTGCTCCCCACTCCCACCACGATGGGACAATCATCCTTGCTATGCACTCCAAGGAACTTTATGCTCCACACTCCCTCCATGATGGGACCATCATCCTTTCTAAGCACCGCAAGGAACTTTGTGCTCCCCACTCCCTCCACGAAGCGACCATCATCCTTCCTGTGCACCGCAAGGAACTTTGTGCTCCCCACACCCTCCACGATGGGACCATCATCCTTTCTATGCACCTCAAAGAACTTTGTGCTCCCCAGACCCTCCACGATTGAAACATCATTCTTGCTATGCACCACAAGGAACTTTGTTCTCTCCACTCCCTCCACGATGGGACCATCATCCTTTCTATGCACCTCAAAGAACTTTGTCCACCCCACTCCCTCAAAGATGGGACCATCATCCTTTCTATGCACCGCCAGGAACTTTGTGCTCCCTACTCCCTCCACGATGGGACCATCATCCTTGCTATGCAAAGCAAGGATCTTTCTGCTCCACACTCACTCCACGATGGGACCATCAACCTTGCTATGCACTGCAAGGAACTGTTTGCTCCACACTCCCTCCACGATGGGACCATCATCCTTGCTCTGCACTTGTAATAAAATTTGTGCTCCCCACTCCCTCCATGATGGGACCATCATCCTTTCTCTGCACTTCAAAGAACTTTGTCCTCCCCACTCCATCCACGATGGGACCATCATCCTTTCTATGCACCGCCATGAACTTTGTGCTCCCCACTCCCTCCACGATGGAAACATCATTCTTGCATGCACCGGCAAGGAACTTTGTGCTCCCCACTCCCTCCACGATGGGACCATCATTCTTGCTCTGCACCTCAAAGATCTTTGTGCTCCCCACTCCCTCCACGATGGGACCATCATCCTTGCTCTGCACCGCAAGGAATTTTTTGCTCCCCACTCCCTCCACAATGGGACCATCAACCTTGCTATGCACTGCAAGGAACTGTTTTCTCCCCACTTCCACCACGATGGGACCGTAATCCTTGCTATGCACCCCAAGGAACATTGTGCTCCCCACACGCTCCACGATGGGACCATGATCCTTGCTATGCACCTCAAGGAACTTTGTGCTCCCCACTCCCTCTCCGATGGGACCATGATCCTTGCAATGCACCGCAAGGAACTTTGTGCTCCGCACTCCCTCCACGATGGGACCATCATCCTTGCTATGCACTCCAAGGAACTTTGTGCTCCCCACTCCCTCCACTATGGGACATTCATTCTTTATATGCACCGCAAGGAACTTTATGCTCCACATTCCCTCCATGATGGGACCATCATCCTTTCAAAGCACCGCAAGGAACTTTGTGCTACCCACTCCCTCCACGATGGAACAATCATCGTTGCTATGCACCACAAGGACCTTTGTGCTCCCCTCTCCCTCCAAGTTGGGACCATTATCCTTCGTATGCACCGCAAGGAACTTTGTGCTTCCCACTCCCTCCACGATGGGACATTCATCCTTGCTCTGCAACTAAAAGATCTTTGTCCTCCCCACTCCCTCCACGATGGGACCATCATCCTTGCTATGCACCGCAAGGAACTTTGTGCTCCCCACTCCATCCACGATGGGACCATCATCCTTTCTATGCACCACATGGAAATATGTGCTCCCCACTCCATCCACGATGGGACCATCATCCTTTCTATGCACCGCAAAGAACTTTCTGCTCCCCACACCCTCCATGATGGGACCATCATCCTTGCTATGCAACGCAAGGAAGTTTGTGCTCCTCACACCCTCCTCGATGGGACCATCATCCTTTCTATGCACCGCAAGGAACTTTGTGCTCCCCACTCCCTCCACGTTGGGACCATCATCCTTTCTATGCACCTCAAAGAACATTGTGCTCCCTACACCCTCCACGATGGGACCATCATCCTTGCTCTGCACCGCAATGAACTTTGTGCTCCCCACTCCCACCACGATGGGACAATCATCCTTGCTATGCACTCCAAGGAACTTTATGCTCCACACTCCCTCCATGATGGGACCATCATCCTTTCTAAGCAGCGCAAGGAACTTTGTGCTCCCCACTCCTTCCACGAAGCGACCATCATCCTTCCAGTGCACCGCAAGGAACTTTGTGCTCCCCACACCCTCCACGATGGGACCATCATCCTTTCTATGCACCTCAAAGAACTTTGTGCTCCCCAGTCCCTCCACGATTGAAACATCATTCTTGCTATGCACCACAAGGAACTTTGTTCTCTCCATTCCCACCACGATGGGACCATCATCCTTTCTATGCACCTCAAAGTACTTTGTCCACCCCACTCCCTCAAAGATGGGACCATCATCCTTTCTATGCACCGCCAGGAACTTTGTGCTCCCTACTCCCTCCACGATGGGACCATCATCCTTGCTATGCAAAGCAAGGAACTTTCTGCTCCACACTAACTCCACGATGGGACCATCAACCTTGCTATGCACTGCAAGGAAATGTTTGCTCCACACTCCCTCCACGATGGGACCATCATCCTTGCTCTGCACTGCAAGGAACATTGCGCTCCCCACTGCCTCCACGATGGCACCATCATCCTTTCTATGCACCACATGGAAATTTGTGCTCCCCACTCCATCCACGATGGGACCATCATCCTTTCTATGCACCGCAAAGAACTTTCTGCTCCCCACACCCACCAAGATGGGACCATCATCCTTGCTATGCAACGCAAGGAAGTTTGTGCTCCTCATTCCCTCCACGATGGGACCATCATCCTTTCTATGAACCGCAAGGAAATTTGTGCTCCCCACTCCCTCCACGTTGCGACCATCATCCTTTCTATGCACCTCAAAGAACATTGTGCTCCCTACACCCTCCACGATGGGACCATCATCCTTGCTCTGCACCGCAATGAACTTTGTGCTCCCTACTCCCTCCACGATGGGACCATCATCCTTGCTATGCACCGCAAAGAACTTTGTGCTCCCCACTCCCTCCACGATGGGACCATCATCCTTGCTATGCACCGCAAAGAAACTATGTGCTCCCCACTCCCTCCACGTTGGGACCATCATCCTTTCTATGCACCTGTAAGAAAATTTGTGCTCCCCATTCCCTCCATGATGGGACCATCATCCTTTCTCTGCACCTCAAAGAACTTTGTCCTCCCCACTCCATCCACGATGGGACCATCATCCTTTCTATGCACCGCCAGGAACTTTGTGCTCCCCACTCCCTCCATGATGGAAACATCATTCTTGCATGCACCGCAAGGACCTTTGTGCTCCCCACTCCCTCCACGATGGGACCATCTTCCTTGCTCTGCACCGCAAGGAATATTTTGCTCCCCACTCCCTCCACAATGGGACCATCAACCTTGCTATGCACTACAAGGAACTGTTTGCTCCCCACTTCCACCACGATGGGACCATAATCCTTGCTATGCACCGCAAGGAACATTGTGCTCCCCACACCCTCCACGATGGGACCATCATCCTTGCTCTGCACCGCAATGAACTTTGTGCTCCCCTCTCCCTCCACGATGGGACCACCTTCCTTTCTATGCACTGCCAGGAACTTTGTGCTCCCCACTCCCTCCACGATGGAACCATCATTCTTGCATGTACCGCAAGGAACTTTGTGCTCCCCACTCCCTCCACGATGGGACCATCATTCTTGCTCTGCACCTCAAAGATCTTTGTGCTCCCCACTCCCTCCACGATGGGTCCATCATCCTTGCTCTGCACCGCAAGGAACTTTTTGCTCCCCACTCCCTCCATAATGGGACCATCAACCTTGCTATGCACTGCAAGGAACTGTTTGCTCCCCACTCCCACCACGATGGGACCATAATCCTTGCTATGCACCGCAAGGAACATTGTGCTCCCCACCCCATCCACGATGGGACCATCATCCTTGCTATGCAGCGCAAGGAACTTTGTGCTCCACACTCCCTCCACGATGGGACCATCATCCTTGCTCTGCACTGCAAGGAACATTGCGCTCCCCACTGCCTCCACGATGGCACCATCATCCTTTCTATGCACCACATGGAAATTTGTGCTCCCCACTCCATCCACGATGGGACCATCATCCTTTCTATGCACCGCAAAGAACTTTCTGCTCCCCACACCCTCCAGGATGGGACCATCATCCTTGCTATGAAACGCAAGGAAGTTTGTGCTCCTCATTCCCTCCACGATGGGACCATCATCCTTTCTATGAACCGCAAGGAAATTTGTGCTACCCACTCCCTCCACGTTGGGACCATCATCCTTTCTATGCACCTCAAAGAACATTGTGCTCCCTACACCCTCCACGATGGGACCATCATCCTTACTCTGCACCGCAATGAACTTTGTGCTCCCCACTCCCAACACGATGGGACAATCATCCTTGCTATGCACTCCAAGGAACTTTATGCTCCACACTCCCTCCATGATGGGACCATCATCCTTTCTAAGCACCGCAAGGAACTTTGTGCTCCCCACTCCCTCCACGATGCGACCATCATCCTTGCTGTGCACCGCAAGGAACTTTGTGCTCCCCACACCCTCCACGATGGGACCATCATCCTTTCTATGCACCTCAAAGAACTTTGTGCTCCCCACTCCCTCCACGATGGGACCATCATCCTTTCTATGCACTTCAAAGAACTTTGTGCACCCCACTCCCTCCACGATGGGACCATCATCCTTGCAATGCACCGCAAGGAACTTTGTGCTCCGCACTCCCTCCACGATGGGACCATCATCCTTGCTATGCACTCCAAGGAACTTTGTGCTCCACACTCCCTCCATGATGGGACCATCATCCTTTCTAAGCAGCGCAAGGAACTTTGTGCTCCCCACTCCTTCCACGAAGCGACCATCATCCTTCCAGTGCACCGCAAGGAACTTTGTGCTCCCCACACCCTCCACGATGGGACCATCATCCTTTCTATGCACCTCAAAGAACTTTGTGCTCCCCAGTCCCTCCACGATTGAAACATCATTCTTGCTATGCACCACAAGGAACTTTGTTCTCTCCATTCCCACCACGATGGGACCATCATCCTTTCTATGCACCTCAAAGTACTTTGTCCACCCCACTCCCTCAAAGATTAGACCATCATCCTTTCTATGCACCGCCAGGAACTTTGTGCTCCCTACTCCCTCCACGATGGGACCATCATCCTTGCTATGCAAAGCAAGGAACTTTCTGCTCCACACTAACTCCACGATGGGACCATCAACCTTGCTATGCACTGCAAGGAAATGTTTGCTCCACACTCCCTCCACGATGGGACCATCATCCTTGCTCTGCACTGCAAGGAACATTGCGCTCCCCACTGCCTCCACGATGGCACCATCATCCTTTCTATGCACCACATGGAAATTTGTGCTCCCCACTCCATCCACGATGGGACCATCATCCTTTCTATGCACCGCAAAGAACTTTCTGCTCCCCACACCCACCAAGATGGGACCATCATCCTTGCTATGCAACGCAAGGAAGTTTGTGCTCCTCATTCCCTCCACGATGGGACCATCATCCTTTCTATGAACCGCAAGGAAATTTGTGCTCCCCACTCCCTCCACGTTGCGACCATCATCCTTTCTATGCACCTCAAAGAACATTGTGCTCCCTACACCCTCCACGATGGGACCATCATCCTTGCTCTGCACCGCAATGAACTTTGTGCTCCCTACTCCCTCCACGATGGGACCATCATCCTTGCTATGCACCGCAAAGAACTTTGTGCTCCCCACTCCCTCCACGATGGGACCATCATCCTTGCTATGCACCGCAAAGAAACTATGTGCTCCCCACTCCCTCCACGTTGGGACCATCATCCTTTCTATGCACCTGTAAGAAAATTTGTGCTCCCCATTCCCTCCATGATGGGACCATCATCCTTTCTCTGCACCTCAAAGAACTTTGTCCTCCCCACTCCATCCACGATGGGACCATCATCCTTTCTATGCACCGCCAGGAACTTTGTGCTCCCCACTCCCTCCATGATGGAAACATCATTCTTGCATGCACCGCAAGGACCTTTGTGCTCCCCACTCCCTCCACGATGGGACCATCTTCCTTGCTCTGCACCGCAAGGAATATTTTGCTCCCCACTCCCTCCACAATGGGACCATCAACCTTGCTATGCACTACAAGGAACTGTTTGCTCCCCACTTCCACCACGATGGGACCATAATCCTTGCTATGCACCGCAAGGAACATTGTGCTCCCCACACCCTCCACGATGGGACCATCATCCTTGCTCTGCACCGCAATGAACTTTGTGCTCCCCTCTCCCTCCACGATGGGACCACCTTCCTTTCTATGCACCGCCAGGAACTTTGTGCTCCCCACTCCCTCCACGATGGAACCATCATTCTTGCATGTACCGCAAGGAACTTTGTGCTCCCCACTCCCTCCACGATGGGACCATCATTCTTGCTCTGCACCTCAAAGATCTTTGTGCTCCCCACTCCCTCCACGATGGGTCCATCATCCTTGCTCTGCACCGCAAGGAACTTTTTGCTCCCCACTCCCTCCATAATGGGACTATCAACCTTGCTATGCACTGCAAGGAACTGTTTGCTCCCCACTCCCACCACGATGGGACCATAATCCTTGCTATGCACCGCAAGGAACATTGTGCTCCCCACCCCATCCACGATGGGACCATCATCCTTGCTATGCAGCGCAAGGAACTTTGTGCTCCACACTCCCTCCACGATGGGACCATCATCCTTGCTCTGCACTGCAAGGAACATTGCGCTCCCCACTGCCTCCACGATGGCACCATCATCCTTTCTATGCACCACATGGAAATTTGTGCTCCCCACTCCATCCACGATGGGACCATCATCCTTTCTATGCACCGCAAAGAACTTTCTGCTCCCCACACCCTCCAGGATGGGACCATCATCCTTGCTATGAAACGCAAGGAAGTTTGTGCTCCTCATTCCCTCCACGATGGGACCATCATCCTTTCTATGAACCGCAAGGAAATTTGTGCTACCCACTCCCTCCACGTTGGGACCATCATCCTTTCTATGCACCTCAAAGAACATTGTGCTCCCTACACCCTCCACGATGGGACCATCATCCTTACTCTGCACCGCAATGAACTTTGTGCTCCCCACTCCCAACACGATGGGACAATCATCCTTGCTATGCACTCCAAGGAACTTTATGCTCCACACTCCCTCCATGATGGGACCATCATCCTTTCTAAGCACCGCAAGGAACTTTGTGCTCCCCACTCCCTCCACGATGCGACCATCATCCTTGCTGTGCACCGCAAGGAACTTTGTGCTCCCCACACCCTCCACGATGGGACCATCATCCTTTCTATGCACCTCAAAGAACTTTGTGCTCCCCACTCCCTCCACGATGGGACCATCATCCTTTCTATGCACTTCAAAGAACTTTGTGCACCCCACTCCCTCCACGATGGGACCATCATCCTTGCAATGCACCGCAAGGAACTTTGTGCTCCGCACTCCCTCCACGATGGGACCATCATCCTTGCTATGCACTCCAAGGAACTTTGTGCTCCCCACTCCCTCCACTATGGGACATTCATTCTTTATATGCACCGCAAGGAACTTTATGCTCCACATTCCCTCCATGATGGGACCATCATCCTTTCAAAGCACCGCAAGGAACTTTGTGCTACCCACTCCCTCCACGATGGAACAATCATCGTTGCTATGCACCACAAGGACCTTTGTGCTCCCCTCTCCCTCCAAGTTGGGACCATTATCCTTCGTATGCACCGCAAGGAACTTTGTGCTCCCCACTCCCTCCACGATGGGACATTCATCCTTGCTCTGCACCTAAAAGATCTTTGTCCACCCCACTCCCTCCACGATGGGACCATCATCCTTGCTATGCACTGCAAGGAACTTTGTGCTCCCCACTCCATCCACGATGGGACCATCATCCTTTCTATGCACCACATGGAAATATGTGCTCCCCACTCCATCCACGATGGTACCATCATCCTTTCTATGCACCGCAAAGAACTTTCTGCTCCCCACACCCTCCATGATGGGACCATCATCCTTGCTATGCAACGCAAGGAAGTTTGTGCTCCTCACACCCTCCTCGATGGGACCATCATCCTTTCTATGCACCGCAAGGAACTTTGTGCTCCCCACTCCCTCCACGTTGGGACCATCATCCTTTCTATGCACCTCAAAGAACATTGTGCTCCCCACACCCTCCACGATGGGACCATCATCCTTGCTCTGCACCGCAATGAACTTTGTGCTCCCCTCTCCCTCCACGATGGGACCATCATCCTTTCTATGCACCGCCAGGAACTTTGTGCTCCCCACTCCCTCCACGATGGAACCATCATTCTTGCATGTACCGCAAGGAACTTTGTGCTCCCCACTCCCTCCACGATGGGACCATCATTCTTGCTCTGCACCTCAAAGATCTTTGTGCTCCCCACTCCCTCCACGATGGGACCATCATCCTTGCTCTGCACCGCAAGGAACTTTTTGCTCCCCACTCCCTCCACAATGGGACCATCAACCTTGCTATGCACTGCAAGGAACTGTTTGCTCCCCACTCCCACCACGATGGGACCATAATCCTTGCTATGCACCGCAAGGAACATTGTGCTCCCCACCCCATCCACGATGGGACCATCATCCTTGCTATGCAGCGCAAGGAACTTTGTGCTCCACACTCCCTCCACGATGGGACCATCATCCTTGCTCTGCACTGCAAGGAACATTGCGCTCCCCACTGCCTCCACGATGGCACCATCATCCTTTCTATGCACCACATGGAAATTTGTGCTCCCCACTCCATCCACGATGGGACCATCATCCTTTCTATGCACCGCAAAGAACTTTCTGCTCCCCACACCCTCCACGATGGGACCATCATCCTTGCTATGCAACGCAAGGAAGTTTGTGCTCCTCATTCCCTCCACGATGGGACCATCATCCTTTCTATGAACCGCAAGGAAATTTGTGCTCCCCACTCCCTCCACGTTGGGACCATCATCCTTTCTATGCACCTCAAAGAACATTGTGCTCCCTACACACTCCACGATGGGACCATCATCCTTGCTCTGCACCGCAATGAACTTTGTGCTCCCCACTCCCACCACGATGGGACAATCATCCTTGCTATGCACTCCAAGGAACTTTATGCTCCACACTCCCTCCATGATGGGACCATCATCCTTTGTAAGCACCGCAAGGAACTTTGTGCTCCCTACGCCTTCCACGAAGCGACCATCATCCTTCCTGTGCACCGCAAGGAACTTTGTGCTCCCCACACCCTCCACGATGGGACCATCATCCTTTCTATGCACCTCAAAGAACTTTGTGCTCCACAGTCCCTCCACGATTGAAACATCATTCTTGCTCTGCACCTCGAAGATCTTTGTCCTCCCCACTCCCTCCACGATGGGACCATCATCCTTGCTATGCACCGCAAGGAACTTTGTGCTCCCCACTCCATCCACGATGGGACCATCATCCTTTCTATGCACAACATGGAAATATGTGCTCCCCACTCCATCCACGATGGGACCATCATCCTTTCTATGCACCGCAAAGAACTTTCTGCTCCCCACACCCTCCATGATAGGACCATCATCCTTGCTATGCAACGCAAGGAAGTTTGTGCTCCTCACTCCCTCCTCGATGGGACCATCATCCTTTCTATGCACCGCAAGGAACTTTGTGCTCCCCACTCCCTCCACGTTGGGACCATCATCCTTTCTATGCACCTCAAAGAACATTGTGCTCCTCACACCCTCCACGATGGGACCATCATCCTTGCTCTGCACCGCAATGAACTTTGTGCTCCCCTCTCCCTCCACGATGGGACCATCATCCTTTCTATGCACCGCCAGGAACTTTGTGCTCCCCACTCCCTCCACGATGGAACCATCATTCTTGCGTGTACCGCAAGGAACTTTGTGCTCCCCACTCCCTCCACGATGGGACCATCATTCTTGCTCTGCACCTCAAAGATCTTTGTGCTCCCCACTCCCTCCACGATGGGTCCATCATCCTTGCTCTGCACCGCAAGGAACTTTTTGCTCCCCACTCCCTCCACAATGGGACCACCAACCTTGCTATGCACTGCAAGGAACTGTTTGCTCCCCACTCCCACCACGATGGGACCATAATCCTTGCTATGCACCGCAAGGAACATTGTGCTCCCCACCCCATCCACGATGGGACCATCATCCTTGCTATGCAGCGCAAGGAACTTTGTGCTCCACACTCCCTCCACGATGGGACCATCATCCTTGCTCTGCACTGCAAGGAACATTGCGCTCCCCACTGCCTCCACGATGGCACCATCATCCTTTCTATGCACCACATGGAAATTTTTGCTCCCCACTCCATCCACGATGGGACCATCATCCTTTCTATGCACCGCAAAGAACTTTCTGCTCCCCACACCCTCCACGATGGGACCATCATCCTTGCTATGCAACGCAAGGAAGTTTGTGCTCCTCATTCCCTCCACGATGGGACCATCATCCTTTCTATGAACCGCAAGGAAATTTGTGCTCCCCACTCCCTCCACGTTGGGACCATCATCCTTTCTATGCACCTCAAAGAACATTTTGCACCCTACACCCTCCACGATGGGACCATCATCCTTACTCTGCACCGCAATGAACTTTGTGCTCCCCACTCCCACCACGATGGGATAATCATCCTTGCTATGCACTCCAAGGAACTTTATGCTCCACACTCACTCCACGATGGGACCATCATCCTTTCTAAGCACCGCAAGGAACTTTGTGCTCCCCACTCCCTCCACGATGCGACCATCATCCTTGCTGTGCACCGCAAGGAACTTTGTGCTCCCCACACCATCCACGATGGGACCATCATCCTTTCTATGCACCTCAAAGAACTTTGTGCTCCCCAGTCCCTCCACGATTGAAACATCATCCTTGCTATGCACCACAAGGAACTTTGTGCTCTCCACTCCCTCCACGATGGGACCATCATCCTTTCTATGCACCTCAAAGAACGTTGTCCACCCCACTCCCTCAAAGATGGGACCATCATCCTTTCTATGCACCGCCAGGAACTTTGTGCTCCCTACTCCCTCCACGATGGGACCATCATCCTTGCTATGCAAAGCAAGGAACTTTGTGCTCCACACTCACTCCACGATGGGACCATCATCCTTGCTATGCACCGCAAAGAACTTTGTGCTCCCCTCTCCCTCCACGATGGGACCATCATCCTTGCTATGCACCGCAAAGGAACTATGTGCTCCCCACTCCCTCCACGTTGGGACCATCATCCTTTCTATGCACCTGTAAGAAAATTTGTGCTCCCCACTCCCTCCATGATGGGACCATCATCCTTTCTCTGCACCTCAAAGAACTTTGTCCTCCCCACTCCATCCACGATGGGACCATCATCCTTTCTATGCACCGCCAGGAACTTTGTGCTCCCCACTCCCTCCATGATGGAAACATCATTCTTGCATGCACCGCAAGGAACTTTGTGCTCCCCACTCCCTCCACGATGGGACCATCATTCTTGCTCTGCACCTCAAAGATCTTTGTGCTCCCCACTCCCTCCACGATGGGACCATCATCCTTGCTCTGCACCGCAAGGAACATTTTGCTCCCCTCTCCCTCCACAATGGGACCATCAACCTTGCTATGCACTGCAAGGAACTGTTTGCTCCCCACTTCCACCACGATGGGACCATAATCCTTGCTATGCACCGCAAGGAACATTGTGCTCCCCACACCCTCCATGATGGGACCATCATCCTTGCTCTGCACCGCAATGAACTTTGTGCTCCCCTCTCCCTCCACGATGGGACCATCATCCTTTCTATGCACCGCCAGTAACTTTGTGCTCCCCACTCCCTCCACGATGGAACCATCATTCTTGCATGTACCGCAAGGAACTTTGTGCTCCCCACTCCCTCCACGATGGGACCATCATTCTTGCTCTGCACCTCAAAGATCTTTGTGCTCCCCACTCCCTCCACGATGGGACCATCATCCTTGCTCTGCACCGCAAGGAACTTTTTGCTCCCCACTCCCTCCACAATGGGACCATCAACCTTGCTATGCACTGCAAGAAACTGTTTGCTCCCCACTCCCACCACGATGGGACCATAATCCTTGCTATGCACCTCAAGGAACATTGTGCTCCCCACCCCATCCACGATGGGACCATCATCCTTGCTATGCAGCGCAAGGAACTTTGTGCTCCACACTCCCTCCACGATGGGACCATCATCCTTGCTCTGCACTGCAAGCAACATTGCGCTCCCCACTGCCTCCACGATGGCACCATCATCCTTTCTATGCACCACATGGAAATTTGAGCTCCCCACTCCATCCACGATGGGACCATCATCCTTTCTATGCACCGCAAAGAACTTTCTGCTCCCCACACCCTCCACGATGGGACCATCATCCTTGCTATGCAACGCAAGGAAGTTTGTGCTCCTCATTCCCTCCACGATGGGACCATCATCCATTCTATGAACCGCAAGGAAATTTGTGCTCCCCACTCCCTCCACGTTGGGCCCATCATCCTTTCTATGCACCTCAAAGAACATTGTGATCCCTACACCCTCCACGATGGGACCATCATCCTTGCTCTGCACCGCAATGAACTTTGTGCTCCCCACTCCCACCACGATGGGACAATCATCCTTGCTATGCACTCCAAGGAACTTTATGCTCCTCATTCCCTCCACGATGGGACCATCATCCTTTCTATGAACCGCAAGGAAATTTGTGCACCCCACTCCCTCCACTATGGGACCATCATCCTTTATATGCACCGCAAGGAACTTTATGCTCCACATTCCCTCCATGATGGGACCATCAGCCTTTCAAAGCAATGCAATGAACTTTGTGCTACCCACTCCCTCCACGATGGAACAATCATCGTTGCTATGCACCACAAGTACCTTTGTGCTCCCAACTCCCTCCAAGATGGGACCATTATCCTTCGTAGTCACCGCAAGGAACTTTGTGCTCCCCACTCCCTCCACGATGGGACCATCATCCTTGCTATGCACCGCAAGGAACTTTGTGCTCCGCACTCCCTCCACGATGGGACCATCATCCTTGCTATGCACTCCAAGGAACATTGTGCTCCCCACTCCCTCCACTATGGGACATTCATTCTTTATATGCACCGCAAGGAACTTTATGCTCCACATTCCCTCCATGATGGGACCATCATCCTTTCAAAGCACCGCAAGGAACTTTGTGCTAGCCACTCCCTCCACGATGGAACAATCATCGTTGCTATGCACCACAAGGACCTTTGTGCTCCCCTCTCCCTCCAAGTTGGGACCATTATCCTTCGTATGCACCGCAAGGAACTTTGTGCTCCCCACTCCCTCCACGATGGGACATTCATCCTTGCTCTGCACCTCAAAGATCTTTGTCCTGCCCACTCCCTCCACGATGGGACAATCATCCTTGCTATGCACCACAAGGAACTTTGTGCTCCCCACTCCATCCACGATGGGACCATCATACTTTCTATGCACCACATGGAAATATGTGCTCCCCACTCCGTCCACGATGAGACCATCATCCTTTCTATGCACCGCAAAGAACTTTCTGCTCCCCACACCCTCCATGATGGGACCATCATCCTTGCTATGCAACGCAAGGAAGTTTGTGCTCCTCACTCCCTCCTCGATGGGACCATCATCCTTTCTATGCACCGCAAGGAACTTTGTGCTCCCCACTCCCTCCACGTTGGGACCATCATCCTTTCTATGCACCTCAAAGAACATTGTGCTCCCCACACCCTCCACGATGGGACCATCATCCTTGCTCTGCACCGCAATGAACTTTGTGCTCCCCTCTCGCTCCACGATGGGACAATCATCCTTTCTATGCACCGCCAGGAATTTGTTCTCCCAACTCCCTCCACGATGGAACCATCATTCTTGCATGTACCGCAAGGAACTTTGTGCTCCCCACTCCCTCCACGATGGGACCATCATTCTTGCTCTGCACCTCAAAGATCTTTGTGCTCCCCACTCCCTCCACGATGGGACCATCATCCTTGCTCTGCACCGCAAGGAACTTTTTGCTCCCCACTCCCTCCACAATGGGACCATCAACCTTGCCATGCACTGCAAGGAACTGTTTGCTCCCCACTCCCACCACCATGGGACCATAATCCTTGCTATGCACCGCATGGAACATTGTGCTCCCCACCCCATCCACGATGGGACCATCATCCTTGCTATGCAGCGCAAGGAACTTTGTGCTCCACACTCCCTCCACGATGGGACCATCATCCTTGCTCTGCACTGCAAGGAACATTGCGCTCCCCACTGCCTCCACGATGGCACCATCATCCTTTCTATGCACCACATGGAAATTTGTGCTCCCCACTCCATCCACGATGGGACCATCATCCTTTCTATGCACCGCAAATAACTTTCTGCTCCCCACACCCTCCACGATGGGACCATCATCCTTGCTATGCAACGCAAGGAAGTTTGTGCTCCTCATTCCCTCCACGATGGGACCATCATCCTTTCTATGAACCGCAAGGAAATTTGTGCTCCCCACTCCCTCCACGTTGGGACCATCATCCTTTCTATGCACCTCAAAGAACATTGTGCTCCCTACACCCTCCACGATGGGACCATCATCCTTGCTCTGCACCGCAATGAACTTTGTGCTCCCCACTCCCACCACGATGGGACAATCATCCTTGCTATGCACTCCAAGGAACTTTATGCTCCACACTCCCTCCATGATGGGACCATCATCCTTTCTAAGCACCGCAAGGAACTTTGTGCTCCCCACTCCCTCCACGAAGCGACCATCATCCTTCCTGTGCACCGCAAGGAATTTTGTGCTCCCAACTCCCTCCAAGATGGGACCATTATCCTTCGTAGTCACCGCAAGGAACTTTTTGCTCCCCACCCCCTCCACGATGGGACCATCATCCTTGCTATGCACCGCAAGGAACGTTGTGCTCCCCACTCCCTCCACGATGGGACCATCATCCTTGCTCTGCACCTCAAAGATCTTTGTCCTCCCCACTCCCTCCACGATGGGACCATCATCCTTGCTATGCACCGCAAGGAACTTTGTGCTCCCCACTCCATCCACGATGGGACCATCATCCTTTCTATGCACCACATGGAAATATGTGCTCCCCACTCCATCCACGATGGGACCATCATCCTTTCTATGCACCGCAAAGAACTTTCTGCTCCCCACACCCTCCATGATGGGACCATCATCCTTGCTATGCAACGCAAGGAACTTTGTGCTCCTCACTCGCTCCTCGATGGGACCATCATCCTTTCTATGCACCACAAGGAACTTTGTGCTCCCCACTCCCTCCACGTTGGGACCATCATCCTTTCTATGCACCTCAAAGAACATTGTGCTCCCCACACCCTCCACGATGGGACCATCATCCTTGCTCTGCACCGCAATGAACTTTGTGCTCCCCTCTCCCTCCACGATGGGACCATCATCCTTTCTATGCACCGCCAGGAACTTTGTGCTCCCCACTCCCTCCACGATGGAACCATCATTCTTGCGTGTACCGCAAGGAACTTTGTGCTCCCCACTCCCTCCACGATGGGACCATCATTCTTGCTCTGCACCTCAAAGATCTTTGTGCTCCCCACTCCCTCCACGATGGGTCCATCATCCTTGCTCTGCACCGCAAGGAACTTTTTGCTCCCCACTCCCTCCACAATGGGACCATCAACCTTGCTATGCACTGCAAGGAACTGTTTGCTCCCCACTCCCACCACGATGGGACCATAATCCTTGCTATGCACCGCAAGGAACATTGTGCTCCCCACCCCATCCACGATGGGACCATCATCCTTGCTATGCAGCGCAAGGAACTTTGTGCTCCACATTGCCTGCACGATGGGACCATCATCCTTGCTCTGCACTGCAAGGAACATTGCGCTCCCCACTGCCTACACGATGGCACCATCATCCTTTCTATTCACCACATGGAAATTTATGCTCCCCACTCCATCCACGATGGGACCATCATCCTTACTCTGCACCGCAAGGAAGTTTGTGCTCCTCATTCCCTCCACGATGGGACCATCATCCTTTCTATGAACCGCAAGGAAATTTGTGCTCCCCACTCCCTCCACGTTGGGACCATCATCCTTTCTATGCACCTCAAAGAACATTGTGCTCTCTACACCCTCCACGATGGGAGCATCATCCTTACTCTGCACCGCAATGAAATTTGTGCTCCCCACTCCCACCACGATGGGACAATCATCCTTGCTATGCACTCCAAGGAACTTTATGCTCCACACTCCCTCCATGATGGGACCATCATCCTTTCTCAGCACCGCAAGGAACTTTGTGCTCCCCACTCCCTCCACGATGCGACCATCATCCTTGCTGTGCACCGCAAAGAACTTTCTGCTCCCCACACCCTCCACGATGGGACCATCATCCTTGCTATGCAACGCAAGGAAGTTTGTGCTCCTCATTCCCTCCACGATGGGACCATCATCCTTTCTATGAACCGCAAGGAAATTTGTGCTCCCCACTCCCTCCACTTTGGGACCATCATCCTTTCTATGCACCTCAAAGAACATTGTGCTCCCTACACCCTCCACGATGGGACCATCATCCTTACTCTGCACCGCAATGAACTTTGTGCTCCCCACTCCCACCACGATGGGACAATCATCCTTGCTATGCACTCCAAGGAACTTTATGCTCCACACTCCCTCCATGATGGGACCATCATCCTTTCTAAGCACCGCAAGGAACTTTGTGCTCCCCACTCCCTCCACGATGCGACCATCATCCTTGCTGTGCACCGCAAAGAACTTTCTGCTCCCCACACCCTCCACGATGGGACCATCATCCTTGCTATGCAACGCAAGGAAGTTTGTGCTCCTCATTCCCTCCACGATTGGACCATCATCCTTTCTATGAACCGCAAGGAAATTTGTGCTCCCCACTCCCTCCACGTTGGGACCATCATCCTTTCTATGCACCTCAAAGAACATTGTGCTCCCTACACCCTCCACGATGGGACCATCATCCTTACTCTGCACCGCAATGAACTTTGTGCTCCCCACTCCCACCACGATGGGACAATCATCCTTGCTGTGCACCGCAAGGAACTTTGTGCTCCCCACACCCTCCACGATGGGACCATCATCCTTTCTATGCACCTCAAAGAACTTTGTGCTCCCCAGTCCCTCCACGATTGAAACATCATCCTTGCTATGCACCACAAGGAACTTTGTGCTCTCCACTCCCTCCACGATGGGACCATCATCCTTTCTATGCACCTCAAAGAACGTTGTCCACCCCACTCCCTCAAAGATGGGACCATCATCCTTTCTATGCACCGCCAGGAACTTTGTGCTCCCTACTCCCTCCACGATGGGACCATCATCCTTGCTATGCAAAGCAAGGAACTTTGTGCTCCACACTCACTCCACGATGGGACCATCATCCTTGCTATGCACCGCAAAGAACTTTGTGCTCCCCTCTCCCTCCACGATGGGACCATCATCCTTGCTATGCACCGCAAAGGAACTATGTGCTCCCCACTCCCTCCACGTTGGGACCATCATCCTTTCTCTGCACCTGTAAGAAAATTTGTGCTCCCCACTCCCTCCATGATGGGACCATCATCCTTTCTCTGCACCTCAAAGAACTTTGTCCTCCCCACTCCATACACGATGGGACCATCATCCTTTCTATGCACCGCCAGGAACTTTGTGCTCCCCACTCCCTCCATGATGGAAACATCATTCTTGCATTCACCGCAAGGAACTTTGTGCTCCCCACTCCCTCCACGATGGGACCATCATTCTTGCTCTGCACCTCAAAGATCTTTGTGCTCCCCACACCCTCCACGATGGGACCATCATCCATGCTCTGCACCGCAAGGAACATTTTGCTCCCCTCTCCCTCCACAATGGGACCATCAACCTTGCTATGCACTGCAAGGAACTGTTTGCTCCCCACTTCCACGACGATGGGACCATAATCCTTGCTATGCACCGCAAGGAACATTGTGCTCCCAAAATCCTCCACGATGGGACCATCATCCTTGCTCTGCACCGCAATGAACTTTGTGCTCCCCTCTCCCTCCACGATGGGACCATCATTTTTTCTATGCACCGCCAGGAACTTTGTGCTCCCCACTCCCTCCACGATGGAACCATCATTCTTGCATGTGCCGCAAGGAACTTTGTGCTTCCCACTCCCTCCACGATGGGACCATCATTCTTGCTCTGCACCTCAAAGATCTTTGTGCTCCACACTCCCTCCACGATGGGACCATCATCCTTGCTGTGCACCGCAAAGAACTTTCTGCTCCCCACACCCTCCACGATGGGACCATCATCCTTGCTATGCAACGCAAGGAAGTTTGTGCTCCTCATTCCCTCCACGATGGGACCATCATCCTTTCTATGAACCGCAAGGAAATTTGTGCTCCCCACTCCCTCCACTTTGGGACCATCATCCTTTCTATGCACCTCAAAGAACATTGTGCTCCCTACACCCTCCACGATGGGACCATCATCCTTACTCTGCACCGCAATGAACTTTGTGCTCCCCACTCCCACCACGATGGGACAATCATCCTTGCTATGCACTCCAAGGGACTTTATGCTCCACACTCCCTCCATGATGGGACCATCATCCTTTCTAAGCACCGCAAGGAACTTTGTGCTCCCCACTCCCTCCACGATGCGACCATCATCCTTGCTGTGCACCGCAAAGAACTTTCTGCTCCCCACACCCTCCACGATGGGACCATCATCCTTGCTATGCAACGCAAGGAAGTTTGTGCTCCTCATTCCCTCCACGATTGGACCATCATCCTTTCTATGAACCGCAAGGAAATTTGTGCTCCCCACTCCCTCCACGTTGGGACCATCATCCTTTCTATGCACCTCAAAGAACATTGTGCTCCCTACACCCTCCACGATGGGACCATCATCCTTACTCTGCACCGCAATGAACTTTGTGCTCCCCACTCCCACCACGATTGAAACATCATCCTTGCTATGCACCACAAGGAACTTTGTGCTCTCCACTCCCTCCACGATGGGACCATCATCCTTTCTATGCACCTCAAAGAACGTTGTCCACCCCACTCCCTCAAAGATGGGACCATCATCCTTTCTATGCACCGCCAGGAACTTTGTGCTCCCTACTCCCTCCACGATGGGACCATCATCCTTGCTATGCAAAGCAAGGAACTTTGTGCTCCACACTCACTCCACGATGGGACCATCATCCTTGCTATGCACCGCAAAGAACTTTGTGCTCCCCTCTCCCTCCACGATGGGACCATCATCCTTGCTATGCACCGCAAAGGAACTATGTGCTCCCCACTCCCTCCACGTTGGGACCATCATCCTTTCTCTGCACCTGTAAGAAAATTTGTGCTCCCCACTCCCTCCATGATGGGACCATCATCCTTTCTCTGCACCTCAAAGAACTTTGTCCTCCCCACTCCATACACGATGGGACCATCATCCTTTCTATGCACCGCCAGGAACTTTGTGCTCCCCACTCCCTCCATGATGGAAACATCATTCTTGCATTCACCGCAAGGAACTTTGTGCTCCCCACTCCCTCCACGATGGGACCATCATTCTTGCTCTGCACCTCAAAGATCTTTGTGCTCCCCACTCCCTCCACGATGGGACCATCATCCATGCTCTGCACCGCAAGGAACATTTTGCTCCCCTCTCCCTCCACAATGGGACCATCAACCTTGCTATGCACTGCAAGGAACTGTTTGCTCCCCACTTCCACGACGATGGGACCATAATCCTTGCTATGCACCGCAAGGAACATTGTGCTCCCAAAACCCTCCACGATGGGACCATCATCCTTGCTCTGCACCGCAATGAACTTTGTGCTCCCCTCTCCCTCCACGATGGGACCATCATTTTTTCTATGCACCGCCAGGAACTTTGTGCTCCCCACTCCCTCCACGATGGAACCATCATTCTTGCATGTGCCGCAAGGAACTTTGTGCTTCCCACTCCCTCCACGATGGGACCATCATTCTTGCTCTGCACCTCAAAGATCTTTGTGCTCCACACTCCCTCCACGATGGGACCATCATCCTTGCTCTGCACCGCAAGGAACTTTTTGCTCCCCACTCCCTCCACAATGGGACCATCAACCTTGCTATGCACTGCAAGAAACTGTTTGCTCCCCACTCCCACCACGATGGGACCATAATCCTTGCTATGCACCGCAAGGAACATTGTGCTCCCCACCCCATCCACGATGGGACCATCATCCTTGCTATGCAGCGCAAGGAACTTTGTGCTCCACACTCCCTCCACGATGGGACCATCATCCTTGCTCTGCACTGCAAGGAACATTGCGCTCCCCACTGCCTCCACGATGGCACCATCATCCTTTCTATGCACCACATGGAAATTTGTGCTCCCCACTCCATCCACGATGGGACCATCATCCTTTCTATGCACCGCCACGAACTTTGTGCTCCCCACTCCCTCCACGATGGAACCATCATTCTTGCATGTGCCGCAAGGAACTTTGTGCTTCCCACTCCCTCCACGATGGGACCATCATCCTTGCTCTGCACCGCAAGGAACTTTTTGCTCCCCACTCCCTCCACAATGGGACCATCAACCTTGCTATGCACTGCAAGAAACTGTTTGCTCCCCACTCCACCCACGATGGGACCATAATCCTTGCTATGTACCGCAAGGAACATTGTGCTCCCCACCCCATCCACGATGGGACCATCATCCTTGCTATGCAGCGCAAGGAACTTTGTGCTCCACACTCCCTCCACGATGGGACCATCATCCTTGCTCTGCACTGCAAGGAACATTGCGCTCCCCACTGCCTCCACGATGGCACCATCATCCTTTCTATGCACCACATGGAAATTTGTGCTCCCCACTCCATCCACGATGGGACCATCATCCTTTCTATGCACCGCAAAGAACTTTCTGCTCCCCACACCCTCCACGATGGGACCATCATCCTTGCTATGCAACGCAAGGAAGTTTGTGCTCCTCATTCCCTCCACGATGGGACCATCATCCATTCTATGAACCGCAAGAAAATTTGTGCTCCCCACTCCCTCCACGTTGGGACCATCATCCTTTCTATGCACCTCAAAGAACATTGTGATCCCTACACCCTCCATGATGGGACCATCATCCTTGCTCTGCACCGCAATGAACTTTGTGCTCCCCACTCCCACCACGATGGGACAATCATCCTTGCTATGCACTCCAAGGAACTTTATGCTCCTCATTCCCTCCACGATGGGACCATCATCCTTTCTATGAACCGCAAGGAAATTTGTGCTCCCCACTCCCACCACGATGGGACAATCATCCTTGCTATGCACTCCAAGGAACTTTATGCTCCACATTCCCTCCATGATGGGACCATCATCCTTTCAAAGCAATGCAATGAACTTTGTGCTACCCACTCCCTCCACGATGGAACAATCATCGTTGCTATGCACCACAAGGACCTTTGTGCTCCCAACTCCCTCCAAGATGGGACCATTATCCTTCGTAGTCACCGCAAGGAACTTTGTGCTCCCCACTCCCTCCACGATGGGACCATCATCCTTGCTATGCACCGCAAGGAACTTTGTGCTCCGCACTCCCTCCACGATGGGACCATCATCCTTGCTATGCACTCCAAGGAACTTTGTGCTCCCCACTCCCTCCACTATGGGACATTCATTCTTTATATGCACCGCAAGGAACTTTATGCTCCACATTCCCTCCATGATGGGACCATCATCCTTTCAAAGCACCGCAAGGAACTTTGTGCTCCCCACTCCCTCAACGATGGGACATTCATCCTTGCTCTGCACCTCAAAGATCTTTGTCCTCCCCACTCCCTCCACGATGGGACCATCATCCTTGCTATGCACCGCAAGGAACTTTGTGCTCCCCACTCCATCCACGATGGGACCATCATCCTTTCTATGCACCACATGGAAATATGTGCTCCCCACTCCATCCACGATGGGACCATCATAATTTCTATGCACCGCAAAGAACTTTCTGCTCCCCACACCCTCCATGATGGGACCATCATCCTTGCTATGCAACGCAAGGAAGTTTGTGCTCCTCACTCCCTCCTCGATGGGACCATCATCCTTTCTATGCACGGCAAGGAACTTTGTGCTCCCCACTCCCTCCACGTTGGGACCATCATCCTTTCTATGCACCTCAAAGAACATTGTGCTCACCACACCCTCCACGATGGGACCATCATCCTTGCTCTACACCGCAATGAACTTTGTGCTCCCCTCTCCCTCCACGATGGGACCATCATCCTTTCTATGCACCGCCAGGAACTTTGTGCTCCCCACTCCCTCCACGATGGAACCATCATTCTTGCATGTACCTCAAGGAACTTTGTGCTCCCCACTCCCTCCACGATGGGACCATCATTGTTGCTATGCACCACAAGGAACTTTGTGCTCCCCACTCCCTCCACGATGGGACCATCATCCTTTCTATGCACCTCAAAGAACTTTGTCCACCCCACTCCCTCAAAGATGGGACCATCATCCTTTCTATGCACCGCCAGGAACTTTGTGCTCCCTACTCCCTCCACGATGGGACCATCATCCTTGCTATGCAAAGCAAGGAACTTTGTGCTCCACACTCACTCCACGATGGGACCATCAACCTTGCTATGCACTGCAAGGAACTGTTTGCTCCACACTCCCTCCACGATGGGACCATCATCCTTGCTCTGCACTGCAAGGAACATTGCGCTCCCCACTGCCTCCACGATGGCACCATCATCCTTTCTATGCACCACATGGAAATTTGTACTCCCCACTCCATCCACGATGGGACCATCATCCTTTCTATGCACTGCAAAGAACTTTCTGCTCCCCACACCCTCCACGATGGGACCATCATCCTTGCTATGCAACGCAAGGAAGTTTGTGCTCCTCATTCCCTCCACGATGGGACCATCATCCTTTCTATGAACCGCAAGGGAATTTGTGCTCCCCACTCCCTCCACGTTGGGACCATCATCCTTCCTATGCACCTCAAAGAACATTGTGCTCCCTACACCCTCCACGATGGGACCATCATCCTTGCTCTGCACCGCAATGAACTTTGTGCTCCCCACTCCCACCACGATGGGACAATCATCCTTGCTATGCACTCCAAGGAACTTTATGCTCCACACTCCCTCCATGATGGGACCATCATCCTTTCTAAGCACCGCAAGGAACTTTGTGCTCCCCACTCCCTCCACGAAGCGACCATCATCCTTCCTGTGCACCGCAAGGAACTTTGTGCTCCCCACACCCTCCACGATGGGACCATCATCCTTTCTATGCACCTCAAAGAACTTTGTCCACCCCACTCCCTCAAAGATGTGACCATCATCCTTTCTATGCACCGCCAGGAACATTGTGCTCCCTACTCCCTCCACGATGGGACCATCATCCTTGCTATGCAAAGCAAGGAACTTTGTGCTCCACACTCACTCCACGATGGGACCATCATCCTTGCTATGCACCGCAAAGAACTTTGTGCTCCCCACTCCCTCCACGATGGGACCATCATCCTTGCTATGCACCGCAAAGGAACTATATGCTCCCCACTCCCTCCACGTTGGGACCATCATCCTTTCTATGCACCTGTAAGAAAATTTGTGCTCCCCACTCCCTCCATGATGGGACCATCATCCTTTCTCTGCACTTCAAAGAACTTTGTCCTCCCCACTCCATCCACGATGGGACCATCATCCTTTCTATGCACCGCCAGGAACTTTGTGCTCCCCACTCCCTCCACGATGGAAACATCATTCTTGCATGCACCGGCAAGGAACTTTGTGCTCCCCACTCCCTCCACGATGGGACCATCATTCTTGCTCTGCACCTCAAAGATCTTTGTGCTCCCCACTACCTCCACGATGGGACCATCATCCTTGCTCTGCACCGCAAGGAATTTTTTGCTCCCCACTCCCTCCAAAATGGGACCATCAACCTTGCTATGCACTGCAAGGAACTGTTTTCTCCCCACTTCCACCACGATGGGACCATAATCCTTGCTATGCACCGCAAGGAACATTGTGCTCCCCACACGCTCCACGATGGGACCATGTTCCTTGCTATGCACCTCAAGGAACTTTGTGCTCGCCACTCCCTCTACGATGGGACCATGATCCTTGTTATGCACCGCAAGGAACTTTATGCTCCACACTCCTCCCACGATGGGACCATCAACCTTTCTATGCACCTCAAAGAACTTTGTGCTCCTCACTCCCTCCACGATGGGACCATCATCCTTGCTATGCACCGCAAGGAACTTTGTGATCTCCAATCCTTCCACGATGGGAGAATCATCCTTTTTATGCATCTGTAAGGAAATTTGTGCTCCCCACTCCCTCCACGATGGGACCATCATCCTTTCTATGCACTTCAAAGAACTTTGTGCACCCCACTCCCTCCACGATGGGACCATCATCCTTGCAATGCACCGCAAGGAACTTTGTGCTCCGCACTCCCTCCACGATGGGACCATCATCCTTGCTATGCACTCCAAGGAACTTTGTGCTCCCCACTCCCTCCACTATGGGACATTCATTCTTTATATGCACCGCAAGGAAATTTATGCTCCACATTCCCTCCATGATGGGACCATCATCCTTTCAAAGCACCGCAAGGAACTTTGTGCTACCCACTCCCTCCACGATGGAACAATCATCGTTGCTATGCACCACAAGGACCTTTGTGCTCCCCTCTCCCTCCAAGTTGGGACCATTATCCTTCGTATGCACCGCAAGGAACTTTGTGCTCCCCACTCCCTCCACGATGGGACATTCATCCTTGCTCTGCACCTCAAAGATCTTTGTCCTCCCCACTCCCTCCACGATGGGACCATCATCCTTGCTATGCGCCGCAAGGAACTTTGTGCTCCCCACTCCATCCACGATGGGACCATCATCCTTTCTATGCACCACATGGAAATATGTGCTCCCCACTCCATCCACGATGGGACCATCATCCTTTCTATGCACCGCAAAGAACTTTCTGCTCCCCACACCCTCCATGATGGGACCATCATCCTTGCTATGCAACGCAAGGAAGTTTGTGCTCCTCACACCCTCCTCGATGGGACCATCATCCTTTCTATGCACCGTAAGGAACTTTGTGCTCCCCACTCCCTCCACGTTGGGACCATCATCCTTTCTATGCACCTCAAAGAACATTGTGCTTCCCACACCCTCCACGATGGGACCATCATCCTTGCTCTGCACCGCAATGAACTTTGTGCTCCCCTCACCCTCCACGATGGGACCATCATCCTTTCTATGCACCGCCAGGAACTTTGTGCTCCCCACTCCCTCCACGATGGAACCATCATTCTTGCATGTACCGCAAGGAACTTTGTGCTCCCCACTCCCTCCACGATGGGACCATCATTCTTGCTCTGCACCTCAAAGATCTTTGTGCTCCCCACTCCCTCCACGATGTGACCATCATCCTTGCTCTGCACCGCAAGGAACTTTTTGCTCCCCACTCCCTCCACAATGGGACCATCAACCTTGCTATGCACTGCAAGGAACTGTTTGCTCCCCACTCCCACCACGATGGGACCATAATCCTTTCTATGCACCTCAAAGAACTTTGTCCACCCCACTCCCTCAAAGATGGGACCATCATCCTTTCTATGCACCGCAAAGAACTTTCTGCTCCCCACACCCTCCATGATGGGACCATCATCCTTGCTATGCAACGCAAGGAAGTTTGTGCTCCTCACTCCCTCCTCGATGGGACCATCATCCTTTCTATGCACCGCAAGGAACTTTGTGCTCCCCACTCCATCCACGATGGGACCATCATCCTTTCTATGCACCGCAAAGAACTTTCTGCTCCCCACACCCTCCATGATGGGACCATCATCCTTGCTATGCAACGCAAGGAAGTTTGTGCTCCTCACTCCCTCCTCGATGGGACCATCATCCTTTCTATGCACCGCAAGGAACTTTGTGCTCCCCACTCCATCCACGATGGGACCATCATCCTTGCTATGCAACGCAAGGAAGTTTGTGCTCCTCACTCCCTCCTCGATGGGACCATCATCCTTTCTATGCACCGCAAGGAACTTTGTGCTCCCCACTCCCTCCACGTTTGGACCATCATCCTTTCTATGCACCTCAAAGAACATTGTGCTTCCCACACCCTCCACGATGGGACCATCATCCTTGCTCTGCACCGCAATGAACTTTGTGCTCCCCTCACCCTCCACGATGGGACCATCATCCTTTCTATGCACCGCCAGGAACTTTGTGCTCCCCACTCCCTCCACGATGGAACCATCATTCTTGCATGTACCGCAAGGAACTTTGTGCTCCCCACTCCCTCCACGATGGGACCATCATTCTTGCTCTGCACCTCAAAGATCTTTGTGCTCCCCACTCCCTCCACGATGCGACCATCATCCTTGCTCTGCACCGCAAGGAACTTTTTGCTCCCCACTCCCTCCACAATGGGACCATCAACCTTGCTATGCACTGCAAGGAACTGTTTGCTCCCCACTCCCACCACGATGGGACCATAATCCTTTCTATGCACCTCAAAGAACTTTGTCCACCCCACTCCCTCAAAGATGGGACCATCATCCTTTCTATGCACCGCCAGGAACTTTGTGCTCCCTACTCCCTCCACGATGGGACCATCATCCTTGCTATGCAAAGCAAGGAACTTTCTGCTCCACACTCACTCCACGATGGGACCATCAACCTTGCTATGCACTGCAAGGAACTGTTTGCTCCACACTCCCTCCACGATGGGACCATCATCCTTGCTCTGCACTGCAAGGAACATTGCGCTCCCCATTGCCTCCACGATGGCACCATCATCCTTTCTATGCACCACATGGAAATTTGTGCTCCCCACTCCCTCCACGATGGGACCATCATCCTTGCTATGCAAAGCAAGGAACTTTCTGCTCCACACTCACTCCACGATGGGACCATCATCCTTGCTATGCACCGCAAAGAACTTTGTGCTCCCCACTCCCTCCACGATGGGACCATCATCCTTGCTATGCACCGCAAAGGAACTATATGCTCCCCACTCCCTCCACGTTGGGACCATCATCCTTTCTATGCACCTGTAAGAAAATTTGTGCTCCCCACTCCCTCCATGATGGGACCATCATCCTTTCTCTGCACTTCAAAGAACTTTGTCCTCCCCACTCCATCCACGATGGGACCATGATCCTTTCTATGCACCGCCAGGAACTTTGTGCTCCCCACTCCCTCCACGATGGAAACATCATTCTTGCATGCACCGGCAAGGAACTTTGTGCTCCCCACTCCCTCCACGATGGGACCATCATTCTTGCTCTGCACCTCAAAGATCTTTGTGCTGCCCACTCCCTCCACGATGGGACCATCATCCTTGCTCTGCACCGCAAGGAATTTTTTGCTCCCCACTCCCACCACAATGGGACCATCAACCTTGCTATGCACTGCAAGGAACTGTTTTCTCCCCACTTCCACCACGATGGGACCATAATCCTTGCTATGCACCGCAAGGAACATTGTGCTCCCCACACGCTCCACGATGGGACCATGATCCTTGCTATGCACCTCAAGGAACTTTGTGCTCCCCACTCCCTCTACGATGGGACCATGATCCTTGTTATGCACCGCAAGGAACTTTGTGCTCCACACTCCTCCCACGATAGGACCATCATCCTTTCTATGCACCTGAAAGAACTTTGTGCTCCTCACTCCCTCCACGATGGGACCATCATCCTTGCTATGCACCGCAAAGGAACTATATGCTCCCCACTCCCTCCACGTTGGGACCATCATCCTTTCTATGCACCTGTAAGAAAATTTGTGCTCCCCACTCCCTCCATGATGGGACCATCATCCTTTCTCTGCACTTCAAAGAACTTTGTCCTCCCCACTCCATCCACGATGGGACCATGATCCTTTCTATGCACCGCCAGGAACTTTGTGCTCCCCACTCCCTCCACGATGGAAACATCATTCTTGCATGCACCGGCAAGGAACTTTGTGCTCCCCACTCCCTCCACGATGGGACCATCATTCTTGCTCTGCACCTCAAAGATCTTTGTGCTGCCCACTCCCTCCACGATGGGACCATCATCCTTGCTATGCACCGCAAGGAACTTTGTGATCTCCAATCCTTCCACGATGGGAGAATCATCCTTTTTATGCATCTGTAAGGAACTTTGTGCTCCCCACTCCCTCCACTATGGGACATTCATTCTTTATATGCACCGCAAGGAACTTTATGCTCCACATTCCCTCCATGATGGGACCATCATCCTTTCAAAGCACCGCAAGGAACTTTGTGCTACCCACTCCCTCCACGATGGAACAATCATCGTTGCTATGCACCACAAGGACCTTTGTGCTACCCTCTCCCTCCAAGTTGGGACCATTATCCTTCGTATGCACCGCAAGGAACTTTGTGCTCCCCACTCCCTCCACGATGGGACATTCATCCTTGCTCTGCACCTAAAAGATCTTTGTCCACCCCACTCCATCCACGATGGGACCATCATCCTTGCTATGCACCGCAAGGAACTTTGTGCTCCCCACTCCATCCACGATGGGACCATCATCCTTTCTATGCACCACATGGAAATATGTGCTCCCCACTCCATCCACGATGGTACCATCATCCTTTCTATGCACCGCAAAGAACTTTCTGCTCCCCACACCCTCCATGATGGGACCATCATCCTTGCTATGCAACGCAAGGAAGTTTGTTCTCCTCACACCCTCCTCGATGGGACCATCATCCTTTCTATGCACCGCAAGGAACTTTGTGCTCCCCACTCCCTCCACGTTGGGACCATCATCCTTTCTATGCACCTCAAAGAACATTGTGCTCCCCACACCCTCCACGATGGGACCATCATCCTTGCTCTGCACCGCAATGAACTTTGTGCTCCCCAGTCCCTCCACGATTGAAACATCATTCTTGCTATGCACCACAAGGAACTTTGTTCTCTCCACTCCCTCCACGATGGGACCATCATCCTTTCTATGCACCTCAAAGAACTTTGTCCACCCCACTCCCTCAAAGATGGGACCATCATTCTTTCTATGCACCGCCAGGAACTTTGTGCTCCCTACTCCCTCCACGATGGGACCATCATCCTTGCTATGCAAAGCAAGGAACTTTCTGCTCCACACTCACTCCACGATGGGACCATCAACCTTGCTATGCACTGCAAGGAACTGTTTGCTCCACACTCCCTCCACGATGGGACCATCATCCTTGCTCTGCACTGCAAGGAACATTGCGCACCCCACTGCCTCCACGATGGCACCATCATCCTTTCTATGCACCACATGGAAATTTGTGCTCCCCACTCCATCCACGATGGGACCATCACCCTTTCTAGGCACCGCAAAGAACTTTCTGCTCCCCACACCCTCCACGATGGGACCATTATCTTTCGTAGTCACCGCAAGGAACTTTGTGCTCCCCACTCCGTCCACGATGGGACCATCATCCTTCCTATGTACCGCAAGGAACTTTGTGCTCCCCACTCCCTCCACGATGGGACCATCATTCTTGCTCTGCACCTCAAAGATCTTTGTGCTCCCCACTCCCTCCACGATGTGACCATCATCCTTGCTCTGCACCGCAAGGAACTTTTTGCTCCCCACTCCCTCCACAATGGGACCATCAACCTTGCTATGCACTGCAAGGAACTGTTTGCTCCCCACTCCCACCACGATGGGACCATAATCCTTTCTATGCACCTCAAAGAACTTTGTCCACCCCACTCCCTCAAAGATGGGACCATCATCCTTTCTATGCACCGCAAAGAACTTTCTGCTCCCCACACCCTCCATGATGGGACCATCATCCTTGCTATGCAACGCAAGGAAGTTTGTGCTCCTCACTCCCTCCTCGATGGGACCATCATCCTTTCTATGCACCGCAAGGAACTTTGTGCTCCCCACTCCATCCACGATGGGACCATCATCCTTTCTATGCACCGCAAAGAACTTTCTGCTCCCCACACCCTCCATGATGGGACCATCATCCTTGCTATGCAACGCAAGGAAGTTTGTGCTCCTCACACCCTCCTCGATGGGACCATCATCCTTTCTATGCACCGCAAGGAACTTTGTGCTCCCCACTCCCTCCACGTTGGGACCATCATCCTTTCTATGCACCTCAAAGAACATTGTGCTTCCCACACCCTCCACGATGGGACCATCATCCTTGCTCTGCACCGCAATGAACTTTGTGCTCCCCTCACCCTCCACGATGGGACCATCATCCTTTCTATGCACCGCCAGGAACTTTGTGCTCCCCACTCCCTCCACGATGGAACCATCATTCTTGCATGTACCGCAAGGAACTTTGTGCTCCCCACTCCCTCCACGATGGGACCATCATTCTTGCTCTGCACCTCAAAGATCTTTGTGCTCCCCACTCCCTCCACGATGTGACCATCATCCTTGCTCTGCACCGCAAGGAACTTTTTGCTCCCCACTCCCTCCACAATGGGACCATCAACCTTGCTATGCACTGCAAGGAACTGTTTGCTCCCCACTCCCACCACGATGGGACCATAATCCTTTCTATGCACCTCAAAGAACTTTGTCCACCCCACTCCCTCAAAGATGGGACCATCATCCTTTCTATGCACCGCCAGGAACTTTGTGCTCCCTACTCCCTCCACGATGGGACCATCATCCTTGCTATGCAAAGCAAGGAACTTTCTGCTCCACACTCACTCCACGATGGGACCATCAACCTTGCTATGCACTGCAAGGAACTGTTTGCTCCACACTCCCTCCACGATGGGACCATCATCCTTGCTCTGCACTGCAAGGAACATTGCGCTCCCCATTGCCTACACGATGGCACCATCATCCTTTCTATGCACCACATGGAAATTTGTGCTCCCCACTCCCTCCACGATGGGACCATCATCCTTGCTATGCAAAGCAAGGAACTTTGTGCTCCACACTCACTCCACGATGGGACCATCATCCTTGCTATGCACCGCAAAGAACTTTGTGCTCCCCACTCCCTCCACGATGGGACCATCATCCTTGCTATGCACCGCAAAGGAACTATATGCTCCCCACTCCCTCCACGTTGGGACCATCATCCTTTCTATGCACCTGTAAGAAAATTTGTGCTCCCCACTCCCTCCATGATGGGACCATCATCCTTTCTCTGCACTTCAAAGAACTTTGTCCTCCCCACTCCATCCACGATGGGACCATCATCCTTTCTATGCACCGCCAGGAACTTTGTGCTCCCCACTCCCTCCACGATGGAAACATCATTCTTGCATGCACCGGCAAGGAACTTTGTGCTCCCCACTCCCTCCACGATGGGACCATCATTCTTGCTCTGCACCTCAAAGATCTTTGTGCTGCCCACTCCCTCCACGATGGGACCATCATCGTTGCTCTGCACTGCAAGGAATTTTTTGCTCCCCACTCCCACCACAATGGGACCATCAACCTTGCTATGCACTGCAAGGAACTGTTTTCTCCCCACTTCCACCACGATGGGACCATAATCCTTGCTATGCACCGCAAGGAACATTGTGCTCCCCACACGCTCCACGATGGGACCATGATCCTTGCTATGCACCTCAAGGAACTTTGTGCTCCCCACTCCCTCTACGATGGGACCATGATCCTTGTTATGCACCGCAAGGAACTTTGTGCTCCACACTCCTCCCACGATAGGACCATCATCCTTTCTATGCACCTGAAAGAACTTTGTGCTCCTCACTCCCTCCACGATGGGACCATCATCCTTGCTATGCACCGCAAGGAACTTTGTGATCTCCAATCCTTCCACGATGGGAGAATCATCCTTTTTATGCATCTGTAAGGAAATTTGTGCTCCCCACTCCCTCCACGATGGGACCATCATCCTTTCTATGCACTTCAAAGAACTTTGTGCACCCCACTCCCTCCACGATGGGACCATCATCCTTGCAATGCACCGCAAGGAACTTTGTGCTCCTCACTCCCTCCACGATGGGACCATCATCCTTGCTATGCACTCCAAGGAACTTTGTGCTCCCCACTCCCTCCACTATGGGACATTCATTCTTTATATGCACCGCAAGGAACTTTATGCTCCACATTCCCTCCATGATGGGACCATCATCCTTTCAAAGCACCGCAAGGAACTTTGTGCTATCCACTCCCTCCACGATGGAACAATCATCGTTGCTATGCATCACAAGGACCTTTGTGCTACCCTCTCCCTCCAAGTTGGGACCATTATCCTTCGTATGCACCGCAAGGAACTTTGTGCTCCCCACTCCCTCCACGATGGGACATTCATCCTTGCTCTGCACCTAAAAGATCTTTGTCCACCCCACTCCATCCACGATGGGACCATCATCCTTGCTATGCACCACATGGAAATATGTGCTCCCCACTCCATCCACGATGGTACCATCATCCTTTCTATGCACCGCAAAGAACTTTCTGCTCCCCACACCCTCCATGATGGGACCATCATCCTTGCTATGCAACGCAAGGAAGTTTGTGCTCCTCACACCCTCCTCGATGGCACCATCATCCTTTCTATGCACCGCAAGGAACTTTGTGCTCCCCACTCCCTCCACGTTGGGACCATCATCCTTTCTATGCACCTCAAAGAACATTGTGCTCCCCACACCCTCCACGATGGGACCATCATCCTTGCTCTGCACCGCAATGAACTTTGTGCTCCCCTCTCCCTCCACGATGGGACCATCATCCTTTCTATGCACCGCCAGGAACTTTGTGCTCCCCACTCCCTCCACGATGGAACCATCATTCTTGCATGTACCGCAAGGAACTTTGTGCTCCCCACTCCCTCCACGATGGGACCATCATTCTTGCTCTGCACCTCAAAGATCTTTGTGCTCCCCACTCCCTCCACGATGGGACCATCATCCTTGCTCTGCACCGCAAGGAACTTTTTGCTCCCCACTCCCTCCACAATGGGACCATCAACCTTGCTATGCACTGCAAGGAACTGTTTGCTCCCCACTCCCACCACGATGGGACCATAATCCTTGCTATGCACCGCAAGGAACATTGTGCTCCCCACCCCATCCACGATGGGACCATCATCCTTGCTATGCAGCGCAAGGGACTTTGTGCTCCACACTGCCTCCACGATGGGACCATCATCCTTGCTCTGCACTGCAAGGAACATTGCGCTCCCCACTGCCTTCACGATGGCACCATCATTCTTTCTATGAACCGCAAGGAAATTTGTGCTCCCCACTCCCTCCACGATGGGACCATCATCCTTTCTATGCACCTCAAAGAACATTGTGCTCCCTACACCCTCCACGGTGGGACCATCATCCTTGCTCTGCACCGCAATGAACTTTGTGCTCCCCACTCCCACCACGATGGGACAATCATCCTTGCTATGCACTCCAAGGAACTTTATGCTCCACACTCCCTCCATGATGGGACCATCATCCTTTCTAAGCACCGCAAGGAACTTTGTGCTCCCTACTCCTTCCACGAAGCGACCATCATCCTTCCTGTGCACCGCAAGGAACTTTGTGCTCCCCACACCCTCCACGATGGGACCATCATCCTTTCTATGCACCTCAAAGAACTTTGTGCTCCCCAGTCCCTCCACGATTGAAACATCATTCTTGCTATGCACCACAAGGAACTTTGTTCTCTCCACTCCCTCCACGATGGGACCATCATCCTTTCTATGCACCTCAAAGAACTTTGTCCACCCCACTCCCTCAAAGATGGGACCATCATTCTTTCTATGCACCGCCAGGAACTTTGTGCTCCCTACTCCCTCCACGATGGGACCATCATCCTTGCTATGCAAAACAAGGAACTTTCTGCTCCACACTCACTCCACGATGGGACCATCAACCTTGCTATGCACTGCAAGGAACTGTTTGCTCCACACTCCCTCCACGATGGGACCATCATCCTTGCTCTGCACTGCAAGGAACATTGCGCACCCCACTGCCTCCACGATGGCACCATCATCCTTTCTATGCACCACATGGAAATTTGTGCTCCCCACTCCATCCACGATGGGACCATCATCCTTTCTAGGCACCGCAAAGAACTTTCTGCTCCCCACACCCTCCACGATGGGACCATTATCTTTCGTAGTCACCGCAAGGAACTTTGTGCTCCCCACTCCGTCCACGATGGGACCATCATCCTTGCTATGCACCGCAAGGAACTTTGTGCTCCCCACTCCCTCCACGATGCGACCATCATCGTTGCTATGCACCGCATGGAACTTTGTGCTCCCCACTCCCTCCACGATGCGACCATAATCCTTGCTGTGCACCGCAAGGAACGTTGTGCTCGCCACTCCCTCCACGATGGGACCATCATCCTTGCTCTGCACCTCGAAGATCTTTGTCCTCCCCACTCCCTCCATGATTGGACCATCATCCTTGCTATGCACCGCAAGGAACTTTGTGCTCCCCACTCCATCCACGATGGGAACATCATCCTTTCTATGCACCACATGGAAATATGTGCTCCCCACTCCATCCACGATGGGAGCATCATCCTTTCTATGCACCGCAAAGAACTTTCTGCTCCCCACACCCTCCATGATGGGACCATCATCCTTGCTATGCAACGCAAGGAAGTTTGTGCTCCTCACTCCCTCCTCGATGGGACCATCATCCTTTCTATGCACCGCAAGGAACTTTGTGCTCCCCACTCCCTCCACGTTGGGACCATCATCCTTTCTATGCACCACAAAGAACATTGTGCTCCCCACACCCTCCACGATGGGACCATCATCCTTGCTCTGCACCGCAATGAACTTTGTGCTCCCCTCTCCCTCCACGATTGGACCATCATCCTTTCTATGCACCGCCAGGAACTTTGTGCTCCCCACTCCCTCCACGATGGAACCATCATTCTTGCGTGTATTGCAAGGAACTTTGTGCTCCCCACTCCCTCCACGATGGGACCATCATTCTTGCTCTGCACCTCAAAGATCTTTGTGCTCCCCACTCCCTCCACGATGGGTCCATCATCCTTGCTCTGCACCGCAAGGAACTTTTTGCTCCCCACTCCCTCCACAATGGGACCATCAACCTTGCTATGCACTGCAAGGAACTGTTTGCTCCCCACTCCCACCACGATGGGACCATAATCCTTGCTATGCACCGCAAGGAGCATTGTGCTCCCCACCCCATCCACGATGGGACCATCATCCTTGCTCTGCACTGCAAGGAACATTGCGCTCCCCACTGCCTCCACGATGGCACCATCATCCTTTCTATGCACCACATGGAAATTTGTGCTTCCCACTCCATCCACGATGGGACCATCATCCTTTCTATGCACCGCAAAGAACTTTCTGTTCCCCACACCCTCCACGATGGGACCATCATCCTTGCTATGCAACGCAAGGAAGTTTGTGCTCCTCATTCCCTCCACGATGGGACCATCATCCTTTCTATGAACCGCAAGGAAATTTGTGCTCCCCACTCCCTCCACGTTGGGACCATCATCCTTTCTATGCACCTCAAAGAACATTGTGCTCCCTACACCCTCCACGATGGGACCATCATCCTTACTTGGCACCGCAATGAACTTTGTGCTCCCCACTCCCACCACGATGGGATAATCATCCTTGCTATGCACTCCAAGGAACTTTATGCTCCACACACCCTCCATGATGGGACCATCATCCTTTCTAAGCACCGCAAGGAACTTTGTGCTCCCCACTCCCTCCACGATGCGACCATCATCCTTGCTGTGCACCGCAAGGAACTTTGTGCTCCCCACACCCTCCACGATGGGACCATCATCCTTTCTATGCACCTCAAAGAACTTTGTGCTCCCCAGTCCCTCCACGATTGAAACATCATCCTTGCTATGCACCACAAGGAACTTTGTGCTCTCCACTCCCTCCACGATGGGACCATCATCCTTTCTATGCACCTCAAAGAACGTTGTCCACCCCACTCCCTCAAAGATGGGACCATCATCCTTTCTATGCACCGCCAGGAACTTTGTGCTCCCTACTCCCTCCACGATGGGACCATCATCCTTGCTATGCAAAGCAAGGAACTTTGTGCTCCACACTCACTCCACGATGGGACCATCATCCTTGCTATGCACCGCAAAGAACTTTGTGCTTCCCTCTCCCTCCACGATGGGACCATCATCCTTGCTATGCACCGCAAAGGAACTATGTGCTCCCCACTCCCTCCACGTTGGGACCATCATCCTTTCTATGCACCTGTAAGAAAATTTGTGCTCCCCACTCCCTTCATGATGGGACCATCATCCTTTCTCTGCACCTCAAAGAACTTTGTCCTCCCCACTCCATCCACGATGGGACCATCATCCTTTCTATGCACCGCCAGGAACTTTGTGCTCCCCACTCCCTCCATGATGGAAACATCATTCTTGCATGCACCGCAAGGAACTTTGTGCTCCCCACTCCCTCCACGATGGGACCATCATTCTTGCTCTGCACCTCAAAGATCTTTGTGCTCCCCACTCCCTCCACGATGGGACCATCATCCTTGCTCTGCACCGCAAGGAACATTTTGCTCCCCTCTCCCTCCACAATGGGACCATCAACCTTGCTATGCACTGCAAGGAACTGTTTGCTCCCCACTTCCACCACGATGGGACCATAATCCTTGCTATGCACCGCAAGGAACATTGTGCTCCCCACACCCTCCACGATGGGCCATCATCCTTGCTCTGCACCGCAATGAACTTTGTGCTCCCCTCTCCCTCCACGATGGGACCATCATCCTTTCTATGCACCGCCAGGAACTTTGTGCTCCCCACTCCCTCCACGATGGAACCATCATTCTTGCATGTACCGCAAGGAACTTTGTGCTCCCCACTCCCTCCACGATGGGACCATCATTCTTGCTCTGCACCTCAAAGATCTTTGTGCTCCCCACTCCCTCCACGATGGGACCATCATCCTTGCTCTGCACCGCAAGGAACTTTTTGCTCCCCACTCCCTCCACAATGGGACCATCAACCTTGCTATGCACTGCAAGAAACTGTTTGCTCCCCACTCCCACCACGATGGGACCATAATCCTTGCTATGCACCGCAAGGAACATTGTGCTACCCACCCCATCCACGACGGGACCATCATCCTTGCTCTGCACTGCAAGCAACATTGCGCTCCCCACTGCCTCCACGATGGCACCATCATCCTTTCTATGCACCACATGGAAATTTGTGCTCCCCACTTCATCCACGATGGGACCATCATCCTTTCTATGCACCGCAAAGAACTTTCTGCTCCCCACACCCTCAACGATGGGACCATCATCCTTGCTATGCAACGCAAGGAAGTTTGTGCTCCTCATTCTTCCACGATGGGACCATCATCCATTCTATGAACCGCAAGGAAATTTGTGCTCCCCACTCCCTCCACGTTGGGACCATCATCCTTTCTATGCACCTCAAAGAACATTGTGATCCCTACACCCTCCACGATGGGACCATCATCCTTGCTCTGCACCGCAATGAACTTTGTGCTCCCCACTCCCACCACGATGGGACAATCATCCTTGCTATGCACTCCAAGGAACTTTATGCTCCTCATTCTCTCCACGATGGGACCATCATCCGTTCTATGAACCGCAAGGAAATTTGTGCTCCCCACTCCCTCCATGATGGGACCATCATCCTTTCAAAGCAATGCAATGAACTTT
Organism: Narcine bancroftii; assembly: GCF_036971445.1. NCBI lineage: Eukaryota > Metazoa > Chordata > Chondrichthyes > Torpediniformes > Narcinidae > Narcine > Narcine bancroftii. The sequence goes on from NC_091474.1 coordinate 76,083,379, forward strand.
GTGCTACCCACTCCCTCCACGATGGAACAATCATCGTTGCTATGCACCACAAGTACCTTTGTGCTCCCAACTCCCTCCAAGATGGGACCATTATCCTTCGTAGTCACCGCAAGGAACTTTGTGCTCCCCACTCCCTCCACGATGGGACCATCATCCTTGCTATGCACCGCAAGGAACTTTGTGCTCCGCACTCCCTCCACGATGGGACCATCATCCTTGCTATGCACTCCAAGGAACATTGTGCTCCCCACTCCCTCCACTATGGGACATTCATTCTTTATATGCACCGCAAGGAACTTTATGCTCCACATTCCCTCCATGATGGGACCATCATCCTTTCAAAGCACCGCAAGGAACTTTGTGCTACCCACTCCCTCCACGATAGAACAATCATCGTTGCTATGCACCACAAGGACCTTTGTGCTCACCTCTCCCTCCAAGTTGGGACCATTATCCTTCGTATGCACCGCAAGGAACTTTGTGCTCCCCACTCCCTCCACGATGGGACATTCATCCTTGCTCTGCACCTCAAAGATCTTTGTCCGGCCCACTCCCTCCACGATGGGACAATCATCCTTGCTATGCACCGCAAGGAACTTTGTGCTCCCCACTCCATCCACGATGGGACCATCATACTTTCTATGCACCACATGGAAATATGTGCTCCCCACTCCATCCACGATGAGACCATCATCCTTTCTATGCACCGCAAAGAACTTTCTGCTCCCCACACCCTCCATGATGGGACCATCATCCTTGCTATGCAACGCAAGGAAGTTTGTGCTCCTCACTCCCTCCTCGATTGGACCATCATCCTTTCTATGCACCGCAAGGAACTTTGTGCTCCCCACTCCCTCCACGTTGGGACCATCATCCTTTCTATGCACCTCAAAGAACATTGTGCTCCCCACACCCTCCACGATGGGACCATCATCCTTGCTCTGCACCGCAATGAACTTTGTGCTCCCCTCTCCCTCCACGATGGGACAATCATCCTTTCTATGCACCGCCAGGAACTTTGTTCTCCCCACTCCCTCCACGATGGAACCATCATTCTTGCATGTACCGCAAGGAACTTTGTGCTCCCCACTCCCTCCACGATGGGACCATCATTCTTGCTCTGCACCTCAAAGATCTTTGTGCTCCCCACTCCCTCCACGATGGGACCATCATACTTGCTCTGCACCGCAAGGAACTTTTTGCTCCCCACTCCCTCCACAATGGGACCATCAACCTTGCTATGCACTGCAAGGAACTGTTTGCTCCCCACTCCCACCACGATGGGACCATAATCCTTGCTATGCACCGCATGGAACATTGTGCTCCCCACCCCATCCACGATGGGACCATCATCCTTGCTATGCAGCGGAAGGAACTTTGTGCTCCACACTCCCTCCACGATGGGACCATCATCCTTGCTCTGCACTGCAAGGAACATTGCGCTCCCCACTGCCTCCACGATGGCACCATCATCCTTTCTATGCACCACATGGAAATTTGTGCTCCCCACTCCATCCACGATGGGACCATCATCCTTTCTATGCACCGCAAAGAACTTTCTGCTCCCCACACCCTCCACGATGGGACCATCATCCTTGCTATGCAACGCAAGGAAGTTTGTGCTCCTCATTCCCTCCACGATGGGACCATCATCCTTTCTATGAACCGCAAGGAAATTTGTGCTCCCCACTCCCTCCACGTTGGGACCATCATCCTTTCTATGCACCTCAAAGAACATTGTGCTCCCTACACCCTCCACGATGGGACCATCATCCTTGCTCTGCACCGCAATGAACTTTGTGCTCCCCACTCCCACCACGATGGGACAATCATCCTTGCTATGCACTCCAAGGAACTTTATGCTCCACACTCCCTCCATGATGGGACCATCATCCTTTCTAAGCACCGCAAGGAACTTTGTGCTCCCCACTCCCTCCACGAAGCGACAATCATCCTTCCTGTGCACCGCAACGAACTTTGTGCTCCCCACACCCTCCACGATGGGACCATCATCCTTTCTATGCACCTCAAAGAACTTTGTGCTCCCCAGTCCCTCCACGATTGAAACATCATTCTTGCTATGCACCACAAGGAACTTTGTGCTCTCCACTCCCTCCACGATGGGACCATCATCCTTTCTATGCACCTCAAAGAACTTTGTCCACCCCACTCCCTCAAAGATGGGACCATCACCCTTTCTATGCACCGCCAGGAACTTTGTGCTCCCTACTCCCTCCACGATGGGACCATCATCCTTGCTAGGCAAAGCAAGGAACTTTGTGCTCCACACTCACTCCACGATGGGACCATCAACCTTGCTATGCACTGCAAGGAACTGTTTGCTCCACACTCCCTCCACGATGGGACCATCATCCTTGCTCTGCACTGCAAGGAACATTGCGCTCCCCACTGCCTCCACGATGGCACCATCATCCTTTCTATGCACCACATGGAAATTTGTGCTCCCCACTCCATCCACGATGGGACCATCATCCTTTCTATGCACCGCAAAGACCTTTCTGCTCCCCACACCCTCCACGATGGGACCATCATCCTTGCTATGCAACGCAAGGAAGTTTGTGCTCCTCATTCCCTCCACGATCGGACCATCATCCTTTCTATGAACCGCAAGGAAATTTGTGCTCCCCACTCCCTCCACGTTGGGACCATCATCCTTTCTATGCACCTCAAAGAACATTGTGCTCCCTACACCCTCCACGATGGGACCATCATCCTTGCTCTGCACCGCAATGAACTTTGTGCTCCCCACTCCCACCACGATGGGACAATCATCCTTGCTATGCACTCCAAGGAACTTTATGCTCCACACTCCCTCGATGATGGGACCATCATTCTTGCTATGCACCACAAGGAACTTTGTGCTCTCCACTCCCTCCACGATGGGACCATCATCCTTTCTATGCACCTCAAAGAACTTTGTCCACCCCACTCCCTCAAAGATGGGACCATCATCCTTTCTATGCACCGCCAGGAACTTTGTGCTACCTACTCCCTCAACGATGGGACCATCATCCTTGCTATGCAAAGCAAGGAACTTTGTGCTCCACACTCACTCCACGATGGGACCATCATCCTTGCTATGCACCGCAAAGAACTTTGTGATCCCCACTCCCTCCACGATGGGACCATCATCCTTGCTATGCACCGCAAAGGAACTATGTGCTCCCCACTCCCTCCACGTTGGGACCATCATCCTTTCTATGCACCTGTAAGAAAATTTGTGCTCCCCATTCCCTCCATGATGGGACCATCATCCTTTCTCTGCACCTCAAAGAACTTTGTCCTCCCCACTCTATCCACGATGGGACCATCATCCTTTCTATGCACCGCCAGGAACTTTGTGCTCCCCACTCCCTCCATGATGGAAACATCATTCTTGCATGCACCGCAAGGAACTTTGTGCTCCCCACTCCCTCCACGATGGGACCATCTTCCTTGCTCTGCACCGCAAGGCACTTTTAGCTCCCCACTCCCTCCACAATGGGACCATCAACCTTGCTATGCACTACAAGGAACTGTTTGCTCCCCACTTCCACCACGATGGGACCATAATCCTTGCTATGCACCGCAAGGTACATTGTGCTCCCCACACCCTCCACGATGGGACCATCATCCTTGCTCTGCACCGCAATGAACTTTGTGCTCCCCTCTCCCTCCACGATGGGACCATCATCCTTTCTATGCACCGCCAGGAACTTTGTGCTCCCCACTCCCTCCACGATGGAACCATCATTCTTGCATGTACCGCAAGGAACTTTGTGCTCCCCACTCCCTCCACGATGGGACCATCATTCTTGCTCTGCACCTCAAAGATCTTTGTGCTCCCCACTCCCTCCACGATGGGACCATCATCCTTGCTCTGCACCGCAAGGAACTTTTTGCTCCCCACTCCCTCCACAATGGGACCATCAACCTTGCTATGCACTGCAAGAAACTGTTTGCTCCCCACTCCCACCACGATGGGACCATAATCCTTGCTATGCACCGCAAGGAACATTGTGCTCCCCACCCCATCCACGATGGGACCATCATCCTTGCTATGCAGCGCAAGGAACTTTGTGCTCCACACTCCCTCCAAGATGGGACCATCATCCTTTCTATGAACCGCAAGGAAATTTGTGCTCCCCACTCCCTCCACGTTGGGACCATCATCCTTTCTATGCACCTCAAAGAACATTGTGATCCCTACACCCTCCACGATGGGACCATCATCCTTGCTCTGCACCGCAATGAACTTTGTGCTCCCCACTCCCACCACGATGGGACAATCATCCTTGCTATGCACTCCAAGGAACTTTATGCTCCTCATTCCCTCCACGATGGGACCATCATCCTTTCTATAAACCGCAAGGAAATTTGTGCTCCCCACTCCCTCCACTATGGGACCATCATCCTTTATATGCACCGCAAGGAACTTTATGCTCCACATTCCCTCCATGATGGGACCATCATCCTTTCAAAGCACTGCAAGGAACTTTGTGCTACCCACTCCCTCCACGATGGAACAATCATTGTTGCTATGCACCACAAGGACCTTTGTGCTCCCAACTCCCTCCAAGATGGGACCATTATCCTTCGTAGTCACCGCAAGGAACTTTGTGCTCCCCACCCCCTCCACGATGGGACCATCATCCTTGCTATGCACCGCAAGGAACTTTGTGCTCCCCACTCCCTCCACGATGAGACCATCATCCTTGCTGTGCACCGCAAGGAACGTTGTGCTCCCCACTCCCTCCACGATGGGACCATCATCCTTGCTCTGCACCTCAAAGATCTTTGTCCTCCCCACTCCCTCCACGATGGGACCATCATCCTTGCTATGCACCGCAAGGAACTTTGTGCTCCCCAATCCATCCACGATGGGACCATCATCATTTCTATGCACCACATGGAAATATGTGCTCCCCACTCCATTCTCGATGGGACCATCATCCTTTCTATGCACCGCAAAGAACTTTCTGCTCCCCACACCCTCCATGATGGGACCATCATCCTTGCTATGCAACGCAAGGAAGTTTGTGCTCCTCACTCCCTCCTCGATGGGACCATCATCCTTTCTATGCACCGCAAGGAACTATGTGCTCCCCACTCCCTCCACGTTGGGACCATCATCCTTTCTATGCACCTCAAAGAACATTGTGCTCCCCACACCCTCCACGATGGGACCATCATCCTTGCTCTGCACCGCAATGAACTTTGTGCTCCCCTCTCCCTCCACGATGGGACCATCATCCTTTCTATGCACCGCCAGGAACTTTGTGCTCCCCACTCCCTCCACGATGGAACCATCATTCTTGCGTGTACCGCAAGGAACTTTGTGCTCCCCACTCCCTCCACGATGGGACCATCATTCTTGCTCTGCACCTCAAAGATCTTTGTGCTCCCCACTCCCTCCACGATGAGTCCATCATCCTTGCTCTGCACCGCAAGGAACTTTTTGCTCCCCACTCCCTCCACAATGGGACCATCCACCTTGCTATGCACTGCAAGGAACTGTTTGCTCCCCACTCCCACCACGATGGGACCATAATCCTTGCTATGCACCGCAAGGAACATTGTGCTCCCCACCCCATCCACGATGGGACCATCATCCTTGCTATGCAGCGCAAGGAACTTTGTGCTCCACACTGCCTCCACGATGGGACCATCATCCTTGCTCTGCACTGCAAGGAACATTGCGCTCCCCACTGCCTACACGATGGCACCATCATCCTTTCTATGCACCACATGGAAATTTATGCTCCCCACTCCATCCACGATGGGACCATCATCCTTACTCTGCACCGCAAGGAAGTTTGTGCTCCTCATTCCCTCCACGATGGGACCATCATCCTTTCTATGAACCGCAAGGAAATTTGTGCTCCCCACTCCCTCCACGTTGGGACCATCATCCTTTCTATGCACCTCAAAGAACATTGTGCTCCCTACACCCTCCACGATGGGACCATCATCCTTACTCTGCATCGCAATGAACTTTGTGCTCCCCACTCCCACCACGATGGGACAATCATCCTTGCTATGCACTCCAAGGAACTTTATGCTCCACACTCCCTCCATGATGGGACCATCATCCTTTCTAAGCACCGCAAGGAACTTTGTGCTCCCCACTCCCTCCACGATGCGACCATCATCCTTGCTGTGCACCGCAAAGAACTTTCTGCTCCCCACACCCTCCACGATGGGACCATCATCCTTGCTATGCAACGCAAGGAAGTTTGTGCTCCTCATTCCCTCCACGATGGGACCATCATCCTTTCTATGAACCGCAAGGAAATTTGTGCTCCCCACTCCCTCCACGTTGGGACCATCATCCTTTCTATGCACCTCAAAGAACATTGTGCTCCCTACACCCTCCACGATGGGACCATCATCCTTACTCTGCACCGCAATGAACTTTGTGCTCCCCACTCCCACCACGATGGGACAATCATCCTTGCTATGCACTCCAAGGAACTTTATGCTCCACACTCCCTCCATGATGGGACCATCATCCTTTCTAAGCACCGCAAGGAACTTTGTGCTCCCCACTCCCTCCACGATGCGACCATCATCCTTGCTGTGCACCGCAAGGAACTTTGTGCTCCCCACACCCTCCACGATGGGACCATCATCCTTTCTATGCACCTCAAAGAACTTTGTGCTCCCCAGTACCTCCACGATTGAAACATCACCCTTGCTATGCACCACAAGGAACTTTGTGCTCTCCACTCCCTCCACGATGGGACCATCATCCTTTCTATGCACCTCAAAGAACGTTGTCCACCCCACTCCCTCAAAGATGGGACCATCATCCTTTCTATGCACCGCCAGGAACTTTGTGCTCCCTACTCCCTCCACGATGGGACCATCATCCTTGCTATGCAAAGCAAGGAACTTTGTGCTCCACACTCACTCCACGATGGGACCATCATCCTTGCTATGCACCGCAAAGAACTTTGTGCTCCCCTCTCCCTCCACGATGGGACCATCATCCTTGCTATGCACCGCAAAGGAACTATGTGCTCCCCACTCCCTCCACGTTGGGACCATCATCCTTTCTCTGCACCTGTAAGAAAATTTGTGCTCCCCACTCCCTCCATGATGGGACCATCATCCTTTCTCTGCACCTCAAAGAACTTTGTCCTCCCCACTCCATCCACGATGGGACCATCATCCTTTCTATGCACCGCCAGGAACTTTGTGCTCCCCAATCCCTCCATGATGGAAACATCATTCTTGCATGCACCGCAAGGAGCTTTGTGCTCCCCACTCCCTCCACGATTGGACCATCATTCTTGCTCTGCACCTCAAAGATCTTTGTGCTCCCCACTTCCACGACGATGGGACCATAATCCTTGCTATGCACCGCAAGGAACATTGTGCTCCCCACACCCTCCACGATGGGACCATCATCCTTGCTCTGCACCGCAATGAACTTTGTGCTCCACTCTCCCTCCACGATGGGACCATCATCCTTTCTATGCACCGCCAGGAACTTTGTGCTCCCCACTCCCTCCACGATGGAACCATCATTCTTGCATGTGCCGCAAGGAACTTTGTGCTTCCCACTCCCTCCACGATGGGACCATCATTCTTGCTCTGCTCCTCAAAGATCTTTGTGCTCCACACTCCCTCCACGATGGGACCATCATCCTTGCTCTGCACCGCAAGGAACTTTTTGCTCCCCACTCCCTCCACAATGGGACCATCAACCTTGCTATGCACTGCAAGAAACTGTTTGCTCCCCACTCCCACCACGATGGGACAATAATCCTTGCTATGCACCGCAAGGAACATTGTGCTCCCCACCCCATCCACGATGGGACCATCATCCTTGCTATGCAGCGCAAGGAACTTTGTGCTCCACACTCCCTCCACGATGGGACCATCATCCTTGCTCTGCACTGCAAGGAACATTGCGCTCCCCACTGCCTCCACGATGGCACCATCATCCTTTCTATGCACCTCAAAGAACATTGTGATCCCTACACCCTCCACGATGGGACCATCATCCTTGCTCTGCACCGCAATGAACTTTGTGCTCCCCACTCCCACCACGATGGGACAATCATCCTTGCTATGCACTCCAAGGAACTTTATGCTCCTCATTCCCTCCACGATGGGACCATCATCCTTTCTATGATCCGCAAGGAAATTTGTGCTCCCCACTCCCTCCACTATGGGACCATAATCCTTTATATGCACCGCAAGGAACTTTATGCTCCACATTCCCTCCATGATGGGACCATCATCCTTTCAAAGCAATGCAATGAACTTTGTGCTACCCACTCCCTCCACGATGGAACAATCATCGTTGCTATGCACCACAAGGACCTTTGTGCTCCCAACTCCCTCCAAGATGGGACCATTATCCTTCGTAGTCACCGCAAGGAACTTTGTGCTCCCCACTCCCTCCACGATGGGACCATCATCCTTGCTATGCACCGCAAGGAACTTTGTGCTCCGCACTCCCTCCACGATGGGTCCATCATCCTTGCTATGCACTCCAAGGAACTTTGTGCTCCCCACTCCCTCCACTATGGGACATTCATTCTTTATATGCACCGCAAGGAACTTTATGCTCCACATTCCCTCCATGATGGGACCATCATCCTTTCAAAGCACCGCAAGGAACTTTGTGCTACCCACTCCCTCCACGATGGAACAATCATCGTTGCTATGCACCACAAGGACCTTTGTGCTCCCCTCTCCCTCCAAGTTGGGACCATTATCCTTCGTATGCACCGCAAGGAACTTTGTGCTCCCCAATCCCTCCACGATGGGACATTCATCCTTGCTCTGCACCTCAAAGATCTTTGTCCTCCCCACTCCCTCCACGATGGGACCATCATCCTTGCTATGCACCGCAAGGAACTTTGTGCTCCCCACTCCATCCACGATGGGACCATCATCCTTTCTATGCACCACATGGAAATATGTGCTCCCCACTCCATCCACGATGGGACCATCATAATTTCTATGCACCGCAAAGAACTTTCTGCACCCCACACCCTCCATGATGGGACCATCATCCTTGCTCTGCACCGCAAGGAACTTTTTGCTCCCCACTCCCTACACAATGGGACCATCAACCTTGCTATGCACTGCAAGGAACTGTTTGCTCCCCACTCCCACCACGATGGGACCATAATCCTTGCTATGCACCGCAAGGAACATTGTGCTCCCCACCCCATCCACGATGGGACCATCATCCTTGCTATGCAGCGCAAGGAACTTTGTGCTCCACACTCCCTCCACGATGGGACCATCATCCTTGCTCTGCACTGCAAGGAACATTGCGCTCCCCACTGCCTCCACGATGGCACCATCATCCTTTCTATGCACCACATGGAAATTTGTGCTCCCCACTCCATCCACGATGGGACCATCATCCTTTCTATGCACCGCAAAGAACTTTCTGCTCGCCACACCCTCCACGATGGGACCATCATCCTTGCTATGCAACGCAAGGAAGTTTGTGCTCCTCATTCCCTCCACGATGGGACCATCATCCTTTCTATGAACCGCAAGGAAATTTGTGCTCCCCACTCCCTCCACGTTGGGACCATCATCCTTTCTATGCACCTCAAAGAACATTGTGATCCCTACACCCTCCACGATGGGTCCATCATCCTTGCTCTGCACCGCAATGAACTTTGTGCTCCCCACTCCCACCACGATGGGACAATCATCCTTGCTATGCACTCCAAGGAACTTTATGCTCCTCATTCCCTCCACGATGGGACCATCATCCTTTCTATGAACCGCAAGGAAATTTGTGCTCCCCACTCCCTCCACTATGGGACCATCATCCTTTAAATGCACCGCAAGGAACTTTATGCTCCACATTCCCTCCATGATGGGACCATCATCCTTTCAAAGCACTGCAAGGAACTTTGTGCTACCCACTCCCTCCACGATGGAACAATCATTGTTGCTATGCACCACAAGGACCTTTGTGCTCCCAACTCCCTCCAAGATGGGACCATTATCCTTCGTAGTCATCGCAAGGAACTTTGTGCTCCCCACCCCCTCCACGATGGGACCATCATCCTTGCTATGCACCGCAAGGAATTTTGTGCTCCCCACTCCCTCCACGATGAGACCATCATCCTTGCTGTGCACCGCAAGGAACGTTGTGCTCCCCACTCCCTCCACGATGGGACCATCATCCTTGCTCTGCACCTCAAAGATCTTTGTCCTCCCCACTCCCTACACGATGGGACCATCATCCTCGCTATGCACCGCAAGGAACTTTGTGCTCCCCACTCCATCCACGATGGGACCATCATCCTTTCTATGCACCACATGGAAATATGTGCTCCCCACTCCATCCACGATGGGACCATCATCCTTTCTATGCACCGCAAAGAATTTTCTGCTCCCCACACCCTCCATGATGGGACCATCATCCTTGCTATGCAACGCAAGGAAGTTTGTGCTCCTCACTCCCTCCTCGATGGGACCATCATTCTTTCTATGCACCGCAAGGAACTTTGTGCTCCCCACTCCCTCCACGTTGGGACCATCATCCTTTCTATGCACCTCAAAGAACATTGTGCTCCCAACACCCTCCACGATGGGACCATCATCCTTGCTCTGCACCGCAATGAACTTTGTGCTCCCCTCTCCCTCCACGATGGGACCATCATCCTTTCTATGCACCGCCAGGAACTTTGTGCTCCCCACTCCCTCCACGATGGAACCATCATTCTTGCGTGTACCGCAAGGAACTTTGTGCTCCCCACTCCCTCCACGATGGGACCATCATTCTTGCTCTGCACCTCAAAGATCTTTGTGCTCCCCACTCCCTCCACGATGGGTCCATCATCCTTGCTCTGCACCGCAAGGAACTTTTTGCTCCCCACTCCCTCCACAATGGGACCATCAACCTTGCTATGCACTGCAAGGAACTGTTTGCTCCCCACTCCCACCACGATGGGACCATAATCCTTGCTGTGCACCGCAAGGAACATTGTGCTCCCCACCCCATCCACGATGGGACCATCATCCTTGCTATGCAGCGCAAGTAACTTTGTGCTCCACACTGCCTCCACGATGGGACCATCATCCTTGCTCTGCACTGCAAGGAACATTGCGCTCCCCACTGCCTACACGATGGCACCATCATCCTTTCTATGTACCACATGGAAATTTATGCTCCCCACTCCATTCACGATGGGACCATCATCCTTACTCTGCACCGCAAGGAAGTTTGTGCTCCTCATTCCCTCCACGATGGGACCATCATCCTTTCTATGAACCGCAAGGAAATTTGTGCTCCCCACTCCCTCCACGTTGGGACCATCATCCTTTCTATGCACCTCAAAGAACATTGTGCTCCCTACACCCTCCACGATGGGACCATCATCCTTACTCTGCACCGCAATGAACTTTGTGCTCCCCACTCCCACCACGATGGGACAATCATCCTTGCTATGCACTCCAAGGAACTTTATGCTCCACACTCCCTCCATGATGGGACCATCATCCTTTCTAAGCACCGCAAGGAACTTTGTGCTCCCCACTCCCTCCACGATGCGACCATCATCCATGCTGTGCACCGCAAAGAACTTTCTGCTCCCCACACCCTCCACGATGGGACCATCATCCTTGCTATGCAACGCAAGGAAGTTTGTGCTCCTCATTCCCTCCACGATGGGACCATCATCCTTTCTATGAACCGCAAGGAAATTTGTGCTCCCCACTCCCTCCACGTTGGGACCATCATCCTTTCTATGCACCTCAAAGAACATTGTGCTCCCTACACCCTCCACGATGGGACCATCATCCTTACTCTGCACCGCAATGTACTTTGTGCTCCCCACTCCCACCACGATGGGACAATCATCCTTGCTATGCACTCCAAGGAACTTTATGCTCCACACTCCCTCCATGATGGGACCATCATCCTTTCTAAGCACCGCAAGGAACTTTGTGATCCCCACTCCCTCCACGATGCGACCATCATCCTTGCTGTGCACCGCAAGGAACTTTGTGCTCCCCACACCCTCCACGATGGGACCATCATCCTTTCTATGCACCTCAAAGAACTTTGTGCTCCCCAGTCCCTCCACGATTGAAACATCATCCTTGCTATGCACCACAAGGAACTTTGTGCTCTCCACTCCCTCCACGATGGGACCATCATCCTTTCTATGCACCTCAAAGAACGTTGTCCACCCCACTCCCTCAAAGATGGGACCATTATCCTTTCTATGCACCGCCAGGAACTTTGTGCTCCCTACTCCCTCCACGATGGGACGATCATCCTTGCTATGCAAAGCAAGGAACTTTGTGCTCCACACTCACTCCACGATGGGACCATCATCCTTGCTATGCACCGCAAAGAACTTTGTGCTCCCCTCTCCCTCCACGATGGGACCATCATCCTTGCTATGCACCGCAAAGGAACTATGTGCTCCCCACTCCCTCCACGTTGGGACCATCATCCTTTCTCTGCACCTGTAAGAAAATTTGTGCTCCCCACTCCCTCCATGATGGGACCATCATCCTTTCTCTGCACCTCAAAGAACTTTGTCCTCCCCACTCCATCCACGATGGGACCATCATCCTTTCTATGCACCGCCAGGAACTTTGTGCTCCCCACTCCCTCCATGATGGAAACATCATTCTTGCATGCACCGCAAGGAACTTTGTGCTCCCCACTCCCTCCACGATGGGACCATCATTCTTGCTCTGCACCTCAAAGATCTTTGTGCTCCCCACTCCCTCCACGATGGGACCATCATCCTTGCTCTGCACCGCAAGGAACATTTTGCTCCCCTCTCCCTCCACAATGGGACCATCAACCTTGCTATGCACTGCAAGGAACTGTTTGCTCCCCACTTCCACGACGATGGGACCATAATCCTTGCTATGCACCGCAAGGAACATTGTGCTCCCCACACCCTCCACGATGGGACCATCATCCTTGCTCTGCACCGCAATGAACTTTGTGCTCCCCTCTCCCTCCACGATGGGACCATCATCCTTTCTATGCACCGCCAGGAACTTTGTGCTCCCCACTCCCTCCACGATGGAACCATCATTCTTGCATGTGCCGCAAGGAACTTTGTGCTTCCCACTCCCTCCACGATGGGACCATCATTCTTGCTCTGCACCTCAAAGATCTTTGTGCTCCACACTCCCTCCACGATGGGACCATCATCCTTGCTCTGCACCGCAAGGAACTTTTTGCTCCCCACTCCCTCCACAATGGGACCATCAACCTTGCTATGCACTGCAAGAAACTGTTTGCTCCCCACTCCCACCACGATGGGACAATAATCCTTGCTATGCACCGCAAGGAACATTGTGCTCCCCACCCCATCCACGATGGGACCATCATCCTTGCTATGCAGCGCAAGGAACTTTGTGCTCCACACTCCCTCCACGATGGGACCATCATCCTTGCTCTGCACTGCAAGGAACATTGCGCTCCCCACTGCCTCCACGATGGCACCATCATCCTTTCTATGCACCACATGGAAATTTGTGCTCCCCACTCCATCCACGATGGGACCATCATCCTTTCTATGCACCGCAAAGAACTTTCTGCTCCCCACACCCTCCATGATGGGACCATCATCCTTGCTATGCAACGCAAGGAAGTTTGTGCTCCTCATTCCCTCCACGATGGGACCATCATCCATTCTATGAACCGCAAGGAAATTAGTGCTCCCCACTCCCTCCACGTTGGGACCATCATCCTTTCTATGCACCTCAAAGAACATTGTGATCCCTACACCCTCCACGATGGGACCATCATCCTTGCTCTGCACCGCAATGAACTTTGTGCTCCCCACTCCCACCACGTTGGGACAATCATTCTTGCTATGCACTCCAAGGAACTTTATGCTCCTCATTCCCTCCACGATGGGACCATCATCCTTTCTATGAACCGCAAGGAAATTTGTGCTCCCCACTCCCTCCACTATGGGACCATAATCCTTTATATGCACCGCAAGGAACTTTATGCTCCACATTCCCTCCATGATGGGACCATCATCCTTTCAAAGTAATGCAATGAACTTTGTGCTACCCACTCCCTCCACGATGGAACAATCATCGTTGATATGCACCACAAGGACCTTTGTGCTCCCAACTCCCTCCAAGATGGGACCATTATCCTTCGTAGTCACCGCAAGGAACTTTGTGCTCCCCACTCCCTCCACGATGGGACCATCGTCCTTGCTATGCACCGCAAGGAACTTTGTGCTCCGCACTCCCTCCACGATGGGACCATCATCCTTGCTATGCACTCCAAGGAACTTTGTGCTCCCCACTCCCTCCACTATGGGACATTCATTCTTTATATGCACCGCAAGGAACTTTATGCTCCACATTCCCTCCATGATGGGACCATCATCCTTTCAAAGCACCGCAAGGAACTTTGTGCTACCCACTCCCTCCACGATGGAACAATCATCGTTGCTATGCACCACAAGGACCTTTGTGTTCCCCTCTCCCTCCAAGTTGGGACCATTATCCTTCGTATGCACCGCAAGGAACTTTGTGCTCCCCAATCCCTCCACGATGGGACATTCATCCTTGCTCTGCACCTCAAAGATCTTTGTCCTCCCCACTCCCTCCACGATGGGACCATCATCCTTGCTATGCACCGCAAGGAACTTTGTGCTCCCCACTCCATCCACGATGGGACCATCATCTTTTCTATGCACCACATGGAAATATGTGCTCCCCACTCCATCCACGATGGGACCATCATAACTTCTATGCACCGCAAAGAACTTTCTGCTCCCCACACCCTCCATGATGGGACCATCATCCTTGCTATGCAATGCAAGGAAGTTTGTGCTCCTCAATCCCTCCTCGATGGGACCATCATCCTTTCTATGCACCGCAAGGAACTTTGTGCTCCCCACTCCCACCACGTTGGGACCATCATCCTTTCTATGCACCTCAAAGAACATTGTGCTCCCCACACCCTCCACGAAGGGACCATCATCCTTGCTCTACACCGCAATGAACTTTGTGCTCCCCTCTCCCTCCACGATGGGACCATCATCTTTTCTATGCACCGCCAGGAACTTTGTGCTCCCCACTCCCTCCACGATGGAACCATCATTCTTGCATGTACCGCAAGGAACTTTGTGCTCCCCACTCCCTCCACGATGGGACCATCATTCTTGCTCTGCACCTCAAAGATCTTTGTGCTCCCCACTCCCTCCACGATGGGACCATCATCCTTGCTCTGCACCGCAAGGAACTTTTTGCTCCCCACTCCCTCCACAATGGGACCATCAACCTTGCTATGCACTGCAAGGAACTGTTTGCTCCCCACTCCCACCACGATGGGACCATAATCCTTGCTATGCACCGCAAGGAACATTGTGCTCCCCACCCCATCCACGATGGGACCATCATCCTTGCTATGCAGCGCAAGGAACTTTGTGCTCCCCACTCCCTCCACGATGGGACCATCATCCTTTCTATGCACCTCAAAGAACTTTGTGCTCCTCACTCCCTCCACGATGGGACCATCATCCTTGCTATGCACCGCAAGGAACTTTGTGATCTCCACTCCCTCCACGATGGGACCATAATCCTTTCTATGCATCTGTAAGGAAATTTGTGCTCCCCACTCCCTCCACGATGCGACCATCATCCTTGCTATGCACCGCAAGGAACTTTGTGTTCCCAACTCCCTCCACGATGGGACTATAATCCTCTATATGCACCTTAAAGAAATTTGTGCACCTCACTCCCGCCACGATGGCACCATCATCCTTGCTATGCACCGCAAGGAACTATCAGCTCCCCATTCCCTCCACGATGGGACAATAATCCATGCTATGCACCACACGGAACATTGTGCTCCCCACTCCCTCCACGATGGGACCATCATCATTGCTATGCACCTCAAAGATCTTTGTGCTCCCCACTCCCTCCACGATGGGACCATCATCCTTGCTATGCACCGCAAGGAACTTTGTGCTCCCCACTCCCTCCACAATGGGACCATAATCCTTGCTATGCACTGCAAGGAACATTTTGCTATACACTCCCTCCACACTGGGACCATCATCCTTGCTATGCACTGCAAGGAACTTTGTGCTCCCCACGCCCTCCTCCATGGGACAATCATCCTTGCTGTGCAGCGCAAGGAACTTTGTGCTCCCCACTCGCTCCCGGATGGGAACATCATCCTTGCTATGCACCGCAAGGAACTTTGTGCTCCCCACTCCCTCCACAATGGGACCATCATCCTTGCTATGCACTGCAAGGAACATTTTACTCCACACTCCCTCCACCCTGGGACCATCATCCTTGCTATGCACTGCAAGGAACTTTGTGCTCCCCACGCCCTCCTCCATCGGACAATCATCCTTGCTGTGCAGCGCAAGGAACTTTGTGCTCCCCAATCGCTCCACAATGGAACCATCATTCTTGAATGCACCGCAAGGAATTTTCTGCTCCCCACTCCCTCCACGATGGGACCATCATTCTTGCTCTGCACCTCAAAGATCTTTGTGCTCCCCACTCCCTCCACGATGGGACCATCATCCTTGCTCTGCATCGCAAAGAACTTTTTGCTCCCCACTCCCTCCACAATGGGACCATCAACCTTGCTATGCACTGCAAGGAACTGTTTGCTCCACACTCCCTCCACGATGGGACCATAATCCTTGCTATGCACCGCAAGGAACTTTGTGCTCCCCACTCCTTCCACAATGGGACCATCATCCTTTCTATGCACCTCAAAGAACTTTGTGCTCCTCACTCCCTCCACGATGGGACCATAATCCTTGCTATGCACCACAAGGAACTTTGTGCTCCCCACTCCCTCCACGATGGGACCATTATCCTTGCTCTGCACCTCAAAGATCTTTGGGCTCCCCACTCCCTCCACGATGGGACCATCATCCTTGCTATGCACCGCAAGGAACTTTGTGCTCCCCACTCCCTCCACAATGGGACCATCATCCTTGCTATGCACTGCAAGGAACTTTGTGCTCCCCACGCGCTCCTCCATGGGACAATCATCCTTGCAGTGCAGCGCAAGGAACTTTGTGCTCCCCACTCACTCCACGATGGGAACATCATCCTTGCTATGCACCGCAAGGAACTTTGTGCTCCCCACTCCCACCACATTCGGACCATCATCATTTCTATGCACCGCAAGGAACTTTGCGCTCCCCACTCACTCCAATATGGGACTATCATCCTTGCAGTGCAGCGCAAGGAACTTTGTGCTCCCCACTCGCTCCACGATGGGAACAGCATCCTTGCTATGCACCGCAAGGAACTTTGTGCTCCCCACTCCCACCACATTCGGACCATCATCATTTCTATGCACCGCAAGGAACTTTGCGCTCCCCACTCACTCCAATATGGGACTATCATCCTTGCTATGCACCGCAAGGAATTTTGTGCTCCCCATTCCCTCCATGACGTGACGATCATCCTTTCTATGCACCTCAAAAAACTTTGTGCTCCCCACTCCCACCACGATGGAACCATCATACTTGCTATGCACCTCAAGGAACTTTGTGCTCCCTACTCCCTCCACGATTGGACCATCATCCTTGCTATGCACCGCAAGGAACTTTGTGTTCCCAACTCCCTCCACGATGGGACTATCATCCTTTCTATGCACCTTAAAGAAATTTGTGCACCTCACTCCCGCCACGATGGCACCATCATCCTTGCTATGCACCGCAAGGTACTATCAGCTCCCAATTCCCTCCACGATTGGACCATAATCCTGGCTATGCACCACAAGGAACTTTGTGCTCCCCACTCCCTCCACGATGGGACCATCATCCTTGCTCTGCACCTCAAAGATCTTTGTGCTCCCCACTCCCTCCACGATGGGACCATCATCCTTGCTATGCACCGCAAGGAACTTTGTGCTCCCCACTCCCTCCACAATGGGACCATCATCCTTGCTATGCACTGCAAGGAACTTTGTGCTCCCCACGCCCTCCTCCATGGGACAATCATCCTTGCAGTGCAGCGCAAGGAACTTTGTGCTCCCCACTCGCTCCACGATGGGAACATCATCCTTGCTATGCACCGCAAGGAACTTTGTGTTCCCCACTCCCTCCACATTCGGACCATCATCCTTTCTATGCACGGCAAGGAACTTTGTGCACCCCACTCACTCCAAGATGGGACTATCATCCTTGCTATGCACCGCAAGGAACTTTGTGCTCCAAACTCCCTCCATGACGTGACGATCATCCTTTCTATGCACTTCAAAAAACTTTGTGCTCCCCACTCCCACCACGATGGAACCATCATACTTGCTATGCACCTCAAGGAACTTTGTGCTCCCTACTCCCTCCTCGATTGGACAATCATCCTTGCTATGGACAGCATGGAACTTTGTGCTCCACACACCCTCCACGATGTGACCATCATCCTTTCTCTGCACCGCAAGGAACTTTGTGCTCCCCACTCCATCCACGATGGGACCATCATCCTTGCTATGCAGCGCAAGGAACTTTGTGCTCCACGCTCCCTCCACGATGGGACCATCATCCTTTCTATGCACCGCAAAGAACTTTGTGCTCCCCACACCCTCCACGATGGGACCATCATCCTTGCTATGCAACGCAAGGAAGTTTGTGCTCCTCACTCCCTCCACGATGGGTCCATCATCCTTTCTATGCACCGCAAGGAACTTTGTGCTCCCCACTCCCTCCACGTTGGGACCATCATCCTTTCTATGCACCTCAAAGAACATTGTGCTTCCCACTCCCTCCACGATGGGACCATCATCCTTGCTCTGCACCGCAATGAACTTTGTGCTCCCCAATCCCTCCACGATGGGACAATCATCCTTGCTATGCACTCCAAGGAACTTTATGCTCCACTCTCCCTCCATCATGGGACCATCATCCTTTCTAAGCACCGCAAGGAACTTTGTACTCCGCACTCCCTCCACGATGGGTCCATCATCCTTTTTATGCACCTCAAAGAACTTTGTGCTCCCTACTCCCTCCACGATGGGAACATCATCCTTGCTATGCACCTCAAGGAACTTTGTGCTCTCCACTCCCACCAGGATGGGACCATCATCCTTTCTATGCACCTGTAAGGAAATTTGTGCTCCCCACTCCCTCCACGATGGGACCATCATCCTTTCTATGCACCTCAAAGAAAATTGTGTTCCCAACTCCCTCCACAATGGGACCATCATCCTTTCTATGCACCGCCAGGAACTTTGTGCCCCCCACTCCCTCCACGATAGAACCATCATTCTTGCATGCACCGCAAGGAACTTTGTGCTCCCCACTCCCTCCACGATGGGACCATCATTCTTGCTCTGCACCTCTAAGATCTTTGTGCTCCCCGCTCCCTCCACGATGGGACCATCATCCTTGCTCTGCACCGCAAGGAACTTTTTGCTCCCCAATCCCTCCACAATGGGACCATCAACCTTGCTATCCACTGCAAGGAACTGTTTGCTCCCCACTCCCTCCACGATGGGACCATCATCCTTGCTATGCACCGCAAGGAACTTTGTGCTCCCCACTCCCTCCACAATGGGACCATCATCCTTGCTATGCACTGCAAGGAACTTTTTGCTCCAAACTCCCTCCACCCTGGGACCATCATCCTTGCTATGCACTGCAAGGAACTTTGTGCTCCCCACGCGCTCCTCCATGGGACAATCATCCTTGCAGTGCAGCGCAAGGAACTTTGTGCTCCCCACTCGCTCCACGATGGGAACATCATCCTTGCTATGCACCGCAATGAACCTTGTGCTCCCCACTCCCACCACATTCGGACCATCATCCTTTCTATGCACCGCAAGGAATTTTGTGCTCCCCATTCCCTCCATGACGTGACGATCATCCTTTCTATGCACCTCAAAAAACTTTGTGCTCCCCACTCCCACCACGATGGAACCATCATACTTGCTATGCACCTCAAGGAACTTTGTGCTCCCTACTCCCTCCACGATTGGACAATCATCCTTGCTATGGACAGCAAGGAACTTTGTGCTCCACACACCCTCCACGATGTGACCATCATCCTTTCTCTGCACCGCAAGGAACTTTCTGCTCCCCACTCCATCCACGATGGGACCATCATCCTTGCTATGCAGCGCAAGGAACTTTGTGCTCAACGCTCCCTCCACGATGGGACCATCATCCTTTCTATGCACCGCAAAGAACTTTGTGCTCCCCACACCCTCCACGATGGGACCATCATCCTTGCTATGCAACACAAGGAAGTTTGTGCTCCTCACTCCCTCAACGATGGGACCATCATCCTTTCTATGAACCGCAAGGAACTTTGTGCTCCCCACTCCCTCCACGTTGGGACCATCATCCTTTCTATGCACCTCAAAGAACATTGTGCTTCCCACTCCCTCCACGATGGGACCATCATCCTTGCTCTGCACCGCAATGAACTTTGTACTCCCCACTCCTTCCACGATGGGACAATCATCCTTCCTATGCACTCCAAGGAACTTTATGCTCCACACTCCCTCCATGATGGGACCATCATCCTTTCTAAGCACCGCAAGGAACTTTGTACTCCGCACTCCCTCCACGATGGGACGATCATCCTTGCTATGCACTCCAAGGAAATTTGTGCTCCCCACTCCCTCCACTATGGGACTATCATCCTTTATATGCACCGCAAGGAACTTTATGCTCCACATTCCCTCCATGATGGGACCATCATCCTTTCAAAGCACTGCAAGGAACTTTGTGCTACCCACTCCCTCCACGATGGAACAATCATCGTTGCTATGCACCACAAGGACCTTTGTGCTCCCCACTCCCTCCAAGATGGGACCATTATCCTTCGTATGCACCGCAAGGAACTTTGTGCTCCCCACTCCCTCCACGATGGGACCATCATCCTTGCTATGCACCGCAAGGAACATTTTGCTCCCCACACCCTCCACGATGGGACCATGATCCTTGCTATGCACCGCAAGGAACTTTGTGCACCCAAATCCCTCTACGATGGGACCATGATAGTTGCTATGCAGCGCAAGGAACTTTGTGCTCCTCACGCCCTCCTCCATGGGACAATCATCCTTGCTGTGCAGCGCAAGGAACTTTGTGCTCCCCACTCGCTCCACGATTGAAACATCATCCTTGCTATGCACCACAAGGAACTTTGTGCTCCACACTCCCTCCACGATGGGACCATCATCCTTTCTATGCACCTCAAAGAACTTTGTACACCCCACTCCCTCCACGATGGAACCATAATCCTTTCTATGCACCGCCAGAATCTTTGTGCTCCCCACTCCCTCCACTATGGGACTATCATCCTTTATATGCACCGCAAGGAACTTTGTGTTCTACACTCACTCCACGATGGGACCATCATCCTTGCTATGCACCGCAAAGAACTTTCTGCTCCCCACTCCCTCCACGATGGGACAATCATCCTTGCTATGCACCGCAAGGAACTTTGTGCTCCCCACTCCCTCCACGTTGGGACCATCATCCTTTCTATGCACCTCAAAGAACATTGTGCTCCCCACTCCCTCCACGATGGGACCATCATCGATGCTCTGCACCGCAATAAACTTTGTGCACCCCACTCCCTCCATGATGGGACCATCATCCTTTCTATGCACCTCAAAGAACTTTGTCCTCCCCACTCCCTCCACGATGGGACCATCATGCTTTCTATGCACCGCCAGGAACTTTGTGCTCCTCACTCACTCCACTATGGAACCATCAATCTTGCATGCACCGCAAGGAACTTTGTGCTCCCCACTCCCTCCAAGATGGGACCATCATTCTTGCTCTGCACCTCAAAGATCTTTGTGCTCCCCACTCCCTCCACGATGGGACCATCATCCTTGCACTGCACCGCAAGGAACTTTTTGCTCCCGACTCCCACCACGATGGGACCACAATCCTTGCTATGCACCGCAAGCAACATTGTGATCCCCACATCCTCCACGATGGGACAATGATCCTTGCTATGCACCGCAAGCAACTTTGTGATCTCCACTCCCTCCACGATGGGACAATCATCCTTTTTATGCATCTGTAAGTAAATTTGTGCTCCCCACTCACTCCACGATGGGACCATCATCCTTTCTATGCACTTCAAAGAACTTTGTGCACCCCACTCCCTCCACGATGGGACCATCATCCTTGCTATGCACCGCAAGAAACTTTGTGCTCCGCACTCCCTCCACGATGGGACCATCATCCTTGCTATGCACTCAAAGGAACTTTGTCCTCCCCACTCCCTCCACTATGGGACCATCATTCTTTATATGCACCGCAAGGAACTTTATGCTCCACATTCCCTCCATGATGGGACCATCATCCTTTCAAAGCACCGCAAGGAACTTTGTGCTACCCACTCCCTCCACGATGGAACAATGATCGTTGCTATGCACCACAAGGACCTTTGTGCTCCCCACTCCCTCCAAGATGGGACCATTATACTTCGTATGCACCGCAAGGAACTTTGTGCTCCCCACTCCCTCCACGATGGGACCATCATCCTTGCTCTGCACCTCAAAGATCTTTGTGCTCCCCACTCCCTCCACGATGGGACCATCATCCTTGCTATGCACCGCAAGGAACTTTGTGCTCCCCACTCCCTCCACAATGGGTCCATCATCCTTTTTTATGCACCTCAAAGAACTTTGTGCTCCCCACTCCCTCCACGATGGGAACATCATCCTTGCTATGCACCTCAAGGAACTTTGTGCTCTCCACTCCCACCAGGATGGGACCATCATCCTTTCTATGCACCTGTAAGGAAATTTGTGCTCCCCACTCCCTCCACGATGGGACCATCATCCTTTCTATGCACCTCAAAGAACATTGTGTTCCCAACTCCCTCCACAATGGGACCATCATCCTTTCTATGCACCGCCAGGAACTTTGTGCCCCCCACTCCCTCCACGATAGAACCATCTTTCTTGCATGCACCGCAAGGAACTTTGTGCTCCCCACTCCCTCCACGATGGGACCATCATTCTTGCTCTGCACCTCTAAGATCTTTGTGCTCCCCGCTCCATCCACGATGGGACCATCATCCTTTCTATGCACTTCAAAGAACTTTGTGCACCCCACTCCCTCCACGATGGGACCATCATCCTTGCTATGCACCGCAAGAAACTTTGTGCTCCGCACTCCCTCCACGATGGGACCATCATCCTTGCTATGCACTCAAAGGAACTTTGTCCTCCCCACTCCATCCACTATGGGACCATCATTCTTTATATGCACCGCAAGGAACTTTATGCTCCACATTCCCTCCATGATGGGACCATCATCCTTTCAAAGCACCGCAAGGAACTTTGTGCTACCCACTCCCTCCACGATGGAACAATGATCGTTGCTATGCACCACAAGGACCTTTGTGCTCCCCACTCCCTCCAAGATGGGACCATTATACTTCGTATGCACCGCAAGGAACTTTGTGCTCCCCACTCCCTCCACGATGGGACCATCATCCTTGCTCTGCACCTCAAAGATCTTTGTGCTGCCCACTCCCTCCACGATGGGACCATCATCCTTGCTATGCACCGCAAGGAACTTTGTGCTCCCCACTCCCTCCACAATGGGTCCATCATCCTTTTTTATGCACCTCAAAGAACTTTGTGCTCCCCACTCCCTCCACGATGGGAACATCATCCTTGCTATGCACCTCAAGGAACTTTGTGCTCTCCACTCCCACCAGGATGGGACCATCATCCTTTCTATGCACCTGTAAGGAAATTTGTGCTCCCCACTCCCTCCACGATGGGACCATCATCCTTTCTATGCACCTCAAAGAACATTGTGTTCCCAACTCCCTCCACAATGGGACCATCTTCCTTTCTATGCACCGCCAGGAACTTTGTGCCCCCCACTCCCTCCACGATAGAACCATCATTCTTGCATGCACCGCAAGGAACTTTGTGCTCCCCACTCCCTCCACGATGGGACCATCATTCTTGCTCTGCACCTCTAAGATCTTTGTGCTCCCCGCTCCCTCCACGATGGGACCATCATCCTTGCTCTGCACCGCAAGGAACTTTTTGCTCCCCAATCCCTCCACAATGGGACCATCAACCTTGCTATCCACTGCAAGGAACTGTTTGCTCCCCACTCCCACCACGATGGGACCATAATCCTTGCTATGCACCGCAAGGAACATTGTGCTCCCCACACCCTCCACGATGGGACCATCATCCTTTCTATGCACCTCAAAGAACTTTGTGCTCCTCACTCCCACCACGATGGGACCATCATCCTTGCTATGCACCGCAAGGAACTTTGTGATCTCCACTTCCTCCACGATGGGACCATAATCCTTTCTATGCATCTGTAAGGAAATTTGTGCTCCCCACTCCCTCCACGATGGGACCATCATCCTTGCTATGCACCTCAAAGATCTTTGTGCTCCCCACTCCCTCCACGATGGGACCATCATCCTTGCTATGAACCGCAAGGAACTTTGTGCTCCCCACTCCCTCCACAATGGGACCATCATCCTTGCTATGCACTGCAAGGAAATTTTGCTTCACACTCCCTCCACCCTGGGACCATCATCCTTGCTATGCACTGCATGGAACTTTGTGCTCCCCACGCCCTCCTCCATGGGACAATCATCCTTGCTGTGCAGCGCAAGGAACTTTGTGCTCCCCACTCGCTCCAGGATGGGAACATCATCCTTGCTATGCACCGCAAGGAACTTTGTGCTCCCCACTCCCTCCACAATGGGACCATCATCCTTGTTATGCACTGCAAGGAACATTTTGCTCAACACTCCCTCCACCCTGGGACCATCATCCTTGCTATGCACTGCAAGGAACTTTGTGCTCCACACGCCCTCCTCCATGGGACAATCATCCTTGCTGTGCAGCGCAAGGAACTGTTTGCTCCCCACTCCCACCACGATGGAACCATCATTCTTGCATGCACCGCAAGGAACTTTCTGCTCCCCACTCCCTCCACGATGGGACCATCATTCTTGCTCTGCACCTCAAAGATCTTTGTGCTCCCCACTCCCTCCACGATGGGACCATCATCCTTGCTCTGCACCGCAAGGAACTTTTTGCTCCCCACTCCCTCCACAATGGGACCATCAACCTTGCTTAGCACTGCAAGGAACTGTTTGCTCCCCACTCCCACCACGATGGGACCATAATCCTTGCTATGCACCGCAAGGAACATTGTGCTCCCCACACCCTCCAAATGGGACCATGATCCTTGCTATGCACCGCAAGCAACTTTGTGCTCCCCACTCCCTCCACGATGGGACCATGATCCTTGTTATGCACCGCAAGGAACTTTGTGCTCCCCACTCCTACCACGATGGGACCATCATCCTTTCTATGCACCTCAAAGAACTTTGTGCTCCTCACTCCCTCCACGATGGGATCATCATCCTTGCTATGCACCACAAGGAACTTTGCGATCTCCACTCCCTCCACGATGGGACCATAATCCTTTCTATGCATCTGTAAGGAAATTTGTGCTCCCCACTCCCTCCACGATGCGACCATCATCCTTGCTATGCACCGCAAGGAACTTTGTGTTCCCAACTCCCTCCACGATGGGACTATCATCCTTTCTATGCACCGCAAGGAACTTTGTGCTCCCCACTCCCTCCACATTCGGACCATCATCCTTTCTATGCACGGCAAGGAACTTTGTGCTCCCCACTCATTCCAAGATGGGACTATCATCCTTGCTATGCACCGCAAGGAACTTTGTGCTCCAAACTCCCTCCATGACGTGACGATCATCCTTTCTATGCACTTCAAAAAACTTTGTGCTCCCCACTCCCACCACGATGGAACCATCATACTTGCTATGCACCTCAAGGAACTTTGTGCTCCCTACTCCCTCCACGATTGGACAATCATCCTTGCTATGGACAGCAAGGAACTTTGTGCTCCACACACCCTCCACGATGTGACCATCATCCTTTCTCTGCACCGCAAGGAACTTTGTGCTCCCCACTCCATCCACGATGGGACCATCATCCTTGCTATGCAGCGCAAGGAACTTTGTGCTCCACGCTCCCTCCACGATGGGACCATCATCCTTTCTATGCACCGCAAAGAACTTTGTGCTCCCCACACCCTCCACGATGGGACCATCATCCTTGCTATGCAACGCAAGGAAGTTTGTGCTCCTCACTCCCTCCACGATGGGTCCATCATCCTTTCTATGCACCGCAAGGAACTTTGTGCTCCCCACTCCCTCCACGTTGGGACCATCATCCTTTCTATGCACCTCAAAGAACATTGTGCTTCCCACTCCCTCCACGATGGGACCATCATCCTTGCTCTGCACCGCAATGAACTTTGTGCTCCCCAATCCCTCCACGATGGGACAATCATCCTTGCTATGCACTCCAAGGAACTTTATGCTCCACTCTCCCTCCATGATGGGACCATCATCCTTTCTAAGCACCGCCAGGAACTTTGTACTCCGCACTCCCTCCACGATGGGTCCATCATCCTTTTTATGCACCTCAAAGAACTTTGTGCTCCCTACTCCCTCCACGATGGGAACATCATCCTTGCTATGCACCTCAAGGAACTTTGTGCTCTCCACTCCCACCAGGATGGGACCATCATCCTTTCTATGCACCTGTAAGGAAATTTGTGCTCCCCACTCCCTCCACGATGGGACCATCATCCTTTCTATGCACCTCAAAGAACATTGTGTTCCCAACTCCCTCAACAATGGGACCATCATCCTTTCTATGCACCGCCAGGAACTTTGTGCCCCCCACTCCCTCCACGATAGAACCATCATTCTTGCATGCACCGCAAGGAACATTGTGCTCCCCACTCCCTCCACGATGGGACCATCATTCTTGCTCTGCACCTCTAAGATCTTTGTGCTCCCCGCTCCCTCCACGATGGGACCATCATCCTTGCTCTGCACCGCAAGGAACTTTTTGCTCCCCAATCCCTCCACAATGGGACCATCAACCTTGCTATCCACTGCAAGGAACTGTTTGCTCCCCACTCCCACCACGATGGGACCATAATCCTTGCTATGCACCGCAAGGAACATTGTGCTCCCCACACCCTCCACGATGGGACCATCATCCTTTCTATGCACCTCAAAGAACTTTGTGCTCCTCACTCCCTCCACGATGGGACCATCATCCTTGCTATACACCGCAAGGAACTTTGTGATCTCCACTCCCTCCACGATGGGACCATAATCCTTTCTATGCATCTGTAAGGAAATTTGTGCTCCCCACTCCCTCCACGATGCGACCATCATCCTTGCTATGCACTGCAAGCAACTTTGTGTTCCCAACTGCCTCCACGATGGGACTATCATCCTTTCTATGCACCCTAAAGAAATTTGTGCACCTCACTCCCGCCACGATGGCACCATCATCCTTGCTATGCACCGCAAGGAACTATCAGCTCCCCATTCCCTCAACGATGTGACCATAATCCTTGCTATGCACCACAAGGAACTTTGTGCTCCCCACTCCCTCCACGATGGGACCATCATCCTTGCTATGCACCTCAAAGATCTTTGTGCTTCCCACTCTCTCCACGATGGGACCATCATCCTTGCTATGCACCACAAGGAACTTTGTGCTCCCCACTCCCTCCACAATGGGACCATCATCCTTGCTATGCACTGCAAGGAAATTTTGCTCCACACTCCCTCCACCCTGGGACCATCCTCCTTGCTATGCACTGCATGGAACTTTGTGCTCCCCACGCCCTCCTCCATGGGACCATCATCCTTGCTATGCACTGCAAGGAAATTTTGCTCCACACTCCCTCCACCCTGGGACCATCCTCCTTGCTATGCACTGCATGGAACTTTGTGCTCCCCACGCCCTCCTCCATGGGACAATCATCCTTGCTGTGCAGCGCAAGGAACTTTGTGCTCCCCACTCGCTCCAGGATGGGACCATCATCCTTGCTATGCACTGCAAGGAACATTTTGCTCCACACTCCCTCCACCCTGGGACCATCATCCTTGCTATGCACTGCAATGAACTTTGTGCTCCCCACGCCCTCCTCCATGGGACAATCATACTTGCTGTGCAGCGCAAGGAACTTTGTGCTCCCCACTCGCTCCATGATGGAACCATCATTCTTGCATGCACCGCAAGGAGCTTTCTGCTCCCCACTCCCTCCACGATGGGACCATCATTCTTGCTCTGCACCTCAAAGATCTTTGTGCTCCCCACTCCCTCCACGATGGGACCATCATCCTTGCTCTGCACCGCAAGGAACTTTTTGCTCCCCACTCCCTCCACAATGGGACCATCAACCTTGCTATGCACTGCAAGGAACTGTTTGCTCCCCACTCCCACCACGATGGGACCATAATCCTTGCTATGCACCGCAAGGAACATTGTGCTCCCCACACCCTCCACGATGGGACCATGATCCTTGCTATGCACCGCAAGGAACTTTGTGCTCCCCACTCCCTCCACGATGGGACCATGATCCTTGTTATGCACCGCAAGGAACTTTCTGCTCCCCACTCCTTCCACGATGGGACCATCATCCTTTCTATGCACCTCAAAGAACTTTGTGCTCCTCACTCCCTCCACGATGGGATCATCATCCTTGCTATGCACCACAAGGAACTTTGCGATCTCCACTCCCTCCACGATGGGACCATAATCCTTTCTATGCATCTGTAAGGAAATTTGTGCTCCCCACTCCCTCCACGATGCGACCATCATCCTTGCTATGCACCGCAAGGAACTTTGTGTTCCCAACTCCCTCCACGATGGGACTATCATCCTTTCTATGCACCTTAAAGAAATTTGTGCACCTCACTCCCGCCACGATGGCACCATCATCCTTGCTATGCACCGCAAGGAACTATCAGCTCCCAATTCCCTCCACGATGGGACCATAATCCTTGCTATGCACCACAAGGAACTTTGTGCTCCCCACTCCCTCGACGATGGGACCATCATCCTTGCTCTGCACCTCAAAGATCTTTGTGCTCCCCACTCCCTCCACGATGGGACCATCATCCTTGCTATGCACCGCAAGTAACTTTGTGCTCCCCACTCCCTCCACAAATGGGACCATCATCCTTGCTATGCACTGCAAGGAACTTTGTGCTCCCCACTCACTCCACATTCGGACCATCATCCTTTCTATGCACGGCAAGGAACTTTGTGCTCCCCACTCACTCCAAGATGGGACTATCATCCTTGCTATGCACCGCAAGGAACTTTGTGCTCCAAACTCCCTCCATGACGTGACGATCATCCTTTCTATGCACTTCAAAAAACTTTGTGCTCCCCACTCCCACCACGATGGAACCATCATACTTGCTATGCACCTCAAGGAACTTTGTGCTCCCTACTCCCTCCACGATTGGACAATCATCCTTGCTATGGACAGCAAGGAACTTTGTGCTCCACACACCCTCCACGATGTGACCATCATCCTTTCTCTGCACCGCAAGGAACTTTGTGCTCCCCACTCCATCCACGATGGGACCATCATCCTTGCTATGCACCTCAAGGAACTTTGTGCTCTCCACTCCCACCAGGATGGGACCATCATCCTTTCTATGCACCTGTAAGGAAATTTGTGCTCCCCACTCCCTCCACGATGGGACCATCATCCTTTCTACGTACCTCAAAGAACATTGTGTTCCCAACTCCCTCCACAATGGGACCATCATCCTTTCTATGCACCGCCAGGAACTTTGTGCCCCCCACTCCCTCCACGATAGAACCATCATTCTTGCATGCACCGCAAGGAACTTTGTGCTCCCCACTCCCTCCATGATGGGACCATCATTCTTGCTCTGCACCTCTAAGATATTTGTGCTCCCCGCTCCCTCCACGATGGGACCATCATCCTTGCTCTGCACCGCAAGGAAATTTTTGCTCCCCAATCCCTCCACAATGGGACCATCAACCTTGCTATCCACTACAAGGAACTGTTTGCTCCCCACTCCCACCACGATGGGACCATAATCCTTGCTATGCACCGCAAGGAACATTGTGCTCCCCACACCCTCCACGATGGGACCATCATCCTTTCTATGCACCTCAAAGAACTTTTTGCTCCTCACTCCCTCCACGATGGGACCATCATCCTTGCTATGCACCGCAAGTAACTTTGTGAACTCCACTCCCTCCACGATGGGACCATAATCCTTTCTATGCATCTGTAAGGAAATTTGTGCTCCCCACTCCCTCCACGATGCGACCATCATCCTTGCTATGCACCGCAAGGAACTTTGTGTTCCCAACTGCCTCCACGATGGGACTATCATCCTTTCTATGCACCCTAAAGAAATTTGTGCACCTCACTCCCGCCACGATGGCACCATCATCCTTGCTATGCACCGCAAGGAACTATCAGCTCCCCATTCCCTCAACGATGGGACCATAATCCTTGCTATGCACCACAAGGAACTTTGTGCTCCCCACTCCCTCCACGATGGGACCATCATCCTTGCTATGCACCTCAAAGATCTTTGTGCTCCCCACTCCCTCCACGATGGGACCATCATCCTTGCTATGCACCGCAAGGAACTTTGTGCTCCCCACTCCCTCCACAATGGGACCATCATCCTTGCTATGCACTGCAAGGAAATTTTGCTCCACACTCCCTCCACCCTGGGACCATCATCCTTGCTATGCACTGCATGGAACTTTGTGCTCCCCACGCCCTCCTCCATGGGACAATCATCCTTGCTGTGCAGCGCAAGGAACTTTGTGCTCCCCACTCGCTCCAGGATGGGAACATCATCCTTGCTATGCACCGCAAGGAACTTTGTGCTCCCCACTCCCTCCACAATGGGACCATCATCCTTGCTATGCACTGCAAGGAACATTTTGCTCCACACTCCCTCCACCCTGGGAACATCATCCTTGCTATGCACTGCAAGGAACTTTGTGCTCCCCACGCCCTCCTCCATGGGACAATCATCCTTGCTGTGCAGCGCAAGGAACATTGTGCTCCCCACTCGCTCCACGATGGAACCATCATTCTTGCATGCACCGCAAGGAACTTTCTGCTCCCCACTCCCTCCACGATGGGACCATCATTCTTGCTCTGCACCTCAAAGATCTTTGTGCTCCCCACTCCCTCCACGATGGGACCATCATCCTTGCTCTGCACCGCAAGGAACTTTTTGCTCCCCACTCCCTCCACAATGGGACCATCAACCTTGCTATGCACTGCAAGGAACTGTTTGCTCCCCACTCCCACCACGATGGGACCATAATCCTTGCTATGCACCGCATGGAACATTGTGCTCCCCACACCCTCCACGATGGGACCATGATCCTTGCTATGCACCGCAAGGAACTTTGTGCTCCCCACTCCCTCCACGATGGGACCATGATCCTTGTTATGCACCGCAAGGAACTTTGTGCTCCCCACTCCTTCCACGATGGGACCATCATCCTTTCTATGCACCTCAACGAACTTTGTGCTCCTCACTCCCTCCACGATGGGATCATCATCCTTGCTATGCACCACAAGGAACTTTGCGATCTCAACTCCCTCCACGATGGGACCATAATCCTTTCTATGCATCTGTAAGGAAATTTGTGCTCCCCACTCCCTCCACGATGCGACCATCATCCTTGCTATGCACCGCAAGGAACTTTGTGTTCACAACTCCCTCCACGATGGGACTATCATCCTTTCTATGCACCTTAAAGAAATTTGTGCACCTCACTCCCGCCACGATGGCACCATCATCCTTGCTATGCACCGCAAGGAATTATCAGCTCCCAATTCCCTCCACGATGGGACCATAATCCTTGCTATGCACCACAAGGAACTTTGTGCTCCCCACTCCCTCCACGATGGGACCATCATCCTTGCTCTGCACCTCAAAGATCTTTGTGCTCCCCACTCCCTCCACGATGGGACCATCATCCTTGCTATGCACCGCAAGGAACTTTGTGCTCCCCACTCCCTCCACAATGGGACCATCATCCTTGCTATGCACTGCAAGGAACTTTGTGCTCCCCACGCACTCCTCCATGGGACAATCATCCTTGCAGTGCAGCGCAAGGAACTCTGTGCTCCCCACTCGTTCCACGATGGGAACATCATCCTTGCTATGCACCGCAAGGAACATTGTGCTCCCCACTCCCTCCACATTCGGACCATCATCCTTTCTATGCACGGCAAGGAACTTTGTGCTCCCCACTCACTCCAAGATGGGACTATCCTCCTTGCTATGCACCGCAAGGAACTTTGTGCTCCAAACTCCCTCCATGACGTGACGATCATCCTTTCTATGCACTTCAAAGTACTTTGTGCTCCCCACTCCCACCACGATGGAACCATCATACTTGCTATGGACCTCAAGGAACTTTGTGCTCCCTACTCCCTCCACGATTGGACAATCATCCTTGCTATGGACAGCAAGGAACTTTGTGCTCCACACACCCTCCACGATGTGACCATCATCCTTTCTCTGCACCGCAAGGAACTTTGTGCTCCCCACTCCATCCACGATGGGACCATCATCCTTGCTATGCAGCGCAAGGAACTTTGTGCTCCACGCTCCCTCCACGATGGGACCATCATCCTTTCTATGCACCGCAAAGAACTTTGTGCTCCCCACACCCTCCACGATGGGACCATCATCCTTGCTATGCAACGCAAGGAAGTTTGTGCTCCTCACTCCCTCCACGATGGGACCATCATCCTTTCTATGCACCGCAAGGAACTTTGTGCTCCCCACTCCCTCCACGTTGGGACCATCATCCTTTCTATGCACCTCAAAGAACATTGTGCTTCCCACTCCCTCCACGATGGGACCATCATCCTTGCTCTGCACCACAATGAACTTTGTGCTCCCCACTCCCTCCATGATGGGACCATCATCCTTTCTAAGCACCGCAAGGAACTTTGTACTCCGCACTCCCTCCACGATGGGACCATCATCCTTGCTATGCACTCCAAGGAACGTTGTGCTCCCCACTCCCTCCACTATGGGACCATCATCCTTTATATGCACTGCAAGGAACTTTATGCTCCACATTCCCTCCATGATGGGACCATCATCCTTTCAAAGCACTGCAAGGAACTTTGTGCTACCCACTCCCTCCACGATGGAACAATCATCGTTGCTATGCACCACAAGGACCTTTGTGCTCCCCACTCCCACCAAGATGGGACCATTATCCTTAGTATGCACCGCAAGGAACTTTGTGCTCCACACTCCCCCCACGATGGGACCATCATCCTTGCTATGCACCGCAAGGAACATTTTGCTCCCCACACCCTCCACGATGGGACCATGATCCTTGCTATGCACCGCAAGGAACTTTGTGCACCCCACTCTCTCTACGATGTGACCATGATCCTTGTTGTGCACCGCAAGGAACTTTGTGCTCCTCACTCCTTCCACGAAGGGACCATCATCCTTTCTATGCACCTCTAAGAACTTTGTGCTCCTCACTCCCTCCACGATGGGACCATCATCCTTGCTATGCACCGCAAGGAACTTTGTGCTCCGCACTCCCTCCACGATGGGACCATCATCCTTGCTATTAACTCCAAGGAACTTTGTGCTCCCCACTCCCTCCACGATTGGACCATCATCCTTTCTATGGACAGCAAGGAACTTTGTGCTCCACACACCCTCCACGATGTGACCATCATCCTTTCTCTGCACCGCAAGAACTTTGTGCTCCCCACTCCATCCACGATGGGACCATCATCCTTGCTATGCAGCGCAAGGAACTTTGTGCTCAACACACCCTCCACGATGGGACCATCATCCTTGCTCTGCACCGCAAGGAACTTTGTGCTCCCCACTCCCTCCACGATGGGACCATCATTCTTGCTCTGCACCTCTAAGATCTTTGTGCTCCCCGCTCCCTCCACGATGGGACCATCATCCTTGCTCTGCACCGCAAGGAACTTTTTGCTCCCCAATCCCTCCACAATGGGACCATCAACCTTGCTATCCACTGCAAGGAACTGTTTGCTCCCCACTCCCACCACGATGGGACCATAATCCTTGCTATGCACCGCAAGGAACATTGTGCTCCCCACACCCTCCACGATGGGACCATCATCCTTTCTATGCACCTCAAAGAACTTTGTGCTCCTCACTCCCACCACGATGGGACCATCATCCTTGCTATGCACCGCAAGGAACTTTGTGATCTCCACTTCCTCCACGATGGGACCATAATCCTTTCTATGCATCTGTAAGGAAATTTGTGCTCCCCACTCCCTCCACGATGGGACCATCATCCTTGCTATGCACCTCAAAGATCTTTGTGCTCCCCACTCCCTCCACGATGGGACCATCATCCTTGCTATGAACCGCAAGGAACTTTGTGCTCCCCACTCCCTCCACAATGGGACCATCATCCTTGCTATGCACTGCAAGGAAATTTTGCTTCACACTCCCTCCACCCTGGGACCATCATCCTTGCTATGCACTGCATGGAACTTTGTGCTCCCCACGCCCTCCTCCATGGGACAATCATCCTTGCTGTGCAGCGCAAGGAACTTTGTGCTCCCCACTCGCTCCAGGATGGGAACATCATCCTTGCTATGCACCGCAAGGAACTTTGTGCTCCCCACTCCCTCCACAATGGGACCATCATCCTTGTTATGCACTGCAAGGAACATTTTGCTCAACACTCCCTCCACCCTGGGACCATCATCCTTGCTATGCACTGCAAGGAACTTTGTGCTCCACACGCCCTCCTCCATGGGACAATCATCCTTGCTGTGCAGCGCAAGGAACTGTTTGCTCCCCACTCCCACCACGATGGAACCATCATTCTTGCATGCACCGCAAGGAACTTTCTGCTCCCCACTCCCTCCACGATGGGACCATCATTCTTGCTCTGCACCTCAAAGATCTTTGTGCTCCCCACTCCCTCCACGATGGGACCATCATCCTTGCTCTGCACCGCAAGGAACTTTTTGCTCCCCACTCCCTCCACAATGGGACCATCAACCTTGCTTAGCACTGCAAGGAACTGTTTGCTCCCCACTCCCACCACGATGGGACCATAATCCTTGCTATGCACCGCAAGGAACATTGTGCTCCCCACACCCTCCAAATGGGACCATGATCCTTGCTATGCACCGCAAGCAACTTTGTGCTCCCCACTCCCTCCACGATGGGACCATGATCCTTGTTATGCACCGCAAGGAACTTTGTGCTCCCCACTCCTACCACGATGGGACCATCATCCTTTCTATGCACCTCAAAGAACTTTGTGCTCCTCACTCCCTCCACGATGGGATCATCATCCTTGCTATGCACCACAAGGAACTTTGCGATCTCCACTCCCTCCACGATGGGACCATAATCCTTTCTATGCATCTGTAAGGAAATTTGTGCTCCCCACTCCCTCCACGATGCGACCATCATCCTTGCTATGCACCGCAAGGAACCTTGTGTTCCCAACTCCCTCCACGATGGGACTATCATCCTTTCTATGCACCGCAAGGAACTTTGTGCTCCCCACTCCCTCCACATTCGGACCATCATCCTTTCTATGCACGGCAAGGAACTTTGTGCTCCCCACTCACTCCAAGATGGGACTATCATCCTTGCTATGCACCGCAAGGAACTTTGTGCTCCAAACTCCCTCCATGACGTGACGATCATCCTTTCTATGCACTTCAAAAAACTTTGTGCTCCCCACTCCCACCACGATGGAACCATCATACTTGCTATGCACCTCAAGGAACTTTGTGCTCCCTACTCCCTCCACGATTGGACAATCATCCTTGCTATGGACAGCAAGGAACTTTGTGCTCCACACACCCTCCACGATGTGACCATCATCCTTTCTCTGCACCGCAAGGAACTTTGTGCTCCCCACTCCATCCACGATGGGACCATCATCCTTGCTATGCAGCGCAAGGAACTTTGTGCTCCACGCTCCCTCCACGATGGGACCATCATCCTTTCTATGCACCGCAAAGAACTTTGTGCTCCCCACACCCTCCACGATGGGACCATCATCCTTGCTATGCAACGCAAGGAAGTTTGTGCTCCTCACTCCCTCCACGATGGGTCCATCATCCTTTCTATGCACCGCAAGGAACTTTGTGCTCCCCACTCCCTCCACGTTGGGACCATCATCCTTTCTATGCACCTCAAAGAACATTGTGCTTCCCACTCCCTCCACGATGGGACCATCATCCTTGCTCTGCACCGCAATGAACTTTGTGCTCCCCAATCCCTCCACGATGGGACAATCATCCTTGATATGCACTCCAAGGAACTTTATGCTCCACTCTCCCTCCATGATGGGACCATCATCCTTTCTAAGCACCGCCAGGAACTTTGTACTCCGCACTCCCTCCACGATGGGTCCATCATCCTTTTTATGCACCTCAAAGAACTTTGTGCTCCCTACTCCCTCCACGATGGGAACATCATCCTTGCTATGCACCTCAAGGAACTTTGTGCTCCCCACTCCCTCCACGATGGGACCATCATCCTTTCTATGCACCTCAAAGAACATTGTGTTCCCAACTCCCTCCACAATGGGACCATCATCCTTTCTATGCACCGCCAGGAACTTTGTGCCCCCCACTCCCTCCACGATAGAACCATCATTCTTGCATGCACCGCAAGGAACTTTGTGCTCCCCACTCCCTCCACGATGGGACCATCATTCTTGCTCTGCACCTCTAAGATCTTTGTGCTCCCCGCTCCCTCCACGATGGGACCATCATCCTTGCTCTGCACCGCAAGGAACTTTTTGCTCCCCAATCCCTCCACAATGGGACCATCAACCTTGCTATCCACTGCAAGGAACTGTTTGCTCCCCACTCCCACCACGATGGGACCATAATCCTTGCTATGCACCGCAAGGAACATTGTGCTCCCCACACCCTCCACGATGGGACCATCATCCTTTCTATGCACCTCAAAGAACTTTGTGCTCCTCACTCCCTCCACGATGGGACCATCATCCTTGCTATACACCGCAAGGAACTTTGTGATCTCCACTCCCTCCACGATGGGACCATAATCCTTTCTATGCATCTGTAAGGAAATTTGTGCTCCCCACTCCCTCCACGATGCGACCATCATCCTTGCTATGCACCGCAAGCAACTTTGTGTTCCCAACTGCCTCCACGATGGGACTATCATCCTTTCTATGCACCCTAAAGAAATTTGTGCACCTCACTCCCGCCACGATGGCACCATCATCCTTGCTATGCACCGCAAGGAACTATCAGCTCCCCATTCCCTCAACGATGTGACCATAATCCTTGCTATGCACCACAAGGAACTTTGTGCTCCCCACTCCCTCCACGATGGGACCATCATCCTTGCTATGCACCTCAAAGATCTTTGTGCTTCCCACTCCCTCCACGATGGGACCATCATCCTTGCTATGCACCACAAGGAACTTTGTGCTCCCCACTCCCTCCACAATGGGACCATCATCCTTGCTATGCACTGCAAGGAAATTTTGCTCCACACTCCCTCCACCCT
Organism: Narcine bancroftii; assembly: GCF_036971445.1. Classification (NCBI taxonomy): domain Eukaryota; kingdom Metazoa; phylum Chordata; class Chondrichthyes; order Torpediniformes; family Narcinidae; genus Narcine; species Narcine bancroftii. The sequence goes on from NC_091474.1 coordinate 76,120,776, forward strand.
GGGACCATCCTCCTTGCTATGCACTGCATGGAACTTTGTGCTCCCCACGCCCTCCTCCATGGGACCATCATCCTTGCTATGCACTGCAAGGAAATTTTGCTCCACACTCCCTCTACCCTGGGACCATCCTCCTTGCTATGCACTGCATGGAACTTTGTGCTCCCCACGCCCTCCTCCATGGGACAATCATCCTTGCTGTGCAGCGCAAGGAACTTTGTGCTCCCCACTCGCTCCAGGATGGGACCATCATCCTTGCTATGCACTGCAAGGAACATTTTGCTCCACACTCCCTCCACCCTGGGACCATCATCCTTGCTATGCACTGCAATGAACTTTGTGCTCCCCACGCCCTCCTCCATGGGACAATCATACTTGCTGTGCAGCGCAAGGAACTTTGTGCTCCCCACTCGCTCCATGATGGAACCATCATTCTTGCATGCACCGCAAGGAGCTTTCTGCTCCCCACTCCCTCCACGATGGGACCATCATTCTTGCTCTGCACCTCAAAGATCTTTGTGCTCCCCACTCCCTCCACGATGGGACCATCATCCTTGCTCTGCACCGCAAGGAACTTTTTGCTCCCCACTCCCTCCACAATGGGACCATCAACCTTGCTATGCACTGCAAGGAACTGTTTGCTCCCCACTCCCACCACGATGGGACCATAATCCTTGCTATGCACCGCAAGGAACATTGTGCTCCCCACACCCTCCACGATGGGACCATGATCCTTGCTATGCACCGCAAGGAACTTTGTGCTCCCCACTCCCTCCACGATGGGACCATGATCCTTGTTATGCACCGCAAGGAACTTTCTGCTCCCCACTCCTTCCACGATGGGACCATCATCCTTTCTATGCACCTCAAAGAACTTTGTGCTCCTCACTCCCTCCACGATGGGATCATCATCCTTGCTATGCACCACAAGGAACTTTGCGATCTCCACTCCCTCCACGATGGGACCATAATCCTTTCTATGCATCTGTAAGGAAATTTGTGCTCCCCACTCCCTCCACGATGCGACCATCATCCTTGCTATGCACCGCAAGGAACTTTGTGTTCCCAACTCCCTCCACGATGGGACTATCATCCTTTCTATGCACCTTAAAGAAATTTGTGCACCTCACTCCCGCCACGATGGCACCATCATCCTTGCTATGCACCGCAAGGAACTATCAGCTCCCAATTCCCTCCACGATGGGACCATAATCCTTGCTATGCACCACAAGGAACTTTGTGCTCCCCACTCCCTCGACGATGGGACCATCATCCTTGCTCTGCACCTCAAAGATCTTTGTGCTCCCCACTCCCTCCACGATGGGACCATCATCCTTGCTATGCACCGCAAGTAACTTTGTGCTCCCCACTCCCTCCACAATGGGACCATCATCCTTGCTATGCACTGCAAGGAACTTTGTGCTCCCCACTCCCTCCACATTCGGACCATCATCCTTTCTATGCACGGCAAGGAACTTTGTGCTCCCCACTCACTCCAAGATGGGACTATCATCCTTGCTATGCACCGCAAGGAACTTTGTGCTCCAAACTCCCTCCATGACGTGACGATCATCCTTTCAATGCACTTCAAAAAACTTTGTGCTCCCCACTCCCACCACGATGGAACCATCATACTTGCTATGCACCTCAAGGAACTTTGTGCTCCCTACTCCCTCCACGATTGGACAATCATCCTTGCTATGGACAGCAAGGAACTTTGTGCTCCACACACCCTCCACGATGTGACCATCACCCTTTCTCTGCACCGCAAGGAACTTTGTGCTCCCCACTCCATCCACGATGGGACCATCATCCTTGCTATGCACCTCAAGGAACTTTGTGCTCTCCACTCCCACCAGGATGGGACCATCATCCTTTCTATGCACCTGTAAGGAAATTTGTGCTCCCCACTCCCTCCACGATGGGACCATCATCCTTTCTACGTACCTCAAAGAACATTGTGTTCCCAACTCCCTCCACAATGGGACCATCATCCTTTCTATGCACCGCCAGGAACTTTGTGCCCCCCACTCCCTCCACGATAGAACCATCATTCTTGCATGCACCGCAAGGAACTTTGTGCTCCCCACTCCCTCCATGATGGGACCATCATTCTTGCTCTGCACCTCTAAGATATTTGTGCTCCCCGCTCCCTCCACGATGGGACCATCATCCTTGCTCTGCACCGCAAGGAACTTTTTGCTCCCCAATCCCTCCACAATGGGACCATCAACCTTGCTATCCACTACAAGGAACTGTTTGCTCCCCACTCCCACCACCATGGGACCATAATCCTTGCTATGCACCGCAAGGAACATTGTGCTCCCCACACCCTCCACGATGGGACCATCATCCTTTCTATGCACCTCAAAGAACTTTTTGCTCCTCACTCCCTCCACGATGGGACCATCATCCTTGCTATGCACCGCAAGTAACTTTGTGAACTCCACTCCCTCCACGATGGGACCATAATCCTTTCTATGCATCTGTAAGGAAATTTGTGCTCCCCACTCCCTCCACGATGCGACCATCATCCTTGCTATGCACCGCAAGGAACTTTGTGTTCCCAACTGCCTCCACGATGGGACTATCATCCTTTCTATGCACCCTAAAGAAATTTGTGCACCTCACTCCCGCCACGATGGCACCATCATCCTTGCTATGCACCGCAAGGAACTATCAGCTCCCCATTCCCTCAACGATGGGACCATAATCCTTGCTATGCACCACAAGGAACTTTGTGCTCCCCACTCCCTCCACGATGGGACCATCATCCTTGCTATGCACCTCAAAGATCTTTGTGCTCCCCACTCCCTCCACGATGGGACCATCATCCTTGCTATGCACCTCAAGGAACTTTGTGCTCCCCACTCCCTCCACAATGGGACCATCATCCTTGCTATGCACTGCAAGGAAATTTTGCTCCACACTCCCTCCACCCTGGGACCATCATCCTTGCTATGCACTGCATGGAACTTTGTGCTCCCCACGCCCTCCTCCATGGGACAATCATCCTTGCTGTGCAGCGCAAGGAACTTTGTGCTCCCCACTCGCTCCAGGATGGGAACATCATCCTTGCTATGCACCGCAAGGAACTTTGTGCTCCCCACTCCCTCCACAATGGGACCATCATCCTTGCTATGCACTGCAAGGAACATTTTGCTCCACACTCCCTCCACCCTGGGAACATCATCCTTGCTATGCACTGCAAGGAACTTTGTGCTCCCCACGCCCTCCTCCATGGGACAATCATCCTTGCTGTGCAGCGCAAGGAACATTGTGCTCCCCACTCGCTCCACGATGGAACCATCATTCTTGCATGCACCGCAAGGAACTTTCTGCTCCCCACTCCCTCCACGATGGGACCATCATTCTTGCTCTGCACCTCAAAGATCTTTGTGCTCCCCACTCCCTCCACGATGGGACCATCATCCTTGCTCTGCACCGCAAGGAACTTTTTGCTCCCCACTCCCTCCACAATGGGACCATCAACCTTGCTATGCACTGCAAGGAACTGTTTGCTCCCCACTCCCACCACGATGGGACCATAATCCTTGCTATGCACCGCATGGAACATTGTGCTCCCCACACCCTCCACGATGGGACCATGATCCTTGCTATGCACCGCAAGGAACTTTGTGCTCCCCACTCCCTCCACGATGGGACCATGATCCTTGTTATGCACCGCAAGGAACTTTGTGCTCCCCACTCCTTCCACGATGGGACCATCATCCTTTCTATGCACCTCAACGAACTTTGTGCTCCTCACTCCCTCCACGATGGGATCATCATCCTTGCTATGCACCACAAGGAACTTTGCGATCTCCACTCCCTCCACGATGGGACCATAATCCTTTCTATGCATCTGTAAGGAAATTTGTGCTCCCCACTCCCTCCACGATGCGACCATCATCCTTGCTATGCACCGCAAGGAACTTTGTGTTCACAACTCCCTCCACGATGGGACTATCATCCTTTCTATGCACCTTAAAGAAATTTGTGCACCTCACTCCCGCCACGATGGCACCATCATCCTTGCTATGCACCGCAAGGAATTATCAGCTCCCAATTCCCTCCACGATGGGACCATAATCCTTGCTATGCACCACAAGGAACTTTGTGCTCCCCACTCCCTCCACGATGGGACCATCATCCTTGCTCTGCACCTCAAAGATCTTTGTGCTCCCCACTCCCTCCACGATGGGACCATCATCCTTGCTATGCACCGCAAGGAACTTTGTGCTCCCCACTCCCTCCACAATGGGACCATCATCCTTGCTATGCACTGCAAGGAACTTTGTGCTCCCCACGCACTCCTCCATGGGACAATCATCCTTGCAGTGCAGCGCAAGGAACTCTGTGCTCCCCACTCGTTCCACGATGGGAACATCATCCTTGCTATGCACCGCCAGGAACATTGTGCTCCCCACTCCCTCCACATTCGGACCATCATCCTTTCTATGCACGGCAAGGAACTTTGTGCTCCCCACTCACTCCAAGATGGGACTATCATCCTTGCTATGCACCGCAAGGAACTTTGTGCTCCAAACTCCCTCCATGACGTGACGATCATCCTTTCTATGCACTTCAAAATACTTTGTGCTCCCCACTCCCACCACGATGGAACCATCATACTTGCTATGGACCTCAAGGAACTTTGTGCTCCCTACTCCCTCCACGATTGGACAATCATCCTTGCTATGGACAGCAAGGAACTTTGTGCTCCACACACCCTCCACGATGTGACCATCATCCTTTCTCTGCACCGCAAGGAACTTTGTGCTCCCCACTCCATCCACGATGGGACCATCATCCTTGCTATGCAGCGCAAGGAACTTTGTGCTCCACGCTCCCTCCACGATGGGACCATCATCCTTTCTATGCACCGCAAAGAACTTTGTGCTCCCCACACCCTCCACGATGGGACCATCATCCTTGCTATGCAACGCAAGGAAGTTTGTGCTCCTCACTCCCTCCACGATGGGACCATCATCCTTTCTATGCACCGCAAGGAACTTTGTGCTCCCCACTCCCTCCACGTTGGGACCATCATCCTTTCTATGCACCTCAAAGAACATTGTGCTTCCCACTCCCTCCACGATGGGACCATCATCCTTGCTCTGCACCGCAATGAACTTTGTGCTCCCCACTCCCTCCATGATGGGACCATCATCCTTTCTAAGCACCGCAAGGAACTTTGTACTCCGCACTCCCTCCACGATGGGACCATCATCCTTGCTATGCACTCCAAGGAACGTTGTGCTCCCCACTCCCTCCACTATGGGACCATCATCCTTTATATGCACTGCAAGGAACTTTATGCTCCACATTCCCTCCATGATGGGACCATCATCCTTTCAAAGCACTGCAAGGAACTTTGTGCTACCCACTCCCTCCACGATGGAACAATCATCGTTGCTATGCACCACAAGGACCTTTGTGCTCCCCACTCCCTCCAAGATGGGACCATTATCCTTAGTATGCACCGCAAGGAACTTTGTGCTCCCCACTCCCCCCACGATGGGACCATCATCCTTGCTATGCACCGCAAGGAACATTTTGCTCCCCACACCCTCCACGATGGGACCATGATCCTTGCTATGCACCGCAAGGAACTTTGTGCACCCCACTCTCTCTACGATGTGACCATGATCCTTGTTGTGCACCGCAAGGAACTTTGTGCTCCTCACTCCTTCCACGAAGGGACCATCATCCTTTCTATGCACCTCTAAGAACTTTGTGCTCCTCACTCCCTCCACGATGGGACCATCATCCTTGCTATGCACCGCAAGGAACTTTGTGCTCCGCACTCCCTCCACGATGGGACCATCATCCTTGCTCTTAACTCCAAGGAACTTTGTGCTCCCCACTCCCTCCACGATTGGACCATCATCCTTTCTATGGACAGCAAGGAACTTTGTGCTCCACACACCCTCCACGATGTGACCATCATCCTTTCTCTGCACCGCAAGAACTTTGTGCTCCCCACTCCATCCACGATGGGACCATCATCCTTGCTATGCAGCGCAAGGAACTTTGTGCTCAACACTCCCTCCACGATGGGACCATCATCCTTGCTCTGCACCGCAAGGAACTTTGTGCTCCCAACTCCCTCCATGATGGGACCATCATCCTTGCTATGCACTGCAAGAAACTTTGTGCTCCACACTCCGTCCCGGATGGCACTATCATACTTTCTATGCACCGGAAGGAACTTTGTGCTCCCCACTCCCTCCACGATGGGACCATCATCCTTTCTATGCACCGCTGAGACGTTGTGCTCCCCACTCGGTCCACGATGGGACCATCGTCCTTGCTCTGCACCGCAAGGAACTTTGTGCTCCCCACTCCATCCACGATGGGACCATCATTTTTGCTATGCACCGCAAGGAACATTTTGCTCCCCACACCCTCCACGATGGGACCATGATCCTTGCTATGCACCACAAGGAACTTTGTGCACCCCACTCCCTCTACGATGGGACCATGATCCTTGTTATGCACCGCAAGGAACTTTGTGCTCCCCACTCCCTCCATGATGGGACCATCATCCTTTCTAAGCACCGCAAGGAACTTTGTACTCCGCACTCCCTCCACGATGGGACCATCATCCTTGCTATGCACTCCAAGGAACGTTGTGCTCCCCACTCCCTCCACTATGGGACCATCATCCTTTATATGCACTGCAAGGAACTTTATGCTCCACATTCCCTCCATGATGGGACCATCATCCTTTCAAAGCACTGCAAGGAACTTTGTGCTCCCCACTCCATCCACGATGGGACCATCATCCTTGCTATGCAGCGCAAGGAACTTTGTGCTCCACGCTCCCTCCACGATGGGACCATCATCCTTTCTATGCACCGCAAAGAACTTTGTGCTCCCCACACCCTCCACGATGGGACCATCATCCTTGCTATGCAACGCAAGGAAGTTTGTGCTCCTCACTCCCTCCACGATGGGACCATCATCCTTTCTATGCACCGCAAGGAACTTTGTGCTCCCCACTCCCTCCACGTTGGGACCATCATCCTTTCTATGCACCTCAAAGAACATTGTGCTTCCCACTCCCTCCACGATGGGACCATCATCCTTGCTCTGCACCGCAATGAACTTTGTGCTCCCCACTCCCTCCATGATGGGACCATCATCCTTTCAAAGCACCGCAAGGAACTTTGTACTCCGCACTCCCTCCACGATGGGACCATCATCCTTGCTATGCACTCCAAGGAACGTTGTGCTCCCCTCTCCCTCCACTATGGGACCATCATCCTTTATATGCACTGCAAGGAACTTTATGCTCCACATTCCCTCCATGATGGGACCATCATCCTTTCAAAGCACTGCAAGGAACTTTGTGCTACCCACTCCCTCCATGATGGAACAATCATCGTTGCTATGCACCACAAGGACCTTTATGCTCCCCACTCCCTCCAAGATGGGACCATTATCCTTCGTATGCACCGCAAGGAACTTTGTGCTCCCCACTCCCCCCACGATGGGACCATCATCCTTGCTATGCACCGCAAGGAACATTTTGCTCCCCACACCCTCCACGATGGGACCATGATCCTTGCTATGCACCGCAAGGAACTTTGTGCTCCCCACTCCCTCCACAATGGGACCATCATCCTTGCTATGCACTGCAAGGAAATTTTGCTCCACACTCCCTCCACCCTGGGACCATCCTCCTTGCTATGCACTGCATGGAACTTTGTGCTCCCCACGCCCTCCTCCATGGGACCATCATCCTTGCTATGCACTGCAAGGAAATTTTGCTCCACACTCCCTCCACCCTGGGACCAGCCTCCTTGCTATGCACTGCATGGAACTTTGTGCTAACCACGCCCTCCTCCATGGGACAATCATCCTTGCTGTGCAGCGCAAGGAACTTTGTGCTCCCCACTCGCTCCAGGATGGGAACATCATCCTTGCTATGCACCGCAAGGAACTTTGTGCTCCCCACTCCCTCCACAATGGGACCATCATCCTTGCTATGCACTGCAAGGAACATTTTGCTCCACACTCCCTCCACCCTGGGACCATCATCCTTGCTATGCACTGCAAGGAACTTTGTGCTCCCCACGCCCTCCTCCATGGGACAATCATCCTTGCTGTGCAGCGCAAGGAACTTTGTGCTCCCCACTCGCTCCACGATGGAACCATCATTCTTGCATGCACCGCAAGGAACTTTCTGCTCCCCACTCCCTCCACATTGGGACCATCATCCTTGCTATGCACTGCAAGGAACATTTTGCTCCACACTCCCTCCACCCTGGGACCATCATTTTTGCTATGCACTGCAAGGAACTTTGTGCTCCCCACGCCCTCCTCCATGGGACAATCATACTTGCTGTGCAGCGCAAGGAACTTTGTGCTCCCCACTCGCTCCACGATGGAACCATCATTCTTGCATGCACCGCAAGGAGCTTTCTGCTCCCCACTCCCTCCACGATGGGACCATCATTCTTGCTCTGCACCTCAAAGATCTTTGTGCTCCCCACTCCCTCCACGATGGGACCATCATCCTTGCTCTGCACCGCAAGGAACTTTTTGCTCCCCACTCCCTCCACAATGGGACCATCAACCTTGCTATGCACTGCAAGGAACTGTTTGCTCCCCACTCCCACCACGATGGGACCATAATCCTTGCTATGCACCGCAAGGAACATTGTGCTCCCCACACCCTCCACGATGGGACCATGATCCTTGCTATGCACCGCAAGGAACTTTGTGCTCCCCACTCCCTCCACGATGGGACCATGATCCTTGTTATGCACCGCAAGGAACTTTCTGCTCCCCACTCCTTCCACGATGGGACCATCATCCTTTCTATGCACCTCAAAGAACTTTGTGCTCCCCACTCCCTCCACGATGGGATCATCATCCTTGCTATGCACCACAAGGAACTTTGCGATCTCCACTCCCTCCACGATGGGACCATAATCCTTTCTATGCATCTGTAAGGAAATTTGTGCTCCCCACTCCCTCCACGATGCGACCATCATCCTTGCTATGCACCGCAAGGAACTTTGTGTTCCCAACTCCCTCCACGGTGGGACTATCATCCTTTCTATGCACCTTAAAGAAATTTGTGCACCTCACTCCCGCCACGATGGCACCATCATCCTTGCTATGCACCGCAAGGAACTATCAGCTCCCAATTCCCTCCACGATGGGACCATAATCCTTGCTATGCACCACAAGGAACTTTGTGCTCCCCACTCCCTCCACGATGGGACCATCATCCTTGCTCTGCACCTCAAAGATCTTTGTGCTCCCCACTCCCTCCACGATGGGACCATCATCCTTGCTATGCACCGCAAGGAACTTTGTGCTCCCCACTCCCTCCACAATGGGACCATCATCCTTGCTATGCACTGCAAGGAACTTTGTGCTCCCCACTCCCTCCACATTCGGACCATCATCCTTTCTATGCACGGCAAGGAACTTTGTGCTCCCCACTCACTCCAAGATGGGACTATCATCCTTGCTATGCACCGCAAGGAACTTTGTACTCCAAACTCCCTCCATGACGTGACGATCATCCTTTCTATGCACTTCAAAAAACTTTGTGCTCCCCACTCCCACCACGATGGAACCATCATACTTGCTATGCACCTCAAGGAACTTTGTGCTCCCTACTCCCTCCACGATTGGACAATCATCCTTGCTATGGACAGCAAGGAACTTTGTGCTCCACACACCCTCCACGATGTGACCATCATCCTTTCTCTGCACCGCAAGGAACTTTGTGCTCCCCACTCCATCCACGATGGGACCATCATCCTTGCTATGCACCTCAAGGAACTTTGTGCTCTCAACTCCCACCAGGATGGGACCATCATCCTTTCTATGCACCTGTAAGGAAATTTGTGCTCCCCACTCCCTCCACGATGGGACCATCATCCTTTCTATGCACCTCAAAGAACATTGTGTTCCCAACTCCCTCCACAATGGGACCATCATCCTTTCTATGCACTGCCAGGAACTTTGTGCCCCCCACTCCCTCCACGATAGAACCATCATTCTTGCATGCACCGCAAGGAACTTTGTGCTCCCCACTCCCTCCATGATGGGACCATCATTCTTGCTCTGCACCTCTAAGATCTTTGTGCTCCCCGCTCCCTCCACGATGGGAACATCATCCTTGCTCTGCACCGCAAGGAACTTTTTGCTCCCCAATCCCTCCACAATGGGACCATCAACCTTGCTATCCACTACAAGGAACTGTTTGCTCCCCACTCCCACCACGATGGGACCATAATCCTTGCTATGCACCGCAAGGAACATTGTGCTCCCCACACCCTCCACGATGGGACCATCATCCTTTCTATGCACCTCAAAGAACTTTTTGCTCCTCACTCCCTCCACGATGGGACCATCATCCTTGCTATGCACCGCAAGGAACTTTGTGATCTCCACTCCCTCCACGATGGGACCATAATCCTTTCTATGCATCTGTAAGGAAATTTGTGCTCCCCACTCCCTCCACGATGCGACCATCATCCTTGCTATGCACCGCAAGGAACTTTGTGTTCCCAACTGCCTCCACGATGGGACTATCATCCTTTCTATGCACCCTAAAGAAATTTGTGCACCTCACTCCCGCCACGATGGCACCATCATCCTTGCTATGCACCGCAAGGAACTATCAGCTCCCCATTCCCTCAACGATGGGACCATAATCCTTGCTATGCACCACAAGGAACTTTGTGCTCCCCACTCCCTCCACGATGGGACCATCATCCTTGCTATGCACCTCAAAGATCTTTGTGCTCCCCACTCCCTCCACGATGGGACCATCATCCTTGCTATGCACCGCAAGGAACTTTGTGCTCCCCACTCCCTCCACAATGGGACCATCATCCTTGCTATGCACTGCAAGGAAATTTTGCTCCACACTCCCTCCACCCTGGGACCATCATCCTTGCTATGCACTGCATGGAACTTTGTGCTCCCCACGCCCTCCTCCATGGGACAATCATCCTTGCTGTGCAGCGCAAGGAACTTTGTGCTCCCCACTCGCTCCAGGATGGGAACATCATCCTTGCTATGCACCGCAAGGAACTTTGTGCTCCCCACTCCCTCCACAATGGGACCATCATCCTTGCTATGCACTGCAAGGAACATTTTGCTCCACACTCCCTCCACCCTGGGAACATCATCCTTGCTATGCACTGCAAGGAACTTTGTGCTCCCCAGGCCCTCCTCCATGGGACAATCATCCTTGCTGTGCAGCGCAAGGAACATTGTGCTCCCCACTCGCTCCACGATGGAACCATCATTCTTGCATGCACCGCAAGGAACTTTCTGCTCCCCACTCCCTCCACGATGGGACCATCATTCTTGCTCTGCACCTCAAAGATCTTTGTGCTCCCCACTCCCTCCACGATGGGACCATCATCCTTGCTCTGCACCGCAAGGAACTTTTTGCTCCCCACTCCCTCCACAATGGGACCATCAACCTTGCTATGCACTGCAAGGAACTGTTTGCTCCCCACTCCCACCACGATGGGACCATAATCCTTGCTATGCACCGCAAGGAACATTGTGCTCCCCACACCCTCCACGATGGGACCATGATCCTTGCTATGCACCGCAAGGAACTTTGTGCTCCCCACTCCCTCCACGATGGGACCATGATCCTTGTTATGCACCGCAAGGAACTTTGTGCTCCCCACTCCTTCCACGATGGGACCATCATCCTTTCTATGCACCTCAAAGAACTTTGTGCTCCTCACTCCCTCCACGATGGGATCATCATCCTTGCTATGCACCACAAGGAACTTTGCGATCTCCACTACCTCCACGATGGGACCATAATCCTTTCTATGCATCTGTAAGGAAATTTGTGCTCCCCACTCCCTCCACGATGCGACCATCATCCTTGCTATGCACCGCAAGGAACTTTGTGTTCACAACTCCATCCACGATGGGACTATCATCCTTGCTATGCACTGCAAGGAAATTTTGCTCCACACTCCCTCCACCCTGGGACCATCCTCCTTGCTATGCACTGCATGGAACTTTGTGCTCCCCACGCCCTCCTCCATGGGACCATCATCCTTGCTATGCACTGCAAGGAAATTTTGCTCCACACTCCCTCCACCCTGGGACCATCCTCCTTGCTATGCACTGCATGGAACTTTGTGCTAACCACGCCCTCCTCCATGGGACAATCATCCTTGCTGTGCAGCGCAAGGAACTTTGTGCTCCCCACTCGCTCCAGGATGGGAACATCATCCTTGCTATGCACCGCAAGGAACTTTGTGCTCCCCACTCCCTCCACAATGGGACCATCATCCTTGCTATGCACTGCAAGGAACATTTTGCTCCACACTCCCTCCACCCTGGGACCATCATCCTTGCTATGCACTGCAAGGAACTTTGTGCTCCCCACGCCCTCCTCCATGGGACAATCATCCTTGCTGTGCAGCGCAAGGAACTTTGTGCTCCCCACTCGCTCCACGATGGAACCATCATTCTTGCATGCACCGCAAGGAACTTTCTGCTCCCCACTCCCTCCACATTGGGACCATCATCCTTGCTATGCACTGCAAGGAACATTTTGCTCCACACTCCCTCCACCCTGGGACCATCATCCTTGCTATGCACTGCAAGGAACTTTGTGCTCCCCACGCCCTCCTCCATGGGACAATCATACTTGCTGTGCAGCGCAAGGAACTTTGTGCTCCCCACTCGCTCCAGGATGGAACCATCATTCTTGCATGCACCGCAAGGAGCTTTCTGCTCCCCACTCCCTCCACGATGGGACCATCATTCTTGCTCTGCACCTCAAAGATCTTTGTGCTCCCCACTCCCTCCACGATGGGACCATCATCCTTGCTCTGCACCGCAAGGAACTTTTTGCTCCCCACTCCCTCCACAATGGGACCATCAACCTTGCTATGCACTGCAAGGAACTGTTTGCTCCCCACTCCCACCACGATGGGACCATAATCCTTGCTATGCACCGCAAGGAACATTGTGCTCCCCACACCCTCCACGATGGGACCATGATCCTTGCTATGCACCGCAAGGAACTTTGTGCTCCCCACTCCCTCCACGATGGGACCATGATTCTTGTTATGCACCGCAAGGAACTTTCTGCTCCCCACTCCTTCCACGATGGGACCATCATCCTTTCTATGCACCTCAAAGAACTTTGTGCTCCTCACTCCCTCCACGATGGGATCATCATCCTTGCTATGCACCACAAGGAACTTTGCGATCTCCACTCCCTCCACGATGGGACCATAATCCTTTCTATGCATCTGTAAGGAAATTTGTGCTCCCCACTCCCTCCACGATGCGACCATCATCCTTGCTATGCACCGCAAGGAACTTTGTGTTCCCAACTCCCTCCACGATGGGACTATCATCCTTTCTATGCACCTTAAAGAAATTTGTGCACCTCACTCCCGCCACGATGGCACCATCATCCTTGCTATGCACCGCAAGGAACTATCAGCTCCCAATTCCCTCCACGATGGGACCATAATCCTTGCTATGCACCACAAGGAACTTTGTGCTCCCCACTCCCTCCACGATGGGACCATCATCCTTGCTCTGCACCTCAAAGATCTTTGTGCTCCCCACTCCCTCCACGATGGGACCATCATCCTTGCTATGCACCGCAAGGAACTTTGTGCTCCCCACTCCCTCCACAATGGGACCATCATCCTTGCTATGCACTGCAAGGAACTTTGTGCTCCCCACTCCCTCCACATTCGGACCATCATCCTTTCTATGCACGGCAAGGAACTTTGTGCTCCCCACTCACTCCAAGATGGGACTATCATCCTTGCTATGCACCGCAAGGAACTTTGTACTCCAAACTCCCTCCATGACGTGACGATCATCCTTTCTATGCACTTCAAAAAACTTTGTGCTCCCCACTCCCACCACGATGGAACCATCATACTTGCTATGCACCTCAAGGAACTTTGTGCTCCCTACTCCCTCCACGATTGGACAATCATCCTTGCTATGGACAGCAAGGAACTTTGTGCTCCACACACCCTCCACGATGTGACCATCATCCTTTCTCTGCACCGCAAGGAACTTTGTGCTCCCCACTCCATCCACGATGGGACCATCATCCTTGCTATGCACCTCAAGGAACTTTGTGCTCTCAACTCCCACCAGGATGGGACCATCATCCTTTCTATGCACCTGTAAGGAAATTTGTGCTCCCCACTCCCTCCACGATGGGACCATCATCCTTTCTATGCACCTCAAAGAACATTGTGTTCCCAACTCCCTCCACAATGGGACCATCATCCTTTCTATGCACCGCCAGGAACTTTGTGCCCCCCACTCCCTCCACGATAGAACCATCATTCTTGCATGCACCGCAAGGAACTTTGTGCTCCCCACTCCCTCCATGATGGGACCATCATTCTTGCTCTGCACCTCTAAGATCTTTGTGCTCCCCGCTCCCTCCACGATGGGAACATCATCCTTGCTCTGCACCGCAAGGAACTTTTTGCTCCCCAATCCCTCCACAATGGGACCATCAACCTTGCTATCCACTACAAGGAACTGTTTGCTCCCCACTCCCACCACGATGGGACCATAATCCTTGCTATGCACCGCAAGGAACATTGTGCTCCCCACACCCTCCACGATGGGACCATCATCCTTTCTATGCACCTCAAAGAACTTTTTGCTCCTCACTCCCTCCACGATGGGACCATCATCCTTGCTATGCACCGCAAGGAACTTTGTGATCTCCACTCCCTCCACGATGGGACCATAATCCTTTCTATGCATCTGTAAGGAAATTTGTGCTCCCCACTCCCTCCACGATGCGACCATCATCCTTGCTATGCACCGCAAGGAACTTTGTGTTCCCAACTGCCTCCACGATGGGACTATCATCCTTTCTATGCACCCTAAAGAAATTTGTGCACCTCACTCCCGCCACGATGGCACCATCATCCTTGCTATGCACCGCAAGGAACTATCAGCTCCCCATTCCCTCAACGATGGGACCATAATCCTTGCTATGCACCACAAGGAACTTTGTGCTCCCCACTCCCTCCACGATGGGACCATCATCCTTGCTATGCACCTCAAAGATCTTTGTGCTCCCCACTCCCTCCACGATGGGACCATCATCCTTGCTATGCACCGCAAGGAACTTTGTGCTCCCCACTCCCTCCACAATGGGACCATCATCCTTGCTATGCACTGCAAGGAAATTTTGCTCCACACTCCCTCCACCCTGGGACCATCATCCTTGCTATGCACTGCATGGAACTTTGTGCTCCCCACGCCCTCCTCCATGGGACAATCATCCTTGCTGTGCAGCGCAAGGAACTTTGTGCTCCCCACTCGCTCCAGGATGGGAACATCATCCTTGCTATGCACCGCAAGGAACTTTGTGCTCCCCACTCCCTCCACAATGGGACCATCATCCTTGCTATGCACTGCAAGGAACATTTTGCTCCACACTCCCTCCACCCTGGGAACATCATCCTTGCTATGCACTGCAAGGAACTTTGTGCTCCCCAGGCCCTCCTCCATGGGACAATCATCCTTGCTGTGCAGCGCAAGGAACATTGTGCTCCCCACTCGCTCCACGATGGAACCATCATTCTTGCATGCACCGCAAGGAACTTTCTGCTCCCCACTCCCTCCACGATGGGACCATCATTCTTGCTCTGCACCTCAAAGATCTTTGTGCTCCCCACTCCCTCCACGATGGGACCATCATCCTTGCTCTGCACCGCAAGGAACTTTTTGCTCCCCACTCCCTCCACAATGGGACCATCAACCTTGCTATGCACTGCAAGGAACTGTTTGCTCCCCACTCCCACCACGATGGGACCATAATCCTTGCTATGCACCGCAAGGAACATTGTGCTCCCCACACCCTCCACGATGGGACCATGATCCTTGCTATGCACCGCAAGGAACTTTGTGCTCCCCACTCCCTCCACGATGGGACCATGATCCTTGTTATGCACCGCAAGGAACTTTGTGCTCCCCACTCCTTCCACGATGGGACCATCATCCTTTCTATGCACCTCAAAGAACGTTGTGCTCCTCACTCCCTCCACGATGGGATCATCATCCTTGCTATGCACCACAAGGAACTTTGCGATCTCCACTACCTCCACGATGGGACCATAATCCTTTCTATGCATCTGTAAGGAAATTTGTGCTCCCCACTCCCTCCACGATGCGACCATCATCCTTGCTATGCACCGCAAGGAACTTTGTGTTCACAACTCCCTCCACGATGGGACTATCATCCTTTCTATGCACCTTAAAGAAATTTGTGCACCTCACTCCCGCCACGATGGCACCATCATCCTTGCTATGCACCGCAAGGAACTATCAGCTCCCAATTCCCTCCACGATGGGACCATAATCCTTGCTATGCACCACAAGGAACTTTGTGCTCCCCACTCCCTCCACGATGGGACCATCATCCTTGCTCTGCACCTCAAAGATCTTTGTGCTCCCCACTCCCTCCACGATGGGACCATCATCCTTGCTATGCACCGCAAGGAACTTTGTGCTCCCCACTCCCTCCACAATGGGACCATCATCCTTGCTATGCACTGCAAGGAACTTTGTGCTCCCCACGCCCTCCTCCATGGGACAATCATCCTTGCAGTGCAGCGCAAGGAACTTTGTGCTCCCCACTCGTTCCATGATGGGAACATCATCCTTGCTATGCACCGCAAGGAACTTTGTGCTCCCCACTCCCTCCACATTCGGACCATCATCCTTTCTATGCACGGCAAGGAACTTTGTGCTCCCCACTCACTCCAAGATGGGACTATCATCCTTGCTATGCACCTCAAGGAACTTTGTGCTCCAAACTCCCTCCATGACGTGACGATCATCCTTTCTATGCACTTCAAAAAACTTTGTGCTCCCCACTCCCACCACGATGGAACCATCATACTTGCTATGGACCTCAAGGAACTTTGTGCTCCCTACTCCCTCCACGATTGGACAATCATCCTTGCTATGGACAGCAAGGAACTTTGTGCTCCACACACCCTCCACGATGTGACCATCATCCTTTCTCTGCACCGCAAGGAACTTTGTGCTCCCCACTCCATCCACGATGGGACCATCATCCTTGCTATGCAGCGCAAGGAACTTTGTGCTCCACGCTCCCTCCACGATGGGACGATCATCCTTTCTATGCACCGCAAAGAACTTTGTGCTCCCCACACCCTCCACGATGGGACCATCATCCTTGCTATGCAACGCAAGGAAGTTTGTGCTCCTCACTCCCTCCACGATGGGACCATCATCCTTTCTATGCACCGCAAGGAACTTTGTGCTCCCCACTCCCTCCACGTTGGGACCATCATCCTTTCTATGCACCTCAAAGAACATTGTGCTTCCCACTCCCTCCACTATGGGACCATCATCCTTGCTCTGCACCGCAATGAACTTTGTGCTCCCCACTCCCTCCATGATGGGACCATCATCCTTTCTAAGCACCGCAAGGAACTTTGTACTCCGCGCTCCCTCCACGATGGGACCATCATCCTTGCTATGCACTCCAAGGAACGTTGTGCTCCCCACTCCCTCCACTATGGGACCATCATCCTTTATATGCACTGCAAGGAACTTTATGCTCCACATTCCCTCCATGATGGGACCATCATCCTTTCAAAGCACTGCAAGGAACTTTGTGCTACCCACTCCCTCCACGATGGAACAATCATCGTTGCTATGCACCACAAGGACCTTTGTGCTCCCCACTCCCTCGAAGATGGGACCATTATCCTTCGTATGCACCGCAAGGAACTTTGTGCTCCCCACTCCCCCCACGATGGGACCATCATCCTTGCTATGCACCGCAAGGAACATTTTGCTCCCCACACCCTCCACGATGGGACCATGATCCTTGCTATGCACCGCAAGGAACTTTGTGCACCCCACTCTCTCTACGATGTGACCATGATCCTTGTTGTGCACCGCAAGGAACTTTGTGCTCCTCACTCCTTCCACGAAGGGACCATCATCCTTTCTATGCACCTCTAAGAACTTTGTGCTCCTCACTCCCTCCACGATGGGACCATCATCCTTGCTATGCACCGCAAGGAACTTTGTGCTCCGCACTCCCTCCACGATGGGACCATCATCCTTGCTATTAACTCCAAGGAACTTTGTGCTCCCCACTCCCTCCACGATTGGACCATCATCCTTTCTATGGACAGCAAGGAACTTTGTGCTCCACACACCCTCCACGATGTGACCATCATCCTTTCTCTGCACCGCAAGAACTTTGTGCTCCCCACTCCATCCACGATGGGACCATCATCCTTGCTATGCAGCGCAAGGAACTTTGTGCTCAACACTCCCTCCACGATGGGACCATCATCCTTGCTCTGCACCGCAAGGAACTTTGTGCTCCCAACTCCCTCCATGATGGGACCATCATCCTTGCTATGCACTGCAAGAAACTTTGTGCTCCACACTCCGTCCCGGATGGCACTATCATACTTTCTATGCACCGGAAGGAACTTTGTGCTCCCCACTCCCTCCACGATGGGACCATCATCCTTTCTATGCACCGCTGAGACGTTGTGCTCCCCACTCGGTCCACGATGGGACCATCATGCTTTGTATGCACCTCAAAGAACTTTATGCTCCACACTCCCTCCACGATGGGACCATCATCCTTGGTATGCACCGCAAGGAACTTTGTGCTCCCACTCCCTCCACAATGGGACCATCGTCCTTGCTCTGCACCGCAAGGAACTTTGTGCTCCCCACTCCCTCCACGATGGGACCATCATTTTTGCTATGCACCGCAAGGAACATTTTGCTCCCCACACCCTCCACGATGGGACCATGATCCTTGCTATGCACCACAAGGAACTTTGTGCACCCCACTCCCTCTACGATGGGACCATGATCCTTGTTATGCACCGCAAGGAACTTTGTGCTCCCCACTCCCTCCATGATGGGACCATCATCCTTTCTAAGCACCGCAAGGAACTTTGTACTCCGCACTCCCTCCACGATGGGACCATCATCCTTGCTATGCACTCCAAGGAACGTTGTGCTCCCCACTCCCTCCACTATGGGACCATCATCCTTTATATGCACTGCAAGGAATTTTATGCTCCACATTCCCTCCATGATGGGACCATCATCCTTTCAAAGTACTGCAAGGAACTTTGTACTCCCCACTCCATCCACGATGGGACCATCATCCTTGCTATGCAGCGCAAGGAACTTTGTGCTCCACGCTCCCTCCACGATGGGACCATCATCCTTTCTATGCACCGCAAAGAACTTTGTGCTCCCCACACCCTCCACGATGGGACCATCATCCTTGCTATGCAACGCAAGGAAGTTTGTGCTCCTCACTCCCTCCACGATGGGACCATCATCCTTTCTATGCACCGCAAGGAACTTTGTGCTCACCACTCCCTCCACGTTGGGACCATCATCCTTTCTATGCACCTCAAAGAACATTGTGCTTCCCACTCCCTCCACGATGGGACCATCATCCTTTCAAAGCACCACAAGGAACTTTGTACTCCGCACTCCCTCCACGATGGGACCATCATCCTTGCTATGCACTCCAAGGAACGTTGTGCTCCCCACTCCCTCCACTATGGGACCATCATCCTTTATATGCACTGCAAGGAACTTTATGCTCCACATTCCCTCCATGATGGGACCATCATCCTTTCAAAGCACTGCAAGGAACTTTGTGCTACCCACTCCCTCCATGATGGAACAATCATCGTTGCTATGCACCACAAGGACCTTTATGCTCCCCACTCCCTCCAAGATGGGACCATTATCCTTCGTATGCACCGCAAGGAACTTTGTGCTCCCCACTCCCCCCACGATGGGACCATCATCCTTGCTATGCACCGCAAGGAACATTTTGCTCCCCACACCCTCCACGATGGGACCATGATCCTTGCTATGCACCGCAAGGAACTTTGTGCACCCCACTCTCTCTACGATGTGACCATGATCCTTGTTGTGCACCGCAAGGAATTTTGTGCTCCTCACTCCTTCCACGAAGGGACCATCATCCTTTCTATGCACCTCTAAGAACTTTGTGCTCCTCACTCCCTCCACGATGGGACCATCATCCTTGCTATGCACCGCAAGGAACTTTGTGCTCCACACTCCCTCCACGATGGGACCATCATCCTTGCTATTAACTCCAAGGAACTTTGTGCTCCCCACTCCCTCCACGATTGGACCATCATCCTTGCTATGGACAGCAAGGAACTTTGTGCTCCACACACCCTCCACGATGTGACCATCATCCTTTCTCTGCACCGCAAGAACTTTGTGCTCCCCACTCCATCCACGATGGGACCATCATCCTTGCTATGCAGCGCAAGGAACTTTGTGCTCAACACTCCCTCCACGATGGGACCATCATCCTTGATCTGCACCGCAAGGAACTTTGTGCTCCCAACTCCCTCCATGATGGGTCCATCATCCTTGCTATGCACTGCAAGAAACTTTGTGCTCCACACTCCGTCCCGGATGCCACTATCATACTTTCTATGCACCGCAAGGAACTTTGTGCTCCCCACTCCCTCCACGATGGGACCATCATCCTTTCTATGCACCGCTGAGACGTTGTGCTACCCACTCGGTCCACGATGGGACCATCATGCTTTGTATGCACCTCAAAGAACTTTATGCTCCACACTCCCTCCACGATGGGACCATCATCCTTGGTATGCACCGCAAGGAACTTTGTGCTCCCACTCCCTCCACGATGGGACCATGATCCTTGTTATGCACCGCAAGGAACTTTGTGCTCCCCACTCCTTCCACGATGGGACCATCATCCTTTCTATGCACCTCAAAGAACTTTGTGCTCCTCACTCCCTCCACGATGGGATCATCATCCTTGCTATGCACCACAAGGAACTTTGCGATCTCCACTCCCTCCACGATGGGACCATCATCCTTGCTATGCACCGCAAGGAACTTTGTGCTCCGCACTCCCTCCACGATGGGACCATCATCCTTGCTATTAACTCCAAGGAACTTTGTGCTCCCCTCTCCCTCCACGATTGGACCATCATCCTTTCTATGGACAGCAAGGAACTTTGTGCTCCACACACCCTCCACGATGTGACCATCATCCTTTCTCTGCACCGCAAGGAACTTTGTGCTCAACACTCCCTCCACGATGGGACCATCATCCTTGCTCTGCACCGCAAGGAACTTTGTGCTCCCAACTCCCTCCATGATGGGACCATCATCCTTGCTATGCACTGCAAGAAACTTTGTGCTCCACACTCCGTCCCGGATGGCACTATCATACTTTCTATGCACCGGAAGGAACTTTGTGCTACCCACTCCCTCCACGATGGGACCATCATCCTTTCTATGCACCGCTGAGACGTTGTGCTCCCCACTCGGTCCACGATGGGACCATCATGCTTTGTATGCACCTCAAAGAACTTTATGCTCCACACTCCCTCCACGATGGGACCATCATCCTTGGTATGCACCGCAAGGAACTTTGTGCTCCCACTCCCTCCACAATGGGACCATCGTCCTTGCTCTGCACCGCAAGGAACTTTGTGCTCCCCACTCCCTCCACGATGGGACCATCATTTTTGCTATGCACCGCAAGGAACATTTTGCTCCCCACACCCTCCACGATGGGACCATGATCCTTGCTATGCACCACAAGGAACTTTGTGCACCCCACTCCCTCTACGATGGGACCATGATCCTTGTTATGCACCGCAAGGAACTTTGTGCTCCCCACTCCCTCCATGATGGGACCATCATCCTTTCTAAGCACCGCAAGGAACTTTGTACTCCGCACTCCCTCCACGATGGGACCATCATCCTTGCTATGCACTCCAAGGAACGTTGTGCTCCCCACTCCCTCCACTATGGGACCATCATCCTTTATATGCACTGCAAGGAACTTTATGCTCCACATTCCCTCCATGATGGGACCATCATCCTTTCAAAGCACTGCAAGGAACTTTGTGCTCCCCACTCCATCCACGATGGGACCATCATCCTTGCTATGCAGCGCAAGGAACTTTGTGCTCCACGCTCCCTCCACGATGGGACCATCATCCTTTCTATGCACCGCAAAGAACTTTGTGCTCCCCACACCCTCCACGATGGGACCATCATCCTTGCTATGCAACGCAAGGAAGTTTGTGCTCCTCACTCCCTCCACGATGGGACCATCATCCTTTCTATGCACCGCAAGGAACTTTGTGCTCACCACTCCCTCCACGTTGGGACCATCATCCTTTCTATGCACCTCAAAGAACATTGTGCTTCCCACTCCCTCCACGATGGGACCATCATCCTTGCTCTGCACCGCAATGAACTTTGTGCTCCCCACTCCCTCCATGATGGGACCATCATCCTTTCAAAGCACCACAAGGAACTTTGTACTCCGCACTCCCTCCACGATGGGACCATCATCCTTGCTATGCACTCCAAGGAACGTTGTGCTCCCCACTCCCTCCACTATGGGACCATCATCCTTTATATGCACTGCAAGGAACTTTATGCTCCACATTCCCTCCATGATGGGACCATCATCCTTTCAAAGCACTGCAAGGAACTTTGTGCTACCCACTCCCTCCATGATGGAACAATCATCGTTGCTATGCACCACAAGGACCTTTATGCTCCCCACTCCCTCCAAGATGGGACCATTATCCTTCGTATGCACCGCAAGGAACTTTGTGCTCCCCACTCCCCCCACGATGGGACCATCATCCTTGCTATGCACCGCAAGGAACATTTTGCTCCCCACACCCTCCACGATGGGACCATGATCCTTGCTATGCACCGCAAGGAACTTTGTGCACCCCACTCTCTCTACGATGTGACCATGATCCTTGTTGTGCACCGCAAGGAATTTTGTGCTCCTCACTCCTTCCACGAAGGGACCATCATCCTTTCTATGCACCTCTAAGAACTTTGTGCTCCTCACTCCCTCCACGATGGGACCATCATCCTTGCTATGCACCGCAAGGAACTTTGTGCTCCACACTCCCTCCACGATGGGACCATCATCCTTGCTATTAACTCCAAGGAACTTTGTGCTCCCCACTCCCTCCACGATTGGACCATCATCCTTGCTATGGACAGCAAGGAACTTTGTGCTCCACACACCCTCCACGATGTGACCATCATCCTTTCTCTGCACCGCAAGAACTTTGTGCTCCCCACTCCATCCACGATGGGACCATCATCCTTGCTATGCAGCGCAAGGAACTTTGTGCTCAACACTCCCTCCACGATGGGACCATCATCCTTGCTCTGCACCGCAAGGAACTTTGTGCTCCCAACTCCCTCCATGATGGGACCATCATCCTTGCTATGCACTTCAAGAAACTTTGTGCTCCACACTCCGTCCCGGATGCCACTATCATACTTTCTATGCACCGCAAGGAACTTTGTGCTCCCCACTCCCTCCACGATGGGACCATCATCCTTTCTATGCACCGCTGAGACGTTGTGCTCCCCACTCGGTCCACGATGGGACCATCATGCTTTGTATGCACCTCAAAGAACTTTATGCTCCACACTCCCTCCACGATGGGACCATCATCCTTGGTATGCACCGCAAGGAACTTTGTGCTCCCACTCCCTCCACAATGGGACCATCGTCCTTGCTCTGCACCGCAAGGAACTTTTTGCTCCCCACTCCCACCACAATGGGACCATCAACCTTGCTATGCACTGCAAGGAACTGTTTGTTCCCCACTCCCACCACGATGGGACCATAATCCTTGCTATGCACCGCAAGGAACATTGTGCTCCCCACACCCTCCACGATGGGACCATGATCCTTGCTATGCACCGCAAGGAACTTTGTGCTCCCCACTCCCTCCACGATGGGACCATGATCCTTGTTATGCACCGCAAGGAACTTTGTGCTCCCCACTTCTTCCACGATGGGACCATCATCCTTTCTATGCACCTCAAAGAACTTTGTGCTCCTCACTCCCTCCACGATGGGATCATCATCCTTGCTATGCACCACAAGGAACTTTGCGATCTCCACTCCCTCCACGATGGGACCATAATCCTTTCTATGCATCTGTAAGGAAATTTGTGCTCCCCACTCCCTCCACGATGCGACCATCATCCTTCCTATGCACTTCAAAGAACTTTGTGCACCCAACTCCCTCCACGATGGGACTATCATCCTTTCTATGCACCTTAAAGGAATTTGTGCACCTCACTCCCGCCACGATGGCACCATCATCCTTGCTATGCACCGCAAGGAACTATCAGCTCCCAATTCCCTCCACGATGGGACCATAATCCTTGCTATGCACCACAAGGAACTTTGTGCTCCCCACTCCCTCCACGATGGGACCAT
Organism: Narcine bancroftii; assembly: GCF_036971445.1. Taxonomy (NCBI): domain Eukaryota; kingdom Metazoa; phylum Chordata; class Chondrichthyes; order Torpediniformes; family Narcinidae; genus Narcine; species Narcine bancroftii. The sequence continues at coordinate 76,145,125 of NC_091474.1, forward strand.
CATCCTTGCTCTGCACCTCAAAGATCTTTGTGCTCCCCACTCCCTCCACGATGGGACCATCATCCTTGCTATGCACCGCAAGGAAATTTGTGCTCCCCACTCCCTCCACAATGGGACCATCATCCTTGCTATGCACTGCAAGGAACTTTGTGCTCCCCACGCCCTCCTCCATGGGACAATCATCCTTGCAGTGCAGCGCAAGGAACTTTGTGCTCCTCACTCGCTCCACGATGGGAACATTATCCTTGCTATGCACCGCAAGGAACTTTGTGCTCCGCACTCCCTCCACGATGGGACCATCATCCTTGCTATTAACTCCAAGGAACTTTGTGCTCCCCACTCCCTCCACGATTGGACCATCATCCTTTCTATGGACAGCAAGGAACTTTGTGCTCCACACACCCTCCACGATGTGACCATCATCCTTTCTCTGCACCGCAAAAACTTTGTGCTCCCCACTCCATCCACGATGGGACCATCATCCTTGCTATGCAGCGCAAGGAACTTTGTGCTCAACACTCCCTCCACGATGGGACCATCATCCTTGCTCTGCACCGCAAGGAACTTTGTGCTCCCAACTCCCTCCATGATGGGACCATCATCCTTGCTATGCACTGCAAGAAACTTTGTGCTCCACATTCCGTCCCGGATGGCACTATCATACTTTCTATGCACCGGAAGGAACTTTGTGCTCCCCACTCCCTCCACGATGGGACCATCATCCTTTATATGCACCGCTGAGACGTTGTGCTCCCCACTCGGTCCACGATGGGACCATCATGCTTTGTATGCACCTCAAAGAACTTTATGCTCCACACTCCCTCCACGATGGGACCATCATCCTTGGTATGCACCGCAAGGAACTTTGTGCTCCCACTCCCTCCACAATGGGACCATCGTCCTTGCTCTGCACCGCAAGGAACTTTGTGCTCCCCACTCCCTCCACGATGGGACCATCATTTTTGCTATGCACCGCAAGGAACTTTGTGCTCCCCACTCCCTCCATGATGGGACCATCATCCTTTCTAAGCACCGCAAGGAACTTTGTAATCCGCACTCCCTCCACGATGGGACCATCATCCTTGCTATGCACTCCAAGGAACGTTGTGCTCCCCACTCCCTCCACTATGGGACCATCATCCTTTATATGCACTGCAAGGAACTTTATGCTCCACATTCCCTCCATGATGGGACCATCATCCTTTCAAAGCACTGCAAGGAACTTTGTGCTCCCCACTCCATCCACGATGGGACCATCATCCTTGCTATTAACTCCAAGGAACTTTGTGCTCCCCACTCCCTCCACGATTGGACCATCATCCTTGCTATGGACAGCAAGGAACTTTGTGCTCCACACACCCTCCACGATGTGACCATCATCCTTTCTCTGCACCGCAAGAACTTTGTGCTCCCCACTCCATCCACGATGGGACCATCATCCTTGCTATGCAGCGCAAGGAACTTTGTGCTCAACACTCCCTCCACGATGGGACCATCATCCTTGCTCTGCACCGCAAGGAACTTTGTGCTCCCAACTCCCTCCATGATGGGACCATCATCCTTGCTATGCACTGCAAGAAACTTTGTGCTCCACACTCCGTCCCGGATGCCACTATCATACTTTCTATGCACCGCAAGGAACTTTGTGCTCCCCACTCCCTCCACGATGGGACCATCATCCTTTCTATGCACCGCTGAGACGTTGTGCTCCCCACTCGGTCCACGATGGGACCATCATGCTTTGTATGCACCTCAAAGAACTTTATGCTCCACACTCCCTCCACGATGGGACCATCATCCTTGGTATGCACCGCAAGGAACTTTGTGCTCCCACTCCCTCCACAATGGGACCATCGTCCTTGCTCTGCACCGCAAGGAACTTTTTGCTCCCCACTCCCTCCACAATGGGACCATCAACCTTGCTATGCACTGCAAGGAACTGTTTGCTCCCCACTCCCACCACGATGGGACCATAATCCTTGCTATGCACCGCAAGGAACATTGTGCTCCCCACACCCTCCACGATGGGACCATGATCCTTGCTATGCACCGCAAGGAACTTTGTGCTCCCCACTCCCTCCACGATGGGACCATGATCCTTGTTATGCACCGCAAGGAACTTTGTGCTCCCCACTCCTTCCACGATGGGACCATCATCCTTTCTATGCACCTCAAAGAACTTTGTGCTCCTCACTCCCTCCACGATGGGATCATCATCCTTGCTATGCACCACAAGGAACTTTGCGATCTCCACTCCCTCCACGATGGGACCATAATCCTTTCTATGCATCTGTAAGGAAATTTGTGCTCCCCACTCCCTCCACGATGCGACCATCATCCTTGCTATGCACTTCAAAGAACTTTGTGCACCCAACTCCCTCCACGATGGGACTATCATCCTTTCTATGCACCTTAAAGGAATTTGTGCACCTCACTCCCGCCACGATGGCACCATCATCCTTGCTATGCACCGCAAGGAACTATCAGCTCCCAATTCCCTCCACGATGGGACCATAATCCTTGCTATGCACCACAAGGAACTTTGTGCTCCCCACTCCCTCCATGATGGGACCATCATTCTTGACTGCACCTCTAAGATCTTTGTGCTCCCCGCTCCCTCCACGATGGGACCATCATCCTTGCTCTGCACCGCAAGGAACTTTGTGCTCCCCACTCCCTCCACGATGGGACCATCATCCTTGCTCTGCACCCCAAAGATCTTTGTGCTCCCCACTCCCTCCACGATGGGACCATCATCCTTGTTATGCACCGCAAGGAACTTTGTGCTCCCCACTCCCTCCACAATGGGACCATCATCCTTGCTATGCACTGCAAGGAACTTTGTGCTCCCCACGCCCTCCTCCATGGGACAATCATCCTTGCAGTGCAGCGCAAGGAACTTTGTGCTCCCCACTCGCTCCACGATGGGAACATTATCCTTGCTATGCACCGCAAGGAACTTTGTGCTCCCCACTCCCTCCACATTCGGACCAGCATCCTTTCTATGCACGGCAAGGAACTTTGTGCTCCCCACTCACTCCAAGATGGGACTATCATCCTTGCTATGCACCGCAAGGAACTTTGTGCTCCAAACTCCCTCCATGACGTGACGATCATCCTTTCTATGCACTTCAAAAAACTTTGTGCTCCCCACTCCCACCACGATGGAACCATCATACTTGCTATGGACCTCAAGGTTCTTTGTGCTCCCTACTCCCTCCACGATTGGACAATCATCCTTGCTATGGACAGCAAGGAACTTTGTGCTCCACACACCCTCCACGATGTGACCATCATCCTTTCTCTGCACCGCAAGGAACTTTGTGCTCCCCACTCCATCCACGATGGGACCATCATCCTTGCTATGCAGCGCAAGGAACTTTGTGCTCCACGCTCCCTCCACGATGGGACCATCATCCTTTCTATGCACCGCAAAGAACTTTGTGCTCCCCACACCCTCCACGATGGGACCATCATCCTTGCTATGCAACGCAAGGAAGTTTGTGCTCCTCACTCCCTCCACGTTAGGACCATCATCCTTTCTATGCACCGCAAGGAACTTTGTGCTCCCCACTCCCTCCACGTTGGGACCATCATCCTTTCTATGCACCTCAAAGAACATTGTGCTTCCCACTCCCTCCACGATGGGACCATCATCCTTGCTCTGCACCGCAATGAACTTTGTGCTCCCCACTCCCTCCATGATGGGACCATCATCCTTTCTAATCACCGCAAGGAACTTTGTACTCCGCACTCCCTCCACGATGGGACCATCATCCTTGATATGCACTCCAAGGAACGTTGTGCTCCCCACTCCCTCCACTATGGGACCATCATGCTTTATATGCACTGCAAGGAACTTTATGCTCCACATTCCCTCCATGATGGGACCATCATCCTTTCAAAGCACTGCAAGGAACTTTGTGCTACCCACTCCCTCCACGATGGAACAATCATCGTTGCTATGCACCACAAGGACCTTTGTGCTCACCACTCCCTCCAAGATGGGACCATTATCCTTCGTATGCACCGCAAGGAACTTTGTGCTCCCCACTCCCCCCACGATGGGACCATCATCCTTGCTATGCACCGCAAGGAACATTTTGCTCCCCACACCCTCCACGATGGGACCATGATCCTTGCTATGCACCGCAAGGAACTTTGTGCACCCCACTCTCTCTACGATGTGACCATGATCCTTGTTGTGCACCGCAAGGAACTTTGTGCTCCTCACTCCTTCCACGAAGGGACCATCATCCTTTCTATGCACCTCTAAGAACTTTGTGCTCCTCACTCCCTCCACGATGGGACCATCATCCTTGCTATGCACCGCAAGGAACTTTGTGCTCCGCACTCCCTCCACGATGGGACCATCATCCTTGCTATTAACTCCAAGGAACTTTGTGCTCCCCACTCCCTCCACGATTGGACCATCATCCTTTCTATGGACAGCAAGGAACTTTGTGCTCCACACACCCTCCACGATGTGACCATCATCCTTTCTCTGCACCGCAAGAACTTTGTGCTCCCCACTCCATCCACGATGGGACCATCATCCTTGCTATGCAGCGCAAGGAACTTTGTGCTCAACACTCCATCCACGATGGGACCATCATCCTTGCTCTGCACCGCAAGGAACTTTTTGCTCCCCACTCCCTCCACAATGGGACCATCAACCTTGCTATGCACTGCAAGGAACTGTTTGCTCCCCACTCCCACCACGATGGGACCATAATCCTTGCTATGCACCGCAAGGAACATTGTGCTCCCCACACCCTCCACGATGGGACCATGATCCTTGCTATGCACCGCAAGGAACTTTGTGCTCCCCACTCCCTCCACGATGGGACCATGATCCTTGTTATGCACCGCAAGGAACTTTCTGCTCCCCACTCCTTCCACGATGGGACCATCATCCTTTCTATGCACCTCAAAGAACTTTGTGCTCCTCACTCCCTCCACGATGGGATCATCATCCTTGCTATGCACCACAAGGAACTTTGCGATCTCCACTCCCTCCACGATGGGACTATCATCCTTTCTATGCACCTTAAAGAAATTTGTGCACCTCACTCCCGCCACGATGGCACCATCATCCTTGCTATGCACCGCAAGGAACTATCAGCTCCCAATTCCCTCCACGATGGGACCATAATCCTTGCTATGCACCACAAGGAACTTTGTGCTCCCCACTCCCTCCACGATGGGACCATCATCCTTGCTCTGCACCTCAAAGATCTTTGTGCTCCCCACTCCCTCCACGATGGGACCATCATCCTTGCTATGCACCGCAAGGAACTTTGTGCTCCCCACTCCCTCCACAATGGGACCATCATCCTTGCTATGCACTGCAAGGAACTTTGTGCTCCCCACTCCCTCCACATTCGGACCATCATCCTTTCTATGCACGGCAAGGAACTTTGTGCTCCCCACTCACTCCAAGATGGGACTATCATCCTTGCTATGCACCGCAAGGAACTTTGTACTCCAAACTTCCTCCATGACGTGACGATCATCCTTTCTATGCACTTCAAAAAACTTTGTGCTCCCCACTCCCACCACGATGGAACCATCATACTTGCTATGCACCTCAAGGAACTTTGTGCTCCCTACTCCCTCCACGATTGGACAATCATCCTTGCTATGGACAGCAAGGAACTTTGTGCTCCACACACCCTCCACGATGTGACCATCATCCTTTCTCTGCACCGCAAGGAACTTTGTGCTCCCCACTCCATCCACGATGGGTCCATCATCCTTGCTATGCACCTCAAGGAACTTTGTGCTCTCAACTCCCACCAGGATGGGACCATCATCCTTTCTATGCACCTGTAAGGAAATTTGTGCTCCCCACTCCCTCCACGATGGGACCATCATCCTTTCTATGCACCTCAAAGAACATTGTGTTCCCAACTCCCTCCACAATGGGACCATCATCCTTTCTATGCACCGCCAGGAACTTTGTGCCCCCCACTCCCTCCACGATAGAACCATCATTCTTGCATGCACCGCAAGGAACTTTCTGCTCCCCACTCCCTCCATGATGGGACCATCATTCTTGCTCTGCACCTCTAAGATCTTTGTGCTCCCCGCTCCCTCCACGATGGGACCATCATCCTTGCTCTGCACCGCAAGGAACTTTTTGCTCCCCAATCCCTCCACAATGGGACCGTCAACCTTGCTATCCACTACAAGGAACTGTTTGCTCCCCACTCCCACCACGATGGGACCATAATCCCTGCTATGCACCGCAAGGAACATTGTGCTCCCCACACCCTCCACGATGGGACCATCATCCTTTCTATGCACCTCAAAGAACTTTTTGCTCCTCACTCCCTCCACGATGGGACCATCATCCTTGCTATGCACCGCAAGGAACTTTGTGATCTCCACTCCCTCCACGATGGGACCATAATCCTTTCTATGCATCTGTAAGGAAATTTGTGCTCCCCACTCCCTCCACGATGCGACCATCATCCTTGCTATGCACCGCAAGGAACTTTGTGTTCCCAACTGCCTCCACGATGGGACTATCATCCTTTCTATGCACCCTAAAGAAATTTGTGCACCTCACTCCCGCCACGATGGCACCATCATCCTTGCTATGCACCGCAAGGAACTATCAGCTCCCCATTCCCTCAACGATGGGACCATAATCCTTGCTATGCACCACAAGGAACTTTGTGCTCCCCACTCCCTCCACGATGGGACCATCATCCTTGCTATGCACCTCAAAGATCTTTGTGCTCCCCACTCCCTCCACGATGGGACCATCATCCTTGCTATGCACCGCAAGGAACTTTGTGCTCCCCACTCCCTCCACAATGGGACCATCATCCTTGCTATGCACTGCAAGGAAATTTTGCTCCACACTCCCTCCACCCTGGGACCATCATCCTTGCTATGCACTGCATGGAACTTTGTGCTCCCCACGCCCTCCTCCATGGGACAATCATCCTTTCTCTGCACCGCAAGAACTTTGTGCTCCCCACTCCATCCACGATGGGACCATCATCCTTGCTATGCAGCGCAAGGAACTTTGTGCTCAACACTCCCTCCACGATGGGACCATCATCCTTGCTCTGCACCGCAAGGAACTTTGTGCTCCCAACTCCCTCCATGATGGGACCATCATCCTTGCTATGCACTTCAAGAAACTTTGTGCTCCACACTCCGTCCCGGATGCCACTATCATACTTTCTATGCACCGCAAGGAACTTTGTGCTCCCCACTCCCTCCACGATGGGACCATCATCCTTTCTATGCACCGCTGAGACGTTGTGCTCCCCACTCGGTCCACGATGGGACCATCATGCTTTGTATGCACCTCAAAGAACTTTATGCTCCACACTCCCTCCACGATGGGACCATCATCCTTGGTATGCACCGCAAGGAACTTTGTGCTCCCACTCCCTCCACAATGGGACCATCGTCCTTGCTCTGCACCGCAAGGAACTTTTTGCTCCCCACTCCCACCACAATGGGACCATCAACCTTGCTATGCACTGCAAGGAACTGTTTGTTCCCCACTCCCACCACGATGGGACCATAATCCTTGCTATGCACCGCAAGGAACATTGTGCTCCCCACACCCTCCACGATGGGACCATGATCCTTGCTATGCACCGCAAGGAACTTTGTGCTCCCCACTCCCTCCACGATGGGACCATGATCCTTGTTATGCACCGCAAGGAACTTTGTGCTCCCCACTTCTTCCACGATGGGACCATCATCCTTTCTATGCACCTCAAAGAACTTTGTGCTCCTCACTCCCTCCACGATGGGATCATCATCCTTGCTATGCACCACAAGGAACTTTGCGATCTCCACTCCCTCCACGATGGGACCATAATCCTTTCTATGCATCTGTAAGGAAATTTGTGCTCCCCACTCCCTCCACGATGCGACCATCATCCTTCCTATGCACTTCAAAGAACTTTGTGCACCCAACTCCCTCCACGATGGGACTATCATCCTTTCTATGCACCTTAAAGGAATTTGTGCACCTCACTCCCGCCACGATGGCACCATCATCCTTGCTATGCACCGCAAGGAACTATCAGCTCCCAATTCCCTCCACGATGGGACCATAATCCTTGCTATGCACCACAAGGAACTTTGTGCTCCCCACTCCCTCCACGATGGGACCATCATCCTTGCTCTGCACCTCAAAGATCTTTGTGCTCCCCACTCCCTCCACGATGGGACCATCATCCTTGCTATGCACCGCAAGGAAATTTGTGCTCCCCACTCCCTCCACAATGGGACCATCATCCTTGCTATGCACTGCAAGGAACTTTGTGCTCCCCACGCCCTCCTCCATGGGACAATCATCCTTGCAGTGCAGCGCAAGGAACTTTGTGCTCCTCACTCGCTCCACGATGGGAACATTATCCTTGCTATGCACCGCAAGGAACTTTGTGCTCCGCACTCCCTCCACGATGGGACCATCATCCTTGCTATTAACTCCAAGGAACTTTGTGCTCCCCACTCCCTCCACGATTGGACCATCATCCTTTCTATGGACAGCAAGGAACTTTGTGCTCCACACACCCTCCACGATGTGACCATCATCCTTTCTCTGCACCGCAAAAACTTTGTGCTCCCCACTCCATCCACGATGGGACCATCATCCTTGCTATGCAGCGCAAGGAACTTTGTGCTCAACACTCCCTCCACGATGGGACCATCATCCTTGCTCTGCACCGCAAGGAACTTTGTGCTCCCAACTCCCTCCATGATGGGACCATCATCCTTGCTATGCACTGCAAGAAACTTTGTGCTCCACATTCCGTCCCGGATGGCACTATCATACTTTCTATGCACCGGAAGGAACTTTGTGCTCCCCACTCCCTCCACGATGGGACCATCATCCTTTATATGCACCGCTGAGACGTTGTGCTCCCCACTCGGTCCACGATGGGACCATCATGCTTTGTATGCACCTCAAAGAACTTTATGCTCCACACTCCCTCCACGATGGGACCATCATCCTTGGTATGCACCGCAAGGAACTTTGTGCTCCCACTCCCTCCACAATGGGACCATCGTCCTTGCTCTGCACCGCAAGGAACTTTGTGCTCCCCACTCCCTCCACGATGGGACCATCATTTTTGCTATGCACCGCAAGGAACTTTGTGCTCCCCACTCCCTCCATGATGGGACCATCATCCTTTCTAAGCACCGCAAGGAACTTTGTAATCCGCACTCCCTCCACGATGGGACCATCATCCTTGCTATGCACTCCAAGGAACGTTGTGCTCCCCACTCCCTCCACTATGGGACCATCATCCTTTATATGCACTGCAAGGAACTTTATGCTCCACATTCCCTCCATGATGGGACCATCATCCTTTCAAAGCACTGCAAGGAACTTTGTGCTCCCCACTCCATCCACGATGGGACCATCATCCTTGCTATTAACTCCAAGGAACTTTGTGCTCCCCACTCCCTCCACGATTGGACCATCATCCTTGCTATGGACAGCAAGGAACTTTGTGCTCCACACACCCTCCACGATGTGACCATCATCCTTTCTCTGCACCGCAAGAACTTTGTGCTCCCCACTCCATCCACGATGGGACCATCATCCTTGCTATGCAGCGCAAGGAACTTTGTGCTCAACACTCCCTCCACGATGGGACCATCATCCTTGCTCTGCACCGCAAGGAACTTTGTGCTCCCAACTCCCTCCATGATGGGACCATCATCCTTGCTATGCACTGCAAGAAACTTTGTGCTCCACACTCCGTCCCGGATGGCACTATCATACTTTCTATGCACCGGAAGGAACTTTGTGCTCCCCACTCCCTCCACGATGGGACCATCATCCTTTATATGCACCGCTGAGACGTTGTGCTCCCCACTCGGTCCACGATGGGACCATCATGCTTTGTATGCACCTCAAAGAACTTTATGCTCCACACTCCCTCCACGATGGGACCATCATCCTTGGTATGCACCGCAAGGAACTTTGTGCTCCCACTCCCTCCACAATGGGACCATCGTCCTTGCTCTGCACCGCAAGGAACTTTGTGCTCCCCACTCCCTCCACGATGGGACCATCATTTTTGCTATGCACCGCAAGGAACATTTTGCTCCCCACACCCTCCACGATGGGACCATGATCCTTGCTATGCACCTCAAGGAACTTTGTGCACCCCACTCCCTCTACGATGGGACCATGATCCTTGTTATGCACCGCAAGGAACTTTGTGCTCCCCACTCCCTCCATGATGGGACCATCATCCTTTCTAAGCACCGCAAGGAACTTTGTAATCCGCACTCCCTCCACGATGGGACCATCATCCTTGCTATGCACTCCAAGGAACGTTGTGCTCCCCACTCCCTCCACTATGGGACCATAATCCTTGCTATGCACCGCAAGGAACATTGTGCTCCCCACACCCTCCACGATGGGACCATGATCCTTGCTATGCACCGCAAGGAACTTTGTGCTCCCCACTCCCTCCACGATGGGACCATGATCCTTGTTATGCACCGCAAGGAACTTTGTGCTCCCCACTCCTTCCACGATGGGACCATCATCCTTTCTATGCACCTCAAAGAACTTTGTGCTCCTCACTCCCTCCACGATGGGATCATCATCCTTGCTATGCACCACAAGGAACTTTGCGATCTCCACTCCCTCCACGATGGGACCATAATCCTTTCTATGCATCTGTAAGGAAATTTGTGCTCCCCACTCCCTCCACGATGCGACCATCATCCTTGCTATGCACTTCAAAGAACTTTGTGCACCCAACTCCCTCCACGATGGGACTATCATCCTTTCTATGCACCTTAAAGGAATTTGTGCACCTCACTCCCGCCACGATGGCACCATCATCCTTGCTATGCACCGCAAGGAACTATCAGCTCCCAATTCCCTCCACGATGGGACCATAATCCTTGCTATGCACCACAAGGAACTTTGTGCTCCCCACTCCCTCCATGATGGGACCATCATTCTTGACTGCACCTCTAAGATCTTTGTGCTCCCCGCTCCCTCCACGATGGGACCATCATCCTTGCTCTGCACCGCAAGGAACTTTGTGCTCCCCACTCCCTCCACGATGGGACCATCATCCTTGCTCTGCACCCCAAAGATCTTTGTGCTCCCCACTCCCTCCACGATGGGACCATCATCCTTGTTATGCACCGCAAGGAACTTTGTGCTCCCCACTCCCTCCACAATGGGACCATCATCCTTGCTATGCACTGCAAGGAACTTTGTGCTCCCCACGCCCTCCTCCATGGGACAATCATCCTTGCAGTGCAGCGCAAGGAACTTTGTGCTCCCCACTCGCTCCACGATGGGAACATTATCCTTGCTATGCACCGCAAGGAACTTTGTGCTCCCCACTCCCTCCACATTCGGACCATCATCCTTTCTATGCACGGCAAGGAACTTTGTGCTCCCCACTCACTCCAAGATGGGACTATCATCCTTGCTATGCACCGCAAGGAACTTTGTGCTCCAAACTCCCTCCATGACGTGACGATCATCCTTTCTATGCACTTCAAAAAACTTTGTGCTCCCCACTCCCACCACGATGGAACCATCATACTTGCTATGGACCTCAAGGTTCTTTGTGCTCCCTACTCCCTCCACGATTGGACAATCATCCTTGCTATGGACAGCAAGGAACTTTGTGCTCCACACACCCTCCACGATGTGACCATCATCCTTTCTCTGCACCGCAAGGAACTTTGTGCTCCCCACTCCATCCACGATGGGACCATCATCCTTGCTATGCAGCGCAAGGAACTTTGTGCTCCACGCTCCCTCCACGATGGGACCATCATCCTTTCTATGCACCGCAAAGAACTTTGTGCTCCCCACACCCTCCACGATGGGACCATCATCCTTGCTATGCAACGCAAGGAAGTTTGTGCTCCTCACTCCCTCCACGTTAGGACCATCATCCTTTCTATGCACCGCAAGGAACTTTGTGCTCCCCACTCCCTCCACGTTGGGACCATCATCCTTTCTATGCACCTCAAAGAACATTGTGCTTCCCACTCCCTCCACGATGGGACCATCATCCTTGCTCTGCACCGCAATGAACTTTGTGCTCCCCACTCCCTCCATGATGGGACCATCATCCTTTCTAATCACCGCAAGGAACTTTGTACTCCGCACTCCCTCCACGATGGGACCATCATCCTTGATATGCACTCCAAGGAACGTTGTGCTCCCCACTCCCTCCACTATGGGACCATCATGCTTTATATGCACTGCAAGGAACTTTATGCTCCACATTCCCTCCATGATGGGACCATCATCCTTTCAAAGCACTGCAAGGAACTTTGTGCTACCCACTCCCTCCACGATGGAACAATCATCGTTGCTATGCACCACAAGGACCTTTGTGCTCACCACTCCCTCCAAGATGGGACCATTATCCTTCGTATGCACCGCAAGGAACTTTGTGCTCCCCACTCCCCCCACGATGGGACCATCATCCTTGCTATGCACCGCAAGGAACATTTTGCTCCCCACACCCTCCACGATGGGACCATGATCCTTGCTATGCACCGCAAGGAACTTTGTGCACCCCACTCTCTCTACGATGTGACCATGATCCTTGTTGTGCACCGCAAGGAACTTTGTGCTCCTCACTCCTTCCACGAAGGGACCATCATCCTTTCTATGCACCTCTAAGAACTTTGTGCTCCTCACTCCCTCCACGATGGGACCATCATCCTTGCTATGCACCGCAAGGAACTTTGTGCTCCGCACTCCCTCCACGATGGGACCATCATCCTTGCTATTAACTCCAAGGAACTTTGTGCTCCCCACTCCCTCCACGATTGGACCATCATCCTTTCTATGGACAGCAAGGAACTTTGTGCTCCACACACCCTCCACGATGTGACCATCATCCTTTCTCTGCACCGCAAGAACTTTGTGCTCCCCACTCCATCCACGATGGGACCATCATCCTTGCTATGCAGCGCAAGGAACTTTGTGCTCAACACTCCATCCACGATGGGACCATCATCCTTGCTCTGCACCGCAAGGAACTTTTTGCTCCCCACTCCCTCCACAATGGGACCATCAACCTTGCTATGCACTGCAAGGAACTGTTTGCTCCCCACTCCCACCACGATGGGACCATAATCCTTGCTATGCACCGCAAGGAACATTGTGCTCCCCACACCCTCCACGATGGGACCATGATCCTTGCTATGCACCGCAAGGAACTTTGTGCTCCCCACTCCCTCCACGATGGGACCATGATCCTTGTTATGCACCGCAAGGAACTTTCTGCTCCCCACTCCTTCCACGATGGGACCATCATCCTTTCTATGCACCTCAAAGAACTTTGTGCTCCTCACTCCCTCCACGATGGGATCATCATCCTTGCTATGCACCACAAGGAACTTTGCGATCTCCACTCCCTCCACGATGGGACTATCATCCTTTCTATGCACCTTAAAGAAATTTGTGCACCTCACTCCCGCCACGATGGCACCATCATCCTTGCTATGCACCGCAAGGAACTATCAGCTCCCAATTCCCTCCACGATGGGACCATAATCCTTGCTATGCACCACAAGGAACTTTGTGCTCCCCACTCCCTCCACGATGGGACCATCATCCTTGCTCTGCACCTCAAAGATCTTTGTGCTCCCCACTCCCTCCACGATGGGACCATCATCCTTGCTATGCACCGCAAGGAACTTTGTGCTCCCCACTCCCTCCACAATGGGACCATCATCCTTGCTATGCACTGCAAGGAACTTTGTGCTCCCCACTCCCTCCACATTCGGACCATCATCCTTTCTATGCACGGCAAGGAACTTTGTGCTCCCCACTCACTCCAAGATGGGACTATCATCCTTGCTATGCACCGCAAGGAACTTTGTACTCCAAACTTCCTCCATGACGTGACGATCATCCTTTCTATGCACTTCAAAAAACTTTGTGCTCCCCACTCCCACCACGATGGAACCATCATACTTGCTATGCACCTCAAGGAACTTTGTGCTCCCTACTCCCTCCACGATTGGACAATCATCCTTGCTATGGACAGCAAGGAACTTTGTGCTCCACACACCCTCCACGATGTGACCATCATCCTTTCTCTGCACCGCAAGGAACTTTGTGCTCCCCACTCCATCCACGATGGGACCATCATCCTTGCTATGCACCTCAAGGAACTTTGTGCTCTCAACTCCCACCAGGATGGGACCATCATCCTTTCTATGCACCTGTAAGGAAATTTGTGCTCCCCACTCCCTCCACGATGGGACCATCATCCTTTCTATGCACCTCAAAGAACATTGTGTTCCCAACTCCCTCCACAATGGGACCATCATCCTTTCTATGCACCGCCAGGAACTTTGTGCCCCCCACTCCCTCCACGATAGAACCATCATTCTTGCATGCACCGCAAGGAACTTTCTGCTCCCCACTCCCTCCATGATGGGACCATCATTCTTGCTCTGCACCTCTAAGATCTTTGTGCTCCCCGCTCCCTCCACGATGGGACCATCATCCTTGCTCTGCACCGCAAGGAACTTTTTGCTCCCCAATCCCTCCACAATGGGACCGTCAACCTTGCTATCCACTACAAGGAACTGTTTGCTCCCCACTCCCACCACGATGGGACCATAATCCCTGCTATGCACCGCAAGGAACATTGTGCTCCCCACACCCTCCACGATGGGACCATCATCCTTTCTATGCACCTCAAAGAACTTTTTGCTCCTCACTCCCTCCACGATGGGACCATCATCCTTGCTATGCACCGCAAGGAACTTTGTGATCTCCACTCCCTCCACGATGGGACCATAATCCTTTCTATGCATCTGTAAGGAAATTTGTGCTCCCCACTCCCTCCACGATGCGACCATCATCCTTGCTATGCACCGCAAGGAACTTTGTGTTCCCAACTGCCTCCACGATGGGACTATCATCCTTTCTATGCACCCTAAAGAAATTTGTGCACCTCACTCCCGCCACGATGGCACCATCATCCTTGCTATGCACCGCAAGGAACTATCAGCTCCCCATTCCCTCAACGATGGGACCATAATCCTTGCTATGCACCACAAGGAACTTTGTGCTCCCCACTCCCTCCACGATGGGACCATCATCCTTGCTATGCACCTCAAAGATCTTTGTGCTCCCCACTCCCTCCACGATGGGACCATCATCCTTGCTATGCACCGCAAGGAACTTTGTGCTCCCCACTCCCTCCACAATGGGACCATCATCCTTGCTATGCACTGCAAGGAAATTTTGCTCCACACTCCCTCCACCCTGGGACCATCATCCTTGCTATGCACTGCATGGAACTTTGTGCTCCCCACGCCCTCCTCCATGGGACAATCATCCTTGCTGTGCAGCGCAAGGAACTTTGTGCTCCCCACTCGCTCCAGGATGGGAACATCATCCTTGCTATGCACCGCAAGGAACTTTGTGCTCCCCACTCCCTCCACAATGGGACCATCATCCTTGCTATGCACTGCAAGGAACATTTTGCTCCACACTCCCTCCACCCTGGGAACATCATCCTTGCTATGCACTGCAAGGAACTTTGTGCTCCCCAGGCCCTCCTCCATGGGACAATCATCCTTGCTGTGCAGCGCAAGGAACATTGTGCTCCCCACTAGCTCCACGATGGAACCATCATTCTTGCATGCACCGCAAGGAACTTTCTGCTCCCCACTCCCTCCACGATGGGACCATCATTCTTGCTCTGCACCTCAAAGATCTTTGTGCTCCCCACTCCCTCCACGATGGGACCATCATCCTTGCTCTGCACCGCAAGGAACTTTTTGCTCCCCACTCCCTCCACAATGGGACCATCAACCTTGCTATGCACTGCAAGGAACTGTTTGCTCCCCACTCCCACCACGATGGGACCATAATCCTTGCTATGCACCGCAAGGAACATTGTGCTCCCCACACCCTCCACGATGGGACCATGATCCTTGCTATGCACCGCAAGGAACTTTGTGCTCCCCACTCCCTCCACGATGGGACCATGATCCTTGTTATGCACCGCAAGGAACTTTGTGCTCCCCACTCCTTCCACGATGGGACCATCATCCTTTCTATGCACCTCAAAGAACTTTGTGCTACTCACTCCCTCCACGATGGGATCATCATCCTTGCTATGCACCACAAGGAACTTTGCGATCTCCACTCCCTCCACGATGGGACCATAATCCTTTCTATGCATCTGTAAGGAAATTTGTGCTCCCCACTCCCTCCACGATGCGACCATCATCCTTGCTATGCACCGCAAGGAACTTTGTGTTCACAACTCCCTCCACGATGGGACTATCATCCTTTCTATGCACCTTAAAGAAATTTGTGCACCTCACTCCCGCCACGATGGCACCATCATCCTTGCTATGCACCGCAAGGAACTATCAGCTCCCAATTCCCTCCACGATGGGACCATAATCCTTGCTATGCACCACAAGGAACTTTGTGCTCCCCACTCCCTCCACGATGGGACCATCATCCTTGCTCTGCACCTCAAAGATCTTTGTGCTCCCCACTCCCTCCACGATGGGACCATCATCCTTGCTATGCACCGCAAGGAACTTTGTGCTCCCCACTCCCTCCACAATGGGACCATCATCCTTGCTATGCACTGCAAGGAACTTTGTGCTCCCCACGCCCTCCTCCATGGGACAATCATCCTTGCAGTGCAGCGCAAGGAACTTTGTGCTCCCCACTCGTACCACGATGGAACCATCATACTTGCTATGGACCTCAAGGAACATTGTGCTCCCTACTCCCTCCACGATTGGACAATCATCCTTGCTATGGACAGCAAGGAACTTTGTGCTCCACACACCCTCCACGATGTGACCATCATCCTTTCTCTGCACCGCAAGGAACTTTGTGCTCCCCACTCCATCCACGATGGGACCATCATCCTTGCTATGCAGCGCAAGGAACTTTGTGCTCCACGCTCCCTCCACGATGGGACCATCATCCTTTCTATGCACCGCAAAGAACTTTGTGCTCCCCACACCCTCCACGATGGGACCATCATCCTTGCTATGCAACGCAAGGAAGTTTGTGCTCCTCACTCCCTCCACGATGGGACCATCATCCTTTCTATGCACCGCAAGGAACTTTGTGCTCCCCACTCCCTCCACGTTGGGACCATCATCCTTTCTATGCACCTCAAAGAACATTGTGCTTCCCACTCCCTCCACTATGGGACCATCATCCTTGCTCTGCACCGCAATGAACTTTGTGCTCCCCACTCCCTCCATGATGGGACCATCATCCTTTCTAAGCACCGCAAGGAACTTTGTACTCCGCGCTCCCTCCACGATGGGACCATCATCCTTGCTATGCACTCCAAGGAACGTTGTGCTCCCCACTCCCTCCACTATGGGACCATCATCCTTTATATGCACTGCAAGGAACTTTATGCTCCACATTCCCTCCATGATGGGACCATCATCCTTTCAAAGCACTGCAAGGAACTTTGTGCTACCCACTCCCTCCACGATGGAACAATCATCGTTGCTATGCACCACAAGGACCTTTGTGCTCCCCACTCCCTCCAAGATGGGACCATTATCCTTCGTATGCACCGCAAGGAACTTTGTGCTCCCCACTCCCCCCACGATGGGACCATCATCCTTGCTATGCACCGCAAGGAACATTTTGCTCCCCACACCCTCCACGATGGGACCATGATCCTTGCTATGCACCGCAAGGAACTTTGTGCACCCCACTCTCTCTACGATGTGACCATGATCCTTGTTGTGCACCGCAAGGAACTTTGTGCTCCTCACTCCTTCCACGAAGGGACCATCATCCTTTCTATGCACCTCTAAGAACTTTGTGCTCCTCACTCCCTCCACGATGGGACCATCATCCTTGCTATGCACCGCAAGGAACTTTGTGCTCCGCACTCCCTCCACGATGTGACCATCATCCTTGCTATTAACTCCAAGGAACTTTGTGCTCCCCACTCCCTCCACGATTGGACCATCATCCTTTCTATGGACAGCAAGGAACTTTGTGCTCCACACACCCTCCACGATGTGACCATCATCCTTTCTCTGCACCGCAAGAACTTTGTGCTCCCCACTCCATCCACGATGGGACCATCATCCTTGCTATGCAGCGCAAGGAACTTTGTGCTCAACACTCCCTCCACGATGGGACCATCATCCTTGCTCTGCACCGCAAGGAACTTTGTGCTCCCAACTCCCTCCACGATGGGACCATCATCCTTTCTATGCACCGCTGAGACGTTGTGCTCCCCACTCGGTCCACGATGGGACCATCATGCTTTGTATGCACCTCAAAGAACTTTATGCTCCACACTCCCTCCACGATGGGACCATCATCCTTGGTATGCACCGCAAGGAACTTTGTGCTCCCACTCCCTCCACAATGGGACCATCGTCCTTGCTCTGCACCGCAAGGAACTTTGTGCTCCCCACTCCCTCCACGATGGGACCATCATTTTTGCTATGCACCGCAAGGTACATTTTGCTCCCCACACCCTCCACGATGGGACCATGATCCTTGCTATGCACCACAAGGAACTTTGTGCACCCCACTCCCTCTACGATGGGACCATGATCCTTGTTATGCACCGCAAGGAACTTTGTGCTCCCCACTCCCTCCATGATGGGACCATCATCCTTTCTAAGCACCGCAAGGAACTTTGTACTCCGCACTCCCTCCACGATGGGACCATCATCCTTGCTATGCACTCCAAGGAACGTTGTGCTCCCCACTCCCTCCACTATGGGACCATCATCCTTTATATGCACTGCAAGGAACTTTATGCTCCACATTCCCTCCATGATGGGACCATCATCCTTTCAAAGCACTGCAAGGAACTTTGTGCTCCCCACTCCATCCACGATGGGACCATCATCCTTGCTATGCAGCGCAAGGAACTTTGTGCTCCACGCTCCCTCCATGATGGGACCATCATCCTTTCTATGCACCGCAAAGAACTTTGTGCTCCCCACACCCTCCACGATGGGACCATCATCCTTGCCATGCAACGCAAGGAAGTTTGTGCTCCTCACTCCCTCCACGATGGGACCATCATCCTTTCTATGCACCGCAAGGAACTTTGTGCTCACCACTCCCTCCACGTTGGGACCATCATCCTTTCTATGCACCTCAAAGAACATTGTGCTTCCCACTCCCTCCACGATGGGACCATCATCCTTGCTCTGCACCGCAATGAACTTTGTGCTCCCCACTCCCTCCATGATGGGACCATCATCCTTTCAAAGCACCACAAGGAACTTTGTACTCCGCACTCCCTCCACGATGGGACCATCATCCTTGCTATGCACTCCAAGGAACGTTGTGCTCCCCACTCCCTCCACTATGGGACCATCTTCCTTTATATGCACTGCAAGGAACTTTATGCTCCACATTCCCTCCATGATGGGACCATCATCCTTTCAAAGCACTGCAAGGAACTTTGTGCTACCCACTCCCTCCATGATGGAACAATCATCGTTGCTATGCACCACAAGGACCTTTATGCTCCCCACTCCCTCCAAGATGGGACCATTATCCTTCGTATGCACCGCAAGGAACTTTGTGCTCCCCACTCCCCCCAAGATGGGACCATCATCCTTGCTATGCACCGCAAGGAACATTTTGCTCCCCACACCCTCCACGATGGGACCATGATCCTTGCTATGCACCGCAAGGAACTTTGTGCACCCCACTCTCTCTACGATGTGACCATGATCCTTGTTGTGCTCCGCAAGGAATTTTGTGCTCCTCACTCCTTCCACGAAGGGACCATCATCCTTTCTATGCACCTCTAAGAACTTTGTGCTCCTCACTCCCTCCACGATGGGACCATGATCCTTGCTATGCACCGCAAGGAACTTTGTGCTCCCCACTCCCTCCACGATGGGACCATGATCCTTGTTATGCACCGCAAGGAACTTTCTGCTCCCCACTCCTTCCACGATGGGACCATCATCCTTTCTATGCACCTCAAAGAACTTTGTGCTCCTCACTCCCTCCACGATGGGATCATCATCCTTGCTATGCACCACAAGGAACTTTGCGATCTCCACTCCCTCCACGATGGGACTATCATCCTTTCTATGCACCTTAAAGAAATTTGTGCACCTCACTCCCGCCACGATGGCACCATCATCCTTGCTATGCACCGCAAGGAACTATCAGCTCCCAATTCCCTCCACGATGGGACCATAATCCTTGCTATGCACCACAAGGAACTTTGTGCTCCCCACTCCCTCCACGATGGGACCATCATCCTTGCTCTGCACCTCAAAGATCTTTGTGCTCCCCACTCCCTCCACGATGGGACCATCATCCTTGCTATGCACCGCAAGGAACTTTGTGCTCCCCACTCCCTCCACAATGGGACCATCATCCTTGCTATGCACTGCAAGGAACTTTGTGCTCCCCACTCCCTCCACATTCGGACCATCATCCTTTCTATGCACGGCAAGGAACTTTGTGCTCCCCACTCACTCCAAGATGGGACTATCATCCTTGCTATGCACCGCAAGGAACTTTGTACTCCAAACTCCCTCCATGACGTGACGATCATCCTTTCTATGCACTTCAAAAAACTTTGTGCTCCCCACTCCCACCACGATGGAACCATCATACTTGCTATGCACCTCAAGGAACTTTGTGCTCCCTACTCCCTCCACGATTGGACAATCATCCTTGCTATGGACAGCAAGGAACTTTGTGCTCCACACACCCTCCACGATGTGACCATCATCCTTTCTCTGCACCGCAAGGAACTTTGTGCTCCCCACTCCATCCACGATGGGACCATCATCCTTGCTATGCACCTCAAGGAACTTTGTGCTCTCAACTCCCACCAGGATGGGACCATCATCCTTTCTATGCACCTGTAAGGAAATTTGTGCTCCCCACTCCCTCCACGATGGGACCATCATCCTTTCTATGCACCTCAAAGAACATTGTGTTCCCAACTCCCTCCACAATGGGACCATCATCCTTTCTATGCACCGCCAGGAACTTTGTGCCCCCCACTCCCTCCACGATAGAACCATCATTCTTGCATGCACCGCAAGGAACTTTCTGCTCCCCACTCCCTCCATGATGGGACCATCATTCTTGCTCTGCACCTCTAAGATCTTTGTGCTCCCCGCTCCCTCCACGATGGGACCATCATCCTTGCTCTGCACCGCAAGGAACTTTTTGCTCCCCAATCCCTCCACAATGGGACCGTCAACCTTGCTATCCACTACAAGGAACTGTTTGCTCCCCACTCCCACCACGATGGGACCATAATCCCTGCTATGCACCGCAAGGAACATTGTGCTCCCCACACCCTCCACGATGGGACCATCATCCTTTCTATGCACCTCAAAGAACTTTTTGCTCCTCACTCCCTCCACGATGGGACCATCATCCTTGCTATTCACCGCAAGGAACTTTGTGATCTCCACTCCCTCCACGATGGGACCATAATCCTTTCTATGCATCTGTAAGGAAATTTGTGCTCCCCACTCCCTCCACGATGCGACCATCATCCTTGCTATGCACCGCAAGGAACTTTGTGTTCCCAACTGCCTCCACGATGGGACTATCATCCTTTCTATGCACCCTAAAGAAATTTGTGCACCTCACTCCCGCCACGATGGCACCATCATCCTTGCTATGCACCGCAAGGAACTATCAGCTCCCCATTCCCTCAACGATGGGACCATAATCCTTGCTATGCACCACAAGGAACTTTGTGCTCCCCACTCCCTCCACGATGGGACCATCATCCTTGCTATGCACCTCAAAGATCTTTGTGCTCCCCACTCCCTCCACGATGGGACCATCATCCTTGCTATGCACCGCAAGGAACTTTGTGCTCCCCACTCCCTCCACAATGGGACCATCATCCTTGCTATGCACTGCAAGGAAATTTTGCTCCACACTCCCTCCACCCTGGGACCATCATCCTTGCTATGCACTGCATGGAACTTTGTGCTCCCCACGCCCTCCTCCATGGGACAATCATCCTTGCTGTGCAGCGCAAGGAACTTTGTGCTCCCCACTCGCTCCAGGATGGGAACATCATCCTTGCTATGCACCGCAAGGAACTTTGTGCTCCCCACTCCCTCCACAATGGGACCATCATCCTTGCTATGCACTGCAAGGAACATTTTGCTCCACACTCCCTCCACCCTGGGAACATCATCCTTGCTATGCACTGCAAGGAACTTTGTGCTCCCCAGGCCCTCCTCCATGGGACAATCATCCTTGCTGTGCAGCGCAAGGAACATTGTGCTCCCCACTCGCTCCACGATGGAACCATCATTCTTGCATGCACCGCAAGGAACTTTCTGCTCCCCACTCCCTCCACGATGGGACCATCATTCTTGCTCTGCACCTCAAAGATCTTTGTGCTCCCCACTCCCTCCACGATGGGACCATCATCCTTGCTCTGCACCGCAAGGAACTTTTTGCTCCCCACTCCCTCCACAATGGGACCATCAACCTTGCTATGCACTGCAAGGAACTGTTTGCTCCCCACTCCCACCACGATGGGACCATAATCCTTGCTATGCACCGCAAGGAACATTGTGCTCCCCACACCCTCCACGATGGAACCATGATCCTTGCTATGCACCGCAAGGAACTTTGTGCTCCCCACTCCCTCCACGATGGGACCATGATCCTTGTTATGCACCGCAAGGAACTTTGTGCTCCCCACTCCTTCCACGATGGGACCATCATCCTTGCTCTGCACCTCAAAGATCTTTGTGCTCCCCACTCCCTCCACGATGGGACCATCATCCTTGCTATGCACCGCAAGGAACTTTGTGCTCCCCACTCCCTCCACAATGGGACCATCATCCTTGCTATGCACTGCAAGGAACTTTGTGCTCCCCACGCCCTCCTCCATGGGACAATCATCCTTGCAGTGCAGCGCAAGGAACTTTGTGCTCCCCACTCGTACCACGATGGAACCATCATACTTGCTATGGACCTCAAGGAACATTGTGCTCCCTACTCCCTCCACGATTGGACAATCATCCTTGCTATGGACAGCAAGGAACTTTGTGCTCCACACACCCTCCACGATGTGACCATCATCCTTTCTCTGCACCGCAAGGAACTTTGTGCTCCCCACTCCATCCACGATGGGACCATCATCCTTGCTATGCAGCGCAAGGAACTTTGTGCTCCACGCTCCCTCCACGATGGGACCATCATCCTTTCTATGCACCGCAAAGAACTTTGTGCTCCCCACACCCTCCACGATGGGACCATCATCCTTGCTATGCAACGCAAGGAAGTTTGTGCTCCTCACTCCCTCCACGATGGGACCATCATCCTTTCTATGCACCGCAAGGAACTTTGTGCTCCCCACTCCCTCCACGTTGGGACCATCATCCTTTCTATGCACCTCAAAGAACATTGTGCTTCCCACTCCCTCCACTATGGGACCATCATCCTTGCTCTGCACCGCAATGAACTTTGTGCTCCCCACTCCCTCCATGATGGGACCATCATCCTTTCTAAGCACCGCAAGGAACTTTGTACTCCGCGCTCCCTCCACGATGGGACCATCATCCTTGCTATGCACTCCAAGGAACGTTGTGCTCCCCACTCCCTCCACTATGGGACCATCATCCTTTATATGCACTGCAAGGAACTTTATGCTCCACATTCCCTCCATGATGGGACCATCATCCTTTCAAAGCACTGCAAGGAACTTTGTGCTACCCACTCCCTCCACGATGGAACAATCATCGTTGCTATGCACCACAAGGACCTTTGTGCTCCCCACTCCCTCCAAGATGGGACCATTATCCTTCGTATGCACCGCAAGGAACTTTGTGCTCCCCACTCCCCCCACGATGGGACCATCATCCTTGCTATGCACCGCAAGGAACATTTTGCTCCCCACACCCTCCACGATGGGACCATGATCCTTGCTATGCACCGCAAGGAACTTTGTGCACCCCACTCTCTCTACGATGTGACCATGATCCTTGTTGTGCACCGCAAGGAACTTTGTGCTCCTCACTCCTTCCACGAAGGGACCATCATCCTTTCTATGCACCTCTAAGAACTTTGTGCTCCTCACTCCCTCCACGATGGGACCATCATCCTTGCTATGCACCGCAAGGAACTTTGTGCTCCGCACTCCCTCCACGATGTGACCATCATCCTTGCTATTAACTCCAAGGAACTTTGTGCTCCCCACTCCCTCCACGATTGGACCATCATCCTTTCTATGGACAGCAAGGAACTTTGTGCTCCACACACCCTCCACGATGTGACCATCATCCTTTCTCTGCACCGCAAGAACTTTGTGCTCCCCACTCCATCCACGATGGGACCATCATCCTTGCTATGCAGCGCAAGGAACTTTGTGCTCAACACTCCCTCCACGATGGGACCATCATCCTTGCTCTGCACCGCAAGGAACTTTGTGCTCCCAACTCCCTCCACGATGGGACCATCATCCTTTCTATGCACCGCTGAGACGTTGTGCTCCCCACTCGGTCCACGATGGGACCATCATGCTTTGTATGCACCTCAAAGAACTTTATGCTCCACACTCCCTCCACGATGGGACCATCATCCTTGGTATGCACCGCAAGGAACTTTGTGCTCCCACTCCCTCCACGATGCGACCATCATCCTTGCTATGCACCGCAAGGAACTTTGTGTTCACAACTCCCTCCACGATGGGACTATCATCCTTTCTATGCACCTTAAAGAAATTTGTGCACCTCACTCCCGCCACGATGGCACCATCATCCTTGCTATGCACCGCAAGGAACTATCAGCTCCCAATTCCCTCCACGATGGGACCATAATCCTTGCTATGCACCACAAGGAACTTTGTGCTCCCCACTCCCTCCACGATGGGACCATCATCCTTGCTCTGCACCTCAAAGATCTTTGTGCTCCCCACTCCCTCCACGATGGGACCATCATCCTTGCTATGCACCGCAAGGAACTTTGTGCTCCCCACTCCCTCCACAATGGGACCATCATCCTTGCTATGCACTGCAAGGAACTTTGTGCTCCCCACGCCCTCCTCCATGGGACAATCATCCTTGCAGTGCAGCGCAAGGAACTTTGTGCTCCCCACTCGTTCCATGATGGGAACATCATCCTTGCTATGCACCGCAAGGAACTTTGTGCTCCCCACTCCCTCCACATTCGGACCATCATCCTTTCTATGCACGGCAAGGAACTTTGTGCTCCCCACTCACTCCAAGATGGGACTATCATCCTTGCTATGCACCTCAAGGAACTTTGTGCTCCAAACTCCCTCCATGACGTGACGATCATCCTTTCTATGCACTTCAAAAAACTTTGTGCTCCCCACTCCCACCACGATGGAACCATCATACTTGCTATGGACCTCAAGGAACTTTGTGCTCCCTACTCCCTCCACGATTGGACAATCATCCTTGCTATGGACAGCAAGGAACTTTGTGCTCCACACACCCTCCACGATGTGACCATCATCCTTTCTCTGCACCGCAAGGAACTTTGTGCTCCCCACTCCATCCACGATGGGACCATCATCCTTGCTATGCAGCGCAAGGAACTTTGTGCTCCACGCTCCCTCCACGATGGGACGATCATCCTTTCTATGCACCGCAAAGAACTTTGTGCTCCCCACACCCTCCACGATGGGACCATCATCCTTGCTATGCAACGCAAGGAAGTTTGTGCTCCTCACTCCCTCCACGATGGGACCATCATCCTTTCTATGCACCGCAAGGAACTTTGTGCTCCCCACTCCCTCCACGTTGGGACCATCATCCTTTCTATGCACCTCAAAGAACATTGTGCTTCCCACTCGCTCCACTATGGGACCATCATCCTTGCTCTGCACCGCAATGAACTTTGTGCTCCCCACTCCCTCCATGATGGGACCATCATCCTTTCTAAGCACCGCAAGGAACTTTGTACTCCGCGCTCCCTCCACGATGGGACCATCATCCTTGCTATGCACTCCAAGGAACGTTGTGCTCCCCACTCCCTCCACTATGGGACCATCATCCTTTATATGCACTGCAAGGAACTTTATGCTCCACATTCCCTCCATGATGGGACCATCATCCTTTCAAAGCACTGCAAGGAACTTTGTGCTACCCACTCCCTCCACGATGGAACAATCATCGTTGCTATGCACCACAAGGACCTTTGTGCTCCCCACTCCCTCCAAGATGGGACCATTATCCTTCGTATGCACCGCAAGGAACTTTGTGCTCCCCACTCCCCCCACGATGGGACCATCATCCTTGCTATGCACCGCAAGGAACATTTTGCTCCCCACACCCTCCACGATGGGACCATGATCCTTGCTATGCACCGCAAGGAACTTTGTGCACCCCACTCTCTCTACGATGTGACCATGATCCTTGTTGTGCACCGCAAGGAACTTTGTGCTCTTCACTCCTTCCACGAAGGGACCATCATCCTTTCTATGCACCTCTAAGAACTTTGTGCTCCTCACTCCCTCCACGATGGGACCATCATCCTTGCTATGCACCGCAAGGAACTTTGTGCTCCGCACTCCCTCCACGATGGGACCATCATCCTTGCTATTAACTCCAAGGAACTTTGTGCTCCCCACTCCCTCCACGATTGGACCATCATCCTTTCTATGGACAGCAAGGAACTTTGTGCTCCACACACCCTCCACGATGTGACCATCATCCTTTCTCTGCACCGCAAGAACTTTGTGCTCCCCACTCCATCCACGATGGGACCATCATCCTTGCTATGCACTGCAAGAAACTTTGTGCTCCACACTCCGTCCCGGATGGCACTATCATACTTTCTATGCACCGGAAGGAACTTTGTGCTCCCCACTCCCTCCACGATGGGACCATCATCCTTTCTGTGCACCGCTGAGACGTTGTGCTCCCCACTCGGTCCACGATGGGACCATCATGCTTTGTATGCACCTCAAAGAACTTTATGCTCCACACTCCCTCCACGATGGGACCATCATCCTTGGTATGCACCGCAAGGAACTTTGTGCTCCCACTCCCTCCACAATGGGACCATCGTCCTTGCTCTGCACCGCAAGGAACTTTGTGCTCCCCACTCCCTCCACGATGGGACCATCATTTTTGCTATGCACCGCAAGGAACATTTTGCTCCCCACACCCTCCACGATGGGACCATGATCCTTGCTATGCACCACAAGGAACTTTGTGCACCCCACTCCCTCTACGATGGGACCATGATCCTTGTTATGCACCGCAAGGAACTTTGTGCTCCCCACTCCCTCCATGATGGGACCATCATCCTTTCTAAGCACCGCAAGGAACTTTGTACTCCGCACTCCCTCCACGATGGGACCATCATCCTTGCTATGCACTCCAAGGAACGTTGTGCTCCCCACTCCCTCCACTATGGGACCATCATCCTTTATATGCACTGCAAGGAATTTTATGCTCCACATTCCCTCCATGATGGGACCATCATCCTTTCAAAGTACTGCAAGGAACTTTGTGCTCCCCACTCCATCCACGATGGGACCATCATCCTTGCTATGCAGCGCAAGGAACTTTGTGCTCCACGCTCCCTCCACGATGGGACCATCATCCTTTCTATGCACCGCAAAGAACTTTGTGCTCCCCACACCCTCCACGATGGGACCATCATCCTTGCTATGCAACGCAAGGAAGTTTGTGCTCCTCACTCCCTCCACGATGGGACCATCATCCTTTCTATGCACCGCAAGGAACTTTGTGCTCACCACTCCCTCCACGTTGGGACCATCATCCTTTCTATGCACCTCAAAGAACATTGTGCTTCCCACTCCCTCCACGATGGGACCATCATCCTTTCAAAGCACCACAAGGAACTTTGTACTCCGCACTCCCTCCACGATGGGACCATCATCCTTGCTATGCACTCCAAGGAACGTTGTGCTCCCCACTCCCTCCACTATGGGACCATCATCCTTTATATGCACTGCAAGGAACTTTATGCTCCACATTCCCTCCATGATGGGACCATCATCCTTTCAAAGCACTGCAAGGAACTTTGTGCTACCCACTCCCTCCATGATGGAACAATCATCGTTGCTATGCACCACAAGGACCTTTATGCTCCCCACTCCCTCCAAGATGGGACCATTATCCTTCGTATGCACCGCAAGGAACTTTGTGCTCCCCACTCCCCCCACGATGGGACCATCATCCTTGCTATGCACCGCAAGGAACATTTTGCTCCCCACACCCTCCACGATGGGACCATGATCCTTGCTATGCACCGCAAGGAACTTTGTGCACCCCACTCTCTCTACGATGTGACCATGATCCTTGTTGTGCACCGCAAGGAATTTTGTGCTCCTCACTCCTTCCACGAAGGGACCATCATCCTTTCTATGCACCTCTAAGAACTTTGTGCTCCTCACTCCCTCCACGATGGGACCATCATCCTTGCTATGCACCGCAAGGAACTTTGTGCTCCACACTCCCTCCACGATGGGACCATCATCCTTGCTATTAACTCCAAGGAACTTTGTGCTCCCCACTCCCTCCACGATTGGACCATCATCCTTGCTATGGACAGCAAGGAACTTTGTGCTCCACACACCCTCCACGATGTGACCATCATCCTTTCTCTGCACCGCAAGAACTTTGTGCTCCCCACTCCATCCACGATGGGACCATCATCCTTGCTATGCAGCGCAAGGAACTTTGTGCTCAACACTCCCTCCACGATGGGACCATCATCCTTGCTCTGCACCGCAAGGAACTTTGTGCTCCCAACTCCCTCCATGATGGGACCATCATCCTTGCTATGCACTGCAAGAAACTTTGTGCTCCACACTCCGTCCCGGATGCCACTATCATACTTTCTATGCACCGCAAGGAACTTTGTGCTCCCCACTCCCTCCACGATGGGACCATCATCCTTTCTATGCACCGCTGAGACGTTGTGCTACCCACTCGGTCCACGATGGGACCATCATGCTTTGTATGCACCTCAAAGAACTTTATGCTCCACACTCCCTCCACGATGGGACCATCATCCTTGGTATGCACCGCAAGGAACTTTGTGCTCCCACTCCCTCCACGATGGGACCATGATCCTTGTTATGCACCGCAAGGAACTTTGTGCTCCCCACTCCTTCCACGATGGGACCATCATCCTTTCTATGCACCTCAAAGAACTTTGTGCTCCTCACTCCCTCCACGATGGGATCATCATCCTTGCTATGCACCACAAGGAACTTTGCGATCTCCACTCCCTCCACGATGGGACCATCATCCTTGCTATGCACCGCAAGGAACTTTGTGCTCCGCACTCCCTCCACGATGGGACCATCATCCTTGCTATTAACTCCAAGGAACTTTGTGCTCCCCACTCCCTCCACGATTGGACCATCATCCTTTCTATGGACAGCAAGGAACTTTGTGCTCCACACACCCTCCACGATGTGACCATCATCCTTTCTCTGCACCGCAAGGAACTTTGTGCTCAACACTCCCTCCACGATGGGACCATCATCCTTGCTCTGCACCGCAAGGAACTTTGTGCTCCCAACTCCCTCCATGATGGGACCATCATCCTTGCTATGCACTGCAAGAAACTTTGTGCTCCACACTCCGTCCCGGATGGCACTATCATACTTTCTATGCACCGGAAGGAACTTTGTGCTCCCCACTCCCTCCACGATGGGACCATCATCCTTTCTATGCACCGCTGAGACGTTGTGCTCCCCACTCGGTCCACGATGGGATCATCATGCTTTGTATGCACCTCAAAGAACTTTATGCTCCACACTCCCTCCACGATGGGACCATCATCCTTGGTATGCACCGCAAGGAACTTTGTGCTCCCACTCCCTCCACAATGGGACCATCGTCCTTGCTCTGCACCGCAAGGAACTTTGTGCTCCCCACTCCCTCCACGATGGGACCATCATTTTTGCTATGCACCGCAAGGAACATTTTGCTCCCCACACCCTCCACGATGGGACCATGATCCTTGCTATGCACCACAAGGAACTTTGTGCACCCCACTCCCTCTACGATGGGACCATGATCCTTGTTATGCACCGCAAGGAACTTTGTGCTCCCCACTCCCTCCATGATGGGACCATCATCCTTTCTAAGCACCGCAAGGAACTTTGTACTCCGCACTCCCTCCACGATGGGACCATCATCCTTGCTATGCACTCCAAGGAACGTTGTGCTCCCCACTCCCTCCACTATGGGACCATCATCCTTTATATGCACTGCAAGGAACTTTATGCTCCACATTCCCTCCATGATGGGACCATCATCCTTTCAAAGCACTGCAAGGAACTTTGTGCTCCCCACTCCATCCACGATGGGACCATCATCCTTGCTATGCAGCGCAAGGAACTTTGTGCTCCACGCTCCCTCCACGATGGGACCATCATCCTTTCTATGCACCGCAAAGAACTTTGTGCTCCCCACACCCTCCACGATGGGACCATCATCCTTGCTATGCAACGCAAGGAAGTTTGTGCTCCTCACTCCCTCCACGATGGGACCATCATCCTTTCTATGCACCGCAAGGAACTTTGTGCTCACCACTCCCTCCACGTTGGGACCATCATCCTTTCTATGCACCTCAAAGAACATTGTGCTTCCCACTCCCTCCACGATGGGACCATCATCCTTGCTCTGCACCGCAATGAACTTTGTGCTCCCCACTCCCTCCATGATGGGACCATCATCCTTTCAAAGCACCACAAGGAACTTTGTACTCCGCACTCCCTCCACGATGGGACCATCATCCTTGCTATGCACTCCAAGGAACGTTGTGCTCCCCACTCCCTCCACTATGGGACCATCATCCTTTATATGCACTGCAAGGAACTTTATGCTCCACATTCCCTCCATGATGGGACCATCATCCTTTCAAAGTACTGCAAGGAACTTTGTGCTACCCACTCCCTCCATGATGGAACAATCATCGTTGCTATGCACCACAAGGACCTTTATGCTCCCCACTCCCTCCAAGATGGGACCATTATCCTTCGTATGCACCGCAAGGAACTTTGTGCTCCCCACTCCCCCCACGATGGGACCATCATCCTTGCTATGCACCGCAAGGAACATTTTGCTCCCCACACCCTCCACGATGGGACCATGATCCTTGCTATGCACCGCAAGGAACTTTGTGCACCCCACTCTCTCTACGATGTGACCATGATCCTTGTTGTGCACCGCAAGGAATTTTGTGCTCCTCACTCCTTCCACGAAGGGACCATCATCCTTTCTATGCACCTCTAAGAACTTTGTGCTCCTCACTCCCTCCACGATGGGACCATCATCCTTGCTATGCACCGCAAGGAACTTTGTGCTCCACACTCCCTCCACGATGGGACCATCATCCTTGCTATTAACTCCAAGGAACTTTGTGCTCCCCACTCCCTCCACGATTGGACCATCATCCTTGCTATGGACAGCAAGGAACTTTGTGCTCCACACACCCTCCACGATGTGACCATCATCCTTTCTCTGCACCGCAAGAACTTTGTGCTCCCCACTCCATCCACGATGGGACCATCATCCTTGCTATGCAGCGCAAGGAACTTTGTGCTCAACACTCCCTCCACGATGGGACCATCATCCTTGCTCTGCACCGCAAGGAACTTTGTGCTCCCAACTCCCTCCACGATGGGACCATCATCCTTTCTATGCACCGCTGAGACGTTGTGCTCCCCACTCGGTCCACGATGGGACCATCATGCTTTGTATGCACCTCAAAGAACTTTATGCTCCACACTCCCTCCACGATGGGACCATCATCCTTGGTATGCACCGCAAGGAACTTTGTGCTCCCACTCCCTCCACAATGGGACCATCGTCCTTGCTCTGCACCGCAAGGAACTTTTTGCTCCCCACTCCCTCCACAATGGGACCATCAACCTTGCTATGCACTGCAAGGAACTGTTTGTTCCCCACTCCCACCACGATGGGACCATAATCCTTGCTATGCACCGCAAGGAACATTGTGCTCCCCACACCCTCCACGATGGGACCATGATCCTTGCTATGCACCGCAAGGAACTTTGTGCTCCCCACTCCCTCCACGATGGGACCATGATCCTTGTTATGCACCGCAAGGAACTTTGTGCTCCCCACTTCTTCCACGATGGGACCATCATCCTTTCTATGCACCTCAAAGAACTTTGTGCTCCTCACTCCCTCCACGATGGGATCATCATCCTTGCTATGCACCACAAGGAACTTTGCGATCTCCACTCCCTCCACGATGGGACCATAATCCTTTCTATGCATCTGTAAGGAAATTTGTGCTCCCCACTCCCTCCACGATGCGACCATCATCCTTCCTATGCACTTCAAAGAACTTTGTGCACCCAACTCCCTCCACGATGGGACTATCATCCTTTCTATGCACCTTAAAGGAATTTGTGCACCTCACTCCCGCCACGATGGCACCATCATCCTTGCTATGCACCGCAAGGAACTATCAGCTCCCAATTCCCTCCACGATGGGACCATAATCCTTGCTATGCACCACAAGGAACTTTGTGCTCCCCACTCCCTCCACGATGGGACCATCATCCTTGCTCTGCACCTCAAAGATCTTTGTGCTCCCCACTCCCTCCACGATGGGACCATCATCCTTGCTATGCACCGCAAGGAAATTTGTGCTCCCCACTCCCTCCACAATGGGACCATCATCCTTGCTATGCACTGCAAGGAACTTTGTGCTCCCCACGCCCTCCTCCATGGGACAATCATCCTTGCAGTGCAGCGCAAGGAACTTTGTGCTCCTCACTCGCTCCACGATGGGAACATTATCCTTGCTATGCACCGCAAGGAACTTTGTGCTCCGCACTCCCTCCACGATGGGACCATCATCCTTGCTATTAACTCCAAGGAACTTTGTGCTCCCCACTCCCTCCACGATTGGACCATCATCCTTTCTATGGACAGCAAGGAACTTTGTGCTCCACACACCCTCCACGATGTGACCATCATCCTTTCTCTGCACCGCAAAAACTTTGTGCTCCCCACTCCATCCACGATGGGACCATCATCCTTGCTATGCAGCGCAAGGAACTTTGTGCTCAACACTCCCTCCACGATGGGACCATCATCCTTGCTCTGCACCGCAAGGAACTTTGTGCTCCCAACTCCCTCCATGATGGGACCATCATCCTTGCTATGCACTGCAAGAAACTTTGTGCTCCACATTCCGTCCCGGATGGCACTATCATACTTTCTATGCACCGGAAGGAACTTTGTGCTCCCCACTCCCTCCACGATGGGACCATCATCCTTTATATGCACCGCTGAGACGTTGTGCTCCCCACTCGGTCCACGATGGGACCATCATGCTTTGTATGCACCTCAAAGAACTTTATGCTCCACACTCCCTCCACGATGGGACCATCATCCTTGGTATGCACCGCAAGGAACTTTGTGCTCCCACTCCCTCCACAATGGGACCATCGTCCTTGCTCTGCACCGCAAGGAACTTTGTGCTCCCCACTCCCTCCACGATGGGACCATCATTTTTGCTATGCACCGCAAGGAACATTTTGCTCCCCACACCCTCCACGATGGGACCATGATCCTTGCTATGCACCTCAAGGAACTTTGTGCACCCCACTCCCTCTACGATGGGACCATGATCCTTGTTATGCACCGCAAGGAACTTTGTGCTCCCCACTCCCTCCATGATGGGACCATCATCCTTTCTAAGCACCGCAAGGAACTTTGTACTCCGCACTCCCTCCACGATGGG
This sequence comes from Narcine bancroftii, assembly GCF_036971445.1. Classification (NCBI taxonomy): domain Eukaryota; kingdom Metazoa; phylum Chordata; class Chondrichthyes; order Torpediniformes; family Narcinidae; genus Narcine; species Narcine bancroftii. The sequence goes on from NC_091474.1 coordinate 76,178,864, forward strand.
ACCATCATCCTTGCTATGCACTCCAAGGAACGTTGTGCTCCCCACTCCCTCCACTATGGGACCATCATCCTTTATATGCACTGCAAGGAACTTTATGCTCCACATTCCCTCCATGATGGGACCATCATCCTTTCAAAGCACTGCAAGGAACTTTGTGCTCCCCACTCCATCCACGATGGGACCATCATCCTTGCTATTAACTCCAAGGAACTTTGTGCTCCCCACTCCCTCCACGATTGGACCATCATCCTTGCTATGGACAGCAAGGAACTTTGTGCTCCACACACCCTCCACGATGTGACCATCATCCTTTCTCTGCACCGCAAGAACTTTGTGCTCCCCACTCCATCCACGATGGGACCATCATCCTTGCTATGCAGCGCAAGGAACTTTGTGCTCAACACTCCCTCCACGATGGGACCATCATCCTTGCTCTGCACCGCAAGGAACTTTGTGCTCCCAACTCCCTCCATGATGGGACCATCATCCTTGCTATGCACTGCAAGAAACTTTGTGCTCCACACTCCGTCCCGGATGCCACTATCATACTTTCTATGCACCGCAAGGAACTTTGTGCTCCCCACTCCCTCCACGATGGGACCATCATCCTTTCTATGCACCGCTGAGACGTTGTGCTCCCCACTCGGTCCACGATGGGACCATCATGCTTTGTATGCACCTCAAAGAACTTTATGCTCCACACTCCCTCCACGATGGGACCATCATCCTTGGTATGCACCGCAAGGAACTTTGTGCTCCCACTCCCTCCACAATGGGACCATCGTCCTTGCTCTGCACCGCAAGGAACTTTTTGCTCCCCACTCCCTCCACAATGGGACCATCAACCTTGCTATGCACTGCAAGGAACTGTTTGCTCCCCACTCCCACCACGATGGGACCATAATCCTTGCTATGCACCGCAAGGAACATTGTGCTCCCCACACCCTCCACGATGGGACCATGATCCTTGCTATGCACCGCAAGGAACTTTGTGCTCCCCACTCCCTCCACGATGGGACCATGATCCTTGTTATGCACCGCAAGGAACTTTGTGCTCCCCACTCCTTCCACGATGGGACCATCATCCTTTCTATGCACCTCAAAGAACTTTGTGCTCCTCACTCCCTCCACGATGGGATCATCATCCTTGCTATGCACCACAAGGAACTTTGCGATCTCCACTCCCTCCACGATGGGACCATAATCCTTTCTATGCATCTGTAAGGAAATTTGTGCTCCCCACTCCCTCCACGATGCGACCATCATCCTTGCTATGCACTTCAAAGAACTTTGTGCACCCAACTCCCTCCACGATGGGACTATCATCCTTTCTATGCACCTTAAAGGAATTTGTGCACCTCACTCCCGCCACGATGGCACCATCATCCTTGCTATGCACCGCAAGGAACTATCAGCTCCCAATTCCCTCCACGATGGGACCATAATCCTTGCTATGCACCACAAGGAACTTTGTGCTCCCCACTCCCTCCATGATGGGACCATCATTCTTGACTGCACCTCTAAGATCTTTGTGCTCCCCGCTCCCTCCACGATGGGACCATCATCCTTGCTCTGCACCGCAAGGAACTTTGTGCTCCCCACTCCCTCCACGATGGGACCATCATCCTTGCTCTGCACCCCAAAGATCTTTGTGCTCCCCACTCCCTCCACGATGGGACCATCATCCTTGTTATGCACCGCAAGGAACTTTGTGCTCCCCACTCCCTCCACAATGGGACCATCATCCTTGCTATGCACTGCAAGGAACTTTGTGCTCCCCACGCCCTCCTCCATGGGACAATCATCCTTGCAGTGCAGCGCAAGGAACTTTGTGCTCCCCACTCGCTCCACGATGGGAACATTATCCTTGCTATGCACCGCAAGGAACTTTGTGCTCCCCACTCCCTCCACATTCGGACCATCATCCTTTCTATGCACGGCAAGGAACTTTGTGCTCCCCACTCACTCCAAGATGGGACTATCATCCTTGCTATGCACCGCAAGGAACTTTGTGCTCCAAACTCCCTCCATGACGTGACGATCATCCTTTCTATGCACTTCAAAAAACTTTGTGCTCCCCACTCCCACCACGATGGAACCATCATACTTGCTATGGACCTCAAGGTTCTTTGTGCTCCCTACTCCCTCCACGATTGGACAATCATCCTTGCTATGGACAGCAAGGAACTTTGTGCTCCACACACCCTCCACGATGTGACCATCATCCTTTCTCTGCACCGCAAGGAACTTTGTGCTCCCCACTCCATCCACGATGGGACCATCATCCTTGCTATGCAGCGCAAGGAACTTTGTGCTCCACGCTCCCTCCACGATGGGACCATCATCCTTTCTATGCACCGCAAAGAACTTTGTGCTCCCCACACCCTCCACGATGGGACCATCATCCTTGCTATGCAACGCAAGGAAGTTTGTGCTCCTCACTCCCTCCACGTTAGGACCATCATCCTTTCTATGCACCGCAAGGAACTTTGTGCTCCCCACTCCCTCCACGTTGGGACCATCATCCTTTCTATGCACCTCAAAGAACATTGTGCTTCCCACTCCCTCCACGATGGGACCATCATCCTTGCTCTGTACCGCAATGAACTTTGTGCTCCCCACTCCCTCCATGATGGGACCATCATCCTTTCTAAGCACCGCAAGGAACTTTGTACTCCGCACTCCCTCCACGATGGGACCATCATCCTTGATATGCACTCCAAGGAACGTTGTGCTCCCCACTCCCTCCACTATGGGACCATCATCCTTTATATGCACTGCAAGGAACTTTATGCTCCACATTCCCTCCATGATGGGACCATCATCCTTTCAAAGCACTGCAAGGAACTTTGTGCTACCCACTCCCTCCACGATGGAACAATCATCGTTGCTATGCACCACAAGGACCTTTGTGCTCACCACTCCCTCCAAGATGGGACCATTATCCTTCGTATGCACCGCAAGGAACTTTGTGCTCCCCACTCCCCCCACGATGGGACCATCATCCTTGCTATGCACCGCAAGGAACATTTTGCTCCCCACACCCTCCACGATGGGACCATGATCCTTGCTATGCACCGCAAGGAACTTTGTGCACCCCACTCTCTCTACGATGTGACCATGATCCTTGTTGTGCACCGCAAGGAACTTTGTGCTCCTCACTCCTTCCACGAAGGGACCATCATCCTTTCTATGCACCTCTAAGAACTTTGTGCTCCTCACTCCCTCCACGATGGGACCATCATCCTTGCTATGCACCGCAAGGAACTTTGTGCTCCGCACTCCCTCCACGATGGGACCATCATCCTTGCTATTAACTCCAAGGAACTTTGTGCTCCCCACTCCCTCCACGATTGGACCATCATCCTTTCTATGGACAGCAAGGAACTTTGTGCTCCACACACCCTCCACGATGTGACCATCATCCTTTCTCTGCACCGCAAGAACTTTGTGCTCCCCACTCCATCCACGATGGGACCATCATCCTTGCTATGCAGCGCAAGGAACTTTGTGCTCAACACTCCCTCCACGATGGGACCATCATCCTTGCTCTGCACCGCAAGGAACTTTTTGCTCCCCACTCCCTCCACAATGGGACCATCAACCTTGCTATGCACTGCAAGGAACTGTTTGCTCCCCACTCCCACCACGATGGGACCATAATCCTTGCTATGCACCGCAAGGAACATTGTGCTCCCCACACCCTCCACGATGGGACCATGATCCTTGCTATGCACCGCAAGGAACTTTGTGCTCCCCACTCCCTCCACGATGGGACCATGATCCTTGTTATGCACCGCAAGGAACTTTCTGCTCCCCACTCCTTCCACGATGGGACCATCATCCTTTCTATGCACCTCAAAGAACTTTGTGCTCCTCACTCCCTCCACGATGGGATCATCATCCTTGCTATGCACCACAAGGAACTTTGCGATCTCCACTCCCTCCACGATGGGACTATCATCCTTTCTATGCACCTTAAAGAAATTTGTGCACCTCACTCCCGCCACGATGGCACCATCATCCTTGCTATGCACCGCAAGGAACTATCAGCTCCCAATTCCCTCCACGATGGGACCATAATCCTTGCTATGCACCACAAGGAACTTTGTGCTCCCCACTCCCTCCACGATGGGACCATCATCCTTGCTCTGCACCTCAAAGATCTTTGTGCTCCCCACTCCCTCCACGATGGGACCATCATCCTTGCTATGCACCGCAAGGAACTTTGTGCTCCCCACTCCCTCCACAATGGGACCATCATCCTTGCTATGCACTGCAAGGAACTTTGTGCTCCCCACTCCCTCCACATTCGGACCATCATCCTTTCTCTGCACCGCAAGGAACTTTGTGCTCCCCACTCCATCCACGATGGGACCATCATCCTTGCTATGCACCTCAAGGAACTTTGTGCTCTCAACTCCCACCAGGATGGGACCATCATCCTTTCTATGCACCTGTAAGGAAATTTGTGCTCCCCACTCCCTCCACGATGGGACCATCATCCTTTCTATGCACCTCAAAGAACATTGTGTTCCCAACTCCCTCCACAATGGGACCATCATCCTTTCTATGCACCGCCAGGAACTTTGTGCCCCCCACTCCCTCCACGATAGAACCATCATTCTTGCATGCACCGCAAGGAACTTTCTGCTCCCCACTCCCTCCATGATGGGACCATCATTCTTGCTCTGCACCTCTAAGATCTTTGTGCTCCCCGCTCCCTCCACGATGGGACCATCATCCTTGCTCTGCACCGCAAGGAACTTTTTGCTCCCCAATCCCTCCACAATGGGACCGTCAACCTTGCTATCCACTACAAGGAACTGTTTGCTCCCCACTCCCACCACGATGGGACCATAATCCCTGCTATGCACCGCAAGGAACATTGTGCTCCCCACACCCTCCACGATGGGACCATCATCCTTTCTATGCACCTCAAAGAACTTTTTGCTCCTCACTCCCTCCACGATGGGACCATCATCCTTGCTATGCACCGCAAGGAACTTTGTGATCTCCACTCCCTCCACGATGGGACCATAATCCTTTCTATGCATCTGTAAGGAAATTTGTGCTCCCCACTCCCTCCACGATGCGACCATCATCCTTGCTATGCACCGCAAGGAACTTTGTGTTCCCAACTGCCTCCACGATGGGACTATCATCCTTTCTATGCACCCTAAAGAAATTTGTGCACCTCACTCCCGCCACGATGGCACCATCATCCTTGCTATGCACCGCAAGGAACTCTCAGCTCCCCATTCCCTCAACGATGGGACCATAATCCTTGCTATGCACCACAAGGAACTTTGTGCTCCCCACTCCCTCCACGATGGGACCATCATCCTTGCTATGCACCTCAAAGATCTTTGTGCTCCCCACTCCCTCCACGATGGGACCATCATCCTTGCTATGCACCGCAAGGAACTTTGTGCTCCCCACTCCCTCCACAATGGGACCATCATCCTTGCTATGCACTGCAAGGAAATTTTGCTCCACACTCCCTCCACCCTGGGACCATCATCCTTGCTATGCACTGCATGGAACTTTGTGCTCCCCACGCCCTCCTCCATGGGACAATCATCCTTGCTGTGCAGCGCAAGGAACTTTGTGCTCCCCACTCGCTCCAGGATGGGAACATCATCCTTGCTATGCACCGCAAGGAACTTTGTGCTCGCCACTCCCTCCACAATGGGACCATCATCCTTGCTATGCACTGCAAGGAACATTTTGCTCCACACTCCCTCCACCCTGGGAACATCATCCTTGCTATGCACTGCAAGGAACTTTGTGCTCCCCAGGCCCTCCTCCATGGGACAATCATCCTTGCTGTGCAGCGCAAGGAACATTGTGCTCCCCACTCGCTCCACGATGGAACCATCATTCTTGCATGCACCGCAAGGAACTTTCTGCTCCCCACTCCCTCCACGATGGGACCATCATTCTTGCTCTGCACCTCAAAGATCTTTGTGCTCCCCACTCCCTCCACGATGGGACCATCATCCTTGCTCTGCACCGCAAGGAACGTTTTGCTCCCCACTCCCTCCACAATGGGACCATCAACCTTGCTATGCACTGCAAGGAACTGTTTGCTCCCCACTCCCACCACGATGGGACCATAATCCTTGCTATGCACCGCAAGGAACATTGTGCTCCCCACACCCTCCACGATGGGACCATGATCCTTGCTATGCACCGCAAGGAACTTTGTGCTCCCCACTCCCTCCACGATGGGACCATGATCCTTGTTATGCACCGCAAGGAACTTTGTGCTCCCCACTCCTTCCACGATGGGACCATCATCCTTTCTATGCACCTCAAAGAACTTTGTGCTCCTCACTCCCTCCACGATGGGATCATCATCCTTGCTATGCACCACAAGGAACTTTGCGATCTCCACTCCCTCCACGATGGGACCATAATCCTTTCTATGCATCTGTAAGGAAATTTGTGCTCCCCACTCCCTCCACGATGCGACCATCATCCTTGCTATGCACCGCAAGGAACTTTGTGTTCACAACTCCCTCCACGATGGGACTATCATCCTTTCTATGCACCTTAAAGAAATTTGTGCACCTCACTCCCGCCACGATGGCACCATCATCCTTGCTATGCACCGCAAGGAACTATCAGCTCCCAATTCCCTCCACGATGGGACCATAATCCTTGCTATGCACCACAAGGAACTTTGTGCTCCCCACTCCCTCCACGATGGGACCATCATCCTTGCTCTGCACCTCAAAGATCTTTGTGCTCCCCACTCCCTCCACGATGGGACCATCATCCTTGCTATGCACCGCAAGGAACTTTGTGCTCCCCACTCCCTCCACAATGGGACCATCATCCTTGCTATGCACTGCAAGGAACTTTGTGCTCCCCACGCCCTCCTCCATGGGACAATCATCCTTGCAGTGCAGCGCAAGGAACTTTGTGCTCCCCACTCGTACCACGATGGAACCATCATACTTGCTATGGACCTCAAGGAACATTGTGCTCCCTACTCCCTCCACGATTGGACAATCATCCTTGCTATGGACAGCAAGGAACTTTGTGCTCCACACACCCTCCACGATGTGACCATCATCCTTTCTCTGCACCGCAAGGAACTTTGTGCTCCCCACTCCATCCACGATGGGACCATCATCCTTGCTATGCAGCGCAAGGAACTTTGTGCTCCACGCTCCCTCCACGATGGGACCATCATCCTTTCTATGCACCGCAAAGAACTTTGTGCTCCCCACACCCTCCACGATGGGACCATCATCCTTGCTATGCAACGCAAGGAAGTTTGTGCTCCTCACTCCCTCCACGATGGGACCATCATCCTTTCTATGCACCGCAAGGAACTTTGTGCTCCCCACTCCCTCCACGTTGGGACCATCATCCTTTCTATGCACCTCAAAGAACATTGTGCTTCCCACTCCCTCCACTATGGGACCATCATCCTTGCTCTGCACCGCAATGAACTTTGTGCTCCCCACTCCCTCCATGATGGGACCATCATCCTTTCTAAGCACCGCAAGGAACTTTGTACTCCGCGCTCCCTCCACGATGGGACCATCATCCTTGCTATGCACTCCAAGGAACGTTGTGCTCCCCACTCCCTCCACTATGGGACCATCATCCTTTATATGCACTGCAAGGAACTTTATGCTCCACATTCCCTCCATGATGGGACCATCATCCTTTCAAAGCACTGCAAGGAACTTTGTGCTACCCACTCCCTCCACGATGGAACAATCATCGTTGCTATGCACCACAAGGACCTTTGTGCTCCCCACTCCCTCCAAGATGGGACCATTATCCTTCGTATGCACCGCAAGGAACTTTGTGCTCCCCACTCCCCCCACGATGGGACCATCATCCTTGCTATGCACCGCAAGGAACATTTTGCTCCCCACACCCTCCACGATGGGACCATGATCCTTGCTATGCACCGCAAGGAACTTTGTGCACCCCACTCTCTCTACGATGTGACCATGATCCTTGTTGTGCACCGCAAGGAACTTTGTGCTCCTCACTCCTTCCACGAAGGGACCATCATCCTTTCTATGCACCTCTAAGAACTTTGTGCTCCTCACTCCCTCCACGATGGGACCATCATCCTTGCTATGCACCGCAAGGAACTTTGTGCTCCGCACTCCCTCCACGATGTGACCATCATCCTTGCTATTAACTCCAAGGAACTTTGTGCTCCCCACTCCCTCCACGATTGGACCATCATCCTTTCTATGGACAGCAAGGAACTTTGTGCTCCACACACCCTCCACGATGTGACCATCATCCTTTCTCTGCACCGCAAGAACTTTGTGCTCCCCACTCCATCCACGATGGGACCATCATCCTTGCTATGCAGCGCAAGGAACTTTGTGCTCAACACTCCCTCCACGATGGGACCATCATCCTTGCTCTGCACCGCAAGGAACTTTGTGCTCCCAACTCCCTCCACGATGGGACCATCATCCTTTCTATGCACCGCTGAGACGTTGTGCTCCCCACTCGGTCCACGATGGGACCATCATGCTTTGTATGCACCTCAAAGAACTTTATGCTCCACACTCCCTCCACGATGGGACCATCATCCTTGGTATGCACCGCAAGGAACTTTGTGCTCCCACTCCCTCCACAATGGGACCATCGTCCTTGCTCTGCACCGCAAGGAACTTTGTGCTCCCCACTCCCTCCACGATGGGACCATCATTTTTGCTATGCACCGCAAGGTACATTTTGCTCCCCACACCCTCCACGATGGGACCATGATCCTTGCTATGCACCACAAGGAACTTTGTGCACCCCACTCCCTCTACGATGGGACCATGATCCTTGTTATGCACCGCAAGGAACTTTGTGCTCCCCACTCCCTCCATGATGGGACCATCATCCTTTCTAAGCACCGCAAGGAACTTTGTACTCCGCACTCCCTCCACGATGGGACCATCATCCTTGCTATGCACTCCAAGGAACGTTGTGCTCCCCACTCCCTCCACTATGGGACCATCATCCTTTATATGCACTGCAAGGAACTTTATGCTCCACATTCCCTCCATGATGGGACCATCATCCTTTCAAAGCACTGCAAGGAACTTTGTGCTCCCCACTCCATCCACGATGGGACCATCATCCTTGCTATGCAGCGCAAGGAACTTTGTGCTCCACGCTCCCTCCATGATGGGACCATCATCCTTTCTATGCACCGCAAAGAACTTTGTGCTCCCCACACCCTCCACGATGGGACCATCATCCTTGCCATGCAACGCAAGGAAGTTTGTGCTCCTCACTCCCTCCACGATGGGACCATCATCCTTTCTATGCACCGCAAGGAACTTTGTGCTCACCACTCCCTCCACGTTGGGACCATCATCCTTTCTATGCACCTCAAAGAACATTGTGCTTCCCACTCCCTCCACGATGGGACCATCATCCTTGCTCTGCACCGCAATGAACTTTGTGCTCCCCACTCCCTCCATGATGGGACCATCATCCTTTCAAAGCACCACAAGGAACTTTGTACTCCGCACTCCCTCCACGATGGGACCATCATCCTTGCTATGCACTCCAAGGAACGTTGTGCTCCCCACTCCCTCCACTATGGGACCATCTTCCTTTATATGCACTGCAAGGAACTTTATGCTCCACATTCCCTCCATGATGGGACCATCATCCTTTCAAAGCACTGCAAGGAACTTTGTGCTACCCACTCCCTCCATGATGGAACAATCATCGTTGCTATGCACCACAAGGACCTTTATGCTCCCCACTCCCTCCAAGATGGGACCATTATCCTTCGTATGCACCGCAAGGAACTTTGTGCTCCCCACTCCCCCCAAGATGGGACCATCATCCTTGCTATGCACCGCAAGGAACATTTTGCTCCCCACACCCTCCACGATGGGACCATGATCCTTGCTATGCACCGCAAGGAACTTTGTGCACCCCACTCTCTCTACGATGTGACCATGATCCTTGTTGTGCTCCGCAAGGAATTTTGTGCTCCTCACTCCTTCCACGAAGGGACCATCATCCTTTCTATGCACCTCTAAGAACTTTGTGCTCCTCACTCCCTCCACGATGGGACCATCATCCTTGCTATGCACCGCAAGGAACTTTGTGCTCCACACTCCCTCCACGATGGGACCATCATCCTTGCTATTAACTCCAAGGAACTTTGTGCTCCCCACTCCCTCCACGATTGGACCATCATCCTTGCTATGGACAGCAAGGAACTTTGTGCTCCACACACCCTCCACGATGTGACCATCATCCTTTCTCTGCACCGCAAGAACTTTGTGCTCCCCACTCCATCCACGATGGGACCATCATCCTTGCTATGCAGCGCAAGGAACTTTGTGCTCAACACTCCCTCCACGATGGGACCATCATCCTTGCTCTGCACCGCAAGGAACTTTGTGCTCCCAACTCCCTCCATGATGGGACCATCATCCTTGCTATGCACTGCAAGAAACTTTGTGCTCCACACTCCGTCCCGGATGCCACTATCATACTTTCTATGCACCGCAAGGAACTTTGTGCTCCCCACTCCCTCCACGATGGGACCATCATCCTTTCTATGCACCGCTGAGACGTTGTGCTCCCCACTCGGTCCACGATGGGACCATCATGCTTTGTATGCACCTCAAAGAAATTTATGCTCCACACTCCCTCCACGATGGGACCATCATCCTTGGTATGTACCGCAAGGAACTTTGTGCTCCCACTCCCTCCACAATGGGACCATCGTCCTTGCTCTGCACCGCAAGGAACTTTTTGCTCCCCACTCCCTCCACAATGGGACCATCAACCTTGCTATGCACTGCAAGGAACTGTTTGCTCCCCACTCCCACCACGATGGGACCATAATCCTTGCTATGCACCGCAAGGAACATTGTGCTCCCCACACCCTCCACGATGGGACCATGATCCTTGCTATGCACCGCAAGGAACTTTGTGCTCCCCACTCCCTCCACGATGGGACCATGATCCTTGTTATGCACCGCAAGGAACTTTGTGCTCCCCACTCCTTCCACGATGGGACCATCATCCTTTCTATGCACCTCAAAGAACTTTGTGCTCCTCACTCCCTCCACGATGGGATCATCATCCTTGCTATGCACCACAAGGAACTTTGCGATCTCCACTCCCTCCACGATGGGACCATAATCCTTTCTATGCATCTGTAAGGAAATTTGTGCTCCCCACTCCCTCCACGATGCGACCATCATCCTTGCTATGCACTTCAAAGAACTTTGTGCACCCAACTCCCTCCACGATGGGACTATCATCCTTTCTATGCACCTTAAAGGAATTTGTGCACCTCACTCCCGCCACGATGGCACCATCATCCTTGCTATGCACCGCAAGGAACTATCAGCTCCCAATTCCCTCCACGATGGGACCATAATCCTTGCTATGCACCACAAGGAACTTTGTGCTCCCCACTCCCTCCACGATGGGACCATCATCATTGCTCTGCACCTCAAAGATCTTTGTGCTCCCCACTCCCTCCACGATGGGACCATCATCCTTGCTATGCACCGCAAGGAACTTTGTGCTCCCCACTCCCTCCACAATGGGACCATCATCCTTGCTATGCACTGCAAGGAACTTTGTGCTCCCCACGCCCTCCTCCATGGGACAATCATCCTTGCAGTGCAGCGCAAGGAACTTTGTGCTCCTCACTCGCTCCACGATGGGAACATTATCCTTGCTATGCACCGCAAGGAACTTTGTGCTCCGCACTCCCTCCACGATGGGACCATCATCCTTGCTATTAACTCCAAGGAACTTTGTGCTCCCCACTCCCTCCACGATTGGACCATCATCCTTTCTATGGACAGCAAGGAACTTTGTGCTCCACACACCCTCCACGATGTGACCATCATCCTTTCTCTGCACCGCAAGAACTTTGTGCTCCCCACTCCATCCACGATGGGACCATCATCCTTGCTATGCAGCGCAAGGAACTTTGTGCTCAACACTCCCTCCACGATGGGACCATCATACTTGCTCTGCACCGCAAGGAACTTTGTGCTCCCAACTCCCTCCATGATGGGACCATCATCCTTGCTATGCACTGCAAGAAACTTTGTGCTCCACACTCCGTCCCGGATGGCACTATCATACTTTCTATGCACCGGAAGGAACTTTGTGCTCCCCACTCCCTCCACGATGGGACCATCATCCTTTCTATGCACCGCTGAGACGTTGTGCTCCCCACTCGGTCCACGATGGGACCATCATGCTTTGTATGCACCTCAAAGAACTTTATGCTCCACACTCCCTCCACAATGGGACCATCATCCTTGGTATGCACCGCAAGGAACTTTGTGCTCCCACTCCCTCCACAATGGGACCATCGTCCTTGCTCTGCACCTCAAGGAACTTTGTGCTTCCCACTCCCTCCACGATGGGACCATCATTTTTGCTATGCACCGCAAGGAACATTTTGCTCCCCACACCCTCCACGATGGGACCTTGATCCTTGCTATGCACCACAAGGAACTTTGTGCACCCCAATCCCTCTACGATGGGACCATGATCCTTGTTATGCACCGCAAGGAACTTTGTGCTCCCCACTCCCTCCATGATGGGACCATCATCCTTTCTAAGCACCGCAAGGAACTTTGTACTCCGCACTCCCTCCACGATGGGACCATCATCCTTGCTATGCACTCCAAGGAACGTTGTGCTCCCCACTCCCTCCACTATGGGACCATCATCCTTTATATGCACTGCAAGGAACTTTATGCTCCACATTCCCTCCATGATGGGACCATCATCCTTTCAAAGCACTGCAAGGAACTTTGTGCTCCCCACTCCATCCACGATGGGACCATCATCCTTGCTATGCAGCGCAAGGAACTTTGTGCTCCACGCTCCCTCCACGATGGGACCATCATCCTTTCTATGCACCGCAAAGAACTTTGTGCTCCCCACACCCTCCACGATGGGACCATCATCCTTGCTATGCAACGCAAGGAAGTTTGTGCTCCTCACTCCCTCCACGATGGGACCATCATCCTTTCTATGCACCGCAAGGAACTTTGTGCTCACCACTCCCTCCACGTTGGGACCATCATCCTTTCTATGCACCTCAAAGAACATTGTGCTTCCCACTCCCTCCACGATGGGACCATCATCCTTGCTCTGCACCGCAATGAACTTTGTGCTCCCCACTCCCTCCATGATGGGACCATCATCCTTTCAAAGCACCACAAGGAACTTTGTACTCCGCACTCCCTCCACGATGGGACCATCATCCTTGCTATGCACTCCAAGGAACGTTGTGCTCCCCACTCCCTCCACTATGGGATCATCATCCTTTATATGCACTGCAAGGAACTTTATGCTCCACATTCCCTCCATGATGGGACCATCATCCTTTCAAAGCACTGCAAGGAACTTTGTGCTACCCACTCCCTCCATGATGGAACAATCATCGTTGCTATGCACCACAAGGACCTTTATGCTCCCCACGCCCTCCAAGATGGGACCATTATCCTTCGTATGCACCGCAAGGAACTTTGTGCTCCCCACTCCCCCCACGATGGGACCATCATCCTTGCTATGCACCGCAAGGAACATTTTGCTCCCCACACCCTCCACGATGGGACCATGATCCTTGCTATGCACCGCAAGGAACTTTGTGCACCCCACTCTCTCTACGATGTGACCATGATCCTTGTTGTGCACCGCAAGGAATTTTGTGCTCCTCACTCCTTCCACGAAGGGACCATCATCCTTTCTATGCACCTCTAAGAACTTTGTGCTCCTCACTCCCTCCACGATGGGACCATCATCCTTGCTATGCACCGCAAGGAACTTTGTGCTCCACACTCCCTCCACGATGGGACCATCATCCTTGCTATTAACTCCAAGGAACTTTGTGCTCCCCACTCCCTCCACGATTGGACCATCATCCTTGCTATGGACAGCAAGGAACTTTGTGCTCCACACACCCTCCACGATGTGACCATCATCCTTTCTCTGCACCGCAAGAACTTTGTGCTCCCCACTCCATCCACGATGGGACCATCATCCTTGCTATGCAGCGCAAGGAACTTTGTGCTCCCAACTCCCTCCATGATGGGACCATCATCCTTGCTATGCACTGCAAGAAACTTTGTGCTCCACACTCCGTCCCGGATGCCACTATCATACTTTCTATGCACCGCAAGGAACTTTGTGCTCCCCACTCCCTCCACGATGGGACCATCATCCTTTCTATGCACCGCTGAGACGTTGTGCTCCCCACTCGGTCCACGATGGGACCATCATGCTTTGTATGCACCTCAAAGAACTTTATGCTCCACACTCCCTCCACGATGGGACCATCATCCTTGGTATGCACCGCAAGGAACTTTGTGCTCCCACTCCCTCCACAATGGGACCATCGTCCTTGCTCTGCACCGCAAGGAACTTTTTGCTCCCCACTCCCTCCACAATGGGACCATCAACCTTGCTATGCACTGCAAGGAACTGTTTGCTCCCCACTCCCACCACGATGGGACCATAATCCTTGCTATGCACCGCAAGGAACATTGTGCTCCCCACACCCTCCACGATTGGACCATGATCCTTGCTATGCACCGCAAGGAACTTTGTGCTCCCCACTCCCTCCACGATGGGACCATGATCCTTGTTATGCACCGCAAGGAACTTTGTGCTCCCCACTCCTTCCACGATGGGACCATCATCCTTTCTATGCACCTCAAAGAACTTTGTGCTCCTCACTCCCTCCACGATGGGATCATCATCCTTGCTATGCACCACAAGGAACTTTGCGATCTCCACTCCCTCCACGATGGGACCATAATCCTTTCTATGCATCTGTAAGGAAATTTGTGCTCCCCACTCCCTCCACGATGCGACCATCATCCTTGCTATGCACTTCAAAGAACTTTGTGCACCCAACTCCCTCCACGATGGGACTATCATCCTTTCTATGCACCTTAAAGGAATTTGTGCACCTCACTCCCGCCACGATGGCACCATCATCCTTGCTATGCACCGCAAGGAACTATCAGCTCCCAATTCCCTCCACGATGGGACCATAATCCTTGCTATGCACCACAAGGAACTTTGTGCTCCCCACTCCCTCCACGATGGGACAATCATCGTTGCTCTGCACCTCAAAGATCTTTGTGCTCCCCACTCCCTCCACGATGGGACCATCATCCTTGCTATGCACCGCAAGGAACTTTGTGCTCCCCACTCCCTCCACAATGGGACCATCATCCTTGCTATGCACTGCAAGGAACTTTGTGCTCCCCACGCCCTCCTCCATGGGACAATCATCCTTGCAGTACAGCGCAAGGAACTTTGTGCTCCCCACTCGCTCCACGATGGGAACATTATCCTTGCTATGCACCGCAAGGAACTTTGTGCTCCACACTCCCTCCACATTCGGACCATCATCCTTTCTATGCACGGCAAGGAACTTTGTGCTCCCCACTCACTCCAAGATGGGACTATCATCCTTGCTATGCACCGCAAGGAACTTTGTGCTCCAAACTCCCTCCATGACGTGACGATCATCCTTTCTATGCACTTCAAAAAACTTTGTGCTCCCCACTCCCACCACGATGGAACCATCATACTTGCTATGGACCTCAAGGATCTTTGTGCTCCCTACTCCCTCCACGATTGGACAATCATCCTTGCTATGGACAGCAAGGAACTTTGTGCTCCACACACCCTCCACGATGTGACCATCATCCTTTCTCTGCACCGCAAGGAACTTTGTGCTCCCCACTCCATCCACGATGGGACCATCATCCTTGCTATGCAGCGCAAGGAACTTTGTGCTCCACGCTCCCTCCACGATGGGACCATCATCCTTTCTATGCACCGCAAAGAACTTTGTGCTCCCCACACCCTCCACGATGGGACCATCATCCTTGCTATGCAACGCAAGGAAGTTTGTGCTCCTCACTCCCTCCACGATGGGACCATCATCCTTTCTATGCACCGCAAGGAACTTTGTGCTCCCCACTCCCTCCACGTTGGGACCATCATCCTTTCTATGCACCTCAAAGAACATTGTGCTTCCCACTCCCTCCACGATGGGACCATCATCCTTGCTCTGCACCGCAATGAACTTTGTGCTCCCCACTCCCTCCATGATGGGACCATCATCCTTTCTAAGCACCGCAAGGAACTTTGTACTCCGCACTCCCTCCACGATGGGACCATCATCCTTGCTGTGCACTCCAAGGAACGTTGTGCTCCCCACTCCCTCCACTATGGGACCATCATCCTTTATATGCACTGCAAGGAACTTTATGCTCCACATTCCCTCCATGATGGGACCATCATCCTTTCAAAGCACTGCAAGGAACTTTGTGCTACCCACTCCCTCCACGATGGAACAATCATCGTTGCTATGCACCGCAAGGAACTTTGTGCTCCCCACTCCCCCCACGATGGGACCATCATCCTTGCTATGCACCGCAAGGAACATTTTGCTCCCCACACCCTCCACGATGGGACCATGATCCTTGCTATGCACCGCAAGGAACTTTGTGCTCCTCACTCCTTCCACGAAGGGACCATCATCCTTTCTATGCACCTCTAAGAACTTTGTGCTCCTCACTCCCTCCACGATGGGACCATCATCCTTGCTATGCACCGCAAGGAACTTTGTGCTCCGCACTCCCTCCACGATGGGACCATCATCCTTGCTATTAACTCCAAGGAACTTTGTGCTCCCCACTCCCTCCACGATTGGACCATCATCCTTTCTATGGACAGCAAGGAACTTTGTGCTCCACACACCCTCCACGATGTGACCATCATCCTTTCTCTGCACCGCAAGAACTTTGTGCTCCCCACTCCATCCACGATGGGACCATCATCCTTGCTATGCAGCGCAAGGAACTTTGTGCTCAACACTCCCTCCACGATGGGACCATCATCCTTGCTCTGCACCGCAAGAACTTTGTGCTCCCAACTCCCTCCATGATGGGACCATCATCCTTGCTATGCACTGCAAGAAACTTTGTGCTCCACACTCCGTCCCGGATGGCACTATCATACTTTCTATGCACCGGAAGGAACTTTGTGCTCCCCACTCCCTCCACGATGGGACCATCATCCTTTCTATGCACCGCTGAGACGTTGTGCTCCCCACTCGGTCCACGATGGGACCATCATGCTTTGTATGCACCTCAAAGAACTTTATGCTCCACACTCCCTCCACGATGGGACCATCATCCTTGGTATGCACCGCAAGGAACTTTGTGCTCCCACTCCCTCCACAATGGGACCATCGTCCTTGCTCTGCACCGCAAGGAACTTTGTGCTCCCCACTCCCTCCACGATGGGACCATCATTTTTGCTATGCACCGCAAGGAACATTTTGCTCCCCACACCCTCCACGATGGGACCATGATCCTTGCTATGCACCACAAGGAACTTTGTGCACCCCACTCCCTCTACGATGGGCCATGATCCTTGTTATGCACCGCAAGGAACTTTGTGCTCCCCACTCCCTCCATGATGGGACCATCATCCTTTCTAAGCACCGCAAGGAACTTTGTACTCCGCACTCCCTCCACGATGGGACCATCATCCTTGCTATGCACTCCAAGGAACGTTGTGCTCCCCACTCCCTCCACTATGGGACCATCATCCTTTATATGCACTCCAAGGAACTTTATGCTCCACATTCCCTCCATGATTGGACCATCATCCTTTCAAAGCACTGCAAGGAACTTTGTGCTCCCCACTCCATCCACGATGGGACCATCATTCTTGCTATGCAGCGCAAGGAACTTTGTGCTCCACGCTCCCTCCACGATGGGACCATCATCCTTTCTATGCACCGCAAAAAACTTTGTGCTCCCCACACCCTCCACGATGGGACCATCATCCTTGCTATGCAACGCAAGGAAGTTTGTGCTCCTCACTCCCTCCACGATGGGACCATCATCCTTTCTATGCACCGCAAGGAACTTTGTGCTCCCCACTCCCTCCACGTTGGGACCATCATCCTTTCTATGCACCTCAAAGAACATTGTGCTTCCCACTCCCTCCACGATGGGACCATCATCCTTGCTCTGCACCGCAATGAACTTTGTGCTCCCCACTCCCTCCATGATGGGACCATTATCCTTTCAAAGCACCGCAAGGAACTTTGTACTCCGCACTCCCTCCACGATGGGACCATCATCCTTGCTATGCACTCCAAGGAACGTTGTGCTCCCCACTCCCTCCACTATGGGACCATCATCCTTTATATGCACTGCAAGGAACTTTATGCTCCACATTCCCTCCATGATGGGACCATCATCCTTTCAAAGCACTGCAAGGAACTTTGTGCTCCACACACCCTCCACGATGTGACCATCATCCTTTCTCTGCACCGCAAGAACTTTGTGCTCCCCACTCCATCCACGATGGGACCATCATCCTTGCTATGCAGCGCAAGGAACTTTGTGCTCAACACTCCCTCCACGATGGGACCATCATCCTTGCTCTGCACCGCAAGGAACTTTGTGCTCCCAACTCCCTCCATGATGGGACCATCATCCTTGCTATGCACTGCAAGAAACTTTGTGCTCCCCACTCCGTCCCGGATGCCACTATCATACTTTCTATGCACCGCAAGGAACTTTGTGCTCCCCACTCCCTCCACGATGGGACCATCATCCTTTCTATGCACCGCTGAGACGTTGTGCTCCCCACTCGGTCCACGATGGGACCATCATGCTTTGTATGCACCTCAAAGAACTTTATGCTCCACACTCCCTCCACGATGGGACCATCATCCTTGGTATGCACCGCAAGGAACTTTGTGCTCCCACTCCCTCCACAATGGGACCATCGTCCTTGCTCTGCACCTCAAGGAACTTTGTGCTTCCCACTCCCTCCACGATGGGACCATCATTTTGGCTATGCACCGCAAGGAACATTTTGCTCCCCACACCCTCCACGATGGGACCATGATCCTTGATATGCACCACAAGGAACTTTGTGCACCCCACTCCCTCTACGATGGGACCATGATCCTTGTTATGCACCGCAAGGAACTTTGTGCTCCCCACTCCCTCCATGATGGGACCATCATCCTTTCTAAGCACCGCAAGGAACTTTGTACTCCGCACTCCCTCCACGATGGGACCATCATCCTTGCTATGCACTCCAAGGAACGTTGTGCTCCCCACTCCCTCCACTATGGGACCATCATCCTTTATATGCACTGCAAGGCACTTTATGCTCCACATTCCCTCCATGATGGGACCATCATCCTTTCAAAGCACTGCAAGGAACTTTGTGCTCCCCACTCCATCCACGATGGGACCATCATCCTTGCTATGCAGCGCAAGGAACTTTGTGCTCCACGCTACCTCCACGATGGGACCATCATCCTTTCTATGCACCGCAAAGAACTTTGTGCTCCCCACACCCTCCACGATGGGACCATCATCCTTGCTATGCAACGCAAGGAAGTTTGTGCTCCTCACTCCCTCCACGATGGGACCATCATCCTTTCTATGCACCGCAAGGAACTTTGTGCTCACCACTCCCTCCACGTTGGGACCATCATCCTTTCTATGCACCTCAAAGAACATTGTGCTTCCCACTCCCTCCACGATGGGACCATCATCCTTGCTCTGCACCGCAATGAACTTTGTGCTCCCCACTCCCTCCATGATGGGACCATCATCCTTTCAAAGCACCACAAGGAACTTTGTACTCCGCACTCCCTCCACGATGGGACCATCATCCTTGCTATGCACTCCAAGGAACGTTGTGCTCCCCACTCCCTCCACTATGGGACCATCATCCTTTATATGCACTGCAAGGAACTTTATGCTCCACATTCCCTCCATGATGGGACCATCATCCTTTCAAAGCACTGCAAGGAACTTTGTGCTACCCACTCCCTCCATGATGGAACAATCATCGTTGCTATGCACCACAAGGACCTTTATGCTCCCCACGCCCTCCAAGATGGGACCATTATCCTTCGTATGCACCGCAAGGAACATTGTGCTCCCCACTCCCCCCACGATGGGACCATCATCCTTGCTATGCACCGCAAGGAACATTTTGCTCCCCACACCCTCCACGATGGGACCATGATCCTTGCTATGCACCGCAAGGAACTTTGTGCACCCCACTCTCTCTACGATGTGACCATGATCCTTGTTGTGCACCGCAAGGAATTTTGTGCTCCTCACTCCTTCCACGAAGGGACCATCATCCTTTCTATGCACCTCTAAGAACTTTGTGCTCCTCACTCCCTCCACGATGGGACCATCATCCTTGCTATGCACCGCAAGGAACTTTGTGCTCCACACTCCCTCCACGATGGGACCATCATCCTTGCTATTAACTCCAAGGAACTTTGTGCTCCCCACTCCCTCCACGATTGGACCATCATCCTTGCTATGGACAGCAAGGAACTTTGTGCTCCACACACCCTCCACGATGTGACCATCATCCTTTCTCTGCACCGCAAGAACTTTGTGCTCCCCACTCCATCCACGATGGGACCATCATCCTTGCTATGCAGCGCAAGGAACTTTGTGCTCCCAACTCCCTCCATGATGGGACCATCATCCTTGCTATGCACTGCAAGAAACTTTGTGCTCCACACTCCGTCCCGGATGCCACTATCATACTTTCTATGCACCGCAAGGAACTTTGTGCTCCCCACTCCCTCCACGATGGGACCATCATCCTTTCTATGCACCGCTGAGACGTTGTGCTCCCCACTCGGTCCACGATGGGACCATCATGCTTTGTATGCACCTCAAAGAACTTTTTGCTCCCCACTCCCTCCACAATGGGACCATCAACCTTGCTATGCACTGCAAGGAACTGTTTGCTCCCCACTCCCACCACGATGGGACCATAATCCTTGCTATGCACCGCAAGGAACATTGTGCTCCCCACACCCTCCACGATGGGACCATGATCCTTGCTATGCACCGCAAGGAACTTTGTGCTCCCCACTCCCTCCACGATGGGACCATGATCCTTGTTATGCACCGCAAGGAACTTTGTGCTCCCCACTCCTTCCACGATGGGACCATCATCCTTTCTATGCACCTCAAAGAACTTTGTGCTCCTCACTCCCTCCACGATGGGATCATCATTCTTGCTATGCACCACAAGGAACTTTGCGATCTCCACTCCCTCCACGATGGGACCATAATCCTTTCTATGCATCTGTAAGGAAATTTGTGCTCCCCACTCCCTCCACGATGCGACCATCATCCTTGCTATGCACTTCAAAGAACTTTGTGCACCCAACTCCCTCCACGATGGGACTATCATCCTTTCTATGCACCTTAAAGGAATTTGTGCACCTCACTCCCGCCACGATGGCACCATCATCCTTGCTATGCACCGCAAGGAACTATCAGCTCCCAATTCCCTCCACGATGGGACCATAATCCTTGCTATGCACCACAAGGAACTTTGTGCTCCCCACTCCCTCCACGATGGGACCATCATCGTTGCTCTGCACCTCAAAGATCTTTGTGCTCCCCACTCCCTCCACGATGGGACCATCATCCTTGCTATGCACCGCAAGGAACTTTGTGCTCCCCACTCCCTCCACAATGGGACCATCATCCTTGCTATGCACTGCAAGGAACTTTGTGCTCCCCACGCCCTCCTCCATGGGACAATCATCCTTGCAGTGCAGCGCAAGGAACTTTGTGCTCCCCACTCGCTCCACGATGGGAACATTATCCTTGCTATGCACCGCAAGGAACTTTGTGCTCCCCACTCCCTCCACATTCGGACCATCATCCTTTCTATGCACGGCAAGGAACTTTGTGCTCCCCACTCACTCCAAGATGGGACTATCATCCTTGCTATGCACAGCAAGGAACTTTGTGCTCCAAACTCCCTCCATGACGTGACGATCATCCTTTCTATGCACTTCAAAAAACTTTGTGCTCCCCACTCCCACCACGATGGAACCATCATACTTGCTATGGACCTCAAGGATCTTTGTGCTCCCTACTCCCTCCACGATTGGACAATCATCCTTGCTATGGACAGCAAGGAACTTTGTGCTCCACACACCCTCCACGATGTGACCATCATCCTTTCTCTGCACCGCAAGGAACTTTGTGCTCCCCACTCCATCCACGATGGGACCATCATCCTTGCTATGCAGCGCAAGGAACTTTGTGCTCCACGCTCCCTCCACGATGGGACCATCATCCTTTCTATGCACCGCAAAGAACTTTGTGCTCCCCACACCCTCCACGATGGGACCATCATCCTTGCTATGCAACGCAAGGAAGTTTGTGCTCCTCACTCCCTCCACGATGGGACCATCATCCTTTCTATGCACCGCAAGGAACTTTGTGCTCCCCACTCCCTCCACGTTGGGACCATCATCCTTTCTATGCACCTCAAAGAACATTGTGCTTCCCACTCCCTCCACGATGGGACCATCATCCTTGCTCTGCACCGCAATGAACTTTGTGCTCCCCACTCCCTCCATGATGGGACCATCATCCTTTCTAAGCACCGCAAGGAACTTTGTACTCCGCACTCCCTCCACGATGGGACCATCATCCTTGCTGTGCACTCCAAGGAACGTTGTGCTCCCCACTCCCTCCACTATGGGACCATCATCCTTTATATGCACTGCAAGGAACTTTATGCTCCACATTCCCTCCATGATGGGACCATCATCCTTTCAAAGCACTGCAAGGAACTTTGTGCTACCCACTCCCTCCACGATGGAACAATCATCGTTGCTATGCACCACAAGGACCTTTGTGCTCCCCACTCCCTCCAAGATGGGACCATTATCCTTCGTATGCACCGCAAGGAACTTTGTGCTCCCCACTCCCCCCAAGATGGGACCATCATCCTTGCTATGCACCGCAAGGAACATTTTGCTCCCCACACCCTCCACGATGGGACCATGATCCTTGCTATGCACCGCAAGGAACTTTGTGCACCCCACTCTCTCTACGATGTGACCATGATCCTTGTTGTGCACCGCAAGGAACTTTGTGCTCCTCACTCCTTCCACGAAGGGACCATCATCTTTTCTATGCACCTCTAAGAACTTTGTGCTCCTCACTCCCTCCACGATGGGACCATCATCCTTGCTATGCACCGCAAGGAACTTGGTGCTCCGCACTCCCTCCACGATGGGACCATCATCCTTGCTATTAACTCCAAGGAACTTTGTGCTCCCCACTCCCTCCACGATTGGACCATCATCCTTTCTATGGACAGCAAGGAACTTTGTGCTCCACACACCCTCCACGATGTGACCATCATCCTTTCTCTGCACCGCAAGAACTTTGTGCTCCCCACTCCATCCACGATGGGACCATCATCCTTGCTATGCAGCGCAAGGAACTTTGTGCTCAACACTCCCTCCACGATGGGACCATCATCCTTGCTCTGCACCGCAAGAACTTTGTGCTCCCAACTACCTCCATGATGGCACCATCATCCTTGCTATGCACCGCAAGAAACTTTGTGCTCCACACTCCGTCCCGGATGGCACTATCATACTTTCTATGCACCGGAAGGAACTTTGTGCTCCCCACTCCCTCCACGATGGGACCATCATCCTTTCTATGCACCGCTGAGACGTTGTGCTCCCCACTCGGTCCACGATGGGACCATCATGCTTTGTATGCACCTCAAAGAACTTTATGCTCCACACTCCCTCCACGATGGGACCATCATCCTTGGTATGCACCGCAAGGAACTTTGTGCTCCCACTCCCTCCACAATGGGACCATCGTCCTTGCTCTGCACCGCAAGGAACTTTGTGCTCCCCACTCCCTCCACGATGGGACCATCATTTTTGCTATGCACCGCAAGGAACATTTTGCTCCCCACACCCTCCACGATGGGACCATGATCCTTGCTATGCACCACAAGGAACTTTGTGCACCCCACTCCCTCTACGATGGGCCATGATCCTTGTTATGCACCGCAAGGAACTTTGTGCTCCCCACTCCCTCCATGATGGGACCATCATCCTTTCTAAGCACCGCAAGGAACTTTGTACTCCGCACTCCCTCCACGATGGGACCATCATCCTTGCTATGCACTCCAAGGAACGTTGTGCTCCCCATTCCCTCCACTATGGGACCATCATCCTTTATATGCACTCCAAGGAACTTTATGCTCCACATTCCCTCCATGATGGGACCATCATCCTTTCAAAGCACTGCAAGGAACTTTGTGCTCCCCACTCCATCCACGATGGGACCATCATTCTTGCTATGCAGCGCAAGGAACTTTGTGCTCCACGCTCCCTCCACGATGGGACCATCATCCTTTCTATGCACCGCAAAGAACTTTGTGCTCCCCACACCCTCCACGATGGGACCATCATCCTTGCTATGCAACGCAAGGAAGTTTGTGCTCCTCACTCCCTCCACGATGGGACCATCATCCTTTCTATGCACCGCAAGGAACTTTGTGCTCCCCACTCCCTCCACGTTGGGACCATCATCCTTTCTATGCACCTCAAAGAACATTGTGCTTCCCACTCCCTCCACGATGGGACCATCATCGTTGCTCTGCACCGCAATGAACATTGTGCTCCCCACTCCCTCCATGATGGGACCATCATCCTTTCAAAGCACCGCAAGGAACTTTGTACTCCGCACTCCCTCCACGATGGGACCATCATCCTTGCTATGCACTCCAAGGAACGTTGTGCTCCCCAATCCCTCCACTATGGGACCATCATCCTTTATATGCACTGCAAGGAACTTTATGCTCCACATTCCCTCCATGATGGGACCATCATCCTTTCAAAGCACTGCAAGGAACTTTGTGCTACCCACTCCCTCCATGATGGAACAATCATCGTTGCTATGCACCACAAGGACCTTTATGCTCCCCACTCCCTCCAAGATGGGACCATTATCCTTCGTATGCACCGCAAGGAACTTTGTGCTCCCCACTCCCCCCACGATGGGACCATCATCCTTGCTATGCACCGCAAGGAACATTTTGCTCCCCACACCCTCCACGATGGGACCATGATCCTTGCTATGCACCGCAAGGAACTTTGTGCACCCCACTCTCTCTACGATGTGACCATGATCCTTGTTGTGCACCGCAAGGAATTTTGTGCTCCTCACTCCTTCCACGAAGGGACCATCATCCTTTCTATGCACCTCTAAGAACTTTGTGCTCCTCACTCCCTCCACGATGGGACCATCATCCTTGCTATGCACCGCAAGGAACTTTGTGCTCCGCACTCCCTCCACGATGGGACCATCATCCTTGCTATTAACTCCAAGGAACTTTGTGCTCCCCACTCCCTCCACGATTGGACCATCATCCTTGCTATGGACAGCAAGGAACTTTGTGCTCCACACACCCTCCACGATGTGACCATCATCCTTTCTCTGCACCGCAAGAACTTTGTGCTCCCCACTCCATCCACGATGGGACCATCATCCTTGCTATGCAGCGCAAGGAACTTTGTGCTCAACACTCCCTCCACGATGGGACCATCATCCTTGCTCTGCACCGCAAGGAACTTTGTGCTCCCAACTCCCTCCATGATGGGACCATCATCCTTGCTATGCACTGCAAGAAACTTTGTGCTCCACACTCCGTCCCGGATGCCACTATCATACTTTCTATGCACCGCAAGGAACTTTGTGCTCCCCACTCCCTCCACGATGGGACCATCATCCTTTCTATGCACCGCTGAGACGTTGTGCTCCCCACTCGGTCCACGATGGGACCATCATGCTTTGTATGCACCTCAAAGAACTTTATGCTCCACACTCCCTCCACGATGGGACCATCATCCTTGGTATGCACCGCAAGGAACTTTGTGCTCCCACTCCCTCCACAATGGGACCATCGTCCTTGCTCTGCACCGCAAGGAACTTTTTGCTCCCCACTCCCTCCACAATGGGACCATCAACCTTGCTATGCACTGCAAGGAACTGTTTGCTCCCCACTCCCACCACGATGGGACCATAATCCTTGCTATGCACCGCAAGGAACATTGTGCTCCCCACACCCTCCACGATGGGACCATGATCCTTGCAATGCACCGCAAGGAACTTTGTGCTCCCCACTCCCTCCACGATGGGACCATGATCCTTGTTATGCACCGCAAGGAACTTTGTGCTCCCCACTCCTTCCACGATGGGACCATCATCCTTTCTATGCACCTCAAAGAACTTTGTGCTCCTCACTCCCTCCACGATGGGATCATCATCCTTGCTATGCACCACAAGGAACTTTGCGATCTCCACTCTCTCCACGATGGGACCATAATCCTTTCTATGCATCTGTAAGGAAATTTGAGCTCCCCACTCCCTCCACGATGCGACCATCATCCTTGCTATGCACCGCAAGGAACTTTGTGTTCCCAACTCCCTCCACGATGGGACTATCATCCTTTCTATGCACCTTAAAGGAATTTGTGCACCTCACTCCCGCCACGATGGCACCATCATCCTTGCTATGCACCGCAAGGAACTATCAGCTCCCAATTCCCTCCACGATGGGACCATAATCCTTGCTATGCACCACAAGGAACTTTGTGCTCCCCACTCCCTCCACGATGGGACCATCATCCTTGCTCTGCACCTCAAAGATCTTTGTGCTCCCCACTCCCTCCACGATGGGACCATCATCCTTGCTATGCACCGCAAGGAACTTTGTGCTCCCCACTCCCTCCACAATGGGACCATCATCCTTGCTATGCACTGCAAGGAACTTTGTGCTCCCCACGCCCTCCTCCATGGGACAATCATCCTTGCAGTGCAGCGCAAGGAACTTTGTGCTCCCCACTCGCTCCACGATGGGAACATTATCCTTGCTATGCACCGCAAGGAACTTTGTGCTCCCCACTCCCTCCACATTCGGACCATCATCCTTTCTATGCACGGCAAGGAACTTTGTGCTCCCCACTCACTCCAAGATGGGACTATCATCCTTGCTATGCACCGCAAGGAACTTTGTGCTCCAAACTCCCTCCATGACGTGACGATCATCCTTTCTATGCACTTCAAAAAACTTTGTGCTCCCCACTCCCACCACGATGGAACCATCATACTTGCTATGTTCCTCAAGGATCTTTGTGCTCCCTACTCCCTCCACGATTGGACAATCATCCTTGCTATGGACAGCAAGGAACTTTGTGCTCCACACACCCTCCACGATGTGACCATCATCCTTTCTCTGCACCGCAAGGAACTTTGTGCTCCCCACTCCATCCACGATGGGACCATCATCCTTGCTATGCAGCGCAAGGAACTTTGTGCTCCACGCTCCCTCCACGATGGGACCATCATCCTTTCTATGCACGGCAAAGAACTTTGTGCTCCCCACACCCTCCACGATGGGACCATCATCCTTGCTATGCAACGAAAGGAAGTTTGTGCTCCTCACTCCCTCCACGATGGGACCATCATCCTTTCTATGCACCGCAAGGAACTTTGTGCTCCCCACTCCCTCCACGTTGGGACCATCATCCTTTCTATGCACCTCAAAGAACATTGTGCTTCCCACTCCCTCCACGATGGGACCATCATCCTTGCTCTGCACCGCAATGAACTTTGTGCTCCCCACTCCCTCCATGATGGGACCATCATCCTTTCTAAGCACCGCAAGGAACTTTGTACTCCGCACTCCCTCCACGATGGGACCATCATCCTTGCTATGCACTCCAAGGAACGTTGTGCTCCCCACTCCCTCCACTATGGGACCATCATCCTTTATATGCACTGCAAGGAACTTTATGCTCCACATTCCCTCCATGATGGGACCATCATCCTTTCAAAGCACTGCAAGGAACTTTGTGCTACCCACTCCCTCCACGATGGAACAATCATCGTTGCTATGCACCACAAGGACCTTTGTGCTCCCCACTCCCTCCAAGATGGGACCATTATCCTTCGTATGCACCGCAAGGAACTTTGTGCTCCCCACTCCCCCCGCGATGGGACCATCATCCTTGCTATGCACCGCAAGGAACATTTTGCTCCCCACACCCTCCACGACGGGACCATGATCCTTGCTATGCACCGCAAGGAACTTTGTGCACCCCACTCTCTCTACGATGTGACCATGATCCTTGTTGTGCACCGCAAGGAACTTTGTGCTCCTCACTCCTTCCACGAAGGGACCATCATCCTTTCTATGCAGCTCTAAGAACATTGTGCTCCTCACTCCCTCCACGATGGGACCATCATCCTTGCTATGCACCACAAGGAACTTTGTGCACCGCACTCCCTCCACGATGGGACCATCATCCTTGCTATTAACTCCAAGGAACTTTGTGCTCCCCACTCCCTCCACGATTGGACCATCATCCTTGCTATGGACAGCAAGGAACTTTGTGCTCCAAACACCCTCCACGATGTGACCATCATCCTTTCTCTGCACCGCAAGAACTTTGTGCTCCCCACTCCATCCACGATGGGACCATCATCCTTGCTATGCAGCGCAAGGAACTTTGTGCTCAACACTCCCTCCACGATGGGACCATCATCCTTGCTCTGCACCGCAAGGAACTTTGTGCTCCCAACTCCCTCCATGATGGGACCATCATCCTTGCTATGCACTGCAAGAAACTTTGTGCTCCACACTCCGTCCCGGATGGCACTATCATACTTTCTATGCACCGCAAGGAACTTTGTGCTCCCCACTCCCTCCACGATTGGACCATCATCCATTCTATGCACCGCTGAGACGTTGTGCTCCCCACTCGGTCCACGATGGGACCATCATGCTTTGTATGCACCTCAAAGAACTTTATGCTCCACACTCCCTCCACGATGGGACCATCATCCTTGGTATGCACCGCAAGGAACTTTGTGCTCCCACTCCCTCCACAATGGGACCATCGTCCTTGCTCTGCACCGCAAGGAACTTTGTGCTCCCCACTCCCTCCACGATGGGACCATCATTTTTGCTATGCACCGCAAGGAACATTTTGCTCCCCACACCCTCCACGATGGGACCATGATCCTTGCTATTCACCACAAGGAACTTTGTGCACCCCACTCCCTCTACGATGGGACCATGATCCTTGTTATGCACCGCAAGGAACTTTGTGCTCCCCACTCCCTCCATGATGGGACCATCATCCTTTCTAAGCACCGCAAGGAACTTTGTACTCCGCACTCCCTCCACGATGTGACCATCATCCTTGCTATGCACTCCAAGGAACGTTGTGCTCCCCACTCCCTCCACTATGGGACCATCATCCTTTATATGCACTGCAAGGAACTTTATGCTCCACATTCCCTCCATGATGGGACCATCATCCTTTCAAAGCACTGCAAGGAACTTTTTGCTACCCACTCCCTCCACGATGGAACAATCATCGTTGCTATGCACCACAAGGACCTTTGTGCTCCCCACTCCCTCCAAGATGGGACCATTATCCTTCGTATGCACCGCAAGGAACTTTGTGCTCCCCACTCCCCTCACGAAGGGACCATCATCCTTGCTATGCACCGCAAGGAACATTTTGCTCCCCACACCCTCCACGATGGGACCATGATCCTTGCTATGCACCGCAAGGAACTTTGTGCACCCCACTCTCTCTACGATGTGACCATGATCCTTGTTGTGCACCGCAAGGAACTTTGTGCTCCTCACTCCTTCCACGAAGGGACCATCATCCTTTCTATGCACCTCTAAGAACTTTGTGCTCCTCACTCCCTCCACGATGGGACCATCATCCTTGCTATGCACCGCAAGGAACTTTGTGCTCCGCACTCCCTCCACGATGGGACCATCATCCTTGCTATTAACTCCAAGGAACTTTGTGCTCCCCACTCCCTCCACGATTGGACCATCATCCTTGCTATGGACAGCAAGGAACTTTGTGCTCCACACACCCTCCACGATGTGACCATCATCCTTTCTCTGCACCGCAAGAACATTGTGCTCCCCACTCCATCCACGATGGGACCATCATCCTTGCTATGCAGCGCAAGGAACTTTGTGCTCAACACTCCCTCCACGATGGGACCATCATCCTTGCTCTGCACCGCAAGGAACTTTGTGCTCCCAACTCCCTCCATGATGGGACCATCATCCTTGCTATGCACTGCAAGAAACTTTGTGCTCCACACTCCGTCCCGGATGGCACTATCATACTTTCTATGCACCGCAAGGAACTTTGTGCTCCCCACTCCCTCCACGATGGGACCATCATCCTTTCTATGCACCGCTGAGACGTTGTGCTCCCCACTCGGTCCACGATGGGCCCATCATGCTTTGTATGCACCTCAAAGAACTTTATGCTCCACACTCCCTCCACGATGGGATCATCATCCTTGGTATGCACCGCAAGGAACTTTGTGCTCCCACTCCCTCCACAATGGGACCATCGTCCTTGCTCTGCACCGCAAGGAACTTTGTGCTCCCCACTCCCTCCACAATGGGACCATCATTTTTGCTATGCACCGCAAGGAACATTTTGCTCCCCACACCCTCCACGATGGGACCATGATCCTTGCTATGCACCACAAGGAACTTTGTGCACCCCACTCCCTCTACAATGGGACCATGATCCTTGTTATGCACCGCAAGGAACTTTGTGCTCCCCACTCCTTCCACGATGGGACCATCATCCTTTCTATGCACCTCTACGAACTTTGTGCTCCTCACTCCCTCCACGATGGGACCATCATCCTTGCTATGCACCGCAAGGAACTTTGTGATCTCCACTCCCTCCACGATGGGACAATCATCCTTTCTATGCATCTGTAAGGAAATTTGTGCTCCGCACTCCCTCCACGATGGGACCATCATCCTTTCTATGCACCGCAAGGAACTTTGTGCTCCCCACTCCCTCCACGTTGGGACCATCATCCTTTCCATGCGCCTCAAAGAACATTGTGCTCCCCACTCCCTCCACGATGGGACCATCATCCTTGCTCTGCACCGCAATGAACTTTGTGCTCCCCACTCCCTCCACGATGGGACAATCATCCTTGCTATGCACTCCAAGGAACTTTGTGCTCCCCACTACCTCCACTATGGGACCATCATCCTTTATATGCACCGCAAGGAACTTTATGCTCCACATTCCCTCCATGATGGGACCATCATCCTTTCAAAGCACTGCAAGGAACTTTGTGCTACCCACTCCCTCCACGATGCGACCATCATCCTTGCTATGCACCGCAAGGAACTTTGTGTTCCCAACTGCCTCCACGATGGGACTATCATCCTTTCTATGCACCTTAAAGAAATTTGTGCACCTCACTCCCGCCACGATGGCACCATCATCCTTGCTATGCACCGCAAGGAACTATCAGCTCCCCATTCCCTCAACGATGGGACCATCATCCTTGCTATGCACCACAAGGAACTTTGTGCTCCCCACTCCCTCCACGATGGGACCATCATCCTTGCTATGCACCTCAAAGATCTTTGTGCTCCCCACTCCCTCCACGATGGGACCATCATCCTTGCTCTGCACCGCAATGAACTTTTTGCTCCCCACTCCCTCCACGATGGGACAATCATCCTTGCTATGCACCGCAAGCAACTTTGTGCTCCCCACTCCCTCCACGATGGGACCATCATCCTTGCTCTGCACCGCAATGAACATTGTGCTCCCCACTCCCTCCACGATGGGACAATCATCCTTGCTATGCACTCCAAGGAACTTTATGCTCCACTCTCCCTCCATGATGGGACCATCATCCTTTCTAAGCACCGCAAGGAACTTTGTACTCCGCACTCCCTCCACGATGGGTCCATCATCCTTCTTATGCACCGCAAGGAACATTTTGCTCCCCACACCCTCCACGATGGGACCATGATCCTTGCTATGCACCGCAAGGAACTTTGTGCACCCCACTCTCTCTACGATGTGACCATGATCCTTGTTGTGCACCGCAAGGAACTTTGTGCTCCTCACTCCTTCCACGAAGGGACCATCATCCTTTCTATGCAGCTCTAAGAGCTTTGTGCTCCTCACTCCCTCCACGATGGGACCATCATCCTTGCTATGCACCGCAAGGAACTTTGTGCACCGCACTCCCTCCACGATGGGACAATCATCCTTGCTATTAACTCCAAGGAACTTTGTGCTCCCCACTCCCTCCACGATTGGACCATCATCCTTGCTATGGACAGCAAGGAACTTTGTGCTCCACACACCCTCCACGATGTGACCATCATCCTTTCTCTGCACCGCAAGAACTTTGTGCTCCCCACTCCATCCACGATGGGACCATCATCCTTGCTATGCAGCGCAAGGAACTTTGTGCTCAACACTCCCTCCACGATGGGACCATCATCCTTGCTATGCACCGCAAGGAACTTTGTGCTCCGCACTCCCTCCACGATGGGACCATCATCCTTGCTATTAACTCCAAGGAACTTTGTGCTCCCCACTCCCTCCACGATTGGACCATCATCCTTGCTATGGACAGCAAGGAACTTTGTGCTCCACACACCCTCCACGATGTGACCATCATCCTTGCTATGCACCGCAAGGAACATTTTGCTCCCCACACCCTCCACGATGGGACCATGATCCTTGCTATGCACCGCAAGGAACTTTGTGCACCCCACTCTCTCTACGATGTGACCATGATCCTTGTTGTGCACCGCAAGGAACATTGTGCTCCTCACTCCTTCCACGAAGGGACCATCATCCTTTCTATGCACCTCTAAGAACTTTGTGCTCCTCACTCCCTCCACGATGGGACCATCATCCTTGCTATGCACCGCAAGGAACTTTGTGCTCCGCACTCCCTCCACGATGGGACCATCATCCTTGCTATTAACTCCAAGGAACTTTGTGCTCCCCACTCCCTCCACGATTGGACCATCATCCTTGCTATGGACAGCAAGGAACTTTGTGCTCCACACACCCTCCACGATGTGACCATCATCCTTTCTCTGCACCGCAAGAACATTGTGCTCCCCACTCCATCCACGATGGGACCATCATCCTTGCTATGCAGCGCAAGGAACTTTGTGCTCAACACTCCCTCCACGATGGGACCATCATCCTTGCTCTGCACCGCAAGGAACTTTGTGCTCCCAACTCCCTCCATGGTGGGACCATCATCCTTGCTATGCACTGCAAGAAACTTTGTGCTCCACACTCCGTCCCGGATGGCTCTATCATACTTTCTATGCACCGCAAGGAACTTTGTGCTCCCCACTCCCTCCACGATGGGACCATCATCCTTTCTATGCACCGCTGAGACGTTGTGCTCCCCACTCGGTCCACGATGGGACCATCATGCTTTGTATGCACCTCAAAGAACTTTATGCTCCACACTCCCTCCACGATGGGACCATCATCCTTGGTATGCACCGCAAGGAACTTTGTGCTCCCACTCCCTCCACAATGGGACCATCGTCCTTGCTCTGCACCGCAAGGAACTTTGTGCTCCCCACTCCCTCCACAATGGGACCATCATTTTTGCTATGCACCGCAAGGAACATTTTGCTCCCCACACCCTCCACGATGGGACCATGATCCTTGCTATGCACCACAAGGAACTTTGTGCACCCCACTCCCTCTACAATGGGACCATGATCCTTGTTATGCACCGCAAGGAACTTTGTGCTCCCCACTCCTTCCACGATGGGACCATCATCCTTTCTATGCACCTCTACGAACTTTGTGCTCCTCACTCCCTCCACGATGGGACCATCATCCTTGCTATGCACCGCAAGGAACTTTGTGATCTCCACTCCCTCCACGATGGGACAATCATCCTTTCTATGCATCTGTAAGGAAATTTGTGCTCCTCACTCCCACCACGATGGGACCATCATCCTTTCTATGCACCGCAAGGAACTTTGTGCTCCCCACTCCCTCCACGTTGGGACCATCATCCTTTCTATGCGCCTCAAAGAACATTGTGCTCCCCACTCCCTCCACGATGGGACCATCATCCTTGCTCTGCACCGCAATGAACTTTGTGCTCCCCACTCCCTCCACGATGGGACAATCATCCTTGCTATGCACTCCAAGGAACTTTGTGCTCCCCACTACCTCCACTATGGGACCATCATCCTTTATATGCACCGCAAGTAACTTTATGCTCCACATTCCCTCCATGATGGGACCATCATCCTTTCAAAGCACTGCAAGGAACTTTGTGCTACCCACTCCCTCCACGATGCGACCATCATCCTTGCTATGCACCGCAAGGAACTTTGTGTTCCCAACTGCCTCCACCATGGGACTATCATCCTTTCTATGCACCTTAAAGAAATTTGTGCACCTCACTCCCGCAACGATGGCACCATCATCCTTGCTATGCACCGCAAGGAACTATCAGCTCCCCATTCCCTCAACGATGGGACCATAATCCTTGCTATGCACCACAAGGAACTTTGTGCTCCCCACTCCCTCCACGATGGGACCATCATCCTTGCTATGCACCTCAAAGATCTTTGTGCTCCCCACTCCCTCCACGATGGGACCATCATCCTTGCTCTGCACCGCAATGAACTTTTTGCTCCCCACTCCCTCCACGATGGGACAATCATCCTTGCTATGCACCGCAAGCAACTTTGTGCTCCCCACTCCCTCCACGATGGGACCATCATCCTTGCTCTGCACCGCAATGAACATTGTGCTCCCCACTCCCTCCACGATGGGACAATCATCCTTGCTATGCACTCCAAGGAACTTTATGCTCCACTCTCCCTCCATGATGGGACCATCATCCTTTCTAAGCACCGCAAGGAACTTTGTACTCCGCACTCCCTCCACGATGGGTCCATCATCCTTCTTATGCACCTCAAAGAACTTTGTGCTCCCCACTCCCTCCACGATGGGAACATCATCCTTGCTATGCACCTCAAGGAACTTTGTGCTCTCCACTCCCACCAGGATTGGACCATCATCCTTTCTATGCAACTGTAAGGAAATTTGTGCTCCCCACTCCCTCCACGATGGGACCATCATCCTTTCTATGCACCTCAAAGAACATTGTGTTCCCAACTCCCTCCACAATGGGACCATCATCCTTTCTATGCACCGCCAGGAACTTTGTGCCCACCACTCCCTCCACGATAGAACCATCATTCTTGCATGCACCGCAAGGAACTTTGTGCTCCCCACTCCCTCCACGATGGGACCATCATTCTTGCTCTGCACCTCTAAGATCTTTGTGCTGCCCGCTCCCTCCACGATGGGACCATCATCCTTGCTCTGCACCGCAAGGAACTTTTTGCTCCCCAATCCCTCCACGATGGGACCATCAACCTTGCTATGCACCGCAAGGAACATTGTGCTCCCCACACCCTCCACGATGGGACCATCATCCTTTCTATGCACCTCAAAGAACTTTGTGCTCCTCACTCCCTCCACGATGGGACCATCATCCTTGCTATGCACCGCAAGGAACTTTGTGATCTCCACTCCCTCCACGATGGGACCATAATCCTTTCTATGCATCTGTAAGGAAATTTGTGCTCCCCACTCCCTCCACGATGCGACCATCATCCTTGCTATGCACCGCAAGGAACTTTGTGTTCCCAACTGCCTCCACGATGGGACTATCATCCTTTCTATGCACCTTAAAGAAATTTGTGCACCTCACTCCCGCCACGATGGCACCATCATCCTTGCTATGCACCGCAAGGAACTATCAGCTCCCCATTCCCTCAACGATGGGACCATAATCCTTGCTATGCACCACAAGGAACTTTGTGCTCCCCACTCCCTCCACGATGGGACCATCATCCTTGCTATGCACCTCAAAGATCTTTGTGCTCCCCACTCCCTCCACGATGGGACCATCATCCTTGCTATGCAACGCAAGGAACTTTGTGCTCCCCACTCCCTCCACAATGGGACCATCATCCTTGCTATGCACTGCAAGGAAATTTTGCTCCACACTCCCTCCACCCTGGGACCATCATCCTTGCTATGCACTGCATGGAACTTTGTGCTCCACACACCCTCCACGATGTGACCATCATCCTTTCTCTGCACCGCAAGGAACTTTGTGCTCCCCACTCCATCCACCCTGGGACCATCATCCTTGCTATACACTGCATGGAACTTTGTGCTCCACACGCCCTCCTCCATGGGACAATCATCCTTGCTGTGCAGCGCAAGGAACTTTGTGCTCCCCACTCGCTCCAGGATGGGAACATCATCCTTGCTATGCACCGCAAGGAACTTTGTGCTCCCCACTCCCTCCACAATGGGACCATCATCCTTGCTATGCACTGCAAGGAACATTTTGCTCCACACTCCCTCCACCCTGGGACCATCATCCTTGCTATGCACTGCAAGGAACTTTGTGCTCCCCACGCCCTCCTCCATGGGACAATCATCCTTGCTGTGCAGCGCAAGGAACTTTGTGCTCCCCACTCGCTCCACGATGGAACCATCATTCTTGCATGCACCGCAAGGAACTTTCTGCTCCCCACTCCCTCCACGATGGGACCATCATTCTTGCTCTGCACCTCAAAGATCTTTGTGCTCCCCACTCCCTCCACGATGGGACCATCATCCTTGCTCTGCACCGCAAGGAACTTTTTGCTCCCCACTCCCTCCACAATGGGACCATCAACCTTGCTATGCACTGCAAGGAACTGTTTGCTCCCCACTCCCACCACGATGGGACCATAATCCTTGCTATGCACCGCAAGGAACATTGTGCTCCCCACACGCTCCACGATGGGACCATGATCCCTGCTATGCACCACAAGGAACTTTGTGCTCCCCACTCCCTCCACGATGGGACCATGATCCTTGTTATGCATCTGTAAGGAAATTTGTGCTCCCCACTCCCTCCACGATGCGACCATCATCCTTGCTATGCACCGCAATGAACTTTGTGTTCCCAACTCCCTCCACGATGGGACTATCAACCTTTCTATGCACCTTAAAGAAATTTGTGCACCTCACTCCCGCCACGATGGCACCATCATCCTTGCTATGCACCGCAAGGAACTATCAGCTCCCAATTCCCTCCACGATGGGACCATAATGCTTGCTATGCACCACAAGGAACTTTGTGCTCCCCACTCCCTCCACGATGGGACCATCATCCTTGCTCTGCACCTCAAAGATCTTTGTGCTCCCCACTCACTCCAAGATGGGACTATCATCCTTGCTATGCACCGCAAGGAACTTTGTGCTCCAAACTCCCTCCATGACGTGACGATCATCCTTTCTATGCACTTCAAAAAACTTTGTGCTCCCCACTCCCACCACGATGGAACCATCATACTTGCTATGCACCTCAAGGAACTTTGTGCTCCCTACTCCCTCCACGATTGGACAATCATCCTTGCTATGGACTGCAAGGAACTTTGTGCTCCACACACCCTCCACGATGTGACCATCATCCTTTCTCTGCACCGCAAGGAACTTTGTGCTCCCCACTCCATCCACGATGGGACCATCATCCTTGCTATGCAGCGCAAGGAACTTTGTGCTCCACGCTCCCTCCACGATGGGACCATCATCCTTTCTATGCACCGCAAAGAACTTTGTGCTCCCCACACCCTCCACGATGGGACCATCATCCTTGCTATGCAACGCAAGGAAGTTTGTGCTCCTCACTCCCTCCACGATGGGACCATCATCCTTTCTATGCACCGCAAGGAACTTTGTGCTCCCCACTCCATCCACGTTGGGACCATCATCCTTTCTATGCACCTGAAAGAACATTGTGCTTCCCACTCCCTCCACGATGGGACCATCATCCTTGCTCTGCACCGCAATGAACTTTGTGCTCCCCACTCCCTCCATGATGGGACCATCATCCTTTCTAAGCACCGCAAGGAACTTTGTACTCCGCACTCCCTCCACGATGGGACCATCATCCTTGCTATGCACTCCAAGGAACGTTGTGCTCCCCACTCCCTCAACTATGGGACCATCATCCTTTATATGCACCGCAAGGAACTTTATGCTCCACATTCCCTCCATGATGGGACCATCATCCTTTCAAAGCACTGCAAGGAACTTTGTGCTACCCACTCCCTCCACGATGGAACAATCATCGTTGCTATGCACCACAAGGACCTTTGTGCTCCCCACTCCCTCCAAGATGGGACCATTATCCTTCGTATGCACCGCAAGGAACTTTGTGCTCCCCACTCCCCCCACGATGGGACCATCATCCTTGCTATGCACCGCAAGGAACATTTTGCTCCCCACACCCTCCACGATGGGACCATGATCCTTGCTATGCACCTCAATGAACTTTGTGCACCCCACTCTCTCTACGATGTGACCATGATCCTTGTTGTGCACCGCAAGGAACTTTGTGCTCCTCACTCCTTCCACGAAGGGACCATCATCCTTTCTATGCACCTCTAAGAGCTTTGTGCTCCTCACTCCCTCCACGATGGGACCATCATCCTTGCTATGCACCGCAAGGAACTTTGTGCTCCGCACTCCCTCCACGATGGGACCATCATCCTTGCTATTAACTCCAAGGAACTTTGTGCTCCCCACTCCCTCCACGATTGGACCATCATCCTTGCTATGGACAGCAAGGAACTTTGTGCTCCACACACCCTCCACGATGTGACCATCATCCTTTCTCTGCACCGCAAGAACTTTGTGCTCCCCACTCCATCCACGATGGGACCTTCATCCTTGATATGCAGCGCAAGGAACTTTGTGCTCAACACTCCCTCCACGATGGGACCATCATCCTTGCTCCGCACCGCAAGGAACTTTGTGCTCCCAACTCCCTCCATGATGGGACCATCATCCTTGCTATGCACTGCAAGAAACTTTGTGCTCCACACTCCGTCCCGGATGGCACTATCATACTTTCTATGCTCCGCAAGAAACTTTGTGCTCCCCACTCCCTCCACGATGGGACCATCATCCTTTCTATGCACCGCTGAGACGTTGTGCTCCCCACTCGGTCCACGATGGGACCATCATGCTTTGTATGCACCTCAAAGAACTTTATGCTCCACACTCCCTCCACGATGGGACCATCATCCTTGGTATGCACCGCAACGAACTTTGTGCGCCCAATCCCTCCACAATGGGACTATCATCCTTGCTATGCACCGCAAGGAACTTTGTGCTCCAAACTCCCTCCATGACGTGACGATCATCCTTTCTATCCACTTCAAAAAACTTTGTGCTCCCCACTCCCACCACGATGGAACCATCATACTTGCTATGCACCTCAAGGAACTTTGTGCTCCCTACTCCCTCCACGATTGGACAATCATCCTTGCTATGGACAGCAAGGAACTTTGTGCTCCACACACCCTCCACGATGTGACCATCATCCTTTCTCTGCACCGCAAGGAACTTTGTGCTCCCCACTCCATCCACGATGGGACCATCATCCTTGCTATGCAGCGCAAGGAAGTTTGTGCTCCTCACTCCCTCCACGATGGGACCATCATCCTTTCTATGCACCGCAAGGAACTTTGTGCTCCCCACTCCATCCACGTTGGGACCATCATCCTTTCTATGCACCTCAAAGAACATTGTGCTTCCCACTCCCTCCACGATGGGACCATCATCCTTGCTCTGCACCGCAATGAACTTTGTGCTCCCAACTCCCTCCATGATGGGACCATCATCCTTTCTAAGCACCGCAAGGAACTTTGTACTCCGCACTCCCTCCACGATGGGACCATCATCCTTGCTATGCACTCCAAGGAACGTTGTGCTCCCCACTCCCTCAACTATGGGACCATCATCCTTTATATGCACCGCAAGGAACTTTATGCTCCACATTCCCTCCATGATGGGACCATCTTCCTTTCAAAGCACTGCAAGGAACTTTGTGCTACCCACTCCCTCCACGATGGAACAATCATCGTTGCTATGCACCACAAGGACCTTTGTGCTCCCCACTCCCTCCAAGATGGGACCATTAACCTTCGTATGCACCGCAAGGAACTTTGTGCTCCCCACTCCCCCCACGATGGGACCATCATCCTTGCTATGCACCGCAAGGAACATTTTGCTCCCCACACCCTCCACGATGGGACCATGATCCTTGCTATGCACCTCAAGGAACTTTGTGCACCCCACTCTCTCTACGATGTGACCATGATCCTTGTTGTGCACCGCAAGGAACTTTGTGCTCCTCACTCCTTCCACGAAGGGACCATCATCCTTTCTATGCACCTCTAAGAACTTTGTGCTCCTCACTCCCTCCACGATGGGACCATCATCCTTGCTATGCACCGCAAGGAACTTTGTGCTCCGCACTCCTCCACGATGGGACCATCATCCTTGCTCCGCACCGCAAGGAACTTTGTGCTCCCAACTCCCTCCATGATGGGACCATCATCCTTGCTATGCACTGGAAGAAACTTTGTGCTCCACACTCCGTCCCGGATGGCACTATCATACTTTCTATGCTCCGCAAGGAACTTTGTGCTCCCCACTCCCTCCACGATGGGACCATCATCCTTTCTATGCACCGCTGAGACGTTGTGCTCCCCACTCGGTCCACGATGGGACCATCATGCTTTGTATGCACCTCAAAGAACTTTATGCTCCACACTCCCTCCACGATGGGACCATCATCCTTGGTATGCACCGCAACGAACTTTGTGCGCCCAATCCCTCCACAATGGGACTATCATCCTTGCTATGCACCGCAAGGAACTTTGTGCTCCAAACTCCCTCCATGACGTGACGATCATCCTTTCTATGCACTTCAAAAAACTTTGTGCTCCCCACTCCCACCACGATGGAACCATCATACTTGCTATGCACCTCAAGGAACTTTGTGCTCCCTACTCCCTCCACGATTGGACAATCATCCTTGCTATGGACAGCAAGGAACTTTGTGCTCCACACACCCTCCACGATGTGACCATCATCCTTTCTCTGCACCGCAAGGAACTTTGTGCTCCCCACTCCATCCACGATGGGACCATCATCCTTGCTATGCAGCGCAAGGAAGTTTGTGCTCCTCACTCCCTCCACGATGGGACCATCATCCTTTCTATGCACCGCAAGGAACTTTGTGCTCCCCACTCCATCCACGTTGGGACCATCATCCTTTCTATGCACCTCAAAGAACATTGTGCTTCCCACTCCCTCCACGATGGGACCATCATCCTTGCTCTGCACCGCAATGAACTTTGTGCTCCCAACTCCCTCCATGATGGGACCATCATCCTTTCTAAGCACCGCAAGGAACTTTGTACTCCGCACTCCCTCCACGATGGGACCATCATCCTTGCTATGCACTCCAAGGAACGTTGTGCTCCCCACTCCCTCAACTATGGGACCATCATCCTTTATATGCACCGCAAGGAACTTTATGCTCCACATTCCCTCCATGATGGGACCATCATCCTTTCAAAGCACTGCAAGGAACTTTGTGCTACCCACTCCCTCCACGATGGAACAATCATCGTTGCTATGCACCACAAGGACCTTTGTGCTCCCCACTCCCTCCAAGATGGGACCATTATCCTTCGTATGCACCGCAAGGAACTTTGTGCTCCCCACTCCCCCCACGATGGGACCATCATCCTTGCTATGCACCGCAAGGAACATTTTGCTCCCCACACCCTCCACGATGGGACCATGATCCTTGCTATGCACCTCAAGGAACTTTGTGCACCTCACTCTCTCTACGATGTGACCATGATCCTTGTTGTGCACCGCAAGGAACTTTGTGCTCCTCACTCCTTCCACGAAGGGACCATCATCCTTTCTATGCACCTCTAAGAACTTTGTGCTCCTCACTCCCTCCACGATGGGACCATCATCCTTGCTATGCACCGCAAGGAACTTTGTGCTCCGCACTCCTCCACGATGGGACCATCATCCTTGCTATTAACTCCAAGGAACTTTGTGCTCCCCACTCCCTCCACGATTTGACCATCATCCTTGCTATGGACAGCAAGGAACCTTGTGCTCCACACACCCTCCACGATGTGACCATCATCCTTTCTCTGCACCGCAAGAACTTTGTGCTCCCCACTCCATCCACGATGGGACCATCATCCTTGATATGCAGCGCAAGGAACTTTGTGCTCAACACTCCCTCCACGATGGGACCATCATCCTTGCTCTGCACCGCAAGGAACTTTGTGCTCCCAACTCCCTCCATGATGGGACCATCATCCTTGCTATGCACTGCAGGAAACTTTGTGCTCCACACTCCGTCCCGGATGGCACTATCATACTTTCTATGCTCCGCAAGGAACTTTGTGCTCCCCACTCCCTCCACGATGGGACCATCATCCTTTCTATGCACCGCTGAGACGTTGTGCTCCCCACTCGGTCCACGATGGGACCATCATGCTTTGTATGCACCTCAAAGAACTTTATGCTCCACACTCCCTCCACGATGGGACCATCATCCTTGGTATGCACCGCAACGAACTTTGTGCGCCCAATCCCTCCACAATGGGACCATCGTCCTTGCACTGCACCGCAAGGAACTTTGTGCTCCCCACTCCCTCCACGATGGGACCATCATTTTTGCTATGCACCGCAAGGAACATTTTGCTCCCCACACCCTCCACGATGGGACCATGATCCTTGCTATGCACCACAAGGAACTTTGTGCACCCCACTCCCTCTACGATGGGACCATGATCCTTGTTATGCACCGCAAGGAACTTTGTGCTCCTCACTCCCTCCACGATCGGACCATCATCCTTGCTATGCACCGCAAGGAACTTTGTGATCTCCACTCCCTCCACGATGGGACAATCATCCTTTCTATGCATCTGTAAGGAAATTTGTGCTCCTCACTCCCTCCACGATGGGACCATCATCCTTTCTATGCACCGCAAGGAACTTTGTGCTCCCCACTCCCTCCAC
The DNA here is from genome assembly GCF_036971445.1 of Narcine bancroftii. Taxonomy (NCBI): domain Eukaryota; kingdom Metazoa; phylum Chordata; class Chondrichthyes; order Torpediniformes; family Narcinidae; genus Narcine; species Narcine bancroftii. The sequence goes on from NC_091474.1 coordinate 76,221,591, forward strand.
GTTGGGACCATCATCCTTTCTATGCACCTCAAAGAACATTGTGCTCCCCACTCCCTCCACGATGGGACCATCATCCTTGCTCTGCACTGCAATGAACTTTGTGCTCCCCACTCCTTCCACGATGGGACAATCATCCTTGCTATGCACTCCAAGGAACTTTGTGCTCCCCACTCCCTCCACTATGGGACCATCATCCTTCATATGCACCGCAAGGAAGTTTATGCTCCACATTCCCTCCATGATGGGACCATCATCCTTTCAAAGAACTGCAAGGAACTTTGTGCTACCCACTCACTCCACGATGGAACAATCATCGTTGCTATGCACCACAAGGACCTTTGTGCTCCCCACTCCCTCCACGATGGGACCATCATTTTTGCTATGCACCGCAAGGAACATTTTGCTCCCCACACCCTCCATGATGGGACCATGATCCTTGCTATGCACCGCAAGGAACTTTGTGCACCCCACTCCCTCTACGATAGGACCATGATCCTTGTTATGCAACGCAAGGAACTTTGTGCTCCCCACTCCTTCCACGATGGGACCATCATCCTTTCTATGCATCTTTAAGGAAATTTGTGCTCCCCACTCCCTCCACGATGGGACCATCATCCTTTCTATGCACTTCAAAGAACTTTGTGCACCCCACTCCCTCCACGATGGGACCATCATCTTTGCTATGCACCGTAAGGAACTTTGTGCTCCGCACTCCCTCCACGATGGGACCATCATCCTTGCTATGCACTCCAAGGAACTTTGTGTTCCCCACTCCCTCCACTATGGGACCATCATTCTTTATATGCACCGCAAGGAACTTTATGCTCCACATTCCCTCCATGATGGGACCATCATCCTTTCAAAGCACCGCAAGGAACTTTGTGTTCCCAAATCCCTCCACGATGGGACCATCATCCTTTCTATGCACCGCCAGGAACTTTGTGCTCCCCACTCCCTATACCATGGGACCATCATCATTTCTATGCACCTCAAAGAAATTTGTGCTCCCCAGTCCCTCCACGATGGGACCATCATCTTTGCTATGCACCGTAAGGAACTTTGTGCTCCGCACTCCCTCCACGATGGGACCATCATCCTTGCTATGCACTCCAAGGAACTTTGTGCTCCCCACTCCCTCCACTATGGGACCATCATTCTTTATATGCACCGCAAGGAACTTTATGCTCCACATTCCCTCCATGATGGGACCATCATCCTTTCTATGCACCGCCAGGAACTTTGTGCTCCCCACTCCCTCCACGATGGGACCATCATCATTTCTATGCACCTCAAAGAAATTTGTGCTCCCCACTCCCCCCTCGATGGGACCATCATCCTTGCTATGCACTGCAAGGAACTTTGTGCTCCACACTCCGTCCCGGATGGCACTATCATCCTTTCTATGCACCGCAAGGAACTTTGTGCTCCCCACTCTCTCCTCTATGGGACCATCATTCTTTATATGCACCGCAAAGAACTTTATGCTCCACATTCCCTCCATGATGGGACCATCATCCTTGGTATGCACCGCAAGGAACTTTGTGCTCCCACTCCCTCCACAATGGGACCATCGACCTTGCTATGCACCGCAAGGAACTTTGTGCTCCGCACTCCCTCCACGATGTGACAAACATCCTTGCTCTGCACCGCAAGGAACTTTGTGCTGCCCACTCCCTCCACGATGGGACCATCATCCTTGCTATGCAATGCAAGGAACTTTGTGCTCCCCACTCTCTCCACGATGGGACCATCATCCTTGCTCTGCACCTCAAAGATCTTTGTGCTCCCCACTCCATCCACGATGGGACCATCATCCTCGCTATGCACCGCAAGGAACTTTGTGCTCCCCACTCCATCCACGATTGGACCATCATCCTTGATATGCAGCGCAAGGAACTTTGTGCTCCACACTCCCTCACGATGGGACCATCATCCTTGCTCTGCACCGCAATGAACTTTGTGCTCCCCACTCCCTCCACGATGGGACAATCATCCTTGCTATGCACTCCAAGGAACTTTATGCTCCACACTCCCTCCATGATGGGATCATCATCCTTTCTAAGCACCACAAGGAACTTTGTACTCCGCACTCCCTCCACGATGGGACAATCATCCTTGCTATGCACTCCAAGGAACATTGTGCTCCCCACTCCCTCCACTATGGGACCATCATCCTTTATATGCACCGCAAGGAACTTTATGCTCCACATTCCCTCCATGATGGGACCATCATCCTTTCAAAGCACTGCAAGGAACTTTGTGCTCCCCACTCCCTCCACGATGGGACAATCATCCTTGCTATGCACTCCAAGGAACTTTATGCTCCACATTCCCTCCATGATGGGAACATCATCCTTTCAAAGCACTGCAAGGAACTTTGTGCTACCCACTCCCTCCACGATGGAACAATCATCGTTGCTATGCACCACAAGGACCTTTGTGCTCCCCACTCCCTCCAAGATGGGACCATTATCCTTCGTATGCACCGCAAGCAACTTTGTGCTCCCCACTCCGTCCACGATGGGACCATCATTTTTGCTATGCACCGCAATGAACATTTTGCTCCCCACACCCTCCACGATGGGACCATGATCCTTGCTATGCACCGCAAGGAACTTTGTGCACCCCACTCCCTCTACGATGGGACCATGATCCTTGTTATGCACCGCAAGGAACTTTGTGCTCCCCACTCCTTCCACGATGGGACCATCATCCTTTCTATGCACCTCTAAGAACTTTGTGCTCCTCACTCCCTACACCATGGGACCATCATCTTTGCTATGCACCGCAAGGAACTTTGTGATCTCCACTCCCTCCACGATGGGACAATCATCCTTTCTATGCATCTGTAAGGAAATTTTTGCTCCCCACTCCCTCCACGATGGGACCATCATCCTTTCTGTGCACTTCAAAGAACTTTGTGCACCCCACTCCCTCCACGATGGGACCATCATCTTTGCTATGCACCGTAAGGAACTTTGTGCTCTGCACTCCCTCCACGATGGGACCATCATCCTTGCTATGCACTCCAAGGAACTTTGTGCTCCCCACTCCCTCCACTAAGGGACCATCATTCTTTATATGCACCGCAAGGAACTTTATGCTCCACAATCCCTCCATGATGGGACCATCATCCTTTCAAAGCACCGCAAGGAACTTTGTGTTCCCAACTCCCTCCACGATGGGTCCATCATCCTTTCTTTGCACCGCCAGGAACTTTGTGCTCCCCACTCCCTTTACCATGGGACCATCATCATTTCTATGCACCTCAAAGAAATTTGTGCTCCCCACTCCCCCCACGATGGGACCATCATCCTTTCTATGCACCTCAAAGAACATTGTGCTCCCCAGTCCCTCCACGATTGGACATTCATCCTTGCTATGCACCACAAGGAACTTTGTGCTCCCCACTCCCTCCACGATTGGACCATCATCCTTGCTATGGACCTCTAAGAACTTTGTGCTCCTCACTCCCTCCACGATGGGACCATCATCCTTGCTATGGACAGCAAGGAACTTTGTGCTCCACACACCCTCCACGATGTGACCATCATCCTTTCTCTGCACCGCAAGGAACCTTGTGCTCCCCACTACATCCACGATGGGACCATCATCCTTGCTAGGCAGCGCAAGGAACTTTGTGCTCCACACTCCCTCCACGATGGGACCATCATTCTTGCATGCACCGCAAGGAACTTTGTGCTCCCCAGTCCCTCCACGATGGGACCATCATTCTTGCTCTGCACCTCAAAGATCTTTGTGCTTCCCACTCCCTCCACGATGGGACCATCATCCTTGTTCTTCACCGCAAGGAACTTTTTGCTCCCCAATCCATCCACAATGGGACCATCAACCTTGCTATGCACTGCAAGCAACTGTTTGCTCCCCACACCCACCACGATGGGACCATAATCCTTGCTATGCACCGCAAGGAACATTGTGCTCCCCACACCCTCCACGATGGGACCATGATCCTTGCTATGCACCGCAAGGACCTTTGTGCTCCCCACTCCCTCCAAGATGGGACCATCATCCTTGCTATGGACCTCTAAGAACTTTGTGCTCCTCACTCCCTCCACGATGGGACCATCATCCTTGCTATGGACAGCAAGGAACTTTGTGCTCCACACACCCTCCACGATGTGACCATCATCCTTTCTCTGCACCGCAAGGAACCTTGTGCTCCCCACTACATCCACGATGGGACCATCATCCTTGCTAGGCAGCGCAAGGAACTTTGTGCTCCACACTCCCTCCACGATGGGACCATCATTCTTGCATGCACCGCAAGGAACTTTGTGCTCCCCAGTCCCTCCACGATGGGACCATCATTCTTGCTCTGCACCTCAAAGATCTTTGTGCTCCCCACTCCCTCCACGATGGGACCATCATCCTTGTTCTTCACCGCAAGGAACTTTTTGCTCCCCAATCCATCCACAATGGGACCATCAACCTTGCTATGCACTGCAAGCAACTGTTTGCTCCCCACACCCACCACGATGGGACCATAATCCTTGCTATGCACCGCAAGGAACATTGTGCTCCCCACACCCTCCACGATGGGACCATGATCCTTGCTATGCACCGCAAGGAACTTTGTGCTCCCAACTCCCTCCACGATGGGACCATGATCCTTGTTATGCACCGCAAGGAACTTTGTGCTCCCCACTCCTTCCACGATGGGACCATCATCCTTTCTATGCACCTCAAAGAACTTTGTGCTCGTCACTCCCTCCACGATGGGACCATCATCCTTGCTATGCACCACAAGGAACTTTGTGATCTCCACTCCCAACACGATGGGAACATAATCCTTTCTATGCATCTGTAAGGAAATTTGTGCTCCCCACTCCCTCCACGATGCGACCATCAACCTTGCTATGCACCGCAAGGAACTTTGTGTTCCCAACTCCCTCCACGATGGGACTATCATCCTTTCTATGCACCTTAAAGAAATTTGTGCACCTCACTCCCGCCACGATGGCACCATCATCCTTGCTATGCACCGCTAGGAACTATCAGCTCCCCATTCCCTCCACGATGGGACCATAATCCTTGCTATGCACCACAAGGAACTTTGTGCTCCCCACTTCCTCCACGATGGGACCATCATCCTTGCTATGCACCTCAAAGATCTTTGTGCTCCCCACTCCCTCCACGATGGGACCATCATCCTTGCTATGCACCGCAAGGAACTTTGTGCTCCCCACTCCCTCCACCCTGGGACCATCATCCTCGCTATGCACTGCAAGGAACTTTGTGCTCCCCACGCCCTCCTCCATGGGACAATCATCCTTGCTGTGCAGCGCAAGGAACTTTGTGCTCCCCACTCGCTCCACGATGGGAACATCATCCTTGCCATGCACCGCAAGGAACTTTGTGCTCCCCACTCGCTCCACAATGGGACCATCATCCTTGCTATGCACTGCAAGGAACATTTTGCTCCACACTCCCTCCACCCTGGGACCATCATCCTTGCTATGCACTGCAAGGAACTTTGTGCTACCCACTCCCTCCACGATGGAACAATCATCCTTGCTATGCACCACAAGGACCTTTGTGCTCCCCACTCCCTCCAAGATGGGACCATTATCCTTCGTATGCACCGCAAGCAACTTTGTGCTCCCCACTCCGTCCACGATGGGACCATCATTTTTGCTATGCACCGCAATGAACATTTTGCTCCCCACACCCTCCACGATGGGACCATGATCCTTGCTATGCACCGCAAGGAACTTTGTGCACCCCACTCCTTCTACGATGGGACCATGATCCTTGTTATGCACCGCAAGGAACTTTGTGCTCCCCACTCCTTCCACGATGGGACCATCATCCTTTCTATGCACCTCTAAGAACTTTGTGCTCCTCACTCCCTCCACGATGGGACCATCATCCTTGCTATGCACCGCAAGGAACTTTGTGATCTCCACTCCCGCCACGATGGGACAATCATCCTTTCTATGCATCTGTAAGGAAATTTCTGCTCCCCACTCCCTCCACGATGGGACCATCATCCTTTCTATGCACTTCAAAGAACTTTGTGCACCCCACTCCCTCCACGATGGGACCATCATCTTTGCTATGCACCGTAAGGAACTTTGTGCTCCGCACTCCCTCCACGATGGGACCATCATCTTTGCTATGCACCTCAAAGAACTTTATGCTCCACACTCCCACCACGATGCGACCATCATCCTTGGTGCTCCGCACTCCCTCCACGATGGGACCATCATCTTTGCTATGCACTCCAAGGAACTTTGTGCTCCCCACTCCCTCCACTATGGGACCATCATTCTTTATATGCACCGAGAGGAACTTTATGCTCCACATTCCCTCCATGATGGGACCATCATCCTTTCAAAGCACCGCAAGGAACTTTGTGTTCCCAACTCCCTCCACGATGGGACCATCATATTTTCTATGCACCGCCAGGAACTTTGTGCTCCCCACTCCCTATACCATGGGACCATCATCATTTCTATGCACCTCAAAGAAATTTGTGCTCCCCACTCCCCCCACGATGGGACCATCATCCTTTCTATGCACCTCAAAGAACATTGTGCTCCCCAGTCCCTCCACGATTGGAACATCATCCTTGCTATGCACCACAAGGAACCTTGTGCTCCCCACTCCCTCCACGATGGGACCATCATCCTTGCTATGCACTCCAAGGAACTTTGTGCTCCACACACCCTCCACGATGTGACCATCATCCTTTCTCTGCACCGCATGGAACTTTGTGCTCCCAACTCCCTCCACGATGGGACCATCATCCTTGCTATGCACTGCAAGGAACTTTGTGCTCCACACTCCCTCCATGATGGGACCATCATCCTTGCTATGCACTGCAAGGAACTTTGTGCTCCACACTCCGTCCCGGATGGCACTATCATCCTTTCTATGCACCGCAAGGAAGTTTGTGCTCCCCATTCCCTCCACAATGGGACCATCATCCTTTCTATGCACCGCTGAGACCTTGTGCTCCCCACTCCCTCCACGATGGGACCATCATGCTTTCTATGCACCTCAAAGAACTTTATGCTCCACACTCCCACCACGATGCGACCATCATCCTTGGTGCTCCCCACTCCCTCCACTATGGGACCATCTTTGCTATGCACTCCAAGGAACTTTGTGCTCCCCACTCCCTCCACTATGGGACCATCATTCTTTATATGCACCGAGAGGAACTTTATGCTCCACATTCCCTCCATGATGGGACCATCATCCTTTCAAAGCACCGCAAGGAACTTTGTGCTCCGCACTCCCTCCACGATGTGACCAACATCCTTGCTCTGCACCGCAAGGATCTTTGTGCTGCCCACTACCTCCACGATGGGACCATCATCCTTGCTATGCACTGCAAGGAACATTTTGCTCCACACTCCCTCCACCCTGGGACCATCATCCTTGCTATGCACTGCAAGGAACTTTGTGCTACCCACTCCCTCCACGATGGAACAATCATCCTTGCTATGCACCACAAGGACCTTTGTGCTCCCCACTCCCTCCAAGATGGGACCATTATCCTTCGTATGCACCGCAAGCAACATTGTGCTCCCCACTCCGTCCACGATGGGACCATCATTTTTGCTATGCACCGCAATGAACATTTTGCTCCCCACACCCTCCACGATGGGACCATGATCCTTGCTATGCACCGCAAGGAACTTTGTGCACCCCACTCCCTCTACGATGGGACCATGATCCTTGTTATGCACCGCAAGGAACTTTGTGCTCCCCACTCCTTCCACGATGGGACCATCATCCTTTCTATGCACCTCTAAGAACTTTGTGCTCCTCACTCCCTCCACGATGGGACCATCATCCTTGCTATGCACCGCAAAGAACTTTGTGATCTCCACTCCCGCCACGATGGGACAATCATCCTTTCTATGCATCTGTAAGGAAATTTCTGCTCCCCACTCCCTCCACGATGGGACCATCATCCTTTCTATGCACTTCAAAGAACTTTGTGCACCCCACTCCCTCCACGATGGGACCATCATCTTTGCTATGCACCGTAAGGAACTTTGTGCTCCGCACTCCCTCCACGATGGGACCTTCATCCTTGCTATGAACTCCAAGGAACTTTGTGCTCCCCACTCCCTCCACTATGGGACCATCATTCTTTATATGCACCGAGAGGAACTTTATGCTCCACATTCCCTCCATGATGGGACCATCATCCTTTCAAAGCACCGCAAGGAACTTTGTGTTCCCAACTCCCTCCACGATGGGACCATCATATTTTCTATGCACCGCCAGGAACTTTGTGCTCCCCACTCCCTATACCATGGGACCATCATCATTTCTATGCACCTCAAAGAGATTTGTGCTCCCCACTCCCCCCACGATGGGACCATCATCCTTTCTATGCACCTCAAAGAACATTGTGCTCCCCAGTCCCTCCACGATTGGAACATCATCCTTGCTATGCACCACAAGGAACCTTGTGCTCCCCACTCCCTCCACGATGGGACCATCATCCTTGCTATGCACTCCAAGGAACTTTGTGCTCCCCACTCCTTCCACGATTGGACCATCATCCTTGCAATGGACAGCAAGGAACTTTGTGCTCCACACACCCTCCACGATGTGACCATCATCCTTTCTCTGCACCGCAAGGAACTTTGTGCTCCCCACTCCATCCACGATGGGACCATCATCCTTGCTATGCAGCGCAAGGAACTTTGTGCTCCACACTCCCTCCACGATGGGACCATCATCCTTGCTCTGCACCGCATGGAACTTTGTGCTCCCAACTCCCTCCATGATGGGACCATCATCCTTGCTATGCACTGCAAGGAACTTTGTGCTCCACACTCCGTCCCGGATGGCACTATCATCCTTTCTATGCACAACAAGGAAGTTTGTGCTCCCCACTCCCTCCACAATGGGACCATCATCCTTTCTATGCACCGCTGAGACCTTGTGCTCCCCACTCCCTCCACGATGGGACCATCATGCTTTCTATGCACCTCAAAGAACTTTATGCTCCACACTCCCACCACGATGCGACCATCATCCTTGGTATGCACCGCAAGGAACTTTGTGCTCCCACTCCCTCCACAATGGGACCATCGTCCTTGCTATGCACCGCAAGGAACTTTGTGCTCCGCATTCCCTCCACGATGTGACCAACATCCTTGCTCTGCACCGCAAGGATCTTTGTGCTGCCCACTACCTCCACGATGGGACCATCATCCTTGCTATGCAATGCAAGGACATTTGTGCTCCCCACTCCCTCCACGATGGGACCATCATCCTTGCTCTGCACCTCAAAGATCTTTGTGGTCCCCACTCCATCCACGATGGGACCATCATCCTCGCTATGCACCGCAAGTAACTTTGTGCTCCACACTCCCTCCACGATGGGACCATCATCCTTGCTATGCTCCGCAATGAACTTTGTGCTCCCCACTCCATCCACGATGGGACCATCATCCTTGCTATGCAGCGCAAGGAACTTTGTGCTCCCCACTCCCTCCACGATGGGACCATCATCCTTGCTCTGCACCTCAAAGATCTTTGTGGTCCCCACTCCATCCACGATGGGACCATCATCCTCGCTATGCACCGCAAGGAACTTTGTGCTCCACACTCCCTCCACGATGGGTCCATCATCCTTGCTATGCTCCGCAAGGATCTTTGTGCTCCCCACTCCATCCACGATGGGACCATCATCCTTGCTATGCAGCGCAAGGAACTTTGTGCTCCACACGCCCTCCACGATGGGTCCATCATCCTTGCTCGGCACTGCAAGGAACATTGCGCTCCCCACTGCCTCCACGATGGCACCATGATCCTTTCTATGCACCACAAGAAATTTGTGCTCCCCACTCCATCCACGATGGGACCATCATCCTTTCTATGCACCGCAAAGAACTTTGTGCTCCCCACACCCTCCACGATGGGACCATCATCCTTGCTATGCAACGCAAGGAATTTTGTGCTCCTCATTCCCTCTACGATGGGACCATCATCCTTTCTATGCACCGCAAGGAACTTTGTGCTCCCCACTCCCTCCACGTTGGGACCATCATCCTTTCTATGCACCTCAAAGAACATTGTGCTCCCCACTCCCTCCACGATGGGACCATCATCCTTGCTCAGCACCGCAATGAACTTTGTGCTCCCCACTCCCTCCACGATGGGACAATCATCCTTGCTATGCACTCCAAGGAACTTTATGATCCACACTCCCTCCATGATGGGACCATCATCCTTTCTAAGCACCGCAAAGAACTTTGTACTCCGCACTCCCTCCACGATGGGACCATCATCCTTGCTATGCATTGCAAGGAATTTTATGCTCTCCACTCCCTCCACGATGGGACCATCATCCTTTCTATGCACCTGTAAGAAAATTTGTGCTCCCCACTCCCTCCATGATGGGACCATCATCCTTTCTATGCACCTCAAAGATCTTTGTGCTCCCCACTCCCTCCACGATGGGACCATCATCCTTGCTCTGCACCGCAAGGAACTATTTGCTCCCCACTCCCAAAACGATGGGACTATAATCCTTGCTATGCACCGCAAGCAACATTGTGATCCCCACATCCTCCACGATGGGACCATGATCCTTGCTATGCACCGCAAGCAACTTTGTGCTCCCCACTCCCTCTACGATGGGACCATGATCCTTCTTATGCACCGCATGGAACTTTGTGCTCCCCACTCCTTCCACGATGGGACCATCATCCTTTCTATGCACCTCAAAGAACTTTGTGCTCCTCACTCCCTCCACGATGGGACCATCATCCTTGCTATGCACCGCAAGGAACTTTGTGATCTCCACTCCCTCCACGATGGGACAATCATCCTTTTTATGAATCTGTAAGTAAATTTGTGCTCCCCACTCACTCCACGATGGGACCATCATCCTTTCTATGCACTTCAAAGAACTTTGTGCTCCCCACTCCCTCCACGATGGAACCATCATTCTTGCTATGCACCGCAAGGAACTTTGTGCTCCCCACTCCCTCCACGATGGGACCATCATTCTTGCTCTGCACCTCAAAGATCTTTGTGCTCACCACTCCCTCCATGATGGGACCATCATCCTTGCTCTGCACCGCAAGGAACTTTTTGCTCCCCAATCCCTCCACAATGGGACCATCAACCTTGCTATGCACTGCAAGGAACTCTTTGCTCCCCACACCCACCACGATGGGACCATAATCCTTGCTATGCACCGCAAGGAACATTGTGCTCCCCACACCCTCCATGATGGGACCATGATCCTTGCTATGCACCGCATGGAACTTTGTGCTCCCAACTCCCTCCACGATGGGACCATGATCCTTGTTATGCACCGCAAGGAACTTTGTGCTCCCCACTCCTTCAACGATGGGACCATCATCCTTTCTATGCACCTCAAATAACTTTGTGCTCGTAACTCCCTCCACGATGGGACCATCATCCTTGCTATGCACCACAAGGAACTTTGTGATCTCCACTCCCTCCACGATGGTCCATAATCCTTTCTATGCATCTGTAAGGAAATCTGTGCTCCCCACTCCCTCCACGATGCGACCATCAACCTTGCTATGCACCGCAAGGAACTTTGTGCTCCCCACTCCCTCCACGTTGGGACCATCATCCTTTCTATGCACCTCAAAGAACATTGTGCTCCCCACTCCCTCCACGATGGGACCATCATCCTTGCTCTGCACCGCAATGAACTTTGTGCTCCCCACTCCCTCCACGATGGGACAATCATCCTTGCTATTCACTCCAAGGAACTTTATGATCCACACTCCCTCCATGATGGGACCATCATCCTTTCTAAGCACCGCAAGGAACTTTGTACTCCGCACTCCCTCCACGATGGGACCATCATCCTTGCTGTGCACTGCAAGGAACTTTATGCTCTCCACTCCCTCCACGATGGGACCATCATCCTTTCTATGCACCTGTAAGAAAATTTGTGCTCCCCACTCCCTCCATGATGGGACCATCATCCTTGCTATGCACTGCAAGGAACTTTGTGCTCCACACTCCTTCCCGGATGTCACTATCATCCTTTCTATGCACCGCAAGGAACTTTGTGCTCCCCACTCTCTCCACTATGGGACCATCATTCTTTATATGCACCGCAAAGAACTTTATGCTCCACATTCCCTCCATGATGGGACCATCATCCTTGGTATGCACCGCAAGGAACTTTGTGCTCCCACTCCCTCCACAATGGGACCATCGTCCTTGCTATGCAGCGCAAGGAACTTTGTGCTCCGCACTCCCTCCACGATGTGACCAACATCCTTGCTCTGCACCGCAAGGAACTTTGTGCTGCCCACTCCCTCCACGATGGGACCATCATCCTTGCTATGCAATGCAAGGAACTTTGTGCTCCCCACTCTCTCCACGATGGGACCATCATCCTTGCTCTGCACCTCAAAGATCTTTGTGGTCCCCACTCCATCCACGATGGGACCATCTTCCTCGCTATGCACCGCAAGGAACTTTGTGCTCCACACTCCCTCCAGGATGGGACCATCATCCTTGCTATGCTCCGCAAGGAACTTTGTGCTCCCCACTCCATCCACGATGGGACCATCATCCTTGATATGCAGCGCAAGGAACTTTGTGCTCCACACTCCCTCCACGATGGGACCATCATCCTTGCTCTGCACTGCAAGGAACATTGCGCTCCCCACTGCCTCAACGATGGCACCATGATCCTTTCTATGCACCACAAGGAAATTTGTGCTCCCCACTCCATCCACGATGGGACCATCATCCTTTCTATGCACCGCAAAGAACTTTGTGCTCCCCACACCCTCCACGATTGGACCATCATCCTTGCTATGCAACGCAAGGAAGTTTGTCCTCCTCACTCCCTCCACGATGGGACCATCATCCTTTCTATGCACCGCAAGGAACTTTGTGCTCCCCAATCCCTCCTCGTTGGGACCATCATCCTTTCTATGCACCTCAAAGAACATTGTGCTCCCCACTCCCTCCACGATGGGACCATCATCCTTGCTCTGCACCGCAATGAACTTTGTGCTCCCCACTCCCTCCACGATGGGACAATCATCCTTGCTATGCACTCCAAGGAACTTTATGCTCCACACTCCCTCCATGATGGGATCATCATCCTTTCTAAGCACCACAAGGAACTTTGTACTCCGCACTCCCTCCACGATGGGACAATCATTCTTGCTATGCACTCCAAGGAACATTGTGCTCCCCACTCCCTCCACTATGGGACCATCATCCTTAATATGCACCGCAAGGAACTTTATGCTCCACATTCCCTCCATGATGGGACCATCATCCTTTCAAAGCACTGCAAGGAACTTTGTGCTACCCACTCCCTCCACGATGGAACAATCATCGTTGCTATGCACCACAAGGACCTTTGTGCTCCACACTCCTTCCCGGATGGCACTATCATCCTTTCTATGCACTGCAAGGAACTTTGTGCTCCCCACTCTCTCCACTATGGGACCATCATTCTTTATATGCACCGCAAAGAACTTTATGCTCCACATTCCCTCCATGATGGGACCATCATCCTTGGTATGCACCGCAAGGAACTTTGTGCTCCCACTCCCTCCACAATGGGACCATCGTCCTTGCTATGCAGCGCAAGGAACTTTGTGCTCCGCATTCCCTCCACGATGTGACCAACATCCTTGCTCTGCACCGCAAGGAACTTTGTGCTGCCCACTCCCTCCACGATGGGACCATCATCCTTGCTATGCAATGCAAGGAAATTTGTGCTCCCCACTCTCTCCACGATGGGACCATCATCCTTGCTCTGCACCTCAAAGATCTTTGTGGTCCCCACTCCATCCACGATGGGACCATCTTCCTCGCTATGCACCGCAAGGAACTTTGTGCTCCACACTCCCTCCAGGATGGGACCATCATCCTTGCTATGCTCCGCAAGGAACTTTGTGCTCCCCACTCCATGCACGATGGGACCATCATCCTTGATATGCAGCGCAAGGAACTTTGTGCTCCACACTCCCTCCACGATGGGACCATCATCCTTGCTCTGCACTGCAAGGAACATTGCGCTCCCCACTGCCTCAACGATGGCACCATGATCCTTTCTATGCACCACAAGGAAATTTGTGCTCCCCACTCCATCCACGATGGGACCATCATCCTTTCTATGCACCGCAAAGAACTTTGTGCTCCCCACACCCTCCACGATTGGACCATCATCCTTGCTATGCAACGCAAGGAAGTTTGTCCTCCTCACTCCCTCCACGATGGGACCATCATCCTTTCTATGCACCGCAAGGAACTTTGTGCTCCCCAATCCCTCCTCGTTGGGACCATCATCCTTTCTATGCACCTCAAAGAACATTGTGCTCCCCACTCCCTCCACGATGGGACCATCATCCTTGCTCTGCACCGCAATGAACTTTGTGCTCCCCACTCCCTCCACGATGGGACAATCATCCTTGCTATGCACTCCAAGGAACTTTATGCTCCACACTCCCTCCATGATGGGATCATCATCCTTTCTAAGCACCACAAGGAACTTTGTACTCCGCACTCCCTCCACGATGGGACAATCATTCTTGCTATGCACTCCAAGGAACATTGTGCTCCCCACTCCCTCCACTATGGGACCATCATCCTTAATATGCACCGCAAGGAACTTTATGCTCCACATTCCCTCCATGATGGGACCATCATCCTTTCAAAGCACTGCAAGGAACTTTGTGCTACCCACTCCCTCCACGATGGAACAATCATCGTTGCTATGCACCACAAGGACCTTTGTGCTCCCCACTCCCTCCAAGATGGGACCATTATCCTTCGTATGCACCGCAAGCAACTTTGTGCTCCCCACTCCGTCCACGATGGGACCATCATTTTTGCTATGCACCGCAATGAACATTTTGCTCCCCACACCCTCCACGATGGGACCATGATCCTTGCTATGCACCGCAAGGAACTTTGTGCTCCCCACTCCTTCCACGATGGGACCATCATCCTTTCTATGCACCTCTAAGAACTTTGTGCTCCTCACTCCCTCCACGATGGGACCATCATCCTTGCTATGCACCGCAAGGAACTTTGTGATCTCCACTCCCTCCACGATGGGACAATCATCCTTTCTATGCATCTGTAAGGAAATTTTTGCTCCCCACTCCCTCCACGATGGGACCATCATCCTTTCTATGCACTTCAATGAACTTTGTGCACCCCACACCCTCCACGATGGGACTATCATCTTTGCTATGCACCGTAAGGAACTTTGTGCTCCGCACTCCCTCCACGATGGGACCATCATCCTTGCTATGCACTCCAAGGAACTTTGTGTTCCCAACTCCCTCCACAATGGGACCATCATCCTTTCTATGCACCGCCAGGAACTTTGTGCTCCCCACTCCATCCACGATGGAACCATCATTCTTGCATGCACCGCAAGGAACTTTGTGCTCCCCACTCCCTCCACGATGGGACCATCATTCTTGCTCTGCACCTCAAAGATCTTTGTGCTCACCACTCCCTCCATGATGGGACCATCATCCTTGCTCTGCACTGCAAGGAACTTTATGCTCCCCAATCCCTCCACAATGGGACCATCAACCTTGCTATGCACTGCAAGGAACTGTTTGCTCCCCACACCCACCACGATGGGACCATAATCCTTGCTATGCACCGCAAGGAACATTGTGCTCCCCACACCCTCCACGATGGGACCATGATCCTTGCTATGCACTGCAAGGAACTTTGTGCTCCCAACTCCCTCCACGATGGGACCATGATCCTTGTTATGCACCGCAAGGAACTTTGT
This sequence comes from Narcine bancroftii, assembly GCF_036971445.1. Classification (NCBI taxonomy): domain Eukaryota; kingdom Metazoa; phylum Chordata; class Chondrichthyes; order Torpediniformes; family Narcinidae; genus Narcine; species Narcine bancroftii. The sequence continues at coordinate 76,237,366 of NC_091474.1, forward strand.
GCTCCCCACTCCTTCAACGATGGGACCATCATCCTTTCTATGCACCTCAAAGAACTTTGTGCTCGTAACTCCCTCCACGATGGTCCATAATCCTTTCTATGCATCTGTAAGGAAATCTGTGCTCCCCACTCCCTCCACGATGCGACCATCAACCTTGCTATGCACCGCAAGGAACTTTGTGCTCCCCACTCCCTCCACGTTGGGACCATCATCCTTTCTATGCACCTCAAAGAACATTGTGCTCCCCACTCCCTCCACGATGGGACCATCATCTTTGCTCTGCACCGCAATGAACTTTGTGCTCCCCACTCCCTCCACGATGGGACAATCATCCTTGCTATGCACTCCAAGGAACTTTATGATCCACACTCCCTCCATGATGGGACCATCATCCTTTCTAAGCGCCGCAAGGAACTTTGTACTCCGCACTCCCTCCACGATGGGACCATCATCCTTGCTATGCACTGCAAGGAACTTTATGCTCTCCACTCCCTCCACGATGGGACCATCATCTTTTCTATGCACCTGTAAGAAAATTTGTGCTCCCCACTCCCTCCATGATGGGACCATCATCCTTGCTATGCACTGCAAGGAACTTTGTGCTCCACACTCCGTCCCGGATGGCACTATCATCCTTTCTATGCACCGCAAGGAACTTTGTGCTCGCCACTCTCTCCACTATGGGACCATCATTCTTTATATGCACCGCAAAGAACTTTATGCTCCACATTCCCTCCATGATGGGACCATCATCCTTGGTATGCACCGCAAGGAACTTTGTGCTCCCACTCCCTCCACAATGGGACCATCGTCCTTGCTATGCAGCGCAAGGAACTTTGTGCTCCGCACTCCCTCCACGATGTGACCAACATCCTTGCTCTGCACCGCAAGGAACTTTGTGCTGCCCACTCCCTCCACGATGGGACCATCATCCTTGCTATGCAATGCAAGGAACTTTGTGCTCCCCACTCTCTCCACGATGGGACCATCATCCTTGCTCTGCACCTCAAAGATCTTTGTGGTCCCCACTCCATCCACGATGGGACCATCTTCCTCGCTATGCACCGCAAGGAACTTTGTGCTCCACACTCCCTCCACGATGGGACCATCATCCTTGCTATGCTCCGCAAGGAACTTTGTGCTCCCCACTCCATCCACGATGGGACCATCATCCTTGCTATGCAGCGCAAGGAACTTTGTGCTCCACACTCCCTCCACGATGGGACCATCATCCTTGCTCTGCACTGCAAGGAACATTGCGCTCCCGACTGCCTCAACGATGGCACCATGATCCTTTCTATGCACCACAAGGAAATTTGTGCTCCCCACTCCATCCACGATGGGACCATCATCCTTTCTATGCACCGCAAAGAACTTTGTGCTCCCCACACCCTCCACGATTGGACCATCATCCTTGCTATGCAACGCAAGGAAGTTTGTCCTCCTCACTCCCTCCACGATGGGACCATCATCCTTTCTATGCACCGCAAGGAACTTTGTGCTCCCCAATCCCTCCACGTTGGGACCATCATCCTTTCTATGCACCTCAAAGAACATTGTGCTCCCCACTCCCTCCACGATGGGACCATCATCCTTGCTCTGCACCGCAATGAACTTTGTGCTCCCCACTCCCTCCATGATGGGACAATCATCCTTGCTATGCACTCCAAGGAACTTTATGCTCCACACTCCCTCCACGATGGGATCATCATCCTTTCTAAGCACCACAAGGAACTTTCTACTCCGCACTCCCTCCACGATGGGACAATCATCCTTGCTATGCACTCCAAGGAACATTGTGCTCCCCACTCCCTCCACTATGGGACCATCATCCTTTATATGCACCGCAAGGAACTTTATGCTCCACATTCCCTCCATGATGGGACCATCATCCTTTCAATGCACTGCAAGGAAGTTTGTGCTACCCACTCCCTCCACGATGGAACAATCATCCTTGCTATGCACTCCAAGGAACCTTGTGCTCCCCACTCCCTCCACTATGGGACCATCATCCTTTATATGCACCGCAAGGAACTTTATGCTCCACATTCCCTCCATGATGGGACCATCATCCTTTCAAAGCACTGCAAGGAAGTTTGTGCTCCCCACTCCATCCACGATGGGACCATCATCCTTTCTATGCACCGCAAAGAACTTTGTGCTCCCCACACCCTCCACGATTGGACCATCATCCTTGCTATGCAACGCAAGGAAGTTTGTCCTCCTCACTCCCTCCACGATGGGACCATCATCCTTTCTATGCACCGCAAGGAACTTTGTGCTCCCCAATCCCTCCACGTTGGGACCATCATCCTTTCTATGCACCTCAAAGAACATTGTGCTCCCCACTCCCTCCACGATGGGACCATCATCCTTGCTCTGCACCGCAATGAACTTTGTGCTCCCCACTCCCTCCATGATGGGACAATCATCCTTGCTATGCACTCCAAGGAACTTTATGCTCCACACTCCCTCCACGATGGGATCATCATCCTTTCTAAGCACCACAAGGAACTTTCTACTCCGCACTCCCTCCACGATGGGACAATCATCCTTGCTATGCACTCCAAGGAACATTGTGCTCCCCACTCCCTCCACTATGGGACCATCATCCTTTATATGCACCGCAAGGAACTTTATGCTCCACATTCCCTCCATGATGGGACCATCATCCTTTCAAAGCACTGCAAGGAAGTTTGTGCTACCCACTCCCTCCACGATGGAACAATCATCGTTGCTATTCACCACAAGGAACTTTGTGCTCCCCACTCCCTCCAAGATGGGACCATTATCCTTCGTATGCACCGCAAGCAACTTTGTGCTCCCCACTCCGTCCACGATGGGACCATCATCCTTTCTATGCACCGCAAGGAACTTTGTGCTCCCCAATCCCTCCACGTTGGGACCATCATCCTTTCTATGCACCTCAAAGAACATTGTGCTCCCCACTCCCTCCACGATGGGACCATCATCCTTGCTCTGCACCTCAATGAACTTTGTGCTCCCCACTCCCTCCATGATGGGACAATCATCCTTGCTATGCACTCCAAGGAACTTTATGCTCCACACTCCCTCCACGATGGGATCATCATCCTTTCTAAGCACCACAAGGAACTTTCTACTCCGCACTCCCTCCACGATGGGACAATCATCCTTGCTATGCACTCCAATGAACATTGTGCTCCCCACTCCCTCCACTATGGGACCATCATCCTTTATATGCACCGCAAGGAACTTTATGCTCCACATTCCCTCCATGATGGGACCATCATCCTTTCAAAGCACTGCAAGGAAGTTTGTGCTACCCACTCCCTCCACGATGGAACAATCATCGTTGCTATTCACCACAAGGAACTTTGTGCTCCCCACTCCCTCCAAGATGGGACCATTATCCTTCGTATGCACCGCAAGCAACTTTGTGCTCCCCACTCCGTCCACGATGGGACCATGATCCTTGCTATGCACCGCAAGGAACTTTGTGCACCCCACTCCCTCTACGATGGGACCATGATCCTTGTTATGCACCTCAAGGAACTTTGTGCTCCCCACTCCTTCCACGATGGGACCATCATCCTTTCTATGCACCTCTAAGAACTTTGTGCTCCTCACTCCCTCCACGATGGGACCATCATCCTTGCTATGCACCGCAAGGAACTTTGTGATCTCCACTCCCTCCACGATGGGACAATCATCCTTTCTATGCATCTGTAAGGAAATTTTTGCTCCCCACTCCCTCCACGATGGGACCATCATCCTTTCTATGCACTTCAAAGAACTTTGTGCACCCCACTCCCTCCACGATGGGACCATCATCTTTGCTGTGCACCGTAAGGAACTTTGTGCTCCGCACTCCCTCCACGATGGGACCATCATCCTTGCTATGCACTCCAAGGAACTTTGTGCTCCCCACTCCCTCCACTATGGGACCATCATTCTTTATATGCACCGCAAGGAACTTTATGCTCCACATTCCCTCCATGATGGGACCATCATCCTTTCAAAGCACCGCAAGGAACTTTGTGTTCCCAACTCCCTCCACGATGGGACCATCATCCTTTCTATGCACCGCCAGGAACTTTGTGCTCCCCACTCCCTATACCATGGGACCATCATCATTTCTATGCACCTCAAAGAAATTTGTGCTCCCCACTCCCCCCTCGAAGGGACCATCATTTTTTCTATGCACCTCAAAGAACATTGTGCTCCCCAGTCCCTCCACGATTGGAACATCATCCTTGCTATGCACCACAAGGAACCTTGTGCTCCCCACTCCCTCCACGATGGGACCATCATCCTTGCTATGCACTCCAAGGAACCTTGTGCTCCCCACTCCCTCCACGATGGGACCATCATCCTTGCTATGCACTCCAAGGAACTTTGTGCTCCCCACTCCCTCCACGATTGGACCATCATCCTTGCTATGGACAGCAAGGAACTTTGTGCTCCACACACCCTCCACGATGTGACCATCATCCTTTCTCTGCACCGCAAGGAACTTTGTGCTCCCCACTCCATCCACGATGGGACCATCATCCTTGCTATGCAGCGCAAGGAACTTTGTGCTCCACACTCCCTCCACGATGGGACCATCATCCTTGCTATGCACTGCAAGGAACTTTGCGCTCCACACTCCGTCCCGGATGGCACTATCATCCTTTCTATGCACCGCAAGGAAGTTTGTGCTCCCCACTCCCTCCACAATGGGACCATCATCCTTTCTATGCACCGCTGAGACCTTGTGCTCCCCACTCCCTCCACGATGGGACCATCATGCTTTCTATGCACCTCAAAGAACTTTATGCTCCACACTCCCACCACGATGCGACCATCATCCTTGGTATGCACCGCAAGGAACTTTGTGCTCCCACTCCCTCCACAATGGGACCATCGTCCTTGCTATGCACGGCAAGGAACTTTGTGCTCCGCACTCCCTCCACGATGTGACCAACATCCTTGCTCTGCACCGCAAGGATCTTTGTGCTGCCCACTACCTCCACGATGGGACCATCATCCTTGCTATGCAATGCAAGGACATTTGTGCTCCCCACTCCCTCCACGATGGGACCATCATCCTTGCTCTGCACCTCAAAGATCTTTGTGGTCCCCACTCCATCCACGATGGGACCATCATCCTCGCTATGCACCGCAAGTAACTTTGTGCTCCACACTCCCTCCACGATGGGACCATCATCCTTGCTATGCTCCGCAATGAACTTTGTGCTCCCCACTCCATCCACGATGGGACCATCATCCTTGCTATGCAGCGCAAGGAACTTTGTGCTCCCCACTCCCTCCACGATGGGACCATCATCCTTGCTCTGCACCTCAAAGATCTTTGTGGTCCCCACTCCATCCACGATGGGACCATCATCCTAGCTATGCACCGCAAGGAACTTTGTGCTCCACACTCCCTCCACGATGGGTCCATCATCCTTGCTATGCTCCGCAAGGATCTTTGTGCTCCCCACTCCATCCACGATGGGACCATCATCCTTGCTATGCAGCGCAAGGAACTTTGTGCTCCACACGCCCTCCACGATGGGTCCATCATCCTTGCTCGGCACTGCAAGGAACATTGCGCTCCCCACTGCCTCCACGATGGCACCATGATCCTTTCTATGCACCACAAGAAATTTGCGCTCCCCACTCCATCCACGATGGGACCATCATCCTTTCTATGCACCGCAAAGAACTTTGTGCTCCCCACACCCTCCACGATGGGACCATCATCCTTGCTATGCAACGCAAGGAATTTTGTGCTCCTCATTCCCTCTACGATGGGACCATCATCCTTTCTATGCACCGCAAGGAACTTTGTGCTCCCCACTCCCTCCACGTTGGGACCATCATCCTTTCTATGCACCTCAAAGAACATTGTGCTCCCCACTCCCTCCACGATGGGACCATCATCCTTGCTCAGCACCGCAATGAACTTTGTGCTCCCCACTCCCTCCACGATGGGACAATCATCCTTGCTATGCACTCCAAGGAACTTTATGATCCACACTCCCTCCATGATGGGACCATCATCCTTTCTAAGCACCGCAAAGAACTTTGTACTCCGCACTCCCTCCACGATGGGACCATCATCCTTGCTATGCATTGCAAGGAATTTTATGCTCTCCATTCCCTCCACGATGGGACCATCATCCTTTCTATGCACCTGTAAGAAAATTTGTGCTCCCCACTCCCTCCATGATGGGACCATCATCCTTTCTATCACCTCAAAGAACTTTGTCCTCCCCACTCCCTCCACGATGGAACCATCATTCTTGCATGCAACGCAAGGAACTTTGTGCTCCCCACTCCCTCCACGATGGGACCATCATTCTTGCTCTGCACCTCAAAGATCTTTGTGCTCCCCACTCCCTCCACGATGGGACCATCATCCTTGCTCTGCACCGCAAGGAACTATTTGCTCCCCACTCCCAAAACGATGGGACTATAATCCTTGCTATGCACCTCAAGCAACATTGTGATCCCCACATCCTCCACGATGGGACCATGATCCTTGCTATGCACCGCAAGCAACATTGTGCTCCCCTCTCCCTCTACGATGGGACCATGATCCTTCTTATGCACCGCATGGAACTTTGTGCTCCCCACTCCTTCCACGATGGGACCATCATCCTTTCTATGCACCTCAAAGACCTTTGTGCTCCTCACTCCCTCCACGATGGGACCATCATCCTTGCTATGCACCGCAAGGAACTTTGTGATCTCCACTCCCTCCACGATGGGACAATCATCCTTTTTATGAATCTGTAAGTAAATTTGTGCTCCCCACTCACTCCACGATGGGACCATCATCCTTTCTATGCACTTCAAAGAACTTTTTGATCCCACTCCCTCCACGATGGGACCATCATCCTTGCTATGCACCGCAAGGAACTTTGTGCTCCGCACTCCCTACACGATGGGACCATCATCCTTTCTATGCACTTCAAAGATCTTTGTGTTCCCAACTCCCTCCACAATGGGACCATCATCCTTTCTATGCACCGCCAGGAACTTTGTGCTCCCCACTCCATCCACGATGGAACCATCATTCTTGCTATGCAACGCAAGGAATTTTGTGCTCCTCATTCCCTCTACGATGGGACCATCATCCTTTCTATGCACCGCAAGGAACTTTGTGCTCCCCACTCCCTCCACGTTGGGACCATCATCCTTTCTATGCACCTCAAAGAACATTGTGCTCCCCACTCCTTCCACGATGGGACAATCATCCTTGCTCAGCACCGCAATGAACTTTGTGCTCCCCACTCCCTCCACGATGGGACAATCATCCTTGCTATGCACTCAAAGGAACTTTATGATCCACACTCCCTCCATGATGGGACCATCATCCTTTCTAAGCACCGCAAAGAACTTTGTACTCCGCACTCCCTCCACGATGGGACCATCATCCTTGCTATGCATTGCAAGGAATTTTATGCTCTCCATTCCCTCCACGATGGGACCATCATCCTTTCTATGCACCTGTAAGAAAATTTGTGCTCCCCACTCCCTCCATGATGGGACCATCATCCTTTCTATGCACCTCAAAGAACTTTGTCCTCCCCACTCCCTCCACGATGGGACCATCATCCTTGCTATGCAACGCAAGGAATTTTGTGCTCCTCATTCCCTCTACGATGGGACCATCATCCTTTCTATGCACCGCAAGGAACTTTGTGCTCCCCACTCCCTCCACGTTGGGACCATCATCCTTTCTATGCACCTCAAAGAACATTGTGCTCCCCACTCCCTCCACGATGGGACCATCATTCTTGCTCTGCACCTCAAAGATCTTTGTGCTCCCCACTCCCTCCACGATGGGACCATCATCCTTGCTCTGCACCGCAAGGAACTATTTGCTCCCCACTCCCAAAACGATGGGACTATAATCCTTGCTATGCACCTCAAGCAACATTGTGATCCCCACATCCTCCACGATGGGACCATGATCCTTGCTATGCACCGCAAGCAACATTGTGCTCCCCTCTCCCTCTACGATGGGACCATGATCCTTCTTATGCACCGCATGGAACTTTGTGCTCCCCACTCCTTCCACGATGGGACCATCATCCTTTCTATGCACCTCAAAGACCTTTGTGCTCCTCACTCCCTCCACGATGGGACCATCATCCTTGCTATGCACCGCAAGGAACTTTGTGATCTCCACTCCCTCCACGATGGGACAATCATCCTTTTTATGAATCTGTAAGTAAATTTGTGCTCCCCACTCACTCCACGATGGGACCATCATCCTTTCTATGCACTTCAAAGAACTTTTTGCATCCCACTCCCTCCACGATGGGACCATCATCCTTGCTATGCACCGCAAGGAACTTTGTGCTCCGCACTCCCTACACGATGGGACCATCATCCTTTCTATGCACTTCAAAGATCTTTGTGTTCCCAACTCCCTCCACAATGGGACCATCATCCTTTCTATGCACCGCCAGGAACTTTGTGCTCCCAACTCCATCCACGATGGAACCATCATTCTTGCATGCACCGCAAGGAACTTTGTGCTCCCCACTCCCTCCACGATGGGACCATCATCCTTGCTCTGCACCGCAATGAACTTTGTGCTCCCCACTCCCTCCACGATGGGACAATCATCCTTGCTATTCACTCCAAGGAACTTTATGATCCACACTCCCTCCATGATGGGACCATCATCCTTTCTAAGCACCGCAAGGAACTTTGTACTCCGCACTCCCTCCACGATGGGACCATCATCCTTGCTATGCACTGCAAGGAACTTTATGCTCTCCACTCCCTCCACGATGGGACCATCATCCTTTCTATGCACCTGTAAGAAAATTTGTGCTCCCCACTCCCTCCATGATGGGACCATCATCCTTGCTATGCACTGCAAGGAACTTTGTGCTCCACACTCCGTCCCGGATGGCACTATCATCCTTTCTATGCACCGCAAGGAACTTTGTGCTCCCCACTCTCTCCACTATGGGACCATCATTCTTTATATGCACCGCAAAGAACTTTATGCTCCACATTCCGTCCATGATGGGACCATCATCCTTGGTATGCACCGCAAGGAACTTTGTGCTCCCACTCCCTCCACAATGGGACCATCGTCCTTGCTATGCAGCGCAAGGAACTTTGTGCTCCGCACTCCCTCCACGATGTGACCAACATCCTTGCTCTGCACCGCAAGGAACTTTGTGCTGCCCACTCCCTCCACGATGGGACCATCATCCTTGCTATGCAATGCAAGGAACTTTGTGCTCCCCACTCTCTCCACGATGGGACCATCATCCTTGCTCTGCACCTCAAAGATCTTTGTGGTCCCCACTCCATCCACGATGGGACCATCTTCCTCGCTATGCACCGCAAGGAACTTTGTGCTCCACACTCCCTCCAGGATGGGACCATCATCCTTGCTATGCTCCGCAAGGAACTTTGTGCTCCCCACTCCATCCACGATGGGACCATCATCCTTGATATGCAGCGCAAGGAACTTTGTGCTGCCCACTCCCTCCACGATGGGACCATCATCCTTGCTATGCAATGCAAGGAACTTTGTGCTCCCCACTCTCTCCACGATGGGACCATCATCCTTGCTCTGCACCTCAAAGATCTTTGTGGTCCCCACTCCATCCACGATGGGACCATCTTCCTCGCTATGCACCGCAAGGAACTTTGTGCTCCACACTCCCTCCAGGATGGGACCATCATCCTTGCTATGCTCCGCAAGGAACTTTGTGCTCCCCACTCCATCCACGATGGGACCATCATCCTTGATATGCAGCGCAAGGAACTTTGTGCTCCACACTCCCTCCACGATGGGACCATCATCCTTGCTCTGCACTGCAAGGAACATTGCGCTCCCCACTGCCTCAACGATGGCACCATGATCCTTTCTATGCACCACAAGGAAATTTGTGCTCCCCACTCCATCCACGATGGGACCATCATCCTTTCTATGCACCGCAAAGAACTTTGTGCTCCCCACATCCTCCACGATTGGACCATCATCCTTGCTATGCAACGCAAGGAAGTTTGTCCTTTTCACTCCCTCCACGATGGGACCATCATCCTTTCTATGCACCGCAAGGAACTTTGTGCTCCCCAATCCCTCCTCGTTGGGACCATCATCCTTTCTATGCACCTCAAAGAACATTGTGCTCCCCACTCCCTCCACGATGGGACCATCATCCTTGCTCTGCACCGCAATGAACTTTGTGCTCCCCACTCCCTCCACGATGGGACAATCATCCTTGCTATGCACTCCAAGGAACTTTATGCTCCACACTCCCTCCATGATGGGATCATCATCCTTTCTAAGCACCACAAGGAACTTTGTACTCCGCACTCCCTCCACGATGGGACAATCATCCTTGCTATGCACTCCAAGGAACATTGTGCTCCCCACTCCCTCCACTATGGGACCATCATCCTTTATATGCACCGCAAGGAACTTTATGCTCCACATTCCCTCCATGATGGGACCATCATCCTTTCTATGCACTGCAAGGAACTTTGTGCTACCCACTCCCTCCACGATGGAACAATCATCGTTGCTATGCACCACAAGGACCTTTGTGATCTCCACTCCCTCCACGATGGGACAATCATCCTTTCTATGCATCTGTAAGGAAATTTTTGCTCCCCACTCCCTCCACGATGGGACCATCATCCTTTCTATGCACTTCAAAGAACTTTGTGCACCCCACTCCCTCCACGATGGGACCATCATCTTTGCTATGCACCGTAAGGAACTTTGTGCTCCGCACTCCCTCCACGATGGGACCATCATCCTTGCTATGCACTCCAAGGAACTTTGTGCTCCCCACTCCCTCCACTATGGGACCATCATTGTTTATATGCACCGCAAGGAACTTTATGCTCCACATTCCCTCCATGATGGGACCATCATCCTTTCAAAGCACCGCAAGGAACTTTGTGTTCCCAACTCCCTCCACGATGGGACCATCATCCTTTCTATGCACCGCCAGGAACTTTGTGCTCCCCACTCCCTATACCATGGGACCATCATCATTTCTATGCACCTCAAAGAAATTTGTGCTCCCCACTCCCCCCTCGATGGGACCATCATTTTTTCTATGCACCTCAAAGAACATTGTGCTCCCCAGTCCCTCCACGATTGGAACATCATCCTTGCTATGCACCACAAGGAACCTTGTGCTCCCCACTCCCTCCACGATGGGACCATCATCCTTGCTATGCACTCCAAGGAACCTTGTGCTCCCCACTCCCTCCACGATGGGACCATCATCCTTGCGATGCACTCCAAGGAACTTTGTGCTCCCCACTCCCTCCACGATTGGACCATCATCCTTGCTATGGACAGCAAGGAACTTTGTGCTCCACACACCCTCCACGATGTGACCATCATCCTTTCTCTGCACCGCAAGGTACTTTGTGCTCCCCATTCCATCCACGATGGGACCATCATCCTTGCTATGCAGCGCAATGAACTTTGTGCTCCACACTCCCTCCACGATGGGACCATCATCCTTGCTCTGCACCGCATGGAACTTTGTGCTCCCAACTCCCTCCATGATGGGACCATCATCCTTGCTATGCACTGCAAGGAACTTTGCGCTCCACACTCCGTCCCGGATGGCACTATCATCCTTTCTATGCACCGCAAGGAAGTTTGTGCTCCCCACTCCCTCCACAATGGGATCATCATCCTTTCTATGCACCGCTGAGACCTTGTGCTCCCCACTCCCTCCACGATGGGACCATCATGCTTTCTATGCACCTCAAAGAACTTTATGCTCCACACTCCCACCACGATGCGACCATCATCCTTGGTATGCACCGCAAGGAACTTTGTGCTCCCACTCCCTCCACAATGGGACCATCATCCTTTCTATGCACCGCTGAGACCTTGTGCTCCCCACTCCCTCCACGATGGGACCATCATGCTTTCTATGCACCTCAAAGAACTTTATGCTCCACACTCCCACCACGATGCGACCATCATCCTTGGTATGCACCGCAAGGAACTTTGTGCTCCCACTCCCTCCACAATGGGACCATCGTCCTTGCTATGCACCGCAAGGAACTTTGTTCTCCGCACTCCCTCCACGATGTGACCAACATCCTTGCTCTGCACCGCAAGGATCTTTGTGCTGCCCACTACCTCCACGATGGGACCATCATCCTTGCTATGCAATGCAAGGACATTTGTGCTCCCCACTCCCTCCACGATGGGACCATCATCCTTGCTCTGCACCTCAAAGATCTTTGTGGTCCCCACTCCATCCACGATGGGACCATCATCCTCGCTATGCACCGCAAGTAACTTTGTGCTCCACACTCCCTCCACGATGGGACCATCATCCTTGCTATGCTCCGCAATGAACTTTGTGCTCCCCACTCCATCCACGATGGGACCATCATCCTTGCTATGCACCTCAAAGATCTTTGTGGTCCCCACTCCATCCACGATGGGACCATCATCCTAGCTATGCACCGCAAGGAACTTTGTGCTCCACACTCCCTCCACGATGGGTCCATCATCCTTGCTATGCTCCGCAAGGATCTTTGTGCTCCCCACTCCATCCACGATGGGACCATCATCCTTGCTATGCAGCGCAAGGAACTTTGTGCTCCACACGCCCTCCACGATGGGTCCATCATCCTTGCTCGGCACTGCAAGGAACATTGCGCTCCCCACTGCCTCCACGATGGCACCATGATCCTTTCTATGCACCACAAGAAATTTGTGCTCCCCACTCCATCCACGATGGGACCATCATCCTTTCTATGCACCGCAAAGAACTTTGTGCTCCCCACACCCTCCACGATGGGACCATCATCCTTGCTATGCAACGCAAGGAATTTTGTGCTCCTCATTCCCTCTACGATGGGACCATCATCCTTTCTATGCACCGCAAGGAACTTTGTGCTCCCCACTCCCTCCACGTTGGGACCATCATCCTTTCTATGCACCTCAAAGAACATTGTGCTCCCCACTCCCTCCACGATGGGACCATCATCCTTGCTCAGCACCGCAATGAACTTTGTGCTCCCCACTCCCTCCACGATGGGACAATCATCCTTGCTATGCACTCCAAGGAACTTTATGATCCACACTCCCTCCATGATGGGACCATCATCCTTTCTAAGCACCGCAAAGAACTTTGTACTCCGCACTCCCTCCACGATGGGACCATCATCCTTGCTATGCATTGCAAGGAATTTTATGCTCTCCACTCCCTCCACGATGGGACCATCATCCTTTCTATGCACCTGTAAGAAAATTTGTGCTCCCCACTCCCTCCATGATGGGACCATCATCCTTTCTATGCACCTCAAAGAACTTTGTCCTCCCCACTCCCTCCACGATGGAACCATCATTCTTGCATGCAACGCAAGGAACTTTGTGCTCCCCACTCCCTCCACGATGGGACCATCATTCTTGCTCTGCACCTCAAAGATCTTTGTGCTCCCCACTCCCTCCACGATGGGACCATCATCCTTGCTCTGCACCGCAAGGAACTATTTGCTCCCCACTCCCAAAACGATGGGACTATAATCCTTGCTATGCACCGCAAGCAACATTGTGATCCCCACATCCTCCACGATGGGACCATGATCCTTGCTATGCACCGCAAGCAACATTGTGCTCCCCTCTCCCTCTACGATGGGACCATGATCCTTCTTATGCACCGCATGGAACTTTGTGCTCCCCACTCCTTCCACGATGGGACCATCATCCTTTCTATGCACCTCAAAGAACTTTGTGCTCCTCACTCCCTCCACGATGGGACCATCATCCTTGCTATGCACCGCAAGGAACTTTGTGATCTCCACTCCCTCCACGATGGGACAATCATCCTTTTTATGAATCTGTAAGTAAATTTGTGCTCCCCACTCACTCCACGATGGGACCATCATCCTTTCTATGCACTTCAAAGAACTTTTTGCATCCCACTCCCTCCACGATGGGACCATCATCCTTGCTATGCACCGCAAGGAACTTTGTGCTCCGCACTCCCTACACGATGGGACCATCATCCTTTCTATGCACTTCAAAGATCTTTGTGTTCCCAACTCCCTCCACAATGGGACCATCATCCTTTCTATGCACCGCCAGGAACTTTGTGCTCCCCACTCCATCCACGATGGAACCATCATTCTTGCATGCACCGCAAGGAACTTTGTGCTCCCCACTCCCTCCACGATGGGACCATCATTCTTGCTCTGCACCTCAAAGATCTTTGTGCTCACCACTCCCTCCATGATGGGACCATCATCCTTGCTCTGCACCGCAAGGAACTTTTTGCTCCCCAATCCCTCCACAATGGGACCATCAACCTTGCTATGCACTGCAAGGAACTGTTTGCTCCCCACACCCACCACGATGGGACCATAATCCTTGCTATGCACCGCAAGGAACATTGTGCTCCCCACACCCTCCACGATGGGACCATGATCCTTGTTATGCACCGCAAGGAACTTTGTGCTCCCCACTCCTTCAACGATGGGACCATCATCCTTTCTATGCACCTCAAAAACTTTGTGCTCGTAACTCCCTCCACGATGGGACCATCATCCTTGCTATGCACCACAAGGAACTTTGTGATCTCCACTCCCTCCACGATGGTCCATAATCCTTTCTATGCATCTGTAAGGAAATCTGTGCTCACCACTCCCTCCACGATGCGACCATCAACCTTGCTATGCAGGGCAAGGAACTTTGTGCTCCCCACTCCCTCCACGTTGGGACCATCATCCTTTCTATGCACCTCAAAGAACATTGTGCTCCCCACTCCCTCCACGATGGGACCATCATCCTTGCTCTGCACCGCAATGAACTTTGTGCTCCCCACTCCCTCCACGATGGGACAATCATCCTTGCTATTCACTCCAAGGAACTTTATGATCCACACTCCCTCCATGATGGGACCATCATCCTTTCTAAGCACCGCAAGGAACTTTGTACTCCGCACTCCCTCCACGATGGGACCATCATCCTTGCTATGCACTGCAAGGAACTTTATGCTCTCCACTCCCTCCACGATGGGACCATCATCCTTTCTATGCACCTGTAAGAAAATTTGTGCTCCCCACTCCCTCCATGATGGGACCATCATCCTTGCTATGCACTGCAAGGAACTTTGTGCTCCACACTCCGTCCCGGATGGCACTATCATCCTTTCTATGCACCGCAAGGAACTTTGTGCTCCCCACTCTCTCCACTATGGGACCATCATTCTTTATATGCACCGCAAAGAACTTTAAGCTCCACATTACCTCCATGATGGGACCATCATCCTTGGTATGCACCGCAAGGAACTTTGTGCTCCCACTCCCTCCACAATGGGACCATCGTCCTTGCTATGCAGCGCAAGGAACTTTGTGCTCCGCACTCCCTCCACGATGTGACCAACATCCTTGCTCTGAACCGCAAGGAACTTTGTGCTGCCCACTCCCTCCACGATGGGACCATCATCCTTGCTATGCAATGCAAGGAACTTTGTGCTCCCCACTCTCTCCACGATGGGACCATCATCCTTGCTCTGCACCTCAAAGATCTTTGTGGTCCCCACTCCATCCACGATGGGACCATCTTCCTCGCTATGCACCGCAAGGAACTTTGTGCTCCACACTCCCTCCAGGATGGGACCATCATCCTTGCTATGCTCCGCAAGGAACTTTGTGCTCCCCACTCCATCCACGATGGGACCATCATCCTTGATATGCAGCGCAAGGAACTTTGTGCTCCACACTCCCTCCACGATGGGACCATCATCCTTGCTCTGCACTGCAAGGAACATTGCGCTCCCCACTGCCTCAACGATGGCACCATGATCCTTTCTATGCACCACAAGGAAATTTGTGCTCCCCACTCCATCCACGATGGGACCATCATCCTTTCTATGCACCGCAAAGAACTTTGTGCTCCCCACACCCTCCACGATTGGACCATCATCCTTGCTATGCAACGCAAGGAAGTTTGTCCTCCTCACTCCCTCCACGATAGGACCATCATCCTTTCTATGCACCGCAAGGAACTTTGTGCTCCCCAATCCCTCCTCGTTGGGACCATCATCCTTTCTATGCACCTCAAAGAACATTGTGCTCCCCACTCCCTCCACGATGGGACCATCATCCTTGCTCTGCACCGCAATGAACTTTGTGCTCCCCACTCCCTCCACGATGGGACAATCATCCTTGCTATGCACTCCAAGGAACTTTATGCTCCACACTCCCTCCATGATGGGATCATCATCCTTTCTAAGCACCACAAGGAACTTTGTACTCCGCACTCCCTCCACGATGGGACAATCATCCTTGCTATGCACTCCAAGGAACATTGTGCTCCCCACTCCCTCCACTATGGGACCATCATCCTTTATATGCACCGCAAGGAACTTTATGCTCCACATTCCCTCCATGATGGGACCATCATCCTTTCAAAGCACTGCAAGGAACTTTGTGCTACCCACTCCCTCCACGATGGAACAATCATCGTTGCTATGCACCACAAGGACCTTTGTGCTCCCCACTCCCTCCAAGATGGGACCATTATCCTTCGTATGCACCGCAAGCAACTTTGTGCTCCCCACTCCGTCCACGATGGGACCATCATTTTTGCTATGCACCGCAATGAACATTTTGCTCCCCACACCCTCCACGATGGGACCATGATCCTTGCTATGCACCGCAAGGAACTTTGTGCACCCCACTCCCTCTACGATGGGACCATGATCCTTGTTATGCACCGCAAGGAACTTTGTGCTCCCCACTCCTTCCACGATGGGACCATCATCCTTTCTATGCACCTCTAAGAACTTTGTGCTCCTCACTCCCTCCACGATGGGACCATCATCCTTGCTATGCACCGCAAGGAACTTTGTGATCTCCACTCCCTCCACGATGGGACAATCATCCTTTCTATGCATCTGTAAGGAAATTTTTGCTCCCCACTCCCTCCACGATGGGACCATCATCCTTTCTATGCACTTCAAAGAACTTTGTGCACCCCACTCCCTCCACGATGGGAACATCATCTTTGCTATGCACCGTAAGGAACTTTGTGCTCCGCACTCCCTCCACGATGGGACCATCATCCTTGCTATGCACTCCAAGGAACTTTGTGTTCCCAACTCCCTCCACAATGGGACCATCATCCTTTCTCTGCACCGCCAGGAACTTTGTGCTCCCCACTCCATCCACGATGGAACCATCATTCTTGCATGCACCGCAAGGAACTTTGTGCTCCCCACTCCCTCCACGATGGGACCATCATTCTTGCTCTGCACCTCAAAGATCTTTGTGCTCACCACTCCCTCCATGATGGGACCATCATCCTTGCTCTGCACCGCAAGGAACTTTTTGCTCCCCAATCCCTCCACAATGGGACCATCAACCTTGCTATGCACTGCAAGGAACTGTTTGCTCCCCACACCCACCACGATGGGACCATAATCCTTGCTATGCACCACAAGGAACATTGTGCTCCCCACACCCTCCACGATGGGACCATGATCCTTGCTATGCACTGCAAGGAACTTTGTGCTCCCAACTCCCTCCACGATGGGACCATGATCCTTGTTATGCACGCAAGGAACTTTGTGCTCCCCACTCCTTCAACGATGTGACCATCATCCTTTCTATGCACCTCAAAGAACTTTGTGCTCGTAACTCCCTCCACGATGGTCCATAATCCTTTCTATGCATCTGTAAGGAAATCTGTGCTCCCCACTCCCTCCACGATGCGACCATCAACCTTGCTATGCACCGCAAGGAACTTTGTGCTCCCCACTCCCTCCACGTTGGGACCATCATCCTTTCTATGCACCTCAAAGAACATTGTGCTCCCCACTCCCTCCACGATGGGACCATCATCTTTGCTCTGCACCGCAATGAACTTTGTGCTCCCCACTCCCTCCACGATGGGACAATCATCCTTTCTAAGCACCACAAGGAACTTTCTACTCCGCACTCCCTCCACGATGGGACAATCATCCTTGCTATGCACTCCAAGGAACATTGTGCTCCCCACTCCCTCCACTATGGGACCTTCATCCTTTATATGCACCGCAAGGAACTTTATGCTCCACATTCCCTCCAAGATGGGACCATCATCCTTTCAAAGCACTGCAAGGAAGTTTGTGCTACCCACTCCCTCCACGATGGAACAATCATCGTTGCTATTCACCACAAGGACCTTTGTGCTCCCCACTCCCTCCAAGATGGGACCATTATCCTTCGTATGCACCGCAAGCAACTTTGTGCTCCCCACTCCGTCCACGATGGGACCATGATCCTTGCTATGCACCGCAAGGAACTTTGTGCACCCCACTCCCTCTACGATGGGACCATGATCCTTGTTATGCACCGCAAGGAACTTTGTGCTCCCCACTCCTTCCACGATGGGACCATCATCCTTTCTATGCACCTCTAAGAACTTTGTGCTCCTCACTCCCTCCACGATGGGACCATCATCCTTGCTATGCACCGCAAGGAACTTTGTGATCTCCACTCCCTCCACGATGGGACAATCATCCTTTCTATGCATCTGTAAGGAAATTTTTGCTCCCCACTCCCTCCACGATGGGACCATCATCCTTTCTATGCACTTCAAAGAACTTTTTGCACCCCACTCCCTCCACGATGGGACCATCATCTTTGCTATGCACCGTAAGGAACTTTGTGCTCCGCACTCCCTCCACGATGGGACCATCATCCTTGCTATGCACTCCAAGGAACTTTGTGCTCCCCACTCCCTCCACTATGGGACCATCATTCTTTATATGCACCGCAAGGAACTTTATGCTCCACATTCCCTCCATGATGGGACCATCATCCTTTCAAAGCACCGCAAGGAACTTTGTGTTCCCAACTCCCTCCACGATGGGACCATCATCCTTTCTATGCACCGCCAGGAACTTTGTGCTCCCCACTCCCTATACCATGGGACCATCATCATTTCTATGCACCTCAAAGAAAGTTGTGCTCCCCACTCCCCCCTCGATGGGACCATCATTTTTTCTATGCACCTCAAAGAACATTGTGCTCCCCAGTCCCTCCACGATTGGAACATCATCCTTGCTATGCACCACAAAGAACCTTGTGCTCCCCACTCCCTCCACGATGGGACCATCATCCTTGCTATGCACTCCAAGGAACCTTGTGCTCCCCACTCCCTCCACGATGGGACCATCATCCTTGCTATGCACTCCAAGGAACTTTGTGCTCCCCACTCCCTCCACGATTGGACCATCATCCTTGCTATGGACAGCAAGCAACTTTGTGCTCCACACACCCTCCACGATGTGACCATCATCCTTTCTCTGCACCGCAAGGAACTTTGTGCTCCCCACTCCATCCACGATGGGACCATCATCCTTGCTATGCAGCGCAAGGAACTTTGTGCTCCACACTCCCTCCACGATGGGACCATCATCCTTGCTCTGCACCGCATGGAACTTTGTGCTCCCAACTCCCTCCATGATGGGACCATCATCCTTGCTATGCACTGCAAGGAACTTTGTGCTCCACACTCCGTCCCGGATGGCACTCTCATCCTTTCTATGCACCGCAAGGAAGTTTGTGCTCCCCACTCCCTCCACAATGGGACCATCATCCTTTCTATGCACCGCTGAGACCTTGTGCTCCCCACTCCCTCCACGATGGGACCATCATGCTTTCTATGCACCTCAAAGAACTTTATGCTCCACACTCCCACCACGATGCGACCATCATCCTTGGTATGCACCGCAAGGAACTTTGTGCTCCCACTCCCTCCACAATGGGACCATCGTCCTTGCTATGCACCGCAAGGAACTTTGTGCTCCGCACTCCCTCCACGATGTGACCAACATCCTTGCTCTGCACCGCAAGGATCTTTGTACTGCCCACTACCTCCACGATGGGACCATCATCCTTGCTATGCACTGCAAGGAACATTTTGCTCCACACTCCCTCCACCCTGGGACCATCATCCTTGCTATGCACTGCAAGGAACTTTGTGCTACCCACTCCCTCCACGATGGAACAATCATCCTTGCTATGCACCACAAGGACCTTTGTGCTCCCCACTCCCTCCAAGATGGGACCATTATCCTTCGTATGCACCGCAAGCAACTTTGTGCTCCCCACTCCGTCCACGATGGGACCATCATTTTTGCTATGCACCGCAATGAACATTTTGCTCCCCACACCCTCCACGATGGGACCATGATCCTTGCTATGCACCGCAAGGAACATTGCGCTCCCCACTGCCTCAACGATGGCACCATGATCCTTTCTATGCACCACAAGGAAATTTGTGCTCCCCACTCCATCCAAGATGGGACCATCATCCTTTCTATGCACCGCAAAGAACTTTGTGCTCCCCACACCCTCCACGATTGGACCATCATCCTTGCTATGCAACGCAAGGAAGTTTGTCCTCCTCACTCCCTCCACGATGGGACCATCATCCTTTCTATGCACCGCAAGGAACTTTGTGCTCCCCAATCCCTCCTCGTTGGGACCATCATCCTTTCTATGCACCTCAAAGAACATTGTGCTCCCCACTCCCTCCACGATGGGACCATCATCCTTGCTCTGCACCGCAATGAACTTTGTGCTCCCCACTCCCTCCACGATGGGACAATCATCCTTGCTATGCACTCCAAGGAACTTTATGCTCCACACTCCCTCCATGATGGGATCATCATCCTTTCTAAGCACCACAAGGAACTTTGTACTCCGCACTCCATCCACGATGGGACAATCATCCTTGCTATGCACTCCAAGGAACATTGTGCTCCCGACTCCCTCCACTATGGGACCATCATCCTTTATATGCACCGCAAGGAACTTTATGCTCCACATTCCCTCCATGATGGGACCATCATCCTTTCAAAGCACTGCAAGGAACTTTGTGCTACCCACTCCCTCCACGATGGAACAATCATCGTTGCTATGCACCACAAGGACCTTTGTGCTCCCCACTCCCTCCAAGATGGGACCATTATCCTTCGTATGCACCGCAAGCAACTTTGTGCTCCCCACTCCGTCCACGATGGGACCATCATTTTTGCTATGCACCGCAATGAACATTTTGCTCCCCACACCCTCCACGATGGGACCATGATCCTTGCTATGCACCGCAAGGAACTTTGTGCACCCCACTCCCTCTACGATGGGACCATGATCCTTGTTATGCACCGCAAGGAACTTTGTGCTCCCCACTCCTTCCACGATGGGACCATCATCCTTTCTATGCACCTCTAAGAACTTTGTGCTCCTCACTCCCTCCACGATGGGACCATCATCCTTGCTATGCACCGCAAGGAACTTTGTGATCTCCACTCCCTCCACGATGGGACAATCATCCTTTCTATGCATCTGTAAGGAAATTTTTGCTCCCCACTCCCTCCACGATGGGACCATCATCCTTTCTATGCACTTCAAAGAACTTTGTGCACCCCACTCCCTCCACGATGTGAACATCATCTTTGCTATGCACCGTAAGGAACTTTGTGCTCCGCACTCCCTCCACGATGGGACCATCATCCTTGCTATGCACTCCAAGGAACTTTGTGTTCCCAACTCCCTCCACAATGGGACCATCATCCTTTCTATGCACCGCCAGGAACTTTGTGCTCCCCACTCCATCCACGATGGAACCATCATTCTTGCATGCACCGCAAGGAACTTTGTGCTCCCCACTCCCTCCACGATGGGACCATCATTCTTGCTCTGCACCTCAAAGATCTTTGTGCTCACCACTCCCTCCATGATGGGACCATCATCCTTGCTCTGCACCGCAAGGAACTTTTTGCTCCCCAATCCCTCCACAATGGGACCATCAACCTTGCTATGCACTGCAAGGAACTGTTTGCTCCCCACACCCACCACGATGGGACCATAATCCTTGCTATGCACCGCAAGGAACATTGTGCTCCCCACACCCTCCACGACGGGACCATGATCCTTGCTATGCACTGCAAGGAACTTTGTGCTCCCAACTCCCTCCACGATGGGACCATGATCCTTGTTATGCACCGCAAGGAACTTTGTGCTCCCCACTCCTTCAACGATGGGACCATCATCCTTTCTATGCACCTCAAAGAACTTTGTGCTCGTAACTCCCTCCACGATGGTCCATAATCCTTTCTATGCATCTGTAAGGAAATCTGTGCTCCCCACTCCCTCCACGATGCGACCATCAACCTTGCTATGCACCGCAAGGAACTTTGTGCTCCCCACTCCCTCCACGTTGGGACCATCATCCTTTCTATGCACCTCAAAGAACATTGTGCTCCCCACTCCCTCCACGATGGGACCATCATCTTTGCTCTGCACCGCAATGAACTTTGTGCTCCCCACTCCCTCCACGATGGGACAATCATCCTTGCTATGCACTCCAAGGAACTTTATGATCCACACTCCCTCCATGATGGGACCATCATCCTTTCTAAGCACCGCAAGGAACTTTGTACTCCGCACTCCCTCCACGATGGGACCATCATCCTTGCTATGCACTGCAAGGAACTTTATGCTCTCCACTCCCTCCACGATGGGACCATCATCCTTTCTATGCACCTGTAAGAAAATTTGTGCTCCCCACTCCCTCCATGATGGGACCATCATCCTTGCTATGCACTGCAAGGAACTTTGTGCTCCACACTCCGTCCCGGATGGCACTATCATCCTTTCTATGCACCGCAAGGAACTTTGTGCTCCCCACTCTCTCCACTATGGGACCATCATTCTTTATATGCACCGCAAAGAAATTTATGCTCCACATTCCCTCCATGATGGGACCATCATCCTTGGTATGCACCGCAAGGAACTTTGTGCTCCCACTCCCTCCACAATGGGACCATCGTCCTTGCTATGCAGCGCAAGGAACTTTGTGCTCCGCACTCCCTCCACGATGTGACCAACATCCTTGCTCTGCACCGCAAGGAACTTTGTGCTTCCCACTCCCTCCACGATGGGACCATCATCCTTGCTATGCAATGCAAGGAACTTTGTGCTCCCCACTCTCTCCACGATGGGACCATCATCCTTGCTCTGCACCTCAAAGATCTTTGTGGTCCCCACTCCATCCACGATGGGACCATCTTCCTCGCTATGCACCGCAAGGAACTTTGTGCTCCACACTCCCTCCACGATGGGACCATCATCCTTGCTATGCTCCGCAAGGAACTTTGTGCTCCCCACTCCATCCACGATGGGACCCTCATCCTTGATATGCAGCGCAAGGAACTTTGTACTCCACACTCCCTCCACGATGGGACCATCATCCTTGCTCTGCACTGCAAGGAACATTGCGCTCCCCACTGCCTCAACGATGGCACCATGATCCTTTCTATGCACCACAAGGAAATTTGTGCTCCCCACTCCATCCACGATGGGACCATCATCCTTTCTATGCACCGCAAAGAACTTTGTGCTCCCCACACCCTCCACGATTGGACCATCATCCTTGCTATGCAACGCAAGGAAGTTTGTCCTCCCCACTCCATCCACGATGGGACCATCATCCTTTCTATGCACCGCAAAGAACTTTGTGCTCCTCACTCCCTCCACGATGGGACCATCATCCTTGCTATGCACCGCAAGGAACTTTGTGATCTCCACTCCCTCCACGATGGGACAATCATCCTTTCTATGCATCTGTAAGGAAATTTTTGCTCCCCACTCCCTCCACGATGGGACCATCATCCTTTCTATGCACTTCAAAGTACTTTGTGCACCCCACTCCCTCCACGATGGGACCATCATCTTTGCTATGCACCGTAAGGAACTTTGTGCTCCGCACTCCCTCCACGATGGGACCTTCATCCTTGCTATGCACTCCAAGGAACTTTGTGCTCCCCACTCCCTCCACTATGGGACCATCATTCTTTATATGCACCGAGAGGAACTTTATGCTCCACATTCCCTCCATGATGGGACCATCATCCTTTCAAAGCACCGCAAGGAACTTTGTGTTCCCAACTCCATCCTCGATGGGACCATCATATTTTCTATGCACCGCCAGGAACTTTGTGCTCCCCACTCCCTATACCATGGGACCATCATCATTTCTATGCACCTCAAAGAAATTTGTGCTCCCCACTCCCCCCACGATGGGACCATCATCCTTTCTATGCACCTCAAAGAACATTGTGCTCCCCAGTCCCTCCACGATTGGAACATCATCCTTGCTATGCACCACAAGGAACCTTGTGCTCCCCACTCCCTCCACGATGGGACCATCATCCTTGCTATGCACTCCAAGGAACTTTGTGCTCCCCACTCCCTCCACGATTGGACCATCATCCTTGCTATGGACAGCAAGGAACTTTGTGCTCCACACACCCTCCACGATGTGACCATCATCCTTTCTCTGCACCGCAAGGAACTTTGTGCTCCCCACTCCATCCACGATGGGACCATCATCCTTGCTATGCAGCGCAAGGAACTTTGTGCTCCACACTCCCTCCACGATGGGACCATCATCCTTGCTCTGCACCGCATGGAACTTTGTGCTCCCAACTCCCTCCATGATGCGACCATCATCCTTGCTATGCACTGCAAGGTACTTTGTGCTCCACACTCCGTCCCGGATGGCACTATCATCCTTTCTATGCACCGCAAGGAAGTTTGTGCTCCCCACTCCCTCCACAATGGGACCATCATCCTTTCTATGCACCGCTGAGACCTTGTGCTCCCCACTCCCTCCACCATGGGACCATCATGCTTTCTATGCACCTCAAAGAACTTTATGCTCCACACTCCCACCACGATGCGACCATCATCCTTGGTATGCACCGCAAGGAACTTTGTGCTCCCACTCCCTCCACAATGGGACCATCGTCCTTGCTATGCACCGCAAGGAACTTTGTGCTCCGCACTCCCTCCACGATGTGACCAACATCCTTGCTCTGCACCGCAAGGATCTTTGTGCTGCCCACTACCTCCACGATGGGACCATCATCCTTGCTATGCAATGCAAGGACATTTGTGCTCCCCACTCCCTCCACGATGGGACCATCATCCTTGCTGTGCACCTCAAAGATCTTTGTGGTCCCCACTCCATCCACGATGGGACCATCATCCTCGCTATGCACCGCAAGTAACTTTGTGCTCCATACTCCCTCCACGATGGGACCATCATCCTTGCTATGCTCCGCAATGAACTTTGTGCTCCCCACTCCATCCACGATGGGACCATCATCCTTGCTATGCAGCGCAAGGAACTTTGTGCTCCCCACTCCCTCCACGATGGGACCATCATCCTTTCTATGCACCGCAAGGAACTTTGTGCTCCCCAATCCCTCCTCGTTGGGACCATCATCCTTTCTATGCACCTCAAAGAACATTGTGCTCCCCACTCCCTCCACGATGGGACCATCATCCTTGCTCTGCACCGCAATGAACTTTGTGCTCCCCACTCCCTCCACGATGGGACAATCATCCTTGCTATGCACTCCAAGGAACTTTATGCTCCACACTCCCTCCATGATGGGATCATCATCCTTTCTAAGCACCACAAGGAACATTGTGCTCCCCACTCCCTCCACTATGGGACCATCATCCTTTATATGCACCGCAGGGAACTTTATGCTCCACATTCCCTCCATGATGGGACCATCATCCTTTCAAAGCACTGCAAGGAACTTTGTGCTACCCACTCCCTCCACGATGGAACAATCATCGTTGCTATGCACCACAAGGACCTTTGTGCTCCCCACTCCCTCCAAGATGGGACCATTATCCTTCGTATGCACCGCAAGCAACTTTGTGCTCCCCACTCCGTCCACGATGGGACCATCATTTTTGCTATGCACCGCAATGAACATTTTGCTCCCCACACCCTCCACGATGGGACCATGATCCTTGCTATGCACCGCAAGGAACTTTGTGCACCCCACTCCCTCTACGATGGGACCATGATCCTTGTTATGCACCGCAAGGAACTTTGTGCTCCCCACTCCTTCCACGATGGGACCATCATCCTTTCTATGCACCTCTAAGAACTTTGTGCTCCTCACTCCCTCCACGATGGGACCATCATCCTTGCTATGCACCGCAAGGAACTTTGTGATCTCCACTCCCTCCACGATGGGACAATCATCCTTTCTATGCATCTGTAAGGAAATTTTTGCTCCCCACTCCCTCCACGATGGGACCATCATCCTTTCTATGCACTTCAAAGAACTTTGTGCACCCCACTCCCTCCACGATGGGAACATCATCTTTGCTATGCACCGTAAGGAACTTTGTGCTCCGCACTCCCTCCACGATGGGACCATCATCCTTGCTATGCACTCCAAGGAACTTTGTGTTCCCAACTCCCTCCACAATGGGACCATCATCCTTTCTATGCACCGCCAGGAACTTTGTGCTCCCCACTCCATCCACGATGGAACCATCATTCTTGCATGCACCGCAAGGAACTTTGTGCTCCCCACTCCCTCCACGATGGGACCATCATTCTTGCTCTGCACCTCAAAGATCTTTGTGCTCACCACTCCCTCCATGATGGGACCATCATCCTTGCTCTGCACCGCAAGGAACTTTTTGCTCCCCAATCCCTCCACAATGGGACCATCAACCTTGCTATGCACTGCAAGGAACTGTTTGCTCCCCACACCCACCACGATGGGACCATAATCCTTGCTATGCACCGCAAGGAACATTGTGCTCCCCACACCCTCCACGATGGGACCATGATCCTTGCTATGCACTGCAAGGAACTTTGTGCTCCCAACTCCCTCCACGATGGGACCATGATCCTTGTTATGCACCGCAAGGAACTTTGTGCTCCCCACTCCTTCAACGATGGGACCATCATCCTTTCTATGCACCTCAAAGAACTTTGTGCTCGTAACTCCCTCCACGATGGTCCATAATCCTTTCTATGCATCTGTAAGGAAATCTGTGCTCCCCACTCCCTCCACGATGCGACCATCAACCTTGCTATGCACCGCAAGGAACTTTGTGCTCCCCACTCCCTCCACGTTGGGACCATCATCCTTTCTATGCACCTCAAAGAACATTGTGCTCCCCACTCCCTCCACGATGGGACCATCATCTTTGCTCTGCACCGCAATGAACTTTGTGCTCCCCACTCCCTCCACGATGGGACAATCATCCTTTCTAAGCACCACAAGTAACTTTCTACTCCGCACTCCCTCCACGATGGGACAATCATCCTTGCTATGCACTCCAAGGAACATTGTGCTCCCCACTCCCTCCACTATGGGACCATCATCCTTTATATGCACCGCAAGGAACTTTATGCTCCACATTCCCTCCAAGATGGGACCATCATCCTTTCAAAGCACTGCAAGGAAGTTTGTGCTACCCACTCCCTCCACGATGGAACAATCATCGTTGCTATTCACCACAAGGACCTTTGTGCTCCCCACTCCCTCCAAGATGGGACCATTATCCTTCGTATGCACCGCAAGCAACTTTGTGCTCCCCACTCCGTCCACGATGGGACCATGATCCATGCTATGCACCGCAAGGAACTTTGTGCACCCCACTCCCTCTACGATGGGACCATGATCCTTGTTATGCACCGCAAGGAACTTTGTGCTCCCCACTCCTTCCACGATGGGACCATCATCCTTTCTATGCACCTCTAAGAACTTTGTGCTCCTCACTCCCTCCACGATGGGACCATCATCCTTGCTATGCACCGCAAGGAACTTTGTGATCTCCACTCCCTCCACGATGGGACAATCATCCTTTCTATGCATCTGTAAGGAAATTTTTGCTCCCCACTCCCTCCACGATGGGACCATCATCCTTTCTATGCACTTCAAAGAACTTTGTGCACCCCACTCCCTCCACGATGGGACCATCATCTTTGCTATGCACCGTAAGGAACTTTGTGCTCCGCACTCCCTCCACGATGGGACCATCATCCTTGCTATGCACTCCAAGGAACTTTGTGCTCCCCACTCCCTCCACTATGGGACCATCATTCTTTATATGCACCGCAAGGAACTTTATGCTCCACATTCCCTCCATGATGGGACCATCATCCTTTCAAAGCACCGCAAGGAACTTTGTGTTCCCAACTCCCTCCACGATGGGACCATCATCCTTTCTATGCACCGCCAGGAACTTTGTGCTCCCCACTCCCTATACCATGGGACCATCATCATTTCTATGCACCTCAAAGAAAGTTGTGCTCCCCACTCCCCCCTCGATGGGACCATCATTTTTTCTATGCACCTCAAAGAACATTGTGCTCCCCAGTCCCTCCACGATTGGAACATCATCCTTGCTATGCACCGCAAGGAACTTTGTGCTCCCCACTCCTTCCACGATGGGACCATCATCCTTTCTATGCACCTCTAAGAACTTTGTGCTCCTCACTCCCTCCACGATGGGACCATCATCCTTGCTATGCACCGCAAGGAACTTTGTGATCTCCACTCCCTCCACGATGGGACAATCATCCTTTCTATGCATCTGTAAGGAAATTTTTGCTCCCCACTCCCTCCACGATGGGACCATCATCCTTTCTATGCACTTCAAAGAACTTTGTGCACCCCACTCCCTCCACGATGGGAACATCATCTTTGCTATGCACCGTAAGGAACTTTGTGCTCCGCACTCCCTCCACGATGGGACCATCATCCTTGCTATGCACTCCAAGGAACTTTGTGTTCCCAACTCCCTCCACAATGGGACCATCATCCTTTCTATGCACCGCCAGGAACTTTGTGCTCCCCACTCCATCCACGATGGAACCATCATTCTTGCATGCACCGCAAGGAACTTTGTGCTCCCCACTCCCTCCACGATGGGACCATCATTCTTGCTCTGCACCTCAAAGATCTTTGTGCTCACCACTCCCTCCATGATGGGACCATCATCCTTGCTCTGCACCGCAAGGAACTTTTTGCTCCCCAATCCCTCCACAATGGGACCATCAACCTTGCTATGCACTGCAAGGAACTGTTTGCTCCCCACACCCACCACGATGGGACCATAATCCTTGCTATGCACCGCAAGGAACATTGTGCTCCCCACACCCTCCACGATGGGACCATGATCCTTGCTATGCACTGCAAGGAACTTTGTGCTCCCAACTCCCTCCACGATGGGACCATGATCCTTGTTATGCACCGCAAGGAACTTTGTGCTCCCCACTCCTTCAACGATGGGACCATCATCCTTTCTATGCACCTCAAAGAACTTTGTGCTCGTAACTCCCTCCACGATGGTCCATAATCCTTTCTATGCATCTGTAAGGAAATCTGTGCTCCCCACTCCCTCCACGATGCGACCATCAACCTTGCTATGCACCGCAAGGAACTTTGTGCTCCCCACTCCCTCCACGTTGGGACCATCATCCTTTCTATGCACCTCAAAGAACATTGTGCTCCCCACTCCCTCCACGATGGGACCATCATCTTTGCTCTGCACCGCAATGAACTTTGTGCTCCCCACTCCCTCCACGATGGGACAATCATCCTTTCTAAGCACCACAAGTAACTTTCTACTCCGCACTCCCTCCACGATGGGACAATCATCCTTGCTATGCACTCCAAGGAACATTGTGCTCCCCACTCCCTCCACTATGGGACCATCATCCTTTATATGCACCGCAAGGAACTTTATGCTCCACATTCCCTCCAAGATGGGACCATCATCCTTTCAAAGCACTGCAAGGAAGTTTGTGCTACCCACTCCCTCCACGATGGAACAATCATCGTTGCTATTCACCACAAGGACCTTTGTGCTCCCCACTCCCTCCAAGATGGGACCATTATCCTTCGTATGCACCGCAAGCAACTTTGTGCTCCCCACTCCGTCCACGATGGGACCATGATCCTTGCTATGCACCGCAAGGAACTTTGTGCACCCCACTCCCTCTACGATGGGACCATGATCCTTGTTATGCACCGCAAGGAACTTTGTGCTCCCCACTCCTTCCACGATGGGACCATCATCCTTTCTATGCACCTCTAAGAACTTTGTGCTCCTCACTCCCTCCACGATGGGACCATCATCCTTGCTATGCACCGCAAGGAACTTTGTGATCTCCACTCCCTCCACGATGGGACAATCATCCTTTCTATGCATCTGTAAGGAAATTTTTGCTCCCCACTCCCTCCACGATGGGACCATCATCCTTTCTATGCACTTCAAAGAACTTTGTGCACCCCACTCCCTCCACGATGGGACCATCATCTTTGCTATGCACCGTAAGGAACTTTGTGCTCCGCACTCCCTCCACGATGGGACCATCATCCTTGCTATGCACTCCAAGGAACTTTGTGCTCCCCACTCCCTCCACTATGGGACCATCATTCTTTATATGCACCGCAAGGAACTTTATGCTCCACATTCCCTCCATGATGGGACCATCATCCTTTCAAAGCACCGCAAGGAACTTTGTGTTCCCAACTCCCTCCACGATGGGACCATCATCCTTTCTATGCACCGCCAGGAACTTTGTGCTCCCCACTCCCTATACCATGGGACCATCATCATTTCTATGCACCTCAAAGAAAGTTGTGCTCCCCACTCCCCCCTCGATGGGACCATCATTTTTTCTATGCACCTCAAAGAACATTGTGCTCCCCAGTCCCTCCACGATTGGAACATCATCCTTGCTATGCACCACAAAGAACCTTGTGCTCCCCACTCCCTCCACGATGGGACCATCATCCTTGCTATGCACTCCAAGGAACCTTGTGCTCCCCACTCCCTCCACGATGGGACCATCATCCTTGCTATGCACTCCAAGGAACTTTGTGCTCCCCACTCCCTCCACGATTGGACCATCATCCTTGCTATGGACAGCAAGCAACTTTGTGCTCCACACACCCTCCACGATGTGACCATCATCCTTTCTCTGCACCGCAAGGAACTTTGTGCTCCCCACTCCATCCACGATGGGACCATCATCCTTGCTATGCAGCGCAAGGAACTTTGTGCTCCACACTCCCTCCACGATGGGACCATCATCCTTGCTCTGCACCGCATGGAACTTTGTGCTCCCAACTCCCTCCATGATGGGACCATCATCCTTGCTATGCACTGCAAGGAACTTTGTGCTCCACACTCCGTCCCGGATGGCACTATCATCCTTTCTATGCACCGCAAGGAAGTTTGTGCTCCCCACTCCCTCCACAATGGGACCATCATCCTTTCTATGCACCGCTGAGACCTTGTGCTCCCCACTCCCTCCACGATGGGACCATCATGCTTTCTATGCACCTCAAAGAACTTTATGCTCCACACTCCCACCACGATGCGACCATCATCCTTGGTATGCACCGCAAGGAACTTTGTGCTCCCACTCCCTCCACAATGGGACCATCGTCCTTGCTATGCACCGCAAGGAACTTTGTGCTCCGCACTCCCTCCACGATGTGACCAACATCCTTGCTCTGCACCGCAAGGATCTTTGTACTGCCCACTACCTCCACGATGGGACCATCATCCTTGCTATGCACTGCAAGGAACATTTTGCTCCACACTCCCTCCACCCTGGGACCATCATCCTTGCTATGCACTGCAAGGAACTTTGTGCTACCCACTCCCTCCACGATGGAACAATCATCCTTGCTATGCACCACAAGGACCTTTGTGCTCCCCACTCCCTCCAAGATGGGACCATTATCCTTCGTATGCACCGCAAGCAACTTTGTGCTCCCCACTCCGTCCACGATGGGACCATCATTTTTGCTATGCACCGCAATGAACATTTTGCTCCCCACACCCTCCACGATGGGACCATGATCCTTGCTATGCACCGCAAGGAACATTGCGCTCCCCACTGCCTCAACGATGGCACCATGATCCTTTCTATGCACCACAAGGAAATTTGTGCTCCCCACTCCATCCACGATGGGACCATCATCCTTTCTATGCACCGCAAAGAACTTTGTGCTCCCCACACCCTCCACGATTGGACCATCATCCTTGCTATGCAACGCAAGGAAGTTTGTCCTCCTCACTCCCTCCACGATGGGACCATCATCCTTTCTATGCACCGCAAGGAACTTTGTGCTCCCCAATCCCTCCTCGTTGGGACCATCATCCTTTCTATGCACCTCAAAGAACATTGTGCTCCCCACTCCCTCCACGATGGGACCATCATCCTTGCTCTGCACCGCAATGAACTTTGTGCTCCCCACTCCCTCCACGATGGGACAATCATCCTTGCTATGCACTCCAAGGAACTTTATGCTCCACACTCCCTCCATGATGGGATCATCATCCTTTCTAAGCACCACAAGGAACTTTGTACTCCGCACTCCATCCACGATGGGACAATCATCCTTGCTATGCACTCCAAGGAACATTGTGCTCCCGACTCCCTCCACTATGGGACCATCATCCTTTATATGCACCGCAAGGAACTTTATGCTCCACATTCCCTCCATGATGGGACCATCATCCTTTCAAAGCACTGCAAGGAACTTTGTGCTACCCACTCCCTCCACGATGGAACAATCATCGTTGCTATGCACCACAAGGACCTTTGTGCTCCCCACTCCCTCCAAGATGGGACCATTATCCTTCGTATGCACCGCAAGCAACTTTGTGCTCCCCACTCCGTCCACGATGGGACCATCATTTTTGCTATGCACCGCAATGAACATTTTGCTCCCCACACCCTCCACGATGGGACCATGATCCTTGCTATGCACCGCAAGGAACTTTGTGCACCCCACTCCCTCTACGATGGGACCATGATCCTTGTTATGCACCGCAAGGAACTTTGTGCTCCCCACTCCTTCCACGATGGGACCATCATCCTTTCTATGCACCTCTAAGAACTTTGTGCTCCTCACTCCCTCCACGATGGGACCATCATCCTTGCTATGCACCGCAAGGAACTTTGTGATCTCCACTCCCTCCACGATGGGACAATCATCCTTTCTATGCATCTGTAAGGAAATTTTTGCTCCCCACTCCCTCCACGATGGGACCATCATCCTTTCTATGCACTTCAAAGAACTTTGTGCACCCCACTCCCTCCACGATGGGAACATCATCTTTGCTATGCACCGTAAGGAACTTTGTGCTCCGCACTCCCTCCACGATGGGACCATCATCCTTGCTATGCACTCCAAGGAACTTTGTGTTCCCAACTCCCTCCACAATGGGACCATCATCCTTTCTATGCACCGCCAGGAACTTTGTGCTCCCCACTCCATCCACGATGGAACCATCATTCTTGCATGCACCGCAAGGAACTTTGTGCTCCCCACTCCCTCCACGATGGGACCATCATTCTTGCTCTGCACCTCAAAGATCTTTGTGCTCACCACTCCCTCCATGATGGGACCATCATCCTTGCTCTGCACCGCAAGGAACTTTTTGCTCCCCAATCCCTCCACAATGGGACCATCAACCTTGCTATGCACTGCAAGGAACTGTTTGCTCCCCACACCCACCACGATGGGACCATAATCCTTGCTATGCACCGCAAGGAACATTGTGCTCCCCACACCCTCCACGATGGGACCATGATCCTTGCTATGCACTGCAAGGAACTTTGTGCTCCCAACTCCCTCCACGATGGGACCATGATCCTTGTTATGCACCGCAAGGAACTTTGTGCTCCCCACTCCTTCAACGATGGGACCATCATCCTTTCTATGCACCTCAAAGAACTTTGTGCTCGTAACTCCCTCCACGATGGTCCATAATCCTTTCTATGCATCTGTAAGGAAA
Organism: Narcine bancroftii; assembly: GCF_036971445.1. Taxonomy (NCBI): domain Eukaryota; kingdom Metazoa; phylum Chordata; class Chondrichthyes; order Torpediniformes; family Narcinidae; genus Narcine; species Narcine bancroftii. The sequence continues at coordinate 76,271,011 of NC_091474.1, forward strand.
TCTGTGCTCCCCACTCCCTCCACGATGCGACCATCAACCTTGCTATGCACCGCAAGGAACTTTGTGCTCCCCACTCCCTCCACGTTGGGACCATCATCCTTTCTATGCACCTCAAAGAACATTGTGCTCCCCACTCCCTCCACGATGGGACCATCATCTTTGCTCTGCACCGCAATGAACTTTGTGCTCCCCACTCCCTCCACGATGGGACAATCATCCTTGCTATGCACTCCAAGGAACTTTATGATCCACACTCCCTCCATGATGGGACCATCATCCTTTCTAAGCACCGCAAGGAACTTTGTACTCCGCACTCCCTCCACGATGGGACCATCATCCTTGCTATGCACTGCAAGGAACTTTATGCTCTCCACTCCCTCCACGATGGGACCATCATCCTTTCTATGCACCTGTAAGAAAATTTGTGCTCCCCACTCCCTCCATGATGGGACCATCATCCTTGCTATGCACTGCAAGGAACTTTGTGCTCCACACTCCGTCCCGGATGGCACTATCATCCTTTCTATGCACCGCAAGGAACTTTGTGCTCCCCACTCTCTCCACTATGGGACCATCATTCTTTATATGCACCGCAAAGAAATTTATGCTCCACATTCCCTCCATGATGGGACCATCATCCTTGGTATGCACCGCAAGGAACTTTGTGCTCCCACTCCCTCCACAATGGGACCATCGTCCTTGCTATGCAGCGCAAGGAACTTTGTGCTCCGCACTCCCACCACGATGTGACCAACATCCTTGCTCTGCACCGCAAGGAACTTTGTGCTGCCCACTCCCTCCACGATGGGACCATCATCCTTGCTATGCAATGCAAGGAACTTTGTGCTCCCCACTCTCTCCACGATGGGACCATCATCCTTGCTCTGCACCTCAAAGATCTTTGTGGTCCCCACTCCATCCACGATGGGACCATCTTCCTCGCTATGCACCGCAAGGAACTTTGTGCTCCACACTCCCTCCACGATGGGACCATCATCCTTGCTATGCTCCGCAAGGAACTTTGTGCTCCCCACTCCATCCACGATGGGACCATCATCCTTGATATGCAGCGCAAGGAACTTTGTGCTCCACACTCCCTCCACGATGGGACCATCATCCTTGCTCTTCACTGCAAGGAACATTGCGCTCCCCACTGCCTCAACGATGGCACCATGATCCTTTCTATGCACCACAAGGAAATTTGTGCTCCCCACTCCATCCACGATGGGACCATCATCCTTTCTATGCACCGCAAAGAACTTTGTGCTCCCCACACCCTCCACGATTGGACCATCATCCTTGCTATGCAACGCAAGGAAGTTTGTCCTCCTCACTCCCTCCACGATGGGACCATCATCCTTTCTATGCACCGCAAGGAACTTTGTGCTCCCCAATCCCTCCACGTTGGGACCATCATCCTTTCTATGCACCTCAAAGAACATTGTGCTCCCCACTCCCTCCACGATGGGACCATCATCCTTGCTCTGCACCGCAATGAACTTTGTGCTCCCCACTCCCTCCACGATGGGACAATCATCCTTGCTATGCACTCCAAGGAACTTTATGCTCCACACTCCCTCCACGATGGGATCATCATCCTTTCTAAGCACCACAAGGAACTTTCTACTCCGCACTCCCTCCACGATGGGACAATCATCCTTGCTATGCACTCCAAGGAACATTGTGCTCCCCACTCCCTCCACTATGGGACCATCATCCTTTATATGCACCGCAAGGAACTTTATGCTCCACATTCCCTCCAAGATGGGACCATCATCCTTTCAAAGCACTGCAAGGAAGTTTGTGCTACCCACTCCCTCCACGATGGAACAATCATCGTTGCTATTCACCACAAGGACCTTTGTGCTCCCCACTCCCTCCAAGATGGGACCATTATCCTTCGTATGCACCGCAAGCAACTTTGTGCTCCCCACTCCGTCCACGATGGGACCATGATCCTTGCTATGCACCGCAAGGAACTTTGTGCACCCCACTCCCTCTACGATGGGACCATCATCCTTGTTATGCACCGCAAGGAACTTTGTGCTCCCCACTCCTTCCACGATGGGACCATCATCCTTTCTATGCACCTCTAAGAACTTTGTGCTCCTCACTCCCTCCACGATGGGACCATCATCCTTGCTATGCACCGCAAGGAACTTTGTGATCTCCACTCCCTCCACGATGGGACAATCATCCTTTCTATGCATCTGTAAGGAAATTTTTGCTCCCCACTCCCTCCACGATGGGACCATCATCCTTTCTATGCACTTCAAAGAACTTTGTGCACCCCACTCCCTCCACGATGGGACCATCATCTTTGCTATGCACCGTAAGGAACTTTGTTCTCCGCACTCCCTCCACGATGGGACCATCATCCTTGCTATGCACTCCAAGGAACTTTGTGCTCCCCACTCCCTCCACTATGGGACCATCATTCTTTATATGCACCGCAAGGAACTTTATGCTCCACATTCCCTCCATGATGGGACCATCATCCTTTCAAAGCACCGCAAGGAACTTTGTGTTCCCAACTCCCTCCACGATGGGACCATCATCCTTTCTATGCACCGCCAGGAACTTTGTGCTCCCCACTCCCTATACCATGGGACCATCATCATTTCTATGCACCTCAAAGAAAGTTGTGCTCCCCACTCCCCCCTCGATGGGACCATCATTTTTTCTATGCACCTCAAAGAACATTGTGCTCCCCAGTCCCTCCACGATTGGAACATCATCCTTGCTATGCACTCCAAGGAACCTTGTGCTCCCGACTCCCTCCACGATGGGACCATCATCCTTGCTATGCACTCCAAGGAACTTTGTGCTCCCCACTCCCTCCACGATTGGACCATCATCCTTGCTATGGACAGCAAGGAACTTTGTGCTCCACACACCCACCACGATGTGACCATCATCCTTTCTCTGCACCGCAAGGAACTTTGTGCTCCCCACTCCATCCACGATGGGACCATCATCCTTGCTATGCAGCGCAAGGAACTTTGTGCTCCACACTCCCTCCACGATGGGACCATCATCCTTGCTCTGCACCGCATGGAACTTTGTGCTCCCAACTCCCTCCATGATGGGACCATCATCCTTGCTATGCACTGCAAGGAACTTTGTGCTCCACACTCCGTCCCGGATGGCACTATCATCCTTTCTATGCACCGCAAGGAAGTTTGTGCTCCCCACTCCCTCCACAATGGGACCATCATCCTTTCTATGCACCGCTGAGACCTTGTGCTCCCCACTCCCTCCACGATGGGACCATCATGCTTTCTATGCACCTCAAAGAACTTTATGCTCCACACTCCCACCACGATGCGACCATCATCCTTGGTATGCACCGCAAGGAACTTTGTGCTCCCACTCCCTCCACAATGGGACCATCGTCCTTGCTATGCACCACCAGGAACTTTGTGCTCCCCACTCCCTATACCATGGGACCATCATCATTTCTATGCACCTCAAAGAAATTTGTGCTCCCCACTCCCCCCTCGATGGGACCATCATTTTTTCTATGCACCTCAAAGAACATTGTGCTCCCCAGTCCCTCCACGATTGGAACATCATCCTTGCTATGCACCACAAGGAACCTTGTGCTCCCCACTCCCTCCAAGATGGGACCATTATCCTTCGTATGCACCGCAAGCAACTTTGTGCTCCCCACTCCGTCCACGATGGGACCATCATTTTTGCTATGCACCGCAATGAACATTGTGCTCCCCACTCCCTCCACGATGGGACCATCATCTTTGCTCTGCACCGCAATGAACTTTGTGCTCCCCACTCCCTCCACGATGGGACAATCATCCTTGCTATGCACTCCAAGGAACTTTATGATCCACACTCCCTCCATGATGGGACCATCATCCTTTCTAAGCACCGCAAGGAACTTTGTACTCCGCACTCCCTCCACGATGGGACCATCATCCTTGCTATGCACTGCAAGGAACTTTATGCTCTCCACTCCCTCCACGATGGGACCATCATCCTTTCTATGCACCTGTAAGAAAATTTGTGCTCCCCACTCCCTCCATGATGGGACCATCATCCTTGCTATGCACTGCAAGGAACTTTGTGCTCCACACTCCGTCCCGGATGGCACTATCATCCTTTCTATGCACCGCAAGGAACTTTGTGCTCCCCACTCTCTCCACTATGGGACCATCATTCTTTATATGCACCGCAAAGAAATTTATGCTCCACATTCCCTCCATGATGGGACCATCATCCTTGGTATGCACCGCAAGGAACTTTGTGCTCCCACTCCCTCCACAATGGGACCATCGTCCTTGCTATGCAGCGCAAGGAACTTTGTGCTCCGCACTCCCACCACGATGTGACCAACATCCTTGCTCTGCACCGCAAGGAACTTTGTGCTGCCCACTCCCTCCACGATGGGACCATCATCCTTGCTATGCAATGCAAGGAACTTTGTGCTCCCCACTCTCTCCACGATGGGACCATCATCCTTGCTCTGCACCTCAAAGATCTTTGTGGTCCCCACTCCATCCACGATGGGACCATCTTCCTCGCTATGCACCGCAAGGAACTTTGTGCTCCACACTCCCTCCACGATGGGACCATCATCCTTGCTATGCTCCGCAAGGAACTTTGTGCTCCCCACTCCATCCACGATGGGACCATCATCCTTGATATGCAGCGCAAGGAACTTTGTGCTCCACACTCCCTCCACGATGGGACCATCATCCTTGCTCTTCACTGCAAGGAACATTGCGCTCCCCACTGCCTCAACGATGGCACCATGATCCTTTCTATGCACCACAAGGAAATTTGTGCTCCCCACTCCATCCACGATGGGACCATCATCCTTTCTATGCACCGCAAAGAACTTTGTGCTCCCCACACCCTCCACGATTGGACCATCATCCTTGCTATGCAACGCAAGGAAGTTTGTCCTCCTCACTCCCTCCACGATGGGACCATCATCCTTTCTATGCACCGCAAGGAACTTTGTGCTCCCCAATCCCTCCACGTTGGGACCATCATCCTTTCTATGCACCTCAAAGAACATTGTGCTCCCCACTCCCTCCACGATGGGACCATCATCCTTGCTCTGCACCGCAATGAACTTTGTGCTCCCCACTCCCTCCACGATGGGACAATCATCCTTGCTATGCACTCCAAGGAACTTTATGCTCCACACTCCCTCCACGATGGGATCATCATCCTTTCTAAGCACCACAAGGAACTTTCTACTCCGCACTCCCTCCACGATGGGACAATCATCCTTGCTATGCACTCCAAGGAACATTGTGCTCCCCACTCCCTCCACTATGGGACCATCATCCTTTATATGCACCGCAAGGAACTTTATGCTCCACATTCCCTCCAAGATGGGACCATCATCCTTTCAAAGCACTGCAAGGAAGTTTGTGCTACCCACTCCCTCCACGATGGAACAATCATCGTTGCTATTCACCACAAGGACCTTTGTGCTCCCCACTCCCTCCAAGATGGGACCATTATCCTTCGTATGCACCGCAAGCAACTTTGTGCTCCCCACTCCGTCCACGATGGGACCATGATCCTTGCTATGCACCGCAAGGAACTTTGTGCACCCCACTCCCTCTACGATGGGACCATCATCCTTGTTATGCACCGCAAGGAACTTTGTGCTCCCCACTCCTTCCACGATGGGACCATCATCCTTTCTATGCACCTCTAAGAACTTTGTGCTCCTCACTCCCTCCACGATGGGACCATCATCCTTGCTATGCACCGCAAGGAACTTTGTGATCTCCACTCCCTCCACGATGGGACAATCATCCTTTCTATGCATCTGTAAGGAAATTTTTGCTCCCCACTCCCTCCACGATGGGACCATCATCCTTTCTATGCACTTCAAAGAACTTTGTGCACCCCACTCCCTCCACGATGGGACCATCATCTTTGCTATGCACCGTAAGGAACTTTGTTCTCCGCACTCCCTCCACGATGGGACCATCATCCTTGCTATGCACTCCAAGGAACTTTGTGCTCCCCACTCCCTCCACTATGGGACCATCATTCTTTATATGCACCGCAAGGAACTTTATGCTCCACATTCCCTCCATGATGGGACCATCATCCTTTCAAAGCACCGCAAGGAACTTTGTGTTCCCAACTCCCTCCACGATGGGACCATCATCCTTTCTATGCACCGCCAGGAACTTTGTGCTCCCCACTCCCTATACCATGGGACCATCATCATTTCTATGCACCTCAAAGAAAGTTGTGCTCCCCACTCCCCCCTCGATGGGACCATCATTTTTTCTATGCACCTCAAAGAACATTGTGCTCCCCAGTCCCTCCACGATTGGAACATCATCCTTGCTATGCACTCCAAGGAACCTTGTGCTCCCGACTCCCTCCACGATGGGACCATCATCCTTGCTATGCACTCCAAGGAACTTTGTGCTCCCCACTCCCTCCACGATTGGACCATCATCCTTGCTATGGACAGCAAGGAACTTTGTGCTCCACACACCCACCACGATGTGACCATCATCCTTTCTCTGCACCGCAAGGAACTTTGTGCTCCCCACTCCATCCACGATGGGACCATCATCCTTGCTATGCAGCGCAAGGAACTTTGTGCTCCACACTCCCTCCACGATGGGACCATCATCCTTGCTCTGCACCGCATGGAACTTTGTGCTCCCAACTCCCTCCATGATGGGACCATCATCCTTGCTATGCACTGCAAGGAACTTTGTGCTCCACACTCCGTCCCGGATGGCACTATCATCCTTTCTATGCACCGCAAGGAAGTTTGTGCTCCCCACTCCCTCCACAATGGGACCATCATCCTTTCTATGCACCGCTGAGACCTTGTGCTCCCCACTCCCTCCACGATGGGACCATCATGCTTTCTATGCACCTCAAAGAACTTTATGCTCCACACTCCCACCACGATGCGACCATCATCCTTGGTATGCACCGCAAGGAACTTTGTGCTCCCACTCCCTCCACAATGGGACCATCGTCCTTGCTATGCACCACCAGGAACTTTGTGCTCCCCACTCCCTATACCATGGGACCATCATCATTTCTATGCACCTCAAAGAAATTTGTGCTCCCCACTCCCCCCTCGATGGGACCATCATTTTTTCTATGCACCTCAAAGAACATTGTGCTCCCCAGTCCCTCCACGATTGGAACATCATCCTTGCTATGCACCACAAGGAACCTTGTGCTCCCCACTCCCTCCAAGATGGGACCATTATCCTTCGTATGCACCGCAAGCAACTTTGTGCTCCCCACTCCGTCCACGATGGGACCATCATTTTTGCTATGCACCGCAATGAACATTGTGCTCCCCACTCCCTCCACGATGGGACCATCATCTTTGCTCTGCACCGCAATGAACTTTGTGCTCCCCACTCCCTCCACGATGGGACAATCATCCTTGCTATGCACTCCAAGGAACTTTATGATCCACACTCCCTCCATGATGGGACCATCATCCTTTCTAAGCACCGCAAGGAACTTTGTACTCCGCACTCCCTCCACGATGGGACCATCATCCTTGCTATGCACTGCAAGGAACTTTATGCTCTCCACTCCCTCCACGATGGGACCATCATCCTTTCTATGCACCTGTAAGAAAATTTGTGCTCCCCACTCCCTCCATGATGGGACCATCATCCTTGCTATGCACTGCAAGGAACTTTGTGCTCCACACTCCGTCCCGGATGGCACTATCATCCTTTCTATGCACCGCAAGGAACTTTGTGCTCCCCACTCTCTCCACTATGGGACCATCATTCTTTATATGCACCGCAAAGAAATTTATGCTCCACATTCCCTCCATGATGGGACCATCATCCTTGGTATGCACCGCAAGGAACTTTGTGCTCCCACTCCCTCCACAATGGGACCATCGTCCTTGCTATGCAGCGCAAGGAACTTTGTGCTCCGCACTCCCGCCACGATGTGACCAACATCCTTGCTCTGCACCGCAAGGAACTTTGTGCTGCCCACTCCCTCCACGATGGGACCATCATCCTTGCTATGCAATGCAAGGAACTTTGTGCTCCCCACTCTCTCCACGATGGGACCATCATCCTTGCTCTGCACCTCAAAGATCTTTGTGGTCCCCACTCCATCCACGATGGGACCATCTTCCTCGCTATGCACCGCAAGGAACTTTGTGCTCCACACTCCCTCCACGATGGGACCATCATCCTTGCTATGCTCCGCAAGGAACTTTGTGCTCCCCACTCCATCCACGATGGGACCATCATCCTTGATATGCAGCGCAAGGAACTTTGTGCTCCACACTCCCTCCACGATGGGACCATCATCCTTGCTCTGCACTGCAAGGAACATTGCGCTCCCCACTGCCTCAACGATGGCACCATGATCCTTTCTATGCACCACAAGGAAATTTGTGCTCCCCACTCCATCCACGATGGGACCATCATCCTTTCTATGCACCGCAAAGAACTTTGTGCTCCCCACACCCTCCACGATTGGACCATCATCCTTGCTATGCAACGCAAGGAAGTTTGTCCTCCTCACTCCCTCCACGATGGGACCATCATCCTTTCTATGCACCGCAAGGAACTTTGTGCTCCCCAATCCCTCCACGTTGGGACCATCATCCTTTCTATGCACCTCAAAGAACATTGTGCTCCCCACTCCCTCCACGATGGGACCATCATCCTTGCTCTGCACCGCAATGAACTTTGTGCTCCCCACTCCCTCCACGATGGGACAATCATCCTTGCTATGCACTCCAAGGAACTTTATGCTCCACACTCCCTCCACGATGGGATCATCATCCTTTCTAAGCACCACAAGGAACTTTCTACTCCGCACTCCCTCCACGATGGGACAATCATCCTTGCTATGCACTCCAAGGAACATTGTGCTCCCCACTCCCTCCACTATGGGACCATCATCCTTTATATGCACCGCAAGGAACTTTATGCTCCACATTCCCTCCAAGATGGGACCATCATCCTTTCAAAGCACTGCAAGGAAGTTTGTGCTACCCACTCCCTCCACGATGGAACAATCATCGTTGCTATTCACCACAAGGACCTTTGTGCTCCCCACTCCCTCCAAGATGGGACCATTATCCTTCGTATGCACCGCAAGCAACTTTGTGCTCCCCACTCCGTCCACGATGGGACCATGATCCTTGCTATGCACCGCAAGGAACTTTGTGCACCCCACTCCCTCTACGATGGGACCATGATCCTTGTTATGCACCGCAAGGAACTTTGTGCTCCCCACTCCTTCCACGATGGGACCATCATCCTTTCTATGCACCTCTAAGAACTTTGTGCTCCTCACTCCCTCCACGATGGGACCATCATCCTTGCTATGCACCGCAAGGAACTTTGTGATCTCCACTCCCTCCACGATGGGACAATCATCCTTTCTATGCATCTGTAAGGAAATTTTTGCTCCCCACTCCCTCCACGATGGGACCATCATCCTTTCTATGCACTTCAAAGAACTTTGTGCACCCCACTCCCTCCACGATGGGACCATCATCTTTGCTATGCACCGTAAGGAACTTTGTTCTCCGCACTCCCTCCACGATGGGACCATCATCCTTGCTATGCACTCCAAGGAACTTTGTGCTCCCCACTCCCTCCACTATGGGACCATCATTCTTTATATGCACCGCAAGGAACTTTATGCTCCACATTCCCTCCATGATGGGACCATCATCCTTTCAAAGCACCGCAAGGAACTTTGTGTTCCCAACTCCCTCCACGATGGGACCATCATCCTTTCTATGCACCGCCAGGAACTTTGTGCTCCCCACTCCCTATACCATGGGACCATCATCATTTCTATGCACCTCAAAGAAAGTTGTGCTCCCCACTCCCCCCTCGATGGGACCATCATTTTTTCTATGCACCTCAAAGAACATTGTGCTCCCCAGTCCCTCCACGATTGGAACATCATCCTTGCTATGCACCACAAGGAACCTTGTGCTCCCCACTCCCTCCACGATGGGACCATCATCCTTGCTATGCACTCCAAGGAACCTTGTGCTCCCGACTCCCTCCACGATGGGACCATCATCCTTGCTATGCACTCCAAGGAACTTTGTGCTCCCCACTCCCTCCACGATTGGACCATCATCCTTGCTATGGACAGCAAGGAACTTTGTGCTCCACACACCCACCACGATGTGACCATCATCCTTTCTCTGCACCGCAAGGAACTTTGTGCTCCCCACTCCATCCACGATGGGACCATCATCCTTGCTATGCAGCGCAAGGAACTTTGTGCTCCACACTCCCTCCACGATGGGACCATCATCCTTGCTCTGCACCGCATGGTACTTTGTGCTCCCAACTCCCTCCATGATGGGACCATCATCCTTGCTATGCACTGCAAGGAACTTTGTGCTCCACACTCCGTCCCGGATGGCACTATCATCCTTTCTATGCACCGCAAGGAAGTTTGTGCTCCCCACTCCCTCCACAATGGGACCATCATCCTTTCTATGCACCGCTGAGACCTTGTGCTCCCCACTCCCTCCACGATGGGACCATCATGCTTTCTATGCACCTCAAAGAACTTTATGCTCCACACTCCCACCACGATGCGACCATCATCCTTGGTATGCACCGCAAGGAACTTTGTGCTCCCACTCCCTCCACAATGGGACCATCGTCCTTGCTATGCACCACCAGGAACTTTGTGCTCCCCACTCCCTATACCATGGGACCATCATCATTTCTATGCACCTCAAAGAAATTTGTGCTCCCCACTCCCCCCTCGATGGGACCATCATTTTTTCTATGCACCTCAAAGAACATTGTGCTCCCCAGTCCCTCCACGATTGGAACATCATCCTTGCTATGCACCACAAGGAACCTTGTGCTCCCCACTCCCTCCAAGATGGGACCATTATCCTTCGTATGCACCGCAAGCAACTTTGTGCTCCCCACTCCGTCCACGATGGGACCATCATTTTTGCTATGCACCGCAATGAACATTTTGCTCCCCACACCCTCCACGATGGGACCATGATCCTTGCTATGCACCGCAAGGAACTTTGTGCACCCCACTCCCTCTACGATGGGACCATGATCCTTGTTATGCACCGCAAGGAACTTTGTGCTCCCCACTCCTTCCACGATGGGACCATCATCCTTTCTATGCACCTCTAAGAACTTTGTGCTCCTCACTCCCTCCACGATGGGACCATCATCCTTGCTATGCACCGCAAAGAACTTTGTGATCTCCACTCCCGCCACGATGGGACAATCATCCTTTCTATGCATCTGTAAGGAAATTTCTGCTCCCCACTCCCTCCACGATGGGACCATCATCCTTTCTATGCACTTCAAAGAACTTTGTGCACCCCACTCCCTCCACGATGGGACCATCATCTTTGCTATGCACCGTAAGGAACTTTGTGCTCCGCACTCCCTCCACGATGGGACCTTCATCCTTGCTATGCACTCCAAGGAACTTTGTGCTCCCCACTCCCTCCACTATGGGACCATCATTCTTTATATGCACCGAGAGGAACTTTATGCTCCACATTCCCTCCATGATGGGACCATCATCCTTTCAAAGCACCGCAAGGAACTTTGTGTTCCCAACTCCATCCTCGATGGGACCATCATATTTTCTATGCACCGCCAGGAACTTTGTGCTCCCCACTCCCTATACCATGGGACCATCATCATTTCTATGCACCTCAAAGAAATTTGTGCTCCCCACTCCCCCCACGATGGGACCATCATCCTTTCTATGCACCTCAAAGAACATTGTGCTCCCCAGTCCCTCCACGATTGGAACATCATCCTTGCTATGCACCACAAGGAACCTTGTGCTCCCCACTCCCTCCACGATGGGACCATCATCCTTGCTATGCACTCCAAGGAACTTTGTGCTCCCCACTCCCTCCACGATTGGACCATCATCCTTGCTATGGACAGCAAGGAACTTTGTGCTCCACACACCCTCCACGATGTGACCATCATCCTTTCTCTGCACCGCAAGGAACTTTGTGCTCCCCACTCCATCCACGATGGGACCATCATCCTTGCTATGCAGCGCAAGGAACTTTGTGCTCCACACTCCCTCCACGATGGGACCATCATCCTTGCTCTGCACCGCATGGAACTTTGTGCTCCCAACTCCCTCCATGATGCGACCATCATCCTTGCTATGCACTGCAAGGTACTTTGTGCTCCACACTCCGTCCCGGATGGCACTATCATCCTTTCTATGCACCGCAAGGAAGTTTGTGCTCCCCACTCCCTCCACAATGGGACCATCATCCTTTCTATGCACCGCTGAGACCTTGTGCTCCCCACTCCCTCCACGATGGGACCATCATGCTTTCTATGCACCTCAAAGAACTTTATGCTCCACACTCCCACCACGATGCGACCATCATCCTTGGTATGCACCGCAAGGAACTTTGTGCTCCCACTCCCTCCACAATGGGACCATCGTCCTTGCTATGCACCGCAAGGAACTTTGTGCTCCGCACTCCCTCCACGATGTGACCAACATCCTTGCTCTGCACCGCAAGGATCTTTGTGCTGCCCACTACCTCCACGATGGGACCATCATCCTTGCTATGCAATGCAAGGACATTTGTGCTCCCCACTCCCTCCACGATGGGACCATCATCCTTGCTGTGCACCTCAAAGATCTTTGTGGTCCCCACTCCATCCACGATGGGACCATCATCCTCGCTATGCACCGCAAGTAACTTTGTGCTCCATACTCCCTCCACGATGGGACCATCATCCTTGCTATGCTCCGCAATGAACTTTGTGCTCCCCACTCCATCCACGATGGGACCATCATCCTTGCTATGCAGCGCAAGGAACTTTGTGCTCCCCACTCCCTCCACGATGGGACCATCATCCTTGCTCTGCACCTCAAAGATCTTTGTGGTCCCCACTCCATCCACGATGGGACCATCATCCTCGCTATGCACCGCAAGGAACTTTGTGCTCCACACTCCCTCCACGATGGGTCCATCATCCTTGCTATGCTCCGCAAGGATCTTTGTGCTCCCCACTCCATCCACGATGGGACCATCATCCTTGCTATGCAGCGCAAGGAACTTTGTGCTCCACACGCCCTCCACGATGGGTCCATCATCCTTGCTCGGCACTGCAAGTAACATTGCGCTCCCCACTGCCTCCACGATGGCACCATGATCCTTTCTATGCACCACAAGAAATTTGTGCTCCCCACTCCATCCACGATGGGACCATCATCCTTTCTATGCACCGCAAAGAACTTTGTGCTCCCCACACCCTCCACGATGGGACCATCATCCTTCCTATGCAACGCAAGGAATTTTGTGCTCCTCATTCCCTCTACGATGGGACCATCATCCTTTCTATGCACCGCAAGGAACTTTGTGCTCCCCACTCCCTCCACGTTGGGACCATCATCCTTTCTATGCACCTCAAAGAACATTGTGCTCCCCACTCCCTCCACGATGGGACCATCATCCTTGCTCAGCACCGCAATGAACTTTGTGCTCCCCACTCCCTCCACGATGGGACAATCATCCTTGCTATGCACTCCAAGGAACTTTATGATCCACACTCCCTCCATGATGGGACCATCATCCTTTCTAAGCACCGCAAAGAACTTTGTACTCCGCACTCCCTCCACGATGGGACCATCATCCTTGCTATGCATTGCAAGGAATTTTATGCTCTCCACTCCCTCCACGATGGGACCATCATCCTTTCTATGCACCTGTAAGAAAATTTGTGCTCCCCACTCCCTCCATGATGGGACCATCATCCTTTCTATGCACCTCAAAGAACTTTGTCCTCCCCACTCCCTCCACGATGGAACCATCATTCTTGCATGCAACGCAAGGAACTTTGTGCTCCCCACTCCCTCCACGATGGGACCATCATTCTTGCTCTGCACCTCAAAGATCTTTGTGCTCCCCACTCCCTCCACGATGGGACCATCATCCTTGCTCTGCACCGCAAGGAACTATTTGCTCCCCACTCCCAAAACGATGGGACTATAATCCTTGCTATGCACCGCAAGCAACATTGTGATCCCCACATCCTCCACGATGGGACCATGATCCTTGCTATGCACCGCAAGCAACTTTGTGCTCCTCACTCCCTCCACGATGGGACCATCATCCTTGCTATGCACCGCAAGGAACTTTGTGATCTCCACTCCCTCCACGATGGGACAATCATCCTTTTTATGAATCTGTAAGTAAATTTGTGCTCCCCACTCACTCCACGATGGGACCATCATCCTTTCTATGCACTTCAAAGAACTTTTTGCATCCCACTCCCTCCACGATGGGACCATCATCCTTGCTATGCACCGCAAGGAACTTTGTGCTCCGCACTCCCTACACGATGGGACCATCATCCTTTCTATGCACTACAAAGATCTTTGTGTTCCCAACTCCCTCCACAATGGGACCATCATCCTTTCTATGCACCGCCAGGAACTTTGTGCTCCCCACTCCATCCACGATGGAACCATCATTCTTGCATGCACCGCAAGGAACTTTGTGCTCCCCACTCCCTCCACGATGGGACCATCATTCTTGCTCTGCACCTCAAAGATCTTTGTGCTCACCACTCCCTCCATGATGGGACCATCATCCTTGCTCTGCACAGCAAGGAACTTTTTGCTCCCCAATCCCTCCACAATGGGACCATCAACCTTGCTATGCACTGCAAGGAACTGTTTGCTCCCCACACCCACCACGATGGGACCATAATCCTTGCTATGCACCGCAAGGAACATTGTGCTCCCCACACCCTCCACGATGGGACCATGATCCTTGCTATGCACCGCAAGGAACTTTGTGCTCCCAACTCCCTCCACGATGGGACCATGATCCTTGTTATGCACCGCAAGGAACTTTGTGCTCCCCACTCCTTCATCGATGGGACCATCATCCTTTCTATGCACCTCAAAGAACTTTGTGCTCGTAACTCCCTCCACGATGGGACCATCATCCTTGCTATGCACCACAAGGAACTTTGTGATCTCCACTCCCTCCACGATGGTCCATAATCCTTTCTATGCATCTGTAAGGAAATCTGTGCTCCCCACTCCCTCCACGATGCGACCATCAACCTTGCTATGCACCGCAAGGAACTTTGTGCTCCCCACTCCCTCCACGTTGGAACCATCATCCTTTCTATGCACCTCAAAGAACATTGTGCTCCCCACTCCCTCCACGATGGGACCATCATCCTTGCTCTGCACCGCAATGAACTTTGTGCTCCCCACTCCCTCCACGATGGGACAATCATCCTTGCTATTCACTCCAAGGAACTTTATGATCCACACTCCCTCCATGATGGGACCATCATCCTTTCTAAGCACCGCAAGGAACTTTGTACTCCGCACTCGCTCCACGATGGGACCATCATCCTTGCTATGCACTGCAAGGAACTTTATGCTCTCCACTCCCTCCACGATGGGACCATCATCCTTTCTATGCACCTGTAAGAAAATTTGTGCTCCCCACTCCCTCCATGATGGGACCATCATCCTTGCTATGCACTGCAAGGAACTTTGTGCTCCACACTCCGTCCCGGATGGCACTATCATCCTTTCTATGCACCGCAAGGAACTTTGTGCTCCCCACTCTCTCCACTATGGGACCATCATTCTTTATATGCACCGCAAAGAACTTTATGCTCCACATTCCCTCCATGATGGGACCATCATCCTTGGTATGCACCGCAAGGAACTTTGTGCTCCCACTCCCTCCACAATGGGACCATCGTCCTTGCTATGCAGCGCAAGGAACTTTGTGCTCCGCACTCCCTCCACGATGTGACCAACATCCTTGCTCTGCACCGCAAGGAACTTTGTGCTGCCCACTCCCTCCACGATGGGACCATCATCCTTGCTATGCAATGCAAGGAACTTTGTGCTCCCCACTCTATCCACGATGGGACCATCATCCTTGCTCTGCACCTCAAAGATCTTTGTGGTCCCCTCTCCATCCACGATGGGACCATCTTCCTCGCTATGCACCGCAAGGAACTTTGTGCTCCACACTCCCTCCACGATGGGACCATCATCCTTGCTATGCACCGCAAGGAACTTTGTGATCTCCATTCCCTCCACGATGGGACAATCATCCTTTTTATGAATCTGTAAGTAAATTTGTGCTCCCCACTCACTCCACGATGGGACCATCATCCTTTCTATGCACTTCAAAGAACTTTTTGCATCCCACTCCCTCCACGATGGGACCATCATCCTTGCTATGCACCGCAAGGAACTTTGTGCTCCGCACTCCCTACACGATGGGACCATCATCCTTTCTATGCACTTCAAAGATCTTTGTGTTCCCAACTCCCTCCACAATGGGACCATCATCCTTTCTATGCACCGCCAGGATCTTTGTGCTCCCCACTCCATCCACGATGGAACCATCATTCTTGCATGCACCGCAAGGAACTTTGTGCTCCCCACTCCCTCCACGATGGGACCATCATTCTTGCTCTGCACCTCAAAGATCTTTGTGCTCACCACTCCCTCCATGATGGGACCATCATCCTTGCTCTGCACCGCAAGGAACTTTTTGCTCCCCAATCCCTCCACAATGGGACCATCAACCTTGCTATGCACTGCAAGGAACTGTTTGCTCCCCACACCCACCACGATGGGACCATAATCCTTGCTATGCACCGCAAGGAACATTGTGCTCCCCACACCCTCCACGATGGGACCATGATCCTTGCTATGCACCGCAAGGAACTTTGTGCTCCAAACTCCCTCCACGATGGGACCATGATCCTTGTTATGCACCGCAAGGAACTTTGTGCTCCCCACTCCTTCATCGATGGGACCATCATCCTTTCTATGCACCTCAAAGAACTTTGTGCTCGTAACTCCCTCCACGATGGGATAATCATCCTTGCTATGCACTCCAAGGAACATTGTGCTCCCCACTCCCTCCACTATGGGACCATCATCCTTTATATGCACCGCAAGGAACTTTATGCTCCACATTCCCTCCATGATGGGACCATCATCCTTTCAAAGCACTGCAAGGAAGTTTGTGCTACCCACTCCCTCCACGATGGAACAATCATCGTTGCTATTCACCACAAGGACCTTTGTGCTCCCCACTCCCTCCAAGATGGCACCATTATCCTTCGTATGCACCGCAAGCAACTTTGTGCTCCCCACTCCGTCCACGATGGGACCATGATCCTTGCTATGCACCGCAAGGAACTTTGTGCACCCCACTCCCTCTACGATGGGACCATGATCCTTGTTATGCACCGCAAGGAACTTTGTGCTCCCCACTCCTTCCACGATGGGACCATCATCCTTTCTATGCACCTCTAAGAACTTTGTGCTCCTCACTCCCTCCACGATGGGACCATCATCCTTGCTATGCACCGCAAGGAACTTTGTGATCTCCACTCCCTCCACGATGGGACAATCATCCTTTCTATGCATCTGTAAGGAAATTTTTGCTCCCCACTCCCTCCACGATGGGACCATCATCCTTTCTATGCACTTCAAAGAACTTTGTGCACCCCACTCCCTCCACGATGGGACCATCATCTTTGCTATGCACCGTAAGGAACTTTGTGCTCCGCACTCCCTCCACGATGGGACCATCATCCTTGCTATGCACTCCAAGGAACTTTGTGTTCCCCACTCCCTCCACTATGGGACCATCATTCTTTATATGCACCGCAAGGAACTTTATGCTCCACATTCCCTTCATGATGGGACCATCATCCTTTCTATGCACCGCCAGGAACTTTGTGCTCCCCACTCCCTATACCATGGGACCATCATCATTTCTATGCACCTCAAAGAAATTTGTGCTCCCCACTCCCCCCTCGATGGGACCATCATTTTTTCTATGCACCTCAAAGAACATTGTGCTCCCCAGTCCCTCCACGATTGGAACATCATCCTTGCTATGCACCACAAGGAACCTTGTGCTCCCCACTCCCTCCACGATGGGACCATCATCCTTGCTATGCACTCCAAGGAACCTTGTGCTCCCCACTCCCTCCACGATGGGACCATCATCCTTGCTATGCACTCCAAGGAACTTTGTGCTCCCCACTCCCTCCACGATTGGACCATCATCCTTGCTATGGACAGCAAGGAACTTTGTGCTCCACACACCCTCCACGATGTGACCATCATCCTTTCTCTGCACCGCAAGGAACTTTGTGCTCCCCACTCCATCCACGATGGGACCATCATCCTTGCTATGCAGCGCAAGGAACTTTGTGCTCCACACTCCCTCCACGATGGGACCATCATCCTTGCTCTGCACCGCATGGAACTTTGTGCTCCCAACTCCCTCCATGATGGGACCATCATCCTTGCTATGCACTGCAAGGAACTTTGTGCTCCACACTCCGTCCCGGATGGCACTATCATCCTTTCTATGCACCGCAAGGAAGTTTGTGCTCCCCACTCCCTCCACAATGGGACCATCATCCTTTCTATGCACCGCTGAGACCTTGTGCTCCCCACTCCCTCCACGATGGGACCATCATGCTTTCTATGCACCTCAAAGAACTTTATGCTCCACACTCCCACCACGATGCGACCATCATCCTTGGTATGCACCGCAAGGAACTTTGTGCTCCCACTCCCTCCACAATGGGACCATCGTCCTTGCTATGCACCGCAAGGAACTTTGTGCTCCGCACTCCCTCCACGATGTGACCAACATCCTTGCTCTGCACCGCAAGGATCTTTGTGCTGCCCACTACCTCCACGATGGGACCATCATCCTTGCTATGCACTGCAAGGAACATTTTGCTCCACACTCCCTCCACCCTGGGACCATCATCCTTGCTATGCACTGCAAGGAACTTTGTGCTACCCACTCCCTCCACGATGGAACAATCATCCTTGCTATGCACCACAAGGACCTTTGTGCTCCCCACTCCCTCCAAGATGGGACCATTATCCTTCGTATGCACCGCAAGCAACTTTGTGCTCCCCACTCCGTCCACGATTGGACCATCATTTTTGCTATGCACCGCAATGAACATTTTGCTCCCCACACCCTCCACGATGGGACCATGATCCTTGCTATGCACCGCAAGGAACTTTGTGCACCCCACTCCCTCTACGATGGGACCATGATCCTTGTTATGCACCGCAAGGAACTTTGTGCTCCCCACTCCTTCCACGATGGGACCATCATCCTTTCTATGCACCTCAAAGAACTTTGTCCTCCCCACTCCCTCCACGATGGAACCATCATCCTTGCTCTGCACCTCAAAGATCTTTGTGGTCCCCACTCCATCCACGATGGGACCATCATCC
The DNA here is from genome assembly GCF_036971445.1 of Narcine bancroftii. Taxonomy (NCBI): domain Eukaryota; kingdom Metazoa; phylum Chordata; class Chondrichthyes; order Torpediniformes; family Narcinidae; genus Narcine; species Narcine bancroftii. Next base: position 76,290,304 of record NC_091474.1, read on the forward strand.
TCGCTATGCACCGCAAGTAACTTTGTGCTCCACACTCCCTCCACGATGGGACCATCATCCTTGCTATGCTCCGCAATGAACTTTGTGCTCCCCACTCCATCCACGATGGGACCATCATCCTTGCTATGCAGCGCAAGGAACTTTGTGCTCCCCACTCCCTCCACGATGGGACCATCATCCTTGCTCTGCACCTCAAAGATCTTTGTGGTCCCCACTCCATCCACGATGGGACCATCATCCTCGCTATGCACCGCAAGGAACTTTGTGCTCCACACTCCCTCCACGATGGGTCCATCATCCGTGCTATGCTCCGCAAGGATCTTTGTGCTCCCCACTCCATCCACGATGGGACCATCATCCTTGCTATGCAGCGCAAGGAACTTTTTGCTCCACACGCCCTCCACGATGGGTCCATCATCCTTGCTCGGCACTGCAAGGAACATTGCGCTCCCCACTGCCTCCACGATGGCACCATGATCCTTTCTATGCACCACAAGAAATTTGTGCTCCCCACTCCATCCACGATGGGACCATCATCCTTTCTATGCACCGCAAAGAACTTTGTGCTCCCCACACCCTCCACGATGGGACCATCATCCTTGCTATGCAACGCAAGGAATTTTGTGCTCCTCATTCCCTCTACGATGGGACCATCATCCTTTCTATGCACCGCAAGGAACTTTGTGCTCCCCACTCCCTCCACGTTGGGACCATCATCCTTTCTATGCACCTCAAAGAACATTGTGCTCCCCACTCCCTCCACGATGGGACCATCATCCTTGCTCAGCACCGCAATGAACTTTGTGCTCCCCACTCCCTCCACGATGGGACAATCATCCTTGCTATGCACTCCAAGGAACTTTATGATCCACACTCCCTCCATGATGGGACCATCATCCTTTCTAAGCACCGCAAAGAACTTTGTACTCCGCACTCCCTCCACGATGGGACCATCATCCTTGCTATGCATTGCAAGGAATTTTATGCTCTCCACTCCCTCCACGATGGGACCATCATCCTTTCTATGCACCTGTAAGAAAATTTGTGCTCCCCACTCCCTCCATGATGGGACCATCATCCTTTCTATGCACCTCAAAGAACTTTGTCCTCCCCACTCCCTCCACGATGGAACCATCATTCTTGCATGCAACGCAAGGAACATTGTGCTCCCCACTCCCTCCACGATGGGACCATCATTCTTGCTCTGCACCTCAAAGATCTTTGTGCTCCCCACTCCCTCCACGATGGGACCATCATCCTTGCTCTGCACCGCAAGGAACTATTTGCTCCCCACTCCCAAAACGATGGGACTATAATCCTTGCTATGCACCGCAAGCAACATTGTGATCCCCACATCCTCCACGATGGGACCATGATCCTTCTTATGCACCGCATGGAACTTTGTGCTCCCCACTCCTTCCACGATGGGACCATCATCCTTTCTATGCACCTCAAAGAACTTTGTGCTCCTCACTCCCTCCACGATGGGACCATCATCCTTGCTATGCACCGCAAGGAACTTTGTGATCTCCACTCCCTCCACGATGGGACAATCATCCTTTTTATGAATCTGTAAGTAAATTTGTGCTCCCCACTCACTCCACGATGGGACCATCATCCTTTCTATGCACTTCAAAGAACTTTTTGCATCCCACTCCCTCCACGATGGGACCATCATCCTTGCTATGCACCGCAAGGAACTTTGTGCTCCGCACTCCCTACACGATGGGACCATCATCCTTTCTATGCACTTCAAAGATCTTTGTGTTCCCAACTCCCTCCACAATGGGACCATCATCCTTTCTATGCACCGCCAGGAACTTTGTGCTCCCCACTCCATCCACGATGGAACCATCATTCTTGCATGCACCGCAAGGAACTTTGTGCTCCCCACTCCCTCCACGATGGGACCATCATTCTTGCTCTGCACCTCAAAGATCTTTGTGCTCACCACTCCCTCCATGATGGGACCATCATCTTTGCTCTGCACCGCAAGGAACTTTGTGCTCCCCACTCCCTCCACGATGGGACAATCATCCTTGCTATGCACTCCAAGGAACTTTATGATCCACACTCCCTCCATGATGGGACCATCATCCTTTCTAAGCACCGCAAGGAACTTTGTACTCCGCACTCCCTCCACGATGGGACCATCATCCTTGCTATGCACTGCAAGGAACTTTATGCTCTCCACTCCCTCCACGATGGGACCATCATCCTTTCTATGCACCTGTAAGAAAATTTGTGCTCCCCACTCCCTCCATGATGGGACCATCATCCTTGCTATGCACTGCAAGGAACTTTGTGCTCCACACTCCGTCCCGGATGGCACTATCATCCTTTCTATGCACCGCAAGGAACTTTGTGCTCCCCACTCTCTCCACTATGGGACCATCATTCTTTATATGCACCGCAAAGAAATTTATGCTCCACATTCCCTCCATGATGGGACCATCATCCTTGGGATGCACCGCAAGGAACTTTGTGCTCCCACTCCCTCCACAATGGGACCATCGTCCTTGCTATGCAGCGCAAGGAACTTTGTGCTCCGCACTCCCTCCACGATGTGACCAACATCCTTGCTCTGCACCGCAAGGAACTTTGTGTTGCCCACTCCCTCCACGATGGGACCATCATCCTTGCTATGCAATGCAAGGAACTTTGTGCTCCCCACTCTCTCCACGATGGGACCATCATCCTTGCTCTGCACCTCAAAGATCTTTGTGGTCCCCACTCCATCCACGATGGGACCATCTTCCTCGCTATGCACCGCAAGGAACTTTGTGCTCCACACTCCCTCCACGATGGGACCATCATCCTTGCTATGTTCCGCAAGGAACTTTGTGCTCCCCACTCCATCCACGATGGGACCATCATCCTTGATATGCAGCGCAAGGAACTTTGTGCTCCACACTCCCTCCACGATGGGACCATCATCCTTGCTCTGCACTGCAAGGAACATTGCGCTCCCCACTGCCTCAACGATGGCACCATGATCCTTTCTATGCACCACAAGGAAATTTGTGCTCCCCACTCCATCCACGATGGGACCATCATCCTTTCTATGCACCGCAAAGAACTTTGTGCTCCCCACACCCTCCACGATTGGACCATCATCCTTGCTATGCAACGCAAGGAAGTTTGTCCTCCTCACTCCCTCCACGATGGGACCATCATCCTTTCTATGCACCGCAAGGAACTTTGTGCTCCCCAATCCCTCCACGTTGGGACCATCATCCTTTCTATGCACCTCAAAGAACATTGTGCTCCCCACTCCCTCCACGATGGGACCATCATCCTTGCTCTGCACCGCAATGAACTTTGTGCTCCCCACTCCCTCCACGATGGGACAATCATCCTTGCTATGCACTCCAAGGAACTTTATGCTCCACACTCCCTCCACGATGGGATCATCATCCTTTCTAAGCACCACAAGGAACTTTCTACTCCGCACTCCCTCCACGATGGGACAATCATCCTTGCTATGCACTCCAAGGAACATTGTGCTCCCCACTCCCTCCACTATGGGACCATCATCCTTTATATGCACCGCAAGGAACTTTATGCTCCACATTCCCTCCAAGATGGGATCATCATCCTTTCAAAGCACTGCAAGGAAGTTTGTGCTACCCACTCCCTCCACGATGGAACAATCATCGTTGCTATTCACCACAAGGACCTTTGTGCTCCCCACTCCCTCCAAGATGGGACCATTATCCTTCGTATGCACCGCAAGCAACTTTGTGCTCCCCACTCCGTCCACGATGGGACCATGATCCTTGCTATGCACCGCAAGGAACTTTGTGCACCCCACTCCCTCTACGATGGGACCATGATCCTTGTTATGCACCGCAAGGAACTTTGTGCTCCCCACTCCTTCCACGATGGGACCATCATCCTTTCTATGCACCTCTAAGAACTTTGTGCTCCTCACTCCCTCCACGATGGGACCATCATCCTTGCTATGCACCGCAAGGAACTTTGTGATCTCCACTCCCTCCACGATGGGACAATCATCCTTTCTATGCATCTGTAAGGAAATTTTTGCTCCCCACTCCCTCCACGATGGGACCATCATCCTTTCTATGCACTTCAAAGAACTTTGTGCACCCCACTCCCTCCACGATGGGACCATCATCTTTGCTATGCACCGTAAGGAACTTTGTGCTCCGCACTCCCTCCACGATGGGACCATCATCCTTGCTATGCACTCCAAGGAACTTTGTGCTCCCCACTCCCTCCACTATGGGACCATCATTCTTTATATGCACCGCAAGGAACTTTATGCTCCACATTCCCTCCATGATGGGACCATCATCCTTTCAAAGCACCGCAAGGAACTTTGTGTTCCCAACTCCCTCCACGATGGGACCATCACCCTTTCTATGCACCGCCAGGAACTTTGTGCTCCCCACTCCCTATACCATGGGACCATCATCATTTCTATGCACCTCAAAGAAAGTTGTGCTCCCCACTCCCCCCTCGATGGGACCATCATTTTTTCTATGCACCTCAAAGAACATTGTGCTCCCCAGTCCCTCCACGATTGGAACATCATCCTTGCTATGCACCACAAGGAACCTTGTGCTCCCCACTCCCTCCACGATGGGACCATCATCCTTGCTATGCACTCCAAGGAACCTTGTGCTCCCCACTCCCTCCACGATGGGACCATCATCCTTGCTATGCACTCCAAGGAACTTTGTGCTCCCCACTCCCTCCACGATTGGACCATCATCCTTGCTATGGACAGCAAGGAACTTTGTGCTCCACACACCCTCCACGATGTGACCATCATCCTTTCTCTGCACCGCAAGGAACTTTGTGCTCCCCACTCCATCCACGATGGGACCATCATCCTTGCTATGCAGCGCAAGGAACTTTGTGCTCCACACTCCCTCCACGATGGGACCATCATCCTTGCTCTGCACCGCATGGAACTTTGTGCTCCCAACTCCCTCCATGATGGGACCATCATCCTTGCTATGCACTGCAAGGAACTTTGTGCTCCACACTCCGTCCCGGATGGCACTATCATCCTTTCTATGCACCGCAAGGAAGTTTGTGCTCCCCACTCCCTCCACAATGGGACCATCATCCTTTCTATGCACCGCTGAGACCTTGTGCTCCCCACTCCCTCCACGATGGGACCATCATGCTTTCTATGCACCTCAAAGAACTTTATGCTCCACACTCCCACCACGATGCGACCATCATCCTTGGTATGCACCGCAAGGAACTTTGTGCTCCCACTCCCTCCACAATGGGACCATCGTCCTTGCTATGCACCGCAAGGAACTTTGTGCTCCGCACTCCCTCCACGATGTGACCAACATCCTTGCTCTGCACCGCAAGGATCTTTGTACTGCCCACTACCTCCACGATGGGACCATCATCCTTGCTATGCACTGCAAGGAACATTTTGCTCCACACTCCCTCCACCCTGGGACCATCATCCTTGCTATGCACTGCAAGGAACTTTGTGCTACCCACTCCCTCCACGATGGAACAATCATCCTTGCTATGCACCACAAGGACCTTTGTGCTCCCCACTCCCTCCAAGATGGGACCATTATCCTTCGTATGCACCGCAAGCAACTTTGTGCTCCCCACTCCGTCCACGATGGGACCATCATTTTTGCTATGCACCGCAATGAACATTTTGCTCCCCACACTCTCCACGATGGGACCATGATCCTTGCTATGCACCGCAAGGAACTTTGTGCACCCCACTCCCTCTACGATGGGACCATGATCCTTGTTATGCACCACAAGGAACTTTGTGCTCCCCACTCCTTCCACGATGGGACCATCATCCTTTCTATGCACCTCTAAGAACTTTGTGCTCCTCACTCCCTCCACGATGGGACCATCATCCTTGCTATGCACCGCAAAGAACTTTGTGATCTCCACTCCCGCCACGATGGGACAATCATCCTTTCTATGCATCTGTAAGGAAATTTCTGCTCCCCACTCCCTCCACGATGGGACCATCATCCTTTCTATGCACTTCAAAGAACTTTGTGCACCCCACTCCCTCCACGATGGGACCATCATCTTTGCTATGCACCGTAAGGAACTTTGTTCTCCGCACTCCCTCCACGATGGGACCTTCATCCTTGCTATGCACTCCAAGGAACTTTGTGCTCCCCACTCCCTCCACTATGGGACCATCATTCTTTATATGCACCGAGAGGAACTTTATGCTCCACATTCCCTCCATGATGGGACCATCATCCTTTCAAAGCACCGCAAGGAACTTTGTGTTCCCAACTCCCTCCACGATGGGACCATCATATTTTCTATGCACCGCCAGGAACATTGTGCTCCCCACTCCCTATACCATGGGACCATCATCATTTCTATGCACCTCAAAGAAATTTGTGCTCCCCACTCCCCCCACGATGGGACCATCATCCTTTCTATGCACCTCAAAGAACATTGTGCTCCCCAGTCCCTCCACGATTGGAACATCATCCTTGCTATGCACCACAAGGAACCTTGTGCTCCCCACTCCCTCCACGATGGGACCATCATCCTTGCTATGCACTCCAAGGAACTTTGTGCTCCCCACTCCCTCCACGATTGGACCATCATCCTTGCTATGGACAGCAAGGAACTTTGTGCTCCACACACCCTCCACGATGTGACCATCATCCTTTCTCTGCACCGCAAGGAACTTTGTGCTCCCCACTCCATCCACGATGGGACCATCATCCTTGCTATGCAGCGCAAGGAACTTTGTGCTCCACACTCCCTCCACGATGGGACCATCATCCTTGCTCTGCACCGCATGGAACTTTGTGCTCCCAACTCCCTCCATGATGGGACCATCATCCTTGCTATGCACTGCAAGGTACTTTGTGCTCCACACTCCGTCCCGGATGGCACTATCATCCTTTCTATGCACCGCAAGGAAGTTTGTGCTCCCCACTCCCTCCACAATGGGACCATCATCCTTTCTATGCACCGCTGAGACCTTGTGCTCCCCACTCCCTCCACGATGGGACCATCATGCTTTCTATGCACCTCAAAGAACTTTATGCTCCACACTCCCACCACGATGCGACCATCATCCTTGGTATGCACCGCAAGGAACTTTGTGCTCCCACTCCCTCCACAATGGGACCATCGTCCTTGCTATGCACCGCAAGGAACTTTGTGCTCCGCACTCCCTCCACGATGTGACCAACATCCTTGCTCTGCACCGCAAGGATCTTTGTGCTGCCCACTACCTCCACGATGGGACCATCATCCTTGCTATGCAATGCAAGGACATTTGTGCTCCCCACTCCCTCCACGATGGGACCATCATCCTTGCTGTGCACCTCAAAGATCTTTGTGGTCCCCACTCCATCCACGATGGGACCATCATCCTCGCTATGCACCGCAAGTAACTTTGTGCTCCATACTCCCTCCACGATGGGACCATCATCCTTGCTATGCTCCGCAATGAACTTTGTGCTCCCCACTCCATCCACGATGGGACCATCATCCTTGCTATGCAGCGCAAGGAACTTTGTGCTCCCCACTCCCTCCACGATGGGACCATCATCCTTGCTCTGCACCTCAAAGATCTTTGTGGTCCCCACTCCATCCACGATGGGACCATCATCCTCGCTATGCACCGCAAGGAACTTTGTGCTCCACACTCCCTCCACGATGGGTCCATCATCCTTGCTATGCTCCGCAAGGATCTTTGTGCTCCCCACTCCATCCACGATGGGACCATCATCCTTGCTATGCAGCGCAAGGAACTTTGTGCTCCACACGCCCTCCACGATGGGTCCATCATCCTTGCTCGGCACTGCAAGTAACATTGCGCTCCCCACTGCCTCCACGATGGCACCATGATCCTTTCTATGCACCACAAGAAATTTGTGCTCCCCACTCCATCCACGATGGGACCATCATCCTTTCTATGCACCGCAAAGAACTTTGTGCTCCCCACACCCTCCACGATGGGACCATCATCCTTGCTATGCAACGCAAGGAATTTTGTGCTCCTCATTCCCTCTACGATGGGACCATCATCCTTTCTATGCACCGCAAGGAACTTTGTGCTCCCCACTCCCTCCACGTTGGGACCATCATCCTTTCTATGCACCTCAAAGAACATTGTGCTCCCCACTCCCTCCACGATGGGACCATCATCCTTGCTCAGCACCGCAATGAACTTTGTGCTCCCCACTCCCTCCACGATGGGACAATCATCCTTGCTATGCACTCCAAGGAACTTTATGATCCACACTCCCTCCATGATGGGACCATCATCCTTTCTAAGCACCGCAAAGAACTTTCTACTCCGCACTCCCTCCACGATGGGACCATCATCCTTGCTATGCATTGCAAGGAATTTTATGCTCTCCACTCCCTCCACGATGGGACCATCATCCTTTCTATGCACCTGTAAGAAAATTTGTGCTCCCCACTCCCTCCATGATGGGACCATCATCCTTTCTATGCACCTCAAAGAACTTTGTCCTCCCCACTCCCTCCACGATGGAACCATCATTCTTGCATGCAACGCAAGGAACTTTGTGCTCCCCACTCCCTCCACGATGGGACCATCATTCTTGCTCTGCACCTCAAAGATCTTTGTGCTCCCCACTCCCTCCACGATGGGACCATCATCCTTGCTCTGCACCGCAAGGAACTATTTGCTCCCCACTCCCAAAACGATGGGACTATAATCCTTGCTATGCACCGCAAGCAACATTGTGATCCCCACATCCTCCACGATGGGACCATGATCCTTGCTATGCACCGCAAGCAACTTTGTGCTCCTCACTCCCTCCACGATGGGACCATCATCCTTGCTATGCACCGCAAGGAACTTTGTGATCTCCACTCCCTCCACGATGGGACAATCATCCTTTTTATGAATCTGTAAGTAAATTTGTGCTCCCCACTCACTCCACGATGGGACCATCATCCTTTCTATGCACTTCAAAGAACTTTTTGCATTCCACTCCCTCCACGATGGGACCATCATCCTTGCTATGCACCGCAAGGAACTTTGTGCTCCGCACTCCCTACACGATGGGACCATCATCCTTTCTATGCACTTCAAAGATCTTTGTGTTCCCAACTCCCTCCACAATGGGACCATCATCCTTTCTATGCACCGCCAGGAACTTTGTGCTCCCCACTCCATCCACGATGGAACCATCATTCTTGCATGCACCGCAAGGAACTTTGTGCTCCCCACTCCCTCCACGATGGGACCATCATTCTTGCTCTGCACCTCAAAGATCTTTGTGCTCACCACTCCCTCCATGATGGGACCATCATCCTTGCTCTGCACCGCAAGGAACTTTTTGCTCCCCAATCCCTCCACAATGGGACCATCAACCTTGCTATGCACTGCAAGGAACTGTTTGCTCCCCACACCCACCACGATGGGACCATAATCCTTGCTATGCACCGCAAGGAACATTGTGCTCCCCACACCCTCCACGATGGGACCATGATCCTTGCTATGCACCGCAAGGAACTTTGTGCTCCCAACTCCCTCCACGATGGGACCATGATCCTTGTTATGCACCGCAAGGAACTTTGTGCTCCCCACTCCTTCATCGATGGGACCATCATCCTTTCTATGCACCTCAAAGAACTTTGTGCTCGTAACTCCCTCCACGATGGGACCATCATCCTTGCTATGCACCACAAGGAACTTTGTGATCTCCACTCCCTCCACGATGGTCCATAATCCTTTCTATGCATCTGTAAGGAAATCTGTGCTCCCCACTCCCTCCACGATGCGACCATCAACCTTGCTATGCACCGCAAGGAACTTTGTGCTCCCCACTCCCTCCACGTTGGAACCATCATCCTTTCTATGCACCTCAAAGAACATTGTGCTCCCCACTCCCTCCACGATGGGACCATCATCCTTGCTCTGCACCGCAATGAACTTTGTGCTCCCCACTCCCTCCACGATGGGACAATCATCCTTGCTATTCACTCCAAGGAACTTTATGATCCACACTCCCTCCATGATGGGACCATCATCCTTTCTAAGCACCGCAAGGAACTTTGTACTCCGCACTCCCTCCACGATGGGACCATCATCCTTGCTATGCACTGCAAGGAACTTTATGCTCTCCACTCCCTCCACGATGGGACCATCATCCTTTCTATGCACCTGTAAGAAAATTTGTGCTCCCCACTCCCTCCATGATGGGACCATCATCCTTGCTATACACTGCAAGGAACTTTGTGCTCCACACTCCGTCCCGGATGGCACTATCATCCTTTCTATGCACCGCAAGGAACTTTGTGCTCCCCACTCTCTCCACTATGGGACCATCATTCTTTATATGCACCGCAAAGAACTTTATGCTCCACATTCCCTCCATGATGGGACCATCATCCTTGGTATGCACCGCAAGGAACTTTGTGCTCCCACTCCCTCCACAATGGGACCATCGTCCTTGCTATGCAGCGCAAGGAACTTTGTGCTCCGCACTCCCTCCACGATGTGACCAACATCCTTGCTCTGCACCGCAAGGAACTTTGTGCTGCCCACTCCCTCCACGATGGGACCATCATCCTTGCTATGCAATGCAAGGAACTTTGTGCTCCCCACTCTCTCCACGATGGGACCATCATCCTTGCTCTGCACCTCAAAGATCTTTGTGGTCCCCACTCCATCCACGATGGGACCATCTTCCTCGCTATGCACCGCAAGGAACTTTGTGCTCCACACTCCCTCCAGGATGGGACCATCATCCTTGCTATGCTCCGCAAGGAACTTTGTGCTCCCCACTCCATCCACGATGGGACCATCATCCTTGATATGCAGCGCAAGGAACTTTGTGCTCCACACTCCCTCCACGATGGGACCATCATCCTTGCTCTGCACTGCAAGGAACATTGCGCTCCCCACTGCCTCAACGATGGCACCATGATCCTTACTATGCACCACAAGGAAATTTGTGCTCCCCACTCCCTCCACGATGGGACAATCATCCTTGCTATGCACTCCAAGGAACTTTATGCTCCACACTCCCTCCATGATGGGATCATCATCCTTTCTAAGCACCACAAGGAACTTTGTACTCCGCACTTCCTCCACGATGGGACAATCATCCTTGCTATGCACTCCAAGGAACATTGTGCTCCCCACTCCCTCCACTATGGGACCATCATCCTTTATATGCACCGCAAGGAACTTTATGCTCCACATTCCCTCCATGATGGGACCATCATCCTTTCAAAGCACTGCAAGGATGTTTGTGCTACCCACTCCCTCCACGATGGAACAATCATCGTTGCTATTCACCACAAGGACCTTTGTGCTCCCCACTCCCTCCAAGATGGCACCATTATCCTTCGTATGCACCGCAAGCAACTTTGTGCTCCCCACTCCGTCCACGATGGGACCATGATCCTTGCTATGCACCGCAAGGAACTTTGTGCACCCCACTCCCTCTACGATGGGACCATGATCCTTGTTATGCACCGCAAGGAACTTTGTGCTCCCCACTCCTTCCACGATGGGACCATCATTCTTTCTATGCACCTCTAAGAACTTTGTGCTCCTCACTCCCTCCACGATGGGACCATCATCCTTGCTATGCACCGCAAGGAACTTTGTGATCTCCACTCCCTCAACGATGGGACAATCATCCTTTCTATGCATCTGTAAGGAAATTTTTGCTCCCCACTCCCTCCACGATGGGACCATCATCCTTTCTATGCACTTCAAAGAACTTTGTGCACCCCACTCCCTCCACGATGGGACCATCATCTTTGCTATGCACCGTAAGGAACTTTGTGCTCCGCACTCCCTCCACGATGGGACCATCATCCTTGCTCTGCACTCCAAGGAACTTTGTGTTCCCCACTCCCTCCACTATGGGACCATCATTCTTTATATGCACCGCAAGGAACTTTATGCTCCACATTGCCTCCATGATGGGACCATCATCCTTTCTATGCACCGCCAGGAACTTTGTGCTCCCCACTCCCTATACCATGGGACCATCATCATTTCTATGCACCTCAAAGAAAGTTGTGCTCCCCACTCCCCCCTCGATGGGACCATCATTTTTTCTATGCACCTCAAAGAACATTGTGCTCCCCAGTCCCTCCACGATTGGAACATCATCCTTGCTATGCACCACAAGGAACCTTGTGCTCCCCACTCCCTCCACGATGGGACCATCATCCTTGCTATGCACTCCAAGGAACCTTGTGCTCCCCACTCCCTCCACGATGGGACCATCATCCTTGCTATGCACTCCAAGGAACTTTGTGCTCCCCACTCCCTCCACGATTGGACCATCATCCTTGCTATGGACAGCAAGGAACTTTGTGCTCCACACACCCTCCACGATGTGACCATCATCCTTTCTCTGCACCGCAAGGAACTTTGTGCTCCCCACTCCATCCACAATGGGACCATCATCCTTGCTATGCAGCGCAAGGAACTTTGTGCTCCACACTCCCTCCACGATGGGACCATCATCCTTGCTCTGCACCGCATGGAACTTTGTGCTCCCAACTCCCTCCATGATGGGACCATCATCCTTGCTATGCACTGCAAGGAACTTTGTGCTCCACACTCCGTCCCGGATGGCACTATCATCCTTTCTATGCACCGCAAGGAAGTTTGTGCTCCCCACTCCCTCCACAATGGGACCATCATCCTTTCTATGCACCGCTGAGACCTTGTGCTCCCCACTCCCTCCACGATGGGACCATCATGCTTTCTATGCACCTCAAAGAACTTTATGCTCCACACTCCCACCACGATGCGACCATCATCCTTGGTATGCACCGCAAGGAACTTTGTGCTCCCACTCCCTCCACAATGGGACCATCGTCCTTGCTATGCACCGCAAGGAACTTTGTGCTCCGCACTCCCTCCACGATGTGACCAACATCCTTGCTCTGCACCGCAAGGATCTTTGTGCTGCCCACTACCTCCACGATGAGACCATCATCCTTGCTATGCACTGCAAGGAACATTTTGCTCCACACTCCCTCCACCCTGGGACCATCATCCTTGCTATGCACTGCAAGGAACTTTGTGCTACCCACTCCCTCCACGATGGAACAATCATCCTTGCTATGCACCACAAGGACCTTTGTGCTCCCCACTCCCTCCAAGATGGGACCATTATCCTTCGTATGCACCGCAAGCAACTTTGTGCTCCCCACTCCGTCCACGATTGGACCATCATTTTTGCTATGCACCGCAATGAACATTTTGCTCCCCACACCCTCCACGATGGGACCATGATCCTTGCTATGCACCGCAAGGAACTTTGTGCACCCCACTCCCTCTACGATGGGACCATGATCCTTGTTATGCACCGCAAGGAACTTTGTGCTCCACACTCCTTCCACGATGGGACCATCATCCTTTCTATGCACCTCTAAGAACTTTGTGCTCCTCACTCCCTCCACGATGGGACCATCATCCTTGCTATGCACCGCAAAGAACTTTGTGATCTCCACTCCCGCCACGATGGGACAATCATCCTTTCTATGCATCTGTAAGGAAATTTCTGCTCCCCACTCCCTCCACGATGGGACCATCATCCTTTCTATGCACTTCAAAGAACTTTGTGCACCCCACTCCCTCCACGATGGGACCATCATCTTTGCTATGCACCGTAAGGAACTTTGTGCTCCGCACTCCCTCCACGATGGGACCTTCATCCTTGCTATGCACTCCAAGGAACTTTGTGCTCCCCACTCCCTCCACTATGGGACCATCATTCTTTATATGCACCGAGAGGAACTTTATGCTCCACATTCCCTCCATGATGGGACCATCATTCTTTCAAAGCACCGCAAGGAACTTTGTGTTCCCAACTCCCTCCACGATGGGACCATCATATTTTCTATGCACCGCCAGGAACTTTGTGCTCCCCACTCCCTATACCATGGGACCATCATCATTTCTATGCACCTCAAAGAAATTTGTGCTCCCCACTCCCCCCACGATGGGACCATCATCCTTTCTATGCACCTCAAAGAACATTGTGCTCCCCAGTCCCTCCACGATTGGAACATCATCCTTGCTATGCACCACAAGGAACCTTGTGCTCCCCACTCCCTCCACGATGGGACTATCATCCTTGCTATGCACTCCAAGGAACTTTGTGCTCCCCACTCCCTCCACGATTGGACCATCATCCTTGCTATGGACAGCAAGGAACTTTGTGCTCCACACACCCTCCACGATGTGACCATCATCCTTTCTCTGCACCGCAAGGAACTTTGTGCTCCCCACTCCATCCACGATGGGACCATCATCCTTGCTATGCAGCGCAAGGAACTTTGTGCTCCACACTCCCTCCACGATGGGACCATCATCCTTGCTCTGCACCGCATGGAACTTTGTGCTCCCAACTCCCTCCATGATGGGACCATCATCCTTGCTATGCACTGCAAGGAACTTTGTGCTCCACACTCCGTCCCGGATGGCACTATCATCCTTTCTATGCACCGCAAGGAAGTTTGTGCTCCCCACTCCCTCCACAATGGGACCATCATCCTTTCTATGCACCGCTGAGACCTTGTGCTCCCCACTCCCTCCACGATGGGACCATCATGCTTTCTATGCACCTCAAAGAACTTTATGCTCCACACTCCCACCACGATGCGACCATCATCCTTGGTATGCACCGCAAGGAACTTTGTGCTCCCACTCCCTCCACAATGGGACCATCGTCCTTGCTATGCAGCGCAAGGAACTTTGTGCTCCGCACTCCCTCCACGATGTGACCAACATCCTTGCTCTGCACCGCAAGGATCTTTGTGCTGCCCACTACCTCCACGATGGGACCATCATCCTTGCTATGCAATGCAAGGACATTTGTGCTCCCCACTCCCTCCACGATGGGACCATCATCCTTGCTCTGCACCTCAAAGATCTTTGTGGTCCCCACTCCATCCACGATGGGACCATCATCCTCGCTATGCACCGCAAGTAACTTTGTGCTCCACACTCCCTCCACGATGGGACCATCATCCTTGCTATGCTCCGCAATGAACTTTGTGCTCCCCACTCCATCCACGATGGGACCATCATCCTTGCTATGCAGCGCAAGGAACTTTGTGCTCCCCACTCCCTCCACGATGGGACCATCATCCTTGCTCTGCACCTCAAAGATCTTTGTGGTCCCCACTCCATCCACGATGGGACCATCATCCTCGCTATGCACCGCAAGGAACTTTGTGCTCCACACTCCCTCCACGATGGGTCCATCATCCTTGCTATGCTCCGCAAGGATCTTTGTGCTCCCCACTCCATCCACGATGGGACCATCATCCTTGCTATGCAGCGCAAGGAACTTTGTGCTCCACACGCCCTCCACGATGGGTCCATCATCCTTGCTCGGCACTGCAAGGAACATTGCGCTCCCCACTGCCTCCACGATGGCACCATGATCCTTTCTATGCACCACAAGAAATTTGTGCTCCCCACTCCATCCACGATGGGACCATCATCCTTTCTATGCACCGCAAAGAACTTTGTGCGCCCCACACCCTCCACGATGGGACCATCATCCTTGCTATGCAACGCAAGGAATTTTGTGCTCCTCATTCCCTCTACGATGGGACCATCATCCTTTCTATGCACCGCAAGGAACTTTGTGCTCCCCACTCCCTCCACGTTGGGACCATCATCCTTTCTATGCACCTCAAAGAACATTGTGCTCCCCACTCCCTCCACGATGGGACCATCATCCTTGCTCAGCACCGCAATGAACTTTGTGCTCCCCACTCCCTCCACGATGGGACAATCATCCTTGCTATGCACTCCAAGGAACTTTATGATCCACACTCCCTCCATGATGGGACCATCATCCTTTCTAAGCACCGCAAAGAACTTTGTACTCCGCACTCCCTCCACGATGGGACCATCATCCTTGCTATGCATTGCAAGGAATTTTATGCTCTCCACTCCCTCCACGATGGGACCATCATCCTTTCTATGCACCTGTAAGAAAATATGTGCTCCCCACTCCCTCCATGATGGGACCATCATCCTTTCTATGCACCTCAAAGAACTTTGTCCTCCCCACTCCCTCCACGATGGAACCATCATTCTTGCATGCAACGCAAGGAACTTTGTGCTCCCCACTCCCTCCACGATGGGACCATCATTCTTGCTCTGCACCTCAAAGATCTTTGTGCTCCCCACTCCCTCCACGATGGGACCATCATCCTTGCTCTGCACCGCAAGGAACTATTTGCTCCCCACTCCCAAAACGATGGGACTATAATCCTTGCTATGCACCGCAAGCAACATTGTGATCCCCACATCCTCCACGATGGGACCATGATCCTTGCTATGCACCGCAAGCAACTTTGTGCTCCCCACTCCCTCTACGATGGGACCATGATCCTTCTTATGCACCGCATGGAACTTTGTGCTCCCCACTCCTTCCACGATGGGACCATCATCCTTTCTATGCACCTCAAAGAACTTTGTGCTCCTCACTCCCTCCACGATGGGACCATCATCCTTGCTATGCACCGCAAGGAACTTTGTGATTTCCACTCC
The DNA here is from genome assembly GCF_036971445.1 of Narcine bancroftii. NCBI lineage: Eukaryota > Metazoa > Chordata > Chondrichthyes > Torpediniformes > Narcinidae > Narcine > Narcine bancroftii. The sequence goes on from NC_091474.1 coordinate 76,306,835, forward strand.
CTCCACGATGGGACAATCATCCTTTTTATGAATCTGTAAGTAAATTTGTGCTCCCCACTCACTCCACGATGGGACCATCATCCTTTCTATGCACTTCAAAGAACTTTTTGCATCCCACTCCCTCCACGATGGGACCATCATCCTTGCTATGCACCGCAAGGAACTTTGTGCTCCGCACTCCCTACACGATGGGACCATCATCCTTTCTATGCACTTCAAAGATCTTTGTGTTCCCAACTCCCTCCACAATGGGACCATCATCCTTTCTATGCACCGCCAGGAACTTTGTGCTCCCCACTCCATCCACGATGGAACCATCATTCTTGCATGCACCGCAAGGAACTTTGTGCTCCCCACTCCCTCCACGATGGGACCATCATTCTTGCTCTGCACCTCAAAGATCTTTGTGCTCACCACTCCCTCCATGATGGGACCATCATCCTTGCTCTGCACCGCAAGGAACTTTTTGCTCCCCAATCCCTCCACAATGGGACCATCAACCTTGCTATGCACTGCAAGGAACTGTTTGCTCCCCACACCCACCACGATGGGACCATAATCCTTGCTATGCACCGCAAGGAACATTGTGCTCCCCACACCCTCCACGATGGGACCATGATCCTTGCTATGCACCGCAAGGAACTTTGTGCTCCCAACTCCCTCCACGATGGGACCATGATCCTTGTTATGCACCGCAAGGAACTTTGTGCTCCCCACTCCTTCAACGATGGGACCATCATCCTTTCTATGCACCTCAAAGAACTTTGTGCTCGTAACTCCCTCCACGATGGGACCATCATCCTTGCTATGCACCACAAGGAATCTTGTGCACCCCACTCCCTCCACGATGGGACCATCATCTTTGCTATGCACCGTAAGGAACTTTGTGCTCCGCACTCCCTCCACGATGGGACCTTCATCCTTGCTATGCACTCCAAGGAACTTTGTGCTCCCCACTCCCTCCACTATGGGACCATCATTCTTTATATGCACCGAGAGGAACTTTATGCTCCACATTCCCTCCATGATGGGACCATCATCCTTTCAAAGCACCGCAAGGAACTTTGTGTTCCCAACTCCCTCCACGATGGGACCATCATATTTTCTATGCACCGCCAGGAACTTTGGCTCCCCACTCCCTATACCATGGGACCATCATCATTTCTATGCACCTCAAAGAAATTTGTGCTCCCCACTCCTCCCACGATGGGACCATCATCCTTTCTATGCACCTCAAAGAACATTGTGCTCCCCAGTCCCTCCACGATTGGAACATCATCCTTGCTATGCACCACAAGGAACCTTGTGCTCCCCACTCCCTCCACGATGGGACCATCATCCTTGCTATGCACTCCAAGGAACTTTGTGCTCCCCACTCCCTCCACGATTGGACCATCATCCTTGCTATGGACAGCAAGGAACTTTGTGCTCCACACACCCTCCACGATGTGACCATCATCCTTTCTCTGCACCGCAAGGAACTTTGTGCTCCCCACTCCATCCACGATGGGACCATCATCCTTGCTATGCAGCGCAAGGAACTTTGTGCTCCACACTCCCTCCACGATGGGACCATCATCCTTGCTCTGCACCGCATGGAACTTTGTGCTCCCAACTCCCTCCATGATGGGACCATCATCCTTGCTATGCACTGCAAGGAACTTTGTGCTCCACACTCCGTCCCGGATGGCACTATCATCCTTTCTATGCACCGCAAGGAAGTTTGTGCTCCCCACTCCCTCCACAATGGGACCATCATCCTTTCTATGCACCGCTGAGACCTTGTGCTCCCCACTCCCTCCACGATGGGACCATCATGCTTTCTATGCACCTCAAAGAACTTTATGCTCCACACTCCCACCACGATGCGACCATCATCCTTGGTATGCACCGCAAGGAACTTTGTGCTCCCACTCCCTCCACAATGGGACCATCGTCCTTGCTATGCACCGCAAGGAACTTTGTGCTCCGCACTCCCTCCACGATGTGACCAACATCCTTGCTCTGCACCGCAAGGATCTTTGTGCTGCCCACTACCTCCACGATGGGACCATCATCCTTGCTATGCAATGCAAGGACATTTGTGCTCCCCACTCCCTCCACGATGTGACCATCATCCTTGCTCTGCACCTCAAAGATCTTTGTGGTCCCCACTCCATCCACGATGGGACCATCATCCTCGCTATGCACCGCAAGTAACTTTGTGCTCCACACTCCCTCCACGATGGGACCATCATCCTTGCTATGCTCCGCAATGAACTTTGTGCTCCCCACTCCATCCACGATGGGACCATCATCCTTGCTATGCAGCGCAAGGAACTTTGTGCTCCCCACTCCCTCCACGATGGGACCATCATCCTTGCTCTGCACCTCAAAGATCTTTGTGGTCCCCACTCCATCCACGATGGGACCATCATCCTCGCTATGCACCGCAAGGAACTTTGTGCTCCACACTCCCTCCACGATGGGTCCATCATCCTTGCTATGCTCCGCAACGATCTTTGTGCTCCCCACTCCATCCACGATGGGACCATCATCCTTGCTATGCAGCGCAAGGAACTTTGTGCTCCACACGCCCTCCACGATGGGTCCATCATCCTTGCTCGGCACTGCAAGGAACATTGCGCTCCCCACTGCCTCCACGATGGCACCATGATCCTTTCTATGCACCACAAGAAATTTGTGCTCCCCACTCCATCCACGATGGGACCATCATCCTTTCTATGCACCGCAAAGAACTTTGTGCGCCCCACACCCTCCACGATGGGACCATCATCCTTGCTATGCAACGCAAGGAATTTTGTGCTCCTCATTCCCTCTACGATGGGACCATCATCCTTTCTATGCACCGCAAGGAACTTTGTGCTCCCCACTCCCTCCACGTTGGGACCATCATCCTTTCTATGCACCTCAAAGAACATTGTGCTCCCCACTCCCTCCACGATGGGACCATCATCCTTGCTCAGCACCGCAATGAACTTTGTGCTCCCCACACCCTCCACGATGGGACAATCATCCTTGCTATGCACTCCAAGGAACTTTATGATCCACACTCCCTCCATGATGGGACCATCATCCTTTCTAAGCACCGCAAAGAACTTTGTACTCCGCACTCCCTCCACGATGGGACCATCATCCTTGCTATGCATTGCAAGGAATTTTATGCTCTCCACTCCCTCCACGATGGGACCATCATCCTTTCTATGCACCTGTAAGAAAATTTGTGCTCCCCACTCCCTCCATGATGGGACCATCATCCTTTCTATGCACCTCAAAGAACTTTGTCCTCCCCACTCCCTCCACGATGGAACCATCATTCTTGCATGCAACGCAAGGAACTTTGTGCTCCCCACTCCCTCCACGATGGGACCATCATTCTTGCTCTGCACCTCAAAGATCTTTGTGCTCCCCACTCCCTCCACGATGGGACCATCATCCTTGCTCTGCACCGCAAGGAACTATTTGCTCCCCACTCCCAAAACGATGGGACTATAATCCTTGCTATGCACCGCAAGCAACATTGTGATCCCCACATCCTCCACGATGGGACCATGATCCTTGCTATGCACCGCAAGCAACTTTGTGCTCCCCACTCCCTCTACGATGGGACCATGATCCTTCTTATGCACCGCATGGAACTTTGTGCTCCCCACTCCTTCCACGATGGGACCATCATCCTTTCTATGCACCTCAAAGAACTTTGTGCTCCTCACTCCCTCCACGATGGGACCATCATCCTTGCTATGCACCGCAAGGAACTTTGTGATCTCCACTCCCTCCACGATGGGACAATCATCCTTTTTATGAATCTGTAAGTAAATTTGTGCTCCCCACTCACTCCACGATGGGACCATCATCCTTTCTATGCACTTCAAAGAACTTTTTGCATCCCACTCCCTCCACGATGGGACCATCATCCTTGCTATGCACCGCAAGGAACTTTGTGCTCCGCACTCCCTACACGATGGGACCATCATCCTTTCTATGCACTTCAAAGATCTTTGTGTTCCCAACTCCCTCCACAATGGGACCATCATCCTTTCTATGCACCGCCAGGAACTTTGTGCTCCCCACTCCATCCACGATGGAACCATCATTCTTGCATGCACCGCAAGGAACTTTGTGCTCCCCACTCCCTCCACGATGGGACCATCATTCTTGCTCTGCACCTCAAAGATCTTTGTGCTCACCACTCCCTCCATGATGGGACCATCATCCTTGCTCTGCACCGCAAGGAACTTTTTGCTCCCCAATCCCTCCACAATGGGACAATCAACCTTGCTATGCACTGCAAGGAACTGTTTGCTCCCCACACCCACCACGATGGGACCATAATCCTTGCTATGCACCGCAAGGAACATTGTGCTCCCCACACCCTCCACGATGGGACCATGATCCTTGCTATGCACCGCAAGGAACTTTGTGCTCCCAACTCCCTCCACGATGGGACCATGATCCTTGTTATGCACCGCAAGGAACTTTGTGCTCCCCACTCCTTCAACGATGGGACCATCATCCTTTCTATGCACCTCAAAGAACTTTGTGCTCGTAACTCCCTCCACGATGGGACCATCATCCTTGCTATGCACCACAAGGAACTTTGTGATCTCCACTCCCTCCACGATGGTCCATAATCCTTTCTATGCATCTGTAAGGAAATCTGTGCTCCCCACTCCCTCCACGATGCGACCATCAACCTTGCTATGCACCGCAAGGAACTTTGTGCTCCCCACTCCCTCCACGTTGGGACCATCATCCTTTCTATGCACCTCAAAGAACATTGTGCTCCCCACTCCCTCCACGATGGGACCATCATCCTTGCTCTGCACCGCAATGAACTTTGTGCTCCCCACTCCCTCCACGATGGGACAATCATCCTTGCTATTCACTCCAAGGCACTTTATGATCCACACTCCCTCCATGATGGGACCATCATCCTTTCTAAGCACCGCAAGGAACTTTGTACTCCGCACTCCCTCCACGATGGGACCATCATCCTTGCTATGCACTGCAAGGACCTTTATGCTCTCCACTCCCTCCACGATGGGACCATCATCCTTTCTATGCACCTGTAAGAAAATTTGTGCTCCCCACTCCCTCCATGATGGGACCATCATCCTTGCTATGCACTGCAAGGAACTTTGTGCTCCACACTCCGTCCCGGATGGCACTATCATCCTTTCTATGCACCGCAAGGAACTTTGTGCTCCCCACTCTCTCCACTATGGGACCATCATTCTTTATATGCACCGCAAAGAACTTTATGCTCCACATTCCCTCCATGATGGGACCATCATCCTTGGTATGCACCGCAAGGAACTTTGTGCTCCCACTCCCTCCACAATGGGACCATCGTCCTTGCTATGCAGCGCAAGGAACTTTGTGCTCCGCACTCCCTCCACGATGTGACCAACATCCTTGCTCTGCACCGCAAGGAACTTTGTGCTGCCCACTCCCTCCACGATGGGACCATCATCCTTGCTATGCAATGCAAGGAACTTTGTGCTCCCCACTCTCTCCACGATGGGACCATCATCCTTGCTCTGCACCTCAAAGATCTTTGTGGTCCCCACTCCATCCACGATGGGACCATCTTCCTCGCTATGCACCGCAAGGAACTTTGTGCTCCACACTCCCTCCAGGATGGGACCATCATCCTTGCTGTGCTCCGCAAGGAACTTTGTGCTCCCCACTCCATCCACGATGGGACCATCATCCTTGATATGCAGCGCAAGGAACTTTGTGCTCCACACTCCCTCCACGATGGGACCATCATCCTTGCTCTGCACTGCAAGGAACATTGCGCTCCCCACTGCCTCAACGATGGCACCATGATCCTTTCTATGCACCACAAGGAAATTTGTGCTCCCCACTCCATCCACGATGGGACCATCATCCTTGATATGCAGCGCAAGGAACTTTGTGCTCCACACTCCCTCCACGATGGGACCATCATCCTTGCTCTGCACTGCAAGGAACATTGCGCTCCCCACTGCCTCAACGATGGCACCATGATCCTTTCTATGCACCGCAAAGAACTTTGTGTTCCCCACACCCTCCACGATTGGACCATCATCCTTGCTATGCAACGCAAGGAAGTTTGTCCTCCTCACTCCCTCCACGATGGGACCATCATCCTTTCTATGCACCGCAAGGAACTTTGTGCTCCGCAATCCCTCCTCGTTGGGACCATCATCCTTTCTATGCACCTCAAAGAACATTGTGCTCCCCACTCCCTCCACGATGGGACCATCATCCTTGCTCTGCACCGCAATGAACTTTGTGCTCCCCACTCCCTCCACGATGGGACAATCATCCTTGCTATGCACTCCAAGGAACTTTATGCTCCACACTCCCTCCATGATGGGATCATCATCCTTTCTAAGCACCACAAGGAACTTTGTACTCCGCACTTCCTCCACGATAGGACAATCATCCTTGCTATGCACTCCAAGGAACATTGTGCTCCCCACTCCCTCCACTATGGGACCATCATCCTTTATATGCACCGCAAGGAACTTTATGCTCCACATTCCCTCCATGATGGGACCATCATCCTTTCAAAGCACTGCAAGGAACTTTGTGCTACCCACTCCCTCCACGATGGAACAATCATCGTTGCTATGCACCACAAGGACCTTTGTGCTCCCCACTCCCTCCAAGATGGGACCATTATCCTTCGTATGCACCGCAAGCAACTTTGTGCTCCACACACCGTCCACGATGGGACCATCATTTTTGCTATGCACCGCAATGAACATTTTGCTCCCCACACCCTCCACGATGGGACCATGATCCTTGCTATGCACCGCAAGGAACTTTGTGCACCCCACTCCCTCTACGATGGGACCATGATCCTTGTTATGCACCGCAAGGAACTTTGTGCTCCCCACTCCTTCCACGATGGGACCATCATCCTTTCTATGCACCTCTAAGAACTTTGTGCTCCTCACTCCCTCCACGATGGGACCATCATCCTTGCTATGCACCGCAAGGAACTTTGTGATCTCCACTCCCTCCACGATGGGACAATCATCCTTTCTATGCATCTGTAAGGAAATTTTTGCTCCCCACTCCCTCCACGATGGGACCATCATCCTTTCTATGCACTTCAAAGAACTTTGTGCACCCCACTCCCTCCACGATGGGACCATCATCTTTGCTATGCACCGTAAGGAACTTTGTGCTCCGCACTCCCTCCACGATGGGACCATCATCCTTGCTATGCACTCCAAGGAACTTTGTGTTCCCAACTCCCTCCACAATGGGACCATCATCCTTTCTATGCACCGCCAGGAACTTTGTGCTCCCCACTCCATCCACGATGGAACCATCATTCTTGCATGCACCGCAAGGAACTTTGTGCTCCCCACTCCCTCCACGATGGGACCATCATTCTTGCTCTGCACCTCAAAGATCTTTGTGCTCACCACTCCCTCCATGATGGGACCATCATCCTTGCTCTGCACCGCAAGGAACTTTTTGCTCCCCAATCCCTCCACAATGGGACCATCAACCTTGCTATGCACTGCAAGGAACTGTTTGCTCCCCACACCCACCACGATGGGACCATAATCCTTGCTATGCACCGCAAGGAACATTGTGCTCCCCACACCCTCCACGATGGGACCATGATCCTTGCTATGCACTGCAAGGAACTTTGTGCTCCCAACTCCCTCCACGATGGGACCATGATCCTTGTTATGCACCGCAAGGAACTTTGTGCTCCCCACTCCTTCAACGATGGGACCATCATCCTTTCTATGCACCTCAAAGAACTTTGTGCTCGTAACTCCCTCCACGATGGTCCATAATCCTTTCTATGCATCTGTAAGGAAATCTGTGCTCCCCACTCCCTCCACGATGCGACCATCAACCTTGCTATGCACCGCAAGGAACTTTGTGCTCCCCACTCCCTCCACGTTGGGACCATCATCCTTTCTATGCACCTCAAAGAACATTGTGCTCCCCACTCCCTCCACGATGGGACCATCATCTTTGCTCTGCACCGCAATGAACTTTGTGCTCCCCACTCCCTCCACGATGGGACAATCATCCTTGCTATGCACTCCAAGGAACTTTATGATCCATACTCCCTCCATGATGGGACCATCATCCTTTCTAAGCACCGCAAGGAACTTTGTACTCCGCACTCCCTCCACGATGGGACCATCATCCTTGCTATGCACTGCAAGGAACTTTATGCTCTCCACTCCCTCCACGATGGGACCATCATCCTTTCTATGCACCTGTAAGAAAATTTGTGCTCCCCACTCCCTCCATGATGGGACCATCATCCTTGCTATGCACTGCAAGGAACTTTGTGCTCCACACTCCGTCCCGGATGGCACTATCATCCTTTCTATGCACCGCAAGGAACTTTGTGCTCCCCACTCTCTCCACTATGGGACCATCATTCTTTATATGCACCGCAAAGAACTTTATGCTCCACATTCCCTCCATGATGGGACCATCATCCTTGGTATGCACCGCAAGGAACTTTGTGCTCCCACTCCCTCCACAATGGGACCATCGTCCTTGCTATGCAGCGCAAGGAACTTTGTGCTCAGCACTCCCTCCACGATGTGACCAACATCCTTGCTCTGCACCGCAAGGAACTTTGTGCTGCCCACTCCCTCCACGATGGGACCATCATCCTTGCTATGCAATGCAAGGAACTTTGTGCTCCCCACTCTCTCCACGATGGGACCATCATCCTTGCTCTGCACCTCAAAGATCTTTGTGGTCCCCACTCCATCCACGATGGGACCATCTTCCTCGCTATGCACCGCAAGGAACTTTGTGCTCCACACTCCCTCCACGATGGGACCATCATCCTTGCTATGCTCCGCAAGGAACTTTGTGCTCCCCACTCCATCCACGATGGGACCATCATCCTTGATATGCAGCGCAAGGAACTTTGTGCTCCACACTCCCTCCACGATGGGACCATCATCCTTGCTCTGCACTGCAAGGAACATTGCGCTCCCCACTGCCTCAACGATGGCACCATGATCCTTTCTATGCACCACAAGGAAATTTGTGCTCCCCACTCCATCCACGATGGGACCATCATCCTTTCTATGCACCGCAAAGAACTTTGTGCTCCCCACACCCTCCACGATTGGACCATCATCCTTGCTATGCAACGCAAGGAAGTTTGTCCTCCTCACTCCCTCCACGATGGGACCATCATCCTTTCTATGCACCGCAAGGAACTTTGTGCTCCCCAATCCCTCCACGTTGGGACCATCATCCTTTCTATGCACCTCAAAGAACATTGTGCTCCCCACTCCCTCCACGATGGGACCATCATCCTTGCTCTGCACCGCAATGAACTTTGTGCTCCCCACTCCCTCCACGATGGGACAATCATCCTTGCTATGCACTCCAAGGAACTTTATGCTCCACACTCCCTCCACGATGGGATCATCATCCTTTCTAAGCACCACAAGGAACTTTCTACTCCGCACTCCCTCCACGATGGGACAATCATCCTTGCTATGCACTCCAAGGAACATTGTGCTCCCCACTCCCTCCACTATGGGACCATCATCCTTTATATGCACCGCAAGGAACTTTATGCTCCACATTCCCTCCATGATGGGACCATCATCCTTTCAAAGCACTGCAAGGAACTTTGTGCTACCCACTCCCTCCACGATGGAACAATCATCGTTGCTATTCACCACAAGGACCTTTGTGCTCCCCACTCCCTCCAAGATGGGACCATTATCCTTCGTATGCACCGCAAGCAACTTTGTGCTCCCCACTCCGTCCACGATGGGACCATGATCCTTGCTATGCACCGCAAGGAACTTTGTGCACCCCACTCGCTCTACGATGGGACCATGATCCTTGTTATGTACCGCAAGGAACTTTGTGCTCCCCACTCCTTCCACGATGGGACCATCATCCTTTCTATGCACCTCTAAGAACTTTGTGCTCCTCACTCCCTCCACGATGGGACCATCATCCTTGCTATGCACCGCAAGGAACTTTGTGATCTCCACTCCCTCCACGATGGGACAATCATCCTTTCTATGCATCTGTAAGGAAATTTTTGCTCCCCACTCCCTCCACGATGGGACCATCATCCTTTCTATGCACTTCAAAGAACTTTGTGCACCCCACTCCCTCCACGATGGGACCATCATCTTTGCTATGCACCGTAAGGAACTTTGTGCTCCGCACTCCCTCCACGATGGGACCATCATCCTTGCTATGCACTCCAAGGAACTTTGTGCTCCCCACTCCCTCCACTATGGGACCATCATTCTTTATATGCACCGCAAGGAACTTTATGCTCCACATTCCCTCCATGATGGGACCATCATCCTTTCAAAGCACCGCAAGGAACTTTGTGTTCCCAACTCCCTCCACGATGGGACCATCATCCTTTCTATGCACCGCCAGGAACTTTGTGCTCCCCACTCCCTATACCATGGGACCATCATCATTTCTATGCACCTCAAAGAAATTTGTGCTCCCCACTCCCCCCTCGATGGGACCATCATTTTTTCTATGCACCTCAAAGAACATTGTGCTCCCCAGTCCCTCCACGATTGGAACATCATCCTTGCTATGCACCACAAGGAACCTTGTGCTCCCCACTCCCTCCACGATGGGACCATCATCCTTGCTATGCACTCCAAGGAACCTTGTGCTCCCCACTCCCTCCACGATGGGACCATCATCATTGCTATGGACAGCAAGGAACTTTGTGCTCCACACACCCTCCAAGATGTGAACATCATCCTTTCTCTGCACCGCAAGGAACTTTGTGCTCCCCACTCCATCCACGATGGGACCATCATCCTTGCTATGCAGCGCAAGGAACTTTGTGCTCCACACTCCCTCCACGATGGGACCATCATCCTTGCTCTGCACCGCATGGAACTTTGTGCTCCCAACTCCCTCCATGATGGGACCATCATCCTTGCTATGCACTGCAAGGAACTTTGTGCTCCACACTCCGTCCCGGATGGCACTATCATCCTTTATATGCACCGCAAGGAACTTTGTGCTCCGCACTCCCTCCACGATGGGACCATCATCCTTGCTATGCACTCCAAGGAACTTTGTGCTCCCCAATCCCTCCACGATTGGACCATCATCCTTGCTATGGACAGCAAGGAACTTTGTGCTCCACACACCCTCCACGATGTGACCATCATCCTTTCTCTGCACCGCAAGATCTTTGTGCTGCCCACTCCATCCACGATGGGACCATAATCCTTGCTATGCAGCGCAAGGAACTTTGTGGTCAACACTCCCTCCACCATGGGACCATCATCCTTGCTCTGCACCGCAAGGAACTTTGTGCTCCCAACTCCCTCCATGATGGGACCATCATCCTTGCTATGCACTGCAAGGAACTTTGTGCTCCACACTCCGTCCCAGATGGCACTATCATCCTTTCTATGCACCGCAAGGAACTTTGTGCTCCCCACTCTCTCCACTATGGGACCATCATTCTTTATATGCACCGCAAAGAACTTTATGCTCCACATTCCCTCCATGATGGGACCATTTCCTTGGTATGCACCGCAAGGAACTTTGTGCTCCCACTCCCTCCACTATGGGACCATCATTCTTTATATGCACCGAGAGGAACTTTATGCTCCACATTCCCTCCATGATGGGACCATCATCCTTTCAAAGCACCGCAAGGAACTTTGTGTTCCCAACTCCCTCCACGATGGGACCATCATATTTTCTATGCACCGCAAGGAACTTTGTGTTCCCCACTCCCTATACCATGGGACCATCATCATTTCTATGCACCTCAAAGAAATTTGTGCTCCCCACTCCCCCCACGATGGGACCATCATCCTTTCTAAGCACCTCAAAGAACATTGTGCTCCCCAGTCCCTCCACGATTGGAACATCATCCTTGCTATGCACCACAAGGAACCTTGTGCTCCCCACTACCTCCACGATGGGACCATCATCCTTGCTATGCACTCCAAGGAACTTTGTGCTCCCCACTCCCTCCACGATTGGACCATCATCCTTGCTATGGACAGCAAGGAACTTTGTGCTCCACACACCCTCCACGATGTGACCATCATCCTTTCTCTGCACCGCAAGGAACTTTGTGCTCCCCACTCCATCCACGATGGGACCATCATCCTTGCTATGCAGCGCAAAAAACTTTGTGCTCCACACTCCCTCCACGATGGGACCATCATCCTTGCTCTGCACCGCATGGAACTTTGTGCTCCCAACTCCCTCCATGATGGGACCATCATCCTTGCTATGCACTGCAAGGAACTTTGTGCTCCACACTCCGTCCCGGATGGCACTATCTTCCTTTCTATGCACCGCAAGGAAGTTTGTGCTCCCCACTCCCTCCACAATGGGACCATCATCCTTTCTATGCACCGCTGAGACCTTGTGCTCCCCACTCCCTCCACGATGGGACCATCATGCTTTCTATGCACCTCAAAGAACTTTATGCTTCACACTCCCACCACGATGCGACCATCATCCTTGGTATGCACCGCAAGGAACTTTGTGCTCCCACTCCCTCCACAATGGGACCATCGTCCTTGCTATGCACCGCAAGGAACTTTGTGCTCCGCACTCCCTCCATGATGTGACCAACATCCTTGCTCTGCACCGCAAGGATCTTTGTGCTGCCCACTACCTCCACGATGGGACCATCATCCTTGCTATGCACTGCAAGGAACATTTTGCTCCACACTCCCTCCACCCTGGGACCATCATCCTTGCTATGCACTGCAAGGAACTTTGTGCTACCCACTCCCTCCACGATGGAACAATCATCCTTGCTATGCACCACAAGGACCTTTGTGCTCCCCACTCCCTCCAAGATGGGACCATTATCCTTCGTATGCACCGCAAGCAACTTTGTGCTCCCCACTCCGTCCACGATGGGACCATCATTTTTGCTATGCACCGCAATGAACATTTTGCACCCCACACCCTCCACGATGGGACCATGATCCTTGCTATGCACCGCAAGGAACTTTGTGCACCCCACTCCCTCTACGAAGGGACCATGATCCTTGTTATGCACCGCAAGGAACTTTGTGCTCCCCACTCCTTCCACGATGGGACCATCATCCTTTCTATGCACCTCTAAGAACTTTGTGCTCCTCACTCCCTCCACGATGGGACCATCATCCTTGCTATGCACCGCAAAGAACTTTGTGATCTCCACTCCCGCCACGATGGGACAATCATCCTTTCTATGCATCTGTAAGGAAATTTCTGCTCCACACTCCCTCCACGATGGGACCATCATCCTTTCTATGCACTTCAAAGAACTTTGTGCACCCCACTCCCTCCACGATGGGACCATCATCTTTGCTATGCACCGTAAGGAACTTTGTGCTCCGCACTCCCTCCACGATGGGACCTTCATCCTTGCTATGCACTCCAAGGAACTTTGTGCTCCCCACTCCCTCCACTATGGGACCATCATTCTTTATATGCACCGAGAGGAACTTTATGCTCCACATTCCCTCCATGATGGGACCATCATCCTTTCAAAGCACCGCAAGGAACTTTGTGTTCCCAACTTCTTCCACGATGGGACCATCATATTTTCTATGCACCGCCAGGAACTTTGTGCTCCCCACTCCCTATACCATGGGACCATCATCATTTCTATGCACCTAAAAGAAATTTGTGCTCCCCACTCCCCCCACGATGGGACCATCATCCTTTCTATGCACCTCAAAGAACATTGTGCTCCCCAGTCCCTCCACGATTGGAACATCATCCTTGCTATGCACCACAAGGAACCTTGTGCTCCCCACTCCCTCCACGATGGGACCATCATCCTTGCTATGCACTCCAAGGAACTTTGTGCTCCCCACTCCCTCCACGATTGGACCATCATCCTTGCTATGGACAGCAAGGTACTTTGTGCTCCACACACCCTCCACGATGTGACCATCATCCTTTCTCTGCACCGCAAGGAACTTTGTGCTCCCCACTCCATCCACGATGGGACCATCATCCTTGCTATGCAGCGCAAGGAACTTTGTGCTCCACACTCCCTCCACGATGGGACCATCATCCTTGCTCTGCACCGCATGGAACTTTGTGCTCCCAACTCCCTCCATGATGGGACCATCATACTTGCTATGCACTGCAAGGAACTTTGTGCTCCACACTCCGTCCCGGATGGCACTATCATCCTTTCTATGCACCGCAAGGAAGTTTGTGCTCCCCACTCCCTCCACAATGGGACCATCATCCTTTCTATGCACCGCTGAGACCTTGTGCTCCCCACTCCCTCCACGATGGGACCATCATGCTTTCTATGCACGTCAAAGAACTTTATGCTCCACACTCCCACCACGATGCGACCATAATCCTTGGTATGCACCGCAAGGAACTTTGTGCTCCCACTCCCTCCACAATGGGACCATCGTCCTTGCTATGCACCGCAAGGAACTTTGTGCTCTGCACTCCCTCCACGATGTGACCAACATCCTTGCTCTGCACCGCAAGGATCTTTGTGCTTCCCACTACCTCCACGATGGGACCATCATCCTCGCTATGCACCGCAAGTAACTTTGTGCTCCACACTCCCTCCACGATGGGACCATCATCCTTGCTATGCTCCGCAATGAACTTTGTGCTCCCCACTCCATCCACGATGGGACCATCATCCTTGCTATGCAGCGCAAGGAACTTTGTGCTCCCCACTCCCTCCACGATGGGACCATCATCCTTGCTCTGCACCTCAAAGATCTTTGTGGTCCCCACTCCATCCACGATGGGACCATCATCCTCGCTATGCACCGCAAGGAACTTTGTGCTCCACACTCCCTCCACGATGGGTCCATCATCCTTGCTATGCTCCGCAAGGATCTTTGTGCTCCCCACTCCATCCACGATGGGACCATCATCCTTGCTATGCAGCGCAAGGAACTTTGTGCTCCACACGCCCTCCACGATGGGTCCATCATCCTTGCTCGGCACTGCAAGGAACATTGCGCTCCCCACTGCCTCCACGATGGCACCATGATCCTTTCTATTCACCACAAGAAATTTGTGCTCCCCACTCCATCCACGATGGGACCATCATCCTTTCTATGCACCGCAAAGAACTTTGTGCTCCCCACACCCTCCACGATGGGACCATCATCCTTGCTATGCAACGCAAGGAATTTTGTGCTCCTCATTCCCTCTACGATGGGACCATCATCCTTTCTATGCACCGCAAGGAACTTTGTGCTCCCCACTCCCTCCACGTTGGGACCATCATCCTTTCTATGCACCTCAAAGAACATTGTGCTCCCCACTCCCTCCACGATGGGACCATCATCCTTGCTCAGCACCGCAATGAACTTTGTGCTCCCCACTCCCTCCACGATGGGACAATCATCCTTGCTATGCACTCCAAGGAACTTTATGATCCACACTCCCTCCATGATGGGACCATCATCCTTTCTAAGCACCGCAAAGAACTTTGTACTCCGCACTCCCTCCACGATGGGACCATCATCCTTGCTATGCATTGCAAGGAATTTTATGCTCTCCACTCCCTCCACGATGGGACCATCATCCTTTCTATGCACCTGTAAGAAAATTTGTGCTCCCCACTCCCTCCATGATGGGACCATCATCCTTTCTATGCACCTCAAAGAACTTTGTCCTCCCCACTCCCTCCACGATGGAACCATCATTCTTGCATGCAACGCAAGGAACTTTGTGCTCCCCACTCCCTCCACGATGGGACCATCATTCTTGCTCTGCACCTCAAAGATCTTTGTGCTCCCCACTCCCTCCACGATGGGACCATCATCCTTGCTCTGCACCGCAAGGAACTATTTGCTCCCCACTCCCAAAACGATGGGACTATAATCCTTGCTATGCACCGCAAGCAACATTGTGATCCCCACATCCTCCACGATGGGACCATGATCCTTGCTATGCACCGCAAGCAACTTTGTGCTCCCCACTCCCTCTACGATGGGACCATGATCCTTCTTATACACCGCATGGAACTTTGTGCTCCATACTCCTTCCACGATGGGACCATCATCCTTTCTATGCACCTCAAAGAACTTTGTGCTCCTCACTCCCTCCACGATGGGACCATCATCCTTGCTATGCACCGCAAGGAACTTTGTGATCTCCACTCCCTCCACGATGGGACAATCATCCTTTTTATGAATCTGTAAGTAAATTTGTGCTCCCCACTCACTCCACGATGGGACCATCATCCTTTCTATGCACTTCAAAGAACTTTTTGCATCCCACTCCCTCCACGATGGGACCATCATCCTTGCTATGCAACGCAAGGAACTTTGTGCTCCGCACTCCCTACACGATGGGACCATCATCCTTTCTATGCACTTCAAAGATCTTTGTGTTCCCAACTCCCTCCACAATGGGACCATCATCCTTTCTATGCACCGCCAGGAACTTTGTGCTCCCCACTCCATCCACGATGGAACCATCATTCTTGCATGCACCTCAAAGACCTTTGTGCTCGTAACTCCCTCCACGATGGGACCATCATCCTTGCTATGCACCACAAGGAACTTTGTGATCTCCACTCCCTCCACGATGGTCCATAATCCTTTCTATGCATCTGTAAGGAAATCTGTGCTCCCCACTCCCTCCACGATGCGACCATCAACCTTGCTATGCACCGCAAGGAACTTTGTGCTCCCCACTCCCTCCACGTTGGGACCATCATCCTTTCTATGCACCTCAAAGAACATTGTGCTCCCCACTCCCTCCACGATGGGACCATCATCCTTGCTCTGCACCGCAATGAACTTTGTGCTCCCCACTCCCTCCACGATGGGACAATCATCCTTGCTATTCACTCCAAGGAACTTTATGATCCACACTCCCTCCATGATGGGACCATCATCCTTTCTAAGCACCGCAAGGAACTTTGTACTCCGCACTCCCTCCACGATGGGACCATCATCCTTGCTATGCACTGCAAGGAACTTTATGCTCTCCACTCCCTCCACGATGGGACCATCATCCTTTCTATGCACCTGTAAGAAAATTTGTGCTCCCCACTCCCTCCATGATGGGACCATCATCCTTGCTATGCACTGCAAGGAACTTTGTGCTCCACACTCCGTCCCGGATGGCACTATCATCCTTTCTATGCACCGCAAGGAACTTTGTGCTCCCCACTCTCTCCACTATGGGACCATCATTCTTTATATGCACCGCAAAGAACTTTATGCTCCACATTCCCTCCATGATGGGACCATCATCCTTGGTATGCACCGCAAGGAACTTTGTGCTCCCACTCCCTCCACAATGGGACCATCGTCCTTGCTATGCAGCGCAAGGAACTTTGTGCTCCGCACTCCCTCCACGATATGACCAACATCCTTGCTCTGCACCGCAAGGAACTTTGTGCTGCCCACTCCCTCCACGATGGGACCATCATCCTTGCTATGCAATGCAAGGAACTTTGTGCTCCCCACTCTCTCCACGATGGGACCATCATCCATGCTCTGCACCTCAAAGATCTTTGTGGTCCCCACTCCATCCACGATGGGACCATCTTCCTCGCTATGCACCGCAAGGAACTTTGTGCTCCACACTCCCTCCAGGATGGGACCATCATCCTTGCTATGCTCCGCAAGGAACTTTGTGCTCCCCACTCCATCCACGATGGGACCATCATCCTTGATATGCAGCGCAAGGAACTTTGTGCTCCACACTCCCTCCACGATGGGACCATCATCCTTGCTCTGCACTGCAAGGAACATTGCGCTCCCCACTGCCTCAACGATGGCACCATGATCCTTTCTATGCACCACAAGGAAATTTGTGCTCCCCACTCCATTCCACGATGGGACCATCATCCTTTCTATGCACCGCAAAGAACTTTGTGCTCCCCACACGCTCCACGATTGGACCATCATCCTTGCTATGCAACGCAAGGACGTTTGTCCTCCTCACTCCCTCCACGATGGGACCATCATCCTTTCTATGCACCGCAAGGAACTTTGTGCTCCCCAATCCCTCCTCGTTGGGACCATCATCCTTTCTATGCACCTCAAAGAACATTGTGCTCCCCACTCCCTCCACGATGGGACCATCATCCTTGCTCTGCACCGCAATGAACTTTGTGCTCCCCACTCCCTCCACGATGGGACAATCATCCTTGCTATGCACTCCAAGGAACTTTATGCTCCACACTCCCTCCATGATGGGATCATCATCCTTTCTAAGCACCACAAGGAACTTTGTACTCCGCACTCCCTCCACGATGGGACAATCATCCTTGCTATGCACTCCAAGGAACATTGTGCTCCCCACTCCCTCCACTATGGGACCATCATCCTTTATATGCACCACAAGGAACTTTATGCTCCACATTCCCTCCATGATGGGACCATCATCCTTTCAAAGCACTGCAAGGAACTTTGTGCTACCCACTCCCTCCACGATGGAACAATCATCGTTGCTATGCACCACAAGGACCTTTGTGCTCCCCACTCCCTCCAAGGTGGGACCATTATCCTTCGTATGCACCGCAAGGAACTTTGTGCTCCCCACTCCTTCCACGATGGGACCATCATCCTTTCTATGCACCTCTAAGAACTTTGTGCTCCTCACTCCCTCCACGATGGGACCATCATCCTTGCTATGCACCGCAAGGAACTTTGTGATCTCCACTCCCTCCACGATGGGACAATCATCCTTTCTATGCATCTGTAAGGAAATTTTTGCTCCCCACTCCCTCCACGATGGGACCATCATCCTTTCTATGCACTTCAAAGAACTTTGTGCACCCCACTCCCTCCACGATGGGACCATCATCTTTGCTATGCACCGTAAGGAACTTTGTGCTCCGCACTCCCTCCACGATGGGACCATCATCCTTGCTATGCACTCCAAGGAACTTTGTGTTCCCAACTCCCTCCACAATGGGACCATCATCCTTTCTATGCACCGCCAGGAACTTTGTGCTCCCCACTCCATCCACGATGGAACCATCATTCTTGCATGCACCGCAAGGAACTTTGTGCTCCCCACTCCCTCCACGATGGGACCATCATTCTTGCTCTGCACCTCAAAGATCTTTGTGCTCACCACTCCCTCCATGATGGGACCATCATCCTTGCTCTGCACCGCAAGGAACTTTTTGCTCCCCAATCCCTCCACAATGGGACCATCAACCTTGCTATGCACTGCAAGGAACTGTTTGCTCCCCACACCCACCACGATGGGACCATAATCCTTGCTATGCACCGCAAGGAACATTGTGCTCCCCACACCCTCCACGATGGGACCATGATCCTTGCTATGCACTGCAAGGAACTTTGTGCTCCCAACTCCCTCCACGATGGGACCATGATCTTTGTTATGCACCGCAAGGAACTTTGTGCTCCCCACTCCTTCAACGATGGGACCATCATCCTTTCTATGCACCTCAAAGAACTTTGTGCTCGTAACTCCCTCCACGATGGTCCATAATCCTTTCTATGCATCTGTAAGGAAATCTGTGCTCCCAACTCCCTCCACGATGCGACCATCAACCTTGCTATGCACCGCAAGGAACTTTGTGCTCCCCACTCCCTCCACGTTGGGACCATCATCCTTTCTATGCACCTCAAAGAACATTGTGCTCCCCACTCCCTCCACGATGGGACCATCATCTTTGCTCTGCACCGCAATGAACTTTGTGCTCCCCACTCCCTCCACGATGGGACAATCATCCTTGCTATGCACTCCAAGGAACTTTATGATCCACACTCCCTCCATGATGGGACCATCATCCTTTCTAAGCACCGCAAGGAACTTTGTACTCCGCACTCCCTCCACGATGGGACCATCATCCTTGCTATGCACTGCAAGGAACTTTATGCTCTCCACTCCCTCCACGATGGGACCATCATCCTTTCTATGCACCTGTAAGAAAATTTGTGCTCCCCACTCCCTCCATGATGGGACCATCATCCTTGCTATGCACTGCAAGGAACTTTGTGCTCCACACTCCGTCCCGGATGGCACTATCATCCTTTCTATGCACCGCAAGGAACTTTGTGCTCCCCACTCTCTCAACTATGGGACCATCATTCTTTATATGCACCGCAAAGAACTTTATGCTCCACATTCCCTCCATGATGGGACCATCATCCTTGGTATGCACCGCAAGGAACATTGTGCTCCCACTCCCTCCACAATGGGACCATCGTCCTTGCTATGCAGCGCAAGGAACTTTGTGCTCCGCACTCCCTCCACGATGTGACCAACATCCTTGCTCTGCACCACAAGGAACTTTGTGCTGCCCACTCCCTCCACGATGGGACCATCAACCTTGCTATGCAATGCAAGGAACTTTGTGCTCCCCACTCTCTCCACGATGGGACCATCATCCTTGCTCTGCACCTCAAAGATCTTTGTGGTCCCCACTCCATCCACGATGGGACCATCTTCCTCGCTATGCACCGCAAGGAACTTTGTGCTCCACACTCCATCCACGATGGGACCATCATCCTTGCTATGCTCCGCAAGGAACTTTGTGCTCCCCACTCCATCCACGATGGGACCATCATCCTTGATATGCAGCGCAAGGAACTTTGTGCTCCACACTCTCTCCACGATGGGACCATCATCCTTGCTCTGCACTGCAAGGAACATTGCGCTCCCCACTGCCTCAACGATGGCACCATGATCCTTTCTATGCACCACAAGGAAATTTGTGCTCCCCACTCCATCCACGATGGGACCATCATCCTTTCTATGCACCGCAAAGAACTTTGTGCTCCCCACACCCTCCACGATTGGACCATCATCCTTGCTATGCAATGCAAGGAAGTTTGTCCTCCTCACTCCCTCCACGATGGGACCATCATCCTTTCTATGCACCGCAAGGAACATTGTGCTCCCCAATCCCTCCACGTTGGGACCATCATCCTTTCTATGCACCTCAAAGAACATTGTGCTCCCCACTCCCTCCACGATGGGACCATCATCCTTGCTCTGCACCGCAATGAACTTTGTGCTCCCCACTCCCTCCACGATGGGACAATCATCCTTGCTATGCACTCCAAGGAACTTTATGCTCCACACTCCCTCCACGATGGGATCATCATCCTTTCTAAGCACCACAAGGAACTTTCTACTCCGCACTCCCTCCACGATGGGACAATCATCCTTGCTATGCACTCCAAGGAACATTGTGCTCCCCACTCCCTCCACTATGGGACCATCATCCTTTATATGCACCGCAAGGAACTTTATGCTCCACATTCCCTCCATGATGGGACCATCATCCTTTCAAAGCACTGCAAGGAACTTTGTGCTACCCACTCCCTCCACGATGGAACAATCATCGTTGCTATTCACCACAAGGACCTTTGTGCTCCCCACTCCCTCCAAGATGGGACCATTATCCTTCGTATGCACCGCAAGCAACTTTGTGCTCCCCACTCCGTCCACGATGGGACCATGATCCTTGCTATGCACCGCAAGGAACTTTGTGCACCCCACTCCCTCTACGATGGGACCATGATCCTTGTTATGCACCGCAAGGAACTTTGTGCTCCCCACTCCTTCCACGATGGGACCATCATCCTTTCTATGCCCCTCTAAGAACTTTGTGCTCCTCACTCCCTCCACGATGGGACCATCATCCTTGCTATGCACCGCAAGGAACTTTGTGATCTCCACTCCCTCCACGATGGGACAATCATCCTTTCTATGCATCTGTAAGGAAATTTTTGCTCCCCACTCCCTCCACGATGGGACCATCATCCTTTCTATGCACTTCAAAGAACTTTGTGCACCCCACTCCATCCACGATGGGACCATCATCTTTGCTATGCACCGTAAGGAACTTTGTGCTCCGCACTCCCTCCACGATGGGACCATCATCCTTGCTATGCACTCCAAGGAACTTTGTGCTCCCCACTCCCTCCACTATGGGACCATCATTCTTTATATGCACCGCAAGGAACTTTATGCTCCACATTCCCTCCATGATGGGACCATCATCCTTTCAAAGCACCGCAAGGAACTTTGTGTTCCCAACTCCCTCCACGATGGGACCATCATCCTTTCTATGCACCGCCAGGAACTTTGTGCTCCCCACTCCCTATACCATGGGACCATCATCATTTCTATGCACCTCAAAGAAATTTGTGCTCCCCACTCCCCCCTCGATGGGACCATCATTTTTTCTATGCACCTCAAAGAACATTGTGCTCCCCAGTCCCTCCACGATTGGAACATCATCCTTGCTATGCACCACAAGGAACCTTGTGCTCCCCACTCCCTCCACGATGGGACCATCATCCTTGCTATGCACTCCAAGGAACTTTGTGCTCCCCACTCCCTCCACGATTGGACCATCATCCTTGCTATGGACAGCAAGGAACTTTGTGCTCCACACACCCTCCAAGATGTGAACATCATCCTTTCTCTGCACCGCAAGGAACTTTGTGCTCCCCACTCCATCCACGATGGGACCATCATCCTTGCTATGCAGCGCAAGGAACTTTGTGCTCCACACTCCCTCCACGATGGGACCATCATCCTTGCTCTGCACCGCATGGAACTTTGTGCTCCCAACTCCCTCCATGATGGGACCATCATCCTTGCTATGCACTGCAAGGAACTTTGTGCTCCACACTCCGTCCCGGATGGCACTATCATCCTTTATATGCACCGCAAGGAACTTTGTGCTCTGCACTCCCTCCACGATGGGACCATCATCCTTGCTATGCACTGCAAGGAACTTTGTGCTCCACACTCCGTCCCAGATGGCACTATCATCCTTTCTATGCACCGCAAGGAACTTTGTGTTCCCCACTCTCTCCACTATGGGACCATCATTCTTTATATGCACCGCTAAGAACTTTATGCTCCACATTCCCTCCATGATGGGACCATTTCCTTGGTATGCACCGCAAGGAACTTTGTACTCCCACTCCCTCCACAATGCGACCATCGTCCTTGCTATGCACCGCAAGGAACTTTGTGCTCCGCACTCCCTCCACGATGTGACCAACATCCTTGCTCTGCACCGCAAGGAACTTTGTGCTGCCCACTCCCTCCACGATGGGACCATCATCCTTGCTATGCAATGCAAGGAACTTTGTGCTCCCCACTCTCTCCACGATGGGACCATCATCCATGCTCTGCACCTCAAAGATCTTTGTGGTCCCCACTCCATCCACGATGGGACCATCATCCTCGCTATGCACCGCAAGGAACTTTGTGCTCCACACTCCCTCCACGATGGGACCATCATCCTTGCTATGCTCCGCAAGGAACTTTGTGCTCCCCACTCCATCCACGATGGGACCATCATCCTTGATATGCAGCGCAAGGAACTTTGTGCTCCACACTCCCTCCACGATGGGACCATCATCCTTGCTCTGCACTGCAAGGAACATTGAGCTCCCCACTGCCTCCACGATGGCACCATGATCCTTTCTATGCACCACAAGGAAATTTGTGCTCCCCACTCCATCCACGATGGGACCATCATCCTTTCTATGCACCGCAAAGAACTTTGTGCTCCCCACACCCTCCACGATTGGGCCATCATCCTTGCTATGCAACGCAAGGAAGTTTGTCCTCCTCACTCCCTCCACGATGGGACCATCATCCTTTCTATGCACCGCAAGGAACATTGTGCTCCCCAATCCCTCCACGTTGGGACCATCATCCTTTCTATGCACCTCAAAGAACATTGTGCTCCCCACTCCCTCCACGATGGGACCATCATCCTTGCTCTGCACCGCAATGAACTTTGTGCTCCCCACTCCCTCCACGATGGGACAATCATCCTTGATATGCACTCCAAGGAACTTTATGCTCCACACTCCCTCCATGATGGGATCATCATCCTTTCTAAGCACCACAAGGAACTTTGTACTCCGCACTCCCTCCACGATGGGACAATCATCCTTGCTATGCACTCCAAGGAACATTGTGCTCCCCACTCCCTCCACTATGGGACCATCATCCTTTATATGCACCGCAAGGAACTTTATGCTCCACATTCCCTCCATGATGGGACCATCATCCTTTCAAAGCACTGCAAGGAACTTTGTGCTCCCCACTCCCTCCACGATGGGACAATCATCCTTGCTATGCACTCCAAGGAACTTTATGCTCCACATTCCCTCCATGATGGGAACATCATCCTTTCAGAGCACTGCAAGGAACTTTGTGCTACCCACTCCCTCCACGATGGAACAATCATCGTTGCTATGCACCACAAGGACCTTTGTACTCCCCACTCCCTCCAAGATGGGACCATTATCCTTCGCATGCACCGCAAGCAACTTTGTGCTCCCCACTCCGTCCACGATGGGACCATCATTTTTGCTATGCACCGCAATGAACATTTTGCTCCCCACACCCTCCACGATGGGACCATGATCCTTGCTATGCACCGCAAGGAACTTTGTGCACTCCACTCCCTCTACGATGGGACCATGATCCTTGTTATGCACCGCAAGGAACTTTGTGCTCCCCACTCCTTCCACGATGGGACCATCATCCTTTCTATGCATCTCTAAGAACTTTGTGCTCCTCACACCCTGCACGATGGGACCATCATCCTTGCTATGCACCGCAAGGAACTTTGTGATCTCCACTCCCTCCACGATGGGACAATCATCCTTTCTATGCATCTGTAAGGAAATTTTTGCTCCCCACTCCCTCCACGATGGGACCATCATCCTTTCTATGCACTTCAAAGATCTTTGTGCACCCCACTCCCTCCACGATGGGACCATCATCTTTGCTATGCACCGTAAGGAACTTTGTGCTCTGCACTCCCTCCACGATGGGACCATCATCCTTGCTATGCACTCCAAGGAACTTTGTGCTCCTCACTCCCTCCACTAAGGGACCATCATTCTTTATATGCACCGCAAGGAACTTTATGCTCCACAATCCCTCCATGATGGGACCATCATCCTTTCAAAGCACCGCAAGGAACTTTGTGTTCCCAACTCCCTCCACGATGGGACCATCATCCTTTCTATGCACCGCCAGGAACTTTGGGCTCCCCACTCCCTATACCATGGGACCATCATCATTTCTATGCACCTCAAAGAAATTTGTGCTCCCCACTCCCCCCACGATGGGACCATCATCCTTTCTATGCACCTCAAAGAACATTGTGCTTCCCAGTCCCTCCACGATTGGACATTCATCCTTGCTATGCACCACAAGGAACTTTGTGCTCCCCACTCCCTCCACGATTGGACCATCATCCTTGCTATGGACAGCAAGGAACTTTGTGCTCCACACACCCTCCACGATGTGACCATCATCCTTTCTCTGCACCGCAAGGAACCTTGTGCTCCCCACTCCATCCACGATGGGACCATCATCCTTGCTAGGCAGCGCAAGGAACTTTGTGCTCCACACTCCCTCCACGATGGGACCATCATTCTTGCATGCACCGCAAGGAACTTTGTGCTCCCCAGTCCCTCCACGATGGGTCCATCATTCTTGCTCTGCACCTCAAAGATCTTTGTGCTCCCCACTCCCTGCACGATGGGACCATCATCCTTGTTCTGCACCGCAAGGAACTTTTTGCTCCCCAATCCATCCACAATGGGACCATCAACCTTGCTATGCACTGCAAGGAACTGTTTGCTCCCCACACCCACCACGATGGGACCATAATCCTTGCTATGCACCGCAAGGAACATTGTGCTCCCCACACCCTCCACGATGGGACCATGATCCTTGCTATGCACCGCAAGGAACTTTGTGCTCCCAACTCACTCCACGATGGAACCATGATCCTTGTTATGCACCGCAAGGAACTTTGTGCTCCCCACTCCCTCCACGATGGGACCATCATCCTTGCTATGCACCACAAGGAACTTTGTGATCTCCACTCCCTCCACGATGGGACCATAATTCTTTCTATGCATCTGTAAGGAAATTTGTGCTCCCCACTCCCTCCACGATGCGACCATCAACCTTGCTATGCACCGCAAGGAACTTTGTGTTCCCAACTCCCTCCACGATGGGACTATCATCCTTTCTATGCACCTTAAAGAAATTTGTGCACCTCACTCCCGCCACGATGGCACCATCATCCTTGCTATGCACCGCAAGGAACTATCAGCTCCCCATTCCCTCCACGATGGGACCATAATCTTTGCATTGCACCACAAGGAACTTTGTTTCCCCACTTCCTCCACGATGGGACCATCATCCATGCTATGCACCTCAAAGATCTTTGTGCTCCCCACTCCCTCCACGATGGGACCATCATCCTTGCTATGCACCGCAAGGAACTTTGTTCTCCCCACTCCCTCCACAATGGGACCATCATCCTTGCTATGCACTGCAAGGAAATTTTGCTCCACACTCCCTCCACCCTGGGACCATCATCCTCGCTATGCACTGCAAGGAACTTTGTGCTCCCCACGCCCTCCTTCATGGGACAATCATCCTTGCTGTGCAGCGCAAGGAACTTTGTGCTCCCAACTCGCTCCACGATGGGAACATCATCCTTGCCATGCACCGCAAGGAACTTTGTGCTCCCCACTCCCTCCACAATGGGACCATCATCCTTGCTATGCACTGCAAGGAACATTTTGCTCCACACTCCCTCCACCCTGGGACCATCATCCTTGCTATGCACTGCAAGGAACTTTGTGCTACCCACTCCCTCCACGATGGAACAATCATCCTTGCTATGCACCACAAGGACCTTTGTGCTCCCCACTCCCTCCAAGATGGGACCATTATCCTTCGTATGCACCGCAAGCAACTTTGTGCTCCCCACTCCGTCCACGATGGGACCATCATTTTTGCTATGCACCGCAATGAACATTTTGCTCCCCACACCCTCCACGATGGGACCATGATCCTTGCTATGCACCGCAAGAAACTTTGTGCACCCGACTCCCTCTACGATGGGACCATGATCCTTGTTATGCACCGCAAGGAACTTTGTTCTCCCCACTCCTTCCACGATGGGACCATCATCCTTTCTATGCACCTCTAAGAACTTTGTGCTCCTCACTCCCTCCACGATGGGACCATCATCCTTGCTATGCACCGCAAGGAACTTTGTGATCTCCACTCCCTCCACGATGGGACAATCATCCTTTCTATGCATCTCTAAGGAACTTTCTGCTCCCCACTCCCTCCACGATGGGACCATCATCCTTTCTATGCACTTCAAAGAACTTTGTGCACCCCACTCCCTCCACGATGGGACCATCATCTTTGCTATGCACCGTAAGGAACTTTGTGCTCCGCACACCCTCCACGATGGGACCATCATCCTTGCTATGCACTCAAAGGAACTTTGTGCTCCCCACTCCCTCCACTATGGGACCATCATTCTTTATATGCACCGCAAGGAACTTTATGCTCCACATTCCCTCCATGATGGGACCATCATCCTTTCAAAGCACCGCAAGGAACTTTGTGTTCCCAACTCCCTCCACGATGGGACCATCATCCTTTCTATGCACCGCCAGGAACTTTGTGCTCCCCACTCCCTATACCATGGGACCATCATCATTTCTATGCACCTCAAAGAAATTTGTGCTCCCCACTCCCCCCACGATGGGACCATCATCCTTTCTATGCACCTCAAAGAACATTGTGCTTCCCAGTCCCTCCACGATTGGAACATCATCCTTGCTATGCACCACAAGGAACCTTGTGCTCCCCACTCCCTCCACGATGGGACCATCATCCTTGCTATGCACTCCAAGGAACTTTGTGCTCCCCACTCCCTCCACGATTGGACCATCATCCTTGCTATGGACAGCAAGGAACTTTGTGCTCCACACACCCTCCAAGATGTGAACATCATCCTTTCTCTGCACCGCAAGGAACTTTGTGCTCCCCACTCCATCCACGATGGGACCATCATCCTTGCTATGCAGCGCAAGGAACTTTGTGCTCCACACTCCCTCCACGATGGGACCATCATCCTTGCTCTGCACCGCATGGAACTTTGTGCTCCCAACTCCCTCCATGATGGGACCATCATCCTTGCTATGCACTGCAAGGAACTTTGTGCTCCACACTCCGTCCCGGATGGCACTATCATCCTTTATATGCACCGCAAGGAACTTTGTGCTCTGCACTCCCTCCACGATGGGACCATCATCCTTGCTATGCACTGCAAGGAACTTTGTGCTCCACACTCCGTCCCAGATGGCACTATCATCCTTTCTATGCACCGCAAGGAACTTTGTGTTCCCCACTCTCTCCACTATGGGACCATCATTCTTTATATGCACCGCTAAGAACTTTATGCTCCACATTCCCTCCATGATGGGACCATTTCCTTGGTATGCACCGCAAGGAACTTTGTACTCCCACTCCCTCCACAATGCGACCATCGTCCTTGCTATGCACCGCAAGGAACTTTGTGCTCCGCACTCCCTCCACGATGTGACCAACATCCTTGCTCTGCACCGCAAGGAACTTTGTGCTGCCCACTCCCTCCACGATGGGACCATCATCCTTGCTATGCAATGCAAGGAACTTTGTGCTCCCCACTCTCTCCACGATGGGACCATCATCCATGCTCTGCACCTCAAAGATCTTTGTGGTCCCCACTCCATCCACGATGGGACCATCATCCTCGCTATGCACCGCAAGGAACTTTGTGCTCCACACTCCCTCCACGATGGGACCATCATCCTTGCTATGCTCCGCAAGGAACTTTGTGCTCCCCACTCCATCCACGATGGGACCATCATCCTTGATATGCAGCGCAAGGAACTTTGTGCTCCACACTCCCTCCACGATGGGACCATCATCCTTGCTCTGCACTGCAAGGAACATTGAGCTCCCCACTGCCTCCACGATGGCACCATGATCCTTTCTATGCACCACAAGGAAATTTGTGCTCCCCACTCCATCCACGATGGGACCATCATCCTTTCTATGCACCGCAAAGAACTTTGTGCTCCCCACACCCTCCACGATTGGGCCATCATCCTTGCTATGCAACGCAAGGAAGTTTGTCCTCCTCACTCCCTCCACGATGGGACCATCATCCTTTCTATGCACCGCAAGGAACATTGTGCTCCCCAATCCCTCCACGTTGGGACCATCATCCTTTCTATGCACCTCAAAGAACATTGTGCTCCCCACTCCCTCCACGATGGGACCATCATCCTTGCTCTGCACCGCAATGAACTTTGTGCTCCCCACTCCCTCCACGATGGGACAATCATCCTTGATATGCACTCCAAGGAACTTTATGCTCCACACTCCCTCCATGATGGGATCATCATCCTTTCTAAGCACCACAAGGAACTTTGTACTCCGCACTCCCTCCACGATGGGACAATCATCCTTGCTATGCACTCCAAGGAACATTGTGCTCCCCACTCCCTCCACTATGGGACCATCATCCTTTATATGCACCGCAAGGAACTTTATGCTCCACATTCCCTCCATGATGGGACCATCATCCTTTCAAAGCACTGCAAGGAACTTTGTGCTCCCCACTCCCTCCACGATGGGACAATCATCCTTGCTATGCACTCCAAGGAACTTTATGCTCCACATTCCCTCCATGATGGGAACATCATCCTTTCAGAGCACTGCAAGGAACTTTGTGCTACCCACTCCCTCCACGATGGAACAATCATCGTTGCTATGCACCACAAGGACCTTTGTACTCCCCACTCCCTCCAAGATGGGACCATTATCCTTCGTATGCACCGCAAGCAACTTTGTGCTCCCCACTCCGTCCACGATGGGACCATCATTTTTGCTATGCACCGCAATGAACATTTTGCTCCCCACACCCTCCACGATGGGACCATGATCCTTGCTATGCACCGCAAGGAACTTTGTGCACTCCACTCCCTCTACGATGGGACCATGATCCTTGTTATGCACCGCAAGGAACTTTGTGCTCCCCACTCCTTCCACGATGGGACCATCATCCTTTCTATGCATCTCTAAGAACTTTGTGCTCCTCACACCCTGCACGATGGGACCATCATCCTTGCTATGCACCGCAAGGAACTTTGTGATCTCCACTCCCTCCACGATGGGACAATCATCCTTTCTATGCATCTGTAAGGAAATTTTTGCTCCCCACTCCCTCCACGATGGGACCATCATCCTTTCTATGCACTTCAAAGATCTTTGTGCACCCCACTCCCTCCACGATGGGACCATCATCTTTGCTATGCACCGTAAGGAACTTTGTGCTCTGCACTCCCTCCACGATGGGACCATCATCCTTGCTATGCACTCCAAGGAACTTTGTGCTCCTCACTCCCTCCACTAAGGGACCATCATTCTTTATATGCACCGCAAGGAACTTTATGCTCCACAATCCCTCCATGATGGGACCATCATCCTTTCAAAGCACCGCAAGGAACTTTGTGTTCCCAACTCCCTCCACGATGGGACCATCATCCTTTCTATGCACCGCCAGGAACTTTGGGCTCCCCACTCCCTATACCATGGGACCATCATCATTTCTATGCACCTCAAAGAAATTTGTGCTCCCCACTCCCCCCACGATGGGACCATCATCCTTTCTATGCACCTCAAAGAACATTGTGCTTCCCAGTCCCTCCACGATTGGACATTCATCCTTGCTATGCACCACAAGGAACTTTGTGCTCCCCACTCCCTCCACGATTGGACCATCATCCTTGCTATGGACAGCAAGGAACTTTGTGCTCCACACACCCTCCACGATGTGACCATCATCCTTTCTCTGCACCGCAAGGAACCTTGTGCTCCCCACTCCATCCACGATGGGACCATCATCCTTGCTAGGCAGCGCAAGGAACTTTGTGCTCCACACTCCCTCCACGATGGGACCATCATTCTTGCATGCACCGCAAGGAACTTTGTGCTCCCCAGTCCCTCCACGATGGGTCCATCATTCTTGCTCTGCACCTCAAAGATCTTTGTGCTCCCCACTCCCTGCACGATGGGACCATCATCCTTGTTCTGCACCGCAAGGAACTTTTTGCTCCCCAATCCATCCACAATGGGACCATCAACCTTGCTATGCACTGCAAGGAACTGTTTGCTCCCCACACCCACCACGATGGGACCATAATCCTTGCTATGCACCGCAAGGAACATTGTGCTCCCCACACCCTCCACGATGGGACCATGATCCTTGCTATGCACCGCAAGGAACTTTGTGCTCCCAACTCACTCCACGATGGAACCATGATCCTTGTTATGCACCGCAAGGAACTTTGTGCTCCCCACTCCCTCCACGATGGGACCATCATCCTTGCTATGCACCACAAGGAACTTTGTGATCTCCACTCCCTCCACGATGGGACCATAATTCTTTCTATGCATCTGTAAGGAAATTTGTGCTCCCCACTCCCTCCACGATGCGACCATCAACCTTGCTATGCACCGCAAGGAACTTTGTGTTCCCAACTCCCTCCACGATGGGACTATCATCCTTTCTATGCACCTTAAAGAAATTTGTGCACCTCACTCCCGCCACGATGGCACCATCATCCTTGCTATGCACCGCAAGGAACTATCAGCTCCCCATTCCCTCCACGATGGGACCATAATCTTTGCATTGCACCACAAGGAACTTTGTTTCCCCACTTCCTCCACGATGGGACCATCATCCTTGCTATGCACCTCAAAGATCTTTGTGCTCCCCACTCCCTCCACGATGGGACCATCATCCTTGCTATGCACCGCAAGGAACTTTGTTCTCCCCACTCCCTCCACAATGGGACCATCATCCTTGCTATGCACTGCAAGGAAATTTTGCTCCACACTCCCTCCACCCTGGGACCATCATCCTCGCTATGCACTGCAAGGAACTTTGTGCTCCCCACGCCCTCCTTCATGGGACAATCATCCTTGCTGTGCAGCGCAAGGAACTTTGTGCTCCCAACTCGCTCCACGATGGGAACATCATCCTTGCCATGCACCGCAAGGAACTTTGTGCTCCCCACTCCCTCCACAATGGGACCATCATCCTTGCTATGCACTGCAAGGAACATTTTGCTCCACACTCCCTCCACCCTGGGACCATCATCCTTGCTATGCACTGCAAGGAACTTTGTGCTACCCACTCCCTCCACGATGGAACAATCATCCTTGCTATGCACCACAAGGACCTTTGTGCTCCCCACTCCCTCCAAGATGGGACCATTATCCTTCGTATGCACCGCAAGCAACTTTGTGCTCCCCACTCCGTCCACGATGGGACCATCATTTTTGCTATGCACCGCAATGAACATTTTGCTCCCCACACCCTCCACGATGGGACCATGATCCTTGCTATGCACCGCAAGAAACTTTGTGCACCCGACTCCCTCTACGATGGGACCATGATCCTTGTTATGCACCGCAAGGAACTTTGTTCTCCCCACTCCTTCCACGATGGGACCATCATCCTTTCTATGCACCTCTAAGAACTTTGTGCTCCTCACTCCCTCCACGATGGGACCATCATCCTTGCTATGCACCGCAAGGAACTTTGTGATCTCCACTCCCTCCACGATGGGACAATCATCCTTTCTATGCATCTCTAAGGAACTTTCTGCTCCCAACTCCCTCCACGATGGGACCATCATCCTTTCTATGCACTTCAAAGAACTTTGTGCACCCCACTCCCTCCACGATGGGACCATCATCTTTGCTATGCACCGTAAGGAACTTTGTGCTCCGCACACCCTCCACGATGGGACCATCATCCTTGCTATGCACTCAAAGGAACTTTGTGCTCCCCACTCCCTCCACTATGGGACCATCATTCTTTATATGCACCGCAAGGAACTTTATGCTCCACATTCCCTCCATGATGGGACCATCATCCTTTCAAAGCACCGCAAGGAACTTTGTGTTCCCAACTCCCTCCACGATGGGACCATCATCCTTTCTATGCACCGCCAGGAACTTTGTGCTCCCCACTCCCTATACCATGGGACCATCATCATTTCTATGCACCTCAAAGAAATTTGTGCTCCCCACTCCCCCCACGATGGGACCATCATCCTTTCTATGCACCTCAAAGAACATTGTGCTTCCCAGTCCCTCCACGATTGGACATTCATCCTTGCTATGCACCACAAGGAACTTTGTGCTCCCCACTCCCTCCACGATTGGACCATCATCCTTGCTATGGACAGCAAGGAACTTTGTGCTCCACACACCCTCCACGATGTGACCATCATCCTTTCTCTGCACCGCAAGGAACCTTGTGCTCCCCACTCCATCCACGATGGGACCATCATCCTTGCTAGGCAGCGCAAGGAACTTTGTGCTCCACACTCCCTCCACGATGGGACCATCATTCTTGCATGCACCGCAAGGAACTTTGTGCTCCCCAGTCCCTCCACGATGGGTCCATCATTCTTGCTCTGCACCTCAAAGATCTTTGTGCTCCCCACTCCCTGCACGATGGGACCATCATCCTTGTTCTGCACCGCAAGGAACTTTTTGCTCCCCAATCCATCCACAAAGGGACCATCAACCTTGCTATGCACTGCAAGGAACTGTTTGCTCCCCACACCCACCACGATGGGACCATAATCCTTGCTATGCACCGCAAGGAACATTGTGCTCCCCACACCCTCCACGATGGGACCATGATCCTTGCTATGCACCGCAAGGAACTTTGTGCTCCCAACTCCCTCCACGATGGAACCATGATCCTTGTTATGCACCGCAAGGAACTTTGTGCTCCCCACTCCTTCCACGATGGGACCATCATCCTTTCTATGCACCTCAAAGAACTTTGTGCTCGTCACTCCCTCCACGATGGGACCATCATCCTTGCTATGCACCACAAGGAACTTTGTGATCTCCACTCCCTCCACGATGGGACCATAATTCTTTCTATGCATCTGTAAGGAAATTTGTGCTCCCCACTCCCTCCACGATGCGACCATCAACCTTGCTATGCACCGCAAGGAACTTTGTGTTCCCAACTCCCTCCACGATGGGACTATCATCCTTTCTATGCACCTTAAAGAAATTTGTGCACCTCACTCCCGCCACGATGGCACCATCATCCTTGCTATGCACCGCAAGGAACTATCAGCTCCCCATTCCCTCCACGATGGGACCATAATCCTTGCATTGCACCACAAGGAACTTTGTTTCCCCACTTCCTCCACGATGGGACCATCATCCTTGCTATGCACCTCAAAGATCTTTGTGCTCCCCACTCCCTCCACGATGGGACCATCATCCTTGCTATGCACCGCAAGGAACTTTGTTCTCCCCACTCCCTCCACAATGGGACCATCATCCTTGCTATGCACTGCAAGGAAATTTTGCTCCACACTCCCTCCACCCTGGGACCATCATCCTCGCTATGCACTGCAAGGAACTTTGTGCTCCCCACGCCCTCCTCCATGGGACAATCATCCTTGCTGTGCAGCGCAAGGAACTTTGTGCTCCCAACTCGCTCCACGATGGGAACATCATCCTTGCCATGCACCGCAAGGAACTTTGTGCTCCCCACTCCCTCCACAATGGGACCATCATCCTTGCTATGCACTGCAAGGAACATTTTGCTCCACACTCCCTCCACCCTGGGACCATCATCCTTGCTATGCACTGCAAGGAACTTTGTGCTTCCCACTCCCTCCACGATGGAACAATCATCCTTGCTATGCACCACAAGGACCTTTGTGCTCCCCACTCCCTCCAAGATGGGACCATTATCCTTCGTATGCACCGCAAGCAACTTTGTGCTCCCCACTCCGTCCACGATGGGACCATCATTTTTGCTATGCACCGCAATGAACATTTTGCTCCCCACACCCTCCACGATGGGACCATGATCCTTGCTATGCACCGCAAGGAACTTTGTGCACCCGACTCCCTCTACGATGGGACCATGATCCTTGTTATGCACCGCAAGGAACTTTGTTCTCCCCACTCCTTCCACGATGGGACCATCATCCTTTCTATGCACCTCTAAGAACTTTGTGCTCCTCACTCCCTCCACGATGGGACCATCATCCTTGCTATGCACCGCAAGGAACTTTGTGATCTCCACTCCCTCCACGATGGGACAATCATCCTTTCTATGCATCTCTAAGGAACTTTCTGCTCCCCACTCCCTCCACGATGGGACCATCATCCTTTCTATGCACTTCAAAGAACTTTGTGCACCCCACTCCCTCCACGATGGGACCATCATCTTTGCTATGCACCGTAAGGAACTTTGTGCTCCGCACTCCCTCCACGATGGGACCATCATCCTTGCTATGCACTCCAAGGAACTTTGTGCTCCCCACTCCCTCCACTATGGGACCATCATTCTTTATATGCACCGCAAGGAACTTTATGCTCCACATTCCCTCCATGATGGGACCATCATCCTTTCAAAGCACCGCAAGGAACTTTGTGTTCCCAACTCCCTCCACGATGGGACCATCATCCTTTCTATGCACCGCCAGGAACTTTGTGCTCCCCACTCCCTATACCATGGGACCATCATCATTTCTATGCACCTCAAAGAAATTTGTGCTCCCCACTCCCCCCACGATGGGACCATCATCCTTTCTATGCACCTCAAAGAACATTGTGCTCCCCAGTCCCTCCACGATTGGAACATCATCCTTGCTATGCACCACAAGGAACCTTGTGCTCCCCACTCCCTCCACGATGGGACCATCATCCTTGCTATGCACTCCAAGGAACTTTGTGCTCCCCACTCCCTCCACGATTGGACCATCATCCTTGCTATGGACAGCAAGGAACTTTGTGCTCCACACACCCTCCACGATGTGACCATCATCCTTTCTCTGCACCGCAAGGAACTTTGTGCTCCCCACTCCATCCACGATGGGACCATCATCCTTGCTATGCAGCGCAAGGAACTTTGTGCTCCACACTCCCTCCACGATGGGACCATCATCCTTGCTCTGCACCGCATGGAACTTTGTGCTCCCAACTCCCTCCATGATGGGACCATCATCCTTGCTATGCACTGCAAGGAACTTTGTGCTCCACACTCCGTCCCGGATGGCACTATCATCCTTTCTATGCACCGCAAGGAAGTTTGTGCTCCCCACTCCCTCCACAATGGGACCATCATCCTTTCTATGCACCGCTGAGACCTTGTGCTCCCCACTCCCTCCACGATGGGACCATCATGCTTTCTATGCACCTCAAAGAACTTTCTGCTCCACACTCCCTCCACGAATCGACCATCATCCTTGGTATGCACCGCAAGGAACTTTATGCTCCCACTCCCTCCACAATGGGACCATCGTCCTTGCTATGCACCGCAAGGAACTTTGTGCTCCGCACTCCCTCCACGATGTGACCAACATCCTTGCTCTGCACCGCAAGGATCTTTGTGCTGCCCACTACCTCCCCGATGGGACCATCATCCTTGCTATGCCATGCAAGGAACTTTGTGCTCCCCACTCCCTTCACGATGGGACCACCATCCTTGCTCTGCACCGCATGGAACTTTGTGCTCCCAACTCCCTCCATGATGGGACCATCATCCTTGCTATGCACTGCAAGGAACTTTGTGCTCCACACTCCGTCCTGGATGGCACTATCATCCTTTATATGCACCGCAAGGGACTTTGTGCTCCGCACTCCCTCCACGATGGGACCATCATCCTTGCTATGCACTCCAAGGAACTTTGTGCTCCCCAATCCCTCCACGATTGGACCATCATCCTTGCTATTGACAGCAAGGAACTTTGTGCTCCACACACCCTCCACGATGTGACCATCATCCTTTCTCTGCACCGGAAGATCTTTGTGCTGCCCACTCCATCCACTATGGGTCCATCATCCTTGCTATGCAGCGCAAGGAACTTTGTGCTCAACACTCCCTCCACGATGGGACCATCATCCTTGCTCTGCACCGCAAGGAACTTTGTGCTCCCAACTCCCTCCATGATGGGACCATCATCCTTGCTATGCACTGCAAGGAACTTTGTGCTCCACACTCCGTCCCGGATGGCACTATCGTCCTTTCTATGCACCGCAAGGAACTTTGTGCTCCCCACTCTCTCCACTATGGGACCATCATTCTTTATATGCACCGCAAAGAACTTTATGCTCCACATTCCCTCCATGATGGGACCATCATCCTTGGTATGCACCGCAAGGAACTTTGTGCTCCCACTCCCTCCACAATGGGACCATCGTCCTTGCTATGCACCGCAAGGAACTTTGTGCTCCGCACTCCCTCCACGATGTGACCAACATCCTTGCTCTGCACCGCAAGGAACTTTGTGCTGCCCACTCCCTCCACGATGGGACCATCATCCTTGCTACGCAATGCAAGGAACTTTGTGCTCCCCACTCTCTCCACGATGGGACCATCATCCTTGCTCTGCACCTCAAAGATCTTTGTGGTCCCCACTCCATCCACGATGGGACCATCATCCTCGCTATGCACCGCAAGGAACTTTGTGCTCCACACTCCCTCCACGATGGGACCATCATCCTTGCTATGCTCCGCAAGGAACTTTGTGCTCCCCACTCCATCCACGATGGGACCATCATCCTTGCTCTGCACTGCAAGGAACATTGAGCTCCCCACTGCCTCCACGATGGCACCATGATCCTTTCTATGCACCACAAGGAAATTTGTGCTCCCCACTCCATCCACGATGGGACCATCATCCTTTCTATGCACCGCAAAGAACTTTGTGCTCCCCACACCCTCCACGATTGGACCATCATCCTTGCTATGCAACGCAAGGAAGTTTGTCCTCCTCACTCCCTCCACGATGGGACCATCATCCTTTCTATGCACCGCAAGGAACTTTGTGCTCCCCAATCCCTCCATGTTGGGACCATCATCCTTTCTATGCACCTCAAAGAACATTGTGCTCCCCACTCCCTCCACGATGGGACCATCATCCTTGCTCTGCACCGCAATGAACTTTGTGCTCCCCACTCCCTCCACGATGGGACAATCATCCTTGATATGCACTCCAAGGAACTTTATGCTCCACACTCCCTCCATGATGGGATCATCATCCTTTCTAAGCACCACAAGGAACTTTGTACTCCGCACACCGTCCACGATGGGACCATCATTTTTGCTATGCACCGCAATGAACATTTTGCTCCCCACACCCTCCACGATGGGACCATGATCCTAGCTATGCACCGCAAGGAACTTTGTGCACCCCACTCCCTCTACGATGGGACCATGATCCTTGTTATGCACCGCAAGGAACTTTGTGCTCCCCACTCCTTCCACAATGGGACCATCATCCTTTCTATGCACCTCTAACAACTTTGTGCTCCTCACTCCCTCCACGATGGGACCATCATCCTTGCTATGCACCGCAAGGAACTTTGTGATCTCCACTCCCTCCACGATGGGACAATCATCCTTTCTATGCATCTGTAAGGAAATTTTTGCTCCCCACTCCCTCCACGATGGGACCATCATCCTTTCTATGCACTTCAAAGAGCTTTGTGCACCCCACTCCCTCCACGATGGGACCATAATCTTTGCTATGCACCGTAAGGAACTTTGTGCTCTGCACTCCCTCCACGATGGGACCATCATCCTTGCTATGCACTCCAAGGAACTTTGTGCTCCCCACTCCCTCCACTAAGGGACCATCATTCTTTATATGCACCGCAAGGAACTTTATGCTCCACAATCCCTCCATGATGGGACCATCATCCTTTCAAAGCACCGCAAGGAACTTTGTGTTCCCAACTCCCTCCACGATGGGACCATCATCCTTTCTATGCACTGCCAGGAACTTTGTGCTCCCCACTCCCTATACCATGGGACCATCATCATTTCTATGCACCTCAAAGAAATTTGTGCTCCCCACTCCCCCCACGATGGGACCATCATCCTTTCTATGCACCTCAAAGAACATTGTGCTCCCCAGTCCCTCCACGATTGGACATTCATCCTTGCTATGCACCACAAGGAACTTTGTGCTCCCCACTCCCTCCACGATTGGACCATCATCCTTGCTATGGACAGCAAGGAACTTTGTGCTCCACACACCCTCCACGATGTGACCATCATCCTTTCTCTGCACCGCAAGGAACCTTGTGCTCCCCACTCCATCCACGATGGGACCATCATCCTTGCTAGGCAGCGCAAGGAACTTTGTGCTCCACACTCCCTCCACGATGGGACCATCATTCTTGCATGCACCGCAGGGAACTTTGTGCTCCCCAGTCCCTCCACGATGGGACCATCATTCTTGCTCTGCACCTCAAAGATCTTTGTGCTCCCCACTCCCTCCACGATGGGACCATCATCCTTGTTCTGCACCGCAAGGAACTTTTTGCTCCCCAATCCATCCACAATGGGACCATCAACCTTGCTATGCACTGCAACGAACTGTTTGCTCCCCACACCCACCACGATGGGACCATAATCCTTGCTATGCACCGCAAGGAACATTGTGCTCCCCACACTCTCCACGATGGGACCATGATCCTTGCTATGCACCGCAAGGAACTTTGTGCTCCCAACTCCCTCCACGATGGGACCATGATCCTTGTTATGCACCGCAAGGAACTTTGTGCTCCCCACTCCTTCCACGATGGGACCATCATCCTTTCTATGCACCTCAAATAACTTTGTGCTCGTCACTCCCTCCACGATGGGACCATCATCCTTGCTATGCACCACAAGGAACTTTGTGATCTCCACTCCCTCCACGATGGGACCATAATCCTTTCTATGCATCTGTAAGGAAATTTGTGCTCCCCACTCCCTCCACGATGCGACCATTAACCTTGCTATGCACCGCAAGGAACTTTGTGTTCCTAACTCCCTCCACGATGGGACTATCATCCTTTCTATGCACCTTAAAGAAATTTGTGCACCTCACTCCCGCCACGATGGCACCATCATCCTTGCTATGCACTGCAAGGAACTATCAGCTCTCCATTCCCTCCACGATGGGACCATAATCCTTGCTATGCACCTCAAAGATCTTTGTGCTCCCCACTCCCTCCACGATGGGACCATCATCCTTGCTATGCACTGCAAGGAAATTTTGCTCCACACTCCCTCCACCCTGGGACCATCATCCTCGCTATGCACTGCAAGGAACTTTGTGCTCCCCACCCCCTCCTCCATGGGACAATCATCCTTGCTGTGCAGCGCAAGGAACTTTGTGCTCCCCACTCGCTCCACGATGGGAACATCATCCTTGCCATGCACCGCAAGGAACTTTGTGCTCCCCACTCTCTCCACAATGGGACCATCATCCTTGCTATGCACTGCAAGGAACATTTTGCTCCACACTCCCTCCACCCTGGGACCATCATCCTTGCTATGCACTGCAAGGAACTTTGTGCTACCCACTCCCTCCACGATGGAACAATCATCCTTGCTATGCACCACAAGGACCTCTGTGCTCCCCACTCCCTCCAAGATGGGACCATTATCCTTCGTATGCACCGCAAGCAACTTTGTGCTCCCCACTCCGTCCACGATGGGACCATCATTTTTGCTATGCACCGCAATGAACATTTTGCTCCCCACACCCTCCACGATGGGACCATGATCCTTGCTATGCACCACAAGGAACTTTGTGCTCCCCATTTGCTCCACGATGGGACCATCATCCTTGCTATGCACCTCAAAGATCTTTGTGCTCCCCACTCCCTCCACGATGGGACCTTCATCCTTGCTATGCACCGCTAGGAACTTTGTGCTCCCCACTCCCTCCACAATGGGACCATCATGCTTGCGATGCACTGCAAGGAAATTTTGCTCCACACTCCCTCCACCCTGGGACCATCATCCTCGCTATGCACTGCAAGGAACTTTGTGCTCCCCACGCCCTCCTCCATGGGACAATCATCCTTGCTGTGCAGCGCAAGGAACTTTGTGCTCCCCACTCACTCCACGATGGGAACATCATCCTTGCCATGCACCGCAAGGAACTTTGTGCTCCCCACTCCCTCCACAATGGGACCATGATCCTTGCTATGCACCGCAAGGAACTTTGTGCACCCCACTCCCTCTACGATGGGACCATGATCCTTGTTATGCACCGCAAGGAACTTTGTGCTCCCCACTCCTTCCACGATGGGACCATCATCCTTTCTATGCACCTCTAAGAACTTTGTGCTGCTCACTCCCTCCACGATGGGACCATCATCCTTGCTATGCACCGCAAGGAACTTTGTGATCTCCACTCCCTCCACGATGGGACCATCATCCTTTCTATGCACTTAAAAGAACTTTGTGCACCCCACTCCCTCCACGATGGGACCATCATCTTTGCTTTGCACCGTAAGGAAATTTCTGCTCCCCACTCCCTCCACGATGGGACCATCATCCTTTCTATGCACTTAAAAGAACTTTGTGCACCCCACTCCATCCACGATGGGACCATCATCTTTGCTTTGCACCGTAAGGAACTTTGTGCTCCGCACTCCCTCCACGATGGGACCATCATCCTTGCTATGCACTCCAAGGAACTTTGTGCTCCCCACTCCCTCCACTATGGGACCATCATTCTTTATATGCACCGCAAGGAACTTTATGCTCAACATTCCCTCCATGATGGGACCATCATCCTTTCAAAGCACCGCAAGGAACTTTGTGTTCCCAACTCCCTCCACGATGGGACCATCATCCTTTCTATGCACCGCCAGGAACTTTGTGCTCCCCACTCCCTATACCATGGGACCATCATCATTTCTATGCACCTCAAAGAAATTTGTGCTCCCCACTCCCCCCACGATGGGACCATCATCCTTTCTATGCACCGCCAGGAACTTTGTGCTCCCCACTCCCTATACCATGTGACCATCATCATTTCTATGCACCTCAAAGATATTTGTGCTCCCCACTCCCTCCACGATTGGACCATCATCCTTGCTATGGACAGCAAGGAACTTTGTGCTCCACACACCCTCCACGATGTGACCATCATCCTTTCTCTGCACCGCAAGGAACTTTGTGCTCCCCACTCCATCCACGATGGGACCATCATCCTTGCTATGCAGCGCAAGGAACTTTGTGCTCCACACACCCTCCACGATGGGACCATCATCCTTGCTCTGCACCGCATGGAACTTTGTGCTCCCAACTCCCTCCATGATGGGACCATCATCCTTGCTATGCACTGCGAGGAACTTTGTGCTCCACACTCCGTCCCGGATGGCACTATCATCCTTTCTATGCACCGCAAGGAAGTTTGTGCTCCCCACTCCCTCCACAATGGGACCATCATCCTTTCTATGCACCGCTGAGACCTTGTGCTCCCCACTCCCTCCACGATGGGACCATCATGCTTTCTATGCACCTCAAAGAACTTTATGCTCCACACTCCCTCCACGAATCGACCATCATCCTTGGTATGCACCGCAAGGAACTTTGTGCTCCCACTCCCTCCACAATGGGACCATCGTCCTTGCTATGCACCGCAAGGAACTTTGTGCTCCGCACTCCCTCCACGATATGACCAACATCCTTGCTCTGCACCGCAAGGATCTTTGTGCTGCCCACTACCTCCACGATGGGACCATCATCCTTGCTATGCAATGCAAGGAACTTTGTGCTCCCCACTCCCTCCACGATGGGACCATCATCCTTGCTCTGCACCTCAAAGATCTTTGTGGTCCCCACTCCATCCACGATGGGACCATCATCCTCGCTATGCACCCCAAGTAACTTTGTGCTCCACACTCCCTCCACGATGGGACCATCATCCTTGCTATGCTCCGCAAGGAACTTTGTGCTCCCCACTCCATCCACGATGGGACCATCATCCTTGCTATGCAGCGCAAGGAACTTTGTGTTCCCCACTCCCTCCACGATGGGACCATCATCCTTGCTCTGCACCTCAAAGATCTTTGTGGTCCCCACTCCATCCACGATGGGACCATCATCCTCGCTATGCACCGCAAGGAACTTTGTGCTCCACACTCCCTCCACGATGGGACCATCATCCTTGCTATGCTCCGCAAGGAACATTGCGCTCCCCACTGCCTCCACGATGGCACCATGATCCTTTCTATGCACCACAAGAAAATTTGTGCTCCCCACTCCATCCACGATGGGACTATCATCCTTTCTATGCACCGCAAAGAACTTTGTGCTCCCCACACCCTCCACGATGGGACCATCATCCTTGCTATGCAACGCAAGGAATTTTGTGCTCCTCATTCCCTCTACGATGGGACCATCATCCTTTCTATGCACCGCAAGGAACTTTGTGCTCCCCACTCCCTCCACGTTGGGACCATCATCCTTTCTATGCACCTCAAAGAACATTGTGCTCCCCACTCCCTCCACGATGGGTCCATCATCCTTGCTCTGCACCGCAATGAACTTTGTGCTCCCCACTCCCTCCACGATGGGACAATCATCCTTGCTATGCACTCCAAGGAACTTTATGATCCACACTCCCTCCATGATGGGACCATCATCCTTTCTAAGCAGCGCAAGGAACTTTGTACTCCGCACTCCCTCCACGATGGGACCATCATCCTTGCTATGCACTGCAAGGAACTTTATGCTCTCCACTCCCTCCACGATGGGACCATCATCCTTTCTATGCACCTGTAAGAAAATTTGTGCTCCCCACTCCCTCCATGATGGGACCATCATCCTTTCTATGCACCTCAAAGAACTTTGTCCTCCCCACTCCCTCCACGATGGAACCATCATTCTTGCATGCAACGCAAGGAACTTTGTGCTCCCCACTCCCTCCACGATGGGACCATCATTCTTGCTCTGCACCTCAAATATCTTTGTGCTCCCCACTCCCTCCACGATGGGACCATCATCCTTGCTCTGCACCGCAAGGAACTTTTTGCTCCCCACTCCCACAACGATGGGACTATAATCCTTGCTATGCACCGCAAGCAACATTGTGATTCCC
Source organism: Narcine bancroftii (assembly GCF_036971445.1). Classification (NCBI taxonomy): domain Eukaryota; kingdom Metazoa; phylum Chordata; class Chondrichthyes; order Torpediniformes; family Narcinidae; genus Narcine; species Narcine bancroftii. Next base: position 76,350,610 of record NC_091474.1, read on the forward strand.
ACATCCTCCACGATGGGACCATGATCCTTGCTATGCACCGCAAGCAACATTGTGCTCCCCACTCCCTCTACGATGGGACCATGATCCTTCTTATGCACCGCATGGAACTTTGTGCTCCCCACTCCTTCCACGATGGGACCATCATCCTTGCTATGCACCGCAAGGAACTTTGTGATCTCCACTCCCTCCACGATGGGACAATCATCCTTTTTATGAATCTGTAAGTAAATTTGTGCTCCCCACTCACTCCACGATGGGACCATCATCCTTTCTATGCACCTCAAAGAACTTTGTGCTCCACACTCCCTCCACCCTGGGACCATCACCCTCGCTATGCACTGCAAGGAACTTTGTGCTCCCCACGCCCTCCTCCATGGGACAATCATCCTTGCTGTGCAGCGCAAGGAACTTTGTGCTCCCCACTCCCTCCACAATGGGACCATCATCCTTGCTATGCACTGCAAGGAACATTTTGCTCCACACTCCCTCCACCCTGGGACCATCATCCTTGCTATGCACTGCAAGGAACTTTGTGCTACCCACTCCCTCCACGATGGAACTATCATCCTTTCTATGCACCGCAAAGAACTTTGTGCTCCCCACACCCTCCACGATGGGACCATCATCCTTGCTATGCAACGCAAGGAATTTTGTGCTCCTCATTCCCTCTACGATGGGACCATCATCCTTTCTATGCACCGCAAGGAACTTTGTGCTCCCCACTCCCTCCACGTTGGGACCATCATCCTTTCTATGCACCTCAAAGAACATTGTGCTCCCAACTCCCTCCACGATGGGACCATCATCCTTGCTCTGCACCGCAATGAACTTTGTGCTCCCCACTCCCTCCACGATGGGACAATCATCCTTGCTATGCACTCCAAGGAACTTTATGATCCACACTCCCACCATGATGGGACCATCATCCTTTCTAAGCACCGCAAGGAACTTTGTACTCCGCACTCCCTCCACGATGGGACCATCATCCTTGCTATGCACTGCAAGGAACTTTATGCTCTCCACTCCCTTTCGTGATGGGACTATCATCCTTTCTATGCACCTCAAAGAACTTTGTCCTCCCCACTCCCTCCACGATGGAACCATCATTCTTGCATGCAACGCAAGGAACTTTGTGCTCCCCACTCCCTCCACGATGGGACCATCATTCTTGCTCTGCACCTCAAAGATCTTTGTGCTCCCCACTCCCTCCACGATGGGACCATCATCCTTGCTCTGCACCGCAAGGAACTTTTTGCTCCCCACTCCCACAACGATGGGACTATAATCCTTGCTATGCACCGCAAGCAACATTGTGATTCCCACATCCTCCACGATGGGACCATGATCCTTGCTATGCACCGCAAGCAACTTTGTGCTCCCCACTCCCTCTACGATGGGACCATGATCCTTCTTATGCACCGCATGGAACTTTGTGCTCCCCACTCCTTCCACGATGGGACCATCATCCTTTCTATGCACCTCAAAGAACTTTGTGCTCCTCACTCCCTCCACGATGGGACCATCATCCTTGCTATGCACCGCAAGGAACTTTGTGATCTCCACTCCCTCCACGATGGGACAATCATCCTTTTTATGAATCTGTAAGTAAATTTGTGCTCCCCACTCACTCCACGATGGGACCATCATCCTTTCTATGCACCTCAAAGATCTTTGTGCTCCACACTCCCGCCACCCTGGGACCATCATCCTCGCTATGCACTGCAAGGAACTTTGTGCTCCCCACGCCCTCCTCCATGGGACAATCATCCTTGCCATGCACCGCAAGGAACTTTGTGCTCCCCACTCCCTCCACAATGGGACCATCATCCTTGCTATGCACCTCAAGGAACATTTTGCTCCACACTCCCTCCTCCCTGGGACCATCATCCTTGCTATGCACTGCAAGGAACTTTGTGCTACCCACTCCCTCCACGATGGAACAATCATCCTTGCTATGCACCACAAGGACCTTTGTGCTCCCCACTCCCTCCAAGATGGGACCATTATCCTTCGTATAAACCGCAAGCAACTTTGTGTTCCCCACTCCGTCCACGATGGGACCATCATTTTTGCTATGCACCGCAATGAACATTTTGCTCCCCACACCCTCCACGATGGGACCATGATCCTTGCTATGCACCGCAAGGAACTTTGTGCACCCCACTCCCTCTACGATGGGACCATGATCCTTGTTATGCACCGCAAGGAACTTTGTGCTCCCCACTCCTTCCACGATGGGACCATCATCCTTTCTATGCACCTCTAAGAACTTTGTGCTCATCACTCCCTCCACGATGGGACCATCATCCTTGCTATGCACCGCAAGGAACTTTGTGATCTCCACTCCTTCCACGATGGGACAATCATCCTTTCTATGCATCTGTAAGGAAATTTCTGCTCCCCACTCCCTCCACGATGGGACCATCATCTTTTCTATGCACTTCAAAGAACTTTGTGCACCCCACTCCCTCCACGATGGGACCATCATCTTTGCTATGCACCGTAAGGAACTTTGTGCTCCGCACTCCCTCCACGATGGGACCATCATCCTTGCTATGCACTCCAAGGAACATTGTGCTCCCCACTCCCTCCACGATTGGACCATCATCCTTGCTATGGACAGCAAGGAACTTTGTGCTCCACACACCCTCCACGATGTGACCATCATCCTTTCTCTGCACCGCAAGGAACTTTGTGCTCCCCACTCCATCCACGATGGGACCATCATCCTTGCTATGCAGCGCAAGGAACTTTGTGCTCCACACTCCCTCAACGATGGGACCATCATCCTTGCTCTGCACCGCATGGAACTTTGTGCTCCCAACTCCCTCCATGATGGGACCATCATCCTTGCTATGCACTGCAAGGAACTTTGTGCTCCACACTCCGTCCCGGATGGCACTATCATCCTTTCTATGCACCGCAAGGAAGTTTGTGCTCCCCACTCCCTCCACAATGGGACCATCATCCTTTCTATGCACCGCTGAGACCTTGTGCTCCCCACTCCCTCCACGATGGGACCATCATGCTTTCTATGCACTTCAAAGAACTTTATGCTCCACACTCCCTCCACGAATCGACCATCATCCTTGGTATGCACCGCAAGGAACTTTGTGCTCCCACTCCCTCCACAATGGGACCATCGTCCTTGCTATGCACCGCAAGGAACTTTGTGCTCCGCACTCCCTCCACGATGTGACCAACATCCTTGCTCTGCACCGCAAGGATCTTTGTGCTGCCCACTACCTCCACGATGGGACCATCATCCTTGCTATGCAATGCAAGGAACTTTGTGCTCCCAACTCCCTCCACGATGGGACCATCATCCTTGCTCTGCACCTCAAAGATCTTTGTGGTCCCCACTCCATCCACGATGGGACCATCATCCTCGCTATGCACCGCAAGTAACTTTGTGCTCCACACTCCCTCCACGATGGGACCATCATCCTTGCTATGCTCCGCAAGGAACTTTGTGCTCCCCACTCCATCCACGATGGGACCATCATCCTTGCTATGCAGCGCAAGGAACTTTGTGCTCCCCACTCCCTCCACGATGGGACCATCATCCTTGCTCTGCACCTCAAAGATCTTTGTGGTCCCCACTCCATCCACGATGGGACCATCATTCTCGCTATGCACCGCAAGGAACTTTGTGCTCCACACTCCCTCCACGATGGGACCATCATCCTTGCTATGCTCCGCAAGGAACTTTGTCCTCCCCACTCCATCCACGATGGGACCATCATCCTTGCTATGCAGCGCAAGAAACTTTGTGCTCCACACGCCCTCCACGATGGGTCCATCATCCTTGCTCGGCACTGCAAGGAACATTGCGCTCCCCACTGCCTCCACGATGGCACCATGATCCTTTCTATGCACCACAAGAAAATTTGTGCTCCCCACTCCATCCACGATGGGACTATCATCCTTTCTATGCACCGCAAAGTACTTTGTGCTCCTCACACCCTCCACGATGGGACCATCATCCTTGCTATGCAACGCAAGGAATTTTGTGCTCCTCATTCCCTCTACGATGGGACCATCATCCTTTCTATGCACCGCAAGGAACTTTGTGCTCCCCACTCCCTCCACGTTGGGACCATCATCCTTTCTATGCACCTCAAAGAACATTGTGCTCCCCACTCCCTCCACGATGGGTCCATCATCCTTGCTCTGCACCGCAATGAACTTTGTGCTCCCCACTCCCTCCACGATGGGACAATCATCCTTGCTATGCACTCCAAGGAACTTTATGATCCACACTCCCTCCATGATGGGACCATCATCCTTTCTAAGCAGCGCAAGGAACTTTGTACTCCGCACTCCCTCCACGATGGGACCATCATCCTTGCTATGCACTGCAAGGAACTTTATGCTCTCCACTCCCTCCACGATGGGACCATCATCCTTTGTATGCACCTGTAAGAACATTTGTGCTCCCCACTCCCTCCATGATGGGACAATCATCCTTTCTATGCACCTCAAAGAACTTTGTCCTCCCCACTCCCTCCACGATGGAACCATCATTCTTGCATGCAACGCAAGTAACTTTGTGCTCCCCACTCCCTCCACGATGGGACCATCATTCTTGCTCTGCACCTCAAAGATCTTTGTGCTCCCCACTCCCTCCACGATGGGACCATTATCCTTGCTCTGCACCGCAAGGAACTTTTTGCTCCCCACTCCCACAACGACGGGACTATAATCCTTGCTATGCACCGCAAGCAACATTGTGATTCCCACATCCTCCACGATGGGACCATGATCCTTGCTATGCACCGCAAGCAACTTTGTGCTCCCCACTCCCTCTACGATGGGACCATGATCCTTCTTATGCACCGCATGGAACTTTGTGCTCCCCACTCCTTCCACGATGGGACCATCATCCTTTCTATGCACCTCAAAGAACTTTGTGCTCCTCACTCCCTCCACGATGGGACCATCATCCTTGCTATGCACCGCAAGGAACTTTGTGATCTCCACTCCCTCCACGATGGGACAATCATACTTTTTATGAATCTGTAAGTAAATTTGTGCTCCCCACTCACTCCACGATGGGACCATCATCCTTTCTATGCACCTCAAAGAACTTTGTGCTCCACACTCCCTCCACCCTGGGACCATCATCCTCGCTATGCACTGCAAGGAACTTTGTGCTCCCCACGCCCTCCTCCATGGGACAATCATTCTTGCCATGCACCGCAAGGAACTTTGTGCTACCCACTCCCTCCACGATGGAACAATCATCCTTGCTATGCACCAGAAGGACCTTTGTGCTCCCCACTCCCTCCAAGATGGGACCATTATCCTTCGTATGCACCGCAAGCAACTTTGTGCTCCACACTCCGTCCACGATGGGACCATCATTTTTGCTATGCACCGCAATGAACATTTTGCTCCCCACACCCTCCACGATGGGACCATGATCCTTGCTATGCACTGCAAGGAACTTTGTGCACCCCACTCCCTCTACGATGGGACCATGATCCTTGTTATGCACCGCAAGGAACTTTGTGCTCCTCACTCCTTCCACGATGGGACCATCATCCTTTCTATTCACCTCTAAGAACTTTGTGCTCATCACTCCTTCCACAATAGACCATCATCCTTGCTATGCACCGCAAGGAACTTTGTGATCTCCACTCCCTCCACGATGGGACAATCATCCTTTCTATGCATCTGTAAGGAAATTTCTGCACCCCACTCCCTCCACGATGGGACCATCATCCTTTCTATGCACTTCAAAGAACTTTGTGCACCCCACTCCCTCCACGATGGGACCATCATCTTTGCTATGCACCGTAAGGAACTTTGTGCTCCGCACTCCCTCCACGATGGGACCATCATCCTTGCTATGCACTCCAAGGAACTTTGTGCTCCCCACTCCTTCCACTATGGGACCATCATTCTTTATATGCACCGCAAGGAACTTTATGCTCCACATTTCCTCCATGATGGGACCATCATCCTTTCAAAGCACCGCAAGGAACTTTGTATTCCCAACTCCCTCCACGATGGGACCATCATCCTTTCTATGCACCGCCAGGAACATTGTGCTCCCCACTCCCTATACCATGGGACCATCATCATTTCTATGCACCTCAAAGAAATTTGTGCTCCCCACTCCCCCCACGATGGGACCATCATCCTTTCTATGCACCTCAAAGAACATTGTGCTCCCCAGTCCCTCCACGATTGGAACATCATCCTTGCTATGCACCACAAGGAACCTTGTGCTCCCCACTCCCTCCACAATGGGACCATCATCCTTGCTATGCACTCCAAGGAACTTTGTGCTCCCCACTCCCTCCACGATTAGACCATCATCCTTGCTATGGACAGCAAGGAACTTTGTGCTCCACACACCCTCCACGATGTGACCATCATCCTTTCTCTGCATCGCAAGGAACTTTGTGCTCCCCACTCCATCCACGATGGGACCATCATCCTTGCTATGCAGCGCAAGGAACTTTGTGCTCCACACTCCCTCCACGATGGGACCATCATCCTTGCTCTGCACCGCATGGGACTTTGTGCTCCCAACTCCCTCCATGATGGGACCATCATCCTTGCTATGCACTGCAAGGAACTTTGTGCTCCACACTCCGTCCCGGATGGCACTATCATCCTTTCTATGCACCGCAAGGAAGTTTGTGCTCCCCACTCCCTCCACAATGGGACCATCATCCTTTCTATGCACCGCTGAGACCTTGTGCTCCCCACTCCCTCCACAATGGGACCATCATCCTTTCTATGCACCTCAAAGAACTTTATGCTCCACACTCCCTCCACGATGCGACCATCATCCTTGGTATGCACCGCAAGGAACTTTGTGCTCCCACTCCCTCCACAATGGGACCATCGTCCTTGCTATGCACCGCAAGGAACTTTGTGCTCCGCACTCCCTCCACGATGTGACCAACATCCTTGCTCTGCACCGCAAGGATCTTTGTGCTGCCCACGACCTCCACGATGGGACCACCATCCTTGCTATGCAATGCAAGGAACTTTGTGCTCCCCACTCCCTCCACGATGGGACCATCATCCTTGCTCTGCACCTCAAAGATCTTTGTGGTTCCCACTCCATCCACGATGTGACCATCATCCTCGCTATGCACCGCAAGTAACTTTGTGCTCCACACTCCCTCCACGATGGGACCATCATCCTTGCTATGCTCCGCAAGGAACTTTGTGCTCCCCACTCCATCCACGATGGGACCATCATCCTTGCTATGCAGCGCAAGGAACTTTGTGCTCCCCACTCCCTCCACGATGGGACCATCATCCTTGCTCTGCACCTCAAAGATCTTTGTGGTCCCCACTCCATCCACGATGGGACCATCATCCTCGCTATGCACCGCAATGAACTTTGTGCTCCACACTCCCTCCACGATGGGACCATCATCCTTGCTATGCTCCGCAAGGAACTTTGTGCTCCCCACTCCATCCACGATGGGACCATCATCCTTGCTATGCTCCGCAATGAACTTTGTGCTCCACACGCACTCCACGATGGGTCCATCATCCTTGCTCGGCACTGCAAGGAACATTGCGCTCCCCACTGCCTCCACGATGGCACCATGATCCTTTCTATGCACCACAAGAAAATTTGTGCTCCCCACTCCATCCACGATGGGACCATCATCCTTTCTATGCACCGCAAAGAACTTTGTGCTCCCCACACCCTCCACGATGGGACCATCATCCTTGCTATGCAACGCAAGGAATTCTGTGCTCCTCATTCCCTCTACGATGGGACCATCATCCTTTCTATGCACCGCAAGGAACTTTGTGCTCCCCACTCCCTCCACGTTGGGACCATCATCCTTTCTATGCACCTCAAAGAACATTGTGCTCCCCACTCCCTCCACGATGGGACCATCATCCTTGCTCTGCACCGCAATGAACTTTGTGCTCCCCACTCCCTCCACGATGGGACAATCATCCTTGCTATGCACTCCAAGGAACTTTATGATCCACACTCCCTCCATGATGGGACCATCATCCTTTCTAAGCAGCGCAAGGAACTTTGTACTCCGCACTCACTCCACGATGGGACCATCATCCTTGCTATGCACTGCAAGGAATTTTATGCTCTCCACTCCCTCCACGATGGGACCATCATCCTTTCTATGCACCTGTAAGAAAATTTGTGCTCCCCACTCCCTCCATGATGGGACCATCATCCTTTCTATGCACCTCAAAGAACTTTGTCCTCCCCACTCCCTCCACGATGGAACCATCATTCTTGCATGCAACGCAAGGAACTTTGTGCTCCCCACTCCCTCCACGATGGGACCATCATTCTTGCTCTGCACCTCAAAGATCTTTGTGCTCCCCACTCCCTCCACGATGGGACCATCATCCTTGCTCTGCACCGCAAGGAACTTTTTGCTCCCCACTCCCACAACGATGGGACTATAATCCTTGCTATGCACCGCAAGCAACATTGTGATCCCCACATCCTCCACGATGGGACCATGATACTTGCTATGCACCGCAAGCAACTTTGTGCTCCCCACTCCCTCTACGATGGGACCATGATCCTTCTTATGCACCGCATGGAACGTTGTGCTCCCCACTACTTCCACGATGGGACCATCATCCTTTCTATGCACCTCAAAGAACTTTGTGCTCCTCACTCCCTCCACGATGGGACCATCATCCTTGCTATGCACCGCAAGGAACTTTGTGATCTCCACTCCCTCCACGATGGGACAATCATCCTTTTTATGAATCTGTAAGTAAATTTGTGCTCCCCACTCACTCCACGATGGGACCATCATCCTTTCTATGCACTTCAAAGAACTTTGTGCACCCCACTCCCTCCACGATGGGACCATCATCCTTGCTATGCACCGCAAGGAACTTTGTGCTCCGCACTCCCTACACGATGGGACCATCATCCTTGCTATGCACTCCAAGGAACTTTGTGCTCCCCACTCCCTCCACTATGGGACCATCATTCTTTATATGCACCGCAAGGAACTTTATGCTCCACATTCCCTCCATGATGGGACCATCATCCTTTCAAAGCACTGCAAGGAACTTTGTGCTACCCACTCCCTCCACGATGGAACAATGATCGTTGCTATGCACCACAAGGACCTTTGTGCTCCCCACTCCCTCCAAGATGGGACCATTATACATCGTATGCACCGCAAGGAAATTTGTGCTCCCGACTCCCTCAACGATGGGACCATCATCCTTGCTCTGCACCTCAAAGATCTTTGTGCTCCCCACTCCCTCCACGATGGGACCATCAACCTTGCTATGCACCGCAAGGAACTTTGTGCTCCCCACTCCCTCCACGATGGGTCCATCATCCTTTTTATGCACCTCAAAGAACTTTGTTCTCCCCACTCCCTCCACGATGGGAACATCATCCTTGCTATGCACCTCAAGGAACTTTGTGCTCTCCACTCCCACCACGATGGGACCATCATCCTTTCTATGCACCTGTAAGGAAATTTGTGCTCCCCACTCCCTCCACGATGGGACCATCATCCTTTCTATGCACCTCAAAGAACTTTGTGTTCCCAACACCCTCCACAATGGGACCATCATCCTTTCTATGCACCGCCAGGAACTTTGTGCTCCCCACTCCATCCACGATGGAACCATCATTCTTGCATGCACCGCAAGGAACTTTGTGCTCCCCACTCCCTCCACGATGGGACCATCATTCTTGCTCTGCACCTCGAAGATCTTTGTGCTCACCACTCCCTCCATGATGGGACCATCATCCTTGCTCTGCACCGCAAGGAACTTTTTGCTCCCCAATCCCTCCACAATGGGACCATCAACCTTGCTATGCACTGCAAGGAGCTGTTTGCTCCCCACACCCACCACGATGGGACCATAATCCTTGCTATGCACCGCAAGGAACATTGTACTCCCCACACCCTCCACGATGGGACCATGATCCTTGCTATGCACCGCAAGGAACTTTGTGCTCCCAACTCCCTCCACGATGGGACCATGATCCTTGTTATGCACCGCAAGGAACTTTGTGCTCCCCACTCCTTCCACGATGGGACCATCATCCTTGCGATGCACCACAAGGAACTTTGTGATCTCCACTCCCTCCACGATGGTCCATAATCCTTTCTATGCATCTGTAAGGAAATCTGTGCTCCCCACTCCCTCCACGATGCGACCATCAACCTTGCTATGCACCGCAAGGAACTTTGTGCTCCCAACTCCCTCCACGATGGGACCATGATCCTTGTTATGCACCGCAAGGAACTTTGTGCTCCCCACTCCCTCCACGATGGTCCATAATCCTTTCTATGCATCTGTAAGGAAATCTGTGCTCCCCACTCCCTCCACGATGCGACCATCAACCTTGCTATGCACCGCAAGGAAATTTGTGCTCCCTACTCCCTCCACGTTGGGACCATCATCCTTTCTATGCACCTCAAAGAACATTGTGCTCCCCACTCCCTCCACGATGGGACCATCATCCTTGCTCTGCACCGCAATGAACTTTGTGCTCCCCACTCCCTCCACGATGGGACAATCATCCTTGCTATGCACTCCAAGGAAATTTATGATCCACACTCCCTCCATGATGGGACCATCATCCTTTCTAAGCACCGCAAGGAACTTTGTACTCCGCACTCCCTCCACGATGGGACCATCATCCTTGCTATGCACTACAAGGAACTTTATGCTCTCCACTCCCTCCACGATGGGACCATCATCCTTTCTATGCACCTGTAAGAAAATTTGTGCTCCCCACTCCCTCCATGATGGGACCATCATCCTTGCTATGCACTGCAAGGAACTTTGTGCTCCACACTCCGTCCCGGATGGCACTATCATCCTTTCTATGCACCGCAAGGAACTTTGTGCTCCCCACTCTCTCCACTACGTGACCATCATTCTTTATATGAACCGCAAAGAACTTTATGCTCCACATTCCCTCCATGATTGGACCATCATCCTTGGTATGCACCGCAAGGAACTTTGTGCTCCCACTCCCTCCACAATGGGACCATCGTCCTTGCTATGCAGCGCAAGGAACTTTGTGCTCCGCACACCCTCCACGATGTGACCAACATCCTTGCTCTGCACCGCAAGGAACTTTGTGCTGCCCACTCCCTCCACGATGGGACCATCATCCTTGCTATGCAATGCAAGGAACTTTGTGCTCCCCACTCTCTCCACGATGGGACCATCATCCTTGCTCTGCACCTCAAAGATCTTTGTGGTCCCCACTCCATCCACGATGGGACCATCATCCTCGCTATGCACCGCAAGGAACTTTGTGCTCCACACTCCCTCCACGATGGGACCATCATCCTTGCTATGCTCCGCAAGGAACTTTGTGCTCCCCACTCCATCCACGATGGGCCATCATCCTTGCTATGCAGCGCAATGAACTTTGTGCTCCACACGCACTCCACGATGGGTCCATCATCCTTGCTCGGCACTGCAAGGAACATTGCGCTCCCCACTGCCTCCACGATGGCACCATGATCCTTTCTATGCACCACAAGAAAATTTGTGCTCCCCACTCCATCCACGATGGGACCATCATCCTTTCTATGCACCGCAAAGAACTTTGTGCTCCCCACACCCTCCACGATGGGACCATCATCCTTGCTATGCAACGCAAGGAATTCTGTGCTCCTCATTCCCTCTACGATGGGACCATCATCCTTTCTATGCACCGCAAGGAACTTTGTGCTCCCCACTCCCTCCACGTTGGGACCATCATCCTTTCTATGCACCTCAAAGAACATTGTGCTCCCCACTCCCTCCACGATGGGACCATCATCCTTGCTCTGCACCGCAATGAACTTTGTGCTCCCCACTCCCTCCACGATGGGACAATCATCCTTGCTATGCACTCCAAGGAACTTTATGATCCACACTCCCTCCATGATGGGACCATCATCCTTTCTAAGCAGCGCAAGGAACTTTGTACTCCGCACTCACTCCACGATGGGACCATCATCCTGGCTATGCACTGCAAGGAATTTTATGCTCTCCACTCCCTCCACGATTGGACCATCATCCTTTCTATGCACCTGTAAGAAAATTTGTGCTCCCCACTCCCTCCATGATGGGACCATCATCCTTTCTATGCACCTCAAAGAACTTTGTCCTCCCCACTCCCTCCACGATGGAACCATCATTCTTGCATGCAACGCAAGGAACTTTGTGCTCCCCACTCCCTCCACGATGGGACCATCATTCTTGCTCTGCACCTCAAAGATCTTTGTGCTCCCCACTCCCTCCACGATGGGACCATCATCCTTGCTCTGCACCGCAAGGAACTTTTTGCTCCCCACTCCCACAACGATGGGACTATAATCCTTGCTATGCACCGCAAGCAACATTGTGATCCCCACATCCTCCACGATGGGACCATGATCCTTGCTATGCACCGCAAGCAACTTTGTGCTCCCCACTCCCTCTACGATGGGACCATGATCCTTCTTATGCACCGCATGGAACGTTGTGCTCCCCACTACTTCCACGATGGGACCATCATCCTTTCTATGCACCTCAAAGAACTTTGTGCTCCTCACTCCCTCCACGATGGGACCATCATCCTTGCTATGCACCGCAAGGAACTTTGTGATCTCCACTCCCTCCACGATGGGACAATCATCCTTTTTATGAATCTGTAAGTAAATTTGTGCTCCCCACTCACTCCACGATGGGACCATCATCCTTTCTATGCACTTCAAAGAACTTTGTGCACCCCACTCCCTCCACGATGGGACCATCATCCTTGCTATGCACCGCAAGGAACTTTGTGCTCCGCACTCCCTACACGATGGGACCATCATCCTTGCTATGCACTCCAAGGAACTTTGTGCTCCCCACTCCCTCCACTATGGGACCATCATTCTTTATATGCACCGCAAGGAACTTTATGCTCCACATTCCCTCCATGATGGGACCATCATCCTTTCAAAGCACTGCAAGGAACTTTGTGCTACCCACTCCCTCCACGATGGAACAATGATCGTTGCTATGCACCACAAGGACCTTTGTGCTCCCCACTCCCTCCAAGATGGGACCATTATACATCGTATGCACCGCAAGGAAATTTGTGCTCCCGACTCCCTCAACGATGGGACCATCATCCTTGCTCTGCACCTCAAAGATCTTTGTGCTCCCCACTCCCTCCACGATGGGACCATCAACCTTGCTATGCACCGCAAGGAACTTTGTGCTCCCCACTCCCTCCACGATGGGTCCATCATCCTTTTTATGCACCTCAAAGAACTTTGTTCTCCCCACTCCCTCCACGATGGGAACATCATCCTTGCTATGCACCTCAAGGAACTTTGTGCTCTCCACTCCCACCACGATGGGACCATCATCCTTTCTATGCACCTGTAAGGAAATTTGTGCTCCCCACTCCCTCCACGATGGGACCATCATCCTTTCTATGCACCTCAAAGAACTTTGTGTTCCCAACACCCTCCACAATGGGACCATCATCCTTTCTATGCACCGCCAGGAACTTTGTGCTCCCCACTCCATCCACGATGGAACCATCATTCTTGCATGCACCGCAAGGAACTTTGTGCTCCCCACTCCCTCCACGATGGGACCATCATTCTTGCTCTGCACCTCGAAGATCTTTGTGCTCACCACTCCCTCCATGATGGGACCATCATCCTTGCTCTGCACCGCAAGGAACTTTTTGCTCCCCAATCCCTCCACAATGGGCCCATCAACCTTGCTATGCACTGCAAGGAGCTGTTTGCTCCCCACACCCACCACGATGGGACCATAATCCTTGCTATGCACCGCAAGGAACATTGTGCTCCCCACACCCTCCACGATGGGACCATGATCCTTGCTATGCACCGCAAGGAACTTTGTGCTCCCAACTCCCTCCACGATGGGACCATGATCCTTGTTATGCACCGCAAGGAACTTTGTGCTCCCCACTCCTTCCACGATGGGACCATCATCCTTGCGATGCACCACAAGGAACTTTGTGATCTCCACTCCCTCCACGATGGTCCATAATCCTTTCTATGCATCTGTAAGGAAATCTGTGCTCCCCACTCCCTCCACGATGCGACCATCAACCTTGCTATGCACCGCAAGGAACTTTGTGCTCCCAACTCCCTCCACGATGGGACCATGATCCTTGTTATGCACCGCAAGGAACTTTGTGCTCCCCACTCCCTCCACGATGGTCCATAATCCTTTCTATGCATCTGTAAGGAAATCTGTGCTCCCCACTCCCTCCACGATGCGACCATCAACCTTGCTATGCACCGCAAGGAAATTTGTGCTCCCTACTCCCTCCACGTTGGGACCATCATCCTTTCTGTGCACCTCAAAGAACATTGTGCTCCCCACTCCCTCCACGATGGGACCATCATCCTTGCTCTGCACCGCAATGAACTTTGTGCTCCCCACTCCCTCCACGATGGGACAATCATCCTTGCTATGCACTCCAAGGAAATTTATGATCCACACTCCCTCCATGATGGGACCATCATCCTTTCTAAGCACCGCAAGGAACTTTGTACTCCGCACTCCCTCCACGATGGGACCATCATCCTTGCTATGCACTACAAGGAACTTTATGCTCTCCACTCCCTCCACGATGGGACCATCATCCTTTCTATGCACCTGTAAGAAAATTTGTGCTCCCCACTCCCTCCATGATGGGACCATCATCCTTGCTATGCACTGCAAGGAACTTTGTGCTCCACACTCCGTCCCGGATGGCACTATCATCCTTTCTATGCACCGCAAGGAACTTTGTGCTCCCCACTCTCTCCACTATGGGACCATCATTCTTTATATGCACCGCAAAGAACTTTATGCTCCACATTCCCTCCATGATTGGACCATCATCCTTGGTATGCACCGCAAGGAACTTTGTGCTCCCACTCCCTCCACAATGGGACCATCGTCCTTGCTATGCAGCGCAAGGAACTTTGTGCTCCGCACACCCTCCACGATGTGACCAACATCCTTGCTCTGCACCGCAAGGAACTTTGTGCTGCCCACTCCCTCCACGATGGGACCATCATCCTTGCTATGCAATGCAAGGAACTTTGTGCTCCCCACTCTCTCCACGATGGGACCATCATCCTTGCTCTGCACCTCAAAGATCTTTGTGGTCACCACTCCATCCACGATGGGACCATCTTCCTCGCTATGCACCGCAAGGAACATTGTGCTCCACACTCCCTCCACGATGGGACCATCATCCTTGCTATGCTCCGCAAGGAACTTTGTGCTCCCCACTCCATCCACGATGGGACCATCATCCTTGATATGCAGCGCAAGGAACTTTGTGCTCCACACTCCCTCCACGATGGGACCATCATCCTTGCTCTGCACTGCAAGGAACATTGCGCTCCACACTGCCTCCACGATGGCACCATGATCCTTTCTATGCACCACAAGGAAATTTGTGCTCCCCACTCCATCCACGATGGGACCATCATCCTTTCTATGCACCGCAAAGAACTTTGTGCTCCTTTCTATGCAACGCAAGGAATTTTGTGCTCCTCATTCCCTCTACGATGGGACCATCATCCTTTCTATGCACCGCAAGGAACTTTGTGCTCCCCACTCCCTCCACGTTGGGACCATCATCCTTTCTATGCACCTCAAAGAACATTGTGCTCCCCACTCCCTCCACGATGGGACCATCATCCTTGCTCTGCACCGCAATGAACTTTGTGCTCCCCACTCCCTCCACGATGGGACAATCATCCTTGCTATGCACTCCAAGGAACTTTATGATCCACACTCCCTCCATGATGGGACCATCATCCTTTCTAAGCACCGCAAGGAACTTTGTACTCCGCACTCCCTCCACGATGGGACCATCATCCTTGCTATGCACTGCAAGGAATTTTATGCTCTGCACTCCCTCCACGATGGGACCATCATCCTTTCTATGCACCTGTAAGAAAATTTGTGCTCCCCACTCCCTCCATGATGGGACCATCATCCTTTCTATGCACCTCAAAGAACTTTGTCCTCCCCACTCCCTCCACGATGGAACCATCATTCTTGCATGCAACGCAAGGAACTTTGTGCTCCCCACTCCCTCCACGATGGGACCATCATTCTTGCTCTGCACCTCAAAGATCTTTGTGCTCCCCACTCCCTCCACGATGGGACCATCATCCTTGCTCTGCACCGCAAGGAACTTTTTGCTCCCCACTCCCACAACGATGGGACTATAATCCTTGCTATGCACCGCAAGCAACATTGTGATCCCCACATCCTCCACGATGGGACCATGATCCTTGCTATGCACCGCAAGGAACTTTGTGCTCCCCACTCCCTCTACGATGGGACCATGATCCTTCTTATGCACCGCATGGAACTTTGTGCTCCCCACTACTTCCACGATGGGACCATCATCCTTTCTATGCACCTCAAAGAACTTTGTGCTCCTCACTCCCTCCACGATGGGACCATCATCCTTGCTATGCACCGCAAGGAACTTTGTGATCTCCACTCCCTCCACGATGGGACAATCATCCTTTTTATGAATCTGTAAGTAAATTTGTGCTCCCCACTCACTCCACGATGGGACAAACATCCTTTCTATGCACTTCAAAGAACTTTGTGCACCCCACTCCCTCCACGATGGGACCATCATCCTTGCTATGCACCGCAAGGAACTTTGTGCTCCGCACTCCCTACACGATGGGACCATCATCCTTGCTATGCACTCCAAGGAACTTTGTGCTCCCCACTCCCTCCACTATGGGACCATCATTCTTTATATGCACCGCAAGGAACTTTATGCTCCACATTCCCTCCATGATGGGACCATCATCCTTTCAAAGCACCGCAAGGAACTTTGTGCTACCCACTCCCTCCACGATGGAACAATGATCGTTGCTATGCACCACAAGGACCTTTGTGCTCCCCACTCCCTCCAAGATGGGACCATTATACATCGTATGCACCGCAAGGAACTTTGTGCTCCCCACTCCCTCAACGATGGGACCATCATCCTTGCTCTGCACCTCAAAGATCTTTGTGCTCCCCACTCCCTCCACAATGGGACCATCATCCTTTCTATGCACCGCTGAGACCTTGTGCTCCCCATTCCCTCCACGATGGGACCATCATGCTTTCTATGCACCTCAAAGAAATATATGCTCCACACTCCCTCCACGAATCGACAATCATCCTTCGTATGCACCGCAAGGAACTTTGTGCTCCCACTCCCTCCACAATGGGACCATCGTCCTTGCTATGCACCGCAAGGAACTTTGTGCTCCGCACTCCCTCCACGATGTGACCAACATCCTTGCTCTGCACCGCAAGGATCTTTGTGCTGCCCACTACCTCCACGATGGGACCATCATCCTTGCTATGCAATGCAAGGAACATTGTGCTCCCCACTCCCTCCACGATGGGACCATCATCCTTGCTCTGCACCTCAAAGATCATTGTGGTCCCCACTCCATCCACGATGGGACCATCATCCTCGCTATGCACCGCAAGTAACTTTGTGCTCCACACTCCCTCCACGATGGGACCATCATCCTTGCTATGCTCCGCAAGGAACTTTGTGCTCCCCACTCCATCCACGATGGGACCATCATCCTTGCTATGCAGCGCAAGGAACTTTGTGCTCCCCACGCCCTCCACGATGGGACCATCATCCTTGCTCTGCACCTCAAAGATCTTTGTGCTCCCCACTCCATCCACGATGGGACCATCATCCTCGCTATGCACCGCAAGGAACTTTGTGCTCCACACTCCCTCCACGATGGGACCATCATCCTTGCTATGCTCCGCAAGGAACTTTGTGCTCCCCACTCCATCCACGATGGGACCATCATCCTTGCTATGCAGCGCAAGGAACTTTGTGCTCCACACGCCCTCCACGATGGGTCCATCATCCTTGCTCGGCACTGCAAGGAACATTGCGCTCCCCACTGCCTCCACGATGGCACCATGATCCTTTCTATGCACCACAAGAAAATTTGTGCTCCCCACTCCATCCACGATGGGACTATCATCCTTTCTATGCACCGCAAAGAACTTTGTGCTCCCCACACCCTCCACGATGGGACCATCATCCTTGCTATGCAACGCAAGGAATTTTGTGCTCCTCATTCCCTCTACGATGGGACCATCATCCTTTCTATGCACCGCAAGGAACTTTGTGCTCCCCACTCCCTCCACGTTGGGACCATCATCCTTTCTATGCACCTCAAAGAACATTGTGCTCCCCACTCCCTCCACGATGGGTCCATCATCCTTGCTCTGCACCGCAATGAACTTTGTGCTCCCCACTCCCTCCACGATGGGACAATCATCCTTGCTATGCACTCCAAGGAACTTTATGATCCACACTCCCTCCATGATGGGACCATCATCCTTTCTAAGCAGCGCAAGGAACTTTGTACTCCGCACTCCCTCCACGATGGGACCATCATCCTTGCTATGCACTGCAAGGAACTTTATGCTCTCCACTCCCTCCACGATGGGACCATCATCCTTTCTATGCACCTGTAAGAAAATTTGTGCTCCCCACTCCCTCCATGATGGGACCATCATCCTTTCTATGCACCTCAAAGAACTTTGTCCTCCCCACTCCCTCCAAGATGGAACCATCATTCTTGCATGCAACGCAAGGAACTTTGTGCTCCCCACTCCCTCCACGATGGGACCATCATTCTTGCTCTGCACCTCAAAGAACATTGTGCTCCCCACTCCCTCCACGATGGGACCATCATCCTTGCTCAGCACCGCAAGGAACTTTTTGCTCCCCACTCCCACAACGATGGGACTATAATCCTTGCTATGCACCGCAAGCAACATTGTGATTCCCACATCCTCCACGATGGGACCATGATCCTTGCTATGCACCGCAAGCAACTTTGTGCTCCCCACTCCCTCTACGATGGGACCATGATCCTTCTTATGCACCGCATGGAACTTTGTGCTCCCCACTCCTTCCACGATGGGACCATCATCCTTTCTATGCACCTCAAAGAACTTTGTGCTCCTCACTCCCTCCACGATGGGACCATCATCCTTGCTATGCACCGCAAGGAACTTTGTGATCTCCACTCCCTCCACGATGGGACAATCATCCTTTTTATGAATCTGTAAGTAAATTTGTGCTCCCCACTCACTCCACTATGGGACCATCATCCTTTCTATGCACCTCAAAGAACTTTGTGCTCCACACTCCCTCCACCCTGGGACCATCATCCACGCTATGCACTGCAAGGAACTTTGTGCTCCCCACGCCCTCCTCCATGGGACAATCATCCTTGCCATGCACCGCAAGGAACTTTGTGCTCCCCACTCCCTCCACAATGGGACCATCATCCTTGCTATGCACTGCAAGGAACATTTTGCTCCACACTCCCTCCACCCTGGGACCATCATCCTTGCTATGCACTGCAAGGAGCTTTGTGCTACCCACTCCCTCCACGATGGAACAATCATCCTTGCTATGCACCACAAGGACCTTTGTGCTCCCCACTCCCTCCAAGATGGGACCATTATCCTTCGTATGCACCGCAAGCAACTTTGTGCTCCCCACTCCGTCCACGATGGGACCATCATTTTTGCTATGCACCGCAATGAACATTTTGCTCCCCACACCCTCCACGATGGGACCATGATCCTTGCTATGCACCGCAAGGAACTTTGTGCACCCCACTCCCTCTACGATGGGACCATGATCCTTGTTATGCACCGCAAGGAACTTTGTGCTCCCAACTCCTTCCACGATGGGACCATCATCCTTTCTATGCACCTCTAAGAACTTTGTGCTCATCACTCCCTCCACGATGGGACCATCATCCTTGCTATGCACCGCAAGGAACTTTGTGATCTCCACTCCCTCCTCGATGGGACAATCATCCTTTCTATGCACCGTAAGGAACTTTGTGCTCCGCACTCCCTCCACGATGGGACCATCATCCTTGCTATGCACTCCAAGGAACTTTGTGCTCCCCACTCCCTCCACTATGGGACCATCATTCTTTATATGCACCGCAAGGAACTTTATGCTCCACATTTCCTCCATGATGGGACCATCATCCTTTCAAAGCACCGCAAGGAACTTTGTATTCCCAACTCCCTCCACGATGGGACCATCATCCTTTCTATGCACCGCCAGGAACATTGTGCTCCCCACTCCCTATACCATGGGACCATCATCATTTCTATGCACCTCAAGGAAATTTGTGCTCCCCACTCCCCCCACGATGGGACCATCATCCTTTCTATGCACCTCAAAGAACATTGTGCTCCCCAGTCCCTCCACAATTGGAACATCATCCTTGCTATGCACCACAAGGAACCTTGTGCTCCCCACTCCCTCCACGATGGGACCATCATCCTTGCTATGCACTCCAAGGAACTTTGTGCTCCCCACTCCCTCCACGATTGGACCATCATCCTTGCTATGGACAGCAAGGAACTTTGTGCTCCACACACCCTCCACGATGTGACCATCATCCTTTCTCTGCACCGCAAGGAACTTTGTGCTCCCCACTCCATCCACGATGGGACCATCATCCTTGCTATGCAGCGCAAGGAACTTTGTGCTCCACACTCCCTCCACGATGGGACCATCATCCTTGCTCTGCACCGCATGGAAGTTTGTGCTCCCAACGCCCTCCATGATGGGACCATCATCCTTGCTATGCACTGCAAGGAACTTTGTGCTCCACACTCCGTCCCGGATGGCACTATCATCCTTTCTATGCACCGCAAGGAAGTTTGTGCTCCCCACTCCCTCCACAATGGGACCATCATCCTTTCTATGCACCGCTGAGACCTTGTGCTCCCCACTCCCTCCACGATTGGACCATCATGCTTTCTATGCACCTCAAAGAACTTTATGCTCCACACTCCCTCCACGATGCGACCATCATCCTTGGTATGCACCGCAAGGAACTTTGTGCTCCCACTCCCTCCACAATGGGACCATCGTCCTTGCTATGCACCGCAAGGAACTTTGTGCTCCGCACTTCCTCCACGATGTGACCAACATCCTTGCTCTGCACCGCAAGGGTCTTTGTGCTGCCCACTACCTCCACGATGGGACCATCATCCTTGCTATGCAATGCAAGGAACTTTGTGCTCCCCACTCCCTCCACGATGGGACCATCATCCTTGCTCTGCACCTCAAAGATCTTTGTGGTCCCCACTCCATCCACGATGTGACCATCATCCTCGCTATGCACCGCAAGTAACTTTGTGCTCCACACTCCCTCCACGATGGGACCATCATCCTTGCTATGCTCCGCAAGGAACTTTGTGCTCCCCACTCCATCCACGATGGGACCATCATCCTTGCTATGCAGCGCAAGGAACTTTGTGCTCCCCACTCCCTCCACGATGGGACCATCATCCTTGCTCTGCACCTCAAAGATCTTTGTGGTCCCCACTCCATCCACGATGGGACCATCATCCTCGCTATGCACCGCAAGGAACTTTGTGCTCCACACTCCCTCCACGATGGGACCATCATCCTTGCTATGCTCCGCAAGGAACTTTGTGCTCCCCACTCCATCCACGATGGGACCATCATCCTTGCTATGCAGCGCAATGAACTTTGTGCTCCACACGCCCTCCACGATGGGTCCATCATCCTTGCTCGGCACTGCAAGGAACATTGCGCTCCCCACTGCCTCCACGATGGCACCATGATCCTTTCTATGCACCACAAGAAAATTTGTGCTCCCCACTCCATCCACGCTGGGACCATCATCCTTTCTATGAACCGCAAAGAACTTTGTGCTCCCCACACCCTCCACGATGGGACCATCATCCTTGCTATGCAACGCAAGGAATTTTGTGCTCCTCATTCCCTCTACGATGGGACCATCATCCTTTCTATGCACCGCAAGGAACTTTGTGCTCCCCACTCCCTCCACGTTGGGACCATCATCCTTTCTATGCACCTCAAAGAACATTGTGCTCCCTACTCCCTCCACGATGGGACCATCATCCTTGCTCTGCACCGCAATGAACTTTGTGCTCCCCACTCCCTGCACGATGGGACAATCATCCTTGCTATGCACTCCAAAGAACTTTATGATCCACACTCCCTCCATGATGGGACCATCATCCTTTCTAAGCACCGCAAGGAACTTTGTACTCCGCACTCCCTCCACGATGGGACCATCATCCTTGCTATGCACTGCAAGGAATTTTATGCTCTCCACTCCCTCCACGATGGGACCATCATCCTTTCTATGCACCTGTAAGAAAATTTGTGCTCCCCACTCCCTCCATGATGGGACCATCATCCTTTCTATGCACCTCAAAGAACTTTGTCCTCCCCACTCCCTCCACGATGGAACCATCATTCTTGCATGCAACGCAAGGAACTTTGTGCTCCCCACTCCCTCCACGATGGGACCATCATTCTTGCTCTGCACCTCAAAGATCTTTGTGCTCCCCACTCCCTCCACGATGGGACCATCATCCTTGCTCTGCACCGCAAGGAACTTTTTGCTCCCCACTCCCACAACGATGGGACTATAATCCTTGCTATGCACCGCAAGCAACATTGTGATCCCCACATCCTCCACGATGGGACCATGATCCTTGCTATGCACCGCAAGCAACTTTGTGCTCCCCACTCCCTCTACGATGGGACCATGATCCTTCTTATGCACCGCATGGAACTTTGTGCTCCCCACTCCTTCCACGATGGGACCATCATCCTTTCTATGCACCTCAAAGAACTTTGTGCTCCTCACTCCCTCCACGATGGGACCATCATCCTTGCTATGCACCGCAAGGAACTTTGTGATCTCCACTCCCTCCACGATGGGACAATCATCCTTTTTATGAATCTGTAAGTAAATTTGTGCTCCCCACTCACTCCACGATGGGACCATCATCCTTTCTATGCACTTCAAAGAACTTTGTGCACCCCACTCCCTCCACGATGGGACCATCATCCTTGCTATGCACCGCAAGGAACTTTGTGCTCCGCACTCCCTACACGATGGGACCATCATCCTTGCTATGCACTCCAAGGAACTTTGTGCTCCCCACTCCCTCCACTATGGGACCATCATTCTTTATATGCACCGCAAGGAACTTTATGCTCCACATTCCCTCCATGATGGGACCATCATCCTTTCAAAGCACCGCAAGGAACTTTGTGCTACCCACTCCCTCCACGATGGAACAATGATCGTTGCTATGCACCACAAGGACCTTTGTGCTCCCCACTCCCTCCAAGATGGGACCATTATACATCGTATGCACCGCAAGGAACTTTGTGCTCCCCACTCCCTCAACGATGGGACCATCATCCTTGCTCTGCACCTCAAAGATCTTTGTGCTCCCCACTCCCTCCACGATGGGACCATCATCCTTGCTATGCACCGCAAGGAACTTTGTGCGCCCCACTCCCTCCACGATGGGTCCATCATCCTTTTTATGCACCTCAAAGAACTTTGTTCTCCCCACTCCCTCCACGATGGGAACATCATCCTTGCTATGCACCTCAAGGAACTTTGTGCTCTCCACTCCCACCACGATGGGACCATCATCCTTTCTATGCACCTGTAAGGAAATTTGTGCTCCCCACTCCCTCCACGATGGGACCATCATCCTTTCTATGCACCTCAAAGAACTTTGTGTTCCCAACTCCCTCCACAATGGGACCATCATCCTTTCTATGCACCGCCAGGAACTTTGTGCTCCCCACTCCATCCACGATGGAACCATCATTCTTGCATGCACCGCAAGGAACTTTGTGCTCCCCACTCCCTCCACGATGGGACCATCATTCTTGCTCTGCACCTCGAAGATCTTTGTGCTCACCACTCCCTCCATGATGGGAGCATCATCCTTGCTCTGCACCGCAAGGAACTTTTTGCTCCCCAATCCCTCCACAATGGGACCATCAACCTTGCTATGCACTGCAAGGAGCTGTTTGCTCCCCACACCCACCACGATGGGACCATAATCCTTGCTATGCACCGCAAGGAACATTGTGCTCCCCACACCCTCCACAATGGGACCATGATCCTTGCTATGCACCGCAAGGAACTTTGTGCTCCCAACTCCCTCCACGATGGGACCATGATCCTTGTTATGCACCGCAAGGAACTTTGTGCTCCCCACTCCTTCCACGATGGGACCATCATCCTTGCTATGCACCACAAGGAACTTTGTGATCTCCACTCCCTCCACGATGGTCCATAATCCTTTCTATGCATCTGTAAGGAAATCTGTGCTCCCCACTCCCTCCACGATGCGACCATCAACCTTGCTATGCACCGCAAGGAACTTTGTGCTCCCAACTCCCTCCACGATGGGACCATGATCCTTGTTATGCACCGCAAGGAACTTTGTGCTCCCCACTCCCTCCACGATGGTCCATAATCCTTTCTATGCATCTGTAAGGAAATCTGTGCTCCCCACTCCCTCCACGATGCGACCATCAACCTTGCTATGCACCGCAAGGAAATTTGTGCTCCCTACTCCCTCCACGTTGGGACCATCATCCTTTCTATGCACCTCAAAGAACATTGTGGTCCCCACTCCCTCCACGATGGGACCATCATCCTTGCTCTGCACCGCAATGAACTTTGTGCTCCCCACTCCCTCCACGATGGGACAATCATCCTTGCTATGCACTCCAAGGAACTTTATGATCCACACTCCCTCCATGATGGGACCATCATCCTTTCTAAGCACCGCAAGGAACTTTGTACTCCACACTCCCTCCACGATGGGACCATCATCCTTGCTATGCACTGCAAGGAACTTTATGCTCTCCACTCCCTCCACGATGGGACCATCATCCTTTCTATGCACCTGTAAGAAAATTTGTGCTCCCCACTCCCTCCATGATGGGAGCATCATCCTTGCTATGCACTGCAAGGAACTTTGTGCTCCACACTCCGTCCCGGATGGCACTATCATCCTTTCTATGCACCGCAAGGAACTTTGTGCTCCCCACTCTCTCCACTATGGGACCATCATTCTTTATATGCACCGCAAAGAACTTTATGCTCCACATTCCCTCCATGATTGGACCATCATCCTTGGTATGCACCGCAAGGAACTTTGTGCTCCCACTCCCTCCACAATGGGACCATCGTCCTTGCTATGCAGCGCAAGGAACTTTGTGCTCCGCACTCCCTCCACGATGTGACCAACATCCTTGCTCTGCACCGCAAGGAACTTTGTGCTGCCCACTCCCTCCACGATGGGACCATCATCCTTGCTATGCAATGCAAGGAACTTTGTGCTCCCCACTCTCTCCACGATGGGACCATCATCCTTGCTCTGCACCTCAAAGATCTTTGTGGTCACCACTCCATCCACGATGGGACCATCTTCCTCGCTATGCACCGCAAGGAACTTTGTGCTCCACACTCCCTCCACGATGGGACCATCATCCTTGCTATGCTCCGCAAGGAACTTTGTGCTCCCCACTCCATCCACGATGGGACCATCATCCTTGATATGCAGCGCAAGGAACTTTGTGCTCCACACTCCCTCCACGATGGGACCATCATCCTTGCTCTGCACTGCAAGGAACATTGCGCTCCACACTGCCTCCACGATGGCACCATGATCCTTTCTATGCACCACAAGGAAATTTGTGCTCCCCACTCCATCCACGATGGGACCATCATCCTTTCTATGCACCGCAAAGAACTTTGTGCTCCCCACACCCTCCACGATTGGACCATCATCCTTGCTATGCAACGCAAGGAAGTTTGTCCTCCTCACTCCCTCCACGATGGGACCATCATCCTTTCTATGCACCGCAAGGAACTTTGTGCTCCCCAATCCCTCCACGTTGGGACCATCATCCTTTCTAAGCACCTCAAAGAACATTGTGCTCCCCACTCCCTCCACGATGGGACCATCATCCTTGCTCTGCACCGCAATGAACTTTGTGCTCCCCACTCCCTCCACGATGGGACAATCATCCTTGCTATGCACTCCAAGGAACTTTATGCTCCACACTCCCTCCATGATGGGATCATCATCCTTTCTAAGCACCACAAGGAACTTTGTACTCCGCACTCCCTCCACGATGGGACAATCATCCTTGCTATGCACTCCAAGGAACATTGTGCTCCCCACTCCCTACACTATGGGACCATCATCCTTTATATGCACCGCAAGGAACTTTATGCTCCACATTCCCTCCATGATGGGACCATCATCCTTTCAAAGCACTGCAAGGAACTTTGTGCTACCCACTCCCTCCACGATGGAACAATCATCGTTGCTATGCACCACAAGGACCTTTGTGCTCCCCATTCCCTCCAAGATGGGACCATTATCCTTCGTATGCACCGCAAGCAACTTTGTGCTCCCCACTCCGTCCACGATGGGACCATCATTTTTGCTATGCACCACAATGAACATTTTGCTCCCCACACCCTCCACGATGGGACCATGATCCTTGCTATGCACCGCAAGGAACTTTGTGCACCCCACTCCCTCTACGATGGGACCATGATCCTTGTTATGCACCGCAAGGAACTTTGTGCTCCCCACTCCTTCCACGATGGGACCAACATCCTTTCTATGCACCTCTAAGAACTTTGTGCTCCTCACTCCCTCCACGATGGGACCATCATCCTTGCTATGCACCGCAAGGAACTTTGTGATCTCCACTCCCTCCACGATGGGACCATCATCCTTTCTATGCACCTGTAAGAAAATTTGTGCTCCCCACTCCCTCCATGATGGGAGCATCATCCTTGCTATGCACTGCAAAGAACTTTGTGCTCCACACTCCGTCCCGGATGGCACTATCATCCTTTCTATGCACCGCAAGGAACTTTGTGCTCCCCACTCTCTCCACTATGGGACCATCATTCTTTATATGCACCGCAAAGAACTTTATGCTCCACATTCCCTCCATGATTGGACCATCATCCTTGGTATGCACCGCAAGGAACTTTGTGCTCCCACTCCCTCCACAATGGGACCATCGTCCTTGCTATGCAGCGCAAGGAACTTTGTGCTCCGCACTCCCTCCACGATGTGACCAACATCCTTGCTCTGCACCGCAAGGAACTTTGTGCTGCCCACTCCCTCCACGATGGGACCATCATCCTTGCTATGCAATGCAAGGAACTTTGTGCTCCCCACTCTCTCCACGATGGGACCATCATCCTTGCTCTGCACCTCAAAGATCTTTGTGGTCACCACTCCATCCACGATGGGACCATCTTCCTCGCTATGCACCGCAAGGAACTTTGTGCTCCACACTCCCTCCACGATGGGACCATCATCCTTGCTATGCTCCGCAAGGAACTTTGTGCTCCCCACTCCATCCACGATGGGACCATCATCCTTGATATGCAGCGCAAGGAACTTTGTGCTCCACACTCCCTCCACGATGGGACCATCATCCTTGCTCTGCACTGCAAGGAACATTGCGCTCCACACTGCCTCCACGATGGCACCATGATCCTTTCTATGCACCACAAGGAAATTTGTGCTCCCCACTCCATCCACGATGGGACCATCATCCTTTCTATGCACCGCAAAGAACTTTGTGCTCCCCACACCCTCCACGATTGGACCATCATCCTTGCTATGCAACGCAAGGAAGTTTGTCCTCCTCACTCCCTCCACGATGGGACCATCATCCTTTCTATGCACCGCAAGGAACTTTGTGCTCCCCAATCCCTCCACGTTGGGACCATCATCCTTTCTAAGCACCTCAAAGAACATTGTGCTCCCCACTCCCTCCACGATGGGACCATCATCCTTGCTCTGCACCGCAATGAACTTTGTGCTCCCCACTCCCTCCACGATGGGACAATCATCCTTGCTATGCACTCCAAGGAACTTTATGCTCCACACTCCCTCCATGATGGGATCATCATCCTTTCTAAGCACCACAAGGAACTTTGTACTCCGCACTCCCTCCACGATGGGACAATCATCCTTGCTATGCACTCCAAGGAACATTGTGCTCCCCACTCCCTACACTATGGGACCATCATCCTTTATATGCACCGCAAGGAACTTTATGCTCCACATTCCCTCCATGATGGGACCATCATCCTTTCAAAGCACTGCAAGGAACTTTGTGCTACCCACTCCCTCCACGATGGAACAATCATCGTTGCTATGCACCACAAGGACCTTTGTGCTCCCCATTCCCTCCAAGATGGGACCATTATCCTTCGTATGCACCGCAAGCAACTTTGTGCTCCCCACTCCGTCCACGATGGGACCATCATTTTTGCTATGCACCACAATGAACATTTTGCTCCCCACACCCTCCACGATGGGACCATGATCCTTGCTATGCACCGCAAGGAACTTTGTGCACCCCACTCCCTCTACGATGGGACCATGATCCTTGTTATGCACCGCAAGGAACTTTGTGCTCCCCACTCCTTCCACGATGGGACCAACATCCTTTCTATGCACCTCTAAGAACTTTGTGCTCCTCACTCCCTCCACGATGGGACCATCATCCTTGCTATGCACCGCAAGGAACTTTGTGATCTCCACTCCCTCCACGATGGGACAATCATCCTTTCTATGCATCTGTAAGGAAATTTTTGCTCCCCACTCCCTCCACGTTGGGACCATCATCCTTTCTATGCACTTCAAAGAACTTTGTGCACCCCACTCCCTCCACGATGGGACCATCATCTTTGCTATGCACCGTAAGGAACTTTGTGCTCTGCACTCCCTCCACAATGGGACCATCATCCTTGCTATGCACTCCAAGGAACTTTGTGCTCCCCAATCCCTCCACTAAGGTACCATCATTCTTTATATGCACCGCAAGGAACTTTATGCTCCACAATCCCTCCATGATGGGACCATCATCCTTTCAAAGCACCGCAAGGAACTTTGTGTTCCCAACTCCCTCCACGATGTGACCATCATCCTTTCTATGCACCGCCAGGAACTTTGTGCTCCCCACTCCCTATACCATGGGACCATCATCATTTCTATGCACCTCAAAGAACATTGTGCTCCCCAGTCCCTCCACGATTGGACATTCATCCTTGCTATGCACCACAAGGAACTTTGTGCTCCCCACTCCCTCCACGATTGGACCATCATCCTTGCTATGGACAGCAAGGAACTTTGTGCTCCACACACCCTCCACGATGTGACCATCATCCTTTCTCTGCACCGCAAGGAACCTTGTGCTCCCCACTCCATCCACGATGGGACCATCATCCTTGCTAGGCAGCGCAAGTAACTTTGTGCTCCACACTCCCTCCACGATGGGACCATCATTCTTGCATGCACCGCAAGGAACTTTGTGCTCCCCACTCCCTCCACGATGGGACCATCATTCTTGCTCTGCACCTCAAAGATCTTTGTGCTCCCCACTCCGTCCACGATGTGACCATCATCCTTGTTCTGCACCGCAAGGAACTTTTTGCTCCCCAATCCATCCACAATGGGACCATCAACCTTGCTATGCACTGCAAGGAACTGTTTGCTCCCCACACCCACCACGATGGGATATAATCCTTGCTATGCACCACAAGGAACATTGTGCTCCCCACACCCTCCACGATGGGACCATGATCCTTGCTATGCACCGCAAGGAACTTTGTGCTCCCAACTCCCTCCACGATGGGACCATGATCCTTGTTATGCACCGCAAGGAACTTTGTGCTCCCCACTCCTTCCACGATGGGACCATCATCCTTTCTATGCACCTCAAAGAACTGTGTGCTCGTCACTCCCTCCACGATGGGACCTTCATCCTTGCTATGCACCACAAGGAACTTTGTGATCTCCACTCCCTCCACGATTGGACCATCATGCTTTCTATGCACCTCAAAGAACTTTATGCTCCACACTCCCTCCACGATGCGACCATCATCCTTGGTATGCACCGCAAGGAACTTTGTGCTCCCACTCCCTCCACAATGGGACCATCGTCCTTGCTATGCACCGCAAGGAACTTTGTGCTCCGCACTTCCTCCACGATGTGACCAACATCCTTGCTCTGCACCGCAAGGGTCTTTGTGCTGCCCACTACCTCCACGATGGGACCATCATCCTTGCTATGCAATGCAAGGAACTTTGTGCTCCCCACTCCCTCCACGATGGGACCATCATCCTTGCTCTGCACCTCAAAGATCTTTGTGGTCCCCACTCCATCCACGATGTGACCATCATCCTCGCTATGCACCGCAAGTAACTTTGTGCTCCACACTCCCTCCACGATGGGACCATCATCCTTGCTATGCTCCGCAAGGAACTTTGTGCTCCCCACTCCATCCACGATGGGACCATCATCCTTGCTATGCAGCGCAAGGAACTTTGTGCTCCCCACTCCCTCCACGATGGGACCATCATCCTTGCTCAGCACCTCAAAGATCTTTGTGGTCCCCAATCCATCCACGATGGGACCATCATCCTCGCTCTGCACCGCAAGGAACTTTGTGCTCCACACTCCCTCCACGATGGGACCATCATCCTTGCTATGCTCCGCAAGGAACTTTGTGCTCCCCACTCCATCCACGATGGGACCATCATCCTTGCTATGCAGCGCAATGAACTTTGTGCTCCACACGCCCTCCACGATGGGTCCATCATCCTTGCTCGGCACTGCAAGGAACATTGCGCTCCCCACTGCCTCCACGATGGCACCATGATCCTTTCTATGCACCACAAGAAAATTTGTGCTCCCCACTCCATCCACGCTGGGACCATCATCCTTTCTATGCACCGCAAAGAACTTTGTGCTCCCCACACCCTCCACGATGGGACCATCATCCTTGCTATGCAACGCAAGGAATTTTGTGCTCCTCATTCCCTCTACGATGGGACCATCATCCTTTCTATGCACCGCAAGGAACTTTGTGCTCCCCACTCCCTCCACGTTGGGACCATCATCCTTTCTATGCACCTCAAAGAACATTGTGCTCCCTACTCCCTCCACGATGGGACCATCATCCTTGCTCTGCACCGCAATGAACTTTGTGCTCCCCACTCCCTCCACGATGGGACAATCATCCTTGCTATGCACTCCAAAGAACTTTATGATCCACACTCCCTCCATGATGGGACCATCATCCTTTCTAAGCACCGCAAGGAACTTTGTACTCCGCACTCCCTCCACGATGGGACCATCATCCTTGCTATGCACTGCAAGGAATTTTATGCTCTCCACTCCCTCCACGATGGGACCATCATCCTTTCTATGCACCTGTAAGAAAATTTGTGCTCCCCACTCCCTCCATGATGGGACCATCATCCTTTCTATGCACCTCAAAGAACTTTGTCCTCCCCACTCCCTCCACGATGGAACCATCATTCTTGCATGCAACGCAAGGAACTTTGTGCTCCCCACTCCCTCCACGATGGGACCATCATTCTTGCTCTGCACCTCAAAGATCTTTGTGCTCCCCACTCCCTCCACGATGGGACCATCATCCTTGCTCTGCACCGCAAGGAACTTTTTGCTCCCCACTCCCACAACGATGGGACTATAATCCTTGCTATGCACCGCAAGCAACATTGTGATCCCCACATCCTCCACGATGGGACCATGATCCTTGCTATGCACCGCAAGCAACTTTGTGCTCCCCACTCCCTCTACGATGGGACCATGATCCTTCTTATGCACCGCATGGAACTTTGTGCTCCCCACTACTTCCACGATGGGACCATCATCCTTTCTATGCACCTCAAAGAACTTTGTGCTCCTCACTCCCTCCACGATGGGACCATCGTCCTTGCTATGCACCGCAAGGAACTTTGTGATCTCCACTCCCTCCACGATGGGACAATCATCCTTTTTATGAATCTGTAAGTAAATTTGTGCTCCCCACTCACTCCACGATGGGACCATCATCCTTTCTATGCACTTCAAAGAACTTTGTGCACCCCACTCCCTCCACGATGGGACCATCATCCTTGCTATGCACCGCAAGGAACTTTGTGCTCCGCACTCCCTACACGATGGGACCATCATCCTTGCTATGCACTCCAAGGAACTTTGTGCTCCCCACTCCCTCCACTATGGGACCATCATTCTTTATATGCACCGCAAGGAACTTTATGCTCCACATTCCCTCCATGATGGGACCATCATCCTTTCAAAGCACCGCAAGGAACTTTGTGCTACCCACTCCCTCCACGATGGAACAATGATCGTTGCTATGCACCACAAGGACCTTTGTGCTCCCCACTCCCTCCAAGATGGGACCATTATACATCGTATGCACCGCAAGGAACTTTGTGCTCCCCACTCCCTCAACGATGGGACCATCATCCTTGCTCTGCACCTCAAAGATCTTTGTGCTCCCCACTCCCTCCACGATGGGACCATCATCCTTGCTATGCACCGCAAGGAACTTTGTGCTCCCCACTCCCTCCACGATGGGTCCATCATCCTTTTTATGCACCTCAAAGAACTTTGTTCTCCCCACTCCCTCCACGATGGGAACATCATCCTTGCTATGCACCTCAAGGAACTTTGTGCTCTCCACTCCCACCACGATGGGACCATCATCCTTTCTATGCACCTGTAAGGAAATTTGTGCTCCCCACTCCCTCCACGATGGGACCATCATCCTTTCTATGCACCTCAAAGAACTTTGTGTTCCCAACTCCCTCCACAATGGGACCATCATCCTTTCTATGCACCGCCAGGAACTTTGTGCTCCCCACTCCATCCACGATGGAACCATCATTCTTGCATGCACCGCAAGGAACTTTGTGCTCCCCACTCCCTCCACGATGGGACCATCATTCTTGCTCTGCACCTCGAAGATCTTTGTGCTCACCACTCCCTCCATGATGGGAGCATCATCCTTGCTCTGCACCGCAAGGAACTTTTTGCTCCCCAATCCCTCCACAATGGGACCATCAACCTTGCTATGCACTGCAAGGAGCTGTTTGCTCCCCACACCCACCACGATGGGACCATAATCCTTGCTATGCACCGCAAGGAACATTGTGCTCCCCACACCCTCCACGATGGGACCATGATCCTTGCTATGCACCGCAAGGAACTTTGTGCTCCCAACTCCCTCCACGATGGGACCATGATCCTTGTTATGCACCGCAAGGAACTTTGTGCTCCCCACTCCTTCCACGATGGGACCATCATCCTTGCTATGCACCACAAGGAACTTTGTGATCTCCACTCCCTCCACGATGGTCCATAATCCTTTCTATGCATCTGTAAGGAAATCTGTGCTCCCCACTCCCTCCACGATGCGACCATCAACCTTGCTATGCACCGCAAGGAACTTTGTGCTCCCAACTCCCTCCACGATGGGACAATGATCCTTGTTATGCACCGCAAGGAACTTTGTGCTCCCCACTCCCTCCACGATGGTCCATAATCCTTTCTATGCATCTGTAAGGAAATCTGTGCTCCCCACTCCCTCCACGATGCGACCATCAACCTTGCTATGCACCGCAAGGAAATTTGTGCTCCCTACTCCCTCCACGTTGGGACCATCATCCTTTCTATGCACCTCAAAGAACATTGTGGTCCCCACTCCCTCCACGATGGGACCATCATCCTTGCTCTGCACCGCAATGAACTTTGTGCTCCCCACTCCCTCCACGATGGGACAATCATCCTTGCTATGCACTCCAAGGAACTTTATGATCCACACTCCCTCCATGATGGGACCATCATCCTTTCTAAGCACCGCAAGGAACTTTGTACTCCGCACTCCCTCCACGATGGGACCATCATCCTTGCTATGCACTGCAAGGAACTTTATGCTCTCCACTCCCTCCACGATGGGACCATCATCCTTTCTATGCACCTGTAAGAAAATTTGTGCTCCCCACTCCCTCCATGATGGGAGCATCATCCTTGCTATGCACTGCAAGGAACTTTGTGCTCCACACTCCGTCCCGGATAGCACTATCATCCTTTCTATGCACCGCAAGGAACTTTGTGCTCCCCACTCTCTCCACTATGGGACCATCATTCTTTATATGCACCGCAAAGAACTTTATGCTCCACATTCCCTCCATGATTGGACCATCATCCTTGGTATGCACCGCAAGGAACTTTGTGCTCCCACTCCCTCCACAATGGGACCATCGTCCTTGCTATGCAGCGCAAGGAACTTTGTGCTCCGCACTCCCTCCACGATGTGACCAACATCCTTGCTCTGCACCGCAAGGAACTTTGTGCTGCCCACTCCCTCCACGATGGGACCATCATCCTTGCTATGCAATGCAAGGAACTTTGTGCTCCCCACTCTCTCCACGATGGGACCATCATCCTTGCTCTGCACCTCAAAGATCTTTGTGGTCACCACTCCATCCACGATGGGACCATCTTCCTCGCTATGCACCGCAAGGAACTTTGTGCTCCACACTCCCTCCACGATGGGACCATCATCCTTGCTACGCTCCGCAAGGAACTTTGTGCTCCCCACTCCATCCACGATGGGACCATCATCCTTGATATGCAGCGCAAGGAACTTTGTGCTCCACACTCCCTCCACGATGGGACCATCATCCTTGCTCTGCACTGCAAGGAACATTGCGCTCCACACTGCCTCCACGATGGCACCATGATCCTTTCTATGCACCACAAGGAAATTTGTGCTCCCCACTCCATCCACGATGGGACCATCATCCTTTCTATGCACCGCAAAGAACTTTGTGCTCCCCACACCCTCCACGATTGGACCATCATCCTTGCTATGCAACGCAAGGAAGTTTGTCCTCCTCACTCCCTCCACGATGGGACCATCATCCTTTCTATGCACCGCAAGGAACTTTGTGCTCCCCAATCCCTCCACGTTGGGACCATCATCCTTTCTAAGCACCTCAAAGAACATTGTGCTCCCCACTCCCTCCACGATGGGACCATCATCCTTGCTCTGCACCGCAATGAACTTTGTGCTCCCCACTCCCTCCACGATGGGACAATCATCCTTGCTATGCACTCCAAGGAACTTTATGCTCCACACTCCCTCCATGATGGGATCATCATCCTTTCTAAGCACCACAAGGAACTTTGTACTCCGCACTCCCTCCACGATGGGACAATCATCCTTGCTATGCACTCCAAGGAACATTGTGCTCCCCACTCCCTACACTATGGGACCATCATCCTTTATATGCACCGCAAGGAACTTTATGCTCCACATTCCCTCCATGATGGGACCATCATCCTTTCAAAGCACTGCAAGGAACTTTGTGCTACCCACTCCCTCCACGATGGAACAATCATCGTTGCTATGCACCACAAGGACCTTTGTGCTCCCCATTCCCTCCAAGATGGGACCATTATCCTTCGTATGCACCGCAAGCAACTTTGTGCTCCCCACTCCGTCCACGATGGGACCATCATTTTTGCTATGCACCACAATGAACATTTTGCTCCCCACACCCTCCACGATGGGACCATGATCCTTGCTATGCACCGCAAGGAACTTTGTGCACCCCACTCCCTCTACGATGGGACCATGATCCTTGTTATGCACCGCAAGGAACTTTGTGCTCCCCACTCCTTCCACGATGGGACCAACATCCTTTCTATGCACCTCTAAGAACTTTGTGCTCCTCACTCCCTCCACGATGGGACCATCATCCTTGCTATGCACCGCAAGGAACTTTGTGATCTCCACTCCCTCCACGATGGGACCATCATCCTTTCTATGCACCTGTAAGAAAATTTGTGCTCCCCACTCCCTCCATGATGGGAGCATCATCCTTGCTATGCACTGCAAGGAACTTTGTGCTCCACACTCCGTCCCGGATGGCACTATCATCCTTTCTATGCACCGCAAGGAACTTTGTGCTCCCCACTCTCTCCACTATGGGACCATCATTCTTTATATGCACCGCAAAGAACTTTATGCTCCACATTCCCTCCATGATTGGACCATCATCCTTGGTATGCACCGCAAGGAACTTTGTGCTCCCACTCCCTCCACAATGGGACCATCGTCCTTGCTATGCAGCGCAAGGAACTTTGTGCTCCGCACTCCCTCCACGATGTGACCAACATCCTTGCTCTGCACCGCAAGGAACTTTGTGCTGCCCACTCCCTCCACGATGGGACCATCATCCTTGCTATGCAATGCAAGGAACTTTGTGCTCCCCACTCTCTCCACGATGGGACCATCATCCTTGCTCTGCACCTCAAAGATCTTTGTGGTCACCACTCCATCCACGATGGGACCATCTTCCTCGCTATGCACCGCAAGGAACTTTGTGCTCCACACTCCCTCCACGATGGGACCATCATCCTTGCTATGCTCCGCAAGGAACTTTGTGCTCCCCACTCCATCCACGATGGGACCATCATCCTTGATATGCAGCGCAAGGAACTTTGTGCTCCACACTCCCTCCACGATGGGACCATCATCCTTGCTCTGCACTGCAAGGAACATTGCGCTCCACACTGCCTCCACGATGGCACCATGATCCTTTCTATGCACCACAAGGAAATTTGTGCTCCCCACTCCATCCACGATGGGACCATCATCCTTTCTATGCACCGCAAAGAACTTTGTGCTCCCCACACCCTCCACGATTGGACCATCATCCTTGCTATGCAACGCAAGGAAGTTTGTCCTCCTCACTCCCTCCACGATGGGACCATCATCCTTTCTATGCACCGCAAGGAACTTTGTGCTCCCCAATCCCTCCACGTTGGGACCATCATCCTTTCTAAGCACCTCAAAGAACATTGTGCTCCCCACTCCCTCCACGATGGGACCATCATCCTTGCTCTGCACCGCAATGAACTTTGTGCTCCCCACTCCCTCCACGATGGGACAATCATCCTTGCTATGCACTCCAAGGAACTTTATGCTCCACACTCCCTCAATGATGGGATCATCATCCTTTCTAAGCACCACAAGGAACTTTGTACTCCGCACTCCCTCCACGATGGGACAATCATCCTTGCTATGCACTCCAAGGAACATTGTGCTCCCCACTCCCTACACTATGGGACCATCATCCTTTATATGCACCGCAAGGAACTTTATGCTCCACATTCCCTCCATGATGGGACCATCATCCTTTCAAAGCACTGCAAGGAACTTTGTGCTACCCACTCCCTCCACGATGGAACAATCATCGTTGCTATGCACCACAAGGACCTTTGTGCTCCCCATTCCCTCCAAGATGGGACCATTATCCTTCGTATGCACCGCAAGCAACTTTGTGCTCCCCACTCCGTCCACGATGGGACCATCATTTTTGCTATGCACCACAATGAACATTTTGCTCCCCACACCCTCCACGATGGGACCATGATCCTTGCTATGCACCGCAAGGAACTTTGTGCACCCCACTCCCTCTACGATGGGACCATGATCCTTGTTATGCACCGCAAGGAACTTTGTGCTCCCCACTCCTTCCACGATGGGACCAACATCCTTTCTATGCACCTCTAAGAACTTTGTGCTCCTCACTCCCTCCACGATGGGACCATCATCCTTGCTATGCACCGCAAGGAACTTTGTGATCTCCACTCCCTCCACGATGGGACAATCATCCTTTCTATGCATCTGTAAGGAAATTTTTGCTCCCCACTCCCTCCACGTTGGGACCATCATCCTTTCTATGCACTTCAAAGAACTTTGTGCACCCCACTCCCTCCACGATGGGACCATCATCTTTGCTATGCACCGTAAGGAACTTTGTGCTCTGCACTCCCTCCACGATGGGACCATCATCCTTGCTATGCACTCCAAGGAACTTTGTGCTCCCCAATCCCTCCACTAAGGTACCATCATTCTTTATATGCACCGCAAGGAACTTTATGCTCCACAATCCCTCCATGATGGGACCATCATCCTTTCAAAGCACCGCAAGGAACTTTGTGTTCCCAACTCCCTCCACGATGTGACCATCATCCTTTCTATGCACCGCCAGGAACTTTGTGCTCCCCACTCCCTATACCATGGGACCATCATCATTTCTATGCACCTCAAAGAACATTGTGCTCCCCAGTCCCTCCACGATTGGACATTCATCCTTGCTATGCACCACAAGGAACTTTGTGCTCCCCACTCCCTCCACGATTGGACCATCATCCTTGCTATGGACAGCAAGGAACTTTGTGCTCCACACACCCTCCACGATGTGACCATCATCCTTTCTCTGCACCGCAAGGAACCTTGTGCTCCCCACTCCATCCACGATGGGACCATCATCCTTGCTAGGCAGCGCAAGTAACTTTGTGCTCCACACTCCCTCCACGATGGGACCATCATTCTTGCATGCACCGCAAGGAACTTTGTGCTCCCCACTCCCTCCACGATGGGACCATCATTCTTGCTCTGCACCTCAAAGATCTTTGTGCTCCCCACTCCGTCCACGATGTGACCATCATCCTTGTTCTGCACCGCAAGGAACTTTTTGCTCCCCAATCCATCCACAATGGGACCATCAACCTTGCTATGCACTGCAAGGAACTGTTTGCTCCCCACACCCACCACGATGGGATATAATCCTTGCTATGCACCACAAGGAACATTGTGCTCCCCACACCCTCCACGATGGGACCATGATCCTTGCTATGCACCGCAAGGAACTTTGTGCTCCCAACTCCCTCCACGATGGGACCATGATCCTTGTTATGCACCGCAAGGAACTTTGTGCTCCCCACTCCTTCCACGATGGGACCATCATCCTTTCTATGCACCTCAAAGAACTTTGTGCTCGTCACTCCCTCCACGATGGGACCTTCATCCTTGCTATGCACCACAAGGAACTTTGTGATCTCCACTCCCTCCACGATGGGACCATAATCCTTTCTATGCATCTGTAAGGAAATTTGTGCTCCCCACTCCCTCCACGATGCGACCATCAACCTTGCTATGCACCGCAAGGAACTTTGTGTTCCCAACTCCCTCCACGATGGGACTATCATCCTTTCTATGCACCTTAAAGAAATTTGTGCACCTCACTCCCGCCACGATGGCACCATCATCCTTGCTATGCACCGCAAGGAACTATCAGCTCCCCATTCCCTCCATGATGGGACCATAATCCTTGCAATGCACCACAAGGAACTTTGTGCTCCCCACTTCCTCCACGATGGGACCATCATCCTTGCTATGCACCTCAAAGATCTTTGTGCTCCCCACTGACTCCACGATGGGACCATCATCCTTGCTATGCACCGCAAGGAACTTTGTGCTCCCCACTCCCTCCACAATGGGACCATCATCCTTGCTATGCACTGCAAGGAAATTTTGCTCCACACTCCCTCCACCCTGGGACCATCATCCTCGCTATGCACTGCAAGGAACTTTGTGCTCCCCACGCCCTCCTCCATGGGACAATCATCCTTGCTGTGCAGCGCAAGGAACTTTGTGCTCCCCACTCGCTCCACGATGGGAACATCATCCTTGCCATGCACCGCAAGGAACTTTGTGCTCCCCACTCCCTTCACAATGGGACCATCATCCTTGCTATGCACTGCAAGGAACATTTTGCTCCACACTCCCTCCACCCTGGGACCATCATCCTCGTTATGCACTGCAAGGAACTTTGTGCTACCCACTCCCTCCACGATGGAACAATCATCCTTGCTATGCACCACAAGGACCTTTGTGCTCCCCACTCCCTCCAAGATGGGACCATTATCCTTCGTATGCACCGCAAGCAACTTTGTGCTCCCCACTCCGTCCACGATGGGACCATCATTTTTGCTATGCACCGCAATGAACATTTTGCTCCCCACACCCTCCACGATGGGACCATGATCCTTGCTATGCACCGCAAGGAACTTTGTGCACCCCACTCCCTCTACGATGGGACCATGATCCTTGTTATGCACCGTAAGGAACTTTGTGCTCCCCACTCCTTCCACGATGGGACCATCATCCTTTCTATGCACCTCTAAGAACTTTGTGCTCCTCACTCCCTCCACGATGGGACCATCATCCTTGCTATGCACCGCAAGGAACTTTGTGATCTCCACTCCCTCCACGATGGGACAATCATCCTTTCTATGCATCTGTAAGGAAATTTCTGCTCCCCACTCCCTCCACGATGGGACCATCATCCTTTCTATGCACTTCAAAGAACTTTGTGCACCCCACTCCCTCCACGATGGGACCATCATCTTTGCTATGCACCGTAAGGAACTTTGTGCTCCACACTCCCTCCACGATGGGACCATCATCCTTGCTATGCACTCCAAGGAACTTTGTGCTCCCCACTCCCTGCACTATGGGACCATCATTCTTTATATGCACCGCAAGGAACTTTATGCTCCACATTCCCTCCATGATGGGACCATCATCCTTTCAAAGCACCGCAAGGAACTTTGTGCTCCCCACTCCCTCAACGATGGGACCATCATCCTTGCTCTGCACCTCAAAGATCTTTGTGCTCCCCACTCCCTCCACGATGGGACCATCATCCTTGCTATGCACCGCAAGGAACTTTGTGCTCCCCACTCCCTCCACGATGGGTCCATCATCCTTTTTATGCACCTCAAAGAACTTTGTTCTCCCCACTCCCTCCACGATGGGAACATCATCCTTGCTATGCACCTCAAGGAACTTTGTGCTCTCCACTCCCACCACGATGGGACCATCATCCTTTCTATGCACCTGTAAGGAAATTTGTGCTCCCCACTCCCTCCACGATGGGACCATCATCCTTTCTATGCACCTCAAAGAACTTTGTGTTCCCAACTCCCTCTACAATGGGACCATCATCCTTTCTATGCACAGCCAGGAACTTTGTGCTCCCCACTCCATCCACGATGGAACCATCATTCTTGCATGCACCGCAAGGAACTTTGTGCTCCCCACTCCCTCCACGATGGGACCATCATTCTTGCTCTGCACCTCGAAGATCTTTGTGCTCACCACTCCCTCCATGATGGGACCATCATCCTTGCTCTGCACCGCAAGGAACTTTTTGCTCCCCAATCCCTCCACAATGGGACCATCAACCTTGCTATGCACTGCAAGGAGCTGTTTGCTCCCCACACCCACCACGATGGGACCATAATCCTTGCTATGCACCGCAAGGAACATTTTGCTCCACACACCCTCCACGATGGGACCATGATCCTTGCTATGCACCGCAAGGAACTTTGTGCTCCCAACTCCCTCCACGATGGGACCATGATCCTTGTTATGCACCGCAAGGAACTTTGTGCTCCCCACTCCTTCCACGATGGGACCATCATCCTTGCTATGCACCACAAGGAACTTTGTGATCTCCACTCCCTCCACGATGGTCCATAATCCTTTCTATGCATCTGTAAGGAAATCTGTGCTCCCCACTCCCTCCACGATGCGACCATCAACCTTGCTATGCACCGCAAGGAACTTTGTGCTCCCAACTCCCTCCACGATGGGACCATGATCCTTGTTATGCACCGCAAGGAACTTTGTGCTCCCCACTCCCTCCACGATGGTCCATAATCCTTTCTATGCATCTGTAAGGAAATCTGTGCTCCCCACTCCCTCCACGATGCGACCATCAACCTTGCTATGCACCGCAAGGAAATTTGTGCTCCCTACTCCCTCCACGTTGGGACCATCATCCTTTCTATGCACCTCAAAGAACATTGTGGTCCCCACTCCCTCCACGATGGGACCATCATCCTTGCTCTGCACCGCAATGAACTTTGTGCTCCCCACTCCCTCCACGATGGGACAATCATCCTTGCTATGCACTCCAAGGAACTTTATGATCCACACTCCCTCCATGATGGGACCATCATCCTTTCTAAGCACCGCAAGGAACTTTGTACTCCGCACTCCCTCCACGATGGGACCATCATCCTTGCTATGCACTGCAAGGAACTTTATGCTCTCCACTCCCTCCACGATGGGACCATCATCCTTTCTATGCACCTGTAAGAAAATTTGTGCTCCCCACTCCCTCCATGATGGGAGCATCATCCTTGCTATGCACTGCAAGGAACTTTGTGCTCCACACTCCGTCCCGGATGGCACTATCATCCTTTCTATGCACCGCAAGGAACTTTGTGCTCCCCACTCTCTCCACTATGGGACCATCATTCTTTATATGCACCGCAAAGAACTTTATGCTCCACATTCCCTCCATGATTGGACCATCATCCTTGGTATGCACCGCAAGGAACTTTGTGCTCCCACTCCCTCCACAATGGGACCATCGTCCTTGCTATGCAGCGCAAGGAACTTTGTGCTCCGCACTCCCTCCACGATGTGACCAACATCCTTGCTCTGCACCGCAAGGAACTTTGTGCTGCCCACTCCCTCCACGATGGGACCATCATCCTTGCTATGCAATGCAAGGAACTTTGTGCTCCCCACTCTCTCCACGATGGGACCATCATCCTTGCTCTGCACCTCAAAGATCTTTGTGGTCACCACTCCATCCACGATGGGACCATCTTCCTCGCTATGCACCGCAAGGAACTTTGTGCTCCACACTCCCTCCACGATGGGACCATCATCGTTGCTATGCTCCGCAAGGAACTTTGTGCTCCCCACTCCATCCACGATGGGACCATCATCCTTGATATGCAGCGCAAGGAACTTTGTGCTCCACACTCCCTCCACGATGGGACCATCATCCTTGCTCTGCACTGCAAGGAACATTGCGCTCCACACTGCCTCCACGATGGCACCATGATCCTTTCTATGCACCACAAGGAAATTTGTGCTCCCCACTCCATCCACGATGGGACCATCATCCTTTCTATGCACCGCAAAGAACTTTGTGCTCCCCACACCCTCCACGATTGGACCATCATCCTTGCTATGCAACGCAAGGAAGTTTGTCCTCCTCACTCCCTCCACGATGGGACCATCATCCTTTCTATGCACCACAAGGAACTTTGTGCTCCCCAATCCCTCCACGTTGGGACCATCATCCTTTCTAAGCACCTCAAAGAACATTGTGCTACCCACTCCCTCCACGATGGGACCATCATCCTTGCTCTGCACCGCAATGAACTTTGTGCTCCCCACTCCCTCCACGATGGGACAATCATCCTTGCTATGCACTCCAAGGAACTTTATGCTCCACACTCCCTCCATGATGGGATCATCATCCTTTCTAAGCACCACAAGGAACTTTGTACTCCGCACTCCCTCCACGATGGGACAATCATCCTTGCTATGCACTCCAAGGAACATTGTGCTCCCCACTCCCTACACTATGGGACCATCATCCTTTATATGCACCGCAAGGAACTTTATGCTCCACATTCCCTCCATGATGGGACCATCATCCTTTCAAAGCACTGCAAGGAACTTTGTGCTACCCACTCCCTCCACGATGGAACAATCATCGTTGCTATGCACCACAAGGACCTTTGTGCTCCCCATTCCCTCCAAGATGGGACCATTATCCTTCGTATGCACCGCAAGCAACTTTGTGCTCCCCACTCCGTCCACGATGGGACCATCATTTTTGCTATGCACCACAATGAACATTTTGCTCCCCACACCCTCCACGATGGGACCATGATCCTTGCTATGCACCGCAAGGAACTTTGTGCACCCCACTCCCTCTACGATGGGACCATGATCCTTGTTATGCACCGCAAGGAACTTTGTGCTCCCCACTCCTTCCACGATGGGACCAACATCCTTTCTATGCACCTCTAAGAACTTTGTGCTCCTCACTCCCTCCACGATGGGACCATCATCCTTGCTATGCACCGCAAGGAACTTTGTGATCTCCACTCCCTCCACGATGGGACAATCATCCTTTCTATGCATCTGTAAGGAAATTTTTGCTC
This sequence comes from Narcine bancroftii, assembly GCF_036971445.1. Lineage (NCBI taxonomy): Eukaryota > Metazoa > Chordata > Chondrichthyes > Torpediniformes > Narcinidae > Narcine > Narcine bancroftii. Next base: position 76,394,258 of record NC_091474.1, read on the forward strand.
CCCACTCCCTCCACGTTGGGACCATCATCCTTTCTATGCACTTCAAAGAACTTTGTGCACCCCACTCCCTCCACGATGGGACCATCATCTTTGCTATGCACCGTAAGGAACTTTGTGCTCTGCACTCCCTCCACGATGGGACCATCATCCTTGCTATGCACTCCAAGGAACTTTGTGCTCCCCAATCCCTCCACTAAGGGACCATCATTCTTTATATGCACCGCAAGGAACTTTATGCTCCACAATCCCTCCATGATGGGACCATCATCCTTTCAAAGCACCGCAAGGAACTTTGTGTTCCCAACTCCCTCCACGATGGGACCATTATCCTTTCTATGCACCGCCAGGAACTTTGTGCTCCCCACTCCCTATACCATGGGACGATCATCATTTCTATGCACCTCAAAGAAATTTGTGCTCCCCACTCCCCCCACGATGGGACCATCATCCTTTCTATGCACCTCAAAGAACATTGTGCTCCCCAGTCCCTCCACGATTGGACATTCATCCTTGCTATGCACCACAAGGAACTTTGTGCTCCCCACTCCCTCCACGATTGGACCATCATCCTTGCTATGGACAGCAAGGAACTTTGTGCTCCACACACCCTCCACGATGTGACCATCATCCTTTCTCTGCACCGCAAGGAACCTTGTGCTCCCCACTCCATCCACGATGGGACCATCATCCTTGCTCTGCACCTCAAAGATCTTTGTGCTCCCCACTCCGTCCACGATGTGACCATCATCCTTGTTCTGCACCGCAAGGAACTTTTTGCTCCCCAATCCATCCACAATGGGACCATCAACCTTGCTATGCACTGCAAGGAACTGTTTGCTCCCCACACCCACCACGATGGGATATAATCCTTGCTATGCACCGCAAGGAACATTGTGCTCCCCACACCCTCCACGATGGGACCATGATCCTTGCTATGCACCGCAAGGAACTTTGTGCTCCCAACTCCCTCCACGATGGGACCATGATCCTTGTTCTGCACCGCAAGGAACTTTTTGCTCCCCAATCCATCCACAATGGGACCATCAACCTTGCTATGCACTGCAAGGAACTGTTTGCTCCCCACACCCACCACGATGGGATATAATCCTTGCTATGCACCGCAAGGAACATTGTGCTCCCCACACCCTCCACGATGGGACCATGATCCTTGCTATGCACCGCAAGGAACTTTGTGCTCCCAACTCCCTCCACGATGGGACCATGATCCTTGTTATGCACCGCAAGGAACTTTGTGCTCCCCACTCCTTCCACGATGGGACCATCATCCTTTCTATGCACCTCAAAGAACTTTGTGCTCGTCACTCCCTCCACGATGGGACCTTCATCCTTGCTATGCACCACAAGGAACTTTGTGATCTCCACTCCCTCCACGATGGGACCATAATCCTTTCTATGCATCTGGAAGGAAATTTGTGCTCCCCACTCCCTCCACGATGCGACCATCAACCTTGCTATGCACCGCAAGGAACTTTGTGTTCCCAACTCCCTCCACGATGGGACTATCATCCTTTCTATGCACCTTAAAGAAATTTGTGCACCTCACTCCCGCCACGATGGCACCATCATCCTTGCTATGCACCGCAAGGAACTATCAGATCCCCATTCCCTCCATGATGGGACCATAATCCTTGCAATGCACCACAAGGAACTTTGTGCTCCCCACTTCCTCCACGATGGGACCATCATCCTTGCTATGCACCTCCAAGATCTTTGTGCTCCCCACTGACTCCACGATGGGACCATCATCCTTGCTATGCACCGCAAGGAACTTTGTGCTCCCCACTCCCTCCACAATGGGACCATCATCCTTGCTATGCACTGCAAGGAAATTTTGCTCCACACTCCCTCCACCCTGGGACCATCATCCTCGCTATGCACTGCAAGGAACTTTGTGCTCCCCACGCCCTCCTCCATGGGACAATCATCCTTGCTGTGCAGCGCAAGGAACTTTGTGCTCCCCACTCGCTCCACGATGGGAACATCATCCTTGCCATGCACCGCAAGGAACTTTGTGCTCCCCACTCCCTTCACAATGGGACCATCATCCTTGCTATGCACTGCAAGGAACATTTTGCTCCACACTCCCTCCACCCTGGGACCATCATCCTTGTTATGCACTGCAAGGAACTTTGTGCTACCCACTCCCTCCACGATGGAACAATCATCCTTGCTATGCACCACAAGGACCTTTGTGCTCCCCACTCCCTCCAAGATGGGACCATTATCCTTCGTATGCACCGCAAGCAACTTTGTGCTCCCCACTCCGTCCACGATGGGACCATCATTTTTGCTATGCACCGCAATGAACATTTTGCTCCCCACACCCTCCACGATGGGACCATGATCCTTGCTATGCACCGCAAGGAACTTTGTGCACCCCACTCCATCTACGATGGGACCATGATCCTTGTTATGCACCGTAAGGAACTTTGTGCTCCCCACTCCTTCCACGATGGGACCATCATCCTTTCTATGCACCTCTAAAAACTTTGTGCTCCTCACTCCCTCCACGATAGGACCATCATCCTTGCTATGCACCGCAAGGAACTTTGTGATCTCCACTCCCTCCGCGATGGGACAATCATCCTTTCTATGCATCTGTAAGGAAATTTCTGCTCCCCACTCCCTCCACGATGGGACCATCATCCTTTCTATGCACTTCAAAGAACTTTGTGCACCCCACTCCCTCCACGATGGGACCATCATCTTTGCTATGCACCGTAAGGAACTTTGTGCTCCACACTCCCTCCACGATGGGACCATCATCCTTGCTATGCACTCCAAGGAACTTTGTGCTCCCCACTCCCTGCACTATGGGACCATCATTCTTTATATGCACCGCAAGGAACTTTATGCTCCACATTCCCTCCATGATGGGACCATCATCCTTTCAAAGCACCGCAAGGAACTTTGTGCTCCCCACTCCCTCCACGATGGGACAATCATCCTTGCTATGCACTCCAAGGAACTTTATGATCCACACTCCCTCCATGAGGGGACCATCATCCTTTCTAAGCACCGCAAGGAACTTTGTACTCCGCACTCCCTCCACGATGGGACCATCATCCTTGCTATGCACTGCAAGGAATTTTATGCTCTCCACTCCCTCCACGATGGGACCATCATCCTTTCTATGCACCTGTAAGAAAATCTGTGCTCCCCACTCCCTCCATGATGGGACCATCATCCTTTCTATGCACCTCAAAGAACTTTGTCCTCCCCACTCCCTCCACGATGGAACCATCATTCTTGCATGCAACGCAAGGAACTTTGTGCTCCCCACTCCCTCCACGATGGGACCATCATTCTTGCTCTGCACCTCAAAGATCTTTGTGCTCCCCACTCCCTCCACGATGGGACCATCATCCTTGCTCTGCACCGCAAGGAACTTTTTGCTCCCCACTCCCACAACGATGGGACTATAATCCTTGCTATGCACCGCAAGCAACATTGTGATCCCCACATCCTCCACGATGGGACCATGATCCTTGCTATGCACCGCAAGCAACTTTGTGCTCCCCACTCCCTCTACGATGGGACCATGATCCTTCTTATGCACCGCATGGAACTTGGTGCTCCCCACTACTTCCACGATGGGACCATCATCCTTTCTATGCACCTCAAAGAACTTTGTGCTCCTCACTCCCTCCACGATGGGACCATCATCCTTGCTATGCACCGCAAGGAACTTTGTGATCTCCACTCCCTCCACGATGGGACAATCATCCTTTTTATGAATCTGTAAGTAAATTTGTGCTCCCCACTCACTCCACGATGGGACCATCATCCTTTCTATGCACTTCAAAGAACTTTGTGCACCCCACTCCCTCCACGATGGGACCATCATCCTTGCTATGCACCGCAAGGAACTTTGTGCTCCGCACTCCCTACACGATGGGACCATCATCCTTGCTATGCACTCCAAGGAACTTTGTGCTCCCCACTCCCTCCACTATGGGACCATCATTCTTTATATGCACCGCAAGGAACTTTATGCTCCACATTCCCTCCATGATGGGACCATCATCCTTTCAAAGCACCGCAAGGAACTTTGTGCTACCCACTCCCTCCACGATGGAACAATGATCGTTGCTATGCACCACAAGGACCTTTGTGCTCCCCACTCCCTCCAAGATGGGACCATTATACATCGTATGCACCGCAAGGAACTTTGTGCTCCCCACTCCCTCAACGATGGGACCATCATCCTTGCTCTGCACCTCAAAGATCTTTGTGCTCCCCACTCCCTCCACGATGGGACCATCATCCTTGCTATGCACCGCAAGGAACTTTGTGCTCCCCACTCCCTCCACGATGGGTCCATCATCCTTTTTATGCACCTCAAAGAACTTTGTTCTCCCCACTCCCTCCACGATGGGAACATCATCCTTGCTATGCACCTCAAGGAACTTTGTGCTCTCCACTCCCACCACGATGGGACCATCATCCTTTCTATGCACCTGTAAGGAAATTTGTGCTCCCCACTCCCTCCACGATGGGACCATCATCCTTTCTATGCACCTCAAAGAACTTTGTGTTCCCAACTCCCTCCACAATGGGACCATCATCCTTTCTATGCACCGCCAGGAACTTTGTGCTCCCCACTCCATCCACGATGGAACCATCATTCTTGCATGCACCGCAAGGAACTTTGTGCTCCCCACTCCCTCCACGATGGGACCATCATTCTTGCTCTGCACCTCGAAGATCTTTGTGCTCACCACTCCCTCCATGATGGGACAATCATCCTTGCTATGCACTCCAAGGAACTTTATGATCCACACTCCCTCCATGATGGGACCATCATCCTTTCTAAGCACCGCAAGGAACTTTGTACTCCGCACTCCCTCCACGATGGGACCATCATCCTTGCTATGCACTGCAAGGAACTTTATGCTCTCCACTCCCTCCACGATGGGACCATCATCCTTTCTATGCACCTGTAAGAAAATTTGTGCTCCCCACTCCCTCCATGATGGGAGCATCATCCTTGCTATGCACTGCAAGGAACTTTGTGCTCCACACTCCGTCCCGGATGGCACTATCATCCTTTCTATGCACCGCAAGGAACTTTGTGCTCCCCACTCTCTCCACTATGGGACCATCATTCTTTATATGCACCGCAAAGAACTTTATGCTCCACATTCCCTCCATGATTGGACCATCATCCTTGGTATGCACCGCAAGGAACTTTGTGCTCCCACTCCCTCCACAATGGGACCATCGTCCTTGCTATGCAGCGCAAGGAACTTTGTGCTCCGCACTCCCTCCACGATGTGACCAACATCCTTGCTCTGCACCGCAAGGAACTTTGTGCTGCCCACTCCCTCCACGATGGGACCATCATCCTTGCTATGCAATGCAAGGAACTTTGTGCTCCCCACTCTCTCCACGATGGGACCATCATCCTTGCTCTGCACCTCAAAGATCTTTGTGGTCACCACTCCATCCACGATGGGACCATCTTCCTCGCTATGCACCGCAAGGAACTTTGTGCTCCACACTCCCTCCACGATGGGACCATCATCGTTGCTATGCTCCGCAAGGAACTTTGTGCTCCCCACTCCATCCACGATGGGACCATCATCCTTGATATGCAGCGCAAGGAACTTTGTGCTCCACACTCCCTCCACGATGGGACCATCATCCTTGCTCTGCACTGCAAGGAACATTGCGCTCCACACTGCCTCCACGATGGCACCATGATCCTTTCTATGCACCACAAGGAAATTTGTGCTCCCCACTCCATCCACGATGGGACCATCATCCTTTCTATGCACCGCAAAGAACTTTGTGCTCCCCACACCCTCCACGATTGGACCATCATCCTTGCTATGCAACGCAAGGAAGTTTGTCCTCCTCACTCCCTCCACGATGGGACCATCATCCTTTCTATGCACCACAAGGAACTTTGTGCTCCCCAATCCCTCCACGTTGGGACCATCATCCTTTCTAAGCACCTCAAAGAACATTGTGCTACCCACTCCCTCCACGATGGGACCATCATCCTTGCTCTGCACCGCAATGAACTTTGTGCTCCCCACTCCCTCCACGATGGGACAATCATCCTTGCTATGCACTCCAAGGAACTTTATGCTCCACACTCCCTCCATGATGGGATCATCATCCTTTCTAAGCACCACAAGGAACTTTGTACTCCGCACTCCCTCCACGATGGGACAATCATCCTTGCTATGCACTCCAAGGAACATTGTGCTCCCCACTCCCTACACTATGGGACCATCATCCTTTATATGCACCGCAAGGAACTTTATGCTCCACATTCCCTCCATGATGGGACCATCATCCTTTCAAAGCACTGCAAGGAACTTTGTGCTACCCACTCCCTCCACGATGGAACAATCATCGTTGCTATGCACCACAAGGACCTTTGTGCTCCCCATTCCCTCCAAGATGGGACCATTATCCTTCGTATGCACCGCAAGCAACTTTGTGCTCCCCACTCCGTCCACGATGGGACCATCATTTTTGCTATGCACCACAATGAACATTTTGCTCCCCACACCCTCCACGATGGGACCATGATCCTTGCTATGCACCGCAAGGAACTTTGTGCACCCCACTCCCTCTACGATGGGACCATGATCCTTGTTATGCACCGCAAGTAACTTTGTGCTCCCCACTCCTTCCACGATGGGACCAACATCCTTTCTATGCACCTCTAAGAACTTTGTGCTCCTCACTCCCTCCACGATGGGACCATCATCCTTGCTATGCACCGCAAGGAACTTTGTGATCTCCACTCCCTCCACGATGGGACAATCATCCTTTCTATGCATCTGTAAGGAAATTTTTGCTCCCCACTCCCTCCACGTTGGGACCATCATCCTTTCTATGCACTTCAAAGAACTTTGTGCACCCCACTCCCTCCACGATGGGACCATCATCTTTGCTATGCACCGTAAGGAACTTTGTGCTCTGCACTCCCTCCACGATGGGACCATCATCCTTGCTATGCACTCCAAGGAACTTTGTGCTCCCCAATCCCTCCACTAAGGGACCATCATTCTTTATATGCACCGCAAGGAACTTTATGCTCCACAATCCCTCCATGATGGGACCATCATCCTTTCAAAGCACCGCAAGGAACTTTGTGTTCCCAACTCCCTCCACGATGGGACCATCATCCTTTCTATGCACCGCCAGGAACTTTGTGCTCCCCACTCCCTATACCATGGGACGATCATCATTTCTATGCACCTCAAAGAAATTTGTGCTCCCCACTCCCCCCACGATGGGACCATCATCCTTTCTATGCACCTCAAAGAACATTGTGCTCCCCAGTCCCTCCACGATTGGACATTCATCCTTGCTATGCACCACAAGGAACTTTGTGCTCCCCACTCCCTCCACGATTGGACCATCATCCTTGCTATGGACAGCAAGGAACTTTGTGCTCCACACACCCTCCACGATGTGACCATCATCCTTTCTCTGCACCGCAAGGAACCTTGTGCTCCCCACTCCATCCACGATGGGACCATCATCCTTGCTCTGCACCTCAAAGATCTTTGTGCTCCCCACTCCGTCCACGATGTGACCATCATCCTTGTTCTGCACCGCAAGGAACTTTTTGCTCCCCAATCCATCCACAATGGGACCATCAACCTTGCTATGCACTGCAAGGAACTGTTTGCTCCCCACACCCACCACGATGGGATATAATCCTTGCTATGCACCGCAAGGAACATTGTGCTCCCCACACCCTCCACGATGGGACCATGATCCTTGCTATGCACCGCAAGGAACTTTGTGCTCCCAACTCCCTCCACGATGGGACCATGATCCTTGTTCTGCACCGCAAGGAACTTTTTGCTCCCCAATCCATCCACAATGGGACCATCAACCTTGCTATGCACTGCAAGGAACTGTTTGCTCCCCACACCCACCACGATGGGATATAATCCTTGCTATGCACCGCAAGGAACATTGTGCTCCCCACACCCTCCACGATGGGACCATGATCCTTGCTATGCACCGCAAGGAACTTTGTGCTCCCAACTCCCTCCACGATGGGACCATGATCCTTGTTATGCACCGCAAGGAACTTTGTGCTCCCCACTCCTTCCACGATGGGACCATCATCCTTTCTATGCACCTCAAAGAACTTTGTGCTCGTCACTCCCTCCACGATGGGACCTTCATCCTTGCTATGCACCACAAGGAACTTTGTGATCTCCACTCCCTCCACGATGGGACCATAATCCTTTCTATGCATCTGTAAGGAAATTTGTGCTCCCCACTCCCTCCACGATGCGACCATCAACCTTGCTATGCACCGCAAGGAACTTTGTGTTCCCAACTCCCTCCACGATGGGACTATCATCCTTTCTATGCACCTTAAAGAAATTTGTGCACCTCACTCCCGCCACGATGGCACCATCATCCTTGCTATGCACCGCAAGGAACTATCAGATCCCCATTCCCTCCATGATGGGACCATAATCCTTGCAATGCACCACAAGGAACTTTGTGCTCCCCACTTCCTCCACGATGGGACCATCATCCTTGCTATGCACCTCCAAGATCTTTGTGCTCCCCACTGACTCCACGATGGGACCATCATCCTTGCTATGCACCGCAAGGAACTTTGTGCTCCCCACTCCCTCCACAATGGGACCATCATCCTTGCTATGCACTGCAAGGAAATTTTGCTCCACACTCCCTCCACCCTGGGACCATCATCCTCGCTATGCACTGCAAGGAACTTTGTGCTCCCCACGCCCTCCTCCATGGGACAATCATCCTTGCTGTGCAGCGCAAGGAACTTTGTGCTCCCCACTCGCTCCACGATGGGAACATCATCCTTGCCATGCACCGCAAGGAACTTTGTGCTCCCCACTCCCTTCACAATGGGACCATCATCCTTGCTATGCACTGCAAGGAACATTTTGCTCCACACTCCCTCCACCCTGGGACCATCATCCTTGTTATGCACTGCAAGGAACTTTGTGCTACCCACTCCCTCCACGATGGAACAATCATCCTTGCTATGCACCACAAGGACCTTTGTGCTCCCCACTCCCTCCAAGATGGGACCATTATCCTTCGTATGCACCGCAAGCAACTTTGTGCTCCCCACTCCGTCCACGATGGGACCATCATTTTTGCTATGCACCGCAATGAACATTTTGCTCCCCACACCCTCCACGATGGGACCATGATCCTTGCTATGCACCGCAAGGAACTTTGTGCACCCCACTCCATCTACGATGGGACCATGATCCTTGTTATGCACCGTAAGGAACTTTGTGCTCCCCACTCCTTCCACGATGGGACCATCATCCTTTCTATGCACCTCTAAGAACTTTGTGCTCCTCACTCCCTCCACGATGGGACCATCATCCTTGCTATGCACCGCAAGGAACTTTGTGATCTCCACTCCCTCCGCGATGGGACAATCATCCTTTCTATGCATCTGTAAGGAAATTTCTGCTCCCCACTCCCTCCACGATGGGACCATCATCCTTTCTATGCACTTCAAAGAACTTTGTGCACCCCACTCCCTCCACGATGGGACCATCATCTTTGCTATGCACCGTAAGGAACTTTGTGCTCCACACTCCCTCCACGATGGGACCATCATCCTTGCTATGCACTCCAAGGAACTTTGTGCTCCCCACTCCCTGCACTATGGGACCATCATTCTTTATATGCACCGCAAGGAACTTTATGCTCCACATTCCCTCCATGATGGGACCATCATCCTTTCAAAGCACCGCAAGGAACTTTGTGCTCCCCACTTTCTCCACGATGGGACAATCATCCTTGCTATGCACTCCAAGGAACTTTATGATCCACACTCCCTCCATGAGGGGACCATCATCCTTTCTAAGCACCGCAAGGAACTTTGTACTCCGCACTCCCTCCACGATGGGACCATCATCCTTGCTATGCACTGCAAGGAATTTTATGCTCTCCACTCCCTCCACGATGGGACCATCATCCTTTCTATGCACCTGTAAGAAAATCTGTGCTCCCCACTCCCTCCATGATGGGACCATCATCCTTTCTATGCACCTCAAAGAACTTTGTCCTCCCCACTCCCTCCACGATGGAACCATCATTCTTGCATGCAACGCAAGGAACTTTGTGCTCCCCACTCCCTCCACGATGGGACCATCATTCTTGCTCTGCACCTCAAAGATCTTTGTGCTCCCCACTCCCTCCACGATGGGACCATCATCCTTGCTCTGCACCGCAAGGAACTTTTTGCTCCCCACTCCCACAACGATGGGACTATAATCCTTGCTATGCACCGCAAGCAACATTGTGATCCCCACATCCTCCACGATGGGACCATGATCCTTGCTATGCACCGCAAGCAACTTTGTGCTCCCCACTCCCTCTACGATGGGACCATGATCCTTCTTATGCACCGCATGGAACTTGGTGCTCCCCACTACTTCCACGATGGGACCATCATCCTTTCTATGCACCTCAAAGAACTTTGTGCTCCTCACTCCCTCCACGATGGGACCATCATCCTTGCTATGCACCGCAAGGAACTTTGTGATCTCCACTCCCTCCACGATGGGACAATCATCCTTTTTATGAATCTGTAAGTAAATTTGTGCTCCCCACTCACTCCACGATGGGACCATCATCCTTTCTATGCACTTCAAAGAACTTTGTGCACCCCACTCCCTCCACGATGGGACCATCATCCTTGCTATGCACCGCAAGGAACTTTGTGCTCCGCACTCCCTACACGATGGGACCATCATCCTTGCTATGCACTCCAAGGAACTTTGTGCTCCCCACTCCCTCCACTATGGGACCATCATTCTTTATATGCACCGCAAGGAACTTTATGCTCCACATTCCCTCCATGATGGGACCATCATCCTTTCAAAGCACCGCAAGGAACTTTGTGCTACCCACTCCCTCCACGATGGAACAATGATCGTTGCTATGCACCACAAGGACCTTTGTGCTCCCCACTCCCTCCAAGATGGGACCATTATACATCGTATGCACCGCAAGGAACTTTGTGCTCCCCACTCCCTCAACGATGGGACCATCATCCTTGCTCTGCACCTCAAAGATCTTTGTGCTCCCCACTCCCTCCACGATGGGACCATCATCCTTGCTATGCACCGCAAGGAACTTTGTGCTCCCCACTCCCTCCACGATGGGTCCATCATCCTTTTTATGCACCTCAAAGAACTTTGTTCTCCCCACTCCCTCCACGATGGGAACATCATCCTTGCTATGCACCTCAAGGAACTTTGTGCTCTCCACTCCCACCACGATGGGACCATCATCCTTTCTATGCACCTGTAAGGAAATTTGTGCTCCCCACTCCCTCCACGATGGGACCATCATCCTTTCTATGCACCTCAAAGAACTTTGTGTTCCCAACTCCCTCCACAATGGGACCATCATCCTTTCTATGCACCGCCAGGAACTTTGTGCTCCCCACTCCATCCACGATGGAACCATCATTCTTGCATGCACCGCAAGGAACTTTGTGCTCCCCACTCCCTCCACGATGGGACCATCATTCTTGCTCTGCACCTCGAAGATCTTTGTGCTCACCACTCCCTCCATGATGGGACCATCATCCTTGCTCTGCACCGCAAGGAACTTTTTGCTCCCCAATCCCTCCACAATGGGACCATCAACCTTGCTATGCACTGCAAGGAGCTGTTTGCTCCCCACACCCACCACGAAGGGACCATAATCCTTGCTATGCACCGCAAGGAACATTGTGCTCCCCACACCCTGCACGATGGGACCATGATCCTTGCTATGCACCGCAAGGAACTTTGTGCTCCCAACTCCCTCCACGATGGGACCATGATCCTTGTTATGCACCGCAAGGAACTTTGTGCTCCCCACTCCTTCCACGATGGGACCATCATCCTTGCTATGCACCACAAGGAACTTTGTGATCTCCACTCCCTCCACGATGGTCCATAATCCTTTCTATGCATCTGTAAGGAAATCTGTGCTCCCCACTCCCTCCACGATGCGACCATCAACCTTGCTATGCACCGCAAGGAACTTTGTGCTCCCAACTCCCTCCACGATGGGACCATGATCCTTGTTATGCACCGCAAGGAACTTTGTGCTCCCCACTCCCTCCACGATGGTCCATAATCCTTTCTATGCATCTGTAAGGAAATCTGTGCTCCCCACTCCCTCCACGATGCGACCATCAACCTTGCTATGCACCGCAAGGAAATTTGTACTCCCTACTCCCTCCACGTTGGGACCATCATCCTTTCTATGCACCTCAAAGAACATTGTGGTCCCCACTCCCTCCACGATGGGACCATCATCCTTGCTCTGCACCGCAATGAACTTTGTGCTCCCCACTCCCTCCACGATGGGACAATCATCCTTGCTATGCACTCCAAGGAACTTTATGATCCACACTCCCTCCATGATGGGACCATCATCCTTTCTAAGCACCGCAAGGAACTTTGTACTCCGCACTCCCTCCACGATGGGACCATCATCCTTGCTATGCACTGCAAGGAACTTTATGCTCTCCACTCCCTCCACGATGGGACCATCATCCTTTCTATGCACCTGTAAGAAAATTTGTGCTCCCCACTCCCTCCATGATGGGAGCATCATCCTTGCTATGCACTGCAAGGAACTTTGTGCTCCACACTCCGTCCCGGATGGCACTATCATCCTTTCTATGCACCGCAACGAACTTTGTGCTCCCCACTCTCTCCACTATGGGACCATCATTCTTTATATGCACCGCAAAGAACTTTATGCTCCACATTCCCTCCATGATTGGACCATCATCCTTGGTATGCACCGCAAGGAACTTTGTGCTCCCACTCCCTCCACAATGGGACCAACGTCCTTGCTATGCAGCGCAAGGAACTTTGTGCTCCGCACTCCCTCCACGATGTGACCAACATCCTTGCTCTGCACCGCAAGGAACTTTGTGCTGCCCACTCCCTCCACGATGGGACCATCATCCTTGCTATGCAATGCAAGGAACTTTGTGCTCCCCACTCTCTCCACGATGGGACCATCATCCTTGCTCTGCACCTCAAAGATCTTTGTGGTCACCACTCCATCCACGATGGGACCATCTTCCTCGCTATGCACCGCAAGGAACTTTGTGCTCCACACTCCCTCCACGATGGGACCATCATCCTTGCTATGCTCCGCAAGGAACTTTGTGCTCCCCACTCCATCCACGATGGGACCATCATCCTTGATATGCAGCGCAAGGAACTTTGTGCTCCACACTCCCTCCACGATGGGACCATCATCCTTGCTCTGCACTGCAAGGAACATTGCGCTCCACACTGCCTCCACGATGGCACCATGATCCTTTCTATGCACCACAAGGAAATTTGTGCTCCCCACTCCATCCACGATGGGACCATCATCCTTTCTATGCACCGCAAAGAACTTTGTGCTCCCCACACCCTCCACGATTGGACCATCATCCTTGCTATGCAACGCAAGGAAGTTTGTCCTCCTCACTCCCTCCACGATGGGACCATCATCCTTTCTATGCACCGCAAGGAACTTTGTGCTCCCCAATCCCTCCACGTTGGGACCATCATCCTTTCTATGCACCTCAAAGAACATTGTGCTCCCCACTCCCTCCACGATGGAACCATCATCCTTGCTCTGCACCGCAATGAACTTTGTGCTCCCCACTCCCTCCACGATGGGACAATCATCCTTGCTATGCACTCCAAGGAACTTTATGCTCCACACTCCCTCCATGATGGGATCATCATCCTTTCTAAGCACCACAAGGAACTTTGTACTCCGCACTCCCTCCACGATGGGACAATCATCCTTGCTATGCACTCCAAGGAACATTGTGCTCCCCACTCCCTACACTATGGGACCATCATCCTTTATATGCACCGCAAGGAACTTTATGCTCCACATTCCCTCCATGATGGGACCATCATCCTTTCAAAGCACTGCAAGGAACTTTGTGCTACCCAATCCCTCCACGATGGAACAATCATCGTTGCTATGCACCACAAGGACCTTTGTGCTCCCCATTCCCTCCAAGATGGGACCATTATCCTTCGTATGCACCGCAAGCAACTTTGTGCTCCCCACTCCGTCCACGATGGGACCATCATTTTTGCTATGCACCACAATGAACATTTTGCTCCCCACACCCTCCACGATGGGACCATGATCCTTGCTATGCACCGCAAGGAACTTTGTGCACCCCACTCCCTCTACGATGGGACCATGATCCTTGTTATGCACCGCAAGGAACTTTGTGCTCCCCACTCCTTCCACGATGGGACCAACATCCTTTCTATGCACCTCTAAGAACTTTGTGCTCCTCACTCCCTCCACGATGGGACCATCATCCTTGCTATGCACCGCAAGGAACTTTGTGATCTCCACTCCCTCCACGATGGGACAATCATCCTTTCTATGCATCTGTAAGGAAATTTTTGCTCCCCACTCCCTCCACGTTGGGACCATCATCCTTTCTATGCACTTCAAAGAACTTTGTGCACCCCACTCCCTCCACGATGGGACCATCATCTTTGCTATGCACCGTAAGGAACTTTGTGCTCTGCACTCCCTCCACGATGGGACCATCATCCTTGCTATGCACTCCAAGGAACTTTGTGCTCCCCAATCCCTCCACTAAGGGACCATCATTCTTTATATGCACCGCAGGGAACTTTATGCTCCACAATCCCTCCATGATGGGACCATCATCCTTTCAAAGCACCGCAAGGAACTTTGTGTTCCCAACTCCCTCCACGATGGGACCATCATCCTTTCTATGCACCGCCAGGAACTTTGTGCTCCCCACTCCCTATACCATGGGACCATCATCATTTCTATGCACCTCAAAGAAATTTATGCTCCCCACTCCCCCCACGATGGGACCATCATCCTTTCTATGCACCTCAAAGAACATTGTGCTCCCCAGTCCCTCCACGATTGGACATTCATCCTTGCTATGCACCACAAGGAACTTTGTGCTCCCCACTCCCTCCACGATTGGACAATCATCCTTGCTATGGACAGCAAGGAACTTTGTGCTCCACACACCCTCCACGATGTGACCATCATCCTTTCTCTGCACCGCAAGGAACCTTGTGCTCCCCACTCCATCCACGATGGGACCATCATCCTTGCTAGGCAGCGCAAGGAACTTTGTGCTCCACACTCCCTCCACGATGGGACCATCATTCTTGCATGCACCGCAAGGAACTTTGTGCTCCCCACTCCCTCCACGATGGGACCATCATTCTTGCTCTGCACCTCAAAGATCTTTGTGCTCCCCACTCCGTCCACGATGTGACCATCATCCTTGTTCTGCACCGCAAGGAACTTTTTGCTCCCCAATCCATCCACAATGGGACCATCAACCTTGCTATGCACTGCAAGGAACTGTTTGCTCCCCACACCCACCACGATGGGATATAATCCTTGCTATGCACCGCAAGGAACATTGTGCTCCCCACACCCTCCACGATGGGACCATGATCCTTGCTATGCACCGCAAGGAACTTTGTGCTCCCAACTCCCTCCACGATGGGACCATGATCCTTGTTATGCACCGCAAGGAACTTTGTGCTCCCCACTCCTTCCACGATGGGACCATCATCCTTTCTATGCACCTCAAAGAACTTTGTGCTCGTCACTCCCTCCACGATGGGACCTTCATCCTTGCTATGCACCACAAGGAACTTTGTGATCTCCACTCCCTCCACGATGGGACCATAATCCTTTCTATGCATCTGTAAGGAAATTTGTGCTCCCCACTCCCTCCACGATGCGACCATCAACCTTGCTATGCACCGCAAGGAACTTTGTGTTCCCAACTCCCTCCACGATGGGACTATCATCCTTTCTATGCACCTTAAAGAAATTTGTGCACCTCACTCCCGCCACGATGGCACCATCATCCTTGCTATGCACCGCAAGGAACTATCAGCTCCCCATTCCCTCCATGATGGGACCATAATCCTTGCAATGCACCACAAGGAACTTTGTGCTCCCCACTTCCTCCACGATGGGACCATCATCCTTGCTATGCACCTCAAAGATCTTTGTGCTCCCCACTGACTCCACGATGGGACCATCATCCTTGCTATGCACCGCAAGGAACTTTGTGCTCCCCACTCCCTCCACAATGGGACCATCATCCTTGCTATGCACTGCAAGGAAATTTTGCTCCACACTCCCTCCACCCTGGGACCATCATCCTCGCTATGCACTGCAAGGAACTTTGTGCTCCCCACGCCCTCCTCCATGGGACAATCATCCTTGCTGTTCAGCGCAAGGAACTTTGTGCTCCCCACTCGCTCCACGATGGGAACATCATCCTTGCCATGCACCGCAAGGAACTTTGTGCTCCCCACTCCCTTCACAATGGGACCATCATCCTTGCTATGCACTGCAAGGAACATTTTGCTCCACACTCCCTCCACCCTGGGACCATCATCCTTGTTATGCACTGCAAGGAACTTTGTGCTACCCACTCCCTCCACGATGGAACAATCATCCTTGCTATGCACCACAAGGACCTTTGTGCTCCCCACTCCCTCCAAGATGGGACCATTATCCTTCGTATGCACCGCAAGCAACTTTGTGCTCCCCACTCCGTCCACGATGGGACCATCATTTTTGCTATGCACCGCAATGAACATTTTGCTCCCCACACCCTCCACGATGGGACCATGATCCTTGCTATGCACCGCAAGGAACTTTGTGCACCCCACTCCCTCTACGATGGGACCATGATCCTTGTTATGCACCGTAAGGAACTTTGTGCTCCCCACTCCTTCCACGATGGGACCATCATCCTTTCTATGCACCTCTAAGAACTTTGTGCTCCTCACTCCCTCCACGATGGGACCATCATCCTTGCTATGCACCGCAAGGAACTTTGTGATCTTCACTCCCTCCACGATGGGACAATCATCCTTTCTATGCATCTGTAAGGAAATTTCTGCTCCCCACTCCCTCCACGATGGGACCATCATCCTTTCTATGCACTTAAAAGAACTTTGTGCACCCCACTCCCTCCACGATGGGACCATCATCTTTGCTATGCACCGTAAGGAACTTTGTGCTCCACACTCCCTCCACGATGGGACCATCATCCTTGCTATGCACTCCAAGGAACTTTGTGCTCCCCACTCCCTGCACTATGGGACCATCATTCTTTATATGCACCGCAAGGAACTTTATGCTCCACATTCCCTCCATGATGGGACCATCATCCTTTCAAAGCACCGCAAGGAACTTTGTGTTCCCAACTCCCTCCACGATGGGACCATCATCCTTTCTATGCACCGCCAGGAACTTTGTGCTCCCCACTCCCTATACCATGGGACCATCATCATTTCTATGCACCTCAAAGAAATTTGTGCTCCCCGCTCCCCCCACGATGGGACCATCATCCTTTCTATGCACCTCAAAGAACATTGTGCTCCCCAGTCCCTCCACGATTGGAACATCATCCTTGCTATGCACCACAAGGAACCTTGTGCTCCCCACTCCCTCCACGATGGGACCATCATCCTTGCTATGCACTCCAAGGAACTTTGCGCTCCCCACTCCCTCCACGATTGGACCATCATCCTTGCTATGGACAGCAAGGAACTTTGTGCTCCACACACTCCACGATGTGACCATCATCCTTTCTCTGCACCGCAATGAACTTTGTGCTCCCCACTCCATCCACGATGGGACCATCATCCTTGCTATGCAGCGCAAGGAACTTTGTGCTCCACACTCCCTCCACGATGGGACCATCATCCTTGCTCTGCACCGCATGGAACTTTGTGCTCCCAACTCCCTCCATGATGGGACCATCATCCTTGCTATGCACTGCAAGGAACTTTGTGCTCCACACTCCGTCCCGGATGGCACTATCATCCTTTCTATGCACCGCAAGAAAGTTTGTGCTATCCACTCCATCCACGATGGGACCATCATTCTTGCTATGCAGCGCAAGGAACTTTGTGCTCCCCACTCCCTCCACGATGGGACCATCATGCTTTCAATGCACCTCAAAGAACTTTATGCTTCACACTCCCTCCACGATGCGATCATCATCCTTGGTATGCACCGCAAGGAAATTTGTGCTCCCACTCCCTCCACAATGGGACCATCGTCCTTGCTATGCACCGCAAGGAGCTTTGTGCTCCGCACTCCCTCCACGATGTCACCAACATCCTTGCTCTGCACCGCAAGGATCTTTGTGCTGCCCACTACCTCCACGATGGGACCATCATCCTTGCTATGCAATGCAAGGAACTTTGTGCTCCCCACTCCCTCCACGATGGGACCATCATCCTTGCTCTGCACCTCAAAGATCTTTGTGGTCCCCACTCCATCCACGATGGGACCATCATCCTCGCTATGCACCGCAAGTAACTTTGTGCTCCACACTCCCTCCACGATGGGACCATCATCCTTGCTATGCTCCGCAAAGAACTTTGTGCTATCCACTCCATCCACGATGGGACCATCATCCTTGCTATGCAGCGCAAGGAACTTTGTGCTCCCCACTCCCTCCACGATGGGACCATCATCCTTGCTCTGCACCTCAAAGATCTTTGTGGTCCCCACTCCATCCACGATGGGACCATCATCCTCGCTATGCACCGCAAGGAACTTTGTGCTCCACACTCCCTCCACGATGGGACCATCATCCTTGCTATGCTCCGCAAGGAACTTTGTGCTCCCCACTCCATCCACGATGGGACCATCATCCTTGCTATGCAGCGCAAGGAACTTTGTGCTCCACACTCCCTCCACGATGGGTCCATCATCCTTGCTCGGCACTGCAAGGAACATTGCGCTCCCCACTGCCTCCACGATGGCACCATGATCCTTTCTATGCACCACAAGAAAATTTGTACTCCCCACTCCATCCACGATGGGACCATCATCCTTGCTATGCAACGCAAGGAATTTTGTGCTCCTCATTCCCTCTACGATGGGACCATCATCCTTTCTATGCACCGCAAGGAACTTTGTGCTCCCCACTCCCTCCACGTTGGGACCATCATCCTTTCTATGCACCTCAAAGAACATTGTGCTCCCCACTCCCTCCACGATGGGACCATCATCCTTGCTCTGCACCGCAATGAACTTTGTGCTCCCCACTCCCTCCACGATGGGACAATAATCCTTGCTATGCACTCCAAGGAACTTTATGATCCACACTCCCTCCATGATGGGACCATCATCCTTTCTAAGCACCGCAAGGAACTTTGTACTCCGCACTCCCTCCACGATGGGACCATCATGCTTGCTATGCACTGCAAGGAACATTATGCTATCCACTCCCTCCACGATGGGACCATCATCCTTTCTATGCACCTGTAAGAAAATTTGTGCTCCCCACTCCCTCCATGATGGGACCATCATCCTTTCTATGCACCTCAAAGAACTTTGTCCTCCCCACTCCCTCCACGATGGAACCATCATTCTTGCATGCAACGCAAGGAACTTTTTGCTCCCCACTCCCTCCACGATGGGACCATCATTCTTGCTCTGCACCTCAAAGATCTTTGTGCTCCCCACTCCCTCCACGATGGGACCATCATCCTTGCTCTGCACCGCAAGGATCTTTTTGCTCCCCACTCCCACCACGATGGGACTATAATCCTTGCTATGCACCGCAAGCAACATTGTGATCCCCACATCCTCCACGATGGGACCATGATCCTTGCTATGCCCCGCATGGAACTTTGTGCTCCCCACTCCTTCCACGATGGGACCATCATCCTTGCTATGCACCGCAAGGAACTTTGTGCTCTGCACTCCCTACACGATGGGACCATCATCCTTGCTATGCACTCCAAGGAACTTTGTGCTCCCCACTCCCTCCACTATGGGACCATCATTCTTTATATGCACCGCAAGGAACTTTATGCTCCACATTCCCTCCATGATGGGACCATCATCCTTTCAAAGCACCGCAAGGAACTTTGTGCTACCCACTCCCTCCACGATGGAACAATGATCGTTGCTATGCACCACAAGGACCTTTGTGCTCCCCACTCCCTCCAAGATGGGACCATTATACATCGTATGCACCGCAAGGAACTTTGTGCTCCCCACTCCCTCCACGATGGGACCATCATCCTTGCTCTGCACCTCAAAGATCTTTGTGCTCCCCACTCCCTCCACGATGGGACCATCATCCTTGCTATGCACCGCAAGGAACTTTGTGCTCCCCACTCCCTCCACGATGGGTCCATCATCCTTTTTATGCACCTCAAAGAACTTTGTTCTCCCCACTCCCTCCACGATGGGAACATCATCCTTGCTATGCACCTCAAGGAACTTTGTGCTCTCCACTCCCACCACGATGGGACCATCAACCTTGCTATGCACTGCAAGGAACTGTTTGATCCCCACACCCACCACGATGGGACCATAATCCTTGCTATGCACCGCAAGGAACATTGTGCTCCCCACGCCCTCCACGATGGGACCATGATCCTTGCTATGCACCGCAAGGAACTTTGTGCTCCCAACTCCCTACACGATGGGACCATCATCCTTGCTATGCACCACAAGGAACTTTGTGATCTCCACTCCCTCCACGATGGTCCATAATCCTTTCTATGCATCTGTAAGGAAATCTGTGCTCCCCACTCCCTCCACGATGCGACCATCAACCTTGCTATGCACCGCAAGGAACTTTGTGCTCCCCACTCCCTCCAGGTTGGGACCATCATCCTTTCTATGCACCTCAAAGAACATTGTGCTCCCCACTCCCTCCACGATGGGACCATCATCCTTGCTCTGCACCGCAATGAACTTTGTGCTCCCCACTCCCTCCACGATGGGACAATCATCCTTGCTATGCACTCCAAGGAACTTTATGATCCACACTCACTCCATGATGGGACCATCATCCTTTCTAAGCACCGCAAGGAACTTTGTACTCTGCACTCCCTCCACGATGGGACCATCATCCTTGCTATGCACTGCAAGGAACTTTATGCACCCCACTCCCTCCACGATGGGACCATCATCCTTTCTATGCACCTGTAAGAAAATTTGTGCTCCCCACTCCCTCCATGTTGGGACCATCATCCTTTCTATGCACCTCAAAGAACTTTGTCCTCCCCACTCCCTCCACGATGGAACCATCATTCTTGCATGCAACACAAGGAACTTTGTGCTCCCCACTACCTCCACGATGGGACCATCATTCTTGCTCTGCACCTCAAAGATCTTTGTCCTCCCCACTCCCTCCACGATGGGACCATAATCCTTGCTATGCACCGCAAGCAACATTGTGATCCCCACATCCTCCACGATGGGACCATGATCCTTGCTATGCACCGCAAGCAACTTTGTGCTCCCCACTCCCTCTACGATGGGACCATGATCCTTCTTATGCACCGCAAGGAACTTTGTGCTCCCCACTCCTTCCACGATGGGACCATCATCCTTTCTATGCACCTCAAAGAACTTTGTGCTCCTCACTCCTTCCACGATGGGACCATCATCCTTGCTATGCACCGCAAGGAACTTTGTGATCTCCACTCCCTCCACGATGGGACAATCATCCTTTTTATGAATCTGTAAGTAAATTTGTGCTCCCCACTCACTCCACGATGGGACCATCATCCTTTCTATGCACTTCAAAGAACTTTGTGCACCCCACTCCCTCCACGATGGGACCATCATCCTTGCTATGCACCGCAAGGAACTTTGTGCTCCGCACTCCCTACACGATGGGACCATCATCCTTGCTATGCACTCCAAGGAACTTTGTGCTCCCCACTCCCTCCACTATGGGACCATCATTCTTTATATGCACCGCAAGGAACATTATGCTCCACATTCCCTCCATGATGGGACCATCATCCTTTCTAAGCACCGCAAGGAACTTTGTACTCCGCACTCCCTCCACGATGGGACCATCATCCTTGCTATGCACTGCAAGGAACTTTATGCTCTCCACTCCCTCCACGATGGGACCATCATCCTTTCTATGCACCAGTAAGAAAATTTGTGCTCCCCACTCCCTCCATGATGGGACCAAATTCCTTTCTATGCTCCTCAAAGAACTTTGTCCTCCCCAATCCCTCCACGATGGAACCATCATTCTTGCATGCAACGCAAGGAACTTTGTGCTCCCCACTCCCTCCACGATGGGACCATCATTCTTGCTCTACACCTCAAAGATCTTTGTGCTCCCCACTCCCTCCACGATGGGACCATCATCCTTGCTCTGCACCGCAAGGAACTTTTTGCTCCCCACTCCCACCACGATGGGACTATAATCCTTGCTATGCACCGCAAGCAACATTGTGATCCCCACATCCTCCACGATGGGACCATGATCCTTGCTATGCACCGCAAGCAACTTTGTGCTCCCCACTCCCTCTACGATGGGACCATGATCCTTCTTATGCACCGCATGGAACTTTGTGCTCCCCACTCCTTCCACGATGGGACCATCATCCTTTCTATGCACCTCAAAGAACTTTGTGCTCCTCACTCCCTCCACGATGGGACCATCATCCTTGCTATGCACCGCAAGGAACTTTGTGATCTCCACTCCCACCACGATTGGACAATCATCCTTTTTATGAATCTGAAAGTAAATTTGTGCTCCCCACTCACTCCACGATGGGACCATCAACCTTGCTATGCACCGCAAGGAACTTTGTGCTCCGCACTCCCTACACGATGGGACCATCATCCTTGCTATGCACTCCAAGGAACTTTGTGCTCCCCACTCCCTCCACTATGGGACCATCATTCTTTATATGCACCGCAAGGAACTTTATGCTCCACATTCCCTCCATGATGGGACCATCATCATTTCAAAGCACCGCAAGGAACTTTGTGCTACCCACTCCCTCCACGATGGAACAATGATCGTTGCTATGCACCACAAGGACCTTTGTGCTCCCCACTCCCTCCAAGATGGTACCATTATACATCGTATGCACCGCAAGGAACTTTGTGCTCCCCACTCCCTCCACGATGGGACCATCATCCTTGCTCTGCACCTCAAAGATATTTGTGCTCCCCACTCCCTCCACGATGGGACTATCATCCTTGCTATGCACCGCAAGGAACATTGTGCTCCCCACTCCCTCCAAGATGGGACCATTATACATCGCATGCACCGCAAGGAACTTTGTTCTCCCCACTCCCTCCACGATGGGACCATCATCCTTGCTCTGCACCTCAAAGATCTTTGTGCTCCCCACTCCCTCCACGATGGGACCATCATCCTTGCTATGCACCGCAAGGAACTTTGTGCTCCCCACTCCCTCCACGATGGGTCCATCATCCTTTTTATGCACCTCAAAGAACTTTGTTCTCCCCACTCCCTCCACGATGGGAACATCATCCTTGCTATGCACCTCAAGGAACTTTGTGCTCTCCACTCCCACCACGATGGGACCATCATCCTTTCTATGCACCTGTAAGGAAATTTGTGCTCCCCACTCCCTCCACGATGGGACCATCATCCTTTCTATGCACCTCAAAGAACTTTGTGTTCCCAACTCCCTCCACAATGGGACCATCATCCTTTCTATGCACCGCCAGGAACTTTGTGCTCCCTACTCCATCCACGATGGAACCATCAATCTTGCATGCACCACAAGGAACTTTGTGCTCCCCACTCCCTCCACGATGGGACCATCATTCTTGCTCTGCACCTCAAAGATCTTTGTGCTCCCCACTCCCTCCATGATGGGACGATCATCCTTGCTCTGCACCGCAAGGAACTTTATGCTCCCCAATCCCTCCACAATGGGACCATCAACCTTGCTATGCACTGCAAGGAACTGTTTGATCCCCACACCCACCACGATGGGACCATAATCCTTGCTATGCACCGCAAGGAACATTGTGCTCACCACACCCTCCACGATGGGACCATGATCCTTGCTATGCACCGCAATGAACTTTGTGCTCCCAACTCCCTACACGATGGGACCATCATCCTTGCTATGCACCACAAGGAACTTTGTGATCTCCACTCCCTCCACGATGGTCCATAATCCTTTCTATGCATCTGTAAGGAAATCTGTGCTCCCCACTCCCTCCACGATGCGACCATCAACCTTGCTATGCACCGCAAGGAACTTTGTGCTCCCCACTCCCTCCACGTTGGGACCATCATCCTTTCTATGCACCTCAAAGAAATTTGTGCTCCCCGCTCCCCCCACGATGGGACCATCATCCTTTCTATGCACCTCAAAGAACATTGTGCTCCCCAGTCCCTCCACGATTGGAACATCATCCTTGCTATGCACCACAAGGAACCTTGTGCTCCCCACTCCCTCCACGATGGGACCATCATCCTTGCTATGCACTCCAAGGAACTTTGCGCTCCCCACTCCCTCCACGATTGGACCATCATCCTTGCTATGGACAGCAAGGAACTTTGTGCTCCACACACCCTCCACGATGTGACCATCATCCTTTCTCTGCACCGCAAGGAACTTTGTGCTCCCCACTCCATCCACGATGGGACCATCATCCTTTCTATGCACCTCAAAGAAATTTGTGCTCCGCACTCCCTCCACGATGTGACCAACATCCTTGCTCTGCACCGCAAGTATCTTTGTGCTGCCCACTACCTCCACGATGGGACCATCATCCTTGCTATGCAATGCAAGGAACTTTGTGCTCCCCACACCCTCCACGATGGGACCATCATCCTTGCTATGCTCCGCAAGGAACTTTGTGCTCCCCACTCCATCCACGATGGGACCATCATCCTCGCTATGCACCGCAAGGAACTTTGTGCTCCACACTCCCTCCACGATGGGACCATCATCCTTGCTATGCTCCGCAAGGAACTTTGTGCTCCCCACTCCATCCACGATGGGACCATCATCCTTGCTATGCAGCGCAAGGAACTTTGTGCTCCACACTCCCTCCACGATGGGTCCATCATCCTTGCTCGGCACTGCAAGGAACATTGCGCTCCCCACTGCCTCCACGATGGCACCATGATCCTTTCTATGCACCACAAGAAAATTTGTACTCCCCACTCCATCCACGATGGGACCATCATCCTTTCTATGCACCGCAAAGAACTTTGTGCTCCCCACACCCTCCACGATGGGACCATCATCCTTGCTATGCAACGCAAGGAATTTTGTGCTCCTCATTCCCTCTACGATGGGACCATCATCCTTTCTATGCACCGCAAGGAACTTTGTGCTCCCCACTCCCTCCACGTTGGGACCATCATCCTTTCTATGCACCTCAAAGAACATTGTGCTCCCCACTCCCTCCACGATGGGACCATCATCCTTGCTCTGCACCGCAATGAACTTTGTGCTCCCCACTCCCTCCACGATGGGACAATAATCCTTGCTATGCACTCCAAGGAACTTTATGATCCACACTCCCTCCATGATGGGACCATCATCCTTTCTAAGCACCGCAAGGAACTTTGTACTCCGCACTCCCTCCACGATGGGACCATCATGCTTGCTATGCACTGCAAGGAACTTTATGCTCTCCACTCCCTCCACGATGGGACCATCATCCTTTCTATGCACCTGTAAGAAAATTTGTGCTCCCCACTCCCTCCATGATGGGACCATCATCCTTTCTATGCACCTCAAAGAACTTTGTCCTCCCCACTCCCTCCACGATGGAACCATCATTCTTGCATGCAATGCAAGGAACTTTTTGCTCCCCACTCCCTCCACGATGGGACCATCATTCTTGCTCTGCACCTCAAAGATCTTTGTGCTCCCCACTCCCTCCACGATGGGACCATCATCCTTGCTCTGCACCGCAAGGATCTTTTTGCTCCCCACTCCCACCACGATGGGACTATAATCCTTGCTATGCACCGCAAGCAACATTGTGATCCCCACATCCTCCACGATGGGACCATGATCCTTGCTATGCCCCGCATGGAACTTTGTGCTCCCCACTCCTTCCACGATGGGACCATCATCCTTGCTATGCACCGCAAGGAACTTTGTGCTCCGCACTCCCTACACGATGGGACCATCATCCTTGCTATGCACTCCAAGGAACTTTGTGCTCCCCACTCCCTCCACTATGGGACCATCATTCTTTATATGCACCGCAAGGAACTTTATGCTCCACATTCCCTCCATGATGGGACCATCATCCTTTCAAAGCACCGCAAGGAACTTTGTGCTACCCACTCCCTCCACGATGGAACAATGATCGTTGCTATGCACCACAAGGACCTTTGTGCTCCCCACTCCCTCCAAGATGGGACCATTATACATCGTATGCACCGCAAGGAACTTTGTGCTCCCCACTCCCTCCACGATGGGACCATCATCCTTGCTCTGCACCTCAAAGATCTTTGTGCTCCCCACTCCCTCCACGATGGGACCATCATCCTTGCTATGCACCGCAAGGAACTTTGTGCTCCCCACTCCCTCCACGATGGGTCCATCATCCTTTTTATGCACCTCAAAGAACTTTGTTCTCCCCACTCCCTCCACGATGGGAACATCATCCTTGCTATGCACCTCAAGGAACTTTGTGCTCTCCACTCCCACCACGATGGGACCATCAACCTTGCTATGCACTGCAAGGAACTGTTTGATCCCCACACCCACCACGATGGGACCATAATCCTTGCTATGCACCGCAAGGAACATTGTGCTCCCCACGCCCTCCACGATGGGACCATGATCCTTGCTATGCACCGCAAGGAACTTTGTGCTCCCAACTCCCTACACGATGGGACCATCATCCTTGCTATGCACCACAAGGAACTTTGTGATCTCCACTCCCTCCACGATGGTCCATAATCCTTTCTATGCATCTGTAAGGAAATCTGTGCTCCCCACTCCCTCCACGATGCGACCATCAACCTTGCTATGCACCGCAAGGAACTTTGTGCTCCCCACTCCCTCCAGGTTGGGACCATCATCCTTTCTATGCACCTCAAAGAACATTGTGCTCCCCACTCCCTCCACGATGGGACCATCATCCTTGCTCTGCACCGCAATGAACTTTGTGCTCCCCACTCCCTCCACGATGGGACAATCATCCTTGCTATGCACTCCAAGGAACTTTATGATCCACACTCCCTCCATGATGGGACCATCATCCTTTCTATGCACCGCAAGGAACTTTGTACTCTGCACTCCCTCCACGATGGGACCATCATCCTTGCTATGCACTGCAAGGAACTTTATGCACCCCACTCCCTCCACGATGGGACCATCATCCTTTCTATGCACCTGTAAGAAAATTTGTGCTCCCCACTCCCTCCATGTTGGGACCATCATCCTTTCTATGCACCTCAAAGAACTTTGTCCTCCCCACTCCCTCCACGATGGAACCATCATTCTTGCATGCAACGCAAGGAACTTTGTGCTCCCCACTACCTCCACGATGGGACCATCATTCTTGCTCTGCACCTCAAAGATCTTTGTCCTCCCCACTCCCTCCACGATGGGACCATAATCCTTGCTATGCACCGCAAGCAACATTGTGATCCCCACATCCTCCACGATGGGACCATGATCCTTGCTATGCACCGCAAGCAACTTTGTGCTCCCCACTCCCTCTACGATGGGACCATGATCCTTCTTATGCACCGCAAGGAACTTTGTGCTCCCCACTCCTTCCACGATGGGACCATCATCCTTTCTATGCACCTCAAAGAACTTTGTGCTCCTCACTCCTTCCACGATGGGACCATCATCCTTGCTATGCACCGCAAGGAACTTTGTGATCTCCACTCCCTCCACGATGGGACAATCATCCTTTTTATGAATCTGTAAGTAAATTTGTGCTCCCCACTCACTCCACGATGGGACCATCATCCTTTCTATGCACTTCAAAGAACTTTGTGCACCCCACTCCCTCCACGATGGGACCATCATCCTTGCTATGCACCGCAAGGAACTTTGTGCTCCGCACTCCCTACACGATGGGACCATCATCCTTGCTATGCACTCCAAGGAACTTTGTGCTCCCCACTCCCTCCACTATGGGACCATCATTCTTTATATGCACCGCAAGGAACATTATGCTCCACATTCCCTCCATGATGGGACCATCATCCTTTCTAAGCACCGCAAGGAACTTTGTACTCCGCACTCCCTCCACGATGGGACCATCATCCTTGCTATGCACTGCAAGGAACTTTATGCTCTCCACTCCCTCCACGATGGGACCATCATCCTTTCTATGCACCTGTAAGAAAATTTGTGCTCCCCACTCCCTCCATGATGGGACCAAATTCCTTTCTATGCTCCTCAAAGAACTTTGTCCTCCCCACTCCCTCCACGATGGAACCATCATTCTTGCATGCAACGCAAGGAACTTTGTGCTCCCCACTCCCTCCACGATGGGACCATCATTCTTGCTCTACACCTCAAAGATCTTTGTGCTCCCCACTCCCTCCACGATGGGACCATCATCCTTGCTCTGCACCGCAAGGAACTTTTTGCTCCCCACTCCCACCACGATGGGACTATAATCCTTGCTATGCACCGCAAGCAACATTGTGATCCCCACATCCTCCACGATGGGACCATGATCCTTGCTATGCACCGCAAGCAACTTTGTGCTCCCCACTCCCTCTACGATGGGACCATGATCCTTCTTATGCACCGCATGGAACTTTGTGCTCCCCACTCCTTCCACGATGGGACCATCATCCTTTCTATGCACCTCAAAGAACTTTGTGCTCCTCACTCCCTCCACGATGGGACCATCATCCTTGCTATGCACCGCAAGGAACTTTGTGATCTCCACTCCCTCCACGATGGGACAATCATCCTTTTTATGAATCTGAAAGTAAATTTGTGCTCCCCACTCACTCCACGATGGGACCATCATCCTTTCTATGCACTTCAAAGAACTTTGTGCACCACACTCCCTCCACGATGGGACCATCAACCTTGCTATGCACCGCAAGGAACTTTGTGCTCCGCACTCCCTACACGATGGGACCATCATCCTTGCTATGCACTCCAAGGAACTTTGTGCTCCCCACTCCCTCCACTATGGGACCATCATTCTTTATATGCACCGCAAGGAACTTTATGCTCCACATTCCCTCCATGATGGGACCATCATCATTTCAAAGCACCGCAAGGAACTTTGTGCTACCCACTCCCTCCACGATGGAACAATGATCGTTGCTATGCACCACAAGGACCTTTGTGCTCCCCACTCCCTCCAAGATGGGACCATTATACATCGTATGCACCGCAAGGAACTTTGTGCTCCCCACTCCCTCCACGATGGGACCATCATCCTTGCTCTGCACCTCAAAGATATTTGTGCTCCCCACTCCCTCCACGATGGGACCATCATCCTTGCTATGCACCGCAAGGAACATTGTGCTCCCCACTCCCTCCAAGATGGGACCATTATACATCGCATGCACCGCAAGGAACTTTGTTCTCCCCACTCCCTCCACGATGGGACCATCATCCTTGCTCTGCACCTCAAAGATCTTTGTGCTCCCCACTCCCTCCACGATGGGACCATCATCCTTGCTATGCACCGCAAGGAACTTTGTGCTCCCCACTCCCTCCACGATGGGTCCATCATCCTTTTTATGCACCTCAAAGAACTTTGTTCTCCCCACTCCCTCCACGATGGGAACATCATCCTTGCTATGCACCTCAAGGAACTTTGTGCTCTCCACTCCCACCACGATGGGACCATCATCCTTTCTATGCACCTGTAAGGAAATTTGTGCTCCCCACTCCCTCCACGATGGGACCATCATCCTTTCTATGCACCTCAAAGAACTTTGTGTTCCCAACTCCCTCCACAATGGGACCATCATCCTTTCTATGCACCGCCAGGAACTTTGTGCTCCCTACTCCATCCACGATGGAACCATCAATCTTGCATGCACCACAAGGAACTTTGTGCTCCCCACTCCCTCCACGATGGGACCATCATTCTTGCTCTGCACCTCAAAGATCTTTGTGCTCCCCACTCCCTCCATGATGGGACGATCATCCTTGCTCTGCACCGCAAGGAACTTTATGCTCCCCAATCCCTCCACAATGGGACCATCAACCTTGCTATGCACTGCAAGGAACTGTTTGATCCCCACACCCACCACGATGGGACCATAATCCTTGCTATGCACCGCAAGGAACATTGTGCTCACCACACCCTCCACGATGGGACCATGATCCTTGCTATGCACCGCAATGAACTTTGTGCTCCCAACTCCCTACACGATGGGACCATCATCCTTGCTATGCACCACAAGGAACTTTGTGATCTCCACTCCCTCCACGATGGTCCATAATCCTTTCTATGCATCTGTAAGGAAATCTGTGCTCCCCACTCCCTCCACGATGCGACCATCAACCTTGCTATGCACCGCAAGGAACTTTGTGCTCCCCACTCCCTCCACGTTGGGACCATCATCCTTTCTATGCACCACAAAGAACATTGTGCTCCCCACTCCCTCCATGATGGGACGATCATCCTTGCTCTGCACCGCAAGGAACTTTGTGATCTCCACTCCCTCCACGATGGTCCATAATCCTTTCTATGCATCTGTAAGGAAATCTGTGCTCCCCACTCCCTCCACGATGCGACCATCAACCTTGCTATGCACCGCAAGGAACTTTGTGCTCCCCACTCCCTCCACGTTGGGACCATCATCCTTTCTATGCACCTCAAAGAACATTGTGCTCCCCACTCCCTCCACGATGGGACCATCATCCTTGCTCTGCACCACAATGAACTTTGTGCTCCCCACTCCCTCCACGATGGGACAATCATCCTTGCTATGCACTCCAAGGAACTTTATGATCCACACTCCCTCCATGATGGGACCATCATCCTTTCTAAGCACCGCAAGGAACTTTGTACTCTGCACTCCCTCCACGATGGGACCATCATCCTTGCTATGCACTGCAAGGAACTTTATGCTCTCCACTCCCTCCACGATGGGACCATCATCCTTTCTATGCACCTGTAAGAAAATTTGTGGTCCCCACTCCCTCCATGATGGGACCATCATCCTTTCTATGCACCTCAAAGAACTTTGTCCTCCCCACTCCCTCCACGATGGAACCATCATTCTTGCATGCAACGCAAGGAACTTTGTGCTCCCCACTACCTCCACGATGGGACCATCATTCTTGCTCTGCACCTCAAAGATCTTTGTGCTCCCCACTCCCTCCACGATGGGACCATAATCCTTGCTATGCACCGCAAGCAACATTGTGATCCCCACATCCTCCACGATGGGACCATGATCCTTGCTATGCACCGCAAGCAACTTTGTGCTCCCCACTCCCTCTACGATGGGACCATGATCCTTCTTATGCACCGCAAGGTACTTTGTGCTCCCCACTCCTTCCACGATGGGACCATCATCCTTTCTATGCACCTCAAAGAACTTTGTGCTCCTCACTCCCTCCACGATGGGACCATCATCCTTGCTATGCACCGCAAGGAACTTTGTGATCTCCACTCCCTCCACGATGGGACAATCATCCTTTTTATGAATCTGTAAGTAAATTTGTGCTCCCCACTCACTCCACGATGGGACCATCATCCTTTCTATGCACGTCAAAGAACTTTGTGCACCCCACTCCCTCCACGATGGGACCATCATCCTTGCTATGCACCGCAAGGAACTTTGTGCTCCGCACTCCCTACACGATGGGACCATCATCCTTGCTATGCACTCCAAGGAACTTTGTGCTCCCCACTCCCTCCACTATGGGACCATCATTCTTTATATGCACCGCAAGGAACATTATGCTCCACATTCCCTCCATGATGGGACCATCATCCTTTCTAAGCACCGCAAGGAACTTTGTACTCCGCACTCCCTCCACGATGGGACCATCATCCTTGCTATGCACTGCAAGGAACTTTATGCTCTCCACTCCCTCCACGATGGGACCATCATCCTTTCTATGCACCTGTAAGAAAATTTGTGCTCCCCACTCCCTCCATGATGGGACCAAATTCCTTACTATGCTCCTCAAAGAACTTTGTCCTCCCCACTCCCTCCACGATGGAACCATCATTCTTGCATGCAACGCAAGGAACTTTGTGCTCCCCACTCCCTCCACGATGGGACCATCATTCTTGCTCTACACCTCAAAGATCTTTGTGCTCCCCACTCCCTCCACGATGGGACCATCATCCTTGCTCTGCACCGCAAGGAACTTTTTGCTCCCCACTCCCACCACGATGGGACTATAATCCTTGCTATGCACCGCAAGCAACATTGTGATCCCCACATCCTCCACGATGGGACCATGATCCTTGCTATGCACCGCAAGCAACTTTGTGCTCCCCACTCCCTCTACGATGGGACCATGATCCTTCTTATGCACCGCATGGAACTTTGTGCTCCCCACTCCTTCCACGATGGGACCATCATCCTTTCTATGCACCTCAAAGAACTTTGTGCTCCTCACTCCCTCCACGATGGGACCATCATCCTTGCTATGCACCGCAAGGAACTTTGTGATCTCCACTCCCTCCACGATGGGACAATCATCCTTTTTATGAATCTGAAAGTAAATTTGTGCTCCCCACTCACTCCACGATGGGACCATCATCCTTTCTATGCACTTCAAAGAACTTTGTGCACCACACTCCCTCCACGATGGGACCATCAGCCTTGCTATGCACCGCAAGGAACTTTGTGCTCCGCACTCCCTACACAATGGGACCATCATCCTTGCTATGCACTCCAAGGAACTTTGTGCTCCCCACTCCCTCGACTATGGGACCATCATTCTTTATATGCACCGCAAGGAACTTTATGCTCCACATTCCCTCCATGATGGGACCATCATCATTTCAAAGCACCGCAAGGAACTTTGTGCTACCCACTCCCTCCACGATGGAACAATGATCGTTGCTATGCACCACAAGGACCTTTGTGCTCCCCACTCCCTCCAAGATGGGACCATTATACATCGTATGCACCGCAAGGAACTTTGTGCTCCCCACTCCCTCCACGATGGGATAATCATCCTTGCTCTGCACCTCAAAGATATTTGTGCTCCCCACTCCCTCCACGATGGGACCATCATCCTTGCTATACACCGCAAGGAACTTTGTGCTCCCCACTCCCTCCAAGATGGGACCATTATACATCGCATGCACCGCAAGGAACTTTGTGCTCCCCACTCCCTCCACGATGGGACCATCATCCTTGCTCTGCACCTCAAAGATCTTTGTGCTCCCCACTCCCTCCACGATGGGACCATCATCCTTGCTATGCACCGCAAGGAACTTTGTGCTCCCGACTCCCTCTACGATGGGTCCATCATCCTTTTTATGCACCTCAAAGAACTTTGTTCTCCCCACTCCCTCCACGATGGGAACATCATCCTTGCTATGCACCTCAAGGAACTTTGTGCTCTCCACTCCCACCACGATGGGACCATCATCCTTTCTATGCACCTGTAAGGAAATTTGTGCTCCCCACTCCCTCCACGATGGGACCATCATCCTTTCAATGACCTCAAAGAACTTTGTGTTCCCAACTCCCTCCACAATGGGACCATCATCCTTTCTATGCACCGCCAGGAACTTTGTGCTCCCCACTCCATCCACGATGGAACCATCATTCTTGCATGCACCACAAGGAACTTTGTGCTCCCCACTCCCTCCATGATGGGACGATCATCCTTGCTCTGCACCGCAAGGAACTTTTTGCTCCCCAATCCCTCCACAATGGGACCATCGACCTTGCTATGCACTGCAAGGAACTGTTTGATCCCCACACCCACCACGATGGGACCATAATCCTTGCTATGCACCGCAAGGAACATTGTGCTCACCACACCCTCCACGATGGGACCATGATCCTTGCTATGCACCGCAAGGAACTTTGTGCTCCCAACTCCCTACACGATGGGACCATCATCCTTGCTATGCACCACAAGGAACTTTGTGATCTCCACTCCCTCCACGATGGTCCATAATCCTTTCTATGCATCTGTAAGGAAATCTGTGCTCCCCACTCCCTCCACGATGCGACCATCAACCTTGCTATGCACCGCAAGGAACTTTGTGCTCCCCACTCCCTCCACGTTGGGACCATCATCCTTTCTATGCACCACAAAGAACATTGTGCTCCCCACTCCCTCCATGATGGGACGATCATCCTTGCTCTGCACCGCAAGGAACTTTGTGATCTCCACTCCCTCCACGATGGTCCATAATCCTTTCTATGCATCTGTAAGGAAATCTGTGCTCCCCACTCCCTCCACGATGCGACCATCAACCTTGCTATGCACCGCAAGGAACTTTGTGCTCCCCACTACCTCCACGTTGGGACCATCATCCTTTCTATGCACCTCAAAGAACATTGTGCTCCCCACTCCCTCCACGATGGGACCATCATCCTTGCTCTGCACCACAATGAACTTTGTGCTCCCCACTCCCTCCACGATGGGACAATCATCCTTGCTATGCACTCCAAGGAACTTTATGATCCACACTCCCTCCATGATGGGACCATCATCCTTTCTAAGCACCGCAAGGAACTTTGTACTCTGCACTCCCTCCACGATGGGACCATCATCCTTGCTATGCACTGCAAGGAACTTTATGCTCTCCACTCCCTCCACGATGGGACCATCATCCTTTCTATGCACCTGTAAGAAAATTTGTGCTCCCCACTCCCTCCATGATGGGACCATCATCCTTTCTATGCACCTCAAAGAACTTTGTCCTCCCCACTCCCTCCACGATGGAACCATCATTCTTGCATGCAACGCAAGGAACTTTGTGCTCCCCACTACCTCCACGATGGGACCATCATTCTTGCTCTGCACCTCAAAGATCTTTGTGCTCCCCACTCCCTCCACGATGGGACCATAATCCTTGCTATGCACCGCAAGCAACATTGTGATCCCCACATCCTCCACGATGGGACCATGATCCTTGCTATGCACCGCAAGCAACTTTGTGCTCCCCACTCCCTCTACGATGGGACCATGATCCTTCTTATGCACCGCAAGGTACTTTGTGCTCCCCACTCCTTCCACGATGGGACCATCATCCTTTCTATGCACCTCAAAGAACTTTTTGCTCCTCACTCCCTCCACGATGGGACCATCATCCTTGCTATGCACCGCAAGGAACTTTGTGATCTCCACTCCCTCCACGATGGGACAATCAACCTTTTTATGAATCTGTAAGTAAATTTGTGCTCCCCACTCACTCCACGATGGGACCATCATCCTTTCTATGCACTTCAAAGAACTTTGTGCACCCCACTCCCTCCACGATGGGACCATCATCCTTGCTATGCACCGCAAGGAACTTTGTGCTCCGCACTCCCTACACGATGGGACCATCATCCTTGCTATGCACTCCAAGGAACTTTGTGCTCCCCACTCCATCCACTATGGGACCATCATTCTTTATATGCACCGCCAGGAACTTTATGCTCCACATTCCCTCCATGATGGGACCATCATCCTTTCAAAGCACCGCAAGGAACTTTGTGCTACCCACTCCCTCCACGATGGAACAATGATCGTTGCTATGCACCACAAGGACCTTTGTGCTCCCCACTCCCTCCAAGATGGGACCATTATACTTCGTATGCACCGCAAGGAACTTTGTGCTCCCCACTCCCTCCACGATGGGACCATCATCCTTGCTCTGCACCTCAAAGATCTTTGTGCTCCCCACTCCCTCCACGATGGGACCATCATCCTTGCTATGTACCGCAAGGAACTTTGTGCTCCCCACTCCCTCCACGATGGGTCCATCATCCTTTTTATGCACCTCAAAGAACTTTGTTCTCCCCACTCCCTCCACGATGGGAACATCATCCTTGCTATGCACCTCAAGGAACTTTGTGCTCCCCACTCCCTCCACGTTGGGACCATCATCCTTTCTATGCACCTCAAAGAACATTGTGCTCCCCACTCCCTCCACGATGGGACCATCATCCTTGCTCTGCACCGCAATGAACTTTGTGCTCCCCACTCCCTCCACGATGGGACAATCATCCTTGCTA
This sequence comes from Narcine bancroftii, assembly GCF_036971445.1. Lineage (NCBI taxonomy): Eukaryota > Metazoa > Chordata > Chondrichthyes > Torpediniformes > Narcinidae > Narcine > Narcine bancroftii. The sequence continues at coordinate 76,430,238 of NC_091474.1, forward strand.
TGCACTGCAAGGAACTTTATGCTCTCCACTCCCTCCACGATGGGACCATCATCCTTTCTATGCACCTGTAAGAAAATTTGTGCTCCCCACTCCCTCCATGATGGGACCATCATCCTTTCTATGCACCTCAAAGAACTTTGTCCTCCCCACTCCCTCCACGATGGAACCATCATTCTTGCACGCAACGCAAGGAACTTTGTGCTCCCCACTCCCTCCACGATGGGACCATCATTCTTGCTCTGCACCTCAAAGATCTTTGTGCTCCCCACTCCCTCCATGATGGGACCATCATCCTTGCTCTGCAACGCAAGGAACTTTTTGCTCCCCACTCCCACCACGATGGGACTATAATCCTTGCTATGCACCACAAGCAACATTGTGATCCCCACATCCTCCTCGATGGGACCATGATCCTTGCTATGCACCGCAAGCAACTTTGTGCTCCCCACTCCCTCTACGATGGGACCATGATCCTTCTTATGCACCGCATGGAACTTTGTGCTCCCCACTCCTTCCACGATGGGACCATCATCCTTTCTATGCACCTCAAAGAACTTTGTGCTCCTCACTCCCTCCACGACGGGACCATCATCCTTGCTATGCACCGCAAGGAACTTTGTGATCTCCACTCCCTCCACGATGGGACAATCATCCTTTTTATGAATCTGTAAGTAAATTTGTGCTCCCCACTCACTCCACGATGGGACCATCATCCTTTCTATGCACTTCAAAGAACTTTGTGCACCCCACTCCCTCCACGATGGGACCATCATCCTTGCTATGCACCGCAAGGAACTTTGTGCTCCACACTCCCTACACGATGGTACCATCATCCTTTCAAAGCACCGCAAGGAACTTTGTGCTACCCACTCCCTCCACGATGGAACAATGATCGTTGCTATGCACCACAAGGACCTTTGTGCTCCCCACTACCTCCAAGATGGGACCATTATACATCGTATGCACCGCAAGGAACTTTGTGCTCCCCACTCCCTCCACGATGGGACCATCATCATTGCTTTGCACCTCAAAGATCTTTGTGCTCCCCACTCCCTCCACGATGGGACCATCATCCTTGCTATGCACCGCAAGGAACTTTGTGCTCCCCACTCCCTCCACGATGGGTCCATCATCCTTTTTATGCACCTCAAAGAACTTTGTTCTCCCCACTCCCTCCACGATGGGAACATCATCCTTGATATGCACCTCAAGGAACTTTGTGTTCCCAACTCCCTCCACAATGGGACCATCATCCTTTCTATGCACCGCCAGGAACTTTGTGCTCCCCACTCCATCCACGATGGAACCATAATTCTTGCATGCACCGCAAGGAACTTTGTGCTCCCCACTCCCTCCACGATGGGACCATCATTCTTGCTCTGCACCTCAAATATCTTTGTGCTCCCCACTCCCTCCAGGATGGGACCATCATCCTTGCTCTGCACCGCAAGGAACTTTTTGCTCCCCAATCCCTCCACAATGGGACCATCAACCTTGCTATGCACTGCAAGGAACTGTTTGATCCCCACACCCACCACGATGGGACCATAATCCTTGCTATGCACCGCAAGGAACATTGTGCTCCCCACACCCTCCACGATGGGACCATTATACTTCGTATGCACCGCAAGGAACTTTGTGCTCCCCACTCCCTCCACGATAGGACCATCATCCTTGCTCTGCACCTCAAAGATCTTTGTGCTCCCCACTCCCTCCACGATGGGACCATCATCCTTGCTATGCACCGCAAGGAACTTTGTGCTCCCCACTCCCTCCACGATGGGTCCATCATCCTTTTTATGCACCTCAAAGAACTTTGTTCTCCCCACTCCCTCCACGATGGGAACATCATCCTTGCTATGCACCTCAAGGAACTTTGTGCTCCCCACTCCCTCCACGTTGGGACCATCATCCTTTCTATGCACCTCAAAGAACATTTTGCTCCCCACTCCCTCCACGATGGGACCATCATCCTTGCTCTGCACCGCAATGAACTTTGTGCTCCCCACTCCCTCAACGATGGGACAATCATCCTTGCTATGCACTCCAAGGAACTTTATGATCCACACTCCCTCCATGATGGGTCCATCATCCTTTCTAAGCACCGCAAGGAACTTTGTACTCCGCACTCCCTCCACGATGGGACCATCATCCTTGCTATGCACTGCAAGGAACATTATGCTCTCCACTCCCTCAACGATGGGACCTTCATCCTTTCTATGCACCTGTAAGAAAATTTGTGCTCCCCACTCCCTCCATGATGGGACCAAATTCCTTTCTATGCACCTCAAAGAACTTTGTCCTCCCCACTCCCTCCACGATGGAACCATCATTCTTGCATGCAACGCAAGGAACTTTGTGCTCCCCACTCCCTCCACGATGGGACCATCATTCTTGCTCTGCACCTCAAAGATCTTTGTGCTCCCCACTCCCTCCACGATGGGACCATCATCCTTGCTCTGCACCGCAAGGAACTTTTTGCTCCCCACTCCCACCACGATGGGACTATAATCCTTGCTATGCACCGCAAGCAACATTGTGATCCCCACATCCTCCACGATGGGACCATGATCCTTGCTATGCACCGCAAGCAACTTTGTGCTCCCCACTCCCTCTACGATGGGACCATGATCCTTCTTATGCACCGCATGGAACTTTGTGCTCCCCACTCCTTCCACGATGGGACCATCATCCTTTCTATGCACCTCAAAGAACTTTGTGCTCCTCACTCCCTCCACGATGGGACCATCATCCTTGCTATGCACCGCAAGGAACTTTGTGATCTCCACTCCCTCCACGATGGGACAATCATCCTTTTTATGAATCTGAAAGTAAATTTGTGCTCCCCACTCACTCCACGATGGGACCATCATCCTTTCTATGCACTTCAAAGAACTTTGTGCACCCCACTCCCTCCACGATGGGACCATCATCCTTGCTATGCACCGCAAGGAACTTTGTGCTCCGCACTCCCTACACGGTGGGACCATCATCCTTGCTATGCACTCCAAGGAACTTTGTGCTCCCCACTCCCTCCACTATGGGACCATCATTCTTTATATGCACCGCAAGGAACTTTATGCTCCACATTCCCTCCATGATGGGACCACCATCATTTCAAAGCACCGCAAGGAACTTTGTGCTACCCACTCCCTCCACGATGGAACAATGATCGTTGCTATGCACCACAAGGACCTTTTTGCTCCCCACTCCCTCCAAGATGGGACCATTATACATCGTATGCACCGCAAGGAACTTTGTGCTCCCCACTCCCTCCACGATGGGACCATCATCCTTGCTCTGCACCTCAAAGATATTTGTGCTCCCCACTCCCTCCACGATGGGACCATCATCCTTGCTATGCACCGCAAGGAACTTTGTGCTCCCCACTCCCTCCAAGATGGGACCATTATACATCGCATGCACCGCAAGGAACTTTGTGCTCCCCACTCCCTCCACGATGGGACCATCATCCTTGCTCTGCACCTCAAAGATCTTTGTGCTCCCCACTCCCTCCACGATGGGACCATCATCCTTGCTATGCACCGCAAGGAACTTTGTGCTCCCCACTCCCTCCACGATGGGTCCATCATCCTTTTTATGCACCTCAAAGAACTTTGTTCTCCCCACTCCCTCCACGATGGGAACATCATCCTTGCTATGCACCTCAAGGAACTTTGTGCTCTCCACTCCCACCACGATGGGACCATCATCCTTTCTATGCACCTGTAAGGAAATTTGTGCTCCCCACTCCCTCCACGATGGGACCATCATCCTTTCTATGCACCTCAAAGAACTTTGTGTTCCCAACTCCCTCCACAATGGGACCATCATCCTTTCTATGCACCGCCAGGAACTTTGTGCTCCCCACTCCATCCACGATGGAACCATCATTCTTGCATGCACCGCAAGGAACTTTGTGCTCCCCACTCCCTCCACGATGGGACCATCATTCTTGCTCTGCACCTCAAAGATCTTTGTGCTCCCCACTCCCTCCATGATGGGACCATCATCCTTGCTCTGCACCGCAAGGAACTTTTTGCTCCCCAATCCCTCCACAATGGGACCATCAACCTTGCTATGCACTGCAAGGAACTGTTTGATCCCCACACCCACCACGATGGGACCATAATCCTTGCTATGCACCGCAAGGAACATTGTGCTCACCACACCCTCCACGATGGGACCATGATCCTTGCTATGCACCGCAAGGAACTTTGTGCTCCCAACTCCCTACACGATGGGACCATCATCCTTGCTATGCACCACAAGGAACTTTGTGATCTCCACTCCCTCCACGATGGTCCATAATCCTTTCTATGCATCTGTAAGGAAATCTGTGCTCCCCACTCCCTCCACGATGCGACCATCAACCTTGCTATGCACCGCAAGGAACTTTGTGCTCCCCACTCCCTCCACGTTGGGACCATCATCCTTTCTATGCACCTCAAAGAACATTGTGCTCCCCACTCCCTCCACGATGGGACCATCATCCTTGCTCTGCACCGCAATGAACTTTGTGCTCCCCACTCCCTCCACGATGGGACAATCATCCTTGCTATGCACTCCAAGGAACTTTATGATCCACACTCCCTCCATGATGGGACCATCATCCTTTCTAAGCACCGCAAAGAACTTTGTACTCCGCACTCCCTCCACGATGGGACCATCATCCTTGCTATGCACTGCAAGGAACTTTATGCTCTCCACTCCCTCCACGATGGGACCATCATCCTTTCTATGCACCTGTAAGAAAATTTGTGCTCCCCACTCCCTCCATGATGGGACCATCATCCTTTCTATGCACCTCAAAGAACTTTGTCCTCCCCACTCCCTCCACGATGGAACCATCATTCTTGCATGCAACGCAAGGAACTTTGTGCTCCCCACTACCTCCACGATGGGACCATCATTCTTGCTCTGCACCTCAAAGATCTTTGTGCTCCCCACTCCCTCCACGATGGGACCATAATCCTTGCTATGCACCGCAAGCAACATTGTGATCCCCACATCCTCCACGATGGGACCATGATCCTTGCTATGCACCGCAAGCAACTTTGTGCTCCCCACTCCCTCTACGATGGGACCATGATCCTTCTTATGCACCGCAAGGAACTTTGTGCTCCCCACTCCTTCCACGATGGGACCATCATCCTTTCTATGCACCTCAAAGAACTTTGTGCTCCTCACTCCCTCCACGATGGGACCATCATCCTTGCTATGCACCGCAAGGAACTTTGTGCTACCCACTCCCTCCACGATGGGACAATCATCGTTGCTATGCACCACAAGGACCTTTGTGCTCCCCACTCCCTCCAAGATGGGACCATTATACATCGTATGCACCGCAAGGAACTTTGTGCTCCCCACTCCCTCCACGATGGGATAATCATCCTTGCTCTGCACCTCAAAGATATTTGTGCTCCCCACTCCCTCCACGATGGGACCATCATCCTTGCTATACACCGCAAGGAACTTTGTGCTCCCCACTCCCTCCAAGATGGGACCATTATACATCGCATGCACCGCAAGGAACTTTGTGCTCCCCACTCCCTCCACGATGGGACCATCATCCTTGCTCTGCACCTCAAAGATCTTTGTGCTCCCCACTCCCTCCACGATGGGACCATCATCCTTGCTATGCACCGCAAGGAACTTTGTGCTCCCGACTCCCTCTACGATGGGTCCATCATCCTTTTTATGCACCTCAAAGAACTTTGTTCTCCCCACTCCCTCCACGATGGGAACATCATCCTTGCTATGCACCTCAAGGAACTTTGTGCTCTCCACTCCCACCACGATGGGACCATCATCCTTTCTATGCACCTGTAAGGAAATTTGTGCTCCCCACTCCCTCCACGATGGGACCATCATCCTTTCAATGACCTCAAAGAACTTTGTGTTCCCAACTCCCTCCACAATGGGACCATCATCCTTTCTATGCACCGCCAGGAACTTTGTGCTCCCCACTCCATCCACGATGGAACCATCATTCTTGCATGCACCACAAGGAACTTTGTGCTCCCCACTCCCTCCATGATGGGACGATCATCCTTGCTCTGCACCGCAAGGAACTTTTTGCTCCCCAATCCCTCCACAATGAAACCATCGACCTTGCTATGCACTGCAAGGAACTGTTTGATCCCCACACCCACCACGATGGGACCATAATCCTTGCTATGCACCGCAAGGAACATTGTGCTCACCACACCCTCCACGATGGGACCATGATCCTTGCTATGCACCGCAAGGAACTTTGTGCTCCCAACTCCCTACACGATGGGACCATCATCCTTGCTATGCACCACAAGGAACTTTGTGATCTCCACTCCCTCCACGATGGTCCATAATCCTTTCTATGCATCTGTAAGGAAATCTGTGCTCCCCACTCCCTCCACGATGCGACCATCAACCTTGCTATGCACCGCAAGGAACTTTGTGCTCCCCACTCCCTCCACGTTGGGACCATCATCCTTTCTATGCACCACAAAGAACATTGTGCTCCCCACTCCCTCCATGATGGGACGATCATCCTTGCTCTGCACCGCAAGGAACTTTGTGATCTCCACTCCCTCCACGATGGTCCATAATCCTTTCTATGCATCTGTAAGGAAATCTGTGCTCCCCACTCCCTCCACGATGCGACCATCAACCTTGCTATGCACCGCAAGGAACTTTGTGCTCCCCACTCCCTCCACGTTGGGACCATCATCCTTTCTATGCACCTCAAAGAACATTGTGCTCCCCACTCCCTCCACGATGGGACCATCATCCTTGCTCTGCACCACAATGAACTTTGTGCTCCCCACTCCCTCCACGATGGGACAATCATCCTTGCTATGCACTCCAAGGAACTTTATGATCCACACTCCCTCCATGATGGGACCATCATCCTTTCTAAGCACCGCAAGGAACTTTGTACTCTGCACTCCCTCCACGATGGGACCATCATCCTTGCTATGCACTGCAAGGAACTTTATGCTCTCCACTCCCTCCACGATGGGACCATCATCCTTTCTATGCACCTGTAAGAAAATTTGTGCTCCCCACTCCCTCCATGATGGGACCATCATCCTTTCTATGCACCTCAAAGAACTTTGTCCTCCCCACTCCCTCCACGATGGAACCATCATTCTTGCATGCAACGCAAGGAACTTTGTGCTCCCCACTACCTCCACGATGGGACCATCATTCTTGCTCTGCACCTCAAAGATCTTTGTGCTCCCCACTCCCTCCACGATGGGACCATAATCCTTGCTATGCACCGCAAGCAACATTGTGATCCCCACATCCTCCACGATGGGACCATGATCCTTGCTATGAACCGCAAGCAACTTTGTGCTCCCCACTCCCTCTACGATGGGACCATGATCCTTCTTATGCACCGCAAGGTACTTTGTGCTCCCCACTCCTTCCACGATGGGACCATCATCCTTTCTATGCACCTCAAAGAACTTTTTGCTCCTCACTCCCTCCACGATGGGACCATCATCCTTGCTATGCACCGCAAGGAACTTTGTGATCTCCACTCCCTCCACGATGGGACAATCAACCTTTTTATGAATCTGTAAGTAAATTTGTGCTCCCCACTCACTCCACGATGGGACCATCATCCTTTCTATGCACTTCAAAGAACTTTGTGCACCCCACTCCCTCCACGATGGGACCATCATCCTTGCTATGCACCGCAAGGAACTTTGTGCTCCGCACTCCCTACACGATGGGACCATCATCCTTGCTATGCACTCCAAGGAACTTTGTGCTCCCCACTCCATCCACTATGGGACCATCATTCTTTATATGCACCGCCAGGAACTTTATGCTCCACATTCCCTCCATGATGGGACCATCATCCTTTCAAAGCACCGCAAGGAACTTTGTGCTAACCACTCCCTCCACGATGGAACAATGATCGTTGCTATGCACCACAAGGACCTTTGTGCTCCCCACTCCCTCCAAGATGGGACCATTATACTTCGTATGCACCGCAAGGAACTTTGTGCTCCCCACTCCCTCCACGATGGGACCATCATCCTTGCTCTGCACCTCAAAGATCTTTGTGCTCCCCACTCCCTCCACGATGGGACCATCATCCTTGCTATGTACCGCAAGGAACTTTGTGCTCCCCACTCCCTCCACGATGGGTCCATCATCCTTTTTATGCACCTCAAAGAACTTTGTTCTCCCCACTCCCTCCACGATGGGAACATCATCCTTGCTATGCACCTCAAGGAACTTTGTGCTCCCCACTCCCTCCACGTTGGGACCATCATCCTTTCTATGCACCTCAAAGAACATTGTGCTCCCCACTCCCTCCACGATGGGACCATCATCCTTGCTCTGCACCGCAATGAACTTTGTGCTCCCCACTCCCTCCACGATGGGACAATCATCCTTGCTATGCACTGCAAGGAACTTTATGCTCTCCACTCCCTCCACGATGGGACCATCATCCTTTCTATGCACCTGTAAGAAAATTTGTGCTCCCCACTCCCTCCATGATGGGACCATCATCCTTTCTATGCACCTCAAAGAACTTTGTCCTCCCCACTCCCTCCACGATGGAACCATCATTCTTGCACGCAACGCAAGGAACTTTGTGCTCCCCACTCCCTCCACGATGGGACCATCATTCTTGCTCTGCACCTCAAAGATCTTTGTGCTCCCCACTCCCTCCATGATGGGACCATCATCCTTGCTCTGCACCGCAAGGAACTTTTTGCTCCCCACTCCCACCACGATGGGACTATAATCCTTGCTATGCACCGCAAGCAACATTGTGATCCCCACATCCTCCTCGATGGGACCATGATCCTTGCTATGCACCGCAAGCAACTTTGTGCTCCCCACTCCCTCTACGATGGGACCATGATCCTTCTTATGCACCGCATGGAACTTTGTGCTCCCCACTCCTTCCACGATGGGACCATCATCCTTTCTATGCACCTCAAAGAACTTTGTGCTCCTCACTCCCTCCACGACGGGACCATCATCCTTGCTATGCACCGCAAGGAACTTTGTGATCTCCACTCCCTCCACGATGGGACAATCATCCTTTTTATGAATCTGTAAGTAAATTTGTGCTCCCCACTCACTCCACGATGGGACCATCATCCTTTCTATGCACTTCAAAGAACTTTGTGCACCCCACTCCCTCCACGATGGGACCATCATCCTTGCTATGCACCGCAAGGAACTTTGTGCTCCACACTCCCTACACGATGGGACCATCATCCTTTCAAAGCACCGCAAGGAACTTTGTGCTACCCACTCCCTCCACGATGGAACAATGATCGTTGCTATGCACCACAAGGACCTTTGTGCTCCCCACTACCTCCAAGATGGGACCATTATACATCGTATGCACCGCAAGGAACTTTGTGCTCCCCACTCCCTCCACGATGGGACCATCATCATTGCTTTGCACCTCAAAGATCTTTGTGCTCCCCACTCCCTCCACGATGGGACCATCATCCTTGCTATGCACCGCAAGGAACTTTGTGCTCCCCACTCCCTCCACGATGGGTCCATCATCCTTTTTATGCACCTCAAAGAACTTTGTTCTCCCCACTCCCTCCACGATGGGAACATCATCCTTGATATGCACCTCAAGGAACTTTGTGTTCCCAACTCCCTCCACAATGGGACCATCATCCTTTCTATGCACCGCCAGGAACTTTGTGCTCCCCACTCCATCCACGATGGAACCATCATTCTTGCATGCACCGCAAGGAACTTTGTGCTCCCCACTCCCTCCACGATGGGACCATCATTCTTGCTCTGCACCTCAAATATCTTTGTGCTCCCCACTCCCTCCAGGATGGGACCATCATCCTTGCTCTGCACCGCAAGGAACTTTTTGCTCCCCAATCCCTCCACAATGGGACCATCAACCTTGCTATGCACTGCAAGGAACTGTTTGATCCCCACACCCACCACGATGGGACCATAATCCTTGCTATGCACCGCAAGGAACATTGTGCTCCCCACACCCTCCACGATGGGACCATTATACTTCGTATGCACCGCAAGGAACTTTGTGCTCCCCACTCCCTCCACGATAGGACCATCATCCTTGCTCTGCACCTCAAAGATCTTTGTGCTCCCCACTCCCTCCACGATGGGACCATCATCCTTGCTATGCACCGCAAGGAACTTTGTGCTCCCCACTCCCTCCACGATGGGTCCATCATCCTTTTTATGCACCTCAAAGAACTTTGTTCTCCCCACTCCCTCCACGATGGGAACATCATCCTTGCTATGCACCTCAAGGAACTTTGTGCTCCCCACTCCCTCCACGTTGGGACCATCATCCTTTCTATGCACCTCAAAGAACATTTTGCTCCCCACTCCCTCCACGATGGGACCATCATCCTTGCTCTGCACCGCAATGAACTTTGTGCTCCCCACTCCCTCAACGATGGGACAATCATCCTTGCTATGCACTCCAAGGAACTTTATGATCCACACTCCCTCCATGATGGGTCCATCATCCTTTCTAAGCACCGCAAGGAACTTTGTACTCCGCACTCCCTCCACGATGGGACCATCATCCTTGCTATGCACTGCAAGGAACATTATGCTCTCCACTCCCTCAACGATGGGACCTTCATCCTTTCTATGCACCTGTAAGAAAATTTGTGCTCCCCACTCCCTCCATGATGGGACCAAATTCCTTTCTATGCACCTCAAAGAACTTTGTCCTCCCCACTCCCTCCACGATGGAACCATCATTCTTGCATGCAACGCAAGGAACTTTGTGCTCCCCACTCCCTCCACGATGGGACCATCATTCTTGCTCTGCACCTCAAAGATCTTTGTGCTCCCCACTCCCTCCACGATGGGACCATCATCCTTGCTCTGCACCGCAAGGAACTTTTTGCTCCCCACTCCCACCACGATGGGACTATAATCCTTGCTATGCACCGCAAGCAACATTGTGATCCCCACATCCTCCACGATGGGACCATGATCCTTGCTATGCACCGCAAGCAACTTTGTGCTCCCCACTCCCTCTACGATGGGACCATGATCCTTCTTATGCACCGCATGGAACTTTGTGCTCCCCACTCCTTCCACGATGGGACCATCATCCTTTCTATGCACCTCAAAGAACTTTGTGCTCCTCACTCCCTCCACGATGGGACCATCATCCTTGCTATGCACCGCAAGGAACTTTGTGATCTCCACTCCCTCCACGATGGGACAATCATCCTTTTTATGAATCTGAAAGTAAATTTGTGCTCCCCACTCACTCCACGATGGGACCATCATCCTTTCTATGCACTTCAAAGAACTTTGTGCACCCCACTCCCTCCACGATGGGACCATCATCCTTGCTATGCACCGCAAGGAACTTTGTGCTCCGCACTCCCTACACGGTGGGACCATCATCCTTGCTATGCACTCCAAGGAACTTTGTGCTCCCCACTCCCTCCACTATGGGACCATCATTCTTTATATGCACCGCAAGGAACTTTATGCTCCACATTCCCTCCATGATGGGACCACCATCATTTCAAAGCACCGCAAGGAACTTTGTGCTACCCACTCCCTCCACGATGGAACAATGATCGTTGCTATGCACCACAAGGACCTTTTTGCTCCCCACTCCCTCCAAGATGGGACCATTATACATCGTATGCACCCCAAGGAACTTTGTGCTCCCCACTCCCTCCACGATGGGACCATCATCCTTGCTCTGCACCTCAAAGATATTTGTGCTCCCCACTCCCTCCACGATGGGACCATCATCCTTGCTATGCACCGCAAGGAACTTTGTGCTCCCCACTCCCTCCAAGATGGGACCATTATACATCGCATGCACCGCAAGGAACTTTGTGCTCCCCACTCCCTCCACGATGGGACCATCATCCTTGCTCTGCTCCTCAAAGATCTTTGTGCTCCCCACTCCCTCCACGATGGGACCATCATCCTTGCTATGCACCGCAAGGAACTTTGTGCTCCCCACTCCCTCCACGATGGGTCCATCATCCTTTTTATGCACCTCAAAGAACTTTGTTCTCCCCACTCCCTCCACGATGGGAACATCATCCTTGCTATGCACCTCAAGGAACTTTGTGCTCTCCACTCCCACCACGATGGGACCATCATCCTTTCTATGCACCTGTAAGGAAATTTGTGCTCCCCACTCCCTCCACGATGGGACCATCATCCTTTCTATGCACCTCAAAGAACTTTGTGTTCCCAACTCCCTCCACAATGGGACCATCATCCTTTCTATGCACCGCCAGGAACTTTGTGCTCCCCACTCCATCCACGATGGAACCATCATTCTTGCATGCACCGCAAGGAACTTTGTGCTCCCCACTCCCTCCACGATGGGACCATCATTCTTGCTCTGCACCTCAAAGATCTTTGTGCTCCCCACTCCCTCCATGATGGGACCATCATCCTTGCTCTGCACCGCAAGGAACTTTTTGCTCCCCAATCCCTCCACAATGGGACCATCAACCTTGCTATGCACTGCAAGGAACTGTTTGATCCCCACACCCACCACGATGGGACCATAATCCTTGCTATGCACCGCAAGGAACATTGTGCTCACCACACCCTCCACGATGGGACCATGATCCTTGCTATGCACCGCAAGGAACTTTGTGCTCCCAACTCCCTACACGATGGGACCATCATCCTTGCTATGCACCACAAGGAACTTTGTGATCTCCACTCCCTCCACGATGGTCCATAATCCTTTCTATGCATCTGTAAGGAAATCTGTGCTCCCCACTCCCTCCACGATGCGACCATCAACCTTGCTATGCACCGCAAGGAACTTTGTGCTCCCCACTCCCTCCACGTTGGGACCATCATCCTTTCTATGCACCTCAAAGAACATTGTGCTCCCCACTCCCTCCACGATGGGACCATCATCCTTGCTCTGCACCGCAATGAACTTTGTGCTCCCCACTCCCTCCACGATGGGACAATCATCCTTGCTATGCACTCCAAGGAACTTTATGATCCACACTCCCTCCATGATGGGACCATCATCCTTTCTCAGCACCGCAAAGAACTTTGTACTCCGCACTCCCTCCACGATGGGACCATCATCCTTGCTATGCACTGCAAGGAACTTTTTGCTCTCCACTCCCTCCACGATGGGACCATCATCCTTTCTATGCACCTGTAAGAAAATTTGTGCTCCCCACTCCCTCCATGATGGGACCATCATCCTTTCTATGCACCTCAAAGAACTTTGTCCTCCCCACTCCCTCCACGATGGAACCATCATTCTTGCATGCAACGCAAGGAACTTTGTGCTCCCCACTACCTCCACGATGGGACCATCATTCTTGCTCTGCACCTCAAAGATCTTTGTGCTCCCCACTCCCTCCACGATGGGACCATAATCCTTGCTATGCACCGCAAGCAACATTGTGATCCCCACATCCTCCACGATGGGACCATGATCCTTGCTATGCACCGCAAGCAACTTTGTGCTCCCCACTCCCTCTACGATGGGACCATGATCCTTCTTATGCACCGCAAGGAACTTTGTGCTCCCCACTCCTTCCACGATGGGACCATCATCCTTTCTATGCACCTCAAAGAACTTTGTGCTCCTCACTCCCTCCACGATGGGACCATCATCCTTGCTATGCACCGCAAGGAACTTTGTGATCTCCACTCCCTCCACGATGGGACAATCATCCTTTTTATGAATCTGTAAGTAAATTTGTGCTCCCCACTCACTCCACGATGGGACCATCATCCTTTCTATGCACTTCAAAGAACTTTGTGCACCCCACTCCCTCCACGATGGGACCATCATCCTTGCTATGCACCGCAAGGAACTTTGTGCTCCGCACTCCCTACACGATGGGACCATCATCCTTGCTATGCACTCCGAGGAACTTTGTGCTCCCCACTCCCTCCACTATGGGACCATCATTCTTTATATGCACCGCCAGGAACTTTATGCTCCACATTCCCTCCATGATGGGACCATCATCCTTTCAAAGCACCGCAAGGAACTTTGTGCTACCCACTCCCTCCACGATGGAACAATGATCGTTGCTATGCACCACAAGGACCTTTGTGCTCCCCACTCCCTCCAAGATGGGACCATTATACTTCGTATGCCCCGCAAGGAACTTTGTGCTCCCCACTCCCTCCACGATGGGACCATCATCCTTGCTCTGCACCTCAAAGATCTTTGTGCTCCCCACTCCCTCCACGATGGGACCATCATCCTTGCTATGCACCGCAAGGAACTTTGTGCTCCCCACTCCCTCCACGATGGGTCCATCATCCTTTTTATGCACCTCAAAGAACTTTGTTCTCCCCACTCCCTCCACGATGGGAACATCATCCTTGCTATGCACCTCAAGGAACTTTGTGCTCCCCACTCCCTCCACGTTGGGACCATCATCCTTTCTATGCACCTCAAAGAACATTGTGCTCCCCACTCCCTCCACGATGGGACCATCATCCTTGCTCTGCACCGCAATGAACTTTGTGCTCCCCACTCCCTCCACGATGGGACAATCATCCTTGCTATGCACTGCAAGGAACTTTGTGCTCTCCACTCCCTCCACGATGGGACCATCATCCATTCTATGCACCTGTAAGAAAATTTGTGCTCCCCACTCCCTCCATGATGGGACCATCATCCTTTCTATGCACCTCAAAGAACTTTGTCCTCCCCACTCCCTCCACGATGGAACCATCATTCTTGCATGCAACGCAAGGAACTTTGTGCTCCCCACTCCCTCCACGATGGGACCATCATTCTTGCTCTGCACCTCAAAGATCTTTGTGCTCCCCACTCCCTCCACGATGGGACCATCATCCTTGCTCTGCACCGCAAGGAACTTTTTGCTCCCCACTCCCACCACGATGGGACTATAATCCTTGCTATGCACCGCAAGCAACATTGTGATCCCCACATCCCCCACGATGGGACCATGATCCTTGCTATGCACCGCAAGCAACTTTGTGCTCCCCACTCCCTCTACGATGGGACCATGATCCTTCTTATGCACCGCATGGAACTTTGTGCTCCGCACTCCCTACACGATGGGACCATCATCCTTGCTATGCACTCCAAGGAACTTTGTGCACCCCACTCCCTCCACGATGGGACCATTATCCTTGCTATGTACCGCAAGGAACTTTGTGCTCCCCACTCCCTCCACGATGGGTCCATCATCCTTTTTATGCACCTCAAAGAACTTTGTTCTCCCCACTCCCTCCACAATGGGAACATCATCCTTGCTATGCACCTCAAGGAACTTTGTGCTCCCCACTCCCTCCACGTTGGGACCATCATCCTTTCTATGCACCTCAAAGAACATTGTGCTCCCCACTCCCTCCACGATGGGACCATCATCCTTGCTCTGCACCGCAATGAACTTTGTGCTCCCCACTCCCTCCACGATGGGACAATCATCCTTGCTATGCACTGCAAGGAACTTTATGCTCTCCACTCCCTCCACGATGGGACCATCATCCTTTCTATGCACCTGTAAGAAAATTTGTGCTCCCCACTCCCTCCATGATGGGACCATCATCCTTTCTATGCACCTCAAAGAACTTTGTCCTCCCCACTCCCTCCACGATGGAACCATCATTCTTGCATGCAACGCAAGGAACTTTGTGCTCCCCACTCCCTCCACGATGGGACCATCATTCTTGCTCTGCACCTCAAAGATCTTTGTGCTCCCCACTCCCTCCATGATGGGACCATCATCCTTGCTCTGCACCGCAAGGAACTTTTTGCTCCCCACTCCCACCACGATGGGACTATAATCCTTGCTATGCACCGCAAGCAACATTGTGATCCCCACATCCTCCTCGATGGGACCATGATCCTTGCTATGCACCGCAAGCAACTTTGTGCTCCCCACTCCCTCTACGATGGGACCATGATCCTTCTTATGCACCGCATGGAACTTTGTGCTCCCCACTCCTTCCACGATGGGACCATCATCCTTCCTATGCACCTCAAAGAACTTTGTGCTCCTCACTCCCTCCACGATGGGACCATCATCCTTGCTATGCACCGCAAGGAACTTTGTGATCTCCACTCCCTCCACGATGGGACAATCATCCTTTTTATGAATCTGTAAGTAAATTTGTGCTCCCCACTCACTCCACGATGGGACCATCATCCTTTCTATGCACTTCAAAGAACTTTGTGCACCCCACTCCCTCCACGATGGGACCATCATCCTTGCTATGCACCGCAAGGAACTTTGTGCTCCACACTCCCTACACGATGGGACCATCATCCTTGCTATGAACTCCAAGGAACTTTGTGCTCCCCACTCCCTCCACTATGGGACCATCATTCTTTATATGCACTGCAAGGAACTTTATGCTCCACATTCCCTCCATGATGGGACCATCATCCTTTCAAAGCACCGCAAGGAACTTTGTGCTACCCACTCCCTCCACGATGGAACAATGATCGTTGCTATGCACCACAAGGACCTTTGTGCTCCCCACTCCCTCCAAGAGGGGACCATTATACATCGTATGCACCGCAAGGAACTTTGTGCTCCCCACTCCCTCCACGATGGGACCATCATCATTGCTTTGCACCTCAAAGATCTTTGTGCTCCCCACTCCCTCCACGATGGGACCATCATCCTTGCTATGCACCGCAAGGAACTTTGTGCTCCCCACTCCCTCCACGATGGGTCCATCATCCTTTTTATGCACGTCAAAGAACTTTGTTCTCCCCACTCCCTCCACGATGGGAACATCATCCTTGCTATGCACCTCAAGGAACTTTGTGTTCCCAACTCCCTCCACAATGGGACCATCATCCTTTCTATGCACCGCCAGGAACTTTGTGCTCCCCACTCCATCCACGATGGAACCATAATTCTTGCATGCACCGCAAGGAACTTTGTGCTCCCCACTCCCTCCACGATGGGACCATCATTCTTGCTCTGCACCTCAAAGATCTTTGTGCTCCCCACTCCCTCCAGGATGGGACCATCATCCTTGCTCTGCACCGCAAGGAAGTTTTTGCTCCCCAATCCCTCCACAATGGGACCATCAACCTTGCTATGCACTGCAAGGAACTGTTTGATCCCCACACCCACCACGATGGGACCATAATCCTTGCTATGCACCGCAAGGAACATTGTGCTCCCCACACCCTCCACGATGGGACCATTATACTTCGTATGCACCGCAAGGAACTTTGTGCTCCCCACTCCCTCCACGATGGGACCATCATCCTTGCTCTGCACCTCAAAGATCTTTGTGCTCCCCACTCCCTCCACGATGGGACCATCATCCTTGCTATGCACCGCAAGGAACTTTGTGC
Organism: Narcine bancroftii; assembly: GCF_036971445.1. NCBI lineage: Eukaryota > Metazoa > Chordata > Chondrichthyes > Torpediniformes > Narcinidae > Narcine > Narcine bancroftii. The sequence goes on from NC_091474.1 coordinate 76,447,543, forward strand.
TCCCCACTCCCTCCACGATGGGTCCATCATCCTTTTTATGCACCTCAAAGAACTTTGTTCTCCCCACTCCCTCCACGATGGGAACATCATCCTTGCTATGCACCTCAAGGAACTTTGTGCTCCCCACTCCCTCCACGTTGGGACCATCATCCTTTCTATGCACCTCAAAGAACATTTTGCTCCCCACTCCCTCCACGATGGGACCATCATCCTTGCTCTGCACCGCAATGAACTTTGTGCTCCCCACTCCCTCAACGATGGGACAATCATCCTTGCTATGCACTCCAAGGAACTTTATGATCCACACTCCCTCCATGATGGGTCCATCATCCTTTCTAAGCACCGCAAGGAACTTTGTACTCCGCACTCCCTCCACGATGGGACCATCATCCTTGCTATGCACTGCAAGGAACATTATGCTCTCCACTCCCTCCACGATGGGACCTTCATCCTTTCTATGCACCTGTAAGAAAATTTGTGCTCCCCACTCCCTCCATGATGGGACCAAATTCCTTTCTATGCACCTCAAAGAACTTTGTCCTCCCCACTCCCTCCACGATGGAACCATCATTCTTGCATGCAACGCAAGGAACTTTGTGCTCCCCACTCCCTCCACGATGGGACCATCATTCTTGCTCTGCACCTCAAAGATCTTTGTGCTCCCCACTCCCTCCACGATGGGACCATCATCCTTGCTCTGTACCGCAAGGAACTTTTTGCTCCCCACTCCCACCACGATGGGACTATAATCCTTGCTATGCACCGCAAGCAACATTGTGATCCGCACATCCTCCACGATGGGACCATGATCCTTGCTATGCACCGCAAGCAACTTTGTGCTCCCCACTCCCTCTACGATGGGACCATGATCCTTCTTATGCACCGCATGGAACTTTGTGCTCCCCACTCCTTCCACGATGGGACCATCATCCTTTCTATGCACCTCAAAGAACTTTGTGCTCCTCACTCCCTCCACGATGGGACCATCATCCTTGCTATGCACCGCAAGGAACTTTGTGATCTCCACTCCCTCCACGATGGGACAATCATCCTTTTTATGAATCTGAAAGTAAATTTGTGCTCCCCACTCACTCCACGATGGGACCATCATACTTTCTATGCACTTCAAAGAACTTTGTGCACCCCACTCCCTCCACGATGGGACCATCATCCTTGCTATGCACCGCAAGGAACTTTGTGCTCCGCACTCCCTACACGATGGGACCATCATCCTTGCTATGCACTCCAAGGAACTTTGTGCTCCCCACTCCCTCCACTATGGGACCATCATTCTTTATATGCACCGCAAGGAACTTTATGCTCCACATTCCCTCCATGATGGGACCATCATCCTTTCAAAGCACCGCAAGGAACTTCGTGCTGCCCACTCCCTCCACGATGGAACAATGATCGTTGCTATGCACCACAAGGACCTTTGTGCTCCCCACTCCCTCCAAGATGGGACCATTATACATCGTATGCACCGCAAGGAACTTTGTGCTCCCCACTCCCTCCACGATGGGACCATCATCCTTGCTCGGCACCTCAAAGATATTTGTGCTCCCCACTCCCTCCACGATGGGACCATCATCCTTGCTATGCACCGCAAGGAACTTTGTGCTCCCCACTCCCTCCAAGATGGGACCATTATACATCGCATGCACCGCAAGGAACTTTGTGCTCCCCACTCCCTCCACGATGGGACCATCATCCTTGCTCTGCACCTCAAAGATCTTTGTGCTCCCCACTCCCTCCACGATGGGACCATCATCCTTGCTATGCACCGCAAGGAACTTTGTGCTCCCAACTCCCTCCACGATGGGTCCATCATCCTTTTTATGCACCTCAAAGAACTTTGTTCTCCCCACTCCCTCCACGATGGGAACATCATCCTTGCTATGCACCTCAAGGAACTTTGTGCTCTCCACTCCCACCACGATGGGACCATCATCCTTTCTATGCACCTGTAAGGAAATTTGTGCTCCCCACTCCCTCCACGATGGGACCATCATCCTTTCTATGCACCTCAAAGAACTTTGTGTTCCCAACTCCCTCCACAATGGGACCATCATCCTTTCTATGCACCGCCAGGAACTTTGTGCTCCCCACTCCATCCACGATGGAACCATCATTCTTGCATGCACCGCAAGGAACTTTGTGCTCCCCACTCCCTCCACGATGGGACCATCATTCTTGCTCTGCACCTCAAAGATCTTTGTGCTCCCCACTCCCTCCATGATGGGACCATCATCCTTGCTCTGCACCGCAAGGAACTTTTTGCTCCCCAATCCCTCCACAATGGGACCATCAACCTTGCTATGCACTGCAAGGAACTGTTTGATCCCCACACCCACCACGATGGGACCATAATCCTTGCTATGCACCGCAAGGAACATTGTGCTCACCACACCCTCCACGATGGGACCATGATCCTTGCTATGCACCGCAAGGAACTTTGTGCTCCCAACTCCCTACACGATGGGACCATCATCCTTGCTATGCACCACAAGGAACTTTGTGATCTCCACTCCCTCCACGATGGTCCATAATCCTTTATATGCATCTGTAAGGAAATCTGTGCTCCCCACTCCCTCCACGATGCGACCATCAACCTTGCTATGCACCGCAAGGAACTTTGTGCTCCCCACTCCCTCCACGTTGGGACCATCATCCTTTCTATGCACCTCAAAGATCATTGTGCTCCCCACTCCCTCCACGATGGGACCATCATCCTTGCTCTGCACCGCAATGAACTTTGTGCTCCCCACTCCCTCCACGATGGGACAATCATCCTTGCTATGCACTCCAAGGAACTTTATGATCCACACTCCCTCCATGATGGGACCATCATCCTTTCTAAGCACCGCAAAGAACTTTGTACTCCGCACTCCCTCCACGATGGGACCATCATCCTTGCTATGCACTGCAAGGAACTTTATGCTCTCCACTCCCTCCACGATGGGACCATCATCCTTTCTATGCACCTGTAAGAAAATTTGTGCTCCCCACTCCCTCCATGATGGGACCATCATCCTTTCTATGCACCTCAAAGAACTTTGTCCTCCCCACTCCCTCCACGATGGAACCATCATTCTTGCATGCAACGCAAGGAACTTTGTGCTCCCCACTACCTCCACGATGGGACCATCATTCTTGCTCTGCACCTCAAAGATCTTTGTGCTCCCCACTCCCTCCACGATGGGACCATAATCCTTGCTATGCACCGCAAGCAACATTGTGATCCCCACATCCTCCACGATGGGACCATGATCCTTGCTATGCACCGCAAGCAACTTTGTGCTCCCCACTCCCTCTACGATGGGACCATGATCCTTCTTATGCACCGCAAGGAACTTTGTGCTCCCCACTCCTTCCACGATGGGACCATCATCCTTTCTATGCACCTCAAAGAACTTTGTGCTCCTCACTCCCTCCACGATGGGACCATCATCCTTGCTATGCACCGCAAGGAACTTTGTGATCTCCACTCCCTCCACGATGGGACAATCATCCTTTTTATGAATCTGTAAGTAAATTTGTGCTCCCCACTCACTCCACGATGGGACCATCATCCTTTCTATGCACTTCAAAGAACTTTGTGCACCCCACTCCCTCCACGATGGGACCATCATCCTTGCTATGCACCGCAAGGAACTTTGTGCTCCGCACTCCCTAAACGATGGGACCATCATCCTTGCTATGCACTCCAAGGAACTTTGTGCTCCCCACTCCCTCCACTATGGGACCATCATTCTTTATATGCACCGCCAGGAACTTTATGCTCCACATTCCCTCCATGATGGGACCATCATCCTTTCAAAGCACCGCAAGGAACTTTGTGCTACCCACTCCCTCCACGATGGAACAATGATCGTTGCTATGCACCACAAGGACCTTTGTGCTCCCCACTCCCTCCAAGATGGGACCATTATACTTCGTATGCCCCGCAAGGAACTTTGTGCTCCCCACTCCCTCCACGATGGGACCATCATCCTTGCTCTGCACCTCAAAGATCTTTGTGCTCCCCACTCCCTCCACGATGGGACCATCATCCTTGCTATGCACCGCAAGGAACTTTGTGCTCCCCACTCCCTCCACGATGGGTCCATCATCCTTTTTATGCACCTCAAAGAACTTTGTTCTCCCCACTCCCTCCACGATGGGAACATCATCCTTGCTATGCACCTCAAGGAACTTTGTGCTCCCCACTCCCTCCACGTTGGGACCATCATCCTTTCTATGCACCTCAAAGAACATTGTGCTCCCCACTCCCTCCACGATGGGACCATCATCCTTGCTCTGCACCGCAATGAACTTTGTGCTCCCCACTCCCTCCACGATGGGACAATCATCCTTGCTATGCACTGCAAGGAACTTTATGCTCTCCACTCCCTCCACGATGGGACCATCATCCTTTCTATGCACCTGTAAGAAAATTTGTGCTCCCCACTCCCTCCATGATGGGACCATCATCCTTTCTATGCACCTCAAAGAACTTTGTCCTCCCCACTCCCTCCACGATGGAACCATCATTCTTGCATGCAACGCAAGGAACTTTGTGCTCCCCACTCCCTCCACGATGGGACCATCATTCTTGCTCTGCACCTCAAAGATCTTTGTGCTCCCCACTCCCTCCACGATGGGACCATCATCCTTGCTATGCACCGCAAGGAACTTTTTGCTCCCCACTCCCACCACGATGGGACTATAATCCTTGCTATGCACCGCAAGCAACATTGTGATCCCCACATCCTCCACGATGGGACCATGATCCTTGCTATGCACCGCAAGCAACTTTGTGCTCCCCAGTCCCTCTACGATGGGACCATGATCCTTCTTATGCACCGCATGGAATTTTGTGCTCCCCACTCCTTCCACGATGGGACCATCATCCTTTCTATGCACCTCAAAGAACTTTGTGCTCCTCACTCCCTCCACGATGGGACCATCATCCTTGCTATGCACCGCAAGGAACTTTGTGATCTCCACTCCCTCCACGATGGGACAATCATCCTTTTTATGAATCTGTAAGTAAATTTGTGCTCCCCACTCACTCCACGATGGGACCATCATCCTTTCTATGCACCTGTAAGAAAATTTGTGCTCCCCACTCCCTCCATGATGGGACCATCATCCTTTCTATGCACCTCAAAGAACTTTGTCCTCCCCACTCCCTCCACGATGGGACCATCATCCTTGCTCTGCACCGCAATGAACTTTGTGCTCCCCACTCCCTCCACGATGGGACAATCATCCTTGCTATGCACTCCAAGGAACTTTATGATCCACACTCCCTCCATGATGGGACCATCATACTTTCTTAGCACCGCAAGGAACTTTGTACTCCGCACTCCCTCCACGATGGGACGATCATCCTTGCTATGCACTGCAAGGAACTTTATGCTCTCCACTCCCTCCACGATGGGACCATCATCCTTTCTATGCACCTGTAAGAAAATTTGTGCTCCCCACTCCCTCCATGATGGGACCATCATCCTTTCTATGCACCTCAAAGAACTTTGTCCTCCCCACTCCCTCCACGATGGAACCATCATTCTTGCATGCAACGCAAGGAACTTTGTGCTCCCCACTACCTCCACGATGGGACCATCATTCTTGCTCTGCACCTCAAAGATCTTTGTGCTCCCCACTCCCTCCACGATGGGACCATAATCCTTGCTATGCACCGCAAGCAACATTGTGATCCCCACATCCTCCACGATGGGACCATGATCCTTGCTATGCACCGCAAGCAACTTTGAGCTCCCCACTCCCTCTACGATGGGACCATGATCCTTCTTATGCACCGCAAGGAACTTTGTGCTCCCCACTCCTTCCACGATGGGACCATCATCCTTTCTATGCACCTCAAAGAACTTTGTGCTCCTCACTCCCTCCACGATGGGACCATCATCCTTGCTATGCACCGCAAGGAACTTTGTGATCTCCAATCCCTCCACGATAGGACAATCATCCTTTTTATGAATCTGTAAGTAAATTTGTGCTCCCCACTCACTCCACGATGGGACCATCATCCTTTCTATGCACTTCAAAGAACTTTGTGCACCCCACTCCCTCCACGATGGGACCATCATCCTTGCTATGCACCGCAAGGAACTTTGTGCTCCGCACTCCCTACACGATGGGACCATCATCCTTGCTATGCACTCCAAGGAACTTTGTGCTCCGCACTCCCTACACGATGGGATCATCATCCTTGCTATGCACTCCAAGGAACTTTGTGCTCCCCACTCCCTCCACTATGGGACCATCATTCTTTATATGCACCGCAAGGAACTTTATGCTCCACATTCCCTCCATGATGGGACCATCATCCTTTCAAAGCACCGCAAGGAACATTGTTCTACCCACTCCCTCCACGATGGAACAATGATCGTTGCTATGCACCACAAGGACCTTTGTGCTCCCCACTCCCTCCAAGATGGGACCATTATACATCGTATGCACCGCAAGGAACTTTGTGCTCCCCACTCCCTCCACGATGGGACCATCATCCTTGCTCTGCACCTCAAAGATATTTGTGCTCCCCACTCCCTCCACGATGGGACCATCATCCTTGCTATGCACCGCAAGGAACTTTGTGCTCCCCACTCCCTCCAAGATGGGACCATTATACATCGCATGCACCGCAAGGAACGTTGTGCTCCCCACTCCCTCCACGATGGGACCATCATCCTTGCTCTGCACCTCAAAGACCTTTGTGCTCCCCACTCCCTCCACGATGGGACCATCATCCTTGCTATGCACCGCAAGGAACTTTGTGCTCCCCACTCCCTCCACGATGGGACAATCATCCTTGCTATGCACTCCAAGGAACTTTATGATCCACACTCCCTCCATGATGGGACCATCATACTTTCTTAGCACCGCAAGGAACTTTGTACTCCGCACTCCCTCCACGATGGGACGATCATCCTTGCTATGCACTGCAAGGAACTTTATGCTCTCCACTCCCTCCACGATGGGACCATCATCCTTTCTATGCACCTGTAAGAAAATTTGTGCTCCCCACTCCCTCCATGATGGGACCATCATCCTTTCTATGCACCTCAAAGAACTTTGTCCTCCCCACTCCCTCCACGATGGAACCATCATTCTTGCATGCAACGCAAGGAACTTTGTGCTCCCCACTACCTCCACGATGGGACCATCATTCTTGCTCTGCACCTCAAAGATCTTTGTGCTCCCCACTCCCTCCACGATGGGACCATAATCCTTGCTATGCACCGCAAGCAACATTGTGATCCCCACATCCTCCACGATGGGACCATGATCCTTGCTATGCACCGCAAGCAACTTTGAGCTCCCCACTCCCTCTACGATGGGACCATGATCCTTCTTATGCACCGCAAGGAACTTTGTGCTCCCCACTCCTTCCACGATGGGACCATCATCCTTTCTATGCACCTCAAAGAACTTTGTGCTCCTCACTCCCTCCACGATGGGACCATCATCCTTGCTATGCACCGCAAGGAACTTTGTGATCTCCAATCCCTCCACGATAGGACAATCATCCTTTTTATGAATCTGTAAGTAAATTTGTGCTCCCCACTCACTCCACGATGGGACCATCATCCTTTCTATGCACTTCAAAGAACTTTGTGCACCCCACTCCCTCCACGATGGGACCATCATCCTTGCTATGCACCGCAAGGAACTTTGTGCTCCGCACTCCCTACACGATGGGACCATCATCCTTGCTATGCACTCCAAGGAACTTTGTGCTCCGCACTCCCTACACGATGGGATCATCATCCTTGCTATGCACTCCAAGGAACTTTGTGCTCCCCACTCCCTCCACTATGGGACCATCATTCTTTATATGCACCGCAAGGAACTTTATGCTCCACATTCCCTCCATGATGGGACCATCATCCTTTCAAAGCACCGCAAGGAACATTGTTCTACCCACTCCCTCCACGATGGAACAATGATCGTTGCTATGCACCACAAGGACCTTTGTGCTCCCCACTCCCTCCAAGATGGGACCATTATACATCGTATGCACCGCAAGGAACTTTGTGCTCCCCACTCCCTCCACGATGGGACCATCATCCTTGCTCTGCACCTCAAAGATATTTGTGCTCCCCACTCCCTCCACGATGGGACCATCATCCTTGCTATGCACCGCAAGGAACTTTGTGCTCCCCACTCCCTCCAAGATGGGACCATTATACATCGCATGCACCGCAAGGAACGTTGTGCTCCCCACTCCCTCCACGATGGGACCATCATCCTTGCTCTGCACCTCAAAGACCTTTGTGCTCCCCACTCCCTCCACGATGGGACCATCATCCTTGCTATGCACCGCAAGGAACTTTGTGCTCCCCACTCCCTCCACGATGGGTCCATCATCCTTTTTATGCACCTCAAAGAACTTTGTTCTCCCCACTCCCTCCACGATGGGAACATCATCCTTGCTATGCACCTCAAGGAACTTTGTGCTCTCCACTCCCACCACGATGGGACCATCATCCTTTCTATGCACCTGTAAGGAAATTTGTGCTCCCCACTCCCTCCACGATGGGACCATCATCCTTTCTATGCACCTCAAAGAACTTTGTGTTCCCAACTCCCTCCACAATGGGACCATCATCCTTTCTATGCACCGCCAGGAACTTTGTGCTCCCCACTCCATCCACGATGGAACCATCATTCTTGCATGCACCGCAAGGAACTTTGTGCTCCCCACTCCCTCCACGATGGGACCATCATTCTTGCTCTGAACCTCAAAGATCTTTGTGCTACCCACTCCCTCCATGATGGGACCATCATCCTTTCTCTGCACCGCAAGGAACTTTTTGCTCCCCAATCCCTCCACAATGGGACCATCAACCTTGCTATGCACTGCAAGGAACTGTTTGATCCCCACACCCACCACGATGGGACCATAATCCTTGCTATGCACCGCAAGGAACATTGTGCTCACCACACCCTCCACGATGGGACCATGATCCTTGCTATGCACCGCAAGGAACTTTGTGCTCCCAACTCCCTACACGATGGGACCATCATCCTTGCTATGCACCACAAGGAACTTTGTGATCTCCACTCCCTCCACGATGGTCCATAATCCTTTCTATGCATCTGTAAGGAAATCTGTGCTCCCCATTCCCTCCACGATGCGACCATCAACCTTGCTATGCACCGCAAGGAACTTTGTGCTCCCCACTCCCTCCACGTTGGGACCATCATCCTTTCTATGCACCTCAAAGAACATTGTGCTCCCCATTCCCTCCACGATGGGACCATCATCCTTGCTCTGCACCGCAATGAACTTTGTGCTCCCCACTCCCTCCACGATGGGACAATCATCCTTGCTATGCACTCCAAGGAACTTTATGATCCACACTCCCTCCATGATGGGACCATCATCCTTTCTAAGCACCGCAAGGAACTTTGTACTCCGCACTCCCTCCACGATGCGACCATCATCCTTGCTATGCACTGCAAGGAACTTTATGCTCTCCACTCCCTCCACGATGGGACCATCATCCTTTCTATGCACCTGTAAGAAAATTTGTGCTCCCCACTCCCTCCATGATGGGACCATCATCCTTTCTATGCACCTCAAAGAACTTTGTCCTCCCCACTCCCTCCACGATGGAACCATCATTCTTGCATGCAACGCAAGGAACTTTGTGCTCCCCACTACCTCCACGATGGGACCATCATTCTTGCTCTGCACCTCAAAGATCTTTGTGCTCCCCACTCCCTCCACGATGGGACCATAATCCTTGCTATGCACCGCAAGCAACATTGTGATCCCCACATCCTCCACGATGGGACCATGATCCTTGCTATGCACCGCAAGCAACTTTGTGCTCCCCACTCCCTCTACGATGGGACCATGATCCTTCTTATGCACCGCAAGGAACTTTGTGCTCCCCACTCCTTCCACGATGGGACCATCATCCTTTCTATGCACCTCAAAGAACTTTGTGCTCCTCACTCCCTCCACGATGGGACCATCATCCTTGCTATGCACCGCAAGGAACTTTGTGATCTCCACTCCCTCCACGATGGGACAATCATCCTTTTTATGAATCTGTAAGTAAATTTGTGCTCCCCACTCACTCCACGATGGGACCATCATCCTTTCTATGCACTTCAAAGAACTTTGTGCACCCCACTCCCTCCACGATGGGACCATCATCCTTGCTATGCACCGCAAGGAACTTTGTGCTCCGCACTCCCTACACGATGGGATCATCATCCTTGCTATGCACTCCAAGGAACTTTGTGCTCCCCACTCCCTCCACTATGGGACCATCATTCTTTATATGCACCGCAAGGAACTTTGTGCTACCCACTCCCTCCACGATGGAACAATGATCGTTGCTATGCACCACAAGGACCTTTGTGCTCCCCACTCCCTCCAAGATGGGACCATTATACTTCGTATGCACCGCAAGGAACTTTGTGCTCCCCACTCCCTCCACGATGGGACCATCATCCTTGCTCTGCACCTCAAAGATCTTTGTGCTCCCCACTCCCTCCACGATGGGACCATCATCCTTGCTATGCACCGCAAGGAACTTTGTGCTCCCCACTCCCTCCACGATGGGTCCATCATCCTTTTTATGCACCTCAAAGAACTTTGTTCTCCCCACTCCCTCCACGATGGGAACATCATCCTTGCTATGCACCTCAAGGAACTTTGTGCTCCCCACTCCCTCCACGTTGGGACCATCATCCTTTCTATGCACCTCAAAGAACATTGTGCTCCCCACTCCCTCCACGATGGGACCATCATCCTTGCTCTGCACCGCAATGAACTTTGTGCTCCCCACTCCCTCCACGATGGGACAATCATCCTTGCTATGCACTGCAAGGAACTTTATGCTCTCCACTCCCTCCACGATGGGACCATCATCCTTTCTATGCACCTGTAAGAAAATTTGTGCTCCCCACTCCCTCCATGATGGGACCATCATCCTTTCTATGCACCTCAAAGAACTTTGTCCTCCCCACTCCCTCCAAGATGGAACCATCATTCTTGCATGCAACGCAAGGAACTTTGTCCTCCCCACTCCCTCCACGATGGAACCATCATTCTTGCATGCAACGCAAGGAACTTTGTGCTCCCAACTCCCTCCACGATGGGACCATCATTCTTGCTCTGCACCTCAAAGATCTTTGTGCTCCCCACTCCCTCCACGATGGGACCATCATCCTTGCTCTGCACCGCAAGGAACTTTTTGCTCCCCACTCCCACCACGATGGGACTATAATCCTTGCTATGCACCGCAAGCAACATTGTGATCCCCACATCCTCCACGATGGGACCATGATCCTTGCTATGCACCGCAAGCAACTTTGTGCTCCCCACTCCCTCTACGATGGGACCATGATCCTTCTTATGCACCGCATGGAACTTTGTGCTCCCCACTCCTTCCACGATGGGACCATCATCCTTTCTATGCACCTCAAAGAACTTTGTGCTCCTCACTCCCTCCACGATGGGACTATAATCCTTGCTATGCACCGCAAGCAACATTGTGATCCCCACATCCTCCACGATGGGACCATGATCCTTGCTATGCACCGCAAGCAACTTTGTGCTCCCCACTCCCTCTACGATGGGACCATGATCCTTCTTATGCACCGCAAGGAACTTTGTGATCTCCACTCCCTCCACGATGGGACAATCATCCTTTTTATGAATCTGTAAGTAAATTTGTGCTCCCCACTCACTCCACGATGGGACCATCATCCTTTCTATGCACTTCAAAGAACTTTGTGCACCCCGCTCCCTCCACGATGGGACCATCATCCTTGCTATGCACCGCAAGGAACTTTGTGCTCCGCACTCCCTACACGATGGGACCATCATCCTTGCTATGCACTCCAAGGAACTTTGTGCTCCCCACTCCCTCCACTATGGGACCATCATTCTTTATATGCACCGCAAGGAACTTTATGCTCCACATTCCCTCCATGATGGGACCATCATCCTTTCAAAGCACCGCAAGGAACTTTGTGCTACCCACTCCCTCCACGATGGAACAATGATCGTTGCTATGCACCACAAGGACCTTTGTGCTCCCCACTCCCTCCAAGATGGGACCATTATACATCGTATGCACCGCAAGGAACTTTGTGCTCCCCACTCCCTCCACGATGGGACCATCATCCTTGCTCTGCACCTCAAAGATCTTTGTGCTTCCCACTCCCTCCACGATGGGACCATCATCCTTGCTATGCACCGCAAGGAACTTTGTGCTCCCCACTTCCTCCACGAATACTCCATCATCCTTTTTATGCACCTCAAGGAACTTTGTTCTCCCCACTCCCTCCACGATGGGAACATCATCCTTGCTAGGCACCTCAAGGAACTTTGTGCTCTCCACTCCCACCACGATGTGACCATCATCCTTTCTATGCACCTGTAAGGAAATTTGTGCTCCCCACTCCCTCCACGATGGGACCATCATCCTTTCTATGCACTGCAAGGAACTGTTTGATCCCCACACCCACCACGATGGGACCATAATCCTTGCTATGCACCGCAAGGAACATTGTGCTCCCCACTCCCTCCACGTTGGGACCATCATCCTTTCTATGCACCTCAAAGAACATTGTGCTCCCCACTCCCTCCACGATGGGACCATCATCCTTGCTCTGCACCGCAATGAACTTTGTGCTCCCCACTCCCTCCACGATGGGACAATCATCCTTGCTATGCACTCCAAGGAACTTTATGATCCACACTCCCTCCATGATGGGACCATCATCCTTTCTTAGCACCGCAAGGAACTTTGTACTCCGCACTCCCTCCACGATGGGACGATCATCCTTGCTATGCACAGCAAGGAACTTTATGCTCTCCACTCCCTCCACGATGGGACCATCATCCTTTCTATGCACCTGTAAGAAAATTTGTGCTCCCCACTCCCTCCATGATGGGACCATCATCCTTTCTATGCACCTCAAAGAACTTTGTCCTCCCCACTCCCTCCACGATGGGACCATCATCCTTGCTCTGCACCGCAATGAACTTTGTGCTCCCCACTCCCTCCACGATGGGACAATCATCCTTGCTATGCACTCCAAGGAACTTTATGATCCACACTCCCTCCATGTTGGGACCATCATCCTTTCTTAGCACCGCAAGGAACTTTGTACTCCGCACTCCCTCCACGATGGGACGATCATCCTTGCTATGCACTGCAAGGAACTTTATGCTCTCCACTCCCTCCACGATGGGACCATCATCCTTTCTATGCACCTGTAAGAAAATTTGTGCTCCCCACTCCCTCCATGATGGGACCATCATCCTTTCTATGCACCTCAAAGAACTTTGTCCTCCCCACTCCCTCCACGATGGAACCATCATTCTTGCATGCAACGCAAGGAACTTTGTGCTCCCCACTTCCTCCACGATGGGACCATCATTCTTGCTCTGCACCTCAAAGATCTTTGTGCTCCCCACTCCCTCCACGATGGGACCATAATCCTTGCTATGCACCGCAAGCAACATTGTGATCCCCACATCCTCCACGATGGGACCATGATCCTTGCTATGCACCGCAAGCAACTTTGAGCTCCCCACTCCCTCTACGATGGGACCATGATCCTTCTTATGCACCGCAAGGAACTTTGTGCTCCCCACTCCTTCCACGATGGGACCATCATCCTTTCTATGCACCTCAAAGAACTTTGTGCTCCTCACTCCCTCCACGATGGGACCATCATCCTTGCTATGCACCGCAAGGAACTTTGTGATCTCCAATCCCTCCACGATGGGACAATCATCCTTTTTATGAATCTGTAAGTAAATTTGTGCTCCCCACTCACTCCACGATGGGACCATCATCCTTTCTATGCACTTCAAAGAACTTTGTGCACCCCACTCCCTCCACGATGGGACCATCATCCTTGCTATGAACCGCAAGGAACTTTGTGCTCCACACTCCCTACACGATGGGACCATCATCCTTGCTATGCACTCCAAGGAACTTTGTGCTCCCCACTCCCTCCACTATGGGACCATCATTCTTTATATGCACCGCAAGGAACTTTATGCTCCACATTCCCTCCATGATGGGACCATCATTCTTTCAAAGCACCGCAAGGAACTTTGTTCTACCCACTCCCTCCACGATGGAACAATGATCGTTGCTATGCACCACAAGGACCTTTGTGCTCCCCACTCCCTCCAAGATGGGACCATTATACATCGTATGCACCGCAAGGAACTTTGTGCTCCCCACTCCCTCCACGATGGGACCATCATCCTTGCTCTGCACCTCAAAGATATTTGTGCTCCCCACTCCCTCCACGATGGGACCATCATCCTTGCTATGCACCGCAAGGAACTTTGTGCTCCCCACTCCCTCCAAGATGGGACCATTATACATCGCATGCACCGCAAGGAACGTTGTGCTCCCCACTCCCTCCACGATGGGACCATCATCCTTGCTCTGCACCTCAAAGACCTTTGTGCTCCCCACTCCCTCCACGATGGGACCATCATCCTTGCTATGCACCGCAAGGAACTTTGTGCTCCCCACTCCCTCCACGATGGGTCCATCATCCTTTTTATGCACCTCAAAGAACTTTGTTCTCCCCACTCCCTCCACGATGGGAACATCATCCTTGCTACGCACCTCAAGGAACTTTGTGCTCTCCACTCCCACCACGATGGGACCATCATCCTTTCTATGCACCTGTAAGGAAATTTGTGCTCCCCACTCCCTCCACGATGGGACCATCATCCTTTCTATGCACCTCAAAGAACTTTGTGTTCCCAACTCCCTCCACAATGGGACCATCATCCTTTCTATGCACCGCCAGGAACTTTGTGCTCCCCACTCCATCCACGATGGAACCATCATTCTTGCATGCACCGCAAGGAACTTTGTGCTCCCCACTCCCTCCACGATGGGACCATCATTCTTGCTCTGCACCTCAAAGATCTTTGTGCTACCCACTCCCTCCATGATGGGACCATCATCCTTTCTCTGCACCGCAAGGAACTTTTTGCTCCCCAATCCCTCCACAATGGGACCATCAACCTTGCTATGCACTGCAAGGAACTGTTTGATCCCCACACCCACCACGATGGGACCATAATCCTTGCTATGCACCGCAAGGAACATTGTGCTCACCACACCCTCCACGATGGGACCATGATCCTTGCTATGCACCGCAAGGAACTTTGTGCTCCCAACTCCCTACACGATGGGACCATCATCCTTGCTATGCACCACAAGGAACTTTGTGATCTCCACTCCCTCCACGATGGTCCATAATCCTTTCTATGCATCTGTAAGGAAATCTGTGCTCCCCACTCCCTCCACGATGCGACCATCAACCTTGCTATGCACCGCAAGGAACTTTGTGCTCCCCACTCCCTCCACGTTGGGACCATCATCCTTTCTATGCACCTCAAAGAACATTGTGCTCCCCATTCCCTCCACGATGGGACCATCATCCTTGCTCTGCACCGCAATGAACTTTGTGCTCCCCACTCCCTCCACGATGGGACAATCATCCTTGCTATGCACTCCAAGGAACTTTATGATCCACACTCCCTCCATGATGGGACCATCATCCTTTCTAAGCACCGCAAGGAACTTTGTACTCCGCACTCCCTCCACGATGCGACCATCATCCTTGCTATGCACTGCAAGGAACTTTATGCTCTCCACTCCCTCCACGATGGGACCATCATCCTTTCTATGCACCTGTAAGAAAATTTGTGCTCCCCACTCCCTCCATGATGGGACCATCATCCTTTCTATGCACCTCAAAGAACTTTGTCCTCCCCACTCCCTCCACGATGGAACCATCATTCTTGCATGCAACGCAAGGAACTTTGTGCTCCCCACTACCTCCACGATGGGACCATCATTCTTGCTCTGCACCTCAAAGATATTTGTGCTCCCCACTCCCTCCACGATGGGACCATAATCCTTGCTATGCACCGCAAGCAACATTGTGATCCCCACATCCTCCACGATGGGACCATGATCCTTGCTATGCACCGCAAGCAACTTTGTGCTCCCCACTCCCTCTACGATGGGACCATGATCCTTCTTATGCACCGCAAGGAACTTTGTGCTCCCCACTCCTTCCACGATGGGACCATCATCCTTTCTATGCACCTCAAAGAACTTTGTGCTCCTCACTCCCTCCACGATGGGACCATCATCCTTGCTATGCACCGCAAGGAACTTTGTGATCTCCACTCCCTCCACGATGGGACAATCATCCTTTTTATGAATCTGTAAGTAAATTTGTGCTCCCCACTCACTCCACGATGGGACCATCATCCTTTCTATGCACTTCAAAGAACTTTGTGCACCCCACTCCCTCCACGATGGGACCATCATCCTTGCTATGCACCGCAAGGAACTTTGTGCTCCCCACTCCCTCCACGATGGGACCATCATCCTTGCTCTGCACCTCAAAGATCTTTGTGCTCCCCACTCCCTCCACGATGGGACCATCATCCTTGCTATGCACCGCAAGGAACTTTGTGCTCCCCACTCCCTCCACGATGGGTCCATCATCCTTTTTATGCACCTCAAAGTACTTTGTTCTCCCCACTCCCTCCACGATGGGAACATCATCCTTGCTATGCACCTCAAGGAACTTTTTGCTCCCCACTCCCTCCACGTTGGGACCATCATCCTTTCTATGCACCTCAAAGAACATTGTGCTCCCCACTCCCTCCACGATGGGACCATCATCCTTGCTCTGCACCGCAATGAACTTTGTGCTCCCCACTCCCTCCACGATGGGACAATCATCCTTGCTATGCACTGCAAGGAACTTTATGCTCTCCACTCCCTCCACGATGGGACCATCATCCTTTCTATGCACCTGTAAGAAAATTTGTGCTCCCCACTCCCTCCATGATGGGACCATCATCCTTTCTATGCACCTCAAAGAACTTTGTCCTCCCCACTCCCTCCAAGATGGAACCATCATTCTTGCATGCAACGCAAGGAACTTTGTCCTCCCCACTCCCTCCACGATGGAACCATCATTCTTGCATGCAACGCAAGGAACTTTGTGCTCCCCACTCCCTCCACGATGGGACCATCATTCTTGCTCTGCACCTCAAAGATCTTTGTGCTCCCCACTCCCTCCACGATGGGACCATCATCCTTGCTCTGCACCGCAAGGAACTTTTTGCTCCCCACTCCCACCACGATGGGACTATAATCCTTGCTATGCACCGCAAGCAACATTGTGATCCCCACATCCTCCACGATGGGACCATGATCCTTGCTATGCACCGCAAGCAACTTTGTGCTCCCCACTCCCTCTACGATGGGACCATGATCCTTCTTATGCACCGCATGGAACTTTGTGCTCCCCACTTCTTCCACGATGGGACCATCATCCTTTCTATGCACCTCAAAGAACTTTGTGCTCCTCACTCCCTCCACGATGGGACCATCATCCTTGCTATGCACCGCAAGGAACTTTGTGATCTCCACTCCCTCCACGATGGGACAATCATCCTTTTTATGAATCTGTAAGTAAATTTGTGCTCCCCACTCACTCCACGATGGGAACATCATCCTTGCTAGGCACCTCAAGGAACTTTGTGCTCTCCACTCCCACCACGATGGGACCATCATCCTTTCTCTGCACCTGTAAGGAAATTTGTGCTCCCCACTCCCTCCACGATGGGACCATCATCCTTTCTATGCACCTCAAAGAACTTTGTGTTCCCAACTCCCTCCACAATGGGACCATCATCCTTTCTATGCACCGCCAGGAACTTTGTGCTCCCCACTCCATCCACGATGGAACCATCATTCTTGCATGCACCGCAAGGAACTTTGTGCTCCCCACTCCTTCCACGATGGGACCATCATCCTTTCTATGCACCTCAAAGAACTTTGTGCTCCTCACTCCCTCCACGATGGGACCATCATCCTTGCTATGCACCGCAAGGAACTTTGTGATCTCCACTCCCTCCACGATGGGACAATCATCCTTTTTATGAATCTGTAAGTAAATTTGTGCTCCCCACTCACTCCACGATGGGACCATCATCCTTGCTATGCACTCCAAGGAACTTTGTGCTCCCCACTCCCTCCACTATGGGACCATCATTCTTTATATGCACCGCAAGGAACTTTATGCTCCACATTCCCTCCATGATGGGACCATCATCCTTTCAAAGCACCGCAAGGAACTTTGTGCTACCCACTCCCTCCACGATGGAACAATGATCGTTGCTATGCACCACAAGGACCTTTGTGCTCCCCACTCCCTCCAAGATGGGACCATTATACATCGTATGCACCGCAAGGAACTTTGTGCTCCCCACTCCCTCCACGATGGGACCATCATCCTTGCTCTGCACCTCAAAGATCTTTGTGCTTCCCACTCCCTCCACGATGGGACCATCATCCTTGCTATGCACCGCAAGGAACTTTGTGCTCCCCACTTCCTCCACGAATACTCCATCATCCTTTTTATGCACCTCAAGGAACTTTGTTCTCCCCACTCCCTCCACGATGGGAACATCATCCTTGCTAGGCACCTCAAGGAACTTTGTGCTCTCCACTCCCACCACGATGGGACCATCATCCTTTCTCTGCACCTGTAAGGACATTTGTGCTCCCCACTCCCTCCACGATGGGACCATCATCCTTTCTATGCACCTCAAAGAACTTTGTGTTCCCAACTCCCTCCACAATGGGACCATCATCCTTTCTATGCACCGCCAGGAACTTTGTGCTCCCCACTCCATCCACGATGGAACCATCATTCTTGCATGCACCGCAAGGAACTTTGTGCTCCCCACTCCCTCCACGATGGGACCATCATTCTTGCTCTGCACCTCAAAGATCTTTGTGCTCCCCACTCCCTCCATGATGGGACCATCATCCTTGCTCTGCACCGCAAGGAACTTTTTGCTCCCCAATCCCTCCACAATGGGACCATCAACCTTGCTATGCACTGCAAGGAACTGTTTGATCCCCACACCCACCACGATGGGACCATAATCCTTGCTATGCACCGCAAGGAACATTGTGCTCCCCACTCCCTCCACGTTGGGACCATCATCCTTTCTATGCACCTCAAAGAACATTGTGCTCCCCACTCCCTCCACGATGGGACCATCATCCTTGCTCTGCACCGCAATGAACTTTGTGCTCCCCACTCCCTCCACGATGGGACAATCATCCTTGCTATGCACTCCAAGGAACTTTATGATCCACACTCCCTCCATGATGGGACCATCATCCTTTCTTAGCACCGCAAGGAACTTTGTACTCCGCACTCCCTCCACGATGGGACGATCATCCTTGCTATGCACAGCAAGGAACTTTATGCTCTCCACTCCCTCCACGATGGGACCATCATCCTTTCTATGCACCTGTAAGAAAATTTGTGCTCCCCACTCCCTCCATGATGGGACCATCATCCTTTCTATGCACCTCAAAGAACTTTGTCCTCCCCACTCCCTCCACGATGGGACCATCATCCTTGCTCTGCACCGCAATGAACTTTGTGCTCCCCACTCCCTCCACGATGGGACAATCATCCTTGCTATGCACTCCAAGGAACTTTATGATCCACACTCCCTCCATGTTGGGACCATCATCCTTTCTTAGCACCGCAAGGAACTTTGTACTCCGCACTCCCTCCACGATGGGACGATCATCCTTGCTATGCACTGCAAGGAACTTTATGCTCTCCACTCCCTCCACGATGGGACCATCATCCTTTCTATGCACCTGTAAGAAAATTTGTGCTCCCCACTCCCTCCATGATGGGACCATCATCCTTTCTATGCACCTCAAAGAACTTTGTCCTCCCCACTCCCTCCACGATGGAACCATCATTCTTGCATGCAACGCAAGGAACTTTGTGCTCCCCACTACCTCCACGATGGGACCATCATTCTTGCTCTGCACCTCAAAGATCTTTGTGCTCCCCACTCCCTCCACGATGGGACCATAATCCTTGCTATGCACCGCAAGCAACATTGTGATCCCCACATCCTCCACGATGGGACCATGATCCTTGCTATGCACCGCAAGCAACTTTGAGCTCCCCACTCCCTCTACGATGGGACCATGATCCTTCTTATGCACCGCAAGGAACTTTGTGCTCCCCACTCCTTCCACGATGGGACCATCATCCTTTCTATGCACCTCAAAGAACTTTGTGCTCCTCACTCCCTCCACGATGGGACCATCATCCTTGCTATGCACCGCAAGGAACTTTGTGATCTCCAATCCCTCCACGATGGGACAATCATCCTTTTTATGAATCTGTAAGTAAATTTGTGCTCCCCACTCACTCCACGATGGGACCATCATCCTTTCTATGCACTTCAAAGAACTTTGTGCACCCCACTCCCTCCACGATGGGACCATCATCCTTGCTATGCACCGCAAGGAACTTTGTGCTCCACACTCCCTACACGATGGGACCATCATCCTTGCTATGCACTCCAAGGAACTTTGTGCTCCCCACTCCCTCCACTATGGGACCATCATTCTTTATATGCACCGCAAGGAACTTTATGCTCCACATTCCCTCCATGATGGGACCATCATTCTTTCAAAGCACCGCAAGGAACTTTGTTCTACCCACTCCCTCCACGATGGAACAATGATCGTTGCTATGCACCACAAGGACCTTTGTGCTCCCCACTCCCTCCAAGATGGGACCATTATACATCGTATGCACCGCAAGGAACTTTGTGCTCCCCACTCCCTCCACGATGGGACCATCATCCTTGCTCTGGACCTCAAAGATATTTGTGCTCCCCACTCCCTCCACGATGGGACCATCATCCTTGCTATGCACCGCAAGGAACTTTGTGCTCCCCACTCCCTCCAAGATGGGACCATTATACATCGCATGCACCGCAAGGAACGTTGTGCTCCCCACTCCCTCCACGATGGGACCATCATCCTTGCTCTGCACCTCAAAGACCTTTGTGCTCCCCACTCCCTCCACGATGGGACCATCATCCTTGCTATGCACCGCAAGGAACTTTGTGCTCCCCACTCCCTCCACGATGGGTCCATCATCCTTTTTATGCACCTCAAAGAACTTTGTTCTCCCCACTCCCTCCACGATGGGAACATCATCCTTGCTACGCACCTCAAGGAACTTTGTGCTCTCCACTCCCACCACGATGGGACCATCATCCTTTCTATGCACCTGTAAGGAAATTTGTGCTCCCCACTCCCTCCACGATGGGACCATCATCCTTTCTATGCACCTCAAAGAACTTTGTGTTCCCAACTCCCTCCACAATGGGACCATCATCCTTTCTATGCACCGCCAGGAACTTTGTGCTCCCCACTCCATCCACGATGGAACCATCATTCTTGCATGCACCGCAAGGAACTTTGTGCTCCCCACTCCCTCCACGATGGGACCATCATTCTTGCTCTGCACCTCAAAGATCTTTGTGCTACCCACTCCCTCCATGATGGGACCATCATCCTTTCTCTGCACCGCAAGGAACTTTTTGCTCCCCAATCCCTCCACAATGGGACCATCAACCTTGCTATGCACTGCAAGGAACTGTTTGATCCCCACACCCACCACGATGGGACCATAATCCTTGCTATGCACCGCAAGGAACATTGTGCTCACCACACCCTCCACGATGGGACCATGATCCTTGCTATGCACCGCAAGGAACTTTGTGCTCCCAACTCCCTACACGATGGGACCATCATCCTTGCTATGCACCACAAGGAACTTTGTGATCTCCACTCCCTCCACGATGGTCCATAATCCTTTCTATGCATCTGTAAGGAAATCTGTGCTCCCCACTCCCTCCACGATGCGACCATCAACCTTGCTATGCACCGCAAGGAACTTTGTGCTCCCCACTCCCTCCACGTTGGGACCATCATCCTTTCTATGCACCTCAAAGAACATTGTGCTCCCCATTCCCTCCACGATGGGACCATCATCCTTGCTCTGCACCGCAATGAACTTTGTGCTCCCCACTCCCTCCACGATGGGACAATCATCCTTGCTATGCACTCCAAGGAACTTTATGATCCACACTCCCTCCATGATGGGACCATCATCCTTTCTAAGCACCGCAAGGAACTTTGTACTCCGCACTCCCTCCACGATGCGACCATCATCCTTGCTATGCACTGCAAGGAACTTTATGCTCTCCACTCCCTCCACGATGGGACCATCATCCTTTCTATGCACCTGTAAGAAAATTTGTGCTCCCCACTCCCTCCATGATGGGACCATCATCCTTTCTATGCACCTCAAAGAACTTTGTCCTCCCCACTCCCTCCACGATGGAACCATCATTCTTGCATGCAACGCAAGGAACTTTGTGCTCCCCACTACCTCCACGATGGGACCATCATTCTTGCTCTGCACCTCAAAGATATTTGTGCTCCCCACTCCTTCCACGATGGGACCATAATCCTTGCTATGCACCGCAAGCAACATTGTGATCCCCACATCCTCCACGATGGGACCATGATCCTTGCTATGCACCGCAAGCAACTTTGTGCTCCCCACTCCCTCTACGATGGGACCATGATCCTTCTTATGCACCGCAAGGAACTTTGTGCTCCCCACTCCTTCCACGATGGGACCATCATCCTTTCTATGCACCTCAAAGAACTTTGTGCTCCTCACTCCCTCCACGATGGGACCATCATCCTTGCTATGCACCGCAAGGAACTTTGTGATCTCCACTCCCTCCACGATGGGACAATCATCCTTTTTATGAATCTGTAAGTAAATTTGTGCTCCCCACTCACTCCACGATGGGACCATCATCCTTTCTATGCACTTCAAAGAACTTTGTGCACCCCACTCCCTCCACGATGGGACCATCATCCTTGCTATGCACCGCAAGGAACTTTGTGCTCCCCACTCCCTCCACGATGGGACCATCATCCTTGCTCTGCACCTCAAAGATCTTTGTGCTCCCCACTCCCTCCACGATGGGACCATCATCCTTGCTATGCACCGCAAGGAACTTTGTGCTCCCCACTCCCTCCACGATGGGTCCATCATCCTTTTTATGCACCTCAAAGTACTTTGTTCTCCCCACTCCCTCCACGATGGGAACATCATCCTTGCTATGCACCTCAAGGAACTTTGTGCTCCCCACTCCCTCCACGTTGGGACCATCATCCTTTCTATGCACCTCAAAGAACATTGTGCTCCCCACTCCCTCCACGATGGGACCATCATCCTTGCTCTGCACCGCAATGAACTTTGTGCTCCCCACTCCCTCCACGATGGGACAATCATCCTTGCTATGCACTGCAAGGAACTTTATGCTCTCCACTCCCTCCACGATGGGACCATCATCCTTTCTATGCACCTGTAAGAAAATTTGTGCTCCCCACTCCCTCCATGATGGGACCATCATCCTTTCTATGCACCTCAAAGAACTTTGTCCTCCCCACTCCCTCCAAGATGGAACCATCATTCTTGCATGCAACGCAAGGAACTTTGTCCTCCCCACTCCCTCCACGATGGAACCATCATTCTTGCATGCAACGCAAGGAACTTTGTGCTCCCCACTCCCTCCACGATGGGACCATCATTCTTGCTCTGCACCTCAAAGATCTTTGTGCTCCCCACTCCCTCCACGATGGGACCATCATCCTTGCTCTGCACCGCAAGGAACTTTTTGCTCCCCACTCCCACCACGATGGGACTATAATCCTTGCTATGCACCGCAAGCAACATTGTGATCCCCACATCCTCCACGATGGGACCATGATCCTTGCTATGCACCGCAAGCAACTTTGTGCTCCCCACTC
The DNA here is from genome assembly GCF_036971445.1 of Narcine bancroftii. NCBI lineage: Eukaryota > Metazoa > Chordata > Chondrichthyes > Torpediniformes > Narcinidae > Narcine > Narcine bancroftii. Next base: position 76,471,326 of record NC_091474.1, read on the forward strand.
CCTCTACGATGGGACCATGATCCTTCTTATGCACCGCATGGAACTTTGTGCTCCCCACTTCTTCCACGATGGGACCATCATCTTTTCTATGCACCTCAAAGAACTTTGTGCTCCTCACTCCCTCCACGATGGGACCATCATCCTTGCTATGCACCGCAAGGAACTTTGTGATCTCCACTCCCTCCACGATGGGACAATCATCCTTTTTATGAATCTGTAAGTAAATTTGTGCTCCCCACTCACTCCACGATGGGAACATCATCCTTGCTAGGCACCTCAAGGAACTTTGTGCTCTCCACTCCCACCACGATGGGACCATCATCCTTTCTCTGCACCTGTAAGGAAATTTGTGCTCCCCACTCCCTCCACGATGGGACCATCATCCTTTCTATGCACCTCAAAGAACTTTGTGTTCCCAACTCCCTCCACAATGGGACCATCATCCTTTCTATGCACCGCCAGGAACTTTGTGCTCCCCACTCCATCCACGATGGAACCATCATTCTTGCATGCACCGCAAGGAACTTTGTGCTCCCCACTCCTTCCACGATGGGACCATCATCCTTTCTATGCACCTCAAAGAACTTTGTGCTCCTCACTCCCTCCACGATGGGACCATCATCCTTGCTATGCACCGCAAGGAACTTTGTGATCTCCACTCCCTCCACGATGGGACAATCATCCTTTTTATGAATCTGTAAGTAAATTTGTGCTCCCCACTCACTCCACGATGGGACCATCATCCTTGCTATGCACTCCAAGGAACTTTGTGCTCCCCACTCCCTCCACTATGGGACCATCATCCTTGCTCTGCACCGCAATGAACTTTGTGCTCCCCACTCCCTCCACGATGGGACAATCATCCTTGCTATGCACTCCAAGGAACTTTATGATCCACACTCCCTCCATGATGGGACCATCATCCTTTCTTAGCACCGCAAGGAACTTTGTACTCCGCACTCCCTCCACGATGGGACGATCATCCTTGCTATGCACAGCAAGGAACTTTATGCTCTCCACTCCCTCCACGATGGGACCATCATCCTTTCTATGCACCTGTAAGAAAATTTGTGCTCCCCACTCCCTCCAAGATGGGACCATTATACATCGTATGCACCGCAAGGAACTTTGTGCTCCCCACTCCCTCCACGATGGGACCATCATCCTTGCTCTGCACCTCAAAGATCTTTGTGCTTCCCACTCCCTCCACGATGGGACCATCATCCTTGCTATGCACCGCAAGGAACTTTGTGCTCCCCACTTCCTCCACGAATACTCCATCATCCTTTTTATGCACCTCAAGGAACTTTGTTCTCCCCACTCCCTCCACGATGGGAACATCATCCTTGCTAGGCACCTCAAGGAACTTTGTGCTCTCCACTCCCACCACGATGGGACCATCATCCTTTCTCTGCACCTGTAAGGACATTTGTGCTCCCCACTCCCTCCACGATGGGACCATCATCCTTTCTATGCACCTCAAAGAACTTTGTGTTCCCAACTCCCTCCACAATGGGACCATCATCCTTTCTATGCACCGCCAGGAACTTTGTGCTCCCCACTCCATCCACGATGGAACCATCATTCTTGCATGCACCGCAAGGAACTTTGTGCTCCCCACTCCCTCCACGATGGGACCATCATTCTTGCTCTGCACCTCAAAGATCTTTGTGCTCCCCACTCCCTCCATGATGGGACCATCATCCTTGCTCTGCACCGCAAGGAACTTTTTGCTCCCCAATCCCTCCACAATGGGACCATCAACCTTGCTATGCACTGCAAGGAACTGTTTGATCCCCACACCCACCACGATGGGACCATAATCCTTGCTATGCACCGCAAGGAACATTGTGCTCCCCACTCCCTCCACGTTGGGACCATCATCCTTTCTATGCACCTCAAAGAACATTGTGCTCCCCACTCCCTCCACGATGGGACCATCATCCTTGCTCTGCACCGCAATGAACTTTGTGCTCCCCATTCCCTCCACGATGGGACAATCATCCTTGCTATGCACTCCAAGGAACTTTATGATCCACACTCCCTCCATGATGGGACCATCATCCTTTCTTAGCACCGCAAGGAACTTTGTACTCCGCACTCCCTCCACGATGGGACGATCATCCTTGCTATGCACAGCAAGGAACTTTATGCTCTCCACTCCCTCCACGATGGGACCATCATCCTTTCTATGCACCTGTAAGAAAATTTGTGCTCCCCACTCCCTCCATGATGGGACCATCATCCTTTCTATGCACCTCAAAGAACTTTGTCCTCCCCACTCCCTCCACGATGGGACCATCATCCTTGCTCTGCACCGCAATGAACTTTGTGCTCCCCACTCCCTCCACGATGGGACAATCATCCTTGCTATGCACTCCAAGGAACTTTATGATCCACACTCCCTCCATGTTGGGACCATCATCCTTTCTTAGCACCGCAAGGAACTTTGTACTCCGCACTCCCTCCACGATGGGACGATCATCCTTGCTATGCACTGCAAGGAACTTTATGCTCTCCACTCCCTCCACGATGGGACCATCATCCTTTCTATGCACCTGTAAGAAAATTTGTGCTCCCCACTCCCTCCATGATGGGACCATCATCCTTTCTATGCACCTCAAAGAACTTTGTCCTCCCCACTCCCTCCACGATGGAACCATCATTCTTGCATGCAACGCAAGGAACTTTGTGCTCCCCACTACCTCCACGATGGGACCATCATTCTTGCTCTGCACCTCAAAGATCTTTGTGCTCCCCACTCCCTCCACGATGGGACCATAATCCTTGCTATGCACCGCAAGCAACATTGTGATCCCCACATCCTCCACGATGGGACCATGATCCTTGCTATGCACCGCAAGCAACTTTGAGCTCCCCACTCCCTCTACGATGGGACCATGATCCTTCTTATGCACCGCAAGGAACTTTGTGCTCCCCACTCCTTCCACGATGGGACCATCATCCTTTCTATGCACCTCAAAGAACTTTGTGCTCCTCACTCCCTCCACGATGGGACCATCATCCTTGCTATGCACTGCAAGGAACTTTGTGATCTCCAATCCCTCCACGATGGGACAATCATCCTTTTTATGAATCTGTAAGTAAATTTGTGCTCCCCACTCACTCCACGATGGGACCATCATCCTTTCTATGCACTTCAAAGAACTTTGTGCACCCCACTCCCTCCACGATGGGACCATCATCCTTGCTATGCACCGCAAGGAACTTTGTGCTCCACACTCCCTACACGATGGGACCATCATCCTTGCTATGCACTCCAAGGAACTTTGTGCTCCCCACTCCCTCCACTATGGGACCATCATTCTTTATATGCACCGCAAGGAACTTTATGCTCCACATTCCCTCCATGATGGGACCATCATTCTTTCAAAGCACCGCAAGGAACTTTGTTCTACCCACTCCCTCCACGATGGAACAATGATCGTTGCTATGCACCACAAGGACCTTTGTGCTCCCCACTCCCTCCAAGATGGGACCATTATACATCGTATGCACCGCAAGGAACTTTGTGCTCCCCACTCCCTCCACGATGGGACCATCATCCTTGCTCTGGACCTCAAAGATATTTGTGCTCCCCACTCCCTCCACGATGGGACCATCATCCTTGCTATGCACCGCAAGGAACTTTGTGCTCCCCACTCCCTCCAAGATGGGACCATTATACATCGCATGCACCGCAAGGAACGTTGTGCTCCCCACTCCCTCCACGATGGGACCATCATCCTTGCTCTGCACCTCAAAGACCTTTGTGCTCCCCACTCCCTCCACGATGGGACCATCATCCTTGCTATGCACCGCAAGGAACTTTGTGCTCCCCACTCCCTCCACGATGGGTCCATCATCCTTTTTATGCACCTCAAAGAACTTTGTTCTCCCCACTCCCTCCACGATGGGAACATCATCCTTGCTACGCACCTCAAGGAACTTTGTGCTCTCCACTCCCACCACGATGGGACCATCATCCTTTCTATGCACCTGTAAGGAAATTTGTGCTCCCCACTCCCTCCACGATGGGACCATCATCCTTTCTATGCACCTCAAAGAACTTTGTGTTCCCAACTCCCTCCACAATGGGACCATCATCCTTTCTATGCACCGCCAGGAACTTTGTGCTCCCCACTCCATCCACGATGGAACCATCATTCTTGCATGCACCGCAAGGAACTTTGTGCTCCCCACTCCCTCCACGATGGGACCATCATTCTTGCTCTGCACCTCAAAGATCTTTGTGCTACCCACTCCCTCCATGATGGGACCATCATCCTTTCTCTGCACCGCAAGGAACTTTCTGCTCCCCAATCCCTCCACAATGGGACCATCAACCTTGCTATGCACTGCAAGGAACTGTTTGATCCCCACACCCACCACGATGGGACCATAATCCTTGCTATGCACCGCAAGGAACATTGTGCTCACCACACCCTCCACGATGGGACCATGATCCTTGCTATGCACCGCAAGGAACTTTGTGCTCCCAACTCCCTACACGATGGGACCATCATCCTTGCTATGCACCACAAGGAACTTTGTGATCTCCACTCCCTCCACGATGGTCCATAATCCTTTCTATGCATCTGTAAGGAAATCTGTGCTCCCCACTCCCTCCACGATGCGACCATCAACCTTGCTATGCACCGCAAGGAACTTTGTGCTCCCCACTCCCTCCACGTTGGGACCATCATCCTTTCTATGCACCTCAAAGAACATTGTGCTCCCCATTCCCTCCACGATGGGACCATCATCCTTGCTCTGCACCGCAATGAACTTTGTGCTCCCCACTCCCTCCACGATGGGACAATCATCCTTGCTATGCACTCCAAGGAACTTTATGATCCACACTCCCTCCATGATGGGACCATCATCCTTTCTAAGCACCGCAAGGAACTTTGTACTCCGCACTCCCTCCACGATGCGACCATCATCCTTGCTATGCACTGCAAGGAACTTTATGCTCTCCACTCCCTCCACGATGGGACCATCATCCTTTCTATGCACCTGTAAGAAAATTTGTGCTCCCCACTCCCTCCATGATGGGACCATCATCCTTTCTATGCACCTCAAAGAACTTTGTCCTCCCCACTCCCTCCACGATGGAACCATCATTCTTGCATGCAACGCAAGGAACTTTGTGCTCCCCACTACCTCCACGATGGGACCATCATTCTTGCTCTGCACCTCAAAGATATTTGTGCTCCCCACTCCTTCCACGATGGGACCATAATCCTTGCTATGCACCGCAAGCAACATTGTGATCCCCACATCCTCCACGATGGGACCATGATCCTTGCTATGCACCGCAAGCAACTTTGTGCTCCCCACTCCCTCTACGATGGGACCATGATCCTTCTTATGCACCGCAAGGAACTTTGTGCTCCCCACTCCTTCCACGATGGGACCATCATCCTTTCTATGCACCTCAAAGAACTTTGTGCTCCTCACTCCCTCCACGATGGGACCATCATCCTTGCTATGCACCGCAAGGAACTTTGTGATCTCCACTCCCTCCACGATGGGACAATCATCCTTTTTATGAATCTGTAAGTAAATTTGTGCTCCCCACTCACTCCACGATGGGACCATCATCCTTTCTATGCACTTCAAAGAACTTTGTGCACCCCACTCCCTCCACGATGGGACCATCATCCTTGCTATGCACCGCAAGGAACTTTGTGCTCCCCACTCCCTCCACGATGGGACCATCATCCTTGCTCTGCACCTCAAAGATCTTTGTGCTCCCCACTCCCTCCACGATGGGACCATCATCCTTGCTATGCACCGCAAGGAACTTTGTGCTCCCCACTCCCTCCACGATGGGTCCATCATCCTTTTTATGCACCTCAAAGTACTTTGTTCTCCCCACTCCCTCCACGATGGGAACATCATCCTTGCTATGCACCTCAAGGAACTTTGTGCTCCCCACTCCCTCCACGTTGGGACCATCATCCTTTCTATGCACCTCAAAGAACATTGTGCTCCCCACTCCCTCCACGATGGGACCATCATCCTTGCTCTGCACCGCAATGAACTTTGTGCTCCCCACTCCCTCCACGATGGGACAATCATCCTTGCTATGCACTGCAAGGAACTTTATGCTCTCCACTCCCTCCACGATGGGACCATCATCCTTTCTATGCACCTGTAAGAAAATTTGTGCTCCCCACTCCCTCCATGATGGGACCATCATCCTTTCTATGCACCTCAAAGAACTTTGTCCTCCCCACTCCCTCCAAGATGGAACCATCATTCTTGCATGCAACGCAAGGAACTTTGTCCTCCCCACTCCCTCCACGATGGAACCATCATTCTTGCATGCAACGCAAGGAACTTTGTGCTCCCCACTCCCTCCACGATGGGACCATCATTCTTGCTCTGCACCTCAAAGATCTTTGTGCTCCCCACTCCCTCCACGATGGGACCATCATCCTTGCTCTGCACCGCAAGGAACTTTTTGCTCCCCACTCCCACCACGATGGGACTATAATCCTTGCTATGCACCGCAAGCAACATTGTGATCCCCACATCCTCCACGATGGGACCATGATCCTTGCTATGCACCGCAAGCAACTTTGTGCTCCCCACTCCCTCTACGATGGGACCATGATCCTTCTTATGCACCGCATGGAACTTTGTGCTCCCCACTTCTTCCACGATGGGACCATCATCCTTTCTATGCACCTCAAAGAACTTTGTGCTCCTCACTCCCTCCACGATGGGACCATCATCCTTGCTATGCACCGCAAGGAACTTTGTGATCTCCACTCCCTCCACGATGGGACAATCATCCTTTTTATGAATCTGTAAGTAAATTTGTGCTCCCCACTCACTCCACGATGGGAACATCATCCTTGCTAGGCACCTCAAGGAACTTTGTGCTCTCCACTCCCACCACGATGGGACCATCATCCTTTCTCTGCACCTGTAAGGAAATTTGTGCTCCCCACTCCCTCCACGATGGGACCATCATCCTTTCTATGCACCTCAAAGAACTTTGTGTTCCCAACTCCCTCCACAATGGGACCATCATCCTTTCTATGCACCGCCAGGAACTTTGTGCTCCCCACTCCATCCACGATGGAACCATCATTCTTGCATGCACCGCAAGGAACTTTGTGCTCCCCACTCCTTCCACGATGGGACCATCATCCTTTCTATGCACCTCAAAGAACTTTGTGCTCCTCACTCCCTCCACGATGGGACCATCATCCTTGCTATGCACCGCAAGGAACTTTGTGATCTCCACTCCCTCCACGATGGGACAATCATCCTTTTTATGAATCTGTAAGTAAATTTGTGCTCCCCACTCACTCCACGATGGGACCATCATCCTTGCTATGCACTCCAAGGAACTTTGTGCTCCCCACTCCCTCCACTATGGGACCATCATTCTTTATATGCACCGCAAGGAACTTTATGCTCCACATTCCCTCCATGATGGGACCATCATCCTTTCAAAGCACCGCAAGGAACTTTGTGCTACCCACTCCCTCCACGATGGAACAATGATCGTTGCTATGCACCACAAGGACCTTTGTGCTCCCCACTCCCTCCAAGATGGGACCATTATACATCGTATGCACCGCAAGGAACTTTGTGCTCCCCACTCCCTCCACGATGGGACCATCATCCTTGCTCTGCACCTCAAAGATCTTTGTGCTTCCCACTCCCTCCACGATGGGACCATCATCCTTGCTATGCACCGCAAGGAACTTTGTGCTCCCCACTTCCTCCACGAATACTCCATCATCCTTTTTATGCACCTCAAGGAACTTTGTTCTCCCCACTCCCTCCACGATGGGAACATCATCCTTGCTAGGCACCTCAAGGAACTTTGTGCTCTCCACTCCCACCACGATGGGACCATCATCCTTTCTCTGCACCTGTAAGGACATTTGTGCTCCCCACTCCCTCCACGATGGGACCATCATCCTTTCTATGCACCTCAAAGAACTTTGTGTTCCCAACTCCCTCCACAATGGGACCATCATCCTTTCTATGCACCGCCAGGAACTTTGTGCTCCCCACTCCATCCACGATGGAACCATCATTCTTGCATGCACCGCAAGGAACTTTGTGCTCCCCACTCCCTCCACGATGGGACCATCATTCTTGCTCTGCACCTCAAAGATCTTTGTGCTCCCCACTCCCTCCATGATGGGACCATCATCCTTGCTCTGCACCGCAAGGAACTTTTTGCTCCCCAATCCCTCCACAATGGGACCATCAACCTTGCTATGCACTGCAAGGAACTGTTTGATGCCCACACCCACCACGATGGGACCATAATCCTTGCTATGCACCGCAAGGAACATTGTGCTCCCCACTCCCTCCACGTTGGGACCATCATCCTTTCTATGCACCTCAAAGAACATTGTGCTCCCCATTCCCTCCACGATGGGACCATCATCCTTGCTCTGCACCGCAATGAACTTTGTGCTCCCCACTCCCTCCACGATGGGACAATCATCCTTGCTATGCACTCCAAGGAACTTTATGATCCACACTCCCTCCATGATGGGACCATCATCCTTTCTTAGCACCTCAAGGAACTTTGTACTCCGCACTCCCTCCACGATGGGACGATCATCCTTGCTATGCACTGCAAGGAACTTTATGCTCTCCACTCCCTCCACGATGGGACCATCATCCTTTCTATGCACCTGTAAGAAAATTTGTGCTCCCCACTCCCTCCATGATGGGACCATCATCCTTTCTATGCACCTCAAAGAACTTTGTCCTCCCCACTCCCTCCACGATGGGACCATCATCCTTGCTCTGCACCGCAATGAACTTTGTGCTCCCCACTCCCTCCACGATGGGACAATCATCCTTGCTATGCACTCCAAGGAACTTTATGATCCACACTCCCTCCATGATGGGACCATCATCCTTTCTTAGCACCGCAAGGAACTTTGTACTCCGCACTCCCTCCACGATGGGACGATCATCCTTGCTATGCACTGCAAGGAACTTTATGCTCTCCACTCCCTCCACGATGGGACCATCATCCTTTCTATGCACCTGTAACAAAATTTGTGCTCCCCACTCCCTCCATGATGGGACCATCATCCTTTCTATGCACCTCAAAGAACTTTGTCCTCCCCACTCCCTCCACGATGGAACCATCATTCTTGCATGCAACGCAAGGAACTTTGTGCTCCCCACTACCTCCACGATGGGACCATCATTCTTGCTCTGCACCTCAAAGATCTTTGTGCTCCCTACTCCCTCCACGATGGGACCATAATCCTTGCTATGCACCGCAAGCAACATTGTGATCCCCACATCCTCCACGATGGGACCATGATCCTTGCTATGCACCGCAAGCAACTTTGAGCTCCCCACTCCCTCTACGATGGGACCATGATCCTTCTTATGCACCGCAAGGAACTTTGTGCTCCCCACTCCTTCCACGATGGGACCATCATCCTTTTATGCACCTCAAAGAACTTTATGCTCCTCACTCCCTCCACGATGGGACCATCATCCTTGCTATGCACCGCAAGGAACTTTGTGATCTCCAATCCCTCCACGATGGGACAATCATCCTTTTTATGAATCTGTAAGTAAATTTGTGCTCCCCACTCACTCCACGATGGGACCATCATCCTTTCTATGCACTTCAAAGAACTTTGTGCACCCCACTCCCTCCACGATGGGACCATCATCCTTGCTATGCACCGCAAGGAACTTTGTGCTCCACACTCCCTACACGATGGGACCATCATCCTTGCTATGCACTCCAAGGAACTTTGTGCTCCCCACTCCCTCCACTATGGGACCATCATTCTTTATATGCACCGCAAGGAACTTTATGCTCCACATTCCCTCCATGATGGGACCATCATCCTTTCAAAGCACCGCAAGGAACTTTGTTCTACCCACTCCCTCCACGATGGAACAATGATCGTTGCTATGCACCACAAGGACCTTTGTGCTCCCCACTCCCTCCAAGATGGGACCATTATACATCGTATGCACCGCAAGGAACTTTGTGCTCCCCACTCCCTCCACGATGGGACCATCATCCTTGCTCTGCACCTCAAAGATATTTGTGCTCCCCACTCCCTCCACGATGGGACCATCATCCTTGCTATGCACCGCAAGGAACTTTGTGCTCCCCACTCCCTCCAAGATGGGACCATTATACATCGCATGCACCGCAAGGAACGTTGTGCTCCCCACTCCCTCCACGATGGGACCATCATCCTTGCTCTGCACCTCAAAGACCTTTTTGCTCCCCACTCCCTCCACGATGGGACCATCATCCTTGCTATGCACCGCAAGGAACTTTGTGCTCCCCACTCCCTCCACGATGGGTCCATCATCCTTTTTATGCACCTCAAAGAACTTTGTTCTCCCCACTCCCTCCACGATGGGAACATCATCCTTGCTACGCACCTCAAGGAACTTTGTGCTCCCCACTCCCTCCACGATGGGACCATCATTCTTGCTCTGCACCTCAAAGATCTTTGTGCTACCCACTCCCTCCATGATGGGACGATCATCCTTTCTCTGCACCGCAAGGAACTTTTTGCTCCCCAATCCCTCCACAATGGGACCATCAACCTTGCTATGCACTGCAAGGAACTGTTTGATCCCCACACCCACCACGATGGGACCATAATCCTTGCTATTTACCGCAAGGAACATTGTGCTCACCACACCCTCCACGATGGGACCATGATCCTTGCTATGCACCGCAAGGAACTTTGTGCTCCCAACTCCCTACACGATGGGACCATCATTCTTGCTCTGCACCTCAAAGATCTTTGTGCTCCCTACTCCCTCCACGATGGGACCATAATCCTTGCTATGCACCGCAAGCAACATTGTGATCCCCACATCCTCCACGATGGGACCATGATCCTTGCTATGCACCGCAAGCAACTTTGAGCTCCCCACTCCCTCTACGATGGGACCATGATCCTTCTTATGCACCGCAAGGAACTTTGTGCTCCCCACTCCTTCCACGATGGGACCATCATCCTTTCTATGCACCTCAAAGAACTTTGTGCTCCTCACTCCCTCCACGATGGGACCATCATCCTTGCTATGCACCGCAAGGAACTTTGTGATCTCCAATCCCTCCACGATGGGACAATCATCCTTTTTATGAATCTGTAAGTAAATTTGTGCTCCCCACTCACTCCACGATGGGACCATCATCCTTTCTATGCACTTCAAAGAACTTTGTGCACCCCACTCCCTCCACGATGGGACCATCATCCTTGCTATGCACCGCAAGGAACTTTGTGCTCCACACTCCCTACACGATGGGACCATCATCCTTGCTATGCACTCCAAGGAACTTTGTGCTCCCCACTCCCTCAACTATGGGACCATCATTCTTTATATGCACCGCAAGGAACTTTATGCTCCACATTCCCTCCATGATGGGACCATCATCCTTTCAAAGCACCGCAAGGAACTTTGTTCTACCCACTCCCTCCACGATGGAACAATGATCGTTGCTATGCACCACAAGGACCTTTGTGCTCCCCACTCCCTCCAAGATGGGACCATTATACATCGTATGCACCGCAAGGAACTTTGTGCTCCCCACTCCCTCCACGATGGGACCATCATCCTTGCTCTGCACCTCAAAGATATTTGTGCTCCCCACTCCCTCCACGATGGGACCATCATCCTTGCTATGCACCGCAAGGAACTTTGTGCTCCCCACTCCCTCCAAGATGGGACCATTATACATCGCATGCACCGCAAGGAACGTTGTGCTCCCCACTCCCTCCACGATGGGACCATCATCCTTGCTCTGCACCTCAAAGACCTTTGTGCTCCCCACTCCCTCCACGATGGGACCATCATCCTTGCTATGCACCGCAAGGAACTTTGTGCTCCCCACTCCCTCCACGATGGGTCCATCATCCTTTTTATGCACCTCAAAGAACTTTGTTCTCCCCACTCCCTCCACGATGGGAACATCATCCTTGCTACGCACCTCAAGGAACTTTGTGCTCTCCACTCCCACCACGATGGGACCATCATCCTTTCTATGCACCTGTAAGGAAATTTGTGCTCCCCACTCCCTCCACGATGGGACCATCATCCTTTCTATGCACCTCAAAGAACTTTGTGTTCCCAACTCCCTCCACAATGGGACCATCATCCTTTCTATGCACCGCCAGGAACTTTGTGCTCCCCACTCCATCCACGATGGAACCATCATTCTTGCATGCACCGCAAGGAACTTTGTGCTCCCCACTCCCTCCACGATGGGACCATCATTCTTGCTCTGCACCTCAAAGATCTTTGTGCTACCCACTCCCTCCATGATGGGACCATCATCCTTTCTCTGCACCGCAAGGAACTTTTTGCTCCCCAATCCCTCCACAATGGGACCATCAACCTTGCTATGCACTGCAAGGAACTGTTTGATCCCCACACCCACCACGATGGGACCATAATCCTTGCTATGCACCGCAAGGAACATTGTGCTCACCACACCCTCCACGATGGGACCATGATCCTTGCTATGCACCGCAAGGAACTTTGTGCTCCCAACTCCCTACACGATGGGACCATCATCCTTGCTATGCACCACAAGGAACTTTGTGATCTCCACTCCCTCCACGATGGTCCATAATCCTTTCTATGCATCTGTAAGGAAATCTGTGCTCCCCACTCCCTCCACGATGCGACCATCAACCTTGCTATGCACCGCAAGGAACTTTGTGCTCCCCACTCCCTCCACGTTGGGACCATCATCCTTTCTATGCACCTCAAAGAACATTGTGCTCCCCATTCCCTCCACGATGGGACCATCATCCTTGCTCTGCACCGCAATGAACTTTGTGCTCCCCACTCCCTCCACGATGGGACAATCATCCTTGCTATGCACTCCAAGGAACTTTATGATCCACACTCCCTCCATGATGGGACCATCATCCTTTCTAAGCACCGCAAGGAACTTTGTACTCCGCACTCCCTCCACGATGCGACCATCATCCTTGCTATGCACTGCAAGGAACTTTATGCTCTCCACTCCCTCCACGATGGGACCATCATCCTTTCTATGCACCTGTAAGAAAATTTGTGCTCCCCACTCCCTCCATGATGGGACCATCATCCTTTCTATGCACCTCAAAGAACATTGTCCTCCCCACTCCCTCCACGATGGAACCATCATTCTTGCATGCAACGCAAGGAACTTTGTGCTCCCCACTACCTCCACGATGGGACCATCATTCTTGCTCTGCACCTCAAAGATCTTTGTGCTCCCCACTCCCTCCACGATGGGACCATAATCCTTGCTATGCACCGCAAGCAACATTGTGATCCCCACATCCTCCACGATGGGACCATGATCCTTGCTATGCACCGCAAGCAACTTTGTGCTCCCCACTCCCTCTACGATGGGACCATGATCCTTCTTATGCACCGCAAGGAACTTTGTGCTCCCCACTCCTTCCATGATGGGACCATCATCCTTTCTATGCACCTCAAAGAACTTTGTGCTCCTCACTCCCTCCACGATGGGACCATCATCCTTGCTATGCACCGCAAGGAACTTTGTGATCTCCACTCCCTCCACGATGGGACAATCATCCTTTTTATGAATCTGTAAGTAAATTTGTTCTCCCCACTCACTCCACGATGGGACCATCATCCTTTCTATGCACTTCAAAGAACTTTGTGCACCCCACTCCCTCCACGATGGGACCATCATCCTTGCTATGCACCGCAAGGAACTTTGTGCTCCGCACTCCCTACACGATGGGATCATCATCCTTGCTATGCACTCCAAGGAACGTTGTGCTCCCCACTCCCTCCACTATGGGACCATCATTCTTTATATGCACCGCAAGGAACTTTGTGCTACCCACTCCCTCCACGATGGAACAATGATCGTTGAAATGCACCACAAGGACCTTTGTGCTCCCCACTCCCTCCAAGATGGGACCATTATACTTCGTATGCACCGCAAGGAACTTTGTGCTCCCCACTCCCTCCACGATGGGACCATCATCCTTGCTCTGCACCTCAAAGATCTTTGTGCTCCCCACTCCCTCCACGATGGGACCATCATCCTTGCTATGCACCGCAAGGAACTTTGTGCTCCCCACTCCCTCCACGATGGGTCCATCATCCTTTTTATGCACCTCAAAGAACTTTGTTCTCCCCACTCCCTCCACGATGGGAACATCATCCTTGCTATGCACCTCAAGGAACTTTGTGCTCCCCACTCCCTCCACGTTGGGACCATCATCCTTTCTATGCACCTCAAAGAACATTGTGCTCCCCACTCCCTCCACGATGGGACCATCATCCTTGCTCTGCACCGCAATGAACTTTGTGCTCCCCACTCCCTCCACGATGGGACAATCATCCTTGCTATGCACTGCAAGGAACTTTATGCTCTCCACTCCCTCCACGATGGGACCATCATCCTTTCTATGCACCTGTAAGAAAATTTGTGCTCCCCACTCCCTCCATGATGGGACCATCATCCTTTCTATGCACCTCAAAGAACTTTGTGCTCCCCACTCCCTCCACGATGGGACCATCATCCTTGCTATGCACCGCAAGGAACTTTGTGCTCCCCACTCCCTCCACGATGGGTCCATCATCCTTTTTATGCACCGCAAGGAACTTTGTGCTCCCCACTCCCTCCACGATGGGACCATCATCCTTGCTCTGCACCTCAAAGATCTTTGTGCTCCCCACTCCCTCCACGATGGGACCATCATCCTTGCTATGCACCGCAAGGAACTTTGTGCTCCCCACTCCCTCCACGATGGGTCCATCATCCTTTTTATGCACCTCAAAGAACTTTGTTCTCCCCACTCCCTCTACGATGGGACCATGATCCTTCTTATGCACCGCAAGGAACTTTGTGCTCCCCACTCCTTCCACGATGGGACCATCATCCTTTCTATGCACCTCAAAGAACTTTGTGCTCCTCACTCCCTCCACGATGGGACCATCATCCTTGCTATGCACCGCAAGGAACTTTGTGATCTCCAATCCCTCCACGATGGGACAATCATCCTTTTTATGAATCTGTAAGTAAATTTGTGCTCCCCACTCACTCCACGATGGGACCATCATCCTTTCTATGCACTTCAAAGAACTTTGTGCACCCCACTCCCTCCACGATGGGACCATCATCCTTGCTATGCACCGCAAGGAACTTTGTGCTCCACACTCCCTACACGATGGGACCATCATCCTTGCTATGCACTCCAAGGAACTTTGTGCTCCCCACTCCCTCAACTATGGGACCATCATTCTTTATATGCACCGCAAGGAACTTTATGCTCCACATTCCCTCCATGATGGGACCATCATCCTTTCAAAGCACCGCAAGGAACTTTGTTCTACCCACTCCCTCCACGATGGAACAATGATCGTTGCTATGCACCACAAGGACCTTTGTGCTCCCCACTCCCTCCAAGATGGGACCATTATACATCGTATGCACCGCAAGGAACTTTGTGCTCCCCACTCCCTCCACGATGGGACCATCATCCTTGCTCTGCACCTCAAAGATATTTGTGCTCCCCACTCCCTCCACGATGGGACCATCATCCTTGCTATGCACCGCAAGGAACTTTGTGCTCCCCACTCCCTCCAAGATGGGACCATTATACATCGCATGCACCGCAAGGAACGTTGTGCTCCCCACTCCCTCCACGATGGGACCATCATCCTTGCTCTGCACCTCAAAGACCTTTGTGCTCCCCACTCCCTCCACGATGGGACCATCATCCTTGCTATGCACCGCAAGGAACTTTGTGCTCCCCACTCCCTCCACGATGGGTCCATCATCCTTTTTATGCACCTCAAAGAACTTTGTTCTCCCCACTCCCTCCACGATGGGAACATCATCCTTGCTACGCACCTCAAGGAACTTTGTGCTCTCCACTCCCACCACGATGGGACCATCATCCTTTCTATGCACCTGTAAGGAAATTTGTGCTCCCCACTCCCTCCACGATGGGACCATCATCCTTTCTATGCACCTCAAAGAACTTTGTGTTCCCAACTCCCTCCACAATGGGACCATCATCCTTTCTATGCACCGCCAGGAACTTTGTGCTCCCCACTCCATCCACGATGGAACCATCATTCTTGCATGCACCGCAAGGAACTTTGTGCTCCCCACTCCCTCCACGATGGGACCATCATTCTTGCTCTGCACCTCAAAGATCTTTGTGCTACCCACTCCCTCCATGATGGGACCATCATCCTTTCTCTGCACCGCAAGGAACTTTTTGCTCCCCAATCCCTCCACAATGGGACCATCAACCTTGCTATGCACTGCAAGGAACTGTTTGATCCCCACACCCACCACGATGGGACCATAATCCTTGCTATGCACCGCAAGGAACATTGTGCTCACCACACCCTCCACGATGGGACCATGATCCTTGCTATGCACCGCAAGGAACTTTGTGCTCCCAACTCCCTACACGATGGGACCATCATCCTTGCTATGCACCACAAGGAACTTTGTGATCTCCACTCCCTCCACGATGGTCCATAATCCTTTCTATGCATCTGTAAGGAAATCTGTGCTCCCCACTCCCTCCACGATGCGACCATCAACCTTGCTATGCACCGCAAGGAACTTTGTGCTCCCCACTCCCTCCACGTTGGGACCATCATCCTTTCTATGCACCTCAAAGAACATTGTGCTCCCCATTCCCTCCACGATGGGACCATCATCCTTGCTCTGCACCGCAATGAACTTTGTGCTCCCCACTCCCTCCACGATGGGACAATCATCCTTGCTATGCACTCCAAGGAACTTTATGATCCACACTCCCTCCATGATGGGACCATCATCCTTTCTAAGCACCGCAAGGAACTTTGTACTCCGCACTCCCTCCACGATGCGACCATCATCCTTGCTATGCACTGCAAGGAACTTTATGCTCTCCACTCCCTCCACGATGGGACCATCATCCTTTCTATGCACCTGTAAGAAAATTTGTGCTCCCCACTCCCTCCATGATGGGACCATCATCCTTTCTATGCACCTCAAAGAACATTGTCCTCCCCACTCCCTCCACGATGGAACCATCATTCTTGCATGCAACGCAAGGAACTTTGTGCTCCCCACTACCTCCACGATGGGACCATCATTCTTGCTCTGCACCTCAAAGATCTTTGTGCTCCCCACTCCCTCCACGATGGGACCATAATCCTTGCTATGCACCGCAAGCAACATTGTGATCCCCACATCCTCCACGATGGGACCATGATCCTTGCTATGCACCGCAAGCAACTTTGTGCTCCCCACTCCCTCTACGATGGGACCATGATCCTTCTTATGCACCGCAAGGAACTTTGTGCTCCCCACTCCTTCCACGATGGGACCATCATCCTTTCTATGCACCTCAAAGAACTTTGTGCTCCTCACTCCCTCCACGATGGGACCATCATCCTTGCTATGCACCGCAAGGAACTTTGTGATCTCCACTCCCTCCACGATGGGACAATCATCCTTTTTATGAATCTGTAAGTAAATTTGTTCTCCCCACTCACTCCACGATGGGACCATCATCCTTTCTATGCACTTCAAAGAACTTTGTGCACCCCACTCCCTCCACGATGGGACCATCATCCTTGCTATGCACCGCAAGGAACTTTGTGCTCCGCACTCCCTACACGATGGGATCATCATCCTTGCTATGCACTCCAAGGAACGTTGTGCTCCCCACTCCCTCCACTATGGGACCATCATTCTTTATATGCACCGCAAGGAACTTTGTGCTACCCACTCCCTCCACGATGGAACAATGATCGTTGAAATGCACCACAAGGACCTTTGTGCTCCCCACTCCCTCCAAGATGGGACCATTATACTTCGTATGCACCGCAAGGAACTTTGTGCTCCCCACTCCCTCCACGATGGGACCATCATCCTTGCTCTGCACCTCAAAGATCTTTGTGCTCCCCACTCCCTCCACGATGGGACCATCATCCTTGCTATGCACCGCAAGGAACTTTGTGCTCCCCACTCCCTCCACGATGGGTCCATCATCCTTTTTATGCACCTCAAAGAACTTTGTTCTCCCCACTCCCTCCACGATGGGAACATCATCCTTGCTATGCACCTCAAGGAACTTTGTGCTCCCCACTCCCTCCACGTTGGGACCATCATCCTTTCTATGCACCTCAAAGAACATTGTGCTCCCCACTCCCTCCACGATGGGACCATCATCCTTGCTCTGCACCGCAATGAACTTTGTGCTCCCCACTCCCTCCACGATGGGACAATCATCCTTGCTATGCACTGCAAGGAACTTTATGCTCTCCACTCCCTCCACGATGGGACCATCATCCTTTCTATGCACCTGTAAGAAAATTTGTGCTCCCCACTCCCTCCATGATGGGACCATCATCCTTTCTATGCACCTCAAAGAACTTTGTCCTCCCCACTCCCTCCAAGATGGAACCATCATTCTTGCATGCACCGCAAGGAACTTTGTGCTCCCCACTCCCTCCACGATGGGACCATCATTCTTGCTCTGCACCTCAAAGATCTTTGTGCTCCCCACTCCCTCCATGATGGGACCATCATCCTTGCTCTGCACCGCAAGGAACTTTTTGCTCCCCAATCCCTCCACAATGGGACCATCAACCTTGCTATGCACTGCAAGGAACTGTTTGATCCCCACACCCACCACGATGGGACCATAATCCTTGCTATGCACCGCAAGGAACATTGTGCTCCCCACTCCCTCCACGTTGGGACCATCATCCTTTCTATGCACCTCAAAGAACATTGTGCTCCCCACTCCCTCCACGATGGGACCATCATCCTTGCTCTGCACCGCAATGAACTTTGTGCTCCCCACTCCCTCCACGATGGGACAATCATCCTTGCTATGCACTCCAAGGAACTTTATGATCCACACTCCCTCCATGATGGGACCATCATCCTTTCTTAGCACCGCAAGGAACTTTGTACTCCGCACTCCCTCCACGATGGGACGATCATCCTTGCTATGCACTGCAAGGAACTTTATGCTCTCCACTCCCTCCACGATGGGACCATCATCCTTTCTATGCACCTGTAAGAAAATTTGTGCTCCCCACTCCCTCCATGATGGGACCATCATCCTTTCTATGCACCTCAAAGAACTTTGTCCTCCCCACTCCCTCCACGATGGGACCATCATCCTTGCTCTGCACCGCAATGAACTTTGTGCTCCCCACTCCCTCCACGATGGGACAATCATCCTTGCTATGCACTCCAAGGAACTTTATGATCCACACTCCCTCCATGATGGGACCATCATCCTTTCTTAGCACTGCAAGGAACTTTGTACTCCGCACTCCCTCCACGATGGGACGATCATCCTTGCTATGCACTGCAAGGAACTTTATGCTCTCCACTCCCTCCACGATGGGACCATCATCCTTTCTATGCACCTGTAAGAAAATTTGTGCTCCCCACTCCCTCCATGATGGGACCATCATCCTTTCTATGCACCTCAAAGAAATTTGTCCTCCCCACTCCCTCCACGATGGAACCATCATTCTTGCATGCAACGCAAGGAACTTTGTGCTCCCCACTACCTCCACGATGGGACCATCATTCTTGCTCTGCACCTCAAAGATCTTTGTGCTCCCTACTCCCTCCACGATGGGACCATAATCCTTGCTATGCACCGCAAGCAACATTGTGATCCCCACATCCTCCACGATGGGACCATGATCCTTGCTATGCACCGCAAGCAACTTTGAGCTCCCCACTCCCTCTACGATGGGACCATGATCCTTCTTATGCACCGCAAGGAACTTTGTGCTCCCCACTCCTTCCACGATGGGACCATCATCCTTTCTATGCACCTCAAAGAACTTTATGCTCCTCACTCCCTCCACGATGGGACCATCATCCTTGCTATGCACCGCAAGGAACTTTGTGATCTCCAATCCCTCCACGATGGGACAATCATCCTTTTTATGAATCTGTAAGTAAATTTGTGCTCCCCACTCACTCCACGATGGGACCATCATCCTTTCTATGCACTTCAAAGAACTTTGTGCACCCCACTCCCTCCACGATGGGACCATCATCCTTGCTATGCACCGCAAGGAACTTTGTGCTCCACACTCCCTACACGATGGGACCATCATCCTTGCTATGCACTCCAAGGAACTTTGTGCTCCCCACTCCCTCCACTATGGGACCATCATTCTTTATATGCACCGCAAGGAACTTTATGCTCCACATTCCCTCCATGATGGGACCATCATCCTTTCAAAGCACCGCAAGGAACTTTGTTCTACCCACTCCCTCCACGATGGAACAATGATCGTTGCTATGCACCACAAGGACCTTTGTGCTCCCCACTCCCTCCAAGGTGGGACCATTATACATCGTATGCACCGCAAGGAACTTTGTGCTCCCCACTCCCTCCACGATGGGACCATCATCCTTGCTCTGCACCTCAAAGATATTTGTGCTCCCCACTCCCTCCACGATGGGACCATCATCCTTGCTATGCACCGCAAGGAACTTTGTGCTCCCCACTCCCTCCAAGATGGGACCAGTATACATCGCATGCACCGCAAGGAACGTTGTCCTCCCCACTCCCTCCACGATGGGACCATCATCCTTGCTCTGCACCTCAAAGACCTTTTTGCTCCCCACTCCCTCCACGATGGGACCATCATCCTTGCTATGCACCGCAAGGAACTTTGTGCTCCCCACTCCCTCCACGATGGGTCCATCATCCTTTTTATGCACCTCAAAGAACTTTGTTCTCCCCACTCCCTCCACGATGGGAACATCATCCTTGCTACGCACCTCAAGGAACTTTGTGCTCCCCACTCCCTCCACGATGGGACCATCATTCCTGCTCTGCACCTCAAAGATCTTTGTGCTACCCACTCCCTCCATGATGGGACCATCATCCTTTCTCTGCACCGCAAGGAACTTTTTGCTCCCCAATCCCTCCACAATGGGACCATCAAACTTGCTATGCACTGCAAGGAACTGTTTGATCCCCACACCCACCACGATGGGACCATAATCCTTGCTATGCACCGCAAGGAACATTGTGCTCACCACACCCTCCACGATGGGACCATGATCCTTGCTATGCACCGCAAGGAACTTTGTGCTCCCAACTCCCTACACGATGGGACCATCATTCTTGCTCTGCACCTCAAAGATCTTTGTGCTCCCTACTCCCTCCACGATGGGACCATAATCCTTGCTATGCACCGCAAGCAACATTGTGATCCCCACATCCTCCACGATGGGACCATGATCCTTGCTATGCACCGCAAGCAACTTTGAGCTCCCCACTCCCTCTACGATGGGACCATGATCCTTCTTATGCACCGCAAGGAACTTTGTGCTCCCCACTCCTTCCACGATGGGACCATCATCCTTTCTATGCACCTCAAAGAACTTTGTGCTCCTCACTCCCTCCACGATGGGACCATCATCCTTGCTATGCACCGCAAGGAACTTTGTGATCTCCAATCCCTCCACGATGGGACAATCATCCTTTTTATGAATCTGTAAGTAAATTTGTGCTCCCCACTCACTCCACGATGGGACCATCATCCTTTCTATGCACTTCAAAGAACTTTGTGCACCCCACTCCCTCCACGATGGGACCATCATCCTTGCTATGCACCGCAAGGAACTTTGTGCTCCACACTCCCTACACGATGGGACCATCATCCTTGCTATGCACTCCAAGGAACTTTGTGCTCCCCACTCCCTCCACTATGGGACCATCATTCTTTATATGCACCGCAAGGAACTTTATGCTCCACATTCCCTCCATGATGGGACCATCATCCTTTCAAAGCACCGCAAGGAACATTGTGCTCACCACACCCTCCACGATGGGACCATGATCCTTGCTATGCACCGCAAGGAACTTTGTGCTCCCAACTCCCTACACGATGGGACCATCATCCTTGCTATGCACCACAAGGAACTTTGTGATCTCCACTCCCTCCACGATGGTCCATAATCCTTTCTATGCATCTGTAAGGAAATCTGTGCTCCCCACTCCCTCCACGATGCGACCATCAACCTTGATATGCACCGCAAGGAACTTTGTGCTCCCCACTCCCTCCACGTTGGGACCATCATCCTTTCTATGCACCTCAAAGAACATTGTGCTCCCCATTCCCTCCACGATGGGACCATCATCCTTGCTCTGCACCGCAATGAACTTTGTGCTCCCCACTCCCTCCACGATGGGACAATCATCCTTGCTATGCACTCCAAGGTACTTTATGATCCACACTCCCTCCATGATGGGACCATCATCCTTTCTAAGCACCGCAAGGAACTTTGTACTCCGCACTCCCTCCACGATGCGACCATCATCCTTGCTATGCACTGCAAGGAACTTTATGCTCTCCACTCCCTCCACGATGGGACCATCATCCTTTCTATGCACCTGTAAGAAAATTTGTGCTCCCCACTCCCTCCATGATGGGACCATCATCCTTTCTATGCACCTCAAAGAACTTTGTCCTCCCCACTCCCTCCACGATGGAACCATCATTCTTGCATGCAACGCAAGGAACTTTGTGCTCCCCACTACCTCCACGATGGGACCATCATTCTTGCTCTGCACCTCAAAGATCTTTGTGCTCCCCACTCCCTCCACGATGGGACCATAATCCTTGCTATGCACCGCAAGCAACATTGTGATCCCCACATCCTCCACGATGGGACCATGATCCTTGCTATGCACCGCAAGCAACTTTGTGCTCCCCACTCCCTCTACGATGGGACCATGATCCTTCTTATGCACCGCAAGGAACTTTGTGCTCCCCACTCCTTCCACGATGGGACCATCATCCTTTCTATGCACCTCAAAGAACTTTGTGCTCCTCACTCCCTCCACGATGGGACCATCATCCTTGCTCTGCACCTCAAAGATCTTTGTGCTCCCCACTCCCTCCACGATGGGACCATCATCCTTGCTATGCACCGCAAGGAACTTTGTGCTCCCCACTCCCTCCACGATGGGTCCATCATCCTTTTTATGCACCTCAAAGAACTTTGTTCTCCCCACTCCCTCCACGATGGGAACATCATCCTTGCTATGCACCTCAAGGAACTTTGTGCTCCCCACTCCCTCCACGTTGGGACCATCATCCTTTCTATGCACCTCAAAGAACATTGTGCTCCCCACTCCCTCCACGATGGGACCATCATCCTTGCTCTGCACCGCAATGAACTTTGTGCTCCCCACTCCCTCCACGATGGGACAATCATCCTTGCTATGCACTGCAAGGAACTTTATGCTCTCCACTCCCTCCACGATGGGACCATCATCCTTTCTATGCACCTGTAAGAAAATTTGTGCTCCCCACTCCCTCCATGATGGGACCATCATCCTTTCTATGCACCTCAAAGAACTTTGTCCTCCCCACTCCCTCCAAGATGGAACCATCATTCTTGCATGCAACGCAAGGAACTTTGTGCTCCCCACTCCCTCCACGATGGGACCATCATTCTTGCTCTGCACCTCAAAGATCTTTGTGCTCCCCACTCTCTCCACGATGGGACCATCATCCTTGCTCTGCACCGCAAGGAACTTTTTGCTCCCCACTCCCTCTACGATGGGACCATGATCCTTCTTATGCACCGCAAGGAACTTTGTGCTCCCCACTCCTTCCACGATGGGACCATCATCCTTTCTATGCACCTCAAAGAACTTTGTGCTCCTCACTCCCTCCACGATGGGACCATCATCCTTGCTATGCACCGCAAGGAACTTTGTGATCTCCAATCCCTCCACGATGGGACAATCATCCTTTTTATGAATCTGTAAGTAAATTTGTGCTCCCCACTCACTCCACGATGGGACCATCATCCTTTCTATGCACTTCAAAGAACTTTGTGCACCCCACTCCCTCCACGATGGGACCATCATCCTTGCTATGCACCGCAAGGAACTTTGTGCTCCACACTCCCTACACGATGGGACCATCATCCTTGCTATGCACTCCAAGGAACTTTGTGCTCCCCACTCCCTCCACTATGGGACCATCATTCTTTATATGCACCGCAAGGAACTTTATGCTCCACATTCCCTCCATGATGGGACCATCATCCTTTCAAAGCACCGCAAGGAACATTGTGCTCACCACACCCTCCACGATGGGACCATGATCCTTGCTATGCACCGCAAGGAACTTTGTGCTCCCAACTCCCTACACGATGGGACCATCATCCTTGCTATGCACCACAAGGAACTTTGTGATCTCCACTCCCTCCACGATGGTCCATAATCCTTTCTATGCATCTGTAAGGAAATCTGTGCTCCCCACTCCCTCCACGATGCGACCATCAACCTTGCTATGCACCGCAAGGAACTTTGTGCTCCCCACTCCCTCCACGTTGGGACCATCATCCTTTCTATGCACCTCAAAGAACATTGTGCTCCCCATTCCCTCCACGATGGGACCATCATCCTTGCTCTGCACCGCAATGAACTTTGTGCTCCCCACTCCCTCCACGATGGGACAATCATCCTTGCTATGCACTCCAAGGTACTTTATGATCCACACTCCCTCCATGATGGGACCATCATCCTTTCTAAGCACCGCAAGGAACTTTGTACTCCGCACTCCCTCCACGATGCGACCATCATCCTTGCTATGCACTGCAAGGAACTTTATGCTCTCCACTCCCTCCACGATGGGACCATCATCCTTTCTATGCACCTGTAAGAAAATTTGTGCTCCCCACTCCCTCCATGATGGGACCATCATCCTTTCTATGCACCTCAAAGAACTTTGTCCTCCCCACTCCCTCCACGATGGAACCATCATTCTTGCATGCAACGCAAGGAACTTTGTGCTCCCCACTACCTCCACGATGGGACCATCATTCTTGCTCTGCACCTCAAAGATCTTTGTGCTCCCCACTCCCTCCACGATGGGACCATAATCCTTGCTATGCACCGCAAGCAACATTGTGATCCCCACATCCTCCACGATGGGACCATGATCCTTGCTATGCACCGCAAGCAACTTTGTGCTCCCCACTCCCTCTACGATGGGACCATGATCCTTCTTATGCACCGCAAGGAACTTTGTGCTCCCCACTCCTTCCACGATGGGACCATCATCCTTTCTATGCACCTCAAAGAACTTTGTGCTCCTCACTCCCTCCACGATGGGACCATCATCCTTGCTATGCACCGCAAGGAACTTTGTGATCTCCACTCCCTCCACGATGGGACAATCATCCTTTTTATGAATCTGTAAGTAAATTTGTGCTCCCCACTCACTCCACGATGGGACCATCATCCTTTCTATGCACTTCAAAGAACTTTGTGCACCCCACTCCCTCCACGATGGGACCATCATCCTTGCTATGCACCGCAAGGAACTTTGTGCTCCGCACTCCCTACACGATGGGATCATCATCCTTGCTATGCACTCCAAGGAACTTTGTGCTCCCCACTCCCTCCACTATGGGACCATCATTCTTTATATGCACCGCAAGGAACTTTGTGCTACCCACTCCCTCCACGATGGAACAATGATCGTTGCTATGCACCACAAGGACCTTTGTGCTCCCCACTCCCTCCAAGATGGGACCATTATACTTCGTATGCACCGCAAGGAACTTTGTGCTCCCCACTCCCTCCACGATGGGACCATCATCCTTGCTCTGCACCTCAAAGATCTTTGTGCTCCCCACTCCCTCCACGATGGGACCATCATCCTTGCTATGCACCGCAAGGAACTTTGTGCTCCCCACTCCCTCCACGATGGGTCCATCATCCTTTTTATGCACCTCAAAGAACTTTGTTCTCCCCACTCCCTCCACGATGGGAACATCATCCTTGCTATGCACCTCAAGGAACTTTGTGCTCCCCACTCCCTCCACGTTGGGACCATCATCCTTTCTATGCACCTCAAAGAACATTGTGCTCCCCACTCCCTCCACGATGGGACCATCATCCTTGCTCTGCACCGCAATGAACTTTGTGCTCCCCACTCCCTCCACGATGGGACAATTATCCTTGCTATGCACTGCAAGGAACTTTATGCTCTCCACTCCCTCCACGATGGGACCATCATCCTTTCTATGCACCTGTAAGAAAATTTGTGCTCCCCACTCCCTCCATGATGGGACCATCATCCTTTCTATGCACCTCAAAGAACTTTGTCCTCCCCACTCCCTCCAAGATGGAACCATCATTCTTGCATGCAACGCAAGGAACTTTGTGCTCCCCACTCCCTCCACGATGGGACCATCCTTCTTGCTCTGCACCTCAAAGATCTTTGTGCTCCCCACTCCCTCCACGATGGGACCATCATCCTTGCTCTGCACCGCAAGGAACTTTTTGCTCCCAACTCCCTCCACGATGGGACTATAATCCTTGCTATGCACCGCAAGCAACATTGTGATCCCCACATCCTCCACGATGGGACCATGATCCTTGCTATGCACCGCAAGCAACTTTGAGCTCCCCACTCCCTCTACGATGGGACCATGATCCTTCTTATGCACCGCAAGGAACTTTGTGCTCCCCACTCCTTCCACGATGGGACCATCATCCTTTCTATGCACCTCAAAGAACTTTGTGCTCCTCACTCCCTCCACGATGGGACCATCATCCTTGCTATGCACCGCAAGGAACTTTGTGATCTCCAATCCCTCCACGATGGGACAATCATCCTTTTTATGAATCTGTAAGTAAATTTGTGCTCCCCACTCACTCCACGATGGGACCATCATCCTTTCTATGCATTTCAAAGAACTTTGTGCACCCCGCTCCCTCCACGATGGGACCATCATCCTTGCTATGCACCGCAAGGAACTTTGTGCTCCACACTCCCTACACGATGGGACCATCATCCTTGCTATGCACTCCAAGGAACTTTGTGCTCCCCACTCCCTCCACTATGGGACCATCATTCTTTATATGCACCGCAAGGAACTTTATGCTCCACATTCCCTCCATGATGGGACCATCATCCTTTCAAAGCACCGCAAGGAACTTTGTTCTACCCACTCCCTCCACGATGGAACAATGATCGTTGCTATGCACCACAAGGACCTTTGTGCTCCCCACTCCCTCCAAGATGGGACCATTATACATCGTATGCACCGCAAGGAACTTTGTGCTCCCCACTCCCTCCACGATGGGACCATCATCCTTGCTCTGCACCTCAAAGATATTTGTGCTCCCCACTCCCTCCACGATGGGACCATCATCCTTGCTATGCACCGCAAGGAACTTTGTGCTCCCCACTCCCTCCAAGATGGGACCATTATACATCGCATGCACCGCAAGGAACGTTGTGCTCCCCACTCCCTCCACGATGGGACCATCATCCTTGCTCTGCACCTCAAAGACCTTTGTGCTCCCCACTCCCTCCACGATGGGACCATCATCCTTGCTATGCACCGCAAGGAACTTTGTGCTCCCCACTCCCTCCACGATGGGTCCATCATCCTTTTTATGCACCTCAAAGAACTTTGTTCTCCCCACTCCCTCCACGATGGGAACATCATCCTTGCTATGCACCTCAAGGAACTTTGTGCTCTCCACTCCCACCACGATGGGACCATCATCCTTTCTATGCACCTGTAAGGAAATTTGTGCTCCCCACTCCCTCCCACGATGGGACCATCATCCTTTCTATGCACCTCAAAGAGCTTTGTGTTCCCAACTCCCTCCACAATGGGACCATCATCCTTTCTATGCACCGCCAGGAACTTTGTGCTCCCCACTCCATCCACGATGGAACCATCATTCTTGCATGCACCGCAAGGAACTTTGTGCTCCCCACTCCCTCCACGATGGGACCATCATTCTTGCTCTGCACCTCAAAGATCTTTGTGCTACCCACTCCCTCCATGATGGGACCATCATCCTTTCTCTGCACCGCAAGGAACTTTTTGCTCCCCAATCCCTCCACAATGGGACCATCAACCTTGCTATGCACTGCAAGGAACTGTTTGATCCCCACACCCACCACGATGGGACCATAATCCTTGCTATGCACCGCAAGGAACATTGTGCTCACCACACCCTCCACGATGGGACCATGATCCTTGCTATGCACCGCAAGGAACTTTGTGCTCCCAACTCCCTACACGATGGGACCATCATCCTTGCTATGCACCACAAGGAACTTTGTGATCTCCACTCCCTCCACGATGGTCCATAATCCTTTCTATGCATCTGTAAGGAAATCTGTGCTCCCCACTCCCTCCACGATGCGACCATCAACCTTGCTATGCACCGCAAGGAACTTTGTGCTCCCCACTCCCTCCACGTTGGGACCATCATCCTTTCTATGCACCTCAAAGAACATTGTGCTCCCCATTCCCTCCACGATGGGACCATCATCCTTGCTCTGCACCGCAATGAACTTTGTGCTCCCCACTCCCTCCACGATGGGACAATCATCCTTGCTATGCACTCCAAGGAACTTTATGATCCACACTCCCTCCATGATGGGACCATCATCCTTTCTAAGCACCGCAAGGAACTTTGTACTCCGCACTCCCTCCACGATGCGACCATCATCCTTGCTATGCACTGCAAGAACTTTATGCTCTCCACTCCCTCCACGATGGGACCATCATCCTTTCTATGCACCTGTAAGAAAATTTGTGCTCCCCACTCCCTCCATGATGGGACCATCATCCTTTCTATGCACCGCAAAGAACTTTGTCCTCCCCACTCCCTCCACGATGGAACCATCATTCTTGCATGCAACGCAAGGAACTTTGTGCTCCCCACTACCTCCACGATGGGACCATCATTCTTGCTCTGCACCTCAAAGATCTTTGTGCTCCCCACTCCCTCCACGATGGGACCATAATCCTTGCTATGCACCGCAAGCAACATTGTGATCCCCACATCCTCCACGATGGGACCATGATCCTTGCTATGCACCGCAAGCAACTTTGTGCTCCCCACTCCCTCTACGATGGGACCATGATCCTTCTTATGCACCGCAAGGAACTTTGTGCTCCCCACTCCTTCCACGATGGGACCATCATCCTTTCTATGCACCTCAAAGAACTTTGTGCTCCTCACTCCCTCCACGATGGGACCATCATCCTTGCTATGCACCGCAAGGAACTTTGTGATCTCCACTCCCTCCACGATGGGACAATCATCCTTTTTATGAATCTGTAAGTAAATTTGTGCTCCCCACTCACTCCACGATGGGACCATCATCCTTTCTATGCACTTCAAAGAACTTTGTGCACCCCACTCCCTCCACGATGGGACCATCATCCTTGCTATGCACCGCAAGGAACTTTGTGCTCCGCACTCCCTACACGATGGGATCATCATCCTTGCTATGCACTCCAAGGAACTTTGTGCTCCCCACTCCCTCCACTATGGGACCATCATTCTTTATATGCACCGCAAGGAACTTTGTGCTACCCACTCCCTCCACGATGGAACAATGATCGTTGCTATGCACCACAAGGACCTTTGTGCTCCCCACTCCCTCCAAGATGGGACCATTATACTTCGTATGCACCGCAAGGAACTTTGTGCTCCCCACTCCCTCCACGATGGGACCATCATCCTTGCTCTGCACCTCAAAGATCTTTGTGCTCCCCACTCCCTCCACGATGGGACCATCATCCTTGCTATGCACCGCAAGGAACTTTGTGCTCCCCACTCCCTCCACGATGGGTCCATCATCCTTTTTATGCACCTCAAAGAACTTTGTTCTCCCCACTCCCTCCACGATGGGAACATCATCCTTGCTATGCACCTCAAGGAACTTTGTGCTCCCCACTCCCTCCACGTTGGGACCATCATCCTTTCTATGCACCTCAAAGAACATTGTGCTCCCCACTCCCTCCACGATGGGACCATCATCCTTGCTCTGCACCGCAATGAACTTTGTGCTCCCGACTCCCTCCACGATGGGACAATCATCCTTGCTATGCACTGCAAGGAACTTTATGCTCTCCACTCCCTCCACGATGGGACCATCATCCTTTCTATGCACCTCAAAGAACTTTGTCCTCCCCACTCCCTCCAAGATGGAACCATCATTCTTGCATGCAATGCAATGAACTTTGTGCTCCCCACTCCCTCCACGATGGGACCATCATTCTTGCTCTGCACCTCAAAGATCTTTGTGCTCCCCACTCCCTCCACGATGGGACCATCATCCTTGCTCTGCACCGCAAGGAACTTTTTGCTCCCCACTCCCTCTACGATGAGACCATGATCCTTCTTATGCACCGCAAGGAACTTTGTGATCTCCACTCCCTCCACGATGGGACCATGATCCTTGCTATGCACCACAAGCAACTTTGTGCTCCCCACTCACTCCACGATGGGACCATCATCCTTTCTATGCACTTCAAAGAACTTTGTGCACCCCACTCCCTCCACGATGGGACCATCATCCTTGCTATGCACCACAAGGAACTTCGTGCTCCGCACTCCCTACACGATGGGACCATCATCCTTGCTATGCACTCCAAGGAACTTTGTGCTCCCCACTCCCTCCACTATGGGACCATCATTCTTTATATGCACCGCAAGGAACTTTATGCTCCACATTCCCTCCATGATGGGACCATCATCCTTTCAAAGCACCGCAAGGAACTTTGTGCTACCCACTCCCTCCACGATGGAACAATGATCGTTGCTATGCACCACAAGGACCTTTGTGCTCCCCACTCCCTCCAAGATGGGACCATTATACATCGTATGCACCGCAAGGAACTTTGTGCTCCCCACTCCCTCCACGATGGGACCATCATCCTTGCTCTGCACCTCAAAGATCTTTGTGCTCCCCACTCCCTCCACGATGGGACCATCATCCTTGCTATGCACCGCAAGGAACTTTGTGCTCCCCACTCCCTCCACGATGGGTCCATCATCCTTTTTATGCACCTCAAAGAATTTTGTTCTCCCCACTCCCTCCACGATGGGAACATCATCCTTGCTATGCACCTCAAGGAACTTTGTGCTCTCCACTCCCACCACGATGGGACCATCATCCTTTCTATGCACCTGTAAGGAAATTTGTGCTCCCCACTCCCTCCACTATGGGACCATCATCCTTTCTATGCACCTCAAAGAACTTTGTGTTCCCAACTCCCTCCACAATGGGACCATCATCCTTTCTATGCACCGCCAGGAACTTTGTGCTCCCCACTCCATCCACGATGGAACCATCATTCTTGCATGCACCGCAAGGAACTTTGTGCTCCCCACTCCCTCCACGATGGGACCATCATTCTTGCTCTGCACCTCAAAGATCTTTGTGCTCCCCACTCCCTCCATGATGGGACCATCATCCTTGCTCTGCACCGCAAGGAACTTTTTGCTCCCCAATCCCTCCACAATGGGACCATCAACCTTGCTATGCACTGCAAGGAACTGTTTGATCCCGACACCCACCACGATGGGACCATAATCCTTGCTATGCACCGCAAGGAACATTGTGCTCCCCACACCCTCCACGATGGGACCATGATCCTTGCTATGCACCGCAAGGAACTTTGTGCTCCCAACTCCCTACACGATGGGACCATCATCCTTGCTATGCACCACAAGGAACTCTGTGATCTCCACTCCTTCCACGATGGTCCATAATCCTTTCTATGCATCTGTAAGGAAATCTGTGCTCCCCACTCCCTCCACGATGCGACCATCAACGTTGCTATGCACCGCAAGGAACTTTGTGCTCCCCACTCCCTCCACGTTGGGACCATCATCCTTTCTATGCACCTCAAAGAACATTGTGCTCCCCACTCCCTCCACGATGGGACCATCATCCTTGCTCTGCACCGCAATGAACTTTGTGCTCCCCACTCCCTCCACGATGGGACCATCATCCTTGCTATGCACTGCAAGGAACTTTATGCTCTCCACTCCCTCCACGATGGGACCATCATCCTTTCTATGCACCTGTAAGAAAATTTGTGCTCCCCACTCCCTCCATGATGGGACCATCATCCTTTCTATGCACCTCAAAGAACTTTGTGCTCCCCACTCCCTCCACGATGGAACCATCATGCTTGCATGCAACGCAAGGAACTTTGTGCTCCCCACTACCTCCACGATGGGACCATCATTCTTGCTCTGCACCTCAAAGATCTTTGTGCTCCCCACTCCCTCCACGATGGGACCATAATCCTTGCTATGCACCGCAAGCAACATTGTGATCCCCACATCCTCCACGATGGGACCATGATCCTTGCTATGCACCGCAAGCAACTTTGAGCTCCCCACTCCCTCTACGATGGGACCATGATCCTTCTTATGCACCGCAAGGAACTTTGTGCTCCCCACTCCTTCCACGATGGGACCATCATCCTTTCTATGCACCTCAAAGAACTTTGTGCTCCTAACTCCCTCCACGATGGGACCATCATCCTTGCTATGCACCGCAAGGAACTTTGTGATCTCCAATCCCTCCACGATGGGACAATCATCCTTTTTATGAATCTGTAAGTAAATTTGTGCTCCCCACTCACTCCACGATGGGACCATCATCCTTTCTATGCACTTCAAAGAACTTTGTGCACCCCACTCCCTCCACGATGGGACCATCATCCTTGCTATGCACTCCAAGGAACTTTGTGCTCCCCACTCCCTCCACTAGGGGACCATCATTCTTTATATGCACCGCAAGGAACTTTATGCTCCACATTCCCTCCATGATGGGACCATCATCCTTTCAAAGCACCGCAAGGAACTTTGTGCTACCCACTCCCTCCACGATGGAACCATGATCGTTGCTATGCACCACAAGGACCTTTGTGCTCCCCACTCCCTCCAAGATGGGACCATTATACATCGTATGCACCGCAAGGAACTTTGTGCTCCCCACTCCCTCCACGATGGGACCATCAACCTTGCTCTGCACCTCAAAGATATTTGTGCTCCCCACTCCCTCCACTATGGGACCATCATCCTTGCTATGCACCGCAAGGAACTTTGTGCTCCCCACTCCCTCCAAGATGGGAACATTATACATCGCATGCACCGCAAGGAACTTTGTGCTCCCCACTCCCTCCACGATGGGACCATCATCCTTGCTCTGCACCTCAAAGATCTTTGTGCTCCCCACTCCCTCCACGATGGGACCATCATCCTTGCTATGCACCGCAAGGAACTTTGTGCTCCCCACTCCCTCCACTATGGGTCCATCATCCTTTTAATGCACCTCAAAGAACTTTGTTCTCCCCACTCCCTCCACGATGGGAACATCATCCTTGCTATGCACCTCAAGGAACTTTGTGCTCTCCACTCCCACCACGATGGGACCATCATCCTTTCTATGCACCTGTAAGGAAATTTGTGCTCCCCACTCCCTCCACGATGGGACCATCATCCTTTCTATGCACCTCAAAGAACTTTGTGTTCCCAACTCCCTCCACAATGGGACCATCATCCTTTCTATGCACCGCCAGGAACTTTGTGCTCCCCACTCCATCAACGATGGAACCATCATTCTTGAATGCACCGCAAGGAACTTTGTGCTCCCCACTCCCTCCACGATGGGACCATCATTCTTGCTCTGCACCTCAAAGATCTTTGTGCTCCCCACTCCCTCCATGATGGGACCATCATCTTTGCTCTGCACCGCAAGGAACTTTTTGCTCCCCAATCACTCCACAATGGGACCATCAACCTTGCTATGCACTGCAAGGAACTGTTTGATCCCCACACCCACCACGATGGGACCATAATCCTTGCTATGCACCGCAAGGAACATTGTGCTCACCACTCCCTCCACGATGGGACCATCATCCTTGCTATGCACCGCAAGGAACTTTGTGCTCCGCACTCCCTACACGATGGGACCATCATCCTTGCTATGCACTCCAAGGAACTTTGTGCTCCCCACTCCCTCCACTATGGGACCATCATTCTTTATATGCACCGCCAGGAACTTTATGCTCCACATTCCCTCCATGATGGGACCATCATCCTTTCAAAGCACCGCAAGGAACTTTGTGCTACCCACTCCCTCCACGATGGAACAATGATCGTTGCTATGCACCACAAGGACCTTTGTGCTCCCCACTCCCTCCAAGATGGGACCATTATACTTCGTATGCACCGCAAGGAACTTTGTGCTCCCCACTCCCTCCACGATGGGACCATCATCCTTGCTCTGCACCTCAAAGATCTTTGTGCTCCCCACTCCCTCCACGATGGGACCATCATCCTTGCTATGCACCGCAAGGAACTTTGTGCTCCCCACTCCCTCCACGATGGGTCCATCATCCTTTTTATGCACCTCAAAGAACTTTGTTCTCCCCACTCCCTCCACGATGGGAACATCATCCTTGCTATGCACCTCAAGGAACTTTGTGCTCCCCACTCCCTCCACGTTGGGACCATCATCCTTTCTATGCACCTCAAAGAACATTGTGCTCCCAACTCCCTCCACGATGGGACCATCATCCTTGCTCTGCACCGCAATGAACTTTGTGCTCTCCACTCCCTCCACGATGGGACCATCATCCTTTCTATGCACCTGTAAGAAAATTTGTGCTCCCCACTCCCTCCATGATGGGACCATCATCCTTTCTATGCACCTCAATGAACTTTGTCCTCCCCACTCCCTCCACGATGGAACCATCATTCTTGCATGCAACGCAAGGAACTTTGTGCTCCCCACTCCCTCCACGATGGGACCATCATTCTTGCTCTGCACCTCAAAGATCTTTGTGCTCCCCACTCCCTCCACGATGGGACCATCATCCTTGCTCTGCACCGCAAGGAACTTTTTGCTCCCCACTCCCACCACGATGGGACTATAATCCTTGCTATGCACCGCAAGCAACATTGTGATCCCCACATCCTCCACGATGGGACCATGATCCTTGCTATGCACCGCAAGCAACTTTGTGCTCCCCACTCCCTCTACGATGGGACCATGATCCTTCTTATGCACCGCATGGAACTTTGTGCTCCCCACTCCTTCCACGATGGGACCATCATCCTTTCTATGCACCTCAAAGAACTTTCTGCTCCTCACTCCCTCCACGATGGGACCATCATCCTTGCTATGCACCGCAAGGAACTTTGTGATCTCCACTCCCTCCACGATGGGACAATCATCCTTTTTATGAATCTGTAAGTAAATTTGTGCTCCCCACTCACTCCACGATGGGACCATCATCCTTTCTATGCACTTCAAAGAACTTTGTGCACCCCACTCCCTCCACGATGGGACCATCATCCTTGCTATGCACCGCAAGGAACTTTGTGCTCCGCACTCCCTACACGATGGGACCATCATCCTTTCTATGCACTCCAAGGAACTTTGTGCTCCCCACTCCCTCCACTATGGGACCATCATTCTTTATATGCACCGCAAGGAACTTTATGCTCCACATTCCCTCCATGATGGGACCATCATCCTTTCAAAGCACCGCAAGGAACTTTGTGCTACCCACTCCCTCCACGATGGAACAATGATCGTTGCTATGCACCACAAGGACCTTTGTGATCCCCACTCCCTCCAAGATGGGACCATTATACATCGTATGCACCGCAAGGAACTTTGTGCTCCCCACTCCCTCCACGATGGGACCATCATCCTTGCTCTGCACCTCAAAGAACTTTGTGCTCCCCACTACCTCCACGATGGGACCATCATTCTTGCTCTGCACCTCAAAGATCTTTGTGCTCCCAACTCCCTCCACGATGGGACCATAATCCTTGCTATGCACCGCAAGCAACATTGTGATCCCCACATCCTCCACGATGGGACCATGATCCTTGCTATGCACCGAAAGCAACTTTGAGCTCCCCACTCCCTCTACGATGGGACCATGATCCTTCTTATGCACCGCAAGGAACTTTGTGCTCCCCACTCCCTCCACGATGGGACCATCATCCTTGCTATGCACCGCAAGGAACTTTGTGATCTCCACTCCCTCCACGATGGGACAATCATCCTTTTTATGAATCTGTAAGTAAATTTGTGCTCCCCACTCACTCCACGATGGGACCATCATCATTTCTATGCACTTCAAAGAACTTTGTGCACCCCACTCCCTCCACGATGGGACCATCATCCTTGCTATACACCGCAAGGAACTTAGTGCTCCGCACTCCCTACACGATGGGACCATCATCCTTGCTATGCACTCCAAGGAACTTTGTGCTCCCCACTCCCTCCACTATGGGACCATCATTCTTTATATGCACCGCCAGGAACTTTATGCTCCACATTCCCTCCATGATGGGACCATCATCCTTTCAAAGCACCGCAAGGAACTTTGTGCTACCCACTCCCTCCACGATGGAACAATGATCGTTGCTATGCACCACAAGGACCTTTGTGCTCCCCACTGCCTCCAAGATGGGACCATTATACTTCGTATGCACCGAAAGGAACTTTGTGCTCCCCACTCCCTCCACGATGGGACCATCATCCTTGCTCTGCACCTCAAAGATCTTTGTGCTCCCCACTCCCTCCACGATGGGACCATCATCCTTGCTATGCACCGCAAGGAACTTTGTGCTCCCCACTCCCTCCACGATGGGTCCATCATCCTTTTTATGCACCTCAAAGAACTTTGTTCTCCCCACTCCCTCCACGATGGGAACATCATCCTTGCTATGCACCTCAAGGAACTTTGTGCTCCCCACTCCCTCCACGTTGGGACCATCATCCTTTCTATGCACCTCAAAGAACATTGTGCTCCCCACTCCCTCCACGATGGGACCATCATCCTTGCTCTGCACCGCAATGAACTTTGTGCTCCCCACTCCCTCCACGATGGGACAATCATCCTTGCTATGCACTGCAAGGAACTTTATGCTTTCCACTCCCTCCACGAAGGGACCATCATCCTTTCTATGCACCTGTAAGAAAATTTGTGCTCCCCACTCCCTCCATGATGGGACCATCATCTTTTCTATGCACCTCAAAGAACTTTGTCCTCCCCACTCCCTCCACGATGGAACCATCATTCTTGCATGCAACGCAAGGAACTTTGTGCTCCCCACTCCCTCCACGATGGGACCATCATTCTTGCTCTGCACCTCAAAGATCTTTGTGCTCCCCACTCCCTCCACGATGGGACCATCATCCTTGTTCTGCACCGCAAGGAACTTTTTGCTCCCCACTCCCACCACGATGGGACTATAATCCTTGCTATGCACCGCAAGCAACATTGTGATCCCCACATCCTCCACGATGGGACCATGATCCTTGCTATGCACCGCAAGCAACTTTGTGCTCCCCACTCCCTCTACGATGGGACCATGATCCTTCTTATGCACCGCATGGAACTTTGTGCTCCCCACTCCTTCCACGATGGGACCATCATCCTTTCTATGCACCTCAAAGAACTTTGTGCTCCTCACTCCCTCCACGATGGGACCATCATCCTTGCTATGCACCGCAAGGAACTTTGTGATCTCCACTCCCTCCACGATGGGACAATCATCCTTTTTATGAATCAGTAAGTAAATTTGTGCTCCCCACTCACTCCACGATGGGACCATCATCCTTTCTATGCACTTCAAAGAACTTTGTGCACCCCACTCCCTCCACGATGGGACCATCATCCTTGCTATGCACCGCAAGGAACTTTGTGCTCCGCACTCCCTACACGATGGGACCATCATCCTTGCTATGCACTCCAAGGAACTTTGTGCTCCCCACTCCCTCCACTATGGGACCATCATTCTTTATATGCACCGCAAGGAACTTTATGCTCCAAATTCCCTCCATGATGGGACCATCATCCTTTCAAAGCACCGCAAGGAACTTTGTGCTACCCACTCCCTCCACGATGGAACAATGATTGTTGCTATGCACCACAAGGACCTTTGTGCTCCCCACTCCCTCCAAGATGGGACCATTATACATCGTATGCACCGCAAGGAACTTTGTGCTCCCCACTCCCTCCACGATGGGACCATCATCCTTGCTCTGCACCTCAAAGATCTTTGTGCTCCCCACTCCCTCCACGATGGGACCATCATCCTTGCTATGCACCGCAAGGAACTTTGTGCTCCCCACTCCCTCCACGATGGGTCCATCATCCTTTTTATGCACCTCAAAGAATTTTGTTCTCCCCACTCCCTCCACGATGGGAACATCATCCTTGCTATGCACCTCAAGGAACTTTGTGCTCTCCACTCCCACCACGATGGGACCATCATCCTTTCTATGCACCTGTAAGGAAATTTGTGCTCCCCACTACCTCCACGATGGGACCATCATCCTTTCTATGCACCTCAAAGAACTTTGTGTTCCCAACTCCCTCCACAATGGGACCATCATCCTTTCTATGCACCGCCAGGAACTTTTTACTCCCCACTCCATCCACGATGGAACCATCATTCTTGCATGCACCGCAAGGAACTTTGTGCTCCCCACTCCCTCCACGAATGGACCATCATTCTTGCTCTGCACCTCAAAGATCTTTGTGCTCCCCACTCCCTCCATGATGGGACCATCATCCTTGCTCTGCACCGCAAGGAACTTTTTGCTCCCCAATCCCTCCACAATGGGACCATCAACCTTGCTATGCACTGCAAGGAACTGTTTGATCCCCACACCCACCACGATGGGACCATAATCCTTGCTATGCACCGCAAGGAACATTGTGCTCCCCACACCCTCCACGATGGGACCATGATCCTTGCTATGCACCGCAAGGAACTTTGTGCTCCCAACTCCCTACACGATGGGACCATCATCCTTGCTATGCACCACAAGGAACTCTGTGATCTCCACTCCTTCCACGATGGTCCATAATCCTTTCTATGCATCTGTAAGGAAATCTGTGCTCCCCACTCCCTCCACGATGCGACCATCAACCTTGCTATGCACCGCAAGGAACTTTGTGCTCCCCACTCCCTCCACGTTGGGACCATCATCCATTCTATGCACCTCAAAGAACATTGTGCTCCCCACTCCCTCCACGATGGGACCATCATCCTTGCTCTGCACCGCAATGAACTTTGTGCTCCCCACTCCCTCCACGATGGGACAATCATCCTTGCTATGCACTCCAAGGAACTTTATGATACACACTCCCTCCATGATGGGACCATCATCCTTTCTAAGCACCGCAAGGAACTTTGTACTCCGGACTCCCTCCACGATGGGACCATCATCCTTGCTATGCACTGCAAGGAACTTTATGCTCTCCACTCCCTCCACGATGGGACCATCATCCTTTCTATGCACCTGTAAGAAAATTTGTGCTCCCCACTCCCTCCATGATGGGACCATCATCCTTTCTATGCACCTCAAAGAACTTTGTCCTCCCCACTCCCTCCACGATGGAACCATCATTCTTGCATGCAACGCAAGGAACTTTGTGCTCCCCACTACCTCCACGATGGGACCATCATTCTTGCTCTGCACCTCAAAGATCTTTGTGCTCCCCACTCCCTCCACGATGGGACCATAATCCTTGCTATGCACCGCAAGAAACATTGTGATCCCCACATCCTCCACGATGGGACCATGATCCTTGCTATGCACCGCAAGCAACTTTGAGCTCCCCACTCCCTCTACGATGGGACCATGATCCTTCTTATGCACCGCAAGGAACTTTGTGCTCCCCACTCCTTCCACGATGGGACCATCATCCTTTCTATGCACCTCAAAGAACTTTGTGCTCCTCACTCCCTCCACGATGGGACCATCATCCTTGCTATGCACCGCAAGGAACTTTGTGATCTCCAATCCCTCCACGATGGGACAATCATCCTTTTTATGAATCTGTAAGTAAATTTGTGCTCCCCACTCACTCCACGATGGAACCATCATCCTTTCTATGCACTTCAAAGAACTTTGTGCACCCCACTCCCTTTACGATGGGACCATCATCCTTGCTATGCACCGCAAGGAACTTTGTGCTCCGCACTCCCTACACGATGGGACCATCATCCTTGCTATGCACTCCAAGGAACTTTGTGCTCCCCACTCCCTCCACTAGGGGACCATCATTCTTTATATGCACCGCAAGGAACTTTATTCTCCACATTCCCTCCATGATGGGACCATCATCCTTTCAAAGCACCGAAAGGAACTTTGTGCTACCCACTCCCTCCACGATGGAACAATGTTCGTTGCTATGCACCACAAGGACCTTTGTGCTCCCCACTCCCTCCAAGATGGGACCATTATACATCGTATGCACCGCAAGGAACTTTGTGCTCCCCACTCCCTCCACGATGGGACCATCATCCTTGCTCTGCAACTCAAAGATATTTGTGCTCCCCACTCCCTCCACGATGGGACCATCATCCTTGCTATGCACCGCAAGGAACTTTGTGCTCCCCACTCCCTCCAAGATGGGACTATTATACATCGCATGCACCGCAAGGAACTTTGTGCTCCCCACTCCCTCCACGATGGGACCATCATCCTTGCTCTGCACCTCAAAGATCTTTGTGCTCCCCACTCCCTCCACGATGGGACCATCATCCTTGCTATGCACCGCAAGGAACTTTGTGCTCCCCACTCCCTCCACGATGGGTCCATCATCCTTTTTATGCACCTCAAAGAACTTTGTTCTCCCCACTCCCTCCACGATGGGAACATCATCCTTGCTATGCACCTCAAGGAACTTTGTGCTCTCCACTCCCACCACGATGGACCATCATCCTTTCTATGCACCTGTAAGGAAATTTGTGCTCCCCACTCCCTCCACGATGGGACCATCATCCTTTCTATGCACCTCAAAGAACTTTGTGTTCCCAACTCCCTCCACAATGGGACCATCATCCTTTCTATGCACCGCCAGGAACTTTGTGCTCCCCACTCCATCCACGATGGAACCATCATTCTTGCATGCACCGCAAGGAACTTTGTGCTCCCCACTCCCTCCACGATGGGATCATCATTCTTGCTCTGCACCTCAAAGATCTTTGTGCTCCCCACTCCCTCCATGATGGGACCATCATCCTTGCTCTGCACCGCAAGGAACTTTTTGCTCCCCAATCCCTCCACAATGGGACCATCAACCTTGCTATGCACTGCAAGGAACTGTTTGATCCCCACACCCACCACGATGGGACCATATTCCTTGCTATGCACCGCAAGGAACATTGTGCTCACCACTCCCTCCACGATGGGACCATTATCCTTGCTATGCACCGCAAGGAACTTTGTGCTCCGCACTCCCTACACGATGGGACCATCATCCTTGCTATGCACTCCAAGGAACTTTGTGCTCCCCACTCCCTCCACTATGGGACCATCATTCTTTATATGCACCGCCAGGAACTTTATGCTCCACATTCCCTCCATGATGGGACAATCATCCTTTCAAAGCACCGCAAGGAACTTTGTACTACCCACTCCCTCCACGATGGAACAATGATCGTTGCTATGCACCACAAGGACCTTTGTGCTCCCCACTCCCTCCAAGATGGGACCATTATACATCGTATGCACCGCAAGGAACTTTGTGCTCCCCACTCCCTCCACGATGGGACCATCATCCTTGCTCTGCACCTCAAAGATATTTGTGCTCCCCACTCCCTCCACGATGGGACCATCATCCTTGCAATGCACTGCAAGGAACTTTGTGCTCCCCACTCCCTCCAAGATGGGACCATTATACATCGCATGCACCGCAAGGAACTTTGTGCTCCCCACTCCCTCCACGATGGGACCATCATCCTTGCTCTGCACCTCAAAGATCTTTGTGCTCCCCACTCCCTCCACGATGGGACCATCATCCTTGCTATGCACCGCAAGGAACTTTGTGCTCCCCACTCCCTCCACGATGGGTCCATCATCCTTTTTATGCACCTCAAAGAACTTTGTTCTCCCCACTCCCTCCACGATGGGAACATCATCCTTGCTATGCACCTCAAGTAACTTTGTGCTCTCCACTCCCACCACGATGGGACCATCATCCTTTCTATGCACCTGTAAGGAAATTTGTGCTCCCCACTCCCTCCACGATGGGACCATCATCCTTTCTATGCACCTCAAAGAACTTTGTGTTCCCAACTCCCTCCACAATGGGACCATCATCCTTTCTATGCACCGCCAGGAACTTTGTGCTCCCCACTCCATCCACGATGGAACCATCATTCTTGCATGCACCGCAAGGAACTTTGTGCTCCCCACTCCCTCCACGATGGGACCATCATTCTTGCTCTGCACCTCAAAGATCTTTGTGCTCCCCACTCCCTCCATGATGGGACCATCATCCTTGCTCTGCACCGCAAGGAACTTTTTGCTCCCCAATCCCTCCACAATGGGACCATCAACCTTGCTATGCACTGCAAGGAACTGTTTGATCCCCACACCCACCACGATGGGACCATAATCCTTGCTATGCACCGCAAGGAACATTGTGCTCACCACACCCTCCACGATGGGACCATGATCCTTGCTATGCACCGCAAGGAACTTTGTGCTCCCCACTCCCTCTACGATGGGACCATGATCCTTCTTATGCACCGCATGGAACTTTGTGCTCCCCACTCCTTCCACGATGGGACCATCATCCTTTCTATGCACCTCAAAGAACTTTCTGCTCCTCACTCCCTCCACGATGGGACCATCATCCTTGCTATGCACCGCAAGGAACTTTGTGATCTCCACTCCCTCCACGATGGGACAATCATCCTTTTTATGAATCTGTAAGTAAATTTGTGCTCCCCACTCACTCCACGATGGGACCATCATCCTTTCTATGCACTTCAAAGAACTTTGTGCACCCCACTCCCTCCACGATGGGACCATCATCCTTGCTATGCACCGCAAGGAACTTTGTGCTCCGCACTCCCTACACGATGGGACCATCATCCTTTCTATGCACTCCAAGGAACTTTGTGCTCCCCACTCCCTCCACTATGGGACCATCATTCTTTATATGCACCGCAAGGAACTTTATGCTCCACATTCCCTCCATGATGGGACCATCATCCTTTCAAAGCACCGCAAGGAACTTTGTGCTACCCACTCCCTCCACGATGGAACAATGATCGTTGCTATGCACCACAAGGACCTTTGTGATCCCCACTCCCTCCAAGATGGGACCATTATACATCGTATGCACCGCAAGGAACTTTGTGCTCCCCACTCCCTCCACGATGGGACCATCATCCTTGCTCTGCACCTCAAAGAACTTTGTGCTCCCCACTACCTCCACGATGGGACCATCATTCTTGCTCTGCACCTCAAAGATCTTTGTGCTCCCAACTCCCTCCACGATGGGACCATAATCCTTGCTATGCACCGCAAGCAACATTGTGATCCCCACATCCTCCACGATGGGACCATGATCCTTGCTATGCACCGAAAGCAACTTTGAGCTCCCCACTCCCTCTACGATGGGACCATGATCCTTCTTATGCACCGCAAGGAACTTTGTGCTCCCCACTCCCTCCACGATGGGACCATCATCCTTGCTATGCACCGCAAGGAACTTTGTGATCTCCACTCCCTCCACGATGGGACAATCATCCTTTTTATGAATCTGTAAGTAAATTTGTGCTCCCCACTCACTCCACGATGGGACCATCATCATTTCTATGCACTTCAAAGAACTTTGTGCACCCC
The DNA here is from genome assembly GCF_036971445.1 of Narcine bancroftii. Taxonomy (NCBI): domain Eukaryota; kingdom Metazoa; phylum Chordata; class Chondrichthyes; order Torpediniformes; family Narcinidae; genus Narcine; species Narcine bancroftii. The sequence goes on from NC_091474.1 coordinate 76,514,847, forward strand.
ACTCCCTCCACGATGGGACCATCATCCTTGCTATGCACCGCAAGGAACTTAGTGCTCCGCACTCCCTACACGATGGGACCATCATCCTTGCTATGCACTCCAAGGAACTTTGTGCTCCCCACTCCCTCCACTATGGGACCATCATTCTTTATATGCACCGCCAGGAACTTTATGCTCCACATTCCCTCCATGATGGGACCATCATCCTTTCAAAGCACCGCAAGGAACTTTGTGCTACCCACTCCCTCCACGATGGAACAATGATCGTTGCTATGCACCACAAGGACCTTTGTGCTCCCCACTGCCTCCAAGATGGGACCATTATACTTCGTATGCACCGAAAGGAACTTTGTGCTCCCCACTCCCTCCACGATGGGACCATCATCCTTGCTCTGCACCTCAAAGATCTTTGTGCTCCCCACTCCCTCCACGATGGGACCATCATCCTTGCTATGCACCGCAAGGAACTTTGTGCTCCCCACTCCCTCCACGATGGGTCCATCATCCTTTTTATGCACCTCAAAGAACTTTGTTCTCCCCACTCCCTCCACGATGGGAACATCATCCTTGCTATGCACCTCAAGGAACTTTGTGCTCCCCACTCCCTCCACGTTGGGACCATCATCCTTTCTATGCACCTCAAAGAACATTGTGCTCCCCACTCCCTCCACGATGGGACCATCATCCTTGCTCTGCACCGCAATGAACTTTGTGCTCCCCACTCCCTCCACGATGGGACAATCATCCTTGCTATGCACTGCAAGGAACTTTATGCTTTCCACTCCCTCCACGAAGGGACCATCATCCTTTCTATGCACCTGTAAGAAAATTTGTGCTCCCCACTCCCTCCATGATGGGACCATCATCTTTTCTATGCACCTCAAAGAACTTTGTCCTCCCCACTCCCTCCACGATGGAACCATCATTCTTGCATGCAACGCAAGGAACTTTGTGCTCCCCACTCCCTCCACGATGGGACCATCATTCTTGCTCTGCACCTCAAAGATCTTTGTGCTCCCCACTCCCTCCACGATGGGACCATCATCCTTGTTCTGCACCGCAAGGAACTTTTTGCTCCCCACTCCCACCACGATGGGACTATAATCCTTGCTATGCACCGCAAGCAACATTGTGATCCCCACATCCTCCACGATGGGACCATGATCCTTGCTATGCACCGCAAGCAACTTTGTGCTCCCCACTCCCTCTACGATGGGACCATGATCCTTCTTATGCACCGCATGGAACTTTGTGCTCCCCACTCCTTCCACGATGGGACCATCATCCTTTCTATGCACCTCAAAGAACTTTGTGCTCCTCACTCCCTCCACGATGGGACCATCATCCTTGCTATGCACCGCAAGGAACTTTGTGATCTCCACTCCCTCCACGATGGGACAATCATCCTTTTTATGAATCAGTAAGTAAATTTGTGCTCCCCACTCACTCCACGATGGGACCATCATCCTTTCTATGCACTTCAAAGAACTTTGTGCACCCCACTCCCTCCACGATGGGACCATCATCCTTGCTATGCACCGCAAGGAACTTTGTGCTCCGCACTCCCTACACGATGGGACCATCATCCTTGCTATGCACTCCAAGGAACTTTGTGCTCCCCACTCCCTCCACTATGGGACCATCATTCTTTATATGCACCGCAAGGAACTTTATGCTCCAAATTCCCTCCATGATGGGACCATCATCCTTTCAAAGCACCGCAAGGAACTTTGTGCTACCCACTCCCTCCACGATGGAACAATGATTGTTGCTATGCACCACAAGGACCTTTGTGCTCCCCACTCCCTCCAAGATGGGACCATTATACATCGTATGCACCGCAAGGAACTTTGTGCTCCCCACTCCCTCCACGATGGGACCATCATCCTTGCTCTGCACCTCAAAGATCTTTGTGCTCCCCACTCCCTCCACGATGGGACCATCATCCTTGCTATGCACCGCAAGGAACTTTGTGCTCCCCACTCCCTCCACGATGGGTCCATCATCCTTTTTATGCACCTCAAAGAATTTTGTTCTCCCCACTCCCTCCACGATGGGAACATCATCCTTGCTATGCACCTCAAGGAACTTTGTGCTCTCCACTCCCACCACGATGGGACCATCATCCTTTCTATGCACCTGTAAGGAAATTTGTGCTCCCCACTACCTCCACGATGGGACCATCATCCTTTCTATGCACCTCAAAGAACTTTGTGTTCCCAACTCCCTCCACAATGGGACCATCATCCTTTCTATGCACCGCCAGGAACTTTTTACTCCCCACTCCATCCACGATGGAACCATCATTCTTGCATGCACCGCAAGGAACTTTGTGCTCCCCACTCCCTCCACGAATGGACCATCATTCTTGCTCTGCACCTCAAAGATCTTTGTGCTCCCCACTCCCTCCATGATGGGACCATCATCCTTGCTCTGCACCGCAAGGAACTTTTTGCTCCCCAATCCCTCCACAATGGGACCATCAACCTTGCTATGCACTGCAAGGAACTGTTTGATCCCCACACCCACCACGATGGGACCATAATCCTTGCTATGCACCGCAAGGAACATTGTGCTCCCCACACCCTCCACGATGGGACCATGATCCTTGCTATGCACCGCAAGGAACTTTGTGCTCCCAACTCCCTACACGATGGGACCATCATCCTTGCTATGCACCACAAGGAACTCTGTGATCTCCACTCCTTCCACGATGGTCCATAATCCTTTCTATGCATCTGTAAGGAAATCTGTGCTCCCCACTCCCTCCACGATGCGACCATCAACCTTGCTATGCACCGCAAGGAACTTTGTGCTCCCCACTCCCTCCACGTTGGGACCATCATCCATTCTATGCACCTCAAAGAACATTGTGCTCCCCACTCCCTCCACGATGGGACCATCATCCTTGCTCTGCACCGCAATGAACTTTGTGCTCCCCACTCCCTCCACGATGGGACAATCATCCTTGCTATGCACTCCAAGGAACTTTATGATACACACTCCCTCCATGATGGGACCATCATCCTTTCTAAGCACCGCAAGGAACTTTGTACTCCGGACTCCCTCCACGATGGGACCATCATCCTTGCTATGCACTGCAAGGAACTTTATGCTCTCCACTCCCTCCACGATGGGACCATCATCCTTTCTATGCACCTGTAAGAAAATTTGTGCTCCCCACTCCCTCCATGATGGGACCATCATCCTTTCTATGCACCTCAAAGAACTTTGTCCTCCCCACTCCCTCCACGATGGAACCATCATTCTTGCATGCAACGCAAGGAACTTTGTGCTCCCCACTACCTCCACGATGGGACCATCATTCTTGCTCTGCACCTCAAAGATCTTTGTGCTCCCCACTCCCTCCACGATGGGACCATAATCCTTGCTATGCACCGCAAGAAACATTGTGATCCCCACATCCTCCACGATGGGACCATGATCCTTGCTATGCACCGCAAGCAACTTTGAGCTCCCCACTCCCTCTACGATGGGACCATGATCCTTCTTATGCACCGCAAGGAACTTTGTGCTCCCCACTCCTTCCACGATGGGACCATCATCCTTTCTATGCACCTCAAAGAACTTTGTGCTCCTCACTCCCTCCACGATGGGACCATCATCCTTGCTATGCACCGCAAGGAACTTTGTGATCTCCAATCCCTCCACGATGGGACAATCATCCTTTTTATGAATCTGTAAGTAAATTTGTGCTCCCCACTCACTCCACGATGGAACCATCATCCTTTCTATGCACTTCAAAGAACTTTGTGCACCCCACTCCCTTTACGATGGGACCATCATCCTTGCTATGCACCGCAAGGAACTTTGTGCTCCGCACTCCCTACACGATGGGACCATCATCCTTGCTATGCACTCCAAGGAACTTTGTGCTCCCCACTCCCTCCACTAGGGGACCATCATTCTTTATATGCACCGCAAGGAACTTTATGCTCCACATTCCCTCCATGATGGGACCATCATCCTTTCAAAGCACCGAAAGGAACTTTGTGCTACCCACTCCCTCCACGATGGAACAATGTTCGTTGCTATGCACCACAAGGACCTTTGTGCTCCCCACTCCCTCCAAGATGGGACCATTATACATCGTATGCACCGCAAGGAACTTTGTGCTCCCCACTCCCTCCACGATGGGACCATCATCCTTGCTCTGCAACTCAAAGATATTTGTGCTCCCCACTCCCTCCACGATGGGACCATCATCCTTGCTATGCACCGCAAGGAACTTTGTGCTCCCCACTCCCTCCAAGATGGGACTATTATACATCGCATGCACCGCAAGGAACTTTGTGCTCCCCACTCCCTCCACGATGGGACCATCATCCTTGCTCTGCACCTCAAAGATCTTTGTGCTCCCCACTCCCTCCACGATGGGACCATCATCCTTGCTATGCACCGCAAGGAACTTTGTGCTCCCCACTCCCTCCACGATGGGTCCATCATCCTTTTTATGCACCTCAAAGAACTTTGTTCTCCCCACTCCCTCCACGATGGGAACATCATCCTTGCTATGCACCTCAAGGAACTTTGTGCTCTCCACTCCCACCACGATGGACCATCATCCTTTCTATGCACCTGTAAGGAAATTTGTGCTCCCCACTCCCTCCACGATGGGACCATCATCCTTTCTATGCACCTCAAAGAACTTTGTGTTCCCAACTCCCTCCACAATGGGACCATCATCCTTTCTATGCACCGCCAGGAACTTTGTGCTCCCCACTCCATCCACGATGGAACCATCATTCTTGCATGCACCGCAAGGAACTTTGTGCTCCCCACTCCCTCCACGATGGGATCATCATTCTTGCTCTGCACCTCAAAGATCTTTGTGCTCCCCACTCCCTCCATGATGGGACCATCATCCTTGCTCTGCACCTCAAGGAACTTTTTGCTCCCCAATCCCTCCACAATGGGACCATCAACCTTGCTATGCACTGCAAGGAACTGTTTGATCCCCACACCCACCACGATGGGACCATATTCCTTGCTATGCACCGCAAGGAACATTGTGCTCACCACTCCCTCCACGATGGGACCATTATCCTTGCTATGCACCGCAAGGAACTTTGTGCTCCGCACTCCCTACACGATGGGACCATCATCCTTGCTATGCACTCCAAGGAACTTTGTGCTCCCCACTCCCTCCACTATGGGACCATCATTCTTTATATGCACCGCCAGGAACTTTATGCTCCACATTCCCTCCATGATGGGACCATCATCCTTTCAAAGCACCGCAAGGAACTTTGTACTACCCACTCCCTCCACGATGGAACAATGATCGTTGCTATGCACCACAAGGACCTTTGTGCTCCCCACTCCCTCCAAGATGGGACCATTATACATCGTATGCACCGCAAGGAACTTTGTGCTCCCCACTCCCTCCACGATGGGACCATCATCCTTGCTCTGCACCTCAAAGATATTTGTGCTCCCCACTCCCTCCACGATGGGACCATCATCCTTGCAATGCACTGCAAGGAACTTTGTGCTCCCCACTCCCTCCAAGATGGGACCATTATACATCGCATGCACCGCAAGGAACTTTGTGCTCCCCACTCCCTCCACGATGGGACCATCATCCTTGCTCTGCACCTCAAAGATCTTTGTGCTCCCCACTCCCTCCACGATGGGACCATCATCCTTGCTATGCACCGCAAGGAACTTTGTGCTCCCCACTCCCTCCACGATGGGTCCATCATCCTTTTTATGCACCTCAAAGAACTTTGTTCTCCCCACTCCCTCCACGATGGGAACATCATCCTTGCTATGCACCTCAAGTAACTTTGTGCTCTCCACTCCCACCACGATGGGACCATCATCCTTTCTATGCACCTGTAAGGAAATTTGTGCTCCCCACTCCCTCCACGATGGGACCATCATCCTTTCTATGCACCTCAAAGAACTTTGTGTTCCCAACTCCCTCCACAATGGGACCATCATCCTTTCTATGCACCGCCAGGAACTTTGTGCTCCCCACTCCATCCACGATGGAACCATCATTCTTGCATGCACCGCAAGGAACTTTGTGCTCCCCACTCCCTCCACGATGGGACCATCATTCTTGCTCTGCACCTCAAAGATCTTTGTGCTCCCCACTCCCTCCATGATGGGACCATCATCCTTGCTCTGCACCGCAAGGAACCTTTTGCTCCCCAATCCCTCCACAATGGGACCATCAACCTTGCTATGCACTGCAAGGAACTGTTTGATCCCCACACCCACCACGATGGGACCATAATCCTTGCTATGCACCGCAAGGAACATTGTGCTCACCACACCCTCCACGATGGGACCATGATCCTTGCTATGCACCGCAAGGAACTTTGTGCTCCCAACTCCCTACACGATGGGACCATCATCCTTGCTATGCACCACAAGGAACTTTGTGATCTCCACTCCCTCCACGATGGTCCATAATCCTTTCTATGCATCTGTAAGGAAATCTGTGCTCCCCACTCCCTCCACGATGCGACCATCAACCTTGCTATGCACCGCAAGGAACTTTGTGCTCCCCACTCCCTCCACGTTGGGACCATCATCCTTTCTATGCACCTCAAAGAACATTGTGCTCCCCACTCCCTCCACGATGGGACCATCATCCTTGCTCTGCACCGCAATGAACTTTGTGCTCCCCACTCCCTCCACGATGGGACAATCATCCTTGCTATGCACTCCAAGGAACTTTATGATCCACACTCCCTCCATGATGGGACCATCATCCTTTCTAAGCACCGCAAGGAACTTTGTACTCCGCACTCCCTCCACGATGGGACCATCATCCTTGCTATGCACTGCAAGGAACTTTATGCTCTCCACTCCTTCCACGATAGGACCATCATCCTTTCTATGCACCTGTAAGAAAATTTGTGCTCCCCACTCCCTCCATGATGGGACCATCATCCTTTCTATGCACCTCAAAGAACTTTGTCCTCCCCACTCCCTCCATGATGGAACCATCATTCTTGCATGCAACGCAAGGAACTTTGTGCTCCCCACTACCTCCACGATGGGACCATCATTCTTGCTCTGCACCTCAAAGATCTTTGTGCTCCCCACTCCCTCCACGATGGGACCATAATTCTTGCTATGCACCGCAAGCAACATTGTGATCCCCACATCCTCCACGATGGGACCATGATCCTTGCTATGCACCGCAAGCAACTTTGTGCTCCCCACTCCCTCTACGATGGGACCATGATCCTTCTTATGCACCGCAAGGAACTTTGTGCTCCCCACTCCTTCCACGATGGGACCATCATCCTTTCTATGCACCTCAAAGAACTTTGTGCTCCTCACTCCCTCCACGATGGGACCATCATCCTTGCTGTGCACCGCAAGGAACTGTGTGATCTCCACTCCCTCCACGATGGGACAATCATCCTTTTTATGAATCTGTAAGTAAATTTGTGCTCCCCACTCACTCCACGATGGGACCATCATCCTTTCTATGCACTTCAAAGAACTTTGTGCACCCCACTCCCTCCACGATGGGACCATCATCCTTGCTATGCACCGCAAGGAACTTTGTGCTCCGCACTCCCTACACGGTGGGACCATCATCCTTGCTATGCACTCCAAGGAACTTTGTGCTCCCCACTCCCTCCACTATGGGACCATCATTCTTTATATACACCGCCAGGAACTTTATGCTCCACATTCCCTCCATGATGGGACCATCATCCTTTCAAAGCACCGCAAGGAACTTTGTGCTACCCACTCCCTCCACGATGGAACAATGATCGTTGCTATGCACCTCAAGGAAATTTGTGCTCCCCACTCCCTCCACGTTGGGACCATCATCCTTTCTATGCACCTCAAAGAACATTGTGCTCCCCACTCCCTCCACGATGGGACCATCATCCTTGCTCTGCACCGCAATGAACTTTGTGCTCCCCACTCCCTCCACGATGGGACAATCATCCTTGCTTTGCACTGCAAGGAACTTTATGCTCTCCACTCCCTCCACGATGGGACCATCATCCTTTCTATGCACCTGTAAGAAAATTTGTGCTCCCCACTCCCTCCATGATGGGACCATCATCCTTTCTATGCACCTCAAAGAACTTTGTCCTCCCCACTCCCTCCACGATGGAACCATCATTGTTGCATGCAACGCAAGGAACTTTGTGCTCCCCACTCCCTCCACGATGGGACCATCATTCTTGCTCTGCACCTCAAAGATCTTTGTGCTCCCCACTCCCTCCACGATGGGACCATCATCCTTGCTCTGCACCGCAAGGAACTTTTTGCTCCCCACTCCCACCACGATGGGACCATAATCCTTGCTATGCACCGCAAGCAACATTGTGATCCCCACATCCTCCACGATGGGACCATGATCCTTGCTATGCACCGCAAGCAACTTTGTGCTCCCCATTCCCTCTACGATGGGACCATGATCCTTCTTATGCACCGCATGGAACTTTGTGCTCCCCACTCCTTCCACGATGGGACCATCATCCTTTCTATGCACCTCAAAGAACTTTGTGCTCCCCACTCCCTCCACGATGGGACAATCATCCTTGCTATGCACTGCAAGGAACTTTATGCTCTCCACTCCCTCCACGATGGGACCATCATCCTTTCTATGCACCTGTAAGAAAATTTGTGCTCCCCACTCCCTCCATGATGGGACCATCATCCTTTCTATGCACCTCAAAGAACTTTGTCCTCCCCACTCCCTCCACGATGGAACCATCATTGTTGCATGCAACGCAAGGAACTTTGTGCTCCCCACTCCCTCCACGATGGGACCATCATTCTTGCTCTGCACCTCAAAGATCTTTGTGCTCCCCACTCCCTCCACGATGGGACCATCATCCTTGCTCTGCACCGCAAGGAACTTTTTGCTCCCCACTCCCACCACGATTGGACTATAATCCTTGCTATGCACCGCAAGCAACATTGTGATCCCCACATCCTCCACGATGGGACCATGATCCTTGCTATGCACCGCAAGCAACTTTGTGCTCCCCACTCCCTCTACGATGGGACCATGATCCTTCTTATGCACCGCATGGAACTTTGTGCTCCCCACTCCTTCCACGATGGGACCATCATCCTTTCTATGCACCTCAAAGAACTTTGTGCTCCTCACTCCCTCCACGATGGGACCATCATCATTGCTCTGCACCGCAATGAACTTTGTGCTCCCCACTCCCTCCACGATGGGACAATCATCCTTGCTATGCACTCCAAGGAACTTTATGATCCACACTCCCTCCATGATGGGACCATAATCCTTTCTAAGCACCGCAAGGAACTTTGTACTCCGGACTCCCTCCACGATGGGACCATCATCCTTGCTATGCACTGCAAGGAACTTTATGCTCTCCACTCCCTCCACGATGGGACCATCATCCTTTCTATGCACCTGTAAGAAAATTTGTGCTCCCCACTCCCTCCATGATGGGACCATTATCCTTTCTATGCACCTCAAAGAACTTTGTCCTCCCCACTCCCTCCACGATGGAACCATCATTCTTGCATGCAACGCAAGGAACTTTGTGCTCCCCACTACCTCCACGATGGGACCATCATTCTTGCTCTGCACCTCAAAGATCTTTGTGCTCCCCACTCCCTCCACGATGGGACCATAATCCTTGCTATGCACCGCAAGCAACATTGTGATCCCCACATCCTCCACGATGGGACCATGATCCTTGCTATGCACCGCAAGCAACTTTGAGCTCCCCACTCCCTCTACGATGGGACCATGATCCTTCTTATGCACCGCAAGGAACTTTGCGCTCCCCACTCCTTCCACGATGGGACCATCATCCTTTCTATGCACCTCAAAGAACTTTGTGCTCCTCACTCCCTCCACGATGGGACCATCATCCTTGCTATGCACCGCAAGGAACCTTGTGATCTCCAATCCCTCCACGATGGGACAATCATCCTTTTTATGAATCTGTAAGTAAATTTGTGCTCCCCACTCACTCCACGATGGGACCATCATCCTTTCTATGCACTTCAAAGAACTTTGTGCACCCCACTCCCTCCACGATGGGACCATCATCCTTGCTATGCACCGCAAGGAACTTTGTGCTCCGCACTCCCTACACGATGGGACCATCATCCTTGCTATGCACTCCAAGGAACTTTGTGCTCCCCACTCCCTCCACTAGGGGACCATCATTCTTTATATGCACCGCAAGGAACTTTATGCTCCACATTCCCTCCATGATGGGACCATCATCCTTTCAAAGCACCGCAAGGAACTTTGTGCTACCCACTCCCTCCACGATGGAACAATGATCGTTGCTATGCACCACAAGGACCTTTGTGCTCCCCACTCCCTCCAAGATGGGACCATTATACATCGTATGCACCGCAAGGAACTTTGTGCTCCCCACTCCCTCCACGATGGGACCATCATCCTTGATCTGCACCTCAAAGATATTTGTGCTCCCCACTCCCTCCACGATGGGACCATCATCCTTGCTATGCACCGCAAGGAACTTTGTGCTCCCCACTCCCTCCAAGATGGGACCATTATACATCGCATGCACCGCAAGGAACTTTGTGCTCCCCACTCCCTCCACGATGGGACCATCATCCTTGCTCTGCACCTCAAAGATCTTTGTGCTCCCCACTCCCTCCACGATGGAACCATCATCCTTGCTATGCACCGCAAGGAACTTTGTGCTCCCCACTCCCTCCACGATGGGTCCATCATCCTTTTTATGCACCTCAAAGAACTTTGTTCTCCCCACTCCCTCCACGATGGGAACATCATCCTTGCTATGCACCTCAAGGAACTTTGTGCTCTCCACTCCCACCACGATGGACCATCATCCTTTCTATGCACCTGTAATGAAATTTGTGCTCCCCACTCCCTCCACGATGGGACCATCATCCTTTCTATGCACCTCAAAGAACTTTGTGTTCCCAACTCCCTCCACAATGGGACCATAATCCTTTCTATGCACCGCCAGGAACTTTGTGCTCCCCACTCCATCCACGATGGAACCATCATTCTTGCATGCACCGCAAGGAACTTTGTGCTCCCCACTCCCTCCACGATGGGACCATCATTCTTGCTCTGCACCTCAAAGATCTTTGTGCTCCCCAATCCCTCCACAATGGGACAATCAACCTTGCTATGCACTGCAAGGAACTGTTTGATCCCCACACCCACCACGATGGGACCATAATCCTTGCTATGCACCGCAAGGAACATTGTGCTCACCACTCCCTCCACGATGGGACCATTATCCTTGCTATGCATCGCAAGGAACTTTGTGCTCCGCACTCCCTACACGATGGGACCATCATCCTTGCTATGCACTCCAAGGAACTTTGTGCTCCCCACTCCCTCCACTATGGGACCATCATTCTTTATATGCACCGCCAGGAACTTTATGCTCCACATTCCCTCCATGATGGGACCATCATCCTTTCAAAGCACCGCAAGGAACTTTGTGCTACCCACTCCCTCCACGATGGAACAATGATCGTTGCTATGCACCACAAGGACCTATGTGCTCCCCACTCCCTCCAAGATGGGACCATTATACTTCGTATGCACCGCAAGGAACTTTGTGCTCCCCACTCCCTCCACGATGGGACCATCATCCTTGCTCTGGACCTCAAAGATCTTTGTGCTCCCCACTCCCTCCACGATGGGACCATCATCCTTGCTATGCACCGCAAGGAACTTTGTGCTCCCCACTCCCTCCACGATGGGTCCATCATCCTTTTTATGCACCTCAAAGAACTTTGTTCTCCCCACTCCCTCCACGATGGGAACATCATCCTTGCTATGCACCTCAAGGAACTTTGTGCTCCCCACTCCCTCCACGTTGGGACCATCATCCTTTCTATGCACCTCAAAGAACATTGTGCTCCCCACTCCCTCCACGATGGGACCATCATCCTTGCTCTGCACCGCAATGAACTTTGTGCTCCCCACTCCCTCCACGATGGGACAATCATCCTTGCTATGCACTGCAAGGAACTTTATGCTCTCCACTCCCTCCACGATGGGACCATCATCCTTTCTATGCACCTGTAAGAAAATTTGTGCTCCCCACTCCCTCCATGATGGGACCATCATCCTTTCTATGCACCTCAATGAACTTTGTCCTCCCCACTCCCTCCTCGATGGAACCATCATTCTTGCATGCAACGCAAGGAACTTTGTGCTCCCCACTCCCTCCACGATGGGACCATCATTCTTGCTCTGCACCTTAAAGATCTTTGTGCTCCCCACTCCCTCCACGATGGGACCATCATCCTTGCTCTGCACCGCAAGGAACTTTTTGCTCCCCACTCCCACCACGATGGGACTATAATCCTTGCTATGCACCGCAAGCAACATTGTGATCCCCACATCCTCCACGATGGGACCATGATCCTTGCTATGCACCGCAAGCAACTTTGTGCTCCCCACTCCCTCTACGATGGGACAATCATCCTTTTTATGAATCTGTAAGTAAATTTGTGCTCCCCACTCACTCCACGATGGGACCATCATCCTTTCTATGCACTTCAAAGAACTTTTTGCACCCCACTCCCTCCACGATGGGACCATCATCCTTGCTATGCACCGCAAGGAACTTTGTGCTCCGCACTCCCTACACGATGGGACCATCATCCTTTCTATGCACTCCAAGGAACTTTGTGCTCCCCACTCCCTCCACTATGGGACCATCATTCTTTATATGCACCGCAAGGAACATTATGCTCCACATTCCCTCCATGATGGGACCATCATCCTTTCAAAGCACCGCAAGGAACTTTGTGCTACCCACTCCCTCCACGATGGAACAATGATCGTTGCTATGCACCACAAGGACCTTTGTGATCCCCACTCCCTCCAAGATGGGAGCATTATACATCGTATGCACCGCAAGGAATTTGTGCTCCCCACTCCCTCCACGATGGGACCATCATCCTTGCTCTGCACCTCAAAGATCTTTGTGCTCCCCACTCCCTCCACGATGGGACCATCATCCTTGCTATGCACCGCAAGGAACTTTGTGCTCCCCACTCCCTCCACGATGGAACCATCATTCTTGCATGCACCGCAAGGAACTTTGTGCTCCCCACTCCCTCCACGATGGGATCATCATTCTTGCTCTGCACCTCAAAGATCTTTGTGCTCCCCACTCCCTCCATGATGGGACCATCATCCTTGCTCTGCACCTCAAGGAACTTTTTGCTCCCCAATCCCTCCACAATGGGACCATCAACCTTGCTATGCACTGCAAGGAACTGTTTGATCCCCACACCCACCACGATGGGACCATATTCCTTGCTATGCACCGCAAGGAACATTGTGCTCACCACTCCCTCCACGATGGGACCATTATCCTTGCTATGCACCGCAAGGAACTTTGTGCTCCGCACTCCCTACACGATGGGACCATCATCCTTGCTATGCACTCCAAGGAACTTTGTGCTCCCCACTCCCTCCACTATGGGACCATCATTCTTTATATGCACCGCCAGGAACTTTATGCTCCACATTCCCTCCATGATGGGACCATCATCCTTTCAAAGCACCGCAAGGAACTTTGTACTACCCACTCCCTCCACGATGGAACAATGATCGTTGCTATGCACCACAAGGACCTTTGTGCTCCCCACTCCCTCCAAGATGGGACCATTATACATCGTATGCACCGCAAGGAACTTTGTGCTCCCCACTCCCTCCACGATGGGACCATCATCCTTGCTCTGCACCTCAAAGATATTTGTGCTCCCCACTCCCTCCACGATGGGACCATCATCCTTGCAATGCACTGCAAGGAACTTTGTGCTCCCCACTCCCTCCAAGATGGGACCATTATACATCGCATGCACCGCAAGGAACTTTGTGCTCCCCACTCCCTCCACGATGGGACCATCATCCTTGCTCTGCACCTCAAAGATCTTTGTGCTCCCCACTCCCTCCACGATGGGACCATCATCCTTGCTATGCACCGCAAGGAACTTTGTGCTCCCCACTCCCTCCACGATGGGTCCATCATCCTTTTTATGCACCTCAAAGAACTTTGTTCTCCCCACTCCCTCCACGATGGGAACATCATCCTTGCTATGCACCTCAAGTAACTTTGTGCTCTCCACTCCCACCACGATGGGACCATCATCCTTTCTATGCACCTGTAAGGAAATTTGTGCTCCCCACTCCCTCCACGATGGGACCATCATCCTTTCTATGCACCTCAAAGAACTTTGTGTTCCCAACTCCCTCCACAATGGGACCATCATCCTTTCTATGCACCGCCAGGAACTTTGTGCTCCCCACTCCATCCACGATGGAACCATCATTCTTGCATGCACCGCAAGGAACTTTGTGCTCCCCACTCCCTCCACGATGGGACCATCATTCTTGCTCTGCACCTCAAAGATCTTTGTGCTCCCCACTCCCTCCATGATGGGACCATCATCCTTGCTCTGCACCGCAAGGAACCTTTTGCTCCCCAATCCCTCCACAATGGGACCATCAACCTTGCTATGCACTGCAAGGAACTGTTTGATCCCCACACCCACCACGATGGGACCATAATCCTTGCTATGCACCGCAAGGAACATTGTGCTCACCACACCCTCCACGATGGGACCATGATCCTTGCTATGCACCGCAAGGAACTTTGTGCTCCCAACTCCCTACACGATGGGACCATCATCCTTGCTATGCACCACAAGGAACTTTGTGATCTCCACTCCCTCCACGATGGTCCATAATCCTTTCTATGCATCTGTAAGGAAATCTGTGCTCCCCACTCCCTCCACGATGCGACCATCAACCTTGCTATGCACCGCAAGGAACTTTGTGCTCCCCACTCCCTCCACGTTGGGACCATCATCCTTTCTATGCACCTCAAAGAACATTGTGCTCCCCACTCCCTCCACGATGGGACCATCATCCTTGCTCTGCACCGCAATGAACTTTGTGCTCCCCACTCCCTCCACGATGGGACAATCATCCTTGCTATGCACTCCAAGGAACTTTATGATCCACACTCCCTCCATGATGGGACCATCATCCTTTCTAAGCACCGCAAGGAACTTTGTACTCCGCACTCCCTCCACGATGGGACCATCATCCTTGCTATGCACTGCAAGGAACTTTATGCTCTCCACTCCTTCCACGATAGGACCATCATCCTTTCTATGCACCTGTAAGAAAATTTGTGCTCCCCACTCCCTCCATGATGGGACCATCATCCTTTCTATGCACCTCAAAGAACTTTGTCCTCCCCACTCCCTCCATGATGGAACCATCATTCTTGCATGCAACGCAAGGAACTTTGTGCTCCCCACTACCTCCACGATGGGACCATCATTCTTGCTCTGCACCTCAAAGATCTTTGTGCTCCCCACTCCCTCCACGATGGGACCATAATTCTTGCTATGCACCGCAAGCAACATTGTGATCCCCACATCCTCCACGATGGGACCATGATCCTTGCTATGCACCGCAAGCAACTTTGTGCTCCCCACTCCCTCTACGATGGGACCATGATCCTTCTTATGCACCGCAAGGAACTTTGTGCTCCCCACTCCTTCCACGATGGGACCATCATCCTTTCTATGCACCTCAAAGAACTTTGTGCTCCTCACTCCCTCCACGATGGGACCATCATCCTTGCTGTGCACCGCAAGGAACTGTGTGATCTCCACTCCCTCCACGATGGGACAATCATCCTTTTTATGAATCTGTAAGTAAATTTGTGCTCCCCACTCACTCCACGATGGGACCATCATCCTTTCTATGCACTTCAAAGAACTTTGTGCACCCCACTCCCTCCACGATGGGACCATCATCCTTGCTATGCACCGCAAGGAACTTTGTGCTCCGCACTCCCTACACGGTGGGACCATCATCCTTGCTATGCACTCCAAGGAACTTTGTGCTCCCCACTCCCTCCACTATGGGACCATCATTCTTTATATACACCGCCAGGAACTTTATGCTCCACATTCCCTCCATGATGGGACCATCATCCTTTCAAAGCACCGCAAGGAACTTTGTGCTACCCACTCCCTCCACGATGGAACAATGATCGTTGCTATGCACCTCAAGGAAATTTGTGCTCCCCACTCCCTCCACGTTGGGACCATCATCCTTTCTATGCACCTCAAAGAACATTGTGCTCCCCACTCCCTCCACGATGGGACCATCATCCTTGCTCTGCACCGCAATGAACTTTGTGCTCCCCACTCCCTCCACGATGGGACAATCATCCTTGCTTTGCACTGCAAGGAACTTTATGCTCTCCACTCCCTCCACGATGGGACCATCATCCTTTCTATGCACCTGTAAGAAAATTTGTGCTCCCCACTCCCTCCATGATGGGACCATCATCCTTTCTATGCACCTCAAAGAACTTTGTCCTCCCCACTCCCTCCACGATGGAACCATCATTGTTGCATGCAACGCAAGGAACTTTGTGCTCCCCACTCCCTCCACGATGGGACCATCATTCTTGCTCTGCACCTCAAAGATCTTTGTGCTCCCCACTCCCTCCACGATGGGACCATCATCCTTGCTCTGCACCGCAAGGAACTTTTTGCTCCCCACTCCCACCACGATGGGACCATAATCCTTGCTATGCACCGCAAGCAACATTGTGATCCCCACATCCTCCACGATGGGACCATGATCCTTGCTATGCACCGCAAGCAACTTTGTGCTCCCCATTCCCTCTACGATGGGACCATGATCCTTCTTATGCACCGCATGGAACTTTGTGCTCCCCACTCCTTCCACGATGGGACCATCATCCTTTCTATGCACCTCAAAGAACTTTGTGCTCCCCACTCCCTCCACGATGGGACAATCATCCTTGCTATGCACTGCAAGGAACTTTATGCTCTCCACTCCCTCCACGATGGGACCATCATCCTTTCTATGCACCTGTAAGAAAATTTGTGCTCCCCACTCCCTCCATGATGGGACCATCATCCTTTCTATGCACCTCAAAGAACTTTGTCCTCCCCACTCCCTCCACGATGGAACCATCATTGTTGCATGCAACGCAAGGAACTTTGTGCTCCCCACTCCCTCCACGATGGGACCATCATTCTTGCTCTGCACCTCAAAGATCTTTGTGCTCCCCACTCCCTCCACGATGGGACCATCATCCTTGCTCTGCACCGCAAGGAACTTTTTGCTCCCCACTCCCACCACGATTGGACTATAATCCTTGCTATGCACCGCAAGCAACATTGTGATCCCCACATCCTCCACGATGGGACCATGATCCTTGCTATGCACCGCAAGCAACTTTGTGCTCCCCACTCCCTCTACGATGGGACCATGATCCTTCTTATGCACCGCATGGAACTTTGTGCTCCCCACTCCTTCCACGATGGGACCATCATCCTTTCTATGCACCTCAAAGAACTTTGTGCTCCTCACTCCCTCCACGATGGGACCATCATCATTGCTCTGCACCGCAATGAACTTTGTGCTCCCCACTCCCTCCACGATGGGACAATCATCCTTGCTATGCACTCCAAGGAACTTTATGATCCACACTCCCTCCATGATGGGACCATAATCCTTTCTAAGCACCGCAAGGAACTTTGTACTCCGGACTCCCTCCACGATGGGACCATCATCCTTGCTATGCACTGCAAGGAACTTTATGCTCTCCACTCCCTCCACGATGGGACCATCATCCTTTCTATGCACCTGTAAGAAAATTTGTGCTCCCCACTCCCTCCATGATGGGACCATTATCCTTTCTATGCACCTCAAAGAACTTTGTCCTCCCCACTCCCTCCACGATGGAACCATCATTCTTGCATGCAACGCAAGGAACTTTGTGCTCCCCACTACCTCCACGATGGGACCATCATTCTTGCTCTGCACCTCAAAGATCTTTGTGCTCCCCACTCCCTCCACGATGGGACCATAATCCTTGCTATGCACCGCAAGCAACATTGTGATCCCCACATCCTCCACGATGGGACCATGATCCTTGCTATGCACCGCAAGCAACTTTGAGCTCCCCACTCCCTCTACGATGGGACCATGATCCTTCTTATGCACCGCAAGGAACTTTGCGCTCCCCACTCCTTCCACGATGGGACCATCATCCTTTCTATGCACCTCAAAGAACTTTGTGCTCCTCACTCCCTCCACGATGGGACCATCATCCTTGCTATGCACCGCAAGGAACCTTGTGATCTCCAATCCCTCCACGATGGGACAATCATCCTTTTTATGAATCTGTAAGTAAATTTGTGCTCCCCACTCACTCCACGATGGGACCATCATCCTTTCTATGCACTTCAAAGAACTTTGTGCACCCCACTCCCTCCACGATGGGACCATCATCCTTGCTATGCACCGCAAGGAACTTTGTGCTCCGCACTCCCTACACGATGGGACCATCATCCTTGCTATGCACTCCAAGGAACTTTGTGCTCCCCACTCCCTCCACTAGGGGACCATCATTCTTTATATGCACCGCAAGGAACTTTATGCTCCACATTCCCTCCATGATGGGACCATCATCCTTTCAAAGCACCGCAAGGAACTTTGTGCTACCCACTCCCTCCACGATGGAACAATGATCGTTGCTATGCACCACAAGGACCTTTGTGCTCCCCACTCCCTCCAAGATGGGACCATTATACATCGTATGCACCGCAAGGAACTTTGTGCTCCCCACTCCCTCCACGATGGGACCATCATCCTTGATCTGCACCTCAAAGATATTTGTGCTCCCCACTCCCTCCACGATGGGACCATCATCCTTGCTATGCACCGCAAGGAACTTTGTGCTCCCCACTCCCTCCAAGATGGGACCATTATACATCGCATGCACCGCAAGGAACTTTGTGCTCCCCACTCCCTCCACGATGGGACCATCATCCTTGCTCTGCACCTCAAAGATCTTTGTGCTCCCCACTCCCTCCACGATGGAACCATCATCCTTGCTATGCACCGCAAGGAACTTTGTGCTCCCCACTCCCTCCACGATGGGTCCATCATCCTTTTTATGCACCTCAAAGAACTTTGTTCTCCCCACTCCCTCCACGATGGGAACATCATCCTTGCTATGCACCTCAAGGAACTTTGTGCTCTCCACTCCCACCACGATGGACCATCATCCTTTCTATGCACCTGTAATGAAATTTGTGCTCCCCACTCCCTCCACGATGGGACCATCATCCTTTCTATGCACCTCAAAGAACTTTGTGTTCCCAACTCCCTCCACAATGGGACCATAATCCTTTCTATGCACCGCCAGGAACTTTGTGCTCCCCACTCCATCCACGATGGAACCATCATTCTTGCATGCACCGCAAGGAACTTTGTGCTCCCCACTCCCTCCACGATGGG
The DNA here is from genome assembly GCF_036971445.1 of Narcine bancroftii. Classification (NCBI taxonomy): domain Eukaryota; kingdom Metazoa; phylum Chordata; class Chondrichthyes; order Torpediniformes; family Narcinidae; genus Narcine; species Narcine bancroftii. The sequence continues at coordinate 76,534,186 of NC_091474.1, forward strand.
ACCATCATTCTTGCTCTGCACCTCAAAGATCTTTGTGCTCCCCAATCCCTCCACAATGGGACAATCAACCTTGCTATGCACTGCAAGGAACTGTTTGATCCCCACACCCACCACGATGGGACCATAATCCTTGCTATGCACCGCAAGGAACATTGTGCTCACCACTCCCTCCACGATGGGACCATTATCCTTGCTATGCATCGCAAGGAACTTTGTGCTCCGCACTCCCTACACGATGGGACCATCATCCTTGCTATGCACTCCAAGGAACTTTGTGCTCCCCACTCCCTCCACTATGGGACCATCATTCTTTATATGCACCGCCAGGAACTTTATGCTCCACATTCCCTCCATGATGGGACCATCATCCTTTCAAAGCACCGCAAGGAACTTTGTGCTACCCACTCCCTCCACGATGGAACAATGATCGTTGCTATGCACCACAAGGACCTATGTGCTCCCCACTCCCTCCAAGATGGGACCATTATACTTCGTATGCACCGCAAGGAACTTTGTGCTCCCCACTCCCTCCACGATGGGACCATCATCCTTGCTCTGGACCTCAAAGATCTTTGTGCTCCCCACTCCCTCCACGATGGGACCATCATCCTTGCTATGCACCGCAAGGAACTTTGTGCTCCCCACTCCCTCCACGATGGGTCCATCATCCTTTTTATGCACCTCAAAGAACTTTGTTCTCCCCACTCCCTCCACGATGGGAACATCATCCTTGCTATGCACCTCAAGGAACTTTGTGCTCCCCACTCCCTCCACGTTGGGACCATCATCCTTTCTATGCACCTCAAAGAACATTGTGCTCCCCACTCCCTCCACGATGGGACCATCATCCTTGCTCTGCACCGCAATGAACTTTGTGCTCCCCACTCCCTCCACGATGGGACAATCATCCTTGCTATGCACTGCAAGGAACTTTATGCTCTCCACTCCCTCCACGATGGGACCATCATCCTTTCTATGCACCTGTAAGAAAATTTGTGCTCCCCACTCCCTCCATGATGGGACCATCATCCTTTCTATGCACCTCAATGAACTTTGTCCTCCCCACTCCCTCCTCGATGGAACCATCATTCTTGCATGCAACGCAAGGAACTTTGTGCTCCCCACTCCCTCCACGATGGGACCATCATTCTTGCTCTGCACCTTAAAGATCTTTGTGCTCCCCACTCCCTCCACGATGGGACCATCATCCTTGCTCTGCACCGCAAGGAACTTTTTGCTCCCCACTCCCACCACGATGGGACTATAATCCTTGCTATGCACCGCAAGCAACATTGTGATCCCCACATCCTCCACGATGGGACCATGATCCTTGCTATGCACCGCAAGCAACTTTGTGCTCCCCACTCCCTCTACGATGGGACAATCATCCTTTTTATGAATCTGTAAGTAAATTTGTGCTCCCCACTCACTCCACGATGGGACCATCATCCTTTCTATGCACTTCAAAGAACTTTTTGCACCCCACTCCCTCCACGATGGGACCATCATCCTTGCTATGCACCGCAAGGAACTTTGTGCTCCGCACTCCCTACACGATGGGACCATCATCCTTTCTATGCACTCCAAGGAACTTTGTGCTCCCCACTCCCTCCACTATGGGACCATCATTCTTTATATGCACCGCAAGGAACATTATGCTCCACATTCCCTCCATGATGGGACCATCATCCTTTCAAAGCACCGCAAGGAACTTTGTGCTACCCACTCCCTCCACGATGGAACAATGATCGTTGCTATGCACCACAAGGACCTTTGTGATCCCCACTCCCTCCAAGATGGGAGCATTATACATCGTATGCACCGCAAGGAATTTGTGCTCCCCACTCCCTCCACGATGGGACCATCATCCTTGCTCTGCACCTCAAAGATCTTTGTGCTCCCCACTCCCTCCACGATGGGACCATCATCCTTGCTATGCACCGCAAGGAACTTTGTGCTCCCCACTCCCTCCACGATGGGTCCATCATCCTTTTTATGCACCTCAAAGAACTTTGTTCTCCCCACTCCCTCCACGATGGGAATATCATCCTTGCTATGCACCTCAAGGAACTTTGTGCTCTCCACTCCCACCACGATGGGACCATCATCCTTTCTATGCACCTCTAAGGAAATTTGTGCTCCCCACTCCCTCCACGATGGGACCATCATCCTTTCTATGCACCTCAAAGAACTTTGTGTTCCCAACTCCCTCCACAATGGGACCATCATCCTTTCTATGCACCGCCAGGAACTTGGTGCTCCCCACTCCATCCACGATGGAACCATCATTCTTGCATGCACCGCAAGGAACTTTGTGCTCCCCACTACCTCCACGATGGGACCATCATTCTTGCTCTGCACCTCAAAGATCTTTGTGCTCCCCACTCCCTCCACGATGGGACCATAATCCTTGCTATGCACCGCAAGCAACATTGTGATCCCCACATCCTCCACGATGGGACCATGATCCTTGCTATGCACCGCAAGCAACTTTGAGCTCCCCACTCCCTCTACGATGGGACCATGATCCTTCTTATGCACCGCAAGGAACTTTGTGCTCCCCACTCCTTCCACGATGGGACCATCATCCTTTCTATGCACCTCAAAGAACTTTGTGCTCCTCACTCCCTCCACGATGGGACCATCATCCTTGCTATGCACCGCAAGGAACTTTGTGCTCCGCACTCCCTACACGATGGGACCATCATCCTTGCTATGCACTCCAAGGAACTTTGTGCTCCCCACTCCCTCCACTAGGGGACCATCATTCTTTATATGCACCGCAAGGAACTTTATGCTCCACATTCCTTCCATGATGGGACCATCATCCTTTCAAAGCACCTCAAGGAACTTTGTGCTACCCACTCCCTCCACGATGGAACAATGATCGTTGCTATGCACCACAAGGACCTTTGTGCTCCCCACTCCCTCCAAGATGGGACCATTATACATCGTATGCACCGCAAGGAACTTTGTGCTCCCCACTCCCTCCACGATGGGGCCATCATCCTTGCTCTGCACCTCAAAGATATTTGTGCTCCCCACTCCCTCCACGATGGGACCATCATCCTTGCTATGCACCGCAAGGAACTTTGTGCTCCCCACTCCCTCCAAGATGGGACCATTATACATCGCATGCACCGCAAGGAACTTTGTGCTCCCCACTCCCTCCACGATGGGACCATCATCCTTGCTCTGCACCTCAAAGATCTTTGTGCTCCCCACTCCCTCCACGATGGGACCATCATCCTTGCTATGCACCGCAAGGAACTTTGTGCTCCCCCCTCCCTCCACGATGGGTCCATCATCCTTTTTATGCACCTCAAAGAACTTTGTTCTCCCCACTCCCTCCACGATGGGAGCATCATCCTTGCTATGCACCTCAAGGAACTTTGTGCTCTCCACTCCCACCACGATGGGACCATCATCCTTTCTATGCACGTGTAAGGAAATTTGTGCTCCCCACTCCCTGCACGATGGGACCATCATCCTTTCTATGCACCTCAAAGAACTTTGTGTTCCCAACTCCCTCCACAATGGGACCATCATCCTTTCTATGCACCGCCAGGAACTTTGTGCTCCCCACTCCATCCACGATGGAACCATCATTCTTGCATGCACCGCAAGGAACTTTGTGCTCCCCACTCCCTCCACGATGGGACCATCATTCTTGCTCTGCACCTCAAAGATCTTTGTGCTCCCCACTCCCTCCATGATGGGACCATCATCCTTGCTCTGCACCGCAAGGAACATTTTGCTCTCCAATCCCTCCACAATGGGACCATCAACCTTGCTATGCACTGCAAGGAACTGTTTGATCCCCACACCCACCACGATGGGACCATGATCCTTGCTATGCACCGCAAGGAACATTGTGCTCACCACTCCCTCCACGATGGGACCATCATCCTTGCTATGCACCGCAAGGAACTTTGTGCTCCGCACTCCCTACACGATGGGACCATCATCCTTGCTATGCACTCCAAGGAACATTGTGCTCCCCACTCCCTCCACTATGGGACCATCATTCTTTATATGCACCGCCAGGAACTTTATGCTCCACATTCCCTCCATGATGGGACCATCATCCTTTCAAAGCACCGCAAGGAACTTTGTGCTACCCACTCCCTCCACGATGGAACAATGATCGTTGCTATGCACCACAAGGACCTTTGTGCTCCCCACTCCCTCCAAGATGGGACCATTATACTTTGTATGCACCGCAAGGAACTTTGTGCTCCCCACTCCCTCCACGATGGGACCATCATCCTTGCTCTGCACCTCAAAGATCTTTGTGCTCCCCACTCCCTCCACGATGGGACCATCATCCTTGCTATGCACCGCAAGGAACTTTGTGCTCCCCACTCCCTCCACGATGGGTCCATCATCCTTTTTATGCACCTCAAAGAACTTTGTTTTCCCCACTCCCTCCACGATGGGAACATCATCCTTGCTATGCACCTCAAGGAACTTTGTGCTCCCCACTCCCTCCACGTTGGGACCATCATCCTTTCTATGCACCTCAAAGAACATTGTGCTCCCCACTCCCTCCACGATGGGACCATCATCCTTGCTCTGCACCGCAATGAACTTTGTGCTCCCCACTCACTCCACGATGGGACAATCATCCTTGCTATGCACTGCAAGGAACTTTATGCTCTCCACTCCCTCCACGATGGGACCATCATCCTTTCTATGCACCTGTAAGAAAATTTGTGCTCCCCACTCCCTCCATGATGGGACCATCATCCTTTCTATGCACCTCAAAGAACTTTGTCCTCCCCACTCCCTCCACGATGGAACCATCATTCTTGCATGCAACGCAAGGAACTTTGTGCTCCCCACTCCCTCCACGATGGGACCATCATTCTTGCTCTGCACCTCAAAGATCTTTGTGCTCCCCACTCCCTCCACGATGGGACCATCATCCTTGCTCTGCACCGCAAGGAACTTTTTGCTCCCCACTCCCACCACGATGGGACTATAATCCTTGCTATGCACCGCAAGCAACATTGTGATCCCCACATCCTCCACAATGGGACCATGATCCTTGCTATGCACCGCAAGCAACTTTGTGCTCCCCACTCCCTCTACGATGGGACCATGATCCTTCTTATGCACCGCATGGAACTTTGTGCTCCCCACTCCTTCCACGATGGGACCATCATCCTTTCTATGCACCACAAAGAACTTTGTGCTCCTCACTCCCTCCACGATGGGACCATCATCCTTGCTATGCACCGCAAGGAACTTTGTGATCTCCACTCCCTCCACGATGGGACAATCATCCTTTTTATGAATCTGTAAGTAAATTTGTGCTCCCCACTCACTCCACGATGGGACCATCATCCTTTCTATGCACTTCAAAGAACTTTGTGCACCCCACTCCCTCCACGATGGGACCATCATCCTTGCTATGCACCGCAAGGAACTTTGTGCTCCGCACTCCCTACACGATGGGACCATCATCATTTCTATGCACTCCAAGGAACTTTGTGCTCCCCACTCCCTCCACTATGGGACCATCATTCTTTATATGCACCGAAAAGGAACTTTATGCTCCACATTCCCTCCATGATGGGACCATCATCCTTTCAAAGCACCGCAAGGAACTTTGTGCTACCCACTCCCTCCACGATGGAACAATGATCGTTGCTATGCACAACAAGGACCTTTGTGATCCCCACTCCCTCCAAGATGGGACCATTATACATCGTATGCACCGCAAGGAACTTTGTGCTCCCCACTCCCTCCACGATGGGACCATCATCCTTGCTCTGCACCTCAAAGATCTTTGTGCTCCCCACTCCCTCCACGATGGGACCATCATCCTAGCTATGCACCGCAAGGAAGTATGTGATCTCCAATCCCTCCACGATGGGACAATCATCCTTTTTATGAATCTGTAAGTAAATTTGTGCTCCCCACTCACTCCACGATGGGACCATCATCCTTTCTATGCACTCCAAGGAACTTTGTGCTCCCCACTCCCTCCACTATGGGACCATCATTCTTTATATGCACCGCAAGGAACTTTATGCTCCACATTCCCTCCATGATGGGACCATCATCCTTTCAAAGCACCGCAAGGAACTTTGTTCTACCCACTCCCTCCACGATGGAACAATGATCGTTGCTATGCACCACAAGGACCTTTGTGCTCCCCACTCCCTCCAAGATGGGACCATTATACATCGTATGCACCGCAAGGAACTTTGTGCTCCCCACTCCATCCACGATGGGACCATCATCCTTGCTCTGCACCTCAAAGATATTTGTGCTCCCCACTCCCTCCACGATGGGACCATCATCCTTGCTATGCACCGCAAGGAACTTTGTGCTCCCCACTCCCTCCAAGATGGGACCATTATACATCGCATGCACCGCTAGGAACTTTGTGCTCCCCACTCCCTCCACGATGGGACCATCATCCTTGCTCTGCACCTCAAAGATCTTTGTGCTCCCCACTTCCTCCACGATGGGACCATCATCCTTGCTATGCACCGCAAGGAACTTTGTGCTCCCCACTCCCTCCACGATGGGTCCATCATCCTTTTTATGCACCTCAAAGAACTTTGTTCTCCCCACTCCCTCCACGATGGGAACATCATCCTTGCTATGCACCTCAAGGAACTTTGTGCTCTCCACTCCCACCACGATGGGACCATCATCCTTTCTATGCACCTGTAAGGAAATTTGTGCTCCCCACTCCCTCCACGATGGGACCATCATCCTTTCTATGCACCTCAAAGAACTTTGTGTTCCCAACTCCCTCCACAATGGGACCATCATCCTTTCTATGCACCGCCAGGAACTTTGTGCTCCGCACTCCATCCACGATGGACCCATCATTCTTGCATGCACCGCAACGAACTTTGTGCTCCCCACTCCCTCCACGATGGGACCATCATTCTTGCTCTGCACCTCAAAGATCTTTGTGCTCCCCACTCCCTCCATGATGGGACCATCATCCTTGCTCTGCACCGCAAGGAACTTTTTGCTCCCCAATCCCTCCACAATGGGACCATCAACCTTGCTATGCACTGCAAGGAACTGTTTGATCCCCACACCCACCACGATGGGACCATAATCCTTGCTATGCACCGCAAGGAACATTGTGATCACCACACCCTCCACGATGGGACCATGATCCTTGCTATGCACCGCAAGGAACTTTGTGCTCCCAACTCCCTACACGATGGGACCATCATCCTTGCTATGCACCACAAGGAACTTTGTGATCTCCACTCCCTCCACGATGGTCCATAATCCTTTCTATGCATCTGTAAGGAAATCTGTGCACCCCACTCCCTCCACGATGCGACCATCAACCTTGCTATGCACCGCAAGGAACTTTGTGCTCCCCACTCCCTCCACGTTGGGACCATCATCCTTTCTATGCACCTCAAAGAACATTGTGCTCCCCACTCCCTCCACGATGGGACCATCATCCTTGCTCTGCACCGCAATGAACTTTGTGCTCCCCACTCCCTCCACGATGGGACAATCATCCTTGCTATGCACTCCAAGGAACTTTATGATCCACACTCCCTCCATGATGGGACCATCATCCTTTCTAAGCACCGCAAGGAACTTTGTACTCCGCACTCCCTCCACGATGGGACCATCATCCTTGCTATGCACTGCAAGGAACTTTATGCTCTCCACTCCTTCCACGATGGGACCATCATCCTTTCTATGCACCTGTAAGAAAATTTGTGCTCCCCACTCCCTCCATGATGGGACCATCATCCTTTCTATGCACCTCAAAGAACTTTGTCCTCCCCACTCCCTCCATGATGGAACCATCATTCTTGCATGCAACGCAAGGAACTTTGTGCTCCCCACTACCTTCACGATGGGACCATCATTCTTGCTCTGCACCTCAAAGATCTTTGTGCTCCCCACTCCCTCCACGATGGGACCATAATCCTCGCTATGCACCGCAAGCAACATTGTGATCCCCACATCCTCCACGATGGGACCATGATCCTTGCTATGCACCGCAAGCAACTTTGTGCTCCCCACTCACTCTACGATGGGACCATGATCCTTCTTATGCACCGCAAGGAACTTTGTGCTCCCCACTCCTTCCACGATGGGACCATCATCCTTTCTATGCACCTCAAAGAACTTTGTGCTCCTCACTCCCTCCACGATGATCCATCATCCTTGCTGTGCACCGCAAGGAACTTTGTGATCTCCACTCCCTCCACGATGGGACAATCATCCTTTTTATGAATCTGTAAGTAAATTTGTGCTCCCCACTCACTCCACGATTGGACCATCATCCTTTCTATGCACTTCAAAGAACTTTGTGCACCCCACTCCCTCCACGATGGGACCATCATCCTTGCTATGCACCGCAAGGAACTTTGTGCTCCGCACTCCCTACACGATGGGACCATCATCCTTGCTATGCACTCCAAGGAACTTTGTGCTCCCCACTCCCTCCACTTTGGGACCATCATTCTTTATATGCACCGCCAGGAACTTTATGCTCCACATTCCCTCCATGATGGGACCATCATCCTTTCAAAGCACCGCAAGGAACTTTGTGCTACCCACTCCCTCCACGATGGAACAATGATCGTTGCTATGCACCACAAGGACCTTTGTGCTCCCCACTCCCTCCAAGATGGGACCATTATACTTCGTATGCACCGCAAGGATCTTTGTGCTCCCCACTCCCTCCACGATGGGACCATCATCCTTGCTCTGCACCTCAAAGATCTTTGTGCTCCCCACTCCCTCCACGATGGGACCATCATCCTTGCTATGCACCGCAAGGAACTTTGTTCTCCCCACTCCCTCCACGATGGGTCCATCATCCTTTTTATGCACCTCAAAGAACTTTGTTCTCCCCACTCCCTCCACGATGGGAACATCATCCTTGCTATGCACCTCAAGGAACTTTGTGCTCCCCACTCCCTCCACGTTGGAACCATCATCCTTTATATGCACCTCAAAGAACATTGTGCTCCCCACTCCCTCCACGATGGGACCATCATCCTTGCTCTGCACCGCAATGAACTTTGTGCTCCCCACTCCCTCCACGATGGGACAATCATCCTTGCTATGCACTGCAAGGAACTTTATGCTCTCCACTCCCTCCACGATGGGACCATCATCCTTTCTATGCACCTGTAAGAAAATTTGTGCTCCCCACTCCCTCCATGATGGGACCATCATCCTTTCTATGCACCTCAAAGAACTTTGTCCTCCCCACTCCCTCCACAATGGAACCATCATTGTTGCATGCAACGCAAGGAACTTTGTGCTCCCCACTCCCTCCACGATGGGACCATCATTCTTGCTCTGCACCTCAAAGATCTTTGTGCTCCCCACTCCCTCCACGATGGGACCATCATCCTTGCTCTGCACCGCAAGGAACTTTTTGCTCCCCACTCCCACCACGATGGGACTATAATCCTTGCTATGCACCGCAAGCAACATTGTGATCCCCACATCCTCCACGATGGGACCATGATCCTTGCTATGCACCGCAAGCAACTTTGTGCTCCCCACTCCCTCTACGATGGGACCATGATCCTTCTTATGCACCGCATGGAACTTTGTGCTCCCCACTCCTTCAACGATGGGACCATCATCCTTTCTATGCACCTCAAAGAACTTTGTGCTCCCCACTCCCTCCACGATGGGACAATCATCCTTGCTATGCACTGCAAGGAACTTTAAGCTCTCCACTCCCTCCACGATGGGACCATCATCCTTTCTATGCACCTGTAAGAAAATTTGTGCTCCCCACTCCCTCCATGATGGGACCATCATCCTTTCTATGCACATCAATGAACTTTGTCCTCCCCACTCCCTCCACGATGGAACCATCATTCTTGCATGCAACGCAAGGAACTTTGTGCTCCCCACTCCCTCCACGATGGGACCATCATTCTTGCTCTGCACCTCAAAGATCTTTGTGCTCCCCACTCCCTCCACGATGGGACCATCATCCTTGCTCTGCACCGCAAGGAACTTTTTCCTCCCCACTCCCACCACGATGGGACTATAATCCTTGCTATGCACCGCAAGCAACATTGTGATCCCCACATCCTCCACGATGGGACCATGATCCTTGCTATGCACCGCAAGCAACTTTGTGCTCCCCACTCCCTCTACGATGGGACCATGATCCTTCTTATGCACCGCATGGAACATTGTGCTCCCCACCCCTTCCACGATGGGACCATCATCCTTTCTATGCACCTCAAAGAACTTTGTGCTCCTCACTCCCTCCACGATGGGACCATCATCCTTGCTATGCACCGCAAGGAACTTTGTGATCTCCACTCCCTCCACGAAGGGACAATCATCCTTTTTATGAATCTGTAAGTAAATTTGTGCTCCCCACTCACTCCACGATGGGACCATCATCCTTTCTATGCACTTCAAAGAACTTTGTGCACCCCACTCCCTCCACGATGGGACCATCATCCTTGCTATGCACCGCAAGGAACTTTGTGCTCCGCACTCCCTACACGATGGGAGCATCATCCTTTCTATGCACTCCAAGGAACTTTGTGCTCCCCACTCCCTCCACTATGGGACCATCATTCTTTATATGCACCGCAAGGAACTTTATGCTCCACATTCCCTCATGATGGGACCATCATCCTTTCAAAGCACCGCAAGGAACTTTGTGCTACCCACTCCCTCCACGATGGAACAATGATCGTTGCTATGCACCACAAGGACCTTTGTGATCCCCACTCCCACCAAGATGGGACCATTATACATCGTATGCACCGCAAGGAACTTTGTGCTCCCCACTCCCTCCACGATGGGACCATCATCCTTGCTCTGCACCTCAAAGATCTTTGTGCTCCCCACTCCCTCCACGATGGGACCATCATCCTTGCTATGCACCGCAAGGAACTTTGTGCTCCCCACTCCCTCCACGATGGGTCCATCATCCTTTTTATGCACCTCAAAGAACTTTGTTCTCCCCACTCCCTCCACGATGGGAACATCATCCTTGCTATGCACCTCAAGGAACTTTGTGCTCTCCACTCCCACCACGATGGGACCATCATCCTTTCTATGCACCTGTAAGGAAATTTGTGCTCCCCACTCCCTCCACGATGGGACCATCATCCTTGCTATGCACTGCAAGGAACTTTATGCTCTCCACTCCCTCCACGATGGGACCATCATCCTTTCTATGCACCTGTAAGAAAATTTGTGCTCCCCACTCCCTCCATGATGGGACCATCATCCTTTCTATGCACCTCAAAGAACTTTGTCCTCCCCACTCCCTCCACGATGGAACCATCATTCTTGCATGCAACGCAAGGAACTTTGTGCTCCCCACTACCTCCACGATGGGACCATCATTCTTGCTCTGCACCTCAAAGATCTTTGTGCTCCCCACTCCCTCCACGATGGGACCATAATCCTTGCTATGCACCGCAAGCAACATTGTGATCCTCACATCCTCCACGATGGGACCATGATCCTTGCTATGCACCGCAAGCAACTTTGAGCTCCCAACTCCCTCTACGATGGGACCATGATCCTTCTTATGCACCGCAAGGAACTTTGTGCTCCCCACTCCTTCCACGATGGGACCATCATCCTTTCTATGCACCTCAAAGAACTTTGTGCTCCTCACTCCCTCCACGATGGGACCATCATCCTAGCTATGCACCGCAAGGAACTTTGTGATCTCCAATCCCTCCACGATGGGACAATCATCCTTTTTATGAATCTGTAAGTAAATTTGTGCTCCCCACTCACTCCACGATGGGACCATCATCCTTTCTATGCACTCCAAGGAACTTTGTGTTCCCCACTCCCTCCACTATGGGACCATCATTCTTTATATGCACCGCAAGGAACTTTATGCTCCACATTCCCTCCATGATGGGACCATCATCCTTTCAAAGCACCGCAAGGAACTTTGTTCTACCCACTCCCTCCACGATGGAACAATGATCGTTGCTATGCACCACAAGGACCTTTGTGCTCCCCACTCCCTCCAAGATGGGACCATTATACATCGTATGCACCGCAAGGAACTTTGTGCTCCCCACTCCCTCCACGATGGGACCATCATCCTTGCTCTGCACCTCAAAGATATTTGTGCTCCCCACTCCCTCCACGATGGGACCATCATCCTTGCTATGCACCGCAAGGAACTTTGTGCTCCCCACTCCCTCCAAGATGGGACCATTATACATCGCATGCACCGCAAGGAACTTTGTGCTCCCCACTCCCTCCACGATGGGACCATCTTCCTTGCTCTGCACCTCAAAGATCTTTGTGCTCCCCACTCCCTCCACGATGGGACCATCATCCCTGCTATGCACCGCAAGGAACTTTGTGCTCCCCACTCCCTCCACGATGGGTCCATCATCCTTTTTATGCACCTCAAAGAACTTTGTTCTCCCCACTCCCTCCACGATGGGAACATCATCCTTGCTATGCACCTCAAGGAACTTTGTGCTCTCCACTCCCACCACGATGGGACCATCATCCTTTCTATGCACCTGTAAGGAAATTTGTGCTCCCCACTCCCTCCACGATGGGACCATCATCCTTTCTATGCACCGCCAGGAACTTTGTGCTCCCCACTCCATCCACGATGGAACCATCATTCTTGCATGCACCGCAAGGAACTTTGTGCTCCCCACTCCCTCCACGATGGGACCATCATTCTTGCTCTGCACCTCAAAGATCTTTGTGCTCCCCACTCCCTCCATGATGGGACCATCATCCTTGATCTGCACCGCAAGGAACTTTTTGCTCCCCAATCCCTCCACAATGGGACCATCAACCTTGCTATGCACTGCAAGGAACTGTTTGATCCCCACACCCACCACGATGGGACCATAATCCTTGCTATGCACCGCAAGGAACATTGTGCTCACCACACCCTCCACGATGGGACCATGATCCTTGCTATGCACCGCAAGGAACTTTGTGCTCCCAACTCCCTACACGATGGGACCATCATCCTTGCTATGCACCACAAGGAACTTTGTGATCTCCACTCCCTCCACGATGGTCCATAATCCTTTCTATGCATCTGTAAGGAAATCTGTGCTCCCCACTCCCTCCACGATGCGACCATCAACCTTGCTATGCACCGCAAGGAACTTTGTGCTCCCCACTCCCTCCACGTTGGGACCATCATCCTTTCTATGCACCTCAAAGAACATTGTGCTCCCCACTCCCTCCACGATGGGACCATCATCCTTGCTCTGCACCGCAATGAACTTTGTGCTCCCCACTCCCTCCACGATGGGACAATCATCCTTGCTATGCACTCCAAGGAACTTTATGATCCACACTCCCTCCATGATGGGACCATCATCCTTTCTAAGCACCGCAAGGAACTTTGTACTCCGCACTCCCTCCACGATGGGACCATCATCCTTGCTATGCACTGCAAGGAACTTTATGCTCTCCACTCCTTCCACGATGGGACCATCATCCTTTCTATGCACCTGTAAGAAAATTTGTGCTCCCCACTCCCTCCATGATGGGACCATCATCCTTTCTATGCACCTCAAAGAACTTTGTCCTCCCCACTCCCTCCACGATGGAACCATCATTCTTGCATGCAACGCAAGGAACTTTGTGCTCCCCACTACCTCCACGATGGGACCATCATTCTTGCTCTGCACCTCAAAGATCTTTGTGCTCCCAGAAACTACTAAATTTACTGAAAAAGGAAAAAATAGATATAGCATTTGTCCAAGAAACACATTTAACTGAATTGGAGCACAAGAAATTAAAGAGAGATTGGGTAGGACATGTAACAGCAGCATCGTATAATTCAAAAGCAAGAGGAGTGGCTATATTAATTAGCAAAAATGTGCCATTTAAAATAGAAGAGGAAATAATAGATCCAGCAGGGAGATATGTTATGATAAAATGTCAGATATATTCAGAGCTTTGGAATCTACTTAATATATATTCACCTAACGAAGAAGATCAAAAGTTTATGCAAGATATCTTTTTGAAGGTAGCTAATACGCAAGGGAACATACTAATAGGAGGGGATTTCAATCTGAATTTGGATCCAAATATGGATAAAACGGGGAAAAAAATTAACAGGAAGAACAAAGTAACCAAATTTATAATTAAATCAATGCAAGAAATGAAACTTGTGGACATATGGAGGAAACAAAACCCAAAAGAAAAGGAATACTCATACTACTCGACTAGACATAAAACATACTCAAGGATAGACCTATTCCTGTTATCAGCCCACATACAAGGGAGAGTTAGGAAAACGGAATATAAAGCTAGACTATTATCGGACCACTCACCCCTGTTATTGGCAATAGAGCTAGAAGACATCCCTCCAAGAATGTATAGATGGAGATTAAACCCCATGCTACTTAAAAGACAGGATTTTAGAGAATTTATTGAAAAACAATTAAAAATGTACTTTGAAGTAAATACGGAATCAGTGGAAGATAAGTTTATACTATGGGACGCAATGAAAGCATTCATTAGAGGGCAAATAATAAGTTATGCAACCAAGATGAAGAAGGACTATAATCAGGAAACAGAGCAGTTGGAAAGGGAAATAATAAACATAGAAAAAAAATTAGCAATAAAGGAAGATACAACCAAAAGAAGAGAATTGGCGGATAAAAAAATAAAATATGAAACATTACAAACATATAAGGTGGAGAAGAATATAATGAAGACAAAACAGAAATATTATGAACTAGGGGAAAAAACACACAAAATCCTAGCATGGCAGCTTAAGACAGAGCAAACTAAGAAAATGGTATTGGCAACAAGGAAAAAAGACAAACAAATTACATATAATCCAAAAGAAATTAAGGAAAACTTCAGAGAATTCTATGAACAATTATACCGAACCGAAAACGAAGGGAAAGAAGGGAAAATAGATGAATTTTTGACTAAAATTGAACTACCAAAACTACAAATAGAGGAACAAAATAAATTAACAGAACCATTTGGAACAGTAGAAATACAAGAGATAATAAAAAATTTACCAAATAATAAGACACCAGGAGAGGATGGACTCCCAATAGAATTCTACAAAACATTTAAAGACCTAATAATACCGCCCCTCCTGGATGTAATCAACCAGATTGATGAGACACAAAACTTACCAGATTCATGTAAAACAGCAATAATTACAGTGATACTAAAACAAGGGAAAGATCCACTCTCACCAGCGTCATATAGACCAATATCTTTGCTAAACACAGATTATAAGATAATAGCTAAACTATTAGCGAACAGATTAGCAGAACAGGTACCGAAAATGGTAAATTTAGACCAAACTGGATTTATCAAAAAAAGACGCACAACAGACAATATTTGTAAATTTATTAACTTAATTCATGCAGTAGAAGGAAATAAAGCACCGGCAGTAGCAGTTGCTTTAGACGCAGAGAAGGCCTTCGACAGAGTAGAATGGAATTACTTGTTCAAAGTATTGCAAAAATTCAGTTTACCGGAGAAGTATATTAATTGGATTAAAGCATTATATAAGGGACCGTTAGCGAAAGTGACAGTAAATGGACATGTATCAAAGCAATTTAACTTAAGCAGGTCAACGCGGCAGGGATGCCCACTATCACCATTATTGTTTGCGCTAGCTATAGAACCACTAGCAGAATCGATAAGAAGAGATAATAATATAAAAGGAATAAAAATAAAAGACAGGGAATATAAAATCAGTCTGTTTGCGGATGATGTGATAGTGTACTTAACAGAACCAGAACTATCAATAAAAGAACTATATAAGAAATTGAAGGAATATGGAGAAGTGTCGGGATACAAGATAAACGTAAATAAAAGTGAAGCAATGCCTATGAATAACGCGGATTTCTCAAAATTTAAGGAGGAATCCCCATTCAGATGGCAAACGCAGGCAATAAGATACCTAGGTGTGCAAATAAACAAAAATCTAGGCCAATTATATAAACTCAATTACAATCCACTAATGAAAAAATTACAGGACGATTTAGAGCATTGGAAAGAGCTACCACTAACACTGATAGGAAGGATAAACTGTATTAAAATGAACATTTTTCCAAGGATACTATACTTATTTCAGGCATTGCCAATACAACTGACAGAAAAATTCTTCAAAGAGTTAAAGAAAATAATAAGGAGATTTTTATGGAGAGGGGGGAAACCGAGGATAGCACTAGACAAATTAACAGAATGGTATAAACAAGGAGGCTTACAATTGCCAAACTTCAAAAATTATTATAGAGCCGCACAATTAAGGTACCTATCAGATTTTTATCAAACAAGGGAAAAACCAGACTGGACGAGACTAGAATTAGATAAAATAGGGGAAAAGATACCTGAACACATATTATATAAATGGGACGAAAAATTGGTACAACATAGAACTTCTCCAGTATTACACCATCTCCTCAATATATGGAAGAAGATTCATGTAGAAAGAAATAAAATAAATTACCAAATACCAAAACTAATATTGACGCAAAATAAGCTACTCCCTTTTACAATAGACAACCTTGCCTTTAGAAAATGGGAAAAAAAAGGGATTAAAAGAATAGAAAATTGTTTTTCAGGAAGTAGATTCTTATCCTTTGAACAAATGAGAGATAAGTACAATATAACGGGAGATACAGCGCTGGCATATTACCAACTGAGATCCTACTTGAAAGATAAATTAGGAAGCAACTTGAGTTTACCAGAGGGAAGTAACCTTGAATATGTGATTACAGATACAATGTTAATCAAAAGATTTATAAAAAATATGTATATTAAACTGCAAGAAAAGGAAAATGAGGAAACAAATGGTAAAACTAAACAAAAATGGGAACAAGATTTAAATATAAAGATAAAAAAGGAAACATGGGAGAAGTTATGCTCTGGAACGATGAGAAATACAATAAATACGAGGCTGCGTATGATACAATATAATTGGTTACACAGACTATACATTACACCGCAAAAGTTAAATAAATGGGACCCAACAGTATCTGATAGATGTTTTCGATGTAAAAAAGAAAGGGGAACAACAATTCATGCAATCTGGACATGTGAGAGAGTAGAAAAATTTTGGGATGATCTCAATCAGATATTAAATAAAATAACAGAAAACAATATACCAAAGAATCCAGAGATCTTTCTCCTAAGTAACATAAAAAATAAAGAATTTGGAATTGACTTGGAGGATGCACAAAAAAGATTTGTTAAGATAGCCCTAGCTGTAGCAAAAAAATGTATTATGTCAACCTGGAAATTGGAAGATAATTTGAAAATACAACAATGGTATATAGAAATGAATAAATGTATTCCATTAGAAAAAATAACATATAGTTTAAGAAATAATATTGAAATATTCGAACAAGTATGGGAGCCTTACATTAAATACAATAGCGAAAACCTACCGGGAACAAACATTACCTAAGTTGATGGAAGGAGAAGAGAAGAAAAAAATGGACTCAGTAGAATTTCTGGTGTATTTTTGTTGAATGACAACATTGTCTAACTGAATTAATGCAACCTAGATTGTATAACTAAAATGGATGAGAGGGGGGAGGGATGGGGGGGTGGCTTGGGAGGAGGGAGGGGGGAGGGAGAAAAAGTCACTGTAAATGTGTGGAAAAGAAAAAGTGTATATCATGGCTATTGTGATTTATGGTGTGAAAAATAAAAAATTTAAAAAAAAAAAAAAAAAAAAGGATCTTTGTGCTCCCCACTCCCTCCACGATGGGACCATAATCCTTGCTATTCACCGCAAGCAACATTGTGATCCCCACATCCTCCACGATGGGACCATGATCCTCGCTATGCACCGCAAGCAACTTTATGCTCCCCACTCCCTCTACGATGGGACCATGATCCTTCTTATGCACCACAAGGAACTTTGTGCTCCCCACTCCTTCCACGATGGGACCATCATCCTTTCTATGCACCTCAAAGAACTTTGTGCTCCTCACTCCCTCCACGATGGGACCATCATCCTTGCTATGCACCGCAAGGAACTTTGTGATCTCCACTCCCTCCACGATGGGACAATCATCCTTTTTATGAATCTGTAAGTAAATTTGTGCTCCCCACTCACTCCACGATGGGACCATCATCCTTTCTATGCACTTCAAAGAACTTTGTGCACCCCACTCCCTCCACGATGGGACCATCATCCTTGCTATGCACCGCAAGGAACTTTGTGCTCCGCACTCCCTACACGATGGGACCATCATCCTTGCTATGCACTTCAAGGAACTTTGTGCTCCCCACTCCCTCCACTATGGGACCATCATTCTTTATATGCACCGCCAGGAACTTTATGCTCCACATTCCCTCCATGATGGGACCATCATCCTTTCAAAGCACCGCAAGGAACTTTGTGCTACCCACTCCCTCCACGATGGAACAATGATCGTTGCTATGCACCACAAGGACCTTTGTGCTCCCCACTCCCTCCAAGATGGGACCATTATACTTCGTATGCACCGCAAGGAACTTTGTGCTCCCCACTCCCTCCACGATGGGACCATCATCCTTGCTCTGCACCTCAAAGATCTTTGTGATCCCCACTCCCTCCACGATGGGAACATCATCCTTGCTATGCACCTCAAGGAACTTTGTGCTCCCCACTCCCTCCACGTTGGGACCATCATCCTTTCTATGCACCTCAAAGAACATTGTGCTCCCCACTCCCTCCACGATGGGACCATCATCCTTGCTCTGCACCACAATGAACTTTGTGCTCCCCACTCCCTCCACGATGGGACAATCATCCTTGCTATGCACTGCAAGGAACTTTATGCTCTCCACTCCCTCCACGATGGGACCATCATCCTTTCTATGCACCTGTAAGAAAATTTGTGCTCCCCACTCCCTCCATGATGGGACCATCATCCTTTCTATGCACCTCAAAGAACTTTGTCCTCCCCACTCCCTCCACGATGGAACCATCACTGTTGCATGCAACGCAAGGAACTTTGTGCTCCCCACTCCCTCCACGATGGGACCATCATTCTTGCTCTGCACCTCAAAGATCTTTGTGCTCCCCACTCCCTCCACGATGGGACCATCATCCTTGCTCTGCACCGCAAGGAACTTTTTGCTCCCCACTCCCACCACGATGGGACTATAATCCTTGCTATGCACCGCAAGCAACATTGTGATCCCCACATCCTCCACGATGGGTCCATGATCCTTGCTATGCACCGCAAGCAACTTTGTGCTCCCCACTCCCTCTACGATGGGACCATGATCCTTCTTATGCACCGCATGGAACTTTGTGCTCCCCACTCCTTCCACGATGGGACCATCATCCTTTCTATGCACCTCAAAGAACTTTGTGCTCCTCACTCCCTCCACGATGGGACCATCATCCTTTCTAAGCACCTCAAAGAACTTTGTGCTCCTCACTCCCTCCACGATGGGACAATCATCCTTTTTATGAATCTGTAAGTAAATTTGTGCTCCCCACTCACTCCACGATGGGACCATCATCCTTTCTATGCACTTCAAAGAACTTTGTGCACCCCACTCCCTCCACGATGGGACCATCATCCTTGCTATGCACCGCAAGGAACTTTGTGCTCCGCACTCCCTACACGATGGGACCATCATCCTTGCTATACACTCCAAGGAACTTTGTGCTCCCCACTCCCTCCACTATGGGACCATCATTCTTTATATGCACCGCAAGGAACTTTATGCTGCACATTCCCTCCATGATGGGACCATCATCCTTTCAAAGCACCGCATGGAACTTTGTGCTACCCACTCCCTCCACGATGGAACAATGATCGTTGCTATGCACCACAAGGACCTTTGTGCTCCCCACTCCCTCCAAGATGGGACCATTATACATCGTATGCACCGCAAGGAACTTTGTGCTCCCCACTCCCTCCACGATGGGACCATCATCCTTGCTCTGCACCTCAAAGATCTTTGTGCTCCCCACTCCCTCCACGATGGGACCATCATCCTTGCTATGCACCGCAAGGAACTTTGTGCTCCCCACTCCCTCCACGATGGGTCCATCATCCTTTTTATGCACCTCAAAGAACTTTGTTCTCCCCACTCCCTCCACGATGGGAACATCATCCTTGCTATGCACCTCAAGGAACTTTGTGCTCTCCACTCCCACCACGATGGGACCATCATCCTTTCTATGCACCTGTAAGGAAATTTGTGCTCCCCACTCCCTCCACGATGGGACCATCATCCTTTCTATGCACCTCAAAGAACTTTGTGTTCCCAACTCCCTCCACAATGGGACCATCATCCTTTCTATGCACCGCCAGGAACTTTGTGCTCCCCACTCAATCCACGATGGAACCATCATTCTTGCATGCACCGCAAGGAACATTGTGCTCCCCAATCCCTCCACGATGGGACCATCATTCTTGCTCTGCACCTCAAAGATCTTTGTGCTCCCCACTCCCTCCATGATTGGACCATCATCCTTGCTCTGCACCGCAAGGAACTTTTTGCTCCCCAATCCCTCCACAATGGGACCATCAACCTTGCTATGCACTGCAAGGAACTGTTTGATCCCCACACCCACCACGATGGGACCATAATCCTTGCTATGCACCGCAAGGAACATTGTGCTCCCCACACCCTCCACGATGGGACCATGATCCTTGCTATGCACCGCAAGGAACTTTGTGCTCCCAACTCCCAACACGATGGGACCATCATCCTTGCTATGCACCACAAGGAACTCTGTGATCTCCACTCCTTCCACGATGGTCCATAATCCTTTCTATGCATCTGTAAGGAAATCTGTGCTCCCCACTCCCTCCACGATGCGACCATCAACCTTGCTATGCACCGCAAGGAACTTTGTGCTCCCCACTCCCTCCACGTTGGGACCATCATCCTTTCTATGCACCTCAAAGAACATTGTGCTCCCCACTCCCTCCACGATGGGACCATCATCCTTGCTCTGCACCGCAATGAACTTTGTGCTCCCCACTCCCTCCACGATGGGACAATCATCCTTGATATGCACTCCAAGGAACTTTATGATCCACACTCCCACCATGATGGGACCATCATCCTTTCTAAGCACCGCAAGGAACTTTGTACTCCGCACTCCCTCCACGATGGGACCATCATCCTTGCTATGCACTGCAAGGAACTTTATGCTCTCCACTCCCTCCACAATGGGACCATCATCCTTTCTATGCACCTGTAAGAAAATTTGTGCTCCCCACTCCCTCCATGATGGGACCATCATCCTTTCTATGCACCTCAAAGAACTTTGTCCTCCCCACTCCCTCCACGATGGAACCATCATTCTTGCATGCAACGCAAGGAACTTTGTGCTCCCCACTACCTCCACGATGGGACCATCATTCTTGCTCTGCACCTCAAAGATCTTTGTGCTCCCCACTCCCTCCACGATGGGACCATAATCCTTGCTATGCACCGCAAGCAACATTGTGATCCCCACATCCTCCACGATGGGACCATGATCCTTGCTATACACCGCAAGCAACTTTGAGCTCCCCACTCCCTCTACGATGGGACCATGATCCTTCTTATGCACCGCAAGGAACTTTGTGCTCCCCACTCCTTCCACGATGGGACCATCATCCTTTCTATGCACCTCAAAGAACTTTGTGCTCCTCACTCCCTCCACGATCGGACCATCATCCTTGCTATGCACCGCAAGCAACTTTGTGATCTCCAATCCTTCCACGATGGGACATCATCCTTTTTATGAATCTGTAAGTAAATTTGTGCTCCCCACTCACTCCACGATGGGACCATCATCCTTTCTATGCACTTCAAAGAACTTTGTGCACCCCACTCCCTCCACGATGGGACCATCATCCTTGCTATGCACCGCAAGGAACTTTGTGCTGCGCACTCCCTACACGATGGGACCATCATCCTTGCTATGCACTCCAAGGAACTTTGTGCTCCCCACTCCCTCCACTAGGGGACCATCATTCTTTATATGCACCGCAAGGAACTTTATGCTCCACATTCCCTCCATGATGGGACCATCATCCTTTCAAAGCACCGCAAGGAACTTTGTGCTACCCACTCCCTCCACGATTGGACCATTATACATCGTATGCACCGCAAGGAACTTTGTGCTCCCCACTCCCTCCACGATGGGACCATCATCCTTGCTCTGCACCTCAAAGATATTTGTGCTCCCCACTCCCTCCACGATGGGACCATCATCCTTGCTATGCACCGCAAGGAACTTTGTGCTCCCCACTCCCTCCAAGATGGGACCATTATACATCGCATGCACCGCAAGGAACTTTGTGCTCCCCACTCCCTCCACGATGGGACCATCATCCTTGCTATGCACCGCAAGGAACTTTGTGCTCCCCACTCCCTCCACGATGGGACCATCATCCTTGCTCTGCACCTCAAAGATATTTGTGCTCCCCACTCTATCCACGATGGGACCATCATCCTTGCTATGCACCGCAAGGAACTTTGTGCTCCCCACTCCCTCCAAGATGGGACCATTATACATCGCATGCACCGCAAGGAACTTTGTGCTCCCCACTCCCTCCACGATGGGACCATCATCCTTGCTATGCACCGCAAGGAACTTTGTGCTCCCCACTCCCTCCACGATGGGTCCATCATCCTTTTTATGCACCTCAAAGAACTTTGTTCTCCCCACTCCCTCCACGATGGGAACATCATCCTTGCTATGCACCTCAAGGAACTTTGTGCTCACCACTCCCACCACGATGGGACCATCATCCTTTCTATGCACCTGTAAGGAAATTTGTGCTCCCCACTCCCTCCACGATGGGACCATCATCCTTTCTATGCACCTCAAAGAACTTTGTGTTCCCAACTCCCTCCACAATGGGACCATCATCCTTTCTATGCACCGCCAGGAACTTTGTGCTCCCCACTCCATCCACGATGGAACCATCATTCTTGCATGCACCGCAAGGAACTTTGTGCTCCCCACTCCCTCCACGATGGGACCATCATTCTTGCTCTGCACCTCAAAGATCTTTGTGCTCCCCACTCCCTCCATGATGGGACCATCATCCTTGCTCTGCACCGCAAGGAACTTTTTGCTCCCCAATCCCTCCACAATGGGACCATCAACCTTGCTATGCACTGCAAGGAACTGTTTGATCCCCACACCCACCACGATGGGACCATAATCCTTGCTATGCACCGCAAGGAACATTGTGCTCACCACACCCTCCACGATGGGACCATGATCCTTGCTATGCACCTCAAGGAACTTTGTGCTCTCCACTCCCACCACGATGGGACCATCATCCTTTCTATGCACCTGTAAGGAAATTTGTGCTCCCCACTCCCTCCACGATGGGACCATCATCCTTTCTATGCACCTCAAAGAACTTTGTGTTCCCAACTCCCTCCACAATGGGACCATCATCCTTTCTATGCACCGCCAGGAACTTTGTGCTCCCCACTCCATCCACGATGGAACCATCATTCTTGCATGCACCGCAAGGAACATTGTGCTCCCCAATCCCTCCACGATGGGACCATCATTCTTGCTCTGCACCTCAAAGATCTTTGTGCTCCCCACTCCCTCCATGATGGGACCATCATCCTTGCTCTGCACCGCAAGGAACTTTTTGCTCCCCAATCCCTCCACAATGGGACCATCAACCTTGCTATGCACTGCAAGGAACTGTTTGATCCCCACACCCACCACGATGGGACCATAATCCTTGCTATGCACCGCAAGGAACATTGTGCTCCCCACACCCTCCACGATGGGACCATGATCCTTGCTATGCACCGCAAGGAACTTTGTGCTCCCAACTCCCTACACGATGGGACCATCATGCTTGCTATGCACCACAAGGAACTCTGTGATCTCCACTCCTTCCACGATGGTCCATAATCCTTTCTATGCATCTGTAAGGAAATCTGTGCTCCCCACTCCCTCCATGATGCGACCATCATCCTTGCTATGCACCGCAAGGAACTTTGTGCTCCCCACTCCCTCCACGTTGGGACCATCATCCTTTCTATGCACCTCAAAGAACATTGTGCTCCCCACTCCCTCCACGATGGGACCATCATCCTTGCTCTGCACCGCAATGAACTTTGTGCTCCCCACTCCCTCCACGATGGGACAATCATCCTTGATATGCACTCCAAGGAACTTTATGATCCACACTCCCACCATGATGGGACCATCATCCTTTCTAAGCACCGCAAGGAACTTTGTACTCCGCACTCCCTCCACGATGGGACCATCATCCTTGCTATGCACTGCAAGGAATTTTATGCTCTCCACTCCCTCCACAATGGGACCATCATCCTTTCTATGCACCTGTAAGGAAATTTGTGCTCCCCACTCCCTCCATGATGGGACCATCATCCTTTCTATGCACCTCAAAGAACTTTGTCCTCCCCACTCCCTCCACGATGGAACCATCATTCTTGCATGCAACGCAAGGAACTTTGTGCTCCCCACTACCTCCACGATGGGACCATCATTCTTGCTCTGCACCTCAAAGATCTTTGTGCTCCCCACTCCCTCCACGATGGGACCATAATCCTTGCTATGCACCGCAAGCAACATTGTGATCCCCACATCCTCCACGATGGGACCATGATCCTTGCTATACACCGCAAGCAACTTTGAGCTCCCCACTCCCTCTACGATGGGACCATGATCCTTCTTATGCACCGCAAGGAACTTTGTGCTCCCCACTCCTTCCACGATGGGACCATCATCCTTTCTATGCACCTCAAAGAACTTTGTGCTCCTCACTCCCTCCACGATCGGACCATCATCCTTGCTATGCACCGCAAGCAACTTTGTGATCTCCAATCCTTCCACGATGGGACATCATCCTTTTTATGAATCTGTAAGTAAATTTGTGCTCCCCACTCACTCCACGATGGGACCATCATCCTTTCTATGCACTTCAAAGAACTTTGTGCACCCCACTCCCTCCACGATGGGACCATCATCCTTGCTATGCACCGCAAGGAACTTTGTGCTCCGCACTCCCTACACGATGGGACCATCATCCTTGCTATGCACTCCAAGGAACTTTGTGCTCCCCACTCCCTCCACTAGGGGACCATCATTCTTTATATGCACCGCAAGGAACTTTATGCTCCACATTCCCTCCATGATGGGACCATCATCCTTTCAAAGCACCGCAAGGAACTTTGTGCTACCCACTCCCTCCACGATTGGACCATTATACATCGTATGCACTGCAAGGAACTTTGTGCTCCCCACTCCCTCCACGATGGGACCATCATCCTTGCTATGCACCGCAAGGAACTTTGTGCTCCCCACTCCCTCCACGATGGGACCATCATCCTTGCTCTGCACCTCAAAGATATTTGTGCTCCCCACTCCCTCCACGATGGGACCATCATCCTTGCTATGCACCGCAAGGAACTTTGTGCTCCCCACTCCCTCCAAGATGGGACCATTATACATCGCATGCACCGCAAGGAACTTTGTGCTCCCCACTCCCTCCACGATGGGACCATCATCCTTGCTATGCACCGCAAGGAACTTTGTGCTCCCCACTCCCACCACGATGGGACCATCATCCTTTCTATGCACCTGTAAGGAAATTTGTGCTCCCCACTCCCTCCACGATGGGACCATCATCCTTTCCATGCACCTCAAAGAACTTTGTGTTCCCAATTCCCTCCACAATGGGACCATCATCCTTTCTATGCACCGCCAGGAACTTTGTGCTCCCCACTCCATCCACGATGGAACCATCATTCTTGCATGCACCGCAAGGAACTTTGTGCTCCCCACTCCCTCCACGATGGGACCATCATTCTTGCTCTGCACCTCAAAGATCTTTGTGCTCCCCACTCCCTCCATGATGGGACCATCATCCTTGCTCTGCACCGCAAGGAACTTTTTGCTCCCCAATCCCTCCACAATGGGACCATCAACCTTGCTATGCACTGCAAGGAACTGTTTGATCCCCACACCCACCACGATGGGACCATAATCCTTGCTATGCACCGCAAGGAACATTGTGCTCACCACACCCTCCACGATGGGACCATGATCCTTGCTATGCACCGCAAGGAACTTTGTGCTCCCCACTCCCTCCACGATGGGACCATCATCCTTGCTCTGCACCTCAAAGATATTTGTGCTCCCCACTCCCTCCACAATGGGACCATCATCCTTGCTATGCACCGCAAGGAACTTTGTGCTCCCCACTCCCTCCAAGATGGGACCATTATACATCGCATGCACCGCAAGGAACTTTGTGCTCCCCACTCCCTCCACGATGGGACCATCATCCTTGCTCTGCACCTCAAAGATCTTTGTGCTCCCCACTCCCTCCACGATGGGACCATCATCCTTGCTATGCACCGCAAGGAACTTTGTGCTCCCCACTTCCTCCACGATGGGTCCATCATCCTTTTTATGCACCTCAAAGAACTTTGTTCTCCACACTCCCTCCACGATGGGAACATCATCCTTGCTATGCACCTCAAGGAACTTTGTGCTCTCCACTCCCACCACGATGGGACCATCATCCTTTCTATGCACCTGTAAGGAAATTTGTGCTCCCCACTCCCTCCACGATGGGACCATCATCCTTTCTATGCACCTCAAAGAACTTTGTGTTCCCAACTCCCTCCACAATGGGACCATCATCCTTTCTATGCACCGCCAGGAACTTTGTGCTCCCCACTCCATCCACGATGGAACCATCATTCTTGCATGCACCGCAAGGAACTTTGTGCTCCCCACTCCCTCCACGATGGGACCATCATTCTTGCTCTGCAC
Source organism: Narcine bancroftii (assembly GCF_036971445.1). Classification (NCBI taxonomy): domain Eukaryota; kingdom Metazoa; phylum Chordata; class Chondrichthyes; order Torpediniformes; family Narcinidae; genus Narcine; species Narcine bancroftii. The sequence goes on from NC_091474.1 coordinate 76,560,920, forward strand.
CTCAAAGATCTTTGTGCTCCCCACTCCCTCCATGATGGGACCATCATCCTTGCTCTGCACCGCAAGGAACTTTTTGCTCCCCAATCCCTCCACAATGGGACCATCAACCTTGCTATGCACTGCAAGGAACTGTTTGATCCCCACACCCACCACGATGGGACCATAATCCTTGCTATGCACCGCAAGGAACATTGTGCTCACCACACCCTCCACGATGGGTCCATGATCCTTGCTATGCACCGCAAGGAACTTTGTGCTCCCAACTCCCTACACGATGGGACCATCATCCTTGCTATGCACCACAAGGAACTTTGTGATCTCCACTCCCTCCACGATGGTCCATAATCCTTTCTATGCATCTGTAAGGAAATCTGTGCTCCCCACTCCCTCCACGATGGGACCATCATTCTTGCTCTGCACCTCAAAGATCTTTGTGCTCCCCACTCCCTCCACGATGGGACCATCATTCTTGCTCTGCACCTCAAAGATCTTTGTGCTCCCCACTCCCTCCACGATGGGACCATAATCCTTGCTATTCACCGCAAGCAACATTGTGATCCCCACATCCTCCACGATGGGACCATGATCCTCGCTATGCACCGCAAGCAACTTTATGCTCCCCACTCCCTCTACGATGGGACCATGATCTTTCTTATGCACCACAAGGAACTTTGTGCTCCCCACTCCTTCCACGATGGGACCATCATCCTTTCTATGCACCTCAAAGAACTTTGTACTCCGCACTCCCTCCACGATGGGACCATCATCCTTGCTATGCACTGCAAGGAATTTTATGCTCTCCACTCCCTCCACAATGGGACCATCATCCTTTCTATGCACCTGTAAGGAAATTTGTGCTCCCCACTCCCTCCATGATGGGACCATCATCCTTTCTATGCACCTCAAAGAACTTTGTCCTCCCCACTCCCTCCACGATGGAACCATCATTCTTGCATGCAACGCAAGGAACTTTGTGCTCCCCACTACCTCCACGATGGGACCATCATTCTTGCTCTGCACCTCAAAGATCTTTGTGCTCCCCACTCCCTCCACGATGGGACGATAATCCTTGCTATGCACCGCAAGCAACATTGTGATCCCCACATCCTCCACGATGGGACCATGATCCTTGCTATACACCGCAAGCAACTTTGAGCTCCCCACTCCCTCTACGATGGGACCATGATCCTTCTTATGCACCGCAAGGAACTTTGTGCTTCCCACTCCTTCCACGATGGGACCATCATCCTTTCTATGCACCTCAAAGAACTTTGTGCTCCTCACTCCCTCCACGATCGGACCATCATCCTTGCTATGCACCGCAAGCAACTTTGTGATCTCCAATCCTTCCACGATGGGACATCATCCTTTTTATGAATCTGTAAGTAAATTTGTGCTCCCCACTCACTCCACGATGGGACCATCATCCTTTCTATGCACTTCAAAGAACTTTGTGCACCCCACTCCCTCCACGATGGGACCATCATCCTTGCTATGCACCGCAAGGAACTTTGTGCTCCGCACTCCCTACACGATGGGACCATCATCCTTGCTATGCACTCCAAGGAACTTTGTGCTCCCCACTCCCTCCACTAGGGGACCATCATTCTTTATATGCACCGCAAGGAACTTTATGCTCCACATTCCCTCCATGATGGGACCATCATCCTTTCAAAGCACCGCAAGGAACTTTGTGCTACCCACTCCCTCCACGATTGGACCATTATACATCGTATGCACTGCAAGGAACTTTGTGCTCCCCACTCCCTCCACGATGGGACCATCATCCTTGCTCTGCACCTCAAAGATATTTGTGCTCCCCGCTCCCTCCACGATGGGACCATCATCCTTGCTATGCACTGCAAGGAACTTTGTGCTCCCCACTCCCTCCAAGATGGGACCATTATACATCGCATGCACCGCAAGGAACTTTGTGCTCCCCACTCCCTCCACGATGGGACCATCATCCTTGCTATGCACCGCAAGGAACTTTGTGCTCCCCACTCCCTCCACGATGGGACCATCATCCTTGCTCTGCACCTCAAAGATATTTGTGCTCCCCACTCCCTCCACGATGGGACCATCATCCTTGCTATGCACCGCAAGGAACTTTGTGCTCCCCACTCCCTCCAAGATGGGACCATTATACATCGCATGCACCGCAAGGAACTTTGTGCTCCCCACTCCCTCCACGATGGGACCATCATCCTTGCTATGCACCGCAAGGAACTTTGTGCTCCCCACTCCCACCACGATGGGACCATCATCCTTTCTATGCACCTGTAAGGAAATTTGTGCTCCCCACTCCCTCCACGATGGGACCATCATCCTTTCTATGCACCTCAAAGAACTTTGTGTTCCCAACTCCCTCCACAATGGGACCATCATCCTTTCTATGCACCGCCAGGAACTTTGTGCTCCCCACTCCATCCACGATGGAACCATCATTCTTGCATGCACCGCAAGGAACTTTGTGCTCCCCACTCCCTCCACGATGGGACCATCATTCTTGCTCTGCACCTCAAAGATCTTTGTGCTCCCCACTCCCTCCATGATGGGACCATCATCCTTGCTCTGCACCGCAAGGAACTTTTTGCTCCCCAATCCCTCCACAATGGGACCATCAACCTTGCTATGCACTGCAAGGAACTGTTTGATCCCCACACCCACCACGATGGGACCATAATCCTTGCTATGCACCGCAAGGAACATTGTGCTCACCACACCCTCCACGATGGGACCATGATCCTTGCTATGCACCGCAAGGAACTTTGTGCTCCCCACTCCCTCCACGATGGGACCATCATCCTTGCTCTGCACCTCAAAGATATTTGTGCTCCCCACTCCCTCCACAATGGGACCATCATCCTTGCTATGCACCGCAAGGAACTTTGTGCTCCCCACTCCCTCCAAGATGGGACCATTATACATCGCATGCACCGCAAGGAACTTTGTGCTCCCCACTCCCTCCACGATGGGACCATCATCCTTGCTCTGCACCTCAAAGATCTTTGTGCTCCCCACTCCCTCCACGATGGGACCATCATCCTTGCTATGCACCGCAAGGAACTTTGTGCTCCCCACTCCCTCCACGATGGGTCCATCATCCTTTTTATGCACCTCAAAGAACTTTGTTCTCCACACTCCCTCCACGATGGGAACATCATCCTTGCTATGCACCTCAAGGAACTTTGTGCTCTCCACTCCCACCACGATGGGACCATCATCCTTTCTATGCACCTGTAAGGAAATTTGTGCTCCCCACTCCCTCCACGATGGGACCATCATCCTTTCTATGCACCTCAAAGAACTTTGTGTTCCCAACTCCCTCCACAATGGGACCATCATCCTTTCTATGCACCGCCAGGAACTTTGTGCTCCCCACTCCATCCACGATGGAACCATCATTCTTGCATGCACCGCAAGGAACTTTGTGCTCCCCACTCCCTCCACGATGGGACCATCATTCTTGCGCTGCACCTCAAAGATCTTTGTGCTCCCCACTCCCTCCATGATGGGACCATCATCCTTGCTCTGCACCGCAAGGAACTTTTTGCTCCCCAATCCCTCCACAATGGGACCATCAACCTTGCTATGCACTGCAAGGAACTGTTTGATCCCCACACCCACCACGATGGGACCATAATCATTGCTATGCACCGCAAGGAACATTGTGCTCACCACACCCTCCACGATGGGTCCATGATCCTTGCTATGCACCGCAAGGAACTTTGTGCTCCCAACTCCCTACACGATGGGACCATCATCCTTGCTATGCACCACAAGGAACTTTGTGATCTCCACTCCCTCCACGATGGTCCATAATCCTTTCTATGCATCTGTAAGGAAATCTGTGCTCCCCACTCCCTCCACGATGGGACCATCATTCTTGCTCTGCACCTCAAAGATCTTTGTGCTCCCCACTCCCTCCACGATGGGACCATCATTCTTGCTCTGCACCTCAAAGATCTTTGTGCTCCCCACTCCCTCCACGATGGGACCATAATCCTTGCTATTCACCGCAAGCAACATTGTGATCCCCACATCCTCCACGATGGGACCATGATCCTCGCTATGCACCGCAAGCAACTTTATGCTCCCCACTCCCTCTACGATGGGACCATGATCTTTCTTATGCACCACAAGGAACTTTGTGCTCCCCACTCCTTCCACGATGGGACCATCATCCTTTCTATGCACCTCAAAGAACTTTGTGCTCCTCACTCCCTCCACGATGGGACCATCATCCTTGCTATGCACCGCAAGGAACTTTGTGATCTCCACTCCCTCCACGATGGGACAATCATCCTTTTTATGAATCTGTAAGTAAATTTGTGCTCCCCACTCACTCCACGATGGGACCATCATCCTTTCTATGCACTTCAAAGAACTTTGTGCACCCCACTCCCTCCACGATGGGACCATCATCCTTGCTATGCACCGCAAGGAACTTTGTGCTCCGCACTCCCTACACGATGGGACCATCATCCTTGCTATGCACTTCAAGGAACTTTGTGCTCCCCACTCCCTCCACTATGGGACCATCATTCTTTATATGCACCGCCAGGAACTTTATGCTCCACATTCCCTCCATGATGGGACCATCATCCTTTCAAAGCACCGCAAGGAACTTTGTGCTACCCACTCCCTCCACGATGGAACAATGATCGTTGCTATGCACCACAAGGACCTTTGTGCTCCCCACTCCCTCCAAGATGGGACCATTATACTTCGTATGCACCGCAAGGAACTTTGTGCTCCCCACTCCCTCCACGATGGGACCATCATCCTTGCTCTGCACCTCAAAGATCTTTGTGATCCCCACTCCCTCCACGATGGGACCATCATCCTTGCTATGCACGGAAAGGAACTTTGTGCTCCCCACTCCCTCCACGATGGGTCCATCATCCTTTTTATGCACCTCAAAGAACTTTGTTCTCCCCACTCCCTCCACGATGGGAACATCATCCTTGCTATGCACCTCAAGGAACTTTGTGCTCCCCACTCCCTCCACGTTGGGACCATCATCCTTTCTATGCACCTCAAAGAACATTGTGCTCCCCACTCCCTCCACGATGGGACCATCATCCTTGCTCTGCACCACAATGAACTTTGTGCTCCCCACTCCCTCCACGATGGGACAATCATCCTTGCTATGCACTGCAAGGAACTTTATGCTCTCCACTCCCTCCACGATGGGACCATCATCCTTTCTATGCACCTGTAAGAAAATTTGTGCTCCCCACTCCCTCCATGATGGGACCATCATCCTTTCTATGCACCTCAAAGAACTTTGTCCTCCCCACTCCCTCCACGATGGAACCATCACTGTTGCATGCAACGCAAGGAACTTTGTGCTCCCCACTCCCTCCACGATGGGACCATCATTCTTGCTCTGCACCTCAAAGATCTTTGTGCTCCCCACTCCCTCCACGATGGGACCATCATCCTTGCTCTGCACCGCAAGGAACTTTTTGCTCCCCACTGCCACCACGATGGGACTATAATCCTTGCTATGCACCGCAAGCAACATTGTGATCCCCACATCCTCCACGATGGGTCCATGATCCTTGCTATGCACCGCAAGCAACTTTGTGCTCCCCACTCCCTCTACGATGGGACCATGATCCTTCTTATGCACCGCATGGAACTTTGTGCTCCCCACTCCTTCCACGATGGGACCATCATCCTTTCTATGCACCTCAAAGAACTTTGTGCTCCTCACTCCCTCCACGATGGGACCATCATCCTTTCTAAGCACCTCAAAGAACTTTGTGCTCCTCACTCCCTCCACGATGGGACAATCATCCTTTTTATGAATCTGTAAGTAAATTTGTGCTCCCCACTCACTCCACGATGGGACCATCATCCTTTCTATGCACTTCAAAGAACTTTGTGCACCCCACTCCCTCCACGATGGGACCATCATCCTTGCTATGCACCGCAAGGAACTTTGTGCTCCGCACTCCCTACACGATGGGACCATCATCCTTGCTATACACTCCAAGGAACTTTGTGCTCCCCACTCCCTCCACTATGGGACCATCATTCTTTATATGCACCGCAAGGAACTTTATGCTCCACATTCCCTCCATGATGGGACCATCATCCTTTCAAAGCACAGCATGGAACTTTGTGCTACCCACTCCCTCCACGATGGAACAATGATCGTTGCTATGCACCACAAGGACCTTTGTGCTCCCCACTCCCTCCAAGATGGGACCATTATACATCGTATGCACCGCAAGGAACTTTGTGCTCCCCACTCCCTCCACGATGGGACCATCATCCTTGCTCTGCACCTCAAAGATCTTTGTGCTCCCCACTCCCTCCACGATGGGACCATCATCCTTGCTATGCACCGCAAGGAACTTTGTGCTCCCCACTCCCTCCACGATGGGTCCATCATCCTTTTTATGCACCTCAAAGAACTTTGTTCTCCCCACTCCCTCCACGATGGGAACATCATCCTTGCTATGCACCTCAAGGAACTTTGTGCTCTCCACTCCCACCACGATGGGACCATCATCCTTTCTATGCACCTGTAAGGAAATTTGTGCTCCCCACTCCCTCCACGATGGGACCATCATCCTTTCTATGCACCTCAAAGAACTTTGTGTTCCCAACTCCCTCCACAATGGGACCATCATCCTTTCTATGCACCGCCAGGAACTTTGTGCTCCCCACTCCATCCACGATGGAACCATCATTCTTGCATGCACCGCAAGGAACATTGTGCTCCCCAATCCCTCCACGATGGGACCATCATTCTTGCTCTGCACCTCAAAGATCTTTGTGCTCCCCACTCCCTCCATGATGGGACCATCATCCTTGCTCTGCACCGCAAGGAACTTTTTGCTCCCCAATCCCTCCACAATGGGACCATCAACCTTGCTATGCACTGCAAGGAACTGTTTGATCCCCACACCCACCACGATGGGACCATAATCCTTGCTATGCACCGCAAGGAACATTGTGCTCCCCACACCCTCCACGATGGGACCATGATCCTTGCTATGCACCGCAAGGAACTTTGTGCTCCCAACTCCCTACACGATGGGACCATCATCCTTGCTATGCACCACAAGGAACTCTGTGATCTCCACTCCTTCCACGATGGTCCATAATCCTTTCTATGCATCTGTAAGGAAATCTGTGCTCCCCACTCCCTCCACGATGCGACCATCAACCTTGCTATGCACCGCAAGGAACTTTGTGCTCCCCACTCCCTCCACGTTGGGACCATCATCCTTTCTATGCACCTCAAAGAACATTGTGCTCCCCAATCCCTCCACGATGGGACCATCATCCTTGCTCTGCACCGCAATGAACTTTGTGCTCCCCACTCCCTCCACGATGGGACAATCATCCTTGATATGCACTCCAAGGAACTTTATGATCCACACTCCCACCATGATGGGACCATCATCCTTTCTAAGCACCGCAAGGAACTTTGTACTCCGCACTCCCTCCACGATGGGACCATCATCCTTGCTATGCACTGCAAGGAACTTTATGCTCTCCACTCCCTCCACAATGGGACCATCATCCTTTCTATGCACCTGTAAGAAAATTTGTGCTCCCCACTCCCTCCATGATGGGACCATCATCCTTTCTATGCACCTCAAAGAACTTTGTCCTCCCCACTCCCTCCACGATGGAACCATCATTCTTGCATGCAACGCAAGGAACTTTGTGCTCCCCACTACCTCCACGATGGGACCATCATTCTTGCTCTGCACCTCAAAGATCTTTGTGCTCCCCACTCCCTCCACGATGGGACCATAATCCTTGCTATGCACCGCAAGCAACATTGTGATCCCCACATCCTCCACGATGGGACCATGATCCTTGCTATACACCGCAAGCAACTTTGAGCTCCCCACTCCCTCTACGATGGGACCATGATCCTTCTTATGCACCGCAAGGAACTTTGTGCTCCCCACTCCTTCCACGATGGGACCATCATCCTTTCTATGCACCTCAAAGAACTTTGTGCTCCTCACTCCCTCCACGATCGGACCATCATCCTTGCTATGCACCGCAAGCAACTTTGTGATCTCCAATCCTTCCACGATGGGACATCATCCTTTTTATGAATCTGTAAGTAAATTTGTGCTCCCAACTCACTCCACGATGGGACCATCATCCTTTCTATGCACTTCAAAGAACTTTGTGCACCCCACTCCCTCCACGATGGGACCATCATCCTTGCTATGCACCGCAAGGAACTTTGTGCTCCGCACTCCCTACACGATGGGACCATCATCCTTGCTATGCACTCCAAGGAACTTTGTGCTCCCCACTCCCTCCACTAGGGGACCATCATTCTTTATATGCACCGCAAGGAACTTTATGCTCCACATTCCCTCCATGATGGGACCATCATCCTTTCAAAGCACCGCAAGGAACTTTGTGCTACCCACTCCCTCCACGATTGGACCATTATACATCGTATGCACCGCAAGGAACTTTGTGCTCCCCACTCCCTCCACGATGGGACCATCATCCTTGCTCTGCACCTCAAAGATATTTGTGCTCCCCACTCCCTCCACGATGGGACCATCATCCTTGCTATGCACCGCAAGGAACTTTGTACTCCCCACTCCCTCCAAGATGGGACCATTATACATCGCATGCACCGCAAGGAACTTTGTGCTCCCCACTCCCTCCACGATGGGACCATCATCCTTGCTATGCACCGCAAGGAACTTTGTGCTCCCCACTCCCTCCACGATGGGTCCATCATCCTTTTTATGCACCTCAAAGAACTTTGTTCTCCCCACTCCCTCCACGATGGGAACATCATCCTTGCTATGCACCTCAAGGAACTTTGTGCTCACCACTCCCACCACGATGGGACCATCATCCTTTCTATGCACCTGTAAGGAAATTTGTGCTCCCCACTCCCTCCACGATGGGACCATCATCCTTTCTATGCACCTCAAAGAACTTTGTGTTCCCAACTCCCTCCACAATGGGACCATCATCCTTTCTATGCACCGCCAGGAACTTTGTGCTCCCCACTCCATCCACGATGGAACCATCATTCTTGCATGCACCGCAAGGAACTTTGTGCTCCCCACTCCCTCCACGATGGGACCATCATTCTTGCTCTGCACCTCAAAGATCTTTGTGCTCCCCACTCCCTCCATGATGGGACCATCCTCCTTGCTCTGCACCGCAAGGAACTTTTTGCTCCCCAATCCCTCCACAATGGGACCATCAACCTTGCTATGCACTGCAAGGAACTGTTTGATCCCCACACCCACCACGATGGGACCATAATCCTTGCTATGCACCGCAAGGAACATTGTGCTCACCACACCCTCCACGATGGGACCATGATCCTTGCTATGCACCGCAAGGAACTTTGTGCTCCCAACTCCCTACACGACGGGACCATCATCCTTGCTATGCACCACAAGGAACTTTGTGATCTCCACTCCCTCCACGATGGTCCATAATCCTTTCTATGCATCTGTAAGGAAATCTGTGCTCCCCACTCCCTCCACAATGCGACCATCAACCTTGCTATGCACCGCAAGGAACTTTGTGCTCCCCACTCCCTCCACGATGGGACAATCATCCTTGCTATGCACTGCAAGGAACTTTATGCTCTCCACTCCCTCCACGATGGGACCATCATCCTTTCTATGCACCTGTAAGAAAATTTGTGCTCCCCACTCCCTCCATGATGGGACCATAATCCTTTCTATGCACCTCAAAGAACTTTGTCCTCCCCACTCCCTCCACGATGGAACCATCATTCTTGCATGCAACGCAAGGAACTTTGTGCTCCCCACTCCCTCCACGATGGGACCATCATTCTTGCTCTGCACCTCAAAGATCTTTGTGCTCCCCACTCCCTCCACGATGGGACCATCATCCTTGCTCTGCACCGCAAGGAACTTTTTGCTCCCCACTCCCACCACGATGGGACTATAATCCTTGCTATGCACCGCAAGCAACATTGTGATCCCCACAAATTCCACGATGGGACCATGATCCTTGCTATGCACCGCAAGCAACTTTGTGCTCCCCACTCCCTCTACGATGGGACCATGATCCTTCTTATGCACCGCATGGAACTTTGTGCTCCCCACTCCTTCCACGATGGGACCATCATCCTTTCTATGCACCTCAAAGAACTTTGTGCTCCTCACTCCCTCCACGATGGGACCATCATCCTTGCTATGCACCGCAAGGAACTTTGTGATCTCCACTCCCTCCACGATGGGACAATCATCCTTTTTATGAATCTGTAAGTAAATTTGTGCTCCCCACTCACTCCACGATGGGACCATCATCCTTTCTATGCACTTCAAAGAACTTTGTGCACCCCACTCCCTCCACGATGGGACCATCATCCTTGCTATGCACCGCAAGGAACTTTGTGCTCCGCACTCCCTACACGATGGGACCATCATCCTTGCTATACACTCCAAGGAACTTTGTGCTCCCCACTCCCTCCACTATGGACCATCATTCTTTATATGCACCGCAAGGAACTTTATGCTCCACATTCCCTCCATGATGGGACCATCATCCTTTCAAAGCACCGCAAGGAACTTTGTGCTACCCACTCCCTCCACGATGGAACAATGATCGTTGCTATGCACCACAAGGACCTTTGTGCTCCCCACTCCCTCCAAGATGGGACCATTATACATCGTATGCACCGCAAGGAACTTTGTGCTCCCCACTCCCTCCACGATGGGACCATCATCCTTGCTCTGCACCTCAAAGATCTTTGTGCTCCCCACTCCCTCCACGATGGGACCATCATCCTTGCTATGCACCGCAAGGAACTTTGTGCTCCCCACTCCCTCCACGATGGGTCCATCATCCTTTTTATGCACCTCAAAGAACTTTGTTCTCCCCACTCCCTCCACGATGGGAACATCATCCTTGCTATGCACCTCAAGGAACTTTGTGCTCTCCACTCCCACCACGATGGGACCATCATCCTTTCTATGCACCTGTAAGGAAATTTGTGCTCCCCACTCCCTCCACGATGGGACGATCATCATTTATATGCACCTCAAAGAACTTTGTGTTCCCAACTCCCTCCACAATGGGACCATCATCCTTTCTATGCACCGCCAGGAACTTTGTGCTCCCCACTCCATCCACGATGGAACCATCATTCTTGCATGCACCGCAAGGAACTTTGTGCTCCCCACTCCCTCCACGATGGGACCATCATTCTTGCTCTGCACCTCAAAGATCTTTGTGCTCCCCACTCCCTCCATGATGGGACCATCATCCTTGCTCTGCACCGCAAGGAACTTTTTGCTCCCCAATCCCTCCACAATGGGACCATCAACCTTGCTATGCACTGCAAGGAACTGTTTGATCCCCACACCCACCACGATGGGACCATAATCCTTGCTATGCACCGCAAGGAACATTGTGCTCCCCACACCCTCCACGATGGGACCATGATCCTTGCTATGCACCGCAAGGAACTTTGTGCTCCCAACTCCCTACACGATGGGACCATCATCCTTGCTATGCACCACAAGGAACTCTGTGATCTCCACTCCTTCCACGATGGTCCATAATCCTTTCTATGCATCTGTAAGGAAATCTGTGCTCCCCACTCCCTCCACGATGCGACCATCAACCTTGCTATGCACCGCAAGGAACTTTGTGCTCCCCACTCCCTCCACGTTGGGACCATCATCCTTTCTATGCACCTCAAAGAACTTTGTGCTCCTCACTCCCTCCACGATGGGACCATCATCCTTGCTATGCACCGCAAGGAACTTTGTGATCTCCACTCCCTCCACGATGGGACAATCATCCTTTTTATGAATCTGTAAGTAAATTTGTGCTCCCCACTCACTCCACGATGGGACCATCATCCTTTCTATGCACTTCAAAGAACTTTGTGCACCCCACTCCCTCCACGATGGGACCATCATCCTTGCTATGCACCGCAAGGAACTTTGTGCTCCGCACTCCCTACACGATGGGACCATCATCCTTGCTATACACTCCAAGGAACTTTGTGCTCCCCACTCCCTCCACTATGGGACCATCATTCTTTATATGCACCGCAAGGAACTTTATGCTCCACATTCCCTCCATGATGGGACCATCATCCTTTCAAAGCACCGCAAGGAACTTTGTGCTACCCACTCCCTCCACGATGGAACAATGGTCGTTGCTATGCACCACAAGGACCTTTGTGCTCCCCACTCCCTCCAAGATGGGACCATTATACATCGTATGCACCGCAAGGAACTTTGTGCTCCCCACTCCCTCCACGATGGGACCATCATCCTTGTTCTGCACCTCAAAGATCTTTGTGCTCCCCACTCCCTCCACGATGGGACCATCATCCTTGCTATGCACCGCAAGGAACTTTGTGCTCCCCACTCCCTCCACGATGGGTCCATCATCCTTTTTATGCACCTCAAAGAACTTTGTTCTCCCCACTCCCTCCACGATGGGAACATCATCCTTGCTATGCACCTCAAGGAACTTTGTGCTCTCCACTCCCACCACGATGGGACCATCATCCTTTCTATGCACCTGTAAGGAAATTTGTGCTCCCCACTCCCTCCACGATGGGACCATCATCCTTTCTATGCACCTCAAAGAACTTTGTGTTCCCAACTCCCTCCACAATGGGACCATCATCCTTTCTATGCACCGCCAGGAACTTTGTGCTCCCCACTCCATCCACGATGGAACCATCATTCTTGCATGCACCGCAAGGAACTTTGTGCTCCCCACTCCCTCCACGATGGGACCATCATTCTTGCTCTGCACCTCAAAGATCTTTGTGCTCCCCACTCCCTCCATGATGGAACCATCATCCTTGCTCTGCACCGCAAGGAACTTTTTGCTCCCCAATCCCTCCACAATGGGACCATCAACCTTGCTATGCACTGCAAGGAACTGTTTGATCCCCACACCCACCACGATGGGACCATAATCCTTGCTATGCACCGCAAGGAACATTGTGCTCCCCACACCCTCCACGATGGGACCATGATCCTTGCTATGCACCGCAAGGAACTTTGTGCTCCCAACTCCCTACACGATGGGACCATCATCCTTGCTATGCACCACAAGGAACTCTGTGATCTCCACTCCTTCCACGATGGTCCATAATCCTTTCTATGCATCTGTAAGGAAATCTGTGCTCCCCACTCCCTCCACGATGCGACCATCAACCTTGCTATGCACCGCAAGGGACTTTGTGCTCCCCACTCCCTCCACGTTGGGACCATCATCCTTTCTATGCACCTCAAAGAACATTGTGCTCCCCACTCCCTCCACGATGGGACCATCATCCTTGCTCTGCACCGCAATGAACTTTGTGCTCCCCACTCCCTCCACGATGGGACAATCATCCTTGCTATGCACTCCAAGGAACTTTATGATCCACACTCCCTCCATAATGGGACCATCATCATTTCTAAGCACCGCAAGGAACCTTGTACTCCGCACTCCCTCCACGATGGGACCATCATACTTGCTATGCACTGCAAGGAACTTTATGCTCTCCACTCCCTCCACAATGGGACCATCATCCTTTCTATGCACCTGTAAGAAAATTTGTGCTCCCCACTCCCTCCATGATGGGACCATCATCCTTTCTATGCACCTCAAAGAACTTTGTCCTCCCCACTCCCTCCACGATGGAACCATCATTCTTGCATGCAACGCAAGGAACTTTGTGCTCCCCACTACCTCCACGATGGGACCATCATTCTTGCTCTGCACCTCAAAGATCTTTGTGCTCCCCACTCCCTCCACGATGGGACCATAATCCTTGCTATGCACCGCAAGCAACATTGTGATCCCCACATCCTCCACGATGGGACCATGATCCTTGCTATGCACCGCAACCAACTTTGAGCTCCCCACTCCCTCTACGATGGGACCATGATCCTTCTTATGCACCGCAAGGAACTTTGTGCTCCCCACTCCTTCCACGATGGGACCATCATCCTTTCTATGCACCTCAAAGAACTTTGTGCTCCTCACTCCCTCCACGATCGGACCATCATCCTTGCTATGCACCGCAAGCAACTTTGTGATCTCCAATCCCTCCACGATGGGACAATCATCCTTTTTATGAATCTGTAAGTAAATTTGTGCTCCCCACTCACTCCACGATGGGACCATCATCCTTTCTATGCACTTCAAAGAACTTTGTGCACCCCACTCCCTCCACGATGGGACCATCATCCTTGCTATGCACCGCAAGGAACTTTGTGCTCCGCACTCCCTACACGATGGGACCATCATCCTTGCTATGCACTCCAAGGAACTTTGTGCTCCCCACTCCCTCCACTAGGGGACCATCATTCTTTATATGCACCGCAAGGAACTTTATGCTCCACATTCCCTCCATGATGGGACCATCATCCTTTCAAAGCACTGCAAGGAACTTTGTGCTACCCACTCCCTCCACGATGGAACAATGATCGTTGCTATGCACCACAAGGACCTTTGTGCTCCCCACTCCCTCCAAGATGGGACCATTATACATCGTATGCACCGCAAGGAACTTTGTGCTCCCCACTCCCTCCACGATGGGACCATCATCCTTGCTCTGCACCTCAAAGATATTTGTGCTCCCCACTCCCTCCACGATGGGACCATCATACTTGCTATGCACCGCAAGGAACTTTGTGCTCCCCACTTCCTCCAAGATGGGACCATTATACATCGCATGCACCGCAAGGAACTTTGTTCTCCCCACTCCCTCCACGATGCGAACATCATCCTTGCTATGCACCTCAAGGAACTTTGTGCTCTCCACTCCCACCACGATGGGACCATCATCCTTTCTATGCACCTGTAAGGAAATTTGTGCTCCCCACTCCCTCCACGATGGGACCATCATCCTTTCTATGCACCTCAAAGAACTTTGTGTTCCCAACTCCCTCCACAATGGGACCATCATCCTTTCTATGCACCGCCAGGAACTTTGTGCTCCCCACTCCATCCACGATGGAACCATCATTCTTGCATGCACCGCAAGGAACTTTGTGCTCCCCACTCCCTCCACGATGGGACCATCATTCTTGCTCTGCACCTCAAAGATCTTTGTGCTCCCCACTCCCTCCATGATGGGACCATCATCCTTGCTCTGCACCGCAAGGAACTTTTTGCTCCCCAATCCCTCCACAATGGGACCATCAACCTTGCTATGCACTGCAAGGAACTGTTTGATCCCCACACCCACCACGATGGGACCATAATCCTTGCTATGCACCGCAAGGAACATTGTGCTCACCACACCCTCCACGATGGGACCATGATCCTTGCTATGCACCGCAAGGAACTTTGTGCTCCCAACTCCCTACACGATGGGACCATCATCCTTGCTATGCACCACAAGGAACTTTGTGATCTCCACTCCCTCCACGATGGTCCATAATCCTTTCTATGCATCTGTAAGGAAATCTGTGCTCCCCACTCCCTCCACGATGCGACCATCAACCTTGCTATGCACCTCAAAGAACATTGTGCTCCCCACTCCCTCCACGATGGGACCATCATCCTTGCTCTGCACCGCAATGAACTTTGTGCTCCCCACTCCCTCCACGATGGGACAATCATCCTTGCTATGCACTCCAAGGAACTTTATGATCCACACTCCCTCCATGATGGGACCATCATCCTTTCTAAGCACCGCAAGGAACTTTGTACTCCGCACTCCCTCCACGATGGGTCCATCATCCTTTTTATGCACCTCAAAGAACTTTGTTCTCCCCACTCCCTCCACGATGGGAACATCATCCTTGCTATGCACCTCAAGGAACTTTGTGCTCTCCACTCCCACCACGATGGGACCATCATCCTTTCTATGCACCTGTAAGGAAATTTGTGCTCCCCACTCCCTCCACGATGGGACCATCATCCTTTCTATGCACCTCAAAGAACTTTGTGTTCCCAACTCCCTCCACAATGGGACCATCATCCTTTCTATGCACCGCCAGGAACTTTGTGCTCCCCACTCCATCCACGATGGAACCATCATTCTTGCATGCACCGCAAGGAACTTTGTGCTCCCCACTCCCTCCACGATGGGACCATCATTCTTGCTCTGCACCTCAAAGATCTTTGTGCTCCCCACTCCCTCCATGATGGGACCATCATCCTTGCTCTGCACCGCAAGGAACTTTTTGCTCCCCAATCCCTCCACAATGGGACCATCAACCTTGCTATGCACTGCAAGGAACTGTTTGATCCCCACACCCACCACGATGGGACCATAATCCTTGCTATGCACCGCAAGGAACATTGTGCTCCCCACACCCTCCACGATGGGACCATGATCCTTGCTATGCACCGCAAGGAACTTTGTGCTCCCAACTCCCTACACGATGGGACCATCATCCTTGCTATGCACCACAAGGAACTCTGTGATCTCCACTCCTTCCACGATGGTCCATAATCCTTTCTATGCATCTGTAAGGAAATCTGTGCTCCCCACTGCCTCCACGATGCGACCATCAACCTTGCTATGCACCGCAAGGAACTTTGTGCTCCCCACTCCCTCCACGTTGGGACCATCATCCTTTCTATGCACCTCAAAGAACTTTGTGCTCCTCACTCCCTCCACGATGGGACCATCATCCTTGCTATGCACCGCAAGGAACTTTGTGATCTCCACTCCCTCCACGATGGGACAATCATCCTTTTTATGAATCTGTAAGTAAATTTGTGCTCCCCACTCACTCCACGATGGGACCATCATCCTTTCTATGCACTTCAAAGAACTTTGTGCACCCCACTCCCTCCACGATGGGACCATCATCCTTGCTATGCACCGCAAGGAATTTTGTGCTCCGCACTCCCTACACGATGGGACCATCATCCTTGCTATACACTCCAAGGAACTTTGTGCTCCCCACTCCCTCCACTATGGGACCATCATTCTTTATATGCACCGCAAGGAACTTTATGCTCCACATTCCCTCCATGATGGGACCATCATCCTTTCAAAGCACCGCAAGGAACTTTGTGCTACCCACTCCCTCCACGATGGAACAATGATCGTTGCTATGCACCACAAGGACCTTTGTGCTCCCCACTCCCTCCAAGATGGGACCATTATACATCGTATGCACCGCAAGGAACTTTGTGCTCCCCACTCCCTCCACGATGGGACCATCATCCTTGCTCTGCACCTCAAAGATCTTTGTGCTCCCCACTCCCTCCACGATGGGACCATCATCCTTGCTATGCACCGCAAGGAACTTTGTGCTCCCCACTCCCTCCACGATGGGTCCATCATCCTTTTTATGCACCTCAAAGAACTTTGTTCTCCCCACTCCCTCCACGATGGGAACATCATCCTTGCTATGCACCTCAAGGAACTTTGTGCTCTCCACTCCCACCACGATGGGACCATCATCCTTTCTATGCACCTGTAAGGAAATTTGTGCTCCCCACTCCCTCCACGATGGGACCATCATCCTTTCTATGCACCTCAAAGAACTTTGTGTTCCCAACTCCCTCCACAATGGGACCATCATCCTTTCTATGCACCGCCAGGAACTTTGTGCTCCCCACTCCATCCACGATGGAACCATCATTCTTGCATGCACCGCAAGGAACTTTGTGCTCCCCACTCCCTCCACGATGGGACCATCATTCTTGCTCTTCACCTCAAAGATCTTTGTGCTCCCCACTCCCTCCATGATGGAACCATCATCCTTGCTCTGCACCGCAAGGAACTTTTTGCTCCCCAATCCCTCCACAATGGGACCATCAACCTTGCTATGCACTGCAAGGAACTGTTTGATCCCCACACCCACCACGATGGGACCATAATCCTTGCTATGCACCGCAAGGAACATTGTGCTCCCCACACCCTCCACGATGGGACCATGATCCTTGCTATGCACCGCAAGGAACTTTGTGCTCCCAACTCCCTACACGATGGGACCATCATCCTTGCTATGCACCACAAGGAACTCTGTGATCTCCACTCCTTCCACGATGGTCCATAATCCTTTCTATGCATCTGTAAGGAAATCTGTGCTCCCCACTCCCTCCACGATGCGACCATCAACCTTGCTATGCACCGCAAGGAACTTTGTGCTCCCCACTCCCTCCACGTTGGGACCATCATCCTTTCTATGCACCTCAAAGAACATTGTGCTCCCCACTCCCTCCACGATGGGACCATCATCCTTGCTCTGCACCGCAATGAACTTTGTGCTCCCCACTCCCTCCACGATGGGACAATCATCCTTGCTATGCACTCCAAGGAACTTTATGATCCACACTCCCTCCATGATGGGACCATCATCCTTTCTAAGCACCGCAAGGAACTTTGTACTCCGCACTCCCTCCACGATAGGACCATCATCCTTGCCATGCACTGCAAGGAACTTTATGCTCTCCACTCCCTCCACAATGGGACCATCATCCTTTCTATGCACCTGTAAGAAAATTTGTGCTCCCCACTCCCTCCATGATGGGACCATCATCCTTTCTATGCACCTCAAAGAACTTTGTCCTCCCCACTCCCTCCACGATGGAACCATCATTCTTGCATGCAACGCAAGGAACTTTGTGCTCCCCACTACCTCCACGATGGGACCATCATTCTTGCTCTGCACCTCAAAGATCTTTGTGCTCCCCACTCCCTCCACGATGGGACCATAATCCTTGCTATGCACCGCAAGCAACTTTGTGATCCCCACATCCTCCACGATGGGACCATGATCCTTGCTATGCACCGCAAGCAACTTTGAGTTCCCCACTCCCTCTACGATGGGACCATGATCCTTCTTATGCACCGCAAGGAACTTTGTGCTCCCCACTCCTTCCACGATGGGACCATCATCCTTTCTATGCACCTCAAAGAACTTTGTGCTCCTCACTCCCTCCACGATCGGACCATCATCCTTGCTATGCACCGCAAGCAACTTTGTGATCTCCAATCCCTCCACGATGGGACAATCATCCTTTTTATGAATCTGTAAGTAAATTTGTGCTCCCCACTCACTCCACGATGGGACCATCATCCTTTCTATGCACTTCAAAGAACTTTGTGCACCCCACTCCCTCCACGATGGGACCATCATCCTTGCTATGCACCGCAAGGAACTTTGTGCTCCGCACTCCCTACACGATGGGACCATCATCCTTGCTATGCACTCCAAGGAACTTTGTGCTCCCCACTCCCTCCACTAGGGGACCATCATTCTTTATATGCACCGCAAGGAACTTTATGCTCCACATTCCCTCCATGATGGGACCATCATCCTTTCAAAGCACTGCAAGGAACTTTGTGCTACCCACTCCCTCCACGATGGAACAATGATCGTTGCTATGCACCACAAGGACCTTTGTGCTCCCCACTCCCTCCAAGATGGGACCATTATACATCGTATGCACCGCAAGGAACTTTGTGCTCCCCACTCCCTCCACGATGGGACCATCATCCTTGCTCTGCACCTCAAAGATATTTGTGCTCCCCACTCCCTCCACGATGGGACCATCATACTTGCTATGCACCGCAAGGAACTTTGTGCTCCCCACTCCCTCCAAGATGGGACCATTATACATCGCATGCACCGCAAGGAACTTTGTTCTCCCCACTCCCTCCACGATGCGAACATCATCCTTGCTATGCACCTCAAGGAACTTTGTGCTCTCCACTCCCACCACGATGGGACCATCATCCTTTCTATGCACCTGTAAGGAAATTTGTGCTCCCCACTCCCTCCACGATGGGACAATCATCCTTTCTATGCACCTCAAAGAACTTTGTGTTCCCAACTCCCTCCACAATGGGACCATCATCCTTTCTATGCACCGCCAGGAACTTTGTGCTCCCCACTCCATCCACGATGGAACCATCATTCTTGCATGCACCGCAAGGAACTTTGTGCTCCCCACTCCCTCCACGATGGGACCATCATTCTTGCTCTGCACCTCAAAGATCTTTGTGCTCCCCACTCCCTCCATGATGGGACCATCATCCTTGCTCTGCACCGCAAGGAACTTTTTGCTCCCCAATCCCTCCACAATGGGACCATCAACCTTGCTATGCACTGCAAGGAACTGTTTGATCCCCACACCCACCACGATGGGACCATAATCCTTGCTATGCACCGCAAGGAACATTGTGCTCACCACACCCTCCACGATGGGACCATGATCCTTGCTATGCACCGCAAGGAACTTTGTGCTCCCAACTCCCTACACGATCGTACCATCATCCTTGCTATGCACCACAAGGAACTTTGTGATCTCCACTCCCTCCACGATGGTCCATAATCCTTTCTATGCATCTGTAAGGAAATCTGTGCTCCCCACTCCCTCCACGATGCGACCATCAACCTTGCTATGCACCTCAAAGAACATTGTGCTCCCCACTCCCTCCACGATGGGACCATCATCCTTGCTCTGCACCGCAATGAACTTTGTGCTCCCCACTCCCTCCACGATGGGACAATCATCCTTGCTATGCACTCCAAGGAACTTTATGATCCACACTCCCTCCATGATGGGACCATCATCCTTTCTAAGCACCGCAAGGAACTTTGTACTCCGCACTCCCTCCACGATGGGACCATCATCCTTGCTATGCAGTGCAAGGAACTTTATGCTCTCCACTCCCTCCACGATGGGACCATCATCCTTTCTATGCACCTGTAAGAAAATTTGTGCTCCCCACTCCCTCCATGATGGGACCATCATCCTTTCTATGCACCTCAAAGAACTTTGTCCTCCCCACTCCCTCCACGATGGAACCATCATTCTTGCATGCAACGCAAGGAACTTTGTGCTCCCCACTACCTCCACGATGGGACCATCATTCTTGCTCTGCACCTCAAAGATTTTTGTGCTCCCCACTCCCTCCACGATGGGACCATAATCCTTGCTATGCACCGCAAGCAACTTTGTGCTGCCCACTCCCTCTACGATGGGACCATGATCCTTCTTATGCACCGCAAGGAACTTTGTGCTCCCCACTCCTTCCACGATGGGACCATCATCCTTTCTATGCACCTCAAAGAACTTTGTGCTCCTCACTCCCTCCACGATGGGACCATCATCCTTGCTATGCACCGCAAGGAACTTTGTGATCTCCACTCCCTCCACGATGGGACCATCATCCTTTTTATGAATCTGTAAGTAAATTTGTGCTCCCCACTCACTCCACGATGGGACCATCATCCTTTCTATGCACTTCAAAGAACTTTGTGCACCCCACTCCCTCCACGATGGGACCATCATCCTTGCTATGCACCGCAAGGAACTTTGTGCTCCGCACTCCCTACACGATGGGACCATCATCCTTGCTATGCACTCCAAGGAACTTTGTGCTCCCCACTCCCTCCACTATGGGACCATCATTCTTTATATGCACCGCCAGGAACTTTATGCTCCACATTCCCTCCATGATGGGACCATCATCCTTTCAAAGCACCGCAAGGAACTTTGTGCTACCCACTCCCTCCACGATGGAACAATGATCGTTGCTATGCACCACAAGGACCCTTGTGCTCCCCACTCCCTCCAAGATGGGACCATTATACTTCGTATGCACCGCAAGGAACTTTGTGCTCCCCACTCCCTCCACGATGGGACCATCATCCTTGCTCTGCACCTCAAAGATCTTTGTGCTCCCCACTCCCTCCACGATGGGACAATCATCCTTGCTATGCACCGCAAGGAACTTTGTGCTCCCCACTCCCTCCACGATGGGTCCATCATCCTTTTTATGCACCTCAAAGAACTTTGTTCTCCCCACTCCCTCCACGATGGGAACATCATCCTTGCTATGCACCTCAAGGAACTTTGTGCTCCCCACTCCCTCCACGTTGGGACCATCATCCTTTCTATGCACCTCAAAGAACATTGTGCTCCCCACTCCCTCCACGATGGGACCATCATCCTTGCTCTGCACCGCAATGAACTTTGTGCTCCCCACTCCCTCCACGATGGGACAATCATCCTTGCTATGCACTGCAAGGAACTTTATGCTCTCCACTCCCTCCACGATGGGACCAACATCCTTTCTATGCACCTGTAAGAAAATTTGTGCTCCCCACTCCCTCCATGATGGGACCATCATCCTTTCTATGCACCTCAAAGAACTTTGTCCTCCCCACTCCCTCCACGATGGAACCATCATTCTTGCATGCAACGCAAGGAACTTTGTGCTCCCCACTCCCTCCACGATGGGACCATCATTCTTGCTCTGCACCTCAAAGATCTTTGTGCTCCCCACTCCCTCCACGATGGGACCATCATCCTTGCTCTGCACCGCAAGGAACTTTTTGCTCCCCACTCCCACCACGATGGGACTATAATCCTTGCTATGCACCGCAAGCAACATTGTGATCCCCACATCCTCCACGATGGGACCATGATCCTTGCTATGCACCGCAAGCAACTTTGTGCTCCCCACTCCCTCTACATTGGGACCATGATCCTTCTTATGCTCCGCATGGAACTTTGTGCTCCCCACTCCTTCCACGATGGGACCATCATCCTTTCTATGCACCTCAAAGAACTTTGTGCTCCTCACTCCCTCCACGATGGGACCATCATCCTTGCTATGCACCGCAAGGAACTTTGTGATCTCCACTCCCTCCACGATGGGACAATCATCCTTTTTATGAATCTGTAAGTAAATTTGTGCTCCCCACTCACTCCACGATGGGACCATCATCCTTTCTATGTACTTCAAAGAACTTTATGCACCCCACTCCCTCCACGATGGGACCATCATCCTTGCTATGCACCGCAAGGAACTTTGTGCTCCGCACTCCCTACACGATGGGACCATCATCCTTGCTATGCACTCCAAGGAACTTTGTGCTCCCCACTCCCTCCACTATGGGACCATCATTCCTTATATGCACCGCAAGGAACTTTATGCTCCACATTACCTCCATGATGGGACCATCATCCTTTCAAAGCACCGCAAGGAACTTTGTGCTACCCACTCCCTCCACGATGGAACAATGATCGTTGCTATGCACCACAAGGACCTTTGTGCTCCCCACACCCTCCAAGATGGGACCATTATACATCGTATGCACCGCAAGGAAATTTGTGCTCCCCACTCCCTCCACGATGGGACCATCATCCTTGCTCTGCACCTCAAAGATCTTTGTGCTCCCCACTCCCTCCACGATGGACCATCATCCTTGCTATGCACCGCAAGGAACTTTGTGCTCCCCACTCCCTCCACGATGGGTCCATCATCCTTTTTATGCACTTCAAAGAACTTTGTTCTCCCCACTCCCTCCACGATGGGAACATCATCCTTGCTATGCACCTCAAGGAACTTTGTGCTCTCCACTCCCACCACGATGGGACCATCATCCTTTCTATGCACCTGTAAGGAAATTTGTGCTCCCCACTCCCTCCACGATGGGACCATCATCCTTTCTATGCACCTCAAAGAACTTTGTGTTCCCAACTCCCTCCACAATGGGACCATCATCCTTTCTATGCACCGCCAGGAACTTTGTGCTCCCCACTCCATCCACGATGGAACCATCATTCTTGCATGCACCGCAAGGAACTTTGTGCTCCCCACTCCCTCCACGATGGGACCATCATTCTTGCTCTGCACCTCAAAGATCTTTGTGCTCCCCACTCCCTCCATGATGGGACCATCATCCTTGCTCTGCACCGCAAGAAACTTTTTGCTCCCCAATCCCTCCACAATGGGACCATCAACCTTGCTATGCACTGCAAGGAACTGTTTGATCCCCACACCCACCACGATGGGACCATAATCCTTGCTATGCACCGCAAGGAACATTGTGCTCCCCACACCCTCCACGATGGGACCATGATCCTTGCTATGCACCGCAATGAACTTTGTGCTCCCAACTCCCTACACGATGGGACCATCATCCTTGCTATGCACCACAAGGAACTCTGTGATCTCCACTCCTTCCACGATGGTCCATAATCCTTTCTATGCATCTGTAAGGAAATCTGTGCTCCCCACTCCCTCCACGATGCGACCATCAACCTTGCTATGCACCGCAAGGAACTTTGTGCTCCCCACTCCCTCCACGTTGGGACCATCATCCTTTCTATGCACCTCAAAGAACATTGTGCTCTCCACTCCCTCCACGATGGGACCATCATCCTTGCTCTGCACCGCAATGAACTTTGTGCTCCCCACTCCCTCCACGATGAAACAATCATCCTTGCTATGCACTCCAAGGAACTTTATGATCCACACTCCCTCCATGATGGGACCATCATCCTTTCTAAGCACCGCAAGGAACTTTGTACTCCGCACTCCCTCCACGATAGGACCATCATCCTTGCTATGCACTGCAAGGAACTTTATGCTCTCCACTCCCTCCACGATGGGACCATCATCCTTTCTATGCACCTGTAAGAAAATTTGTGCTCCCCACTCCCTCCATGATGGGACCATCATCCTTTCTATGCACCTCAAAGAACTTTGTCCTCCCCACTCCCTCCACGATGGAACCATCATTCTTGCATGCAACGCAAGGAACTTTGTGCTCCCCACTACCTCCACGATGGGACCATCATTCTTGCTCTGCACCTCAAAGATCTTTGTGCTCCCCACTCCCTCCACGATGGGACCATAATCCTTGCTATGCACCGCAAGCAACATTGTGATCCCCACATCCTCCACGATGGGACCATGATCCTTGCTATGCACCGCAACCAACTTTGAGCTCCCCACTCCCTCTACGATGGGACCATGATCCTTCTTATGCACCGCAAGGAACTTTGTGCTCCCCACTCCTTCCACGATGGGACCATCATCCTTTCTATGCACCTCAAAGAACTTTGTGCTCCTCACTCCCTCCACGATGGGACCATCATCCTTGCTATGCACCGCAAGGAACTTTGTGATCTCCAATCCCTCCACGATGGGACAATCATCCTTTTTATGAATCTGTAAGTAAATTTGTGCTCCCCACTCACTCCACGATGGGACCATCATCCTTTCTATGCACTTCAAAGAACTTTGTGCACCCCACTCCCTCCACGATGGGACCATCATCCTTGCTATGCACCGCAAGGAACTTTGTGCTCCGCACTCCCTACACGATGGGACCATCATCCTTGCTATGCACTCCAAGGAACTTTGTGCTCCCCACTCCCTCCACTATGGGACCATCATTCTTTATATGCACCGCAAGGAACTTTATGCTCCACATTCCCTCCATGATGGGACCATCATCCTTTCAAAGCACCGCAAGGAACTTTGTGCTACCTACTCCCTCCACGATGGAACAATGATCGTTGCTATGCACCACAAGGACCTTTGTGCTCCCCACTCCCTCCAAGATGGGACCATTATACTTCGTATGCACCGCAAGGAACTTTGTGCTCCCCACTCCCTCCACGATGGGACCATCATCCTTGCTCTGCACCTAAAAGATCTTTGTGCTCCCCACTCCCTCCACGATGGGACCATCATCCTTGCTATGCACCGCAAGGAAGTTTGTGCTCCCCACTCCCTCCACGATGGGACCATCATCCTTGCTATGCACCGCAAGGAACTTTGTGATCTCCAATCCCTCCACGATGGGACAATCATCCTTTTTATGAATCTGTAAGTAAATTTGTGCTCCCCACTCACTCCACGATGGGACCATCATCCTTTCTATGCACTTCAAAGAACTTTGTGCACCCCACTCCCTCCACGATGGGACCATCATCCTTGCTATGCACCGCAAGGAACTTTGTGCTCTGCACTCCCTACACGATGGGACCATCATCCTTGCTATGCACTCCAAGGAACTTTGTGCTCCCCACTCCCTCCACTATGGGACCATCATTCTTTATATGCACCGCAAGGAACTTTATGCTCCACATTCCCTCCATGATGGGACCATCATCCTTTCAAAGCACCGCAAGGAACTTTGTGCTACCTACTCCCTCCACGATGGAACAATGATCGTTGCTATGCACCACAAGGACCTTTGTGCTCCCCACTCCCTCCAAGATGGGACCATTATACTTCGTATGCACCGCAAGGAACTTTGTGCTCCCCACTCCCTCCACGATGGGACCATCATCCTTGCTCTGCACCTAAAAGATCTTTGTGCTCCCCACTCCCTCCACGATGGGACCATCATCCTTGCTATGCACCGCAAGGAAGTTTGTGCTCCCCACTCCCTCCACGATGGGTCCATCATCCTTTTTATGCACCTCAAAGAACTTTGTTCTCCCCACTCCCTCCACGATGGGAACATCATCCTTGCTATGCACCTCAAGGAACTTTGTGCTCTCCACTCCCACCACGATGGGACCATCATCCTTTCTATGCACCTGTAAGGAAATTTGTGCTCCCCATTCCCTCCACGATGGGACCATCATCCTTTCTATGCACCTCAAAGAACTTTGTGTTCCCAACTCCCTCCACAATGGGACCATCATCCTTTCTATGCACCGCCAGGAACTTTGTGCTCCCCACTCCCTCCACGATGGAACCATCATTCTTGCATGCACCGCAAGGAACTTTGTGCTCCCCACTCCCTCCACGATGGGACCATCATTCTTGCTCTGCACCTCAAAGATCTTTGTGCTCCCCACTCCCTCCATGATGGGACCATCATCCTTGCTCTGCACCGCAAGGAACTTTTTGCTCCCCAATCCCTCCACAATGGGACCATCAACCTTGCTATGCACTGCAAGGAACTGTTTGCTCCCCACACCCACCACGATGGGACCATGATCCTTGCTATGCACCGCAAGGAACATTGTGATCCCCACACCCTCAACGATGGGACCATGATCCTTGCTATGCACCGCAAGGAGCTTTGTGCTCCCAACTCCCTCCACGATGGGATCATGATCCTTGTTATGCACCGCAAGGAACTTTGTGCTCCCCACTCCTTCCACGATGGGACCATCATCCTTTCTATGCACCTCAAAGAACTTTGTGCTCGTCACTCCCTCCACGATGGGACCATCATCCTTGCTATGCACCACAAGGAACTTTGTGATCTCCACTCCCTCCACGATGGTCCATATTCCTTTCTATTCATCTGTAAGGAAATCTGTGCTCCCCACTCCCTCCACGATGCGACCATCAACCTTGCTATGCACCGCAAGGAACTTTGTGTTCCCAACTCCCTCCACGATGGGACTATCATCCTTTCTATGCATCTTAAAGAAATTTGTGCACCTCACTCCCGCCACGATGGCACCATCATCCTTGCTATGCACGTCCAGGAACTATCAGCTCCCCATTCCCTCCACGATGGGACCATAATCCTTGCTATGCACCACAAGGAACTTTCTGCTCCCCACTCCCTCCACGATGGGACCATCATCCTTGCTATGCACCTCAAAGATCTTTGTGCTCCCCACTCCCTCCACGATGGGACCATCATCCTTGCTATGCACCGCAAGGAACTTTGTGCTCCCCACTCCCTCCACAATGGGACCATCATCCTTGCTATGCACTGCAAGGAAATTTTGCTCCACACTCCCTCCACCCTGGGACCATCATCCTCGCTATACACTGCAAGGAACTTTGTGCTCCCCACGCCCTCCTCCATGGGACAATCATCCTTGCTGTGCAGCGCAAGGAACTTTGTGCTCCCCACTCGCTCCACGATGGGAACATCATCCTTTCAAAGCACCGCAAGGAACTTTGTGCTACCCACTCCCTCCACGATGGAACAATGATCGTTGCTATGCACCACAAGGACCTTTGTGCTCCCAACTCCCTCCAAGATGGGACCATTATACATCGTATGCACCGCAAGGAACTTTGTGCTCCCCACTCCCTCCACGATGGGACCATCATCCTTGCTCTGCACCTCAAAGATCTTTGTGCTCCCCACTCCCTCCACGATGGGACCATCATCCTTGCTATGCACCGCAAGGAACTTTGTGCTCCCCAATCCCTCCACGATGGGTCCATCATCCTTTTTATGCACCTCAAAGAACTTTGTTCTCCCCACTCCCTCCACGATGGGAACATCATCCTTGCTATGCACCTCAAGGAACTTTGTGCTCTCCACTCCCACCACGATGGGACCATCATCCTTTCTATGCACCTGTAAGGAAATTTGTGCTCCCCACTCCCTCCACGATGGGACCATCATCCTTTCTATGCACCTCAAAGAACTTTGTGTTCCCAACTCCCTCCACAATGGGACCATCATCCTTTCTATGCACCGCCAGGAACTTTGTGCTCCCCACTCCATCCACGATGGAACCATCATGCTTGCATGCACCGCAAGGAACTTTGTGCTCCCCACTCCCTCCACGATGGGACCATCATTCTTTCTCTGCACCTCAAAGATCTTTGTGCTCCCCACTCCCTCCATGATCGGACCATCATCCTTGCTCTGCACCGCAAGGAACTTTTTGCTCCCCAATCCCTCCACAATGGGACCATCAACCTTGCTATGCACTGCAAGGAACTGTTTGATCCCCACACCCTCCACGATGGGACCATGATCCTTGCTATGCACCGCAAGGAACTTTGTGCACCCCACTCCCTCTACGATGGGACCATCATCCTTGCTATGCACTGCAAGGAACTTTATGCTCTCCACTCCCTCCACGATGGGACCATCATCCTTTCTATGCACCTGTAAGAAAATTTGTGCTCCCCACTCCCTCCATGATGGGACCATCATCCTTTCTATGCACCTCAAAGAACTTTGTCCTCCCCACTCCCTCCACGATGGAACCATCATTCTTGCATGCAACGCAAGGAACTTTGTGCTCCCCACTACCTCCACGATGGGACCATCATTCTTGCTCTGCACCTCAAAGATCTTTGTGCTCCCCACTCCCTCCACGATGGGACCATAATCCTTGCTATGCACCGCAAGCAACATTGTGATCCCCACATCCTCCACGATGGGACCATGATCCTTGCTATGCACCGCAAGCAACTTTGTGCTCCCCACTCCCTCTACGATGGGACCATGATCCTTCTTATGCACCGCAAGGAACTTTGTGCTCCTCACTCCCTCCACGATGGGACCATCAACCTTGCTATGCACCGCAAGGAACTTTGTGATCTCCACTCCCTCCACGATGGGACAATCATCCTTTTTATGAATCTGTAAGTAAATTTGTGCTCCCCACTCACTCCACGATGGGACCATAATCCTTGCTATGCACCACAAGGAACTTTGTGCTCCCCACTCCCTCCACGATGGGACCATCATCCTTGCTATGCACCTCAAAGATCTTTGTGCTCCCCACTCCCTCCACGATGGGACCATCATCCTTGCTATGCACTGCAAGGAACTTTGTGCTCCCCACTCCCTCCACAATGGGACCATCATCCTCGCTATGCACTGCAAGGAACTTTGTGCTCCCCACGCCCTCCTCCATGGGACAATCATCCTTGCTGTGCAGCGCAAGGAACTTTGTGCTCCCCACTCGCTCCACGATGGGAACGTCATCCTTGCTATGCACCGCAAGGAACTTTGTGCTCCCCACTCCCTCCACAATGGGACCATCATCCTTGCTATGCACTGCAAGGAACATTTTGCTCCACATTTCCTCCACCCTGGGACCATCATCCTTGCTATGCACTGAAAGGAACTTTGTGCTCCCCACGCCCTCCTCCATGGGACAATCATCCTTGCTGTGCAGCGCAAGGAACTTTGTGCTGCCCACTCCCTCCACGATGGGACCATCATCCTTGCTATGCACTCCAAGGAACTTTGTGCTCCCCACTCCCTCCACTATGGGACCATCATCCTTTATATGCACCGCAAGGAACTTTATGCTCCACATTCCCTCCATGATGGGACCATCATCCTTTCAAAGCACTGCAAGGAACTTTGTGCTACCCACTCCCTCCACGATGGAACAATCATCGTTGCTATGCACCACAAGGACCTTTGTGCTCCACACTCCCTCCAAGATGGGACCATTATCTTTCGTATGCACCGCAAGCAATTTTGTGCTCCCCACTCCCTCCACGATGGGACCATCATCCTTGCTATGCACCGCAAGGAACATTTTGCTCCCCACACCCTCCACGATGGGACCATGATCCTTGCTATGCACCGCAAGGAACTTTGTGCACCCCACTCCCTCTACGATGGGATCATGATCCTTGTTATGCACCGCAAGGGTCTTTGTGCTCCCCACTCCTTCCACGATGGGACCATCATCCTTTGTATGCACCTCTAAGAACTTTGTGCTCCTCACTCCCTCCACGATGGGACCATCATCCTTTCTATGCATCTGTAAGGAAATTTGTGCTCCCCACTCCCTCCACGATGGGACCATCATCCTTTCCATGCACTTCAAAGAACTTTGTGCACCCCACTCCCTCCACGATGGGACCATCATCTTTGCTATGCACCGCAAGGAACTTTGTGCTCCGCACTCCCTCCACGATAGGACCATCATCCTTGCTATGCACTCCAAGGAACTTTGTGCTCCCCACTCCCTCTACTATGGGACCATCATTCTTTATATGCACCGCAAGGAACTTTATGCTCCACATTCCCTCCATGATGGGACCATCATCCTTTCAAAGCACCACAAGGACCTTTGTGCTCCCCACTCCCTCCAAGATGGGACCATTATACTTCGTATGCACCGCAAGGAACTTTGTGCTCCCCACTCCCTCCACGATGGGACCATCATCCTTGCTCTGCACCTCAAAGATCTTTGTGCTCCCCACTCCCTTCACGATGGGAACATCATCCTTGTTATGCACCTCAAGGAACTTTGTGCTCTCCACTCCCACCACGATGGGACCATCATCCTTTCTATGCACCTGTAAGGAAATTTGTGCTCCCCACTCCCTCCACGATGGGACCATCATCATTTGTATGCACCTCAAAAACTTTGTGTTCCCAACTCCCTCCACAATGGGACCATCATCCTTTCTATGCACCGCCAGGAACTTTGTGCTCCCCACTCCCTCCACGATGGAACCATCATTCTTGCATGCACTGCAAGGAACTTTGTGCTCCCCACTCCCTCCACGATGGGACCATCATTCTTGCTCTGCACCTCAAAGATCTTTGTGCTCCCCACTCCCTCCACGATGGGACCATCATTCTTGCTCTGCACCGCAAGGAACTTTTTGCTCCCCAATCCCTCCACAATGGGACCATACACCTTGCTATGCACTCCAAGGAACTTTATGCTCCACACTCCCTCCATGATGGGACCATCATTCTTTCTAAGCACCGCAAGGAACTTTGTACTCTGCACTCCCTCCACGATGGGACCATAATCCTTGCTATGCACTCCAAGGAACTTTATGCTCCACACTCCCTCCAAGATGGGACCATTATCCTTCGTATGCACCGCAAGCAACTTTGTGCTCCCCACTCCGTCCACGATGGGACCATCATTTTTGCTCTGCACCGCAAGGAACATTTTGCTCCCCACACCCTCCACGATGGGACCATGATCCTTGCTATGCACTGCAAGGAACTTTGTGCACCCCACTCCCTCTACGATGGGACCATGATCCTTGTTATGCACCGCAAGGAACTTTGTGCTCCCCACTCCTTCCACGATGGGACCATCATCCTTTCTATGCACCTCTAAGAACTTTGTGCTCCTCACTCCCTCCACGATGGGACCATCATCCTTGCTATGCACCGCAAGGAATTTGGGATCTCCACTCCCTCCACGATGGGACAATCATCCTTTCTATGCATCTGTAAGGAAATTTGTGCTCCCCACTCCCTCCACGATGGGACCATCATCCTTTCTATGCACTTCAAAGAACTTTGTGCACCCCACTCCCTCCACGATGGGACCATCATCTTTGCTATGCACCGTAAGGAACTTTGTGCTCCGCACTCCCTCCACGATGGGACCATCATCCTTGCTATGCACTCCAAGGAACTTTGTGCTCCCCACTCCCTCCACTATGGGACCATCATTCTTTATATGCACCGCAAGGAACTTTTTGCTCCCCAATCCCTCCACAATGGGACCATCAACCTTGCTATGCACTGCAAGGAACTGTTTGATCCCCACACCCTCCACGATGGGACCATGATCCTTGCTATGCACCGCAAGGAACTTTGTGCACCCCACTCCCTCTACGATGGGACCATCATCCTTGCTATGCACTGCAAGGAACTTTATGCTCTCCACTCCCTCCACGATGGGACCATCATCCTTTCTATGCACCTGTAAGAAAATTTGTGCTCCCCACTCCCTCCATGATGGGACCATCATCCTTTCTATGCACCTCAAAGAACTTTGTCCTCCCCACTCCCTCCACGATGGAACCATCATTCTTGCATGCAACGCAAGGAACTTTGTGCTCCCCACTACCTCCACGATGGGACCATCATTCTTGCTCTGCACCTCAAAGATCTTTGTGCTCCCCACTCCCTCCACGATGGGACCATAATCCTTGCTATGCACCGCAAGCAACATTGTGATCCCCACATCCTCCACGATGGGACCATGATCCTTGCTATGCACCGCAAGCAACTTTGTGCTCCCCACTCCCTCTACGATGGGACCATGATCCTTCTTATGCACCGCAAGGAACTTTGTGCTCCTCACTCCCTCCACGATGGGACCATCAACCTTGCTATGCACCGCAAGGAACTTTGTGATCTCCACTCCCTCCACGATGGGACAATCATCCTTTTTATGAATCTGTAAGTAAATTTGTGCTCCCCACTCACTCCACGATGGGACCATAATCCTTGCTATGCACCACAAGGAACTTTGTGCTCCCCACTCCCTCCACGATGGGACCATCATCCTTGCTATGCACCTCAAAGATCTTTGTGCTCCCCACTCCCTCCACGATGGGACCATCATCCTTGCTATGCACTGCAAGGAACTTTGTGCTCCCCACTCCCTCCACGATGGGACCATCATCCTTGCTATGCACTGCAAGGAACTTTGTGCTCCCCACTCCCTCCACAATGGGACCATCATCCTTGCTATGCACCTCAAAGATCTTTGTGCTCCCCACTCCCTCCACGATGGGACCATCATCCTTGCTATGCACCACAAGGAACTTTGTGCTCCCCACGCCCTCCTCCATGGGACAATCATCCTTGCTGTGCAGCGCAAGGAACTTTGTGCTCCCCACTCGCTCCACGATGGGAACGTCATCCTTGCTATGCACCGCAAGGAACTTTGTGCTCCCCACTCCCTCCACAATGGGACCATCATCCTTGCTATGCACTGCAAGGAACATTTTGCTCCACATTTCCTCCACCCTGGGACCATCATCCTTGCTATGCACTGAAAGGAACTTTGTGCTCCCCACGCCCTCCTCCATGGGACAATCATCCTTGCTGTGCAGCGCAAGGAACTTTGTGCTGCCCACTCCCTCCACGATGGGACCATCATCCTTGCTATGCACTCCAAGGAACTTTGTGCTCCCCACTCCCTCCACTATGGGACCATCATCCTTTATATGCACCGCAAGGAACTTTATGCTCCACATTCCCTCCATGATGGGACCATCATCCTTTCAAAGCACTGCAAGGAACTTTGTGCTACCCACTCCCTCCACGATGGAACAATCATCGTTGCTATGCACCACAAGGACCTTTGTGCTCCACACTCCCTCCAAGATGGGACCATTATCTTTCGTATGCACCGCAAGCAATTTTGTGCTCCCCACTCCCTCCACGATGGGACCATCATCCTTGCTATGCACCGCAAGGAACATTTTGCTCCCCACACCCTCCTCCATGGGACAATCATCCTTGCTGTGCAGCGCAAGGAACTTTGTGCTGCCCACTCCCTCCACGATGGGACCATCATCCTTGCTATGCACTCCAAGGAACTTTGTGCTCCCCACTCCCTCCACTATGGGACCATCATCCTTGCTATGCACTCCAAGGAACTTTGTGCTCCCCACTCCCTCCACTATGGGACCATCATTCTTTATATGCACCGCAAGGAACTTTGTGCTCCACATTCCCTCCATGATGGGACCATCATCCTTTCAAAGCACCGCAAGGAACTTTGTGTTCCCAACTCCCTCCACGATGGGACCATCATCCTTTCTATGCACCGCCAGGAACTTTGTGCTCTCCACTCCCTATACCATGGGACCATCATCATTTCTATGCACCTCAAAGAAATTTGTGCTCCCCACTCCCCCCACGATGGGACCATCATCCTTTCTATGCACGTCAAAGAACATTGTGCTCCCCAGTCCCTCCACGATTGGAACATCATCCTTGCTATGCACCACAAGGAACCTTGTGCTCCCCACTCCCTCCACGATGGGACCATCATCCTTGCTATGCACTCCAAGGAACTTTGTGCTCCCCACTCCCTCCACGATTGGACCATCATCCTTGCTATGGACAGCAAGGAACTTTGTGCTCCACACACCCTCCACGATGTGACCATCATCATTTCTCTGCACCGCAAGGAACTTTGTGATCCCCACTACATCCACGATGGGACCATCATCCTTGCTATGCAGCGCAAGGAACTTTGTGCTCCACACTACCTCCACGATGGGACCATCATCCTTGCTCTGCACCGCATGGAACTTTGTGCTCCCAACTCCCTCCATGATGGGACCATCATCCTTGCTATGCACTGCAAGGAACTTTGTGCTCCA
This sequence comes from Narcine bancroftii, assembly GCF_036971445.1. NCBI lineage: Eukaryota > Metazoa > Chordata > Chondrichthyes > Torpediniformes > Narcinidae > Narcine > Narcine bancroftii. The sequence goes on from NC_091474.1 coordinate 76,595,451, forward strand.
CACTCCGTCCCGTATGGCACTATCATCCTTTCTATGCACCGCAAGGAAGTTTGTGCTCCCCACTCCCTCCACAATGTGAACATCATCCTTTCTATGCACCGCTGAGACCTTGTGTTCCCCACTCCCTCCACAATGGGACCATCATGCTTTCTATGCACCTCAAAGAACTTTATGCTCCACACTCCCTCCACGATGGGACCATCATCCTTGGTATGCACCGCAAGGAACTTTGTGCTCCCACTCCCTCCACAATGGGACCATCGTCCTTGCTATGCACCGCAAGGAACTTTGTGCTCCGCACTCCCTCCACGATGTGACCAACATCCTTGCTCTGCACCGCAAGGATCTTTGTGCTGCCCACTCCCTCCACGATGGGACCATCATCCTTGCTATGCACTCCAAGGAACTTTGTGCTCCCCACTCCCTCCACTATGGGACCATCATCCTTTATATGCACCGCAAGGAACTTTATGCTCCACATTCCCTCCATGATGGGACCATCATCCTTTCAAAGCACTGCAAGGAACTTTGTGCTACCCACTCCCTCCACGATGGAACAATCATCGTTGCTATGCACCACAAGGACCTTTGTGCTCCACACTCCCTCCAAGATGGGACCATTATCCTTCGTATGCACCGCAAGCAACTTTGTGCTCCCCACTCCCTCCACGATGGGACCATCATCCTTGCTATGCACCGCAAGGAACATTTTGCTCCCCACACCCTCCACGATGGGACCATGATCCTTGCTATGCACCGTAAGGATTATTGTGCTCCCCACTCCTACCACGATGGGACCATCATCCTTTGTATGCACCTCTAAGAACTTTGTGCTCCTCACTCCATCCACGATGGGACCATCATCCTTTCTATGCATCTGTAAGGAAATTTGTGCTCCCCACTCCCTCCACGATGGGACCATCATCCTTTCTATGCACTTCAAAGAACTTTGTGCACCCCACTCCCTCCACGATGGGACCATCATCTTTGCTATGCACCGCAAGGAACTTTGTGCTCCGCACTCCCTCCACGATAGGACCATCATCCTTGCTATGCACTGCAAGGAACTTTGTGCTCCCCACTCCCTCTACTATGGGACCATCATTCTTTATATGCACCGCAAGGAACTTTATGCTCCACATTCCCTCCATGATGGGACCATCATCCTTTCAAAGCACCACAAGGACCTTTGTGCTCCCCACTCCCTCCAAGATGGGACCATTATACTTCGTATGCACCGCAAGGAACTTTGTGCTCCCCACTCCCTCCACGATGGGACCATCATCCTTGCTCTGCACCTCAAAGATCTTTGTGCTCCCCACTCCCTCCACGATGGGACCATCATCCTTGCTATGCACCTCAAGGAACTTTGTGCTCCCCATTCCCTCAACGATGGGTCCATCATCCTTTTTATGCACCTCAAAGATCTTTGTGCTCCCCACTCCCTTCACGATGGGAACATCATCCTTGCTATGCACCTCAAGGAACTTTGTGCTCTCCACTCCCACCACGATGGGACCATCATCCTTTCTATGCACCTGTAAGGAAATTTGTGCTCCCCACTTCCTCCACGATGGGACCATCATGCTTTCTATGCACCTCAAAAACTTTGTGTTCCCAACTCCCTCCACAATGGGACCATCATCCTTTCTATGCACCGCCAGGAACTTTGTGCTCCCCACTCCCTCCACGATGGAACCATCATTCTTGCATGCACCGCAAGGAACTTTGTGCTCCCCACTCCCTCCACGATGGGACCATCATTCTTGCTCTGCACCTCAAAGATCTTTGTGCTCCCCACTCCCTCCACGATGGGACCATCATTCTTGCTCTGTACCGCAAGGAACTTTTTGCTCCCCAAACCCTCCACAATGGGACCATCCACCTTGCTATGCACTCCAAGGAACTTTATGCTCCACACTCCCTCCATGATGGGACGATCATTCTTTCTAAGCACAGCCAGGAACTTTGTACTCTGCACTCCCTCCACGATGGGACCATCAACCTTGCTATGCACTCCAAGGAACTTTGTGCTCCCCACTCCCTCCACTATGGGACCATCATCCTTTATATGCACCGCAAGGAACTTTATGCTCCACATTCCCTCAATGATGGGACCATCATCCTTTCAAAGCACTGCAAGGAACTTTGTGCTACCCACTCCCTCCACGATGGAACAGTCATCGTTCCTATGCACCACAAGGACCTTTGTGCTCCCCACTCCCTCCAAGATGGGACCATTATCCTTCGTATGCACCGCAAGCAACTTTGTGCTCCCCACTCCGTCCACGATGGGACCATCATTTTTGCTATGCACCGCAAGGAACATTTTGCTCCCCACACCCTCCACGAAGGGACCATGATACTTGCTATGCACCGCATGGAACTTTGTGCACCCCACTCCCTCTACGATGGGACCATGATCCTTCTTATGCACCGCAAGGAACTTTGTGCTCCCCACACCTTCCACGATGGGACCATCATCCTTTCTATGCACCTCTAAGAACTTTGTGCTCCTCACTCCCTCCACGATGGGACCATCATCCTTGCTATGCACCGCAAGGAATTTGGGATCTCCACTCCCTCCACGATGGGACAATCATCCTTTCTATGCATCTGTAAGGAAATTTGTGCTCCCCACTCCCTCCACGATGTGACCATCATCCTTTCTATGCACTTCAAAGAACTTTGTGCACCCCACTCCCTCCACGATGGGACGATCATCTTTGCTATGCACCGTAAGGAACTTTGTGCTCCGCACTCCCTCCACGATGGGACCATCATCCTTGCTATGCACTCCAAGGAACTTTGTGCTCCCCACTCCCTCCACTATGGGACCATCATTCTTTATATGCACCGCAAGGAACTTTATGCTCCACATTCCCTCCATGATGGGACCATCATCCTTTCAAAGCACCGCAAGGAACTTTGTGTTCCCAACTCCCTCCACGATGGGACCATCATCCTTTCTATGCACCGCCAGGAACTTTGTGCTCTCCACTCCCTATACCATGGGACCATCATCATTTCTATGCACCTCAAAGAAATTTGTGCTCCCCACTCCCCCCACGATGGGACCATCATCCTTTTTATGCACCTCAATGAACATTGTGCTCCCCAGTCCCTCCACGATTGGAACATCATCCTTGCTATGCACCACAAGGAACCTTGTGCTCCCCACTCCCTCCACGATGGGACCATCATCCTTGCTATGCACTCCAAGGAACTTTGTGCTCCCCACTCCCTCCACGATTGGACCATCATCCTTGCTATGGACAGCAAGGAACTTTGTGCTCCACACACCCTCCACGATGTGACCATCATCCTTTCTCTGCACCGCAAGGAACTTTGTGCTCCCCACTCCATCCACGATGGGACCATCATCCTTGCTATGCAGCGCAAGGAACTTTGTGCTCCACACTCCCTCCACGATGGGACCATCATCCTTGCTATGCACTGCAAGGAACTTTGTGCTCCACACTCCGTCCCGTATGGCACTATCATCCTTTCTATGCACCGCAAGGAAGTTTGTGCTCCGACTCCCTCCACAATGTGACCATCATCCTTTCTATGCACCGCTGAGACCTTGTGCTCCCCACTCCCTCCACGATGGGACCATCATGCTTTCTATGCACCTCAAAGAACTTTATGCTCCACACTCCCTCCACGATGGAACCATCATTCTTGCATGCAATGCAAGGAACTTTGTGCTCCCCACTCCCTCCACGATGGGACCATCATTCTTGCTCTGCACCTCAAAGATCTTTGTGCTCCCACTCCCTCCACAATGGGACCATCGTCCTTGCAATGCACCGCAAGGAACTTTGTGCTCCACACTCCCTCCACGATGTGACCAACATCCTTGCTCTGCACCGCAAGGATCTTTGTGCTGCCCACTCCCTCCACGATGGGACCATCATCCTTGCTATGCAATGCAAAGAACTTTGTGCTCCCCACTCCCTCCACGATGGGACCATCATCCTTGCTCTGCACCTCAAAGATCTTTGTGGTCCCCACTCCATCCACGATGGGACCATCATCCTCGCTATGCACCGCAAGGAACTTTGTGCTCCACACTCCCTCCACGATGGGACCATCATCCTTGCTATGCTCCGCAAGGAACTTTGTGCTCCCCACTCCATCCACGATGGGACCATCATCCTTGCTATGCAGCGCAAGGAACTTTGTGCTCCACACTCCATCCACGATGGGTCCATCATCCTTGCTCGGCACTGCAAGGAACATTGCGCTCCCCACTGCCTCCACGATGGCACCATGATCCTTTCTATGCACCACAAGAAAATTTGTGCTCCCCACTCCATCCACGATGGGACCATCATCCTTTCTATGCACCGCAAAGAACTTTGTGCTCCCCAACCCTCCACGATGGGACCATCATCCTTGCTATGCAATGCAAGGAATTTTGTGCTCTTCATTCCCTCTACGATGGGACCATCATCCTTTCTATGCACCGCAAGGAACTTTGTGCTCCCCACTCCCTCCACGTTGGGACCATCATCCTTTCTATGCACCTCAAAGAACATTGTGCTCCCCACTCCCTCCACGATGGGACCATCATCCTTGCTCTGCACCGCAATGAACTTTGTGCTCCCCACTCCCTCCACGATGGGACAATCATCCTTGCTATGCACTCCAAGGAACTTTATGATCCACACTCCCTCCATGATGGGACCATCATCCTTTCTATGCACCGCAAGGAACTTTGTACTCCGCACTCCCTCCACGATGGGACCATCATTCTTGCTATGCACTGCAAGGAACTTTATGCTCTCCACTCCCTCCACGATGGGACCATCATCCTTTCTATGCACCTGTAAGAAAATTTGTGCTCCCCACTCCCTCCATGATGGGACCATCATCCTTTCTATGCACCTCAAAGAACTTTGTCATCCCCACTCCCTCCACGATGGAACCATCATTCTTGCATGCAATGCAAGGAACTTTGTGCTCCCCACTCCCTCCACGATGGGACCATCATTCTTGCTCTGCACCTCAAAGATCTTTGTGCTCCCCACTCCCTCCACGATGGGACCATCATCCTTGCTCTGCACCGCAAGGAACTTTTTGCTCCCCACTCCCACCACGATGGGACCATAATCCTTGCTATGCACCGCAAGCAACATTGTGATCCCCACATCCTCCACGATGGGACCATGATCCTTGCTATGCACCACAAGCAACTTTGTGCTCCCCACTCCCTCTACGATAGGACCATGATCCTTCTTATGCACCGCAAGGAACTTTGTGCTCCCAACTCCTTCCACGATGGGACCATCATCCTTTCTATGCACCTCAAAGAACTTTGTGCTCCTCACTCCCTCCACGATGGGACCATCATCCTTGCTATGCACCGCAAGGAACTTTGTGATCTCCACTCCCTCCACGATGGGACAATTATCCTTTTTATGAATCTGTAAGTAAATTTGTGCTCCCCACTCACTCCACGATGGGACCATCATCCTTTCTATGCACTTCAAAGAACTTTGTGCACCCCACTCCCTCCACGATGGGACCATCATCCTTGCTATGCACAGCAAGGAACTTTGTGCTCCGCACTCCCTACACGATGGGACCATCATCCTTGCTATGCACTCCAAGGAACTTTGTGCTCCCCACTCCCTCCTCTATGGGACCATCATTCTTTATATGCACCGCAAGGAACTTTATGCTCCACATTCCCTCCATGATGGGACCATCATCCTTTCAAAGCACCGCAAGGAACTTTGTGCTACCCACTCCCTCCACGATGGAACCATCATTCTTGCATGCACCGCAAGGAACTTTGTGCTCCCCACTCCCTCCACGATGGGACCATCATCCTTGCTCTGCACCGCAAGGAACTTTTTGCTCCCCAATCCCTCCACAATGGGACCATCAACCTTGCTATGCACTGCAAGGTACTGTTTGCTCCCCACACCCACCACGATGGGACCATAATCCTTGCTATGCACCGCAAGGAACATTGTGCTCCCCACACCCTCCACGATGGGACCATGATCCTTGCTATGCACCGCAAGGAACTTTGTGCTCCCAACTCCCTCCACGATGGGACCATGATCCTTGTTATGCACCGCAAGGAACTTTGTGCTCCCCACTCCTTCCACGATGGGACCATCATCCTTTCTATGCACCTCAAAGAACTTTGTGCTCGTCACTCCCTCCACGATGGGACCATCATCCTTGCTATGCACCACAAGGAACTTTGTGATCTCCACTCCCTCCACGATGGGACCATAATCCCTTCTATGCATCTGTAAGGAAATCTGTGCTCCCCACTCCCTCCACGATGCGACCATTATCCTTGCTATGCACTGCAAGAAACTTTGTGTTCCCAACTCCCTCCACGATGGGACTATCATCCTTTCTATGCACCTTAAAGAAATTTGTGCACCTCACTCCCGCCACGATGGCACCATCATCCTTGCTCTGCACCGCAAGGAACACTCAGCTCCCCATTCCCTCCACGATGGGACCATAATCCTTGCTATGCACCACAAGGAACTTTGTGCTCCCCACTCCCTCCACGATGGGACCATCATCCTTGCTATGCACCTCAAAGATCTTTGTGCTCCCCACTCCCTCCACGATGGGACCATCATCCTTGCTATGCACCGCAAGGAACTTTGTGCTCCCCACTCCCTCCACAATGGGAGCATCATCCTTGCTCTGCACTGCAAGGAAATTTTGCTCCACACTCCCTCCACCCTGGGAACATCATCCTTGCTATGTACTGCAAGGAACTTTGTGCTCCCCACGCCCTCCTCCATGGGACAATAATCCTTGCTGTGCAGCGCAAGGAACTTTGTGCTCCCCACTCGCTCCACGATGGGAACATCATCCTTGCTATGCACCGCAAGGAACTTTGTGCTCCCCACTCCCTCCACAATGGGACCATCATCCTTGCTATGCACTGCAAGGAACATTTTGCTCCACACTCCCTCCACCCTGGGACCATCATCCTTGCTATGCACTGCAAGGAACTTTGTGCTCCCCACGCCCTTTCCCATGGGACAATCATCCTTGCTGTGCAGCGCAAGGAACTTTGTGCTCCCCACTCGTTCCACGATGGAACCATCATTCTTGCATGCACCGCAAGGAACTTTGTGCTCCCCACTCCCTCCACGATGGGACCATCATTCTTGCTCTGCACCTCAAAGATCTTTGTGCTCCCCACTCCCTCCACGATGGGACCATCATCCTTGCTCTGCACCGCAACGAACATTTTGCTCCCCACTCCCACCACGATGGGACCATAATCCTTGCTATGCACCGCAAGGAACATTGTGCTCCCCACACCCTCCACGATGGGACCATCGTCCTTGCTATGCACCGCAAGGAACTTTGTGCTCCCCACTCCCTCCACGATGGGACCATGATCCTTGTTATGCACCGCAAGGAACTTTGTGCTCCCCACTCCTTCCACGATGGGACCATCATCCTTTCTATGCACCTCAAAGAACTTTGTGCTCCTCCCTCCCTCCACGATGGGACCATCATCCTTGCTATGCACCGCAAGGAACTTTGTGCTCCCCACTCCCTCCACATTTGGACCATCATCCTTTCTATGCACCGCAAGGAACTTTGTGCTCCCCACTCACTCCAAGATGGGACTATCATCCTTGCTATGCACCGCAAGGAACTTTGTGCTCCCCACTCCCTCCATGACGTGACGATCATCCTTTCTATGCACCTCAAAAAACTTTGTGCTCCCCACTCCCACCACGATGGAACCATCATACTTGCTATGCACCTCAAGGAACTTTGTGCTCCCTACTCCCTCCACGATTGGTCCATCATCCTTGCTATGGACAGCAAGGAACTTTGTACTCCACACACTCTCCACGATGTGACCATCATCCTTTCTCTGCACCGCAAGGAACTTTGTGCTCCCCACTCCATCCACGATGGGACCATCATCCTTGCTATGCAGCGCAAGGAACTTTGTTCTCCACGCTCCCTCCACGATGGGACCATTATCCTTGCTCTGCACTGCAAGGAACTTTGTGCTCCCAACTCCCTCCATGATGGGACCATCATCCTTGCGATGCACTGCAAGGAACTTTGTACTCCACACTCCGTCCCAGATGGCACTATCATCCTTTCTATGCACTGCAAGGAACTTTGTGCTCCACCCTCCCTCCACGATGGGAGCATCATCCTTTCTATGCACCGCTGAGACCTTGTGCTCCCCACTCCACCCACGATGGGACCATCATGCTTTCTATGCACCTCAAAGAACTTTATGCTCCACACTTCCTCCACGATGGGACCATCATCCTTGGTATGCACCGCAAGGAACTTTGTCCTCCCACTCCCTCCACAATGGGACCATCGTCCTTGCTATGCACCGCAAGGAACTTTGTGCTCCGCACTCCCTCCACGATGTGACCAACCTCCTTGCTCTGCACCACAAGGAACTTTGTGCTGCCCACTCCCTCCACGATGGGACCATCATCCTTGCTATGCAATGCAAGGAACTTTGTGCTCCCCACTCCCTCCACGATGGGACCATCATCCTTGCTCTGCACCTCAAAGATCTTTGTGGTCCCCAATCCATCCACGATGGGACCATCATCCTTGCTATGCACCGCAAGGAACTTTGTGCTCCACACTCCCTCCACGATGGGACCATCATCCTTGCTATGCTCCGCAAGGAACTTTGTGCTCCACACTCCCTCCACGATGGGACAATCATCCTTGCTCTGCACTGCAAGGAACATTGAGCTCCCGACTGCCTCCACGATGGCACCAGGATCCTTTCTATGCACCACAAGGAATTTGTGCTCCCCACTCCATCCACGATGGGACCATCATCCTTTCTATGCACCGCAAAGAACTTTGTGCTCCCCACACCCTCCACGATGGGACAATCATCCTTGCTATGCAACGCAAGGAAGTTTGTGCTCCTCACTCCCTCCACGATGGGACCATCATCCTTTCAATGCACCGCAAGGAACTTTGTGCTCCCCACTCCCTCCACGGTGAGACCATCATCCTTTCTATGCACCTCAAAGAACATTGTGCTCCCCACTCCCTCCACAATGGGACCATCATCCTTGCTATGCACCGCAAGGAACTTTGTGCTCCCCACTTCCTCCACAATGGGACCATCATCCTTGCTATGCACTGCAAGGAAATTTTGCTCCACACTCCCTCCACCCTGGGACCATCATCCTTGCTATGTACTGCAAGGAACTTTGTGCTCCCCACGCCCTCCTCCATGGGACAATAATCCTTGCTGTGCAGCGCAAGGAACTTTGTGCTCCCCACTCGCTCCACGATGGGAACATCATCCTTGCTATGCACCGCAAGGAACTTTGTGCTCCCCACTCCCTCCACAATGGGACCATCATCCTTGCTATGCACTGCAAAGAACATTTTGCTCCACACTCCCTCCACCCTGGGACCATCATCCTTGCTATGCACTGCAAGGAACTTTGTGCTCCCCACGCCCTCCTCCATGGGACAATCATCCTTGCTGTGCAGCGCAAGGAACTTTGTGCTCCCCACTCGTTCCACGATGGAACCATAATTCTTGCATGCACCGCAAGGAACTTTGTGCTCCCCACTCTCTCCACGATGGGACCATCATTCTTGCTCTGCACCTCAAAGATCTTTGTGCTCCCCACTCCCTCCACGATGGGACCATCATCCTTGCTCTGCACCGCAACGAACATTTTGCTCCCCACTCCCACCACGATGGGACCATAATCCTTGCTATGCACTGCAAGGAACATTGTGCTCCCCACACCCTCCACGATGGGACTATCGTCCTTGCTAGGCACCGCAAGGAACTTTGTGCTCCCCACTCCCTCCACGATGGGACCATGATCCTTGTTATGCACCGCAAGGAACTTTGTGCTCCCCACTCCTTCCACGATGGGACCATCATCCTTTCTATGCACCTCAAAGAACTTTGTGCTCCTCCCTCCCTCCACGATGGGACCATCATCCTTGCTATGCACTGCAAGGAACTTTGTGCTCCCCACTCCCTCCACATTTGGACCATCATCCTTTCTATGCACCGCAAGGAACTTTGTGCTCCCCACTCACTCCAAGATGGGACTATCATCCTAGCTATGCACCGCAAGGAACTTTGTGCTCCCCACTCCCTCCATGACGTGACGATCATCCTTTCTATGCACCTCAAAAAACTTTGTGCTCCCCACTCCCACCACGATGGAACCATCATACTTGCTATGCACCTCAAGGAACTTTGTGCTCCCTACTCCCTCCACGATTGGTCCATCATCCTTCCTATGGACAGCAAGGAACTTTGTACTCCACACACTCTCCACGATGTGACCATCATCCTTTCTCTGCACCGCAAGGAACTTTGTGCTCCCCACTCCATCCACGATGGGACCATCATCCTTGCTATGCAGCGCAAGGAACTTTGTTCTCCACGCTCCCTCAACGATGGGACCATCATCCTTGCTATGCACTACAAGGAACTTTGTGCTCCCAACTCCCTCCATGATGGGACCATCATCCTTGCGATGCACTGCAAGGAACTTTGTACTCCACACTCCGTCCCAGATGGCACTATCATCCTTTCTATGCACTGCAAGGAACTTTGTGCTCCCCCCTCCCTCCACGATGGGAGCATCATCCTTTCTATGCACCGCTGAGACCTTGTGCTCCCCACTCCACCCACGATGGGACCATCATGCTTTCTATGCACCTCAAAGAACTTTATGCTCCACACTTCCTCCACGATGGGACCATCATCCTTGGTATGCACCGCAAGGAACTTTGTGCTCCGCACTCCCTCCACGATGTGACCAACCTCCTTGCTCTGCACCACAAGGAACTTTGTGCTGCCCACTCCCTCCACGATGGGACCATCATCCTTGCTATGCAATGCAAGGAACTTTGTGCTCCCCACTCCCTCCACGATGGGACCATCATCCTTGCTCTGCACCTCAAAGATCTTTGTGGTCCCCAATCCATCCACGATGGGACCATCATCCTTGCTATGCACCGCAAGGAACTTTGTGCTCCACACTCCCTCCACGATGGGACCATCATCCTTGCTATGCTCCGCAAGGAACTTTGTGCTCCACACTCCCTCCACGATGGGACCATCATCCTTGCTCTGCACTGCAAGGAACATTGAGCTCCCCACTGCCTCCACGATGGCACCAGGATCCTTTCTATGCACCACAAGGAATTTGTGCTCCCCACTCCATTCACGATGGGACCATCATCCTTTCTATGCACCGCAAAGAACTTTGTGCTCCCCACACCCTCCACGATGGGACCATCATTCTTGCTCTGCACCTCAAAGATCTTTGTGCTCCCCACTCCCTCCACGATGGGACCATCATCCTTGCTCTGCACCGCAACGAACATTTTGCTCCCCACTCCCACCACGATGGGACCATCATCCTTGCTATGCACCGCAAGGAACATTGTGCTCCCCACACCCTCCACGATGGGACTATCGTCCTTGCTAGGCACCGCAAGGAACTTTGTGCTCCCCACTCCCTCCACGATGGGACCATGATCCTTGTTATGCACCGCAAGGAACTTTGTGCTCCCCACTCCTTCCACGATGGGACCATCATCCTTTCTATGCACCTCAAAGAACTTTGTGCTCCTCCCTCCCTCCACGATGGGACCATCATCCTTGCTATGCACTGCAAGGAACTTTGTGCTCCCCACTCCCTCCACATTTGGACCATCATCCTTTCTATGCACCGCAAGGAACTTTGTGCTCCCCACTCACTCCAAGATGGGACTATCATCCTAGCTATGCACCGCAAGGAACTTTGTGCTCCCCACTCCCTCCATGACGTGACGATCATCCTTTCTATGCACCTCAAAAAACTTTGTGCTCCCCACTCCCACCACGATGGAACCATCATACTTGCTATGCACCTCAAGGAACTTTGTGCTCCCTACTCCCTCCACGATTGGTCCATCATCCTTGCTATGGACAGCAAGGAACTTTGTACTCCACACACTCTCCACGATGTGACCATCATCCTTTCTCTGCACCGCAAGGAACTTTGTGCTCCCCACTCCATCCACGATGGGACCATCATCCTTGCTATGCAGCGCAAGGAACTTTGTTCTCCACGCTCCCTCCACGATGGGACCACCATCCTTGCTCTGCACTACAAGGAACTTTGTGCTCCCAACTCCCTCCATGATGGGACCATCATCCTTGCGATGCACTGCAAGGAACTTTGTACTCCACACTCCGTCCCAGATGGCACTATCATCCTTTCTATGCACTGCAAGGAACTTTGTGCTCCCCCCTCCCTCCACGATGGGAGCATCATCCTTTCTATGCACCGCTGAGACCTTGTGCTCCCCACTCCACCCACGATGGGACCATCATGCTTTCTATGCACCTCAAAGAACTTTATGCTCCACACTTCCTCCACGATGGGACCATCATCCTTGGTATGCACCGCAAGGAACTTTGTGCTCCGCACTCCCTCCACGATGTGACCAACCTCCTTGCTCTGCACCACAAGGAACTTTGTGCTGCCCACTCCCTCCACGATGGGACCATCATCCTTACTATGCAATGCAAGGAACTTTGTGCTCCCCACTCCCTCCACGATGGGACCATCATCCTTGCTCTGCACCTCAAAGATCTTTGTGGTCCCCAATCCATCCACGATGGGACCATCATCCTTGCTATGCACCGCAAGGAACTTTGTGCTCCACACACCCTCCACGATGGGACCATCATCCTTGCTATGCTCCGCAAGGAACTTTGTGCTCCACACTCCCTCCACGATGGGACCATCATCCTTGCTCTGCACTGCAAGGAACATTGAGCTCCCCACTGCCTCCACGATGGGACCATCATCCTTGCTATGCAGCGCAAGGAACTTTGTGCTCCACACTCCCTCCACGATGGGACCATCATCCTTGCTATGCACTGCAAGGAACTTTGTGCTCCACACTCCGTCCCGTATGGCACTATCATCCTTTCTATGCACCGCAAGGAAGTTTGTGCTCCGACTCCCTCCACAATGTGACCATCATCCTTTCTATGCACCGCTGAGACCTTGTGCTCCCCACTCCCTCCACGATGGGACCATCATGCTTTCTATGCACCTCAAAGAACTTTATGCTCCACACTCCCTCCACGATGGAACCATCATTCTTGCATGCAATGCAAGGAACTTTGTGCTCCCCACTCCCTCCACGATGGGACCATCATTCTTGCTCTGCACCTCAAAGATCTTTGTGCTCCCACTCCCTCCACAATGGGACCATCGTCCTTGCAATGCACCGCAAGGAACTTTGTGCTCCGCACTCCCTCCACGATGTGACCAACATCCTTGCTCTGCACCGCAAGGATCTTTGTGCTGCCCACTCCCTCCACGATGGGACCATCATCCTTGCTATGCAATGCAAAGAACTTTGTGCTCCCCACTCCCTCCACGATGGGACCATCATCCTTGCTCTGCACCTCAAAGATCTTTGTGGTCCCCACTCCATCCACGATGGGACCATCATCCTCGCTATGCACCGCAAGGAACTTTGTGCTCCACACTCCCTCCACGATGGGACCATCATCCTTGCTATGCTCCGCAAGGAACTTTGTGCTCCCCACTCCATCCACGATGGGACCATCATCCTTGCTATGCAGCGCAAGGAACTTTGTGCTCCACACTCCATCCACGATGGGTCCATCATCCTTGCTCGGCACTGCAAGGAACATTGCGCTCCCCACTGCCTCCACGATGGCACCATGATCCTTTCTATGCACCACAAGAAAATTTGTGCTCCCCACTCCATCCACGATGGGACCATCATCCTTTCTATGCACCGCAAAGAACTTTGTGCTCCCCAACCCTCCACGATGGGACCATCATCCTTGCTATGCAATGCAAGGAATTTTGTGCTCTTCATTCCCTCTACGATGGGACCATCATCCTTTCTATGCACCGCAAGGAACTTTGTGCTCCCCACTCCCTCCACGTTGGGACCATCATCCTTTCTATGCACCTCAAAGAACATTGTGCTCCCCACTCCCTCCACGATGGGACCATCATCCTTGCTCTGCACCGCAATGAACTTTGTGCTCCCCACTCCCTCCACGATGGGACAATCATCCTTGCTATGCACTCCAAGGAACTTTATGATCCACACTCCCTCCATGATGGGACCATCATCCTTTCTATGCACCGCAAGGAACTTTGTACTCCGCACTCCCTCCACGATGGGACCATCATTCTTGCTATGCACTGCAAGGAACTTTATGCTCTCCACTCCCTCCACGATGGGACCATCATCCTTTCTATGCACCTGTAAGAAAATTTGTGCTCCCCACTCCCTCCATGATGGGACCATCATCCTTTCTATGCACCTCAAAGAACTTTGTCATCCCCACTCCCTCCACGATGGAACCATCATTCTTGCATGCAATGCAAGGAACTTTGTGCTCCCCACTCCCTCCACGATGGGACCATCATTCTTGCTCTGCACCTCAAAGATCTTTGTGCTCCCCACTCCCTCCACGATGGGACCATCATCCTTGCTCTGCACCGCAAGGAACTTTTTGCTCCCCACTCCCACCACGATGGGACCATAATCCTTGCTATGCACCGCAAGCAACATTGTGATCCCCACATCCTCCACGATGGGACCATGATCCTTGCTATGCACCACAATCAACTTTGTGCTCCCCACTCCCTCTACGATAGGACCATGATCCTTCTTATGCACCGCAAGGAACTTTGTGCTCCCAACTCCTTCCACGATGGGACCATCATCCTTTCTATGCACCTCAAAGAACTTTGTGCTCCTCACTCCCTCCACGATGGGACCATCATCCTTGCTATGCACCGCAAGGAACTTTGTGATCTCCACTCCCTCCACGATGGGACAATTATCCTTTTTATGAATCTGTAAGTAAATTTGTGCTCCCCACTCACTCCACGATGGGACCATCATCCTTTCTATGCACTTCAAAGAACTTTGTGCACCCCACTCCCTCCACGATGGGACCATCATCCTTGCTATGCACAGCAAGGAACTTTGTGCTCCGCACTCCCTACACGATGGGACCATCATCCTTGCTATGCACTCCAAGGAACTTTGTGCTCCCCACTCCCTCCTCTATGGGACCATCATTCTTTATATGCACCGCAAGGAACTTTATGCTCCACATTCCCTCCATGATGGGACCATCATCCTTTCAAAGCACCGCAAGGAACTTTGTGCTACCCACTCCCTCCACGATGGAACCATCATTCTTGCATGCACCGCAAGGAACTTTGTGCTCCCCACTCCCTCCACGATGGGACCATCATCCTTGCTCTGCACCGCAAGGAACTTTTTGCTCCCCAATCCCTCCACAATGGGACCATCAACCTTGCTATGCACTGCAAGGTACTGTTTGCTCCCCACACCCACCACGATGGGACCATAATCCTTGCTATGCACCGCAAGGAACATTGTGCTCCCCACACCCTCCACGATGGGACCATGATCCTTGCTATGCACCGCAAGGAACTTTGTGCTCCCAACTCCCTCCACGATGGGACCATGATCCTTGTTATGCACCGCAAGGAACTTTGTGCTCCCCACTCCTTCCACGATGGGACCATCATCCTTTCTATGCACCTCAAAGAACTTTGTGCTCGTCACTCCCTCCACGATGGGACCATCATCCTTGCTATGCACCACAAGGAACTTTGTGATCTCCACTCCCTCCACGATGGGACCATAATCCCTTCTATGCATCTGTAAGGAAATCTGTGCTCCCCACTCCCTCCACGATGCGACCATTATCCTTGCTATGCACTGCAAGAAACTTTGTGTTCCCAACTCCCTCCACGATGGGACTATCATCCTTTCTATGCACCTTAAAGAAATTTGTGCACCTCACTCCCGCCACGATGGCACCATCATCCTTGCTCTGCACCGCAAGGAACACTCAGCTCCCCATTCCCTCCACGATGGGACCATAATCCTTGCTATGCACCACAAGGAACTTTGTGCTCCCCACTCCCTCCACGATGGGACCATCATCCTTGCTATGCACCTCAAAGATCTTTGTGCTCCCCACTCCCTCCACGATGGGACCATCATCCTTGCTATGCACCGCAAGGAACTTTGTGCTCCCCACTCCCTCCACAATGGGACCATCATCCTTGCTCTGCACTGCAAGGAAATTTTGCTCCACACTCCCTCCACCCTGGGAACATCATCCTTGCTATGTACTGCAAGGAACTTTGTGCTCCCCACGCCCTCCTCCATGGGACAATAATCCTTGCTGTGCAGCGCAAGGAACTTTGTGCTCCCCACTCGCTCCACGATGGGAACATCATCCTTGCTATGCACCGCAAGGAACTTTGTGCTCCCCACTCCCTCCACAATGGGACCATCATCCTTGCTATGCACTGCAAGGAACATTTTGCTCCACACTCCCTCCACCCTGGGACCATCATCCTTGCTATGCACTGCAAGGAACTTTGTGCTCCCCACGCCCTTTCCCATGGGACAATCATCCTTGCTGTGCAGCGCAAGGAACTTTGTGCTCCCCACTCGTTCCACGATGGAACCATCATTCTTGCATGCACCGCAAGGAACTTTGTGCTCCCCACTCCCTCCACGATGGGACCATCATTCTTGCTCTGCACCTCAAAGATCTTTGTGCTCCCCACTCCCTCCACGATGGGACCATCATCCTTGCTCTGCACCGCAACGAACATTTTGCTCCCCACTCCCACCACGATGGGACCATAATCCTTGCTATGCACCGCAAGGAACATTGTGCTCCCCACACCCTCCACGATGGGACCATCGTCCTTGCTATGCACCGCAAGGAACTTTGTGCTCCCCACTCCCTCCACGATGGGACCATGATCCTTGTTATGCACCGCAAGGAACTTTGTGCTCCCCACTCCTTCCACGATGGGACCATCATCCTTTCTATGCACCTCAAAGAACTTTGTGCTCCTCCCTCCCTCCACGATGGGACCATCATCCTTGCTATGCACCGCAAGGAACTTTGTGCTCCCCACTCCCTCCACATTTGGACCATCATCCTTTCTATGCACCGCAAGGAACTTTGTGCTCCCCACTCACTCCAAGATGGGACTATCATCCTTGCTATGCACCGCAAGGAACTTTGTGCTCCCCACTCCCTCCATGACGTGACGATCATCCTTTCTATGCACCTCAAAAAACTTTGTGCTCCCCACTCCCACCACGATGGAACCATCATACTTGCTATGCACCTCAAGGAACTTTGTGCTCCCTACTCCCTCCACGATTGGTCCATCATCCTTGCTATGGACAGCAAGGAACTTTGTACTCCACACACTCTCCACGATGTGACCATCATCCTTTCTCTGCACCGCAAGGAACTTTGTGCTCCCCACTCCATCCACGATGGGACCATCATCCTTGCTATGCAGCGCAAGGAACTTTGTTCTCCACGCTCCCTCCACGATGGGACCATTATCCTTGCTCTGCACTGCAAGGAACTTTGTGCTCCCAACTCCCTCCATGATGGGACCATCATCCTTGCGATGCACTGCAAGGAACTTTGTACTCCACACTCCGTCCCAGATGGCACTATCATCCTTTCTATGCACTGCAAGGAACTTTGTGCTCCACCCTCCCTCCACGATGGGAGCATCATCCTTTCTATGCACCGCTGAGACCTTGTGCTCCCCACTCCACCCACGATGGGACCATCATGCTTTCTATGCACCTCAAAGAACTTTATGCTCCACACTTCCTCCACGATGGGACCATCATCCTTGGTATGCACCGCAAGGAACTTTGTCCTCCCACTCCCTCCACAATGGGACCATCGTCCTTGCTATGCACCGCAAGGAACTTTGTGCTCCGCACTCCCTCCACGATGTGACCAACCTCCTTGCTCTGCACCACAAGGAACTTTGTGCTGCCCACTCCCTCCACGATGGGACCATCATCCTTGCTATGCAATGCAAGGAACTTTGTGCTCCCCACTCCCTCCACGATGGGACCATCATCCTTGCTCTGCACCTCAAAGATCTTTGTGGTCCCCAATCCATCCACGATGGGACCATCATCCTTGCTATGCACCGCAAGGAACTTTGTGCTCCACACTCCCTCCACGATGGGACCATCATCCTTGCTATGCTCCGCAAGGAACTTTGTGCTCCACACTCCCTCCACGATGGGACAATCATCCTTGCTCTGCACTGCAAGGAACATTGAGCTCCCCACTGCCTCCACGATGGCACCAGGATCCTTTCTATGCACCACAAGGAATTTGTGCTCCCCACTCCATCCACGATGGGACCATCATCCTTTCTATGCACCGCAAAGAACTTTGTGCTCCCCACACCCTCCACGATGGGACAATCATCCTTGCTATGCAACGCAAGGAAGTTTGTGCTCCTCACTCCCTCCACGATGGGACCATCATCCTTTCAATGCACCGCAAGGAACTTTGTGCTCCCCACTCCCTCCACGGTGAGACCATCATCCTTTCTATGCACCTCAAAGAACATTGTGCTCCCCACTCCCTCCACAATGGGACCATCATCCTTGCTATGCACCGCAAGGAACTTTGTGCTCCCCACTTCCTCCACAATGGGACCATCATCCTTGCTATGCACTGCAAGGAAATTTTGCTCCACACTCCCTCCACCCTGGGACCATCATCCTTGCTATGTACTGCAAGGAACTTTGTGCTCCCCACGCCCTCCTCCATGGGACAATAATCCTTGCTGTGCAGCGCAAGGAACTTTGTGCTCCCCACTCGCTCCACGATGGGAACATCATCCTTGCTATGCACCGCAAGGAACTTTGTGCTCCCCACTCCCTCCACAATGGGACCATCATCCTTGCTATGCACTGCAAAGAACATTTTGCTCCACACTCCCTCCACCCTGGGACCATCATCCTTGCTATGCACTGCAAGGAACTTTGTGCTCCCCACGCCCTCCTCCATGGGACAATCATCCTTGCTGTGCAGCGCAAGGAACTTTGTGCTCCCCACTCGTTCCACGATGGAACCATAATTCTTGCATGCACCGCAAGGAACTTTGTGCTCCCCACTCTCTCCACGATGGGACCATCATTCTTGCTCTGCACCTCAAAGATCTTTGTGCTCCCCACTCCCTCCACGATGGGACCATCATCCTTGCTCTGCACCGCAACGAACATTTTGCTCCCCACTCCCACCACGATGGGACCATAATCCTTGCTATGCACTGCAAGGAACATTGTGCTCCCCACACCCTCCACGATGGGACTATCGTCCTTGCTAGGCACCGCAAGGAACTTTGTGCTCCCCACTCCCTCCACGATGGGACCATGATCCTTGTTATGCACCGCAAGGAACTTTGTGCTCCCCACTCCTTCCACGATGGGACCATCATCCTTTCTATGCACCTCAAAGAACTTTGTGCTCCTCCCTCCCTCCACGATGGGACCATCATCCTTGCTATGCACTGCAAGGAACTTTGTGCTCCCCACTCCCTCCACATTTGGACCATCATCCTTTCTATGCACCGCAAGGAACTTTGTGCTCCCCACTCACTCCAAGATGGGACTATCATCCTAGCTATGCACCGCAAGGAACTTTGTGCTCCCCACTCCCTCCATGACGTGACGATCATCCTTTCTATGCACCTCAAAAAACTTTGTGCTCCCCACTCCCACCACGATGGAACCATCATACTTGCTATGCACCTCAAGGAACTTTGTGCTCCCTACTCCCTCCACGATTGGTCCATCATCCTTCCTATGGACAGCAAGGAACTTTGTACTCCACACACTCTCCACGATGTGACCATCATCCTTTCTCTGCACCGCAAGGAACTTTGTGCTCCCCACTCCATCCACGATGGGACCATCATCCTTGCTATGCAGCGCAAGGAACTTTGTTCTCCACGCTCCCTCAACGATGGGACCATCATCCTTGCTATGCACTACAAGGAACTTTGTGCTCCCAACTCCCTCCATGATGGGACCATCATCCTTGCGATGCACTGCAAGGAACTTTGTACTCCACACTCCGTCCCAGATGGCACTATCATCCTTTCTATGCACTGCAAGGAACTTTGTGCTCCCCCCTCCCTCCACGATGGGAGCATCATCCTTTCTATGCACCGCTGAGACCTTGTGCTCCCCACTCCACCCACGATGGGACCATCATGCTTTCTATGCACCTCAAAGAACTTTATGCTCCACACTTCCTCCACGATGGGACCATCATCCTTGGTATGCACCGCAAGGAACTTTGTGCTCCGCACTCCCTCCACGATGTGACCAACCTCCTTGCTCTGCACCACAAGGAACTTTGTGCTGCCCACTCCCTCCACGATGGGACCATCATCCTTGCTATGCAATGCAAGGAACTTTGTGCTCCCCACTCCCTCCACGATGGGACCATCATCCTTGCTCTGCACCTCAAAGATCTTTGTGGTCCCCAATCCATCCACGATGGGACCATCATCCTTGCTATGCACCGCAAGGAACTTTGTGCTCCACACTCCCTCCACGATGGGACCATCATCCTTGCTATGCTCCGCAAGGAACTTTGTGCTCCACACTCCCTCCACGATGGGACCATCATCCTTGCTCTGCACTGCAAGGAACATTGAGCTCCCCACTGCCTCCACGATGGCACCAGGATCCTTTCTATGCACCACAAGGAATTTGTGCTCCCCACTCCATCCACGATGGGACCATCATCCTTTCTATGCACCGCAAAGAACTTTGTGCTCCCCACACCCTCCACGATGGGACCATCATTCTTGCTCTGCACCTCAAAGATCTTTGTGCTCCCCACTCCCTCCACGATGGGACCATCATCCTTGCTCTGCACCGCAACGAACATTTTGCTCCCCACTCCCACCACGATGGGACCATCATCCTTGCTATGCACCGCAAGGAACATTGTGCTCCCCACACCCTCCACGATGGGACTATCGTCCTTGCTAGGCACCGCAAGGAACTTTGTGCTCCCCACTCCCTCCACGATGGGACCATGATCCTTGTTATGCACCGCAAGGAACTTTGTGCTCCCCACTCCTTCCACGATGGGACCATCATCCTTTCTATGCACCTCAAAGAACTTTGTGCTCCTCCCTCCCTCCACGATGGGACCATCATCCTTGCTATGCACTGCAAGGAACTTTGTGCTCCCCACTCCCTCCACATTTGGACCATCATCCTTTCTATGCACCGCAAGGAACTTTGTGCTCCCCACTCACTCCAAGATGGGACTATCATCCTAGCTATGCACCGCAAGGAACTTTGTGCTCCCCACTCCCTCCATGACGTGACGATCATCCTTTCTATGCACCTCAAAAAACTTTGTGCTCCCCACTCCCACCACGATGGAACCATCATACTTGCTATGCACCTCAAGGAACTTTGTGCTCCCTACTCCCTCCACGATTGGTCCATCATCCTTGCTATGGACAGCAAGGAACTTTGTACTCCACACACTCTCCACGATGTGACCATCATCCTTTCTCTGCACCGCAAGGAACTTTGTGCTCCCCACTCCATCCACGATGGGACCATCATCCTTGCTATGCAGCGCAAGGAACTTTGTTCTCCACGCTCCCTCCACGATGGGACCACCATCCTTGCTCTGCACTACAAGGAACTTTGTGCTCCCAACTCCCTCCATGATGGGACCATCATCCTTGCGATGCACTGCAAGGAACTTTGTACTCCACACTCCGTCCCAGATGGCACTATCATCCTTTCTATGCACTGCAAGGAACTTTGTGCTCCCCCCTCCCTCCACGATGGGAGCATCATCCTTTCTATGCACCGCTGAGACCTTGTGCTCCCCACTCCACCCACGATGGGACCATCATGCTTTCTATGCACCTCAAAGAACTTTATGCTCCACACTTCCTCCACGATGGGACCATCATCCTTGGTATGCACCGCAAGGAACTTTGTGCTCCGCACTCCCTCCACGATGTGACCAACCTCCTTGCTCTGCACCACAAGGAACTTTGTGCTGCCCACTCCCTCCACGATGGGACCATCATCCTTACTATGCAATGCAAGGAACTTTGTGCTCCCCACTCCCTCCACGATGGGACCATCATCCTTGCTCTGCACCTCAAAGATCTTTGTGGTCCCCAATCCATCCACGATGGGACCATCATCCTTGCTATGCACCGCAAGGAACTTTGTGCTCCACACTCCCTCCACGATGGGACCATCATCTTTGCTATGCTCCGCAAGGAACTTTGTGCTCCACACTCCCTCCACGATGGGACCATCATCCTTGCTCTGCACTGCAAGGAACATTGAGCTCCCCACTGCCTCCACGATGGCACCAGGATCCTTTCTATGCACCACAAGGAATTTGTGCTCCCCACTCCATCCACGATGGGACCATCATCCTTTCTATGCACCGCAAAGAACTTTGTGCTCCCCACACCCTCCACGATGGGACAATCATCCTTGCTATGCAACGCAAGGAAGTTTGTGCTCCTCACTCCCTCCACGATGGGACCATCATCCTTTCTATGCACCGCAAGGAACTTTGTGCTCCCCACTCCCTCCACGTTGGGACCATCATCCTTTCTATGCACCTCAAAGAACATTGTGCTCCCCACTCCCTCCACGATGGGACCATCATCCTTGCTCTGCACCGCAATGAACTTTGTGCTCCCCACTCCCTCCACGATGGGACAATCATCCTTGCTATGCACTCCAAGGAACTTTATGCTCCACACTCCCTCCATGATGTGACCATCATCCTTTCTAAGCACCGCAAGGAACTTTGTACTCCTCCCTCCCTCCACGATGGGACCATCATTCTTGCTATGCACTCCAAGGAACTTTGTGCTCCCCACTCCATCCACTATGGGACCATCATCCTTTATATGCACCGCAAGGAACTTTATGCTCCACATTCCCTCCATGATGGGACCATCATCCTTTCAAAGCACTGCAAGGAACTTTGTGCTACCCACTCCCTCCACGATGGAACAATCATCGTTGCTATGCACCACAAGGACCTTTGTGCTCCCCACTCCCTCCAAGATGTGACCATTATCCTTCGTATGCACCACAAGGAACTTTGTGCTCCCCACTCCCTCCACGATGGGACCATCATCCTTTCTATGCACCTCTAAGAACTTTGTGCTCCTCACTCCCTCTACGATGGGACCATGATCCTTGTTGTGCACCGCAAGGAACTTTGTGCTCCCCACTCCTTCCACGATGGGACCATCATCCTTTCTATGCACCTCTAAGAACTTTGTGCGCCTCACTCCCTCCACGATGCGACCATCATCCTTGCTATGCACCGCAAGGAACTTTGTGATCTCCACTCCCTCCACGATGGGACAATCATCCTTTCTATGCATCTGTTATGAAATTTGTGCTCCCCACACCCTCCACGATGGGACCATCATCCTTTCTATGCACTTCAAAGAACTTTGTGCACCCCACTCCCTCCACGATGGGACCATCATCCTTGCTATGCACCGCAAGGAACTTTGTGCTCCCCACTCCCTCCACGATTGGACCATCATCCTTGCTATGGACAGCAAGGAACTTTGTGCTACACACACCCTCCACGATGTTACCATCATCCTTTCTCTGCACCGCAAGGAACTTTGTGGTCCCCACTCCATCCACGATGGGACCATCATCCTTGCTATGCAGCGCAAGGAACTTTGTGCTCCAGACTCCCTCCACGATGGGATCATCATCCTTGCTCGGCACCGCAAGGAACTTTGTGCTCCCAACTCCCTCCACGATGGGACCATCATTCTTGCTCTGCACCTCAAAGATCTTTGTGCTCCCCACTCCCTCCACGATGGGACCATCATCCTTGCTCTGCACCGCAAGGAACTTTTTGCTCCCCACTCCCACCACGATGGGACCATAATCCTTGCTATGCACCGCAAGCAACATTGTGATCCCCACATCCTCCACGATGGGACCATGATCCTTGCTATGCACCACAAGCAACTTTGTGCTCCCCACTCCCTCTACGATAGGACCATGATCCTTCTAATGCACCGCAAGGAACTTTGTGCTCCCCACTCCTTCCACGATGGGACCATCTTCCTTTCTATGCACCTCAAAGAACTTTGTGCTCCTCACTCCCTCCACGATGGGACCATCATCCTTGCTATGCACCGCAAGGAACTTTGTGATCTCCACTCCCTCCACGATGGGACAATTATCCTTTTTATGAATCTGTAAGTAAATTTGTGCTCCCCACTCACTCCACGATGGGACCATCATCCTTTCTATGCACTTCAAAGAACTTTGTGCACCCCACTCCATCCACGATGGGACCATCATCCTTGCTATGCACAGCAAGGAACTTTGTGCTCCCCACTCCCTCCACGATGGGACCATCATCCTTTCTATGCACCTCAAAGAACTTTGTGTTCCCAACTCCCTCCACAATGGGACCATCATCCTTTCTATGCACCGCCAGGAACTTTGTGCTCCCCACTCCCTCCACGATGGAACCATCATTCTTGCATTCACCGCAAGGAACTTTGTGCTCCCCACTCCCTCCACGATGGGACCATCATCCTTGCTCTGCACCGCAAGGAACTTTTTGCTCCCCAATCCCTCCACAATGGGACCATCAACCTTGCTATGCACTGCAAGGAACTGTTTGCTCCCCACACCCACCACGATGGGACCATAATCCTTGATTTGCACCGCAAGGAACATTGTGCTCCCCACACCTTCCACGATGGGACCATGATCCTTGCTATGCACCGCAAGGAACTTTGTGCTCCCAACTCCCTCCACGATGGGACCATGATCCTTGTTATGCACCGCAAGGAACTTTGTGCTCCCCACTCCTTCAACGATGGGACTATCATCCTTTCTATGCACCTCAAAGAACTTTGTGCTCGTCACTCCCTCCACGATGGGACCATCATCCTTGCTATGCACCACAAGGAACTTTGTGATCTCCACTCCCTCCACGATGGGACCATAATCCCTTCTATGCATCTGTAAGGAAATCTGTGCTCCCAACTCCCTCCACGATGGGACTATCATCCTTTCTATGCACCTTAAAGAAATTTGTGCACCTCACTCCCGCCACGATGGCACCATCATCCTTGCTATGCACCGCAAGGAACTATCAGCTCCCCATTCCCTCCACGATGGGACCATAATCCTTGCTATGCACCACAAGGAACTTTGTGCTCCCCACTCCCTCCACGATGGGACCATCATCCTTGCTATGCACCTCAAAGATCTTTGTGCTCCCCACTCCCTCCACGATGGGACCATCATCCTTGCTATGCACCGCAAGGAACTTTGTGCTCCCCACTCCCTCCACAATGGGACCATCATCCTTGCTATGCACTGCAAGGAAATTTTGCTCCACACTCCCTCCACCCTGGGACCATCATCCTTGCTATGTACTGCAAGGAACTTTGTGCTCCCCACGCCCTCCTCCATGGGACAATAATCCTTGCTGTGCAGCGCAAGGAACTTTGTGCTCCCCACTCGCTCCACGATGGGAACATCATCCTTGCTATGCACCGCAAGGAACTTTGTGCTCCCCACTCCCTCCACAATGGGACCATCATCCTTGCTATGCACAGCAAGGAACATTTTGCTCCACACTCCCTCCACCCTGGGACCATCATCCTTGCTATGCACTGCAAGAACTTTGTGCTCCCCACGCCCTCCTCCATGGGACAATCATCCTTGCTGTGCAGCGCAAGGAACTTTGTGCTCCCCACTCGTTCCACGATGGAACCATCATTCTTGCTCTGCACCTCAAAGATCTTTGTGCTCCCCACTCCCTCCACGATGGGACCATCATTCTTGCTCTGCACCTCAAAGATCTTTGTGCTCCCCACTCCCTCCACGATGGGACCATCATCCTTGCTCTGCACGGCAAAGAACATTTTGCTCCCCACTCCCACAACGATGGGACCATAATCCTTGCTATGCACCGCAAGGAACTTTGTACTCCACACTCCGTCCCAGATGGCACTATCATCCTTTCTATGCACTGCAAGGAACTTTGTGCTCCCCCCTCCCTCCACGATGGGAGCATCATCCTTTCTATGCACCGCTGAGACCTTGTGCTCCCCACTCCACCCACGATGGGACCATCATGCTTTCTATGCACCTCAAAGAACTTTATGCTCCACACTTCCTCCACGATGGGACCATCATCCTTGGTATGCACCGCAAGGAACTTTGTGCTCCCACTCCCTCCACAATGGGACCATCGTCCTTGCTATGCACCGCAAGGAACTTTGTGCTCCGCACTCCCTCCACGATGTGACCAACCTCCTTGCTCTGCACCACAAGGAACTTTGTGCTGCCCACTCCCTCCACGATGGGACCATCATCCTTGCTATGCAATGCAAGGAACTTTGTGCTCCCCACTCCCTCCACGATGGGACCATCATCCTTGCTCTGCACCTCAAAGATCTTTGTGGTCCCCAATCCATCCACGATGGGACCATCATCCTTGCTATGCACCGCAAGGAACTTTGTGCTCCACACTCCCTCCACGATGGGACCATCATCCTTGCTATGCTCCGCAAGGAACTTTGTGCTCCACACTCCCTCCACGATGGGACCATCATCCTTGCTCTGCACTGCAAGGAACATTGAGCTCCCCACTGCCTCCACGATGGCACCAGGATCCTTTCTATGCACCACAAGGAATTTGTGCTCCCCACTCCATCCACGATGGGACCATCATCCTTTCTATGCACCGCAAAGAACTTTGTGCTCCCCACACCCTCCACGATGGGACAATCATCCTTGCTATGCAACGCAAGGAAGTTTGTGCTCCTCACTCCCTCCACGATGGGACCATCATCCTTTCTATGCACCGCAAGGAACTTTGTGCTCCCCACTCCCTCCACGTTGGGACCATCATCCTTTCTATGCACCTCAAAGAACATTGTGCTCCCCACTCCCTCCACGATGGGACCATCATCCTTGCTCTGCACCGCAATGAACTTTGTGCTCCCCACTCCCTCCACGATGGGACAATCATCCTTGCTATGCACTCCAAGGAACTTTATGCTCCACACTCCCTCCATGATGTGACCATCATCCTTTCTAAGCACCGCAAGGAACTTTGTACTCCTCACTCCCTCCACGATGGGACCATCATTCTTGCTATGCACTCCAAGGAACTTTGTGCTCCCCACTCCCTCCACTATGGGACCATCATCCTTTATATGCACCGCAAGGAACTTTATGCTCCACATTCCCTCCATGATGGGACCATCATCCTTTCAAAGCACTGCAAGGAACTTTGTGCTACCCACTCCCTCCACGATGGAACAATCATCGTTGCTATGCACCACAAGGACCTTGGTGCTCCCCACTCCCTCCAAGATGTGACCATTATCCTTCGTATGCACCACAAGGAACTTTGTGCTCCCCACTCCCTCCACGATGGGACCATCATCCTTTCTATGCACCTCTAAGAACTTTGTGCTCCTCACTCCCTCTACGATGGGACCATTATCCTTGTTGTGCACCGCAAGGAACTTTGTGATCTCCACTCCCTCCACGATGGGACAATCATCCTTTCTATGCATCTGTAAGGAAATTTGTGCTCCCCACTCCCACCACGATGGGACCATCATCCTTTCTATGCACTTCAAAGAACTTTGTGCACCCCACTCCCTCCACGATGGGACCATCATCCTTGCTATGCACCGCAAGGAACTTTGTGCTCCGCACTCCCTCCACGATGGGACAATCATCCTTGCTATGCACTCCAAGGAACTTTGTGCTCCCCACTCCCTCCACGATTGGACCATCATCCTTGCTATGGACAGCAAGGAACTTTGTGCTCCACACACCCTCCACGATGTTACCATCATCCTTTCTCTGCACCGCAAGGAACTTTGTGGTCCCCACTCCATCCACGATGGGACCATCATCCTTGCTATGCAGCGCAAGGAACTTTGTGCTCCAGACTCCCTCCACGATGGGACCATCATCCTTGCTCTGCACCGCAAGGAACTTTGTGCTCCCAACTTCCTCCACGATGGGACCATCATTCTTGCTCTGCACCTCAAAGATCTTTGTGCTCCCCACTCCCTCCACGATGGGACCATCATCCTTGCTCTGCACCGCAAGGAACTTTTTGCTCCCCACTCCCACCACGATGGGACCATAATCCTTGCTATGCACCGCAAGCAACATTGTGATCCCCACATCCTCCACGATGGGACCATGATCCTTGCTATGCACCACAAGCAACTTTGTGCTCCCCACTCCCTCTACGATAGGACCATCATCCTTCTAATGCACCGCAAGGAACTTTGTGCTCCCCACTCCTTCCACGATGGGACCATCTTCCTTTCTATGCACCTCAAAGAACTTTGTGCTCCTCACTCCCTCCACGATGGGACCATCATCCTTGCTATGCACCGCAAGGAACTTTGTGATCTCCACTCCCTCCACGATGGGACAATTATTCTTTTTATGAATCTGTAAGTAAATTTGTGCTCCCCACTCACTCCACGATGGGACCATCATCCTTTCTATGCACCTCAAAGAACTTTGAGCACCCCACTCCCTCCACGATGGGACCATCATCCTTGCTATGCACAGCAAGGGACTTTGTGCTCCGCACTCCCTACACGATGGGACCATCATCCTTGCTATGCACTCCAAGGAACTTTGTGCTCCCCACACCCTCCACTATGGGACCATCATTCTTTATATGCACCGCAAGGAACTTTGTGGTCCCCACTCCATCCACGATGGGACCATCATCCTTGCTATGCAGCGCAAGGAACTTTGTGCTCCAGACTCCCACCACGATGGGACCATCATCCTTGCTCTGCACCGCAAGGAACTTTGTGCTCCCAACTCCCTCCACGATGGGACCATCATTCTTGCTCTGCACCTCAAAGATCTTTGTGCTCCCCACTCCCTCCACGATGGGACCATCATCCTTGCTCTGCACCGCAAGGAACTTTTTGCTCCCCACTCCCACCACGATGGGACCATAATCCTTGCTATGCACCGCAAGCAACATTGTGATCCCCACATCCTCCACGATGGGACCATGATCCTTGCTATGCACCACAAGCAACTTTGTGCTCCCCACTCACTCTACGATAGGACAATGATCCTTCTAATGCACCGCAAGGAACTTTGTGCTCCCCATTCCTTCCACGATGGGACCATCTTCCTTTCTATGCACCTCAAAGAACTTTGTGCTCCTCACTCCCTCCGCGATGGGACCATCAGCCTTGCTATGCACCGCAAGGAACTTTGTGCTCCCCACTCGCTCCACGATGGGAACATCATCCTTGCTATGCACCGCAAGGAACTTTGTGCTCCCCACTCCCTCCACAATGGGACCATCATCCTTGCTATGCACAGCAAGGAACATTTTGCTCCACACTCCCTCCACCATGGGACCATCATCCTTGCTATGCACTGCAAGGAACTTTGTGCTCCCCACGCCCTCCTCCATGGGACAATCATCCTTGCTGTGCAGCGCAAGGAACTTTGTGCTCCCCACTCGTTCCACGATGGAACCATCATTCTTGCATGCACCGCAAGGAACTTTGTGCTCCCCACTCCCTCCACGATGGGACCATCATTCTTGCTCTGCACCTCAAAGATCTTTGTGCTCCCCACTACCTCCACGATGGGACCATCATCCTTGCTCTGCACGGCAAAGAACATTTTGCTCCCCACTCCCACCACGATGGGACCATAATCCTTGCTATGCACCGCAAGGAACTTTGTACTCCACACTCCGTCCCAGATGGCACTATCATCCTTTCTATGCACTGCAAGGAACTTTGTGCTCCCCCCTCCCTCCACGATGGGAGCATCATCCTTTCTATGCACCGCTGAGACCTTGTGCTCCCCACTCCACCCGCGATGGGACCATCATGCTTTCTATGCACCTCAAAGAACTTTATGCTCCACACTTCCTCCACGATGGGACCATCATCCTTGGTATGCACCGCAAGGAACTTTGTGCTCCCACTCCCTCCACAATGGGACCATCGTCCTTGCTATGCACCGCAAGGAACTTTGTGCTCCGCACTCCCTCCACGATGTGACCAACCTCCTTGCTCTGCACCACAAGGAACTTTGTGCTGCCCACTCCCTCCACGATGGGACCATCATCCTTGCTATGCAATGCAAGGAACTTTGTGCTCCCCACTCCCTCCACGATGGGACCATCATCCTTGCTCTGCACCTCAAAGATCTTTGTGGTCCCCAATCCATCCACGATGGGACCATCATCCTTGCTATGCACCGCAAGGAACTTTGTGCTCCACACTCCCTCCACGATGGGACCATCATCCTTGCTATGCTCCGCAAGGAACTTTGTGCTCCACACTCCCTCCACGATGGGACCATCATCCTTGCTCTGCACTGCAAGGAACATTGAGCTCCCCACTGCCTCCACGATGGCACCAGGATCCTTTCTATGCACCACAAGGAATTTGTGCTCCCCACTCCATCCACGATGGGACCATCATCCTTTCTATGCACCTCTAAGAACTTTGTGCTCCTCACTCCCTCTACGATGGGACCATTATCCTTGTTGTGCACCGCAAGTAACTTTGTGCTCCCCACTCCTTCCACGATGGGACCATCATCCTTTCTATGCACCTCTAAGAACTTTGTGCTCCTCACTCCCTCCACGATGCGACCATCATCCTTGCTATGCACCGCAAGGAACTTTGTGATCTCCACTCCCTCCACGATGGGACAATCATCCTTTCTATGCATCTGTAAGGAAATTTGTGCTACCCACTCCCACCACGATGGGACCATCATCCTTTCTATGCACTTCAAAGAACTTTGTGCACCCCACTCCCTCCACGATGGGACCATCATCCTTGCTATGCACCGCAAGGAACTTTGTGCTCCGCACTCCCTCCACGATGGGACCATCATCCTTGCTATGCACTCCAAGGAACTTTGTGCTCCCCACTCCCTCCACGATTGGACCATCATCCTTGCTATGGACAGCAAGGAACTTTGTGCTCCACACACCCTCCACGATGTTACCATCATCCTTTCTCTGCACCGCAAGGAACTTTGTGGTCCCCACTCCATCCACGATGGGACCATCATCCTTGCTATGCAGCGCAAGGAACTTTGTGCTCCAGACTCCCTCCACGATGGGACCATCATCCTTGCTCTGCACCGCAAGGAACTTTGTGCTCCCAACTCCCTCCACGATGGGACCATCATTCTTGCTCTGCACCTCAAAGATCTTTGTGCTCCCCACTCCCTCCACGATGGGACCATCATCCTTGCTCTGCACCGCAAGGAACTTTTTGCTCCCCACTCCCACCACGATGGGACCATAATCCTTGCTATGCACCGCAAGCAACATTGTGATCCCCACATCCTCCACGATGGGACCATGATCCTTGCTATGCACCACAAGCAACTTTGTGCTCCCCACTCCCTCTACGATAGGACCATGATCCTTCTAATGCACCGCAAGGAACTTTGTGCTCCCCACTCCTTCCAAGATGGGACCATCTTCCTTTCTATGCACCTCAAAGAACTTTGTGCTCCTCACTCCCTCCACGATGGGACCATCATCCTTGCTATGCACCGCAAGGAACTTTGTGATCTCCACTCCCTCCACGATGGGACAATTATTCTTTTTATGAATCTGTAAGTAAATTTGTGCTCCCCACTCACTCCACGATGGGACCATCATCCTTTCTATGCACCTCAAAGAACTTTGTGCACCCCACTCCCTCCACGATGGGACCATCATCCTTGCTATGCACAGCAAGGAACTTTGTGCTCCGCACTCCCTACACGATGGGACCATCATCCTTGCTATGCACTCCAAGGAACTTTGTGCTCCCCACACCCTCCACTATGGGACCATCATTCTTTATATGCACCGCAAGGAACTTTGTGGTCCCCACTCCATCCACGATGGGACCATCATCCTTGCTATGCAGCGCAAGGAACTTTGTGCTCCAGACTCCCTCCACGATGGGACCATCATCCTTGCTCTGCACCGCAAGGAACTTTGTGCTCCCAACTCCCTCCACGATGGGACCATCATTCTTGCTCTGCACCTCAAAGATCTTTGTGCTCCCCACTCCCTCCACGATGGGACCATCATCCTTGCTCTGCACCGCAAGGAACTTTTTGCTCCCCACTCCCACCACGATGGGACCATAATCCTTGCTATGCACCGCAAGCAACATTGTGATCCCCACATCCTCCACGATGGGACCATGATCCTTGCTATGCACCACAAGCAACTTTGTGCTCCCCACTCACTCTACGATAGGACCATGATCCTTCTAATGCACCGCAAGGAACTTTGTGCTCCCCATTCCTTCCACGATGGGACCATCTTCCTTTCTATGCACCTCAAAGAACTTTGTGCTCCTCACTCCCTCCACGATGGGACCATCAGCCTTGCTATGCACTGCAAGGAACTTTGTGCTCCCCACTCGCTCCACGATGGGAACATCATCCTTGCTATGCACCGCAATGAACTTTGTGCTCCCCACTCCCTCCACAATGGGACCATCATCCTTGCTATGCACAGCAAGGAACATTTTGCTCCACACTCCCTCCACCCTGGGACCATCATCCTTGCTATGCACTGCAAGGAACTTTGTGCTCCCCACGCCCTCCTCCATGGGACAATCATCCTTGCTGTGCAGCGCAAGGAACTTTGTGCTCCCCACTCGTTCCACGATGGAACCATCATTCTTGCATGCACCGCAAGGAACTTTGTGCTCCCCACTCCCTCCACGATGGGACCATCATTCTTGCTCTGCACCTCAAAGATCTTTGTGCTCCCCACTACCTCCACGATGGGACCATCATCCTTGCTCTGCACGGCAAAGAACATTTTGCTCCCCACTCCCACCACGATGGGACCATAATCCTTGCTATGCACCGCAAGGAACTTTGTACTCCACACTCCGTCCCAGATGGCACTATCATCCTTTCTATGCACTGCAAGGAACTTTGTGCTCCCCCCTCCCTCCACGATGGGAGCATCATCCTTTCTATGCACCGCTGAGACCTTGTGCTCCCCACTCCACCCACGATGGGACCATCATGCTTTCTATGCACCTCAAAGAACTTTATGCTCCACACTTCCTCCACGATGGGACCATCATCCTTGGTATGCACCGCAAGGAACTTTGTGCTCCCACTCCCTCCACAATGGGACCATCGTCCTTGCTATGCACCGCAAGGAACTTTGTGCTCCGCACTCCCTCCACGATGTGACCAACCTCCTTGCTCTGCACCACAAGGAACTTTGTGCTGCCCACTCCCTCCACGATGGGACCATCATCCTTGCTATGCAATGCAAGGAACTTTGTGCTCCCCACTCCCTCCACGATGGGACCATCATCCTTGCTCTGCACCTCAAAGATCTTTGTGGTCCCCAATCCATCCACGATGGGACCATCATCCTTGCTATGCACCGCAAGGAACTTTGTGCTCCACACTCCCTCCACGATGGGACCATCATCCTTGCTATGCTCTGCAAGGAACTTTGTGCTCCACACTCCCTCCACGATGGGACCATCATCCTTGCTCTGCACTGCAAGGAACATTGAGCTCCCCACTGCCTCCACGATGGCACCAGGATCCTTTCTATGCACCACAAGGAATTTGTGCTCCCCACTCCATCCACGATGGGACCATCATCCTTTCTATGCACCGCAAAGAACTTTGTGCTCCCCACACCCTCCACGATGGGACAATCATCCTTGCTATGCAACGCAAGGAAGTTTGTGCTCCTCACTCCCTCCACGATGGGACCATCATCCTTTCTATGCACCTCAAAGAACATTGTGCTCCCCACTCCCTCCACGATGGGACCATCATCCTTGCTCTGCACCGCAATGAACTTTGTGCTCCCCACTCCCTCCACGATGGGACAATCATCCTTGCTATGCGCTCCAAGGAACTTTATGCTCCACACTCCCTCCATGATGTGACCATCATCCTTTCAAAGCACCGCAAGGAACTTTGTACTCCTCACTCCCTCCACGATGGGACCATCATTCTTGCTCTGCACTCCAAGGAACTTTGTGCTCCCCACTCCCTCCACTATGGGACCATCATCCTTTATATGCACCGCAAGGAACTTTATGCTCCACATTCCCTCCATGATGGGACCATGTCCTTTCAAAGCACTGCAAGGAACTTTGTGCTACCCACTCCCTCCACGATGGAACAATCATCGTTGCTATGCACCACAAGGACCTTTGTGCTCCCCACTCCCTCCAAGATGTGACCATTATCCTTCGTATGCACCGCAAGGAACTTTGTGCTCCCCACTCCCTCCACGATGGGACCATCATCCTTTCTATGCACCTCTAAGAAATTTGTGCTCCTCACTCCCTCTACGATGGGACCATGATCCTTGTTGTGCACCGCAAGGAACTTTGTGCTCCCCACTCCTTCCACGATGGGACCATCATCCTTTCTATGCACCTCTAAGAACTTGGTGCTCCTCACTCCCTCCACGATGCGACCATCATCCTTGCTATGCACCGCAAGGAACTTTGTGATCTCCACTCCCTCCACGATGGGACAATCATCCTTTCTATGCATCTGTAAGGAAATTTGTGCTCCCCACTCCCTCCACGATGGGACCATCATCCTTTCTATGCACTTCAAAGAACTTTGTGCACCCCACTCCCTCCACGATGGGACCATCATCCTTGCTATGCACCGCAAGGAACTTTGTGCTCCGCACTCCCTCCACGATGGGACCATCATCCTTGCTATGCACTCCAAGGAACTTTGTGCTCCCCACTCCCTCCACGATTGGACCATCATCCTTGCTATGGACAGCAAGGAACTTTGTGCTCCACACACCCTCCACGATGTTACCATCATCCTTTCTCTGCACCGCAAGGAACTTTGTGGTCCCCACTCCATCCACGATGGGACCATCATCCTTGCTATGCAGCGCAAGGAACTTTGTGCTCCACACTCCCTCCACGATGGGACCATCATCCTTGCTCTGCACCGCAAGGAACTTTGTGCTCCCAACTCCCTCCATGATGGGACCATCATCCTTGCTATGCACTGCAAGGAACTTTGTGCTCCACACTGCGTCCCGGATGGCACTATCATCATTTCTATTCATCGCAAGGAACTTTGTGCTCCCCACTCCCTCCACGATTGGACCATCATCCTTGCTATGGACAGCAAGGAACTTTGTGCTCCACACACCCTCCACGATGTTACCATAATCCTTTCTCTGCACCGCAAGGAACTTTATGCTCCCCACGCCCTCCTCCATGGGACAATAATCCTTGCTGTGCAGCGCAAGGAACTTTGTGCTCCCCACCCGCTCCACGATGGAAACATCATCCTTGCTATTCACCGCAAGGAACATTGTGCTCCCCACTCCCTCCACAATGGGACCATCATCCTTGCTATGCACTGCAAGGAACATTTTGCTCCACACTCCCTCCACCCTGGGACCATCATCCTTGCTATGCACTGCAAGGAACTTTGTGCTCCCCACGCCCTCCTCCATGGGACAATCATCCTTGCTGTGCAGCGCAAGGAACTTTGTGCTCCCCACTCGTTCCACGATGGAACCATCATTCTTGCATGCACCGCAAGGAACTTTGTGCTCCCCACTCCCTCCACGATGGGACCATCATTCTTGCTCTGCACCTCAAAGATCTTTGTGCTCCCCACTCCCTCCACGATGGGACCATCATCCTTGCTCTGCACCGCAACGAACATTTTGCTCCCCACTCCCACCACGATGGGACCATAATCCTTGCTATGCACCGCAAGGAACATTGTGCTCCCCACACCCTCCACGATGGGACCATGGTCCTTGCTATGCACCGCAAGGAACTTTGTGCTCCCCATTCCCTCCACGATGGGACCATGATCCTTGTTATGCACCGCAAGGAACTTTGTGCTCCCCACTCCTTCCACGATGGGACCATCATCCTTTCTATGCACCTCAAAGAACTTTGTGCTCCTCCCTCCCTCCACGATGGGACCATCATCCTTGCTATGCACCGCAAGGAACTTTGTGCTCCCCACTCCCTCCACATTCGGACCATCATCCTTTCTATGCACCGCAAGGAACTTTGTGCTCCCCACTCACTCCAAGATGGGACTATCATCCTTGCTATGCACCGCAAGGAACTTTGTGCTCCCCACTCCCTCCATGACGTGACGATCATCCTTTCTATGCACCTCAAAAAACTTTGTGCTCCCCACTCCCACCACGATGGAACCATCATACTTGCTATGCACCTCAAGGAACTTTGTGCTCCCTACTCCCTCCACGATTGGTCCATCATCCTTGCTATGGACAGCAAGGAACTTTGTACTCCACACACTCTCCACGATGTGACCATCATCCTTTCTCTGCACCGCAAGGAACTTTGTGCTCCCCACTCCATCCACGATGGGACCATCATCCTTGCTATGCAGCGCAAGGAACTTTGTTCTCCACGCTCCCTCCACGATGGGACCATCATCCTTGCTCTGCACCGCAAGGAACTTTGTGCTCCCAACTCCCTCCATGATGGGACCATCATCCTTGCGATGCACTGCAAGGAACTTTGTACTCCACACTCCGTCCCAGATGGCACTATCATCCTTTCTATGCACTGCAAGGAACTTTGTGCTCCCCCCTCCATCCACGATGGGAGCATCATCCTTTCTATGCACCGCTGAGACCTTGTGCTCCCCACTCCACCCACGATGGGACCATCATGCTTTCTATGCACCTCAAAGAACTTTATGCTCCACACTTCCTCCACGATGGGACCATCATCCTTGGTATGCACCGCAAGGAACTTTGTGCTCCCACTCCCTCCACAATGGGACCATCGTCCTTGCTATGCACCGCAAGGAACTTTGTGCTCCGCACTCCCTCCACGATGTGACCAACCTCCTTGCTCTGCACCACAAGGAACTTTGTGCTGCCCACTCCCTCCACGATGGGACCATCATCCTTGCTATGCAATGCAAGGAACTTTGTGCTCCCAACTCCCTCCACGATGGGACCATCATCCTTGCTATGCACCTCAAAGATCTTTGTGGTCCCCAATCCATCCACGATGGGACCATCATCCTTGCTATGCACCGCAAGGAACTTTGTGCTCCACACTCCCTCCACGATGGGACCATCATCCTTGCTATGCTCCGCAAGGAACTTTGTGCTCCACACTCCCTCCACGATGGGACCATCATCCTTGCTCTGCACTGCAAGGAACATTGAGCTGCCCACTGCCTCCACGATTGCACCAGGATCCTTTCTATGCACCACAGGGAATTTGTGCTCCCCACTCCATCCACGATGGGACCATCATCCTTTCTATGCACCGCAAAGAACTTTGTGCTCCCCACACCCTCCACGATGGGACAATCATCCTTGCTGTGCAACGCAAGGTAGTTTGTGCTCCTCACTCCC
Source organism: Narcine bancroftii (assembly GCF_036971445.1). NCBI lineage: Eukaryota > Metazoa > Chordata > Chondrichthyes > Torpediniformes > Narcinidae > Narcine > Narcine bancroftii. Next base: position 76,632,856 of record NC_091474.1, read on the forward strand.
TCCACGATGGGACCATCATCCTTTCTATGCACCGCAAGGATCTTTGTGCTCCCCACTCCCTCCACGTTGGGACCATCATCCTTTCTATGCACCTCAAAGAACATTGTGCTCCCCACTCCCTCCACGATGGGACCATCATCCTTGCTCTGCACCGCAATGAACTTTGTGCTCCCCACTCCCTCCACGATGGGACCATCATCCTTGCTATGCACCTCAAAGATCTTTGTGCTCCCCACTCCCTCCACGATGGGACCATCATCCTTGCTATGCACCGCAAGGAACTTTGTGCTCCCCACTCCCTCAACAATGGGACCATCATCCTTGCTATGCACTGCAAGGAAATTTTGCTCCACACTCCCTCCACCCTGGGACCATCATCCTTGCTATGTACTGCAAGGAACTTTGTGCTCCCCACGCCCTTTTCCATACGACAATAATCCTTGCTGTGCAGCGCAAGGAACTTTGTGCTCCCCACTCGCTCCACGATGGGAACATCATCCTTGCTATGCACCGCAAGGAACTTTGTGCTCCCCACTCCCTCCACAATGGGACCATCATCCTTGCTATGCACTGCAAGGAACCTTTTGCTCCACACTCCCTCCACCCTGGGACCATCATCCTTGCTATGCACTGCAAGGAACTTTGTGCTCCCTACTCCCTCCACGATTGGTCCATCATCCTTGCTATGGACAGCAAGGAACTTTGTACTCCACACACTCTCCACGATGTGACCATCATCCTTTCTCTGCACCGCAAGGAACTTTGTGCTCCCCACTCCATCCACGATGGGACCATCATCCTTGCTATGCAGCGCAAGGAACTTTGTTCTCCACGCTACCTCCACGATGGGACCATCATCCTTGCTCTGCACTGCAAGGAACTTTGTGCTCCCAACTCCCTCCATGATGGGACCATCATCCTTGCGATGCACTGCAAGGAACTTTGTACTCCACACTCCGTCCCAGATGGCACTATCATCCTTTCTATGCACTGCAAGGAACGTTGTGCTCCCCCCTCCCTCCACGATGGGAGCATCATCCTTTCTATGCACCGCTGAGACCTTGTGCTCCCCACTCCACCCACGATGGGACCATCATGCTTTCTATGCACCTCAAAGAACTTTATGCTCCACACTTCCTCCACGATGGGACCATCATCCTTGGTATGCACCGCAAGGAACTTTGTGCTCCCACTCCCTGCACAATGGGACCATCGTCCTTGCTATGCACCGCAAGGAACTTTGTGCTCCGCACTCCCTCCACGATGTGACCAACCTCCTTGCTCTGCACCACAAGGAACTTTGTGCTGCCCACTCCCTCCACGATGGGACCATCATCCTTGCTATGCAATGCAAGGAACTTTGTGCTCCCCACTCCCTCCACGATGGGACCATCATCCTTGCTCTGCACCTCAAAGATCTTTGTGGTCCCCAATCCATCCACGATGGAACCATCATCCTTGCTATGCACCGCAAGGAACTTTGTGCTCCACACTCCCTCCACGATGGGACCATCATCCTTGCTATGCTCCGCAAGGAACTTTGTGCTCCACACTCCCTCCACGATGGGACCATCATCCTTGCTCTGCACTGCAAGGAACATTGAGCTCCCCACTGCCTCCACGATGGCACCAGGATCCTTTCTATGCACCACAAGGAATTTCTGCTCCCCACTCCATCCACGATGGGACCATCATCCTTTCTATGCACCGCAAAGAACTTTGTGCTCCCCACACCCTCCACGATGGGACAATCATCCTTGCTATGCAACGCAAGGAAGTTTGTGCTCCTCACTCCCTCCACGATGGGACCATAATCCTTGCTATGCACCGCAAGGAACATTGTGTTCCCCACACCCTCCACGATGGGACCATGGTCCTTGCTATGCACCGCAAGGAACTTTGTGCTCCCCATTCCCTCCACGATGGGACCATGATCCTTGTTCTGCACCGCAAGGAACTTTGTGCTCCCCACTCCTTCCACGATGGGACCATCATCCTTTCTATGCACCTCAAAGAACTTTGTGCTCCTCCCTCCCTCCACGATGGGACCATCATCCTTGCTATGCACCGCAAGGAACATTGTGCTCCCCACTCCCTCCACATTCGGACCATCATCCTTTCTATGCACCGCAAGGAACTTTGTGCTCCCCACTCACTCCAAGATGGGACTATCATCCTTGCTATGCACCGCAAGGAACTTTGTGCTCCCCACTCCCTCCATGACGTGACGATCATCCTTTCTATGCACCTCAAAAAACTTTGTGCTCCCCACTCCCACCACGATGGAACCATCATACTTGCTATGCACCTCAAGGAACTTTGTGCTCCCTACTCCCTCCACGATTGGTCCATCATCCTTGCTATGGACAGCAAGGAACTTTGTACTCCACACACTCTCCACGATGTGACCATCATCCTTTATCTGCACCGCAAGTAACTTTGTGCTCCCCACTCCATCCACGATGGGACCATCATCCTTGCTATGCAGCGCAAGGAACTTTGTTCTCCACGCTCCCTCCACGATGGGACCATCATCCTTGCTCTGCACCGCAAGGAACTTTGTGCTCCCAACTCCCTCCATGATGGGACCATCATCCTTGCGATGCACTGCAAGGAACTTTGTACTCCACACTCCGTCCCAGATTGCACTATCATCCTTTCTATGCACTGCAAGGAACTTTGTGCTCCCCCCTCCATCCACGATGGGAGCATCATCCTTTCTATGCACCGCTGAGACCTTGTGCTCCCCACTCCACCCACGATGGGACCATCATGCTTTCTATGCACCTCAAAGAACTTTATGCTCCACACTTCCTCCACGATGGGACCATCATCCTTGGTATGCACCGCAAGGAACTTTGTGCTCCCACTCCCTCCACAATGGGACCATCGTCCTTGCTATGCACCGCAAGGAACTTTGTGCTCCGCACTCCCTCCACGATGTGACCAACCTCCTTGCTCTGCACCACAAGGAACTTTGTGCTGCCCACTCCCTCCACGATGGGACCATCATCCTTGCTATGCAATGCAAGGAACTTTGTGCTCCCAACTCCCTCCACGATGGGACCATCATCCTTGCTATGCACCTCAAAGATCTTTGTGGTCCCCAATCCATCCACGATGGGACCATCATCCTTGCTATGCACCGCAAGGAACTTTGTGCTCCACACTCCCTCCACGATGGGACCATCATCCTTGCTATGCTCCGCAAGGAACTTTGTGCTCCACACTCCCTCCACGATGGGACCATCATCCTTGCTCTGCACTGCAAGGAACATTGAGCTCCCCACTGCCTCCACGATGGCACCAGGATCCTTTCTATGCACCACAAGGAATTTGTGCTCCCCACTCCATCCACGATGGGACCATCATCCTTTCTATGCACCGCAAAGAACTTTGTGCTCCCCACACCCTCCACGATGGGACAATCATCCTTGCTATGCAACGCAAGGAAGTTTGTGCTCCTCACTCCCTCCACGATGGGACCATCATCCTTTCTATGCACCGCAAGGAACTTTGTGCTCCCCACTCACTCCACGTTGGGACCATCATCCTTTCTATGCACCTCAAAGAACATTGTGCTCCCCACTCCCTCCACGATGGGACCATCATCCTTGCTCTGCACCGCAATGAACTTTGTGCTCCCCACTCCCTCCACGATGGGACAATCATCCTTGCTATGCGCTCCAAGGAACTTTATGCTCCACACTCCCTCCATGATGTGACCATCATCCTTTCAAAGCACCGCAAGGAACTTTGTACTCCTCACTCCCTCCACGATGGGACCATCATTCTTGCTCTGCACTCCAAGGAACTTTGTGCTCCCCACTCCCTCCACTATGGGACCATCATCCTTTATATGCACCGCAAGGAACTTTATGCTCCACATTCCCTCCATGATGGGACCATCATCCTTTCAAAGCACTGCAAGGAACTTTGTGCTACCCACTCCCTCCACGATGGAACAATCATCGTTGCTATGCACCACAAGGACCTTTGTGCTCCCCACTCCCTCCAAGATGTGACCATTATCCTTCGTATGCACCGCAAGGAACTTTGTGCTCCCCACTCCCTCCACGATGGGACCATCATCCTTTCTATGCACCTCTAAGAACTTTGTGCTCCTCACTCCCTCTACGATGGGACCATGATCCTTGTTGTGCACCGCAAGGAACTTTGTGCTCCCCACTCCTTCCACGATGGGACCATCATCCTTTCTATGCACCTCTAAGAACTTGGTGCTCCTCACTCCCTCCACGATGCGACCATCATCCTTGCTATGCACCGCAAGGAACTTTCTGATCTCCACTCCCTCCACGATGGGACAATCATCCTTTCTATGCATCTGTAAGGAAATTTGTGCTCCCCACTCCCTCCACGATGGGACCATCATCCTTTCTATGCACTTCAAAGAACTTTGTGCACCCCACTCCCTCCACGATGGGACCATCATCCTTGCTATGCACCGCAAGGAACTTTGTGCTCCGCACTCCCTCCACGATGGGACCATCATCCTTGCTATGCACTCCAAGGAACTTTGTGCTCCCCACTCCCTCCACGATTGGACCATCATCCTTGCTATGGACAGCAAGGAACTTTGTGCTCCACACACCCTCCACGATGTTACCATCATCCTTTCTCTGCACCGCAAGGAACTTTGTGGTCCCCACTCCATCCACGATGGGACCATCATCCTTGCTATGCAGCGCAAGGAACTTTGTGCTCCACACTCCCTCCACGATGGGACCATCATCCTTGCTCTGCACCGCAAGGAACTTTGTGCTCCCAACTCCCTCCATGATGGGACCATCATCCTTGCTATGCACTGCAAGGAACTTTGTGCTCCACACTGCGTCCCGGATGGCACTATCATCATTTCTATTCATCGCAAGGAACTTTGTGCTCCCCACTCCCTCCACGATTGGACCATCATCCTTGCTATGGACAGCAAGGAACTTTGTGCTCCACACACCCTCCACGATGTTACCATAATCCTTTCTCTGCACCGCAAGGAACTTTATGCTCCCCACGCCCTCCTCCATGGGACAATAATCCTTGCTGTGCAGCGCAAGGAACTTTGTGCTCCCCACCCGCTCCACGATGGAAACATCATCCTTGCTATTCACCGCAAGGAACATTGTGCTCCCCACTCCCTCCACAATGGGACCATCATCCTTGCTATGCACTGCAAGGAACATTTTGCTCCACACTCCCTCCACCCTGGGACCATCATCCTTGCTATGCACTGCAAGGAACTTTGTGCTCCCCACGCCCTCCTCCATGGGACAATCATCCTTGCTGTGCAGCGCAAGGAACTTTGTGCTCCCCACTCGTTCCACGATGGAACCATCATTCTTGCATGCACCGCAAGGAACTTTGTGCTCCCCACTCCCTCCACGATGGGACCATCATTCTTGCTCTGCACCTCAAAGATCTTTGTGCTCCCCACTCCCTCCACGATGGGACCATCATCCTTGCTCTGCACCGCAACGAACATTTTGCTCCCCACTCCCACCACGATGGGACCATAATCCTTGCTATGCACCGCAAGGAACATTGTGCTCCCCACACCCTCCACGATGGGACCATGGTCCTTGCTATGCACCGCAAGGAACTTTGTGCTCCCCATTCCCTCCACGATGGGACCATGATCCTTGTTATGCACCGCAAGGAACTTTGTGCTCCCCACTCCTTCCACGATGGGACCATCATCCTTTCTATGCACCTCAAAGAACTTTGTGCTCCTCCCTCCCTCCACGATGGGACCATCATCCTTGCTATGCACCGCAAGGAACTTTGTGCTCCCCACTCCCTCCACATTCGGACCATCATCCTTTCTATGCACCGCAAGGAACTTTGTGCTCCCCACTCACTCCAAGATGGGACTATCATCCTTGCTATGCACCGCAAGGAACTTTGTGCTCCCCACTCCCTCCATGACGTGACGATCATCCTTTCTATGCACCTCAAAAAACTTTGTGCTCCCCACTCCCACCACGATGGAACCATCATACTTGCTATGCACCTCAAGGAACTTTGTGCTCCCTACTCCCTCCACGATTGGTCCATCATCCTTGCTATGGACAGCAAGGAACTTTGTACTCCACACACTCTCCACGATGTGACCATCATCCTTTCTCTGCACCGCAAGGAACTTTGTGCTCCCCACTCCATCCACGATGGGACCATCATCCTTGCTATGCAGCGCAAGGAACTTTGTTCTCCACGCTCCCTCCACGATGGGACCATCATCCTTGCTCTGCACCGCAAGGAACTTTGTGCTCCCAACTCCCTCCATGATGGGACCATCATCCTTGCGATGCACTGCAAGGAACTTTGTACTCCACACTCCGTCCCAGATGGCACTATCATCCTTTCTATGCACTGCAAGGAACTTTGTGCTCCCCCCTCCATCCACGATGGGAGCATCATCCTTTCTATGCACCGCTGAGACCTTGTGCTCCCCACTCCACCCACGATGGGACCATCATGCTTTCTATGCACCTCAAAGAACTTTATGCTCCACACTTCCTCCACGATGGGACCATCATCCTTGGTATGCACCGCAAGGAACTTTGTGCTCCCACTCCCTCCACAATGGGACCATCGTCCTTGCTATGCACCGCAAGGAACTTTGTGCTCCGCACTCCCTCCACGATGTGACCAACCTCCTTGCTCTGCACCACAAGGAACTTTGTGCTGCCCACTCCCTCCACGATGCGACCATCATCCTTGCTATGCAATGCAAGGAACTTTGTGCTCCCAACTCCCTCCACGATGGGACCATCATCCTTGCTATGCACCTCAAAGATCTTTGTGGTCCCCAATCCATCCACGATGGGACCATCATCCTTGCTATGCACCGCAAGGAACTTTGTGCTCCACACTCCCTCCACGATGGGACCATCATCCTTGCTATGCTCCGCAAGGAACTTTGTGCTCCACACTCCCTCCACGATGGGACCATCATCCTTGCTCTGCACTGCAAGGAACATTGAGCTCCCCACTGCCTCCACGATTGCACCAGGATCCTTTCTATGCACCACAAGGAATTTGTGCTCCCCACTCCATCCACGATGGGACCATCATCCTTTCTATGCACCGCTGAGACCTTGTGCTCCCCACTCCATCCACGATGGGACCATCATCCTTTCTATGCACCGCTGAGACCTTGTGCTCCCCACACCCTCCACGATGGGACAATCATCCTTGCTGTGCAACGCAAGGTAGTTTGTGCTCCTCACTCCCTCCACGATGGGACCATCATCCTTTCTATGCACCGCAAGGAACTTTGTGCTCCCCACTCCCTCCACGTTGGGACCATCATCCTTTCTATGCACCTCAAAGAACATTGTGCTCCCCACTCCCTCCACGATGGGACCATCATCCTTGCTCTGCACCGCAATGAACTTTGTGCTCCCCACTCCCTCCACGATGGGACCATCATCCTTGCTATGCACCTCAAAGATCTTTGTGCTCCCCACTCCCTCCACGATGGGACCATCATCCTTGCTATGCACCGCAAGGAACTTTGTGCTCCCCACTCCCTCAACAATGGGACCATCATCCTTGCTATGCACTGCAAGGAAATTTTGCTCCACACTCCCTCCACCCTGGGACCATCATCCTTGCTATGTACTGCAAGGAACTTTGTGCTCCCCACGCCCTTTTCCATACGACAATAATCCTTGCTGTGCAGCGCAAGGAACTTTGTGCTCCCCACTCGCTCCACGATGGGAACATCATCCTTGCTATGCACCGCAAGGAACTTTGTGCTCCCCACTCCCTCCACAATGGGACCATCATCCTTGCTATGCACTGCAAGGAACCTTTTGCTCCACACTCCCTCCACCCTGGGACCATCATCCTTGCTATGCACTGCAAGGAACTTTGTGCTCCCTACTCCCTCCACGATTGGTCCATCATCCTTGCTATGGACAGCAAGGAACTTTGTACTCCACACACTCTCCACGATGTGACCATCATCCTTTCTCTGCACCGCAAGGAACTTTGTGCTCCCCACTCCATCCACGATGGGACCATCATCCTTGCTATGCAGCGCAAGGAACTTTGTTCTCCACGCTCCCTCCACGATGGGACCATCATCCTTGCTCTGCACTGCAAGGAACTTTGTGCTCCCAACTCCCTCCATGATGGGACCATCATCCTTGCGATGCACTGCAAGGAACTTTGTACTCCACACTCCGTCCCAGATGGCACTATCATCCTTTCTATGCACTGCAAGGAACGTTGTGCTCCCCCCTCCCTCCACGATGGGAGCATCATCCTTTCTATGCACCGCTGAGACCTTGTGCTCCCCACTCCACCCACGATGGGACCATCATGCTTTCTATGCACCTCAAAGAACTTTATGCTCCACACTTCCTCCACGATGGGACCATCATCCTTGGTATGCACCGCAAGGAACTTTGTGCTCCCACTCCCTCCACAATGGGACCATCGTCCTTGCTATGCACCGCAAGGAACTTTGTGCTCCGCACTCCCTCCACGATGTGACCAACCTCCTTGCTCTGCACCACAAGGAACTTTGTGCTGCCCACTCCCTCCACGATGGGACCATCATCCTTGCTATGCAATGCAAGGAACTTTGTGCTCCCCACTCCCTCCACGATGGGACCATCATCCTTGCTCTGCACCTCAAAGATCTTTGTGGTCCCCAATCCATCCACGATGGAACCATCATCCTTGCTATGCACCGCAAGGAACTTTGTGCTCCACACTCCCTCCACGATGGGACCATCATCCTTGCTATGCTCCGCAAGGAACTTTGTGCTCCACACTCCCTCCACGATGGGACCATCATCCTTGCTCTGCACTGCAAGGAACATTGAGCTCCCCACTGCCTCCACGATGGCACCAGGATCCTTTCTATGCACCACAAGGAATTTCTGCTCCCCACTCCATCCACGATGGGACCATCATCCTTTCTATGCACCGCAAAGAACTTTGTGCTCCCCACACCCTCCACGATGGGACAATCATCCTTGCTATGCAACGCAAGGAAGTTTGTGCTCCTCACTCCCTCCACGATGGGACCATAATCCTTGCTATGCACCGCAAGGAACATTGTGCTCCCCACACCCTCCACGATGGGACCATGGTCCTTGCTATGCACCGCAAGGAACTTTGTGCTCCCCATTCCCTCCACGATGGGACCATGATCCTTGTTATGCACCGCAAGGAACTTTGTGCTCCCCACTCCTTCCACGATGGGACCATCATCCTTTCTATGCACCTCAAAGAACTTTGTGCTCCTCCCTCCCTCCACGATGGGACCATCATCCTTGCTATGCACCGCAAGGAACTTTGTGCTCCCCACTCCCTCCACATTCGGACCATCATCCTTTCTATGCACCGCAAGGAACTTTGTGCTCCCCACTCACTCCAAGATGGGACTATCATCCTTGCTATGCACCGCAAGGAACTTTGTGCTCCCCACTCCCTCCATGACGTGACGATCATCCTTTCTATGCACCTCAAAAAACTTTGTGCTCCCCACTCCCACCACGATGGAACCATCATACTTGCTATGCACCTCAAGGAACTTTGTGCTCCCTACTCCCTCCACGATTGGTCCATCATCCTTGCTATGGACAGCAAGGAACTTTGTACTCCACACACTCTCCACGATGTGACCATCATCCTTTATCTGCACCGCAAGGAACTTTGTGCTCCCCACTCCATCCACGATGGGACCATCATCCTTGCTATGCAGCGCAAGGAACTTTGTTCTCCACGCTCCCTCCACGATGGGACCATCATCCTTGCTCTGCACCGCAAGGAACTTTGTGCTCCCAACTCCCTCCATGATGGGACCATCATCCTTGCGATGCACTGCAAGGAACTTTGTACTCCACACTCCGTCCCAGATTGCACTATCATCCTTTCTATGCACTGCAAGGAACTTTGTGCTCCCCCCTCCATCCACGATGGGAGCATCATCCTTTCTATGCACCGCTGAGACCTTGTGCTCCCCACTCCACCCACGATGGGACCATCATGCTTTCTATGCACCTCAAAGAACTTTATGCTCCACACTTCCTCCACGATGGGACCATCATCCTTGGTATGCACCGCAAGGAACTTTGTGCTCCCACTCCCTCCACAATGGGACCATCGTCCTTGCTATGCACCGCAAGGAACTTTGTGCTCCGCACTCCCTCCACGATGTGACCAACCTCCTTGCTCTGCACCACAAGGAACTTTGTGCTGCCCACTCCCTCCACGATGGGACCATCATCCTTGCTATGCAATGCAAGGAACTTTGTGCTCCCAACTCCCTCCACGATGGGACCATCATCCTTGCTATGCACCTCAAAGATCTTTGTGGTCCCCAATCCATCCACGATGGGACCATCATCCTTGCTATGCACCGCAAGGAACTTTGTGCTCCACACTCCCTCCACGATGGGACCATCATCCTTGCTATGCTCCGCAAGGAACTTTGTGCTCCACACTCCCTCCACGATGGGACCATCATCCTTGCTCTGCACTGCAAGGAACATTGAGCTCCCCACTGCCTCCACGATGGCACCAGGATCCTTTCTATGCACCACAAGGAATTTGTGCTCCCCACTCCATCCACGATGGGACCATCATCCTTTCTATGCACCGCAAAGAACTTTGTGCTCCCCACACCCTCCACGATGGGACAATCATCCTTGCTGTGCAACGCAAGGTAGTTTGTGCTCCTCACTCCCTCCACGATGGGACCATCATCCTTTCTATGCACCGCAAGGAACTTTGTGCTCCCCACTCCCTCCACGTTGGGACCATCATCCTTTCTATGCACCTCAAAGAACATTGTGCTCCCAACTCCCTCCACGATGGGACCATCATCCTTGCTCTGCACCGCAATGAACTTTGTGCTCCCCACTCCCTCCACGATGGGACCATCATCCTTGCTATGCACCTCAAAGATCTTTGTGCTCCCCACTCCCTCCACGATGGGACCATCATCCTTGCTATGCACCGCAAGGAACTTTGTGCTCCCCACTCCCTCAACAATGGGACCATCATCCTTGCTATGCACTGCAAGGAAATTTTGCTCCACACTCCCTCCACCCTGGGACCATCATCCTTGCTATGTACTGCAAGGAACTTTGTGCTCCCCACGCCCTTTTCCATACGACAATAATCCTTGCTGTGCAGCGCAAGGAACTTTGTGCACCCCACTCGCTCCACGATGGGAACATCATCCTTGCTATGCACCGCAAGGAACTTTGTGCTCCCCACTCCCTCCACAATGGGACCATCATCCTTGCTATGCACTGCAAGGAACCTTTTGCTCCACACTCCCTCCACCCTGGGACCATCATCCTTGCTATGCACTGCAAGGAACTTTGTGCTCCCTACTCCCTCCACGATTGGTCCATCATCCTTGCTATGGACAGCAAGGAACTTTGTACTCCACACACTCTCCACGATGTGACCATCATCCTTTCTCTGCACCGCAAGGAACTTTGTGCTCCCCACTCCATCCACGATGGGACCATCATCCTTGCTATGCAGCGCAAGGAACTTTGTTCTCCACGCTCCCTCCACGATGGGACCATCATCCTTGCTCTGCACTGCAAGGAACTTTGTGCTCCCAACTCCCTCCATGATGGGACCATCATCCTTGCGATTCACTGCAAGGAACTTTGTACTCCACACTCCGTCCCAGATGGCACTATCATCCTTTCTATGCACTGCAAGGAACGTTGTGCTCCCCCCTCCCTCCACGATGGGAGCATCATCCTTTCTATGCACCGCTGAGACCTTGTGCTCCCCACTCCACCCACGATGGGACCATCATGCTTTCTATGCACCTCAAAGAACTTTATGCTCCACACTTCCTCCACGATGGGACCATCATCCTTGGTATGCACCGCAAGGAACTTTGTGCTCCCACTCCCTCCACAATGGGACCATCGTCCTTGCTATGCACCGCAAGGAACTTTGTGCTCCGCCCTCCCTCCACGATGTCACCAACCTCCTTGCTCTGCACCACAAGGAACTTTGTGCTGCCCACTCCCTCCACGATGGGACCATCATCCTTGCTATGCAATGCAAGGAACTTTGTGCTCCCCACTCCCTCCACGATGGGACCATCATCCTTGCTCTGCACCTCAAAGATCTTTGTGGTCCCCAATCCATCCACGATGGAACCATCATCCTTGCTATGCACCGCAAGGAACTTTGTGCTCCACACTCCCTCCACGATGGGACCATCATCCTTGCTATGCTCCGCAAGGAACTTTGTGCTCCACACTCCCTCCACGATGGGACCATCATCCTTGCTCTGCACTGCAAGGAACATTGAGCTCCCCACTGCCTCCACGATGGCACCAGGATCCTTTCTATGCACCACAAGGAATTTCTGCTCCCCACTCCATCCACGATGGGACCATCATCCTTTCTATGCACCGCAAAGAACTTTGTGCTCCCCACACCCTCCACGATGGGACAATCATCCTTGCTATGCAACGCAAGGAAGTTTGTGCTCCTCACTCCCTCCACGATGGGACCATAATCCTTGCTATGCACCGCAAGGAACATTGTGCTCCCCACACCCTCCACGATGGGACCATGGTCCTTGCTATGCACCGCAAGGAACTTTGTGCTCCCCATTCCCTCCACGATGGGACCATGATCCTTGTTATGCACCGCAAGGAACTTTGTGCTCCCCACTCCTTCCACGATGGGACCATCATCCTTTCTATGCACCTCAAAGAACTTTGTGCTCCTCCCTCCCTCCACGATGGGACCATCATCCTTGCTATGCACCGCAAGGAACTTTGTGCTCCACGCTCCCTCCACGATGGGACCATCATCCTTGCTCTGCACCGCAAGGAACTTTGTGCTCCCAACTCCCTCCATGATGGGACCATCATCCTTGCGATGCACTGCAAGGAACTTTGTACTCCACACTCCGTCCCAGATTGCACTATCATCCTTTCTATGCACTGCAAGGAACTTTGTGCTCCCCCCTCCATCCACGATGGGAGCATCATCCTTTCTATGCACCGCTGAGACCTTGTGCTCCCCACTCCACCCACGATGGGACCATCATGCTTTCTATGCACCTCAAAGAACTTTATGCTCCACACTTCCTCCACGATGGGACCATCATCCTTGGTATGCACCGCAAGGAACTTTGTGCTCCTCACTCCCTCCACGATGGGACCATAATCCTTGCTATGCACCGCAAGGAACATTGTGCTCCCCACACCCTCCACGATGGGACCATGGTCCTTGCTATGCACCGCAAGGAACTTTGTGCTCCCCATTCCCTCCACGATGGGACCATGATCCTTGTTATGCACCGCAAGGAACTTTGTGCTCCCCACTCCTTCCACGATGGGACCATCATCCTTTCTATGCACCTCAAAGAACTTTGTGCTCCTCCCTCCCTCCACGATGGGACCATCATCCTTGCTATGCAGCGCAAGGAACTTTGTTCTCCACGCTCCCTCCACGATGGGACCATCATCCTTGCTCTGCACCGCAAGGAACTTTGTGCTCCCAACTCCCTCCATGATGGGACCATCATCCTTGCGATGCACTGCAAGGAACTTTGTACTCCACACTCCGTCCCAGATTGCACTATCATCCTTTCTATGCACTGCAAGGAACTTTGTGCTCCCCCCTCCATCCACGATGGGAGCATCATCCTTTCTATGCACCGCTGAGACCTTGTGCTCCCCACTCCACCCACGATGGGACCATCATGCTTTCTATGCACCTCAAAGAACTTTATGCTCCACACTTCCTCCACGATGGGACCATCATCCTTGGTATGCACCGCAAGGAACTTTGTGCTCCCACTCCCTCCACAATGGGACCATCGTCCTTGCTATGCACCGCAAGGAACTTTGTGCTCCGCACTCCCTCCACGATGTGACCAACCTCCTTGCTCTGCACCACAAGGAACTTTGTGCTGCCCACTCCCTCCACGATGGGACCATCATCCTTGCTATGCAATGCAAGGAACTTTGTGCTCCCAACTCCCTCCACGATGGGACCATCATCCTTGCTATGCACCTCAAAGATCTTTGTGGTCCCCAATCCATCCACGATGGGACCATCATCCTTGCTATGCACCGCAAGGAACTTTGTGCTCCACACTCCCTCCACGATGGGACCATCATCCTTGCTATGCTCCGCAAGGAACTTTGTGCTCCACACTCCCTCCACGATGGGACCATCATCCTTGCTCTGCACTGCAAGGAACATTGAGCTCCCCACTGCCTCCACGATGGCACCAGGATCCTTTCTATGCACCACAAGGAATTTGTGCTCCCCACTCCATCCACGATGGGACCATCATCCTTTCTATGCACCGCAAAGAACTTTGTGCTCCCCACACCCTCCACGATGGGACAATCATCCTTGCTGTGCAACGCAAGGTAGTTTGTGCTCCTCACTCCCTCCACGATGGGACCATCATCCTTTCTATGCACCGCAAGGAACTTTGTGCTCCCCACTCCCTCCACGTTGGGACCATCATCCTTTCTATGCACCTCAAAGAACATTGTGCTCCCAACTCCCTCCACGATGGGACCATCATCCTTGCTCTGCACCGCAATGAACTTTGTGCTCCCCACTCCCTCCACGATGGGACCATCATCCTTGCTATGCACCTCAAAGATCTTTGTGCTCCCCACTCCCTCCACGATGGGACCATCATCCTTGCTATGCACCGCAAGGAACTTTGTGCTCCCCACTCCCTCAACAATGGGACCATCATCCTTGCTATGCACTGCAAGGAAATTTTGCTCCACACTCCCTCCACCCTGGGACCATCATCCTTGCTATGTACTGCAAGGAACTTTGTGCTCCCCACGCCCTTTTCCATACGACAATAATCCTTGCTGTGCAGCGCAAGGAACTTTGTGCTCCCCACTCGCTCCACGATGGGAACATCATCCTTGCTATGCACCGCAAGGAACTTTGTGCTCCCCACTCCCTCCACAATGGGACCATCATCCTTGCTATGCACTGCAAGGAACCTTTTGCTCCACACTCCCTCCACCCTGGGACCATCATCCTTGCTATGCACTGCAAGGAACTTTGTGCTCCCTACTCCCTCCACGATTGGTCCATCATCCTTGCTATGGACAGCAAGGAACTTTGTACTCCACACACTCTCCACGATGTGACCATCATCCTTTCTCTGCACCGCAAGGAACTTTGTGCTCCCCACTCCATCCACGATGGGACCATCATCCTTGCTATGCAGCGCAAGGAACTTTGTTCTCCACGCTCCCTCCACGATGGGACCATCATCCTTGCTCTGCACTGCAAGGAACTTTGTGCTCCCAACTCCCTCCATGATGGGACCATCATCCTTGCGATGCACTGCAAGGAACTTTGTACTCCACACTCCGTCCCAGATGGCACTATCATCCTTTCTATGCACTGCAAGGAACGTTGTGCTCCCCCCTCCCTCCACGATGGGAGCATCATCCTTTCTATGCACCGCTGAGACCTTGTGCTCCCCACTCCACCCACGATGGGACCATCATGCTTTCTATGCACCTCAAAGAACTTTATGCTCCACACTTCCTCCACGATGGGACCATCATCCTTGGTATGCACCGCAAGGAACTTTGTGCTCCCACTCCCTCCACAATGGGACCATCGTCCTTGCTATGCACCGCAAGGAACTTTGTGCTCCGCACTCCCTCCACGATGTGACCAACCTCCTTGCTCTGCACCACAAGGAACTTTGTGCTGCCCACTCCCTCCACGATGGGACCATCATCCTTGCTATGCAATGCAAGGAACTTTGTGCTCCCCACTCCCTCCACGATGGGACCATCATCCTTGCTCTGCACCTCAAAGATCTTTGTGGTCCCCAATCCATCCACGATGGAACCATCATCCTTGCTATGCACCGCAAGGAACTTTGTGCTCCACACTCCCTCCACGATGGGACCATCATCCTTGCTATGCTCCGCAAGGAACTTTGTGCTCCACACTCCCTCCACGATGGGACCATCATCCTTGCTCTGCACTGCAAGGAACATTGAGCTCCCCACTGCCTCCACGATGGCACCAGGATCCTTTCTATGCACCACAAGGAATTTCTGCTCCCCACTCCATCCACGATGGGACCATCATCCTTTCTATGCACCGCAAAGAACTTTGTGCTCCCCACACCCTCCACGATGGGACAATCATCCTTGCTATGCAACGCAAGGAAGTTTGTGCTCCTCACTCCCTCCACGATGGGACCATCATCCTTTCTATGCACCGCAAGGAACTTTGTGCTCCCCACTCACTCCACGTTGGGACCATCATCCTTTCTATGCACCTCAAAGAACATTGTGCTCCCCACTCCCTCCACGATGGGACCATCATCCTTGCTCTGCACCGCAATGAACTTTGTGCTACCCACTCCCTCCACGATGGGACAATCATCCTTGCTATGCACTCCAAGGAACTTTATGCTCCACACTCCCTCCATGATGTGACCATCATCCTTTCTAAGCACCGCAAGGAACTTTGTACTCCTCACTCCCTCCACGATGGGACCATCATTCTTGCTATGCACTCCAAGGAACTTTGTGCTCCCCACTTCCTCCAATATGGGACCATCATCCTTGCTATGCACCGCAAGGAAATTTGTGTTCCCAACTCCCTCCACGATGGGACCATCATCCTTTCTATGCACCTCAAAGATATCTGTGCATACCACTCCCGCCACGATGGCACCATCATTCTTGCTATGCACCGCAAGGAACTTTGTGCTCCCCACTCCCTCCACGATGGGACCATCATTCTTTATATGCACCGCAAGGAACTTTATGCTTCCCACTCCCTCCATGAAGGGACCATCATCCTTTCTATGCACCTCAAAGATATCTGTGCATACCACTCCCGCCACGATGGCACCATCATCCTTGCTATGCACCGCAAGGAACTTTGTGCTCCCCACTCCCTCCACGATGGGACCATCATTCTTTATATGCACCGCAAGGAACTTTATGCTTCCCACTCCCTCCATGAAGGGACCATCATCCTTTCTATGCACCGCAAGGAACTTTGCGCTCCCCACTTCCTCCATGATGGGACCATCATCCTTTCTAAGCACCGCAAGGAACTTTGCGCTCCCCACTCCCTCCATGATGGGACCATCATCCTTTCTATGCACCTGTAAGGAAATTTGTGCTCACTACTCCATCCACGATGGGACCATCATCCTTTCTATGCACCTCAAAAACTTTGTGCTACCCACTCCCTCCACGATCGAACAATCATCCTTGCTATGCACCGCAAGGACCTTTGTGCTCCCCATCCCTCCACGATGGGACCATCATCCTTGGTATACACCGCAAGGAACTTTGTGCTTCCCACTCCCTTCACGATGGGAACATCATCCTTGCTCAGCACCTCAAAGATATTTGTGCTCCCCACTCCCTCCACGATGGGACCATCATCCTTGCTATGCATCGCAAGGAACTTTGTGCTCCCCACTCCCTCAACAATGGGACAATCATCCTTGCTATGCACTGCAAGCAACTTTTTGCTACCCACTCCCTCCACTAGGGGACCATCATCCTTGCTATGCACCGCAAGGAACTTTGTGCTCCCCACACCCTCCACGATGGGACCATCATCCTTGCTATGCATCGCAAGGAACTTTGTGCTGCCCACTCCCTCCACGATGGGACCATCATCCTTGCTATGCAATGCAAGGAACTTTGTGCTCCCCACTCCCTCCACGATGGGACCATCATCCTTGCTCTGCACCTCAAAGATCTTTGTGGTCCCCAATCCATCCACGATGGGACCATCATCCTTGCTATGCACCGCAAGGAACTTTGTGCTCCACACTCCCTCCACGATGGGACCATCATCCTTGCTATGCTCCGCAAGGAACTTTGTGCTCCACACTCCCTCCACGATGGGACCATCATCCTTGCTCTGCACTGCAAGGAACATTGAGCTCCCCACTGCCTCCACGATGGCACCAGGATCCTTTCTATGCACCACAAGGAATTTCTGCTCCCCACTCCATCCACGATGGGACCATCATCCTTTCTATGCACCGCAAAGAACTTTGTGCTCCCCACTCCCTCCACGATGGGACAATCATCCTTGCTATGCACTCCAAGGAACTTTATGCTCCACACTCCCTCCATGATGGGACCATCATCCTTTCTAAGCACCGCAAGGAACTTTGTGCTGCCCTCTCCGTCCATCATGGGACCATCATCCTTTCTATGCACCTCAAAGAACTTTGTGCTTCCCACTTCCTCCCATATGGGACCATCATCCTTGCTATGCACCGCAAGGAAATTTGTGTTCCCAACTCCCTCCACGATGGGACCATCATCCTTTCTATGCACCTCAAAGATATCTGTGCATACCACTCCCGCCACGATGGCACCATCATTCTTGCTATGCACCGCAAGGAACTTTGTGCTCCCCACTCCCTCCACGATGGGACCATCATTCTTTATATGCACCGCAAGGAACTTTATGCTTCCCACTCCCTCCATGAAGGGACCATCATCCTTTCTATGCACCTCAAAGATATCTGTGCATACCACTCCCGCCACGATGGCACCATCATCCTTGCTATGCACCGCAAGGAACTTTGTGCTCCCCACTCCCTCCACGATGGGACCATCATTCTTTATATGCACCGCAAGGAACTTTATGCTTCCCACTCCCTCCATGAAGGGACCATCATCCTTTCTATGCACCGCAAGGAACTTTGCGCTCCCCACTCCCTCCATGATGGGACCATCATCCTTTCTAAGCACCGCAAGGAACTTTGCGCTCCCCACTCCCTCCATGATGGGACCATCATCCTTTCTATGCACCTGTAAGGAAATTTGTGCTCACTACTCCATCCACGATGGGACCATCATCCTTTCTATGCACCTCAAAGATCTTTGTCCTCCCCACTCCCTCCACGATGGGAACATCATCCTTTCTATGCACCTCAAAAACTTTGTGCTACCCACTCCCTCCACGATCGAACAATCATCCTTGCTATGCACCGCAAGGACCTTTGTGCTCCCCATCCCTCCACGATGGGACCATCATCCTTGGTATACACCGCAAGGAACTTTGTGCTTCCCACTCCCTTCACGATGGGAACATCATCCTTGCTCAGCACCTCAAAGATATTTGTGCTCCCCACTCCCTCCACGATGGGACCATCATCCTTGCTATGCATCGCAAGGAACTTTGTGCTCCCCACTCCCTCCACAATGGGACAATCATCCTTGCTATGCACTGCAAGCAACTTTTTGCTACCCACTCCCTCCACTAGGGGACCATCATCCTTGCTATGCACCGCAAGGAACTTTGTGCTCCCCACACCCTCCACGATGGGACCATCATCCTTGCTATGCATCGCAAGGAACTTTGTGCTCCCCACTCCCTCCACGGTGGGACCATCATCTTTGCTGTGCACCGCTAGGAACTTTGTGCTCCCCACTCCCTCCACAATGGTACCATCATACTTTCTATGCACCTCAAAGAACTTTGTGCTCCCCACTCCCTCCACGATGGGACCATCATCCTTGCTATGCATCGCAAGGAACTTTGTGCTCCCCACACCCTCCACGATGGGACCATCATCCTTGCTATGCATCGCAAGGAACTTTGTGCTCCCCACTCCCTCCACGATGGGACCATCATCCTTGCTGTGCACCGCTAGGAACTTTGTGCTCCCCACTCCCTCCATGATGGGACCATCATCCTTTCTAAGCACCGCAAGGAACTTTGTGCTCCCCACTCACTCCATGATGGGACCATCATCCTTGCTATGCACCTGTAAGGAAATTTGTGCTCCCCACTCCCTCCACGATAGGACCATCATCCTTTCTATGCACCTTAAAGAACTTTGTCCTTCCCACTCACTCCACGATGGGACCATCATCCTTGCTATGCACCGCAAGGAACTTTGTGCTCTCCACTCCCTCCACGATGGGAACATCATCCTTGCTATGCACCGCAAGGAACTTTGTGCTCTCCACTCCCTCCACGATGGGATCATCAACCTATCTATGCACCTGTAAGGAAATTTGTGCTCCCCACTCCCTCCACGATGGGACCATCATCCTTTCTATGCACCTCAAAAAACTTTGTGCTCCCCACTCCCTCCACGATGGTACCATCATCCTTTTTATGCACCTCAAAGAACTTTGAGCTCCCCACTCCCTCCACGATGGGACCATCATCCTTGCTATGCACCGCAAGGAACTTTGTGCTCCCCACTCTGTCCATGATGGGACCATCATCCCTGCTATGCACCTCAAAGATCTTTGTGCTTCCCACTTCCTCCATGATGGGACCATCATCCTTGCTGTGCACCGCAAGGAAATTTGTATTCCCAACTCCCTCCACGATGGGACCATCATCCTTTCTATGCACCTCAAACAAATTTGTGCATACCACTCCTGCCACGATGGCACCATCATCCTTGCTATGCACCGTAAGGAACTTTGTGCTCCCCACTCCCTCCACGATGGGACCATCATCCTTGCTATGCACCGCAAGGAACTTTGTGCTCCCCATTCCCTCCACGTTGGGACCATCATCCTTTCTATGCACCGCAAGGAACTTTATGCTCCCCACTCCCTCCATGATGGGACCATCATCCTTTCTATGCACCGCGAGGAACTTTGTGCTCCCCACTCCCTCCATGATGGGACCATCATCCTTTCTAAGCACCGCCAGGAACTTTGTGCTCCCCACTCCCTCCATGATGGGACCATCATCCTTTCTAAGCACCGCAAGGAACTTTGTGCTCCCCACTCCCTCCACGATGGGACCATCATCCTTGCTATGCACTGCAAGAAACTTTGTGCTCCCCACTCCCTACACGATGGGACCATCATCCTTTCTATGCACCTCAAAGAACTTTGTGCTCCCCACTCCCTCCACGATGGGACCATCATCCTTGCTATGCGCCACAAGGAACTTTGTGCTCCCCACTCCCTCCACGATGGGACCATCATCCTTGCTATGCACCGCAAGGAACTTTGTGCTCCCCACTCCCTCCACGATGTGACCAAAGAAGAGAATACAATGATTATTGTCTCACTCTTCACGGAACAATGTTGATCTTCTGAGGGTCGCTGAAGCTATTATAGAGCCATGTAACCACTAACACTAACCGTGCCATCCCAGACACTTACCATGCTGCCCCAACATGTTTGCTTCAAATATACGGAAAATACACGAATGAACAATACATTTTAATTAAATTACCTGACAAGAGGAAAAAACACAATAAATATAATAAGATGGGTGAATATTCATGCACTGCACAACTGCTGACCACAATTTCTATTTTTGCATTGGTAATGACATTTCAAATATTGTCCATGTAGAGCATTGAGTTATGTTGTAAGGTGCTTTCTCACTGCCAATTGTTTGAGTTCAGGGATTGGGCCTTGTGACTCCCTCCCATCAAACCTCTAGTTTATTTATATAACACAGCAGGAGGGATTACTTCAACACTAGAATCACAGCCCTCACCCTGCAGTGACTAATTAGCTGGCACAGCACGGAGCTGAAAACACTTGCATCAAAGTTTCTGTTGGTTAAAGGCTGGGAAATTAAATTCTGCAAATTAAATACTGACCTTTCCAAGCACTTGCTGAGGGGATTTGTTTCCTGGAATCACTGTTGGCCTGTTCGTGTTGGACAGCCAGGAGACTTTGCAAGTGCTGTTTGAAACCTCTGCTTCTGAAGAATTGGTGGAATGCTCAATTTAGTGTCGTGGTTAAGTATCTGGACTGACATCCCCAAAGCTTGGACTCATCAATCAAGGAACAGCGTTCAAATCCCACTGAGCCAAATAAGTCGTCGAGGCAGGAGCAAGTATCAAGGGTTGGGGAAGATGCATTTTCTGTTTAAGCCTGAGAGACACTGATAAAGGTGGCCAGCCAACACCTTTTCCCAGGGCGGGAGTAGGAAACACCAGAGGACATGTGCACAAAGTGATGGGAGGAAAGTTGAAAGTTTAGGAGAGATATCAAGGGTAAGCATTTTTTACACAGAGTTGTGATGCCTGGAATGCCTTGCCAGGGTTGGGGGTGGAGGCTGGAGCATTAGGGGCATTTACGAGTCTCTTAAGCATAAAGATGGAAGAAAAATAGAGGTTTATGAAGTGGGGAGTGTTTAATTTATTTTTGGTTATCTATAGGTCAGCACTTTGCTGCAATGTTCTGTGTTCTACATTCTATACACTCTAGCATTCAGACGACTGAGTGATGGTTGTACCTAACAGACACTGCATTTCTTGAATCAGGGGACACTGCCTCAAGACAAAGACTTGGACATTTACAACAATGGGAAGAAGGTGAAACTTTGGGATCCTCTACCAAAAAGGATTTCAGGGTTTAGTTACTGATTATCCTCAGCAGGAATATTTAGATGTTCAGCTATCAAAGGAAATGTTCCAAATGGACTTGAAACCAATGAAGAGCCCCCATTTTGGGCCCAGATGTTGTAACTTAAACTGATGAAAATCTTCCCATTCTTCATCGTCTGAGAATTCACAAGATAAACGCTGGAGGATCGTCCCCTGTGACTCCACTTGCAGCCACACTTCCTCACTCACTACCATTTTGGGTCCCAAACAATCCTTCCAAGTGAAGCAACACATCATGTGTGAATCTGCAGGTTCATCTACTGCAGTGGTTTTCAACCTTTTTCTTTCCACTCACATACCACCTGAAGTACTCCTTATTCCATCAGTGCTCTGTGATTCATAAGGGATTACTTATGGTGATCTTCTGCAGTTGTGGTCTCTTCTACATCGGAGAGATTGGGTGCAGACTGGGAGAACACTATGATGAGTGCCTCAGCTCTGTCCGCTGCAATAGTGTGGATCTGCCAGTGGCCACCCATTTCTATTCCCTGCCCCATTCCCTTGCCGACATGTCTATCTATGCACTGCCAGACTGAAACCACCTGCAAACTGGAAGAACAGCACCTCATCTTCCAACTGGGCACCCTCCAACCAGATGGCATTAGCATCAACTTCTCCAGTTTCTGTTGAATATCTCCTTCCTCCTTCCTCCCTCACACCTTTCCCACAGTGTACACATGCTCTCCCTCTCTCTTGCCTTTACCTCCCTTTGTCTCCTTTCACAGAGCTAAAATCACTTCTCACCTTTCATCATATCCAACTAACACCTTTTGACCGTCAGTCTGGACTTCTCCCCAGTCCTCAGTCTCTTTATTCTGACACCTTCCTGTTTTTCACTTATGGCTCGAAGAAGGATTCAGGCCCAAAATTCAGTAATATGTTTTTTTACCTCCAATGGACACTGTGAGACCAACTGAGTTCCTGCAGTATTTCTATGTGCTTTTACTGGAGGAACTGCCCTAGTACCATTTCTTATTTCACATCATTTACATTTAAATATCTGCACTGGTGCTATGCTCCAGTCGCGGATAATTTAGTTTGAAAATCCATACAGGACAGAACTCCTACATACAACTCTGAGCCGAAAATGGCCTGATCCCATGGCACCAAGTCAATCAATTGATTATTTTTAATGAGAAGATTAACTCCGAGAATACCGAGAGATTTCTGGGTGTTACTGTGTCACCTTTAATTATGTTTTCTAATCGGTGCAGAGCAGTTCCTGTGCAATAGACTCCTGAGTTATTGCTGTAAATTGTTATAAGGACAGTCCCAGGAAGAAAGTATGGATCAGTGTTAGAACAAATCCCATCATTACAGCCTGGTAATGGTTAAACATGCAGGAAAATGGAATACATACTCAGGGTAACAGTCAAATTCTATCCTGCAAAGCTGAGCACAAAATCTCGACTGACACAGCAGTAATAATGGCAACAGGCAGTTTGAGTGAAACTTTAAGCATTGATCTTTCTCTTAGAAAAATAAATCCCAATGGAAATTTTTACAGAAGAGCTGAACCATTCTCCCTGCTGACTGGTAGAAATGTGACTTTTCTCTTTGGAGCATGGAAGGATGAGAGGAGACTTGATAGAGCTCTACAGGATAGGGTGGACATCCAGAACTTCTTTCCCAGGGCAGAAGTAGCAAACAACTGAGGACATCTGTACAAAATGAAGGGTGGGATGTTTAGGAGAGACATCAGGTGTAGGGGTTTTTTTTTAATACACAGTGGGTGCCTGGAATGTATTGCCAGGGGTGGTGGTGAAACATTAGGGGCATTTAAGAGACCCTTAGACAGGCATATGGATGTAAGAAAAATAGAGAGTTACAGGGTAGGGAGGGTTTAGTACTTTTTTTTAAGGAATATATGGGTCAGCACAAGATGAAGGGCCAAAGGGCCTGTACTGTGCTGTAGTGTTCTATGTTCTGTGTAATTATTTGAATAAAAATCAAATGTAGACATTCAGCGCAGTAACTGGGCAATTCGGCCCAGAAGTCCATGCTGCCTAATTAAACTATATCCCCAGTACTCTCAAGTAACCTTCCTAAGTAACAATTTAACAGGTTGTTACCACATTACTGAAAATAATATGGTCTCTGGAGACTAGAACTGTAAAGTAGGATTGGCTCCCTCATTGTTGCATTTAAATGAAGTTTTGGAGTCCAAGTTGGGAACATGGGGACAGGAACCACAAGGAACCTCAAGGAGGATTGAGGACAGCGGAACTAAAAATGCAGGCAAGGTAACATCCATGGGGCGAGAAACAGACTGATCACTGATCATTGACCTGAACCATTAACTCAACTTCGCCACAGATAATACCTGACCTGTTCAGCATTTTCAGCAATTACTGTTTCATTAATTGAATTGCATGAAAACCTTTCTTGCAAAGAGAAAAGAAGTGTTTAAGAGCTTTCTACAATTTTTGGTCTCTTTACTTAAATAAGGGAATATCTGCACAAGAGGGGGTGCTTTGAGAATTCACCAGCGTTAAGGGGATTAGCTGATGTGATGAGACTAGGTCTATACTTCCTAGAGTTCAGGAGAATAAACTCTTTAAATAGTGAAACAAATCTTGTGGCATTTAACAGGGAAGATTGTGGAAATGTGATGCCCCTAAAGCAGAAAATCTAAACAAGGTCTCAGCCATAGAGCTTGAAAAATTGGACAAAGAGAAAGGTTTATATCACACTGAACCTGTTTTACTATTCAGTGAGGTCATGGGTGATGGGATCAAGAGCCTCAACTCTTATTTGTTCAGATTCCCATAACCTTTAATTCCCCATTTGTTCCAATGCGGACCATAAGAGACCTTGAAGCCTGCAGATTGAATCAGGCTCGTCAGCAGCTATACTTTGTAAGGAGTTTGAAGAGCTTCAATATGTCACTGAAGACTCTAGAAAACTTCTACAGGTGGACAGTGGAGAGCATTCTGGCTGGTTGCATCTCTATCTGGTACGGAGGTGCCAACACTCAGGACAAAATAAAACTTGAGAGAGTTGTTAACTCACCCTGCAACATCACAGGCACCAGACTTCACTCTATCAAGGACATCTACAACAGGTGGTATCTTAAGATAGCAGCTTCTATCCTCAAGGACCCCCCCACCACCCAGGCCATGCCATTCTCTCTCTGCTACCATCAGGGAAAAAGGTACAGGAGCGTGAAGATAAGCACCCAGCGGCTTCTTCCCCACTGCCGTCAGATTCCTGAATGAACAATGAACCACAGACACTGCCTCACTTTGTATTTTCCTTTTCTTGCACAATTTGTATTTATTTTGAAATGTGATTTCGCTAAATGTTTGCACTGTGACGCTGCTGCAAAACAACAAATTTCATGATTTGTTCATGACAATAAATTCTGATTCTAGAACCTCTTGGTTCTCTGCAAGACCAAATAAACTGGTCCAATTGCCCCACTCTTTATCCCGCTAAAGAAGTAGAGACAGTGTGATCCTTGACCACTTTCTCTCTCAGAAGGGACTTTCTTTTCTTTCCTTATTATTCTCCCATCTTTATTTTTGGAAGATGATACCGAAGATTTGCGCCTCTTTGGCTGCTTGTGAAGGGCACAGAAAAAAAACTTTAGGGGTGACAATTAGTCTGGATCACGACGACGTGTATTGGCCTTCTCTTCGAGTGTGAGATGAGCAATTTTGATTTGATCAGATGGAAAGATGCTGTCCTGCTCACTCATAATCAATGGTTACATAGAATGCTACAGCACCGAAAATAAGCCAATTTGCCTCTCTAGTCTGTGCCGACCATCATCTCCCTAAGTCCCATTGACCTGGTCCCATTCCATAACCCTCCAGGCCTCTCACATCAATAGATCTGTCCAATTTATTCTTAAAACTCATGATCGAGCCCACATTCACCATATCAGATGGCAGCTTATTCTACATTCCCACCACTCTGAGTGAACTTTCCCCTAATGTTCCCCTTAAACCTTTCCCCCTTCAGCTTAAAACATGACCTCTCATATTTATCTCTCCCAATCTAAATGGAAAAAGCCTATTTGCATCCACTCTGTCTATACCTGTCAAAATCTTGTAAACCTCGATCAAATCTCCCCTCATTCTTCTTCGCTCCATGGAAATAAAGTCCCAACCTGTTTAATCTCTCCCTGTAACTCAACTTCTGAACACCTGGAGACATCCTAGTACATCTTTTCTGCACTCTTTCAACCTTACTGATATCCTTCCTATAGTTATGCAACCAGAAATGCGCACAATATCCCAAATTTTGCTCCACCAATGTCTTAAACAACTTCAACACAACATCCCATCTCCTGTACTCAGTATACTGATATGATGTCATATTTAATTTTGGAGAAAATAAGATGTTCAACAAGTATTTTAAATTTCAAATTTTCTAATCTTTAGGGTTCCTTTTTGAAAGACTTTCATAACTTTTATAATGTAATTTGTGATTCTCAAGGATTTGCATTTCTTATTTTCACCACTAGTGGAATTTATATTGCCAAGCAACTTCAGGGTCTGGATTTCACAATCATATTTTTCATGTTTTTCTTCTCTCTTTTCTTTTTTTGAATATATCCTTGAACCAATATTGTTGCAGAAGGTGAAATCATTTTTTCTGCAAACGAGTTTGTTCACTTTGGTGTAAAGCATCAATCTCCTTTCTGTATTATATGAAAACTATAAAAAGCGGTGACAATTATAAATAAACCTTGTGAGGAGTACTCTATGGCCCTGAAGAAATTTTCGAGAGTCTTTGATGACTCTATGTCCCTATTTTTTTTAAAAAAGCAAGAATTCCAGATCTTTTCTTAATTGTCTTCTTCCTTCCAAAGAACTTGCATCTCAGCCACCATAGAATATTACAGCACAGGAACAGCCCTTCCAGTCTGCCCAGTCCCACTGACATGGACCCAGTCCATAGCCCTCTGTACCTCTCCCATCTATGGACCTGTCCAAATTGAGCCCACATTCGCCACTTCAGCCACTTCCACTCTCTGTGTAAAGAAGTTCCCCCTAAACTTTTCCCCTTTCACTCTTAACCCACGTCCTCTGATTTGTATCTCATCTATCCTCAGTGGAAAAAGCCCATCTAGATTTAGTAAGTAGGAACTCTATTGTCATTGCGAAAGAAAACACAATTAAAAAACGCAACCCGTGAGACTCACAAATATAAAAAAAACAAGAAAAATACAGTAGCATTAAAACAATACAAAAATACACTAATTGGCAGAGTTTAATTTTCGAATGGCTCTGGAATAGAAACTGTTCTTGTTTATTCGTCCGTGATTTAATGGACTATATCGTCTACCCGAGGGCAATAGGTGAAACAAATGATGGCCCAGGTGAGTAGAATCCTTAAGAATATTGGCTGCCTTCCCGATACAGCGAGGACAAAGAGCATCCAACGATTTCTGGCCCTTATTGACAACCCTCTGAAGATCCCTCTATCTGCTGCTGTAAAGGTGGCAAACCACACAGGAATGCAATGTCAGCAGATTTTCAATAGAGCAATGATAGAAGGACACCAATAACTTCTCCTGTAGATTGATCTTCCTAAGGATTCTCAGGAAATGATATGCCTTCTTGACTGTCGTGGTGGTTTTAATAGTTCAAGATCCTCAGCCAAATACATTCCCAGAAACTTAAAAGTCGTGACCCTTTCCACACAATCCTCATTAATATACAACTGAGCTGGAGCCATATTGTTCCTCCTGAAATCCATTACGAGCTCTTTCGCCTTCACGGAATTCAACACCAGATTGTTTTCTGAGCACCACACCATCTGTGGACTTCGTCCCCATGGGCTGACTCGTTGCCCCTTGAAATGAGCCCAACCACAGTCGTGTCATCTGCAAATTATATATTGGCATTAGAGGAATACTCGGACACAGTTGTAGGTATAAAGGGAGTACAACGTTGGGCTCAACACACAGTCCTGTGGGGAACCTAAGTGTGAGAGTAGGGGAATAATGAGCACTTATTTTTACAGTCTGGGAACGGTTTGTTTAAAAAGTCCATGATCCACAGACAAATCGATCTGGAAAATCCTAAGTCAGCAAGTTTACCAACCAGTCTGTCTGGAATAACAGTAGTAAAACCAGAACTAGAGTCTATAAAAAGCAACCTCACGTAGCATCCTTGTTGTTCTAAATGGGTCAATGCTAAACAAAGAAGCCTGTCTATACTCCTCATAATTTTAAATACCTCTATCAAATCTCCCCTTATTCTCCAACCTGTCTAACCTTATCCTGCAACAGTTCCTAAACACCAAGCAACATCCTAGTAAATCGTCTCTGCACTCGGTGACCAAAACTGCACACAATACTCCAAATTTAGCTCAACAATGTCTTATACAATTTTACCACAACATCCCAACTCCTGTACTCAGTACTTTGATTTATAAAGGCCAATATGCCAAAAGCTCTCTTCCAGATACTGGTTGGTTGAGCCATTGAGTATTTTCTAGACTTTTCCATTTTTGTTTCTGCTGTGCAGCATCTGCAGGATGTTTCACTGTGAAGATCTCGCAGCGATATCACTAATTGCAGGCATTCACCACCCACCCTTCACCCCCCCTACATTCCCCAACCCCACAGCCGGGAAGTTGGCATCCATGGTAACATCCATGCCAGCCTTAGAGGGAATACAAGGGGGTGGCACAGTTGGCGTAGTAGTTAGCACGAAGCTGTTATAGTGCCAGTGACCGAGACTGGGGTTAGAACCCCGCACTGTCTGTAAGGAGTTTGTACGTTCTCCCCAGGTCTGGGTCGGTTTCCTCCCACTGTTCAAAACGTATGTCAAATGGGTGCAATTGGGTGACACGGGCTCGTGGGCCAAAAAGGCCTGTTACCATGCTGTATGTTAACATTGCTTTTAAAAAATAAGGGAACAGGGTGGGTCAGGGTAACATCTCCCACCAACTAATTAACTGGATAACATAATGGGCATACTATTCTCCAACAGTATCATGGATGCTTACTTCAAAGGGGAGGCCATTTTAGTTCCCAAGCTGGATCTGAGTCAGATTCCTGGAGAGCATACAAAATAAGACTGAGTGAAACATTAGGTAATTTTGTGTATCTGATCGAAAGGAAGTGAAGTAAATCTGGTTCAATTCTATTGAATGAAGAGATGCAACAATAAGCACCTCATACCAAGGTCAAGATGTCAGATTTATTCTCAGAGTACATACAGGACATTACATACAACCCTGAGATTCTTTTTTCCTGCAGGCTAGGCAGAATTATCACTTATTGGTAGTGGGAAAATAACTGTATACGCGTAACCAAATAAAGAAATGTAAATAAAATGTGCAATACAGAGAGAATTAAAAAAAATCAATGAGTACTTAAATGTCCCTGATTGAGTTTGTTGTTGAGGAGTCTGATGCAGGAGGGGGAGCAGCTGTGAACCTGTTGGTGCGAGTCTTGGGACACCGGTACCTCTTTCCTGATGGGAGCAGTGAGAACAGAGCATGTGCTGGGTGGTGTGGATCCTTGACGACTGCTGCTGCTCTCTGACAGATGTTCTTGATGGTGGGGAAGGTTTTCCCTGTGATGTCCTGGGCTGTGTCCACTACCTCTTGCAGGGTTGTCCACTCAGGGGTGTTGGTGTCCTCATACCAGACTGTGATGCAGCCGGTCAGCTCACTTTGCACCACACGTCTATAGAAATTTGCCAGGGTTTCCGACGACATAAACTCCTAAGGAAGTAAAGACACTGACATGCTTTCTTCAAGATCCCAAAGGTAGAAGAATAATCAACTAAACCTGCAATACTCTGCAAATTGAATTCCTATCCAATGGATTATGCAAGTAAAGCATCTCCAAATATAAGCACTAGCTATTGAGACATTAAAGGCTAATTTTCTTCATGGTCTGGAAGAAGCAGCAGTCCCTCACCAGTCAGGAGATGAGCACAGATGTAACAACCTTATGGCCTCCCTCAGTGATCACACTGCCTGCCACTGAGCACACATCAGCAGGAAGCCTCCAGCAGGAGGGTTGGGTCAGTGCAGCCAGCTTTGTGCTTGCTGGGAGGTGAAACACTATTTAAATAGCAAATACCATGGCCTCAGGATATCTCATAGCTTTTTGCAACCAATGGAATGCCATTGAAGTACTGATTCTGTTGTAACAGTGGAAATGGGGTGTCATAAATGAAATACCAACCTTGAGCAGGATTATCATGACAGAGACCCCTATGGTCAAATGTCCTGGGGGTTACTATTGACCAGATACAGAAATGGAACATCCTTAACACACAAGGTGGGTAGAGACAAAAATCCCTGGAGGGATTAAACACTCCCTGGAGGTACATCCAAAGATCTGCTGCCCGTGTGGTGACAGTGCTCGTGCTAGAAGGTGCGATAAGGTTGCAAACCCCTTTTTCAACTGGAACAGATGGGCTGCTTCAACTTTGCAAATTTTCTCCAGTCCGATGATTCACATCAACCCAGGTTGAAGGTATTCCCATAGTGACCTCATTTCCTGACACTCTATATCTACAAGGTCCTCCATCAGCCAGCTCCCCACCATGACTACCAGCCCCCCCACATCTCCATCGGGCACACAAAACTCAAAACGGTCAACCAGTTTACCTATCTCGGCTGCACCATTTCATCAGATGCAAGGATCGACAATGAGATAGACAACAGACTCGCCAAGGCAAATAGCGCCTTTGGAAGACTACACAAAAGAGTCTGGAAAAACAACCAACTGAAAAACCTCACAAAGATAAGCGTATACAGAGCCGTTGTCATACGCACACTCCTGTTCGGCTCCGAATCATGGGTCCTCTACCGGCACCACCTACGGCTCCTAGAACGCTTCCACCAGCGTTGTCTCCGCTCCATCCTCAACATCCATTGGAGCGCTCACACCCCTAACGTCGAGGTACTCGAGATGGCAGAGGTCGACAGCATCGAGTCCACGCTGCTGAAGATCCAGCTGCGCTGGATGGGTCACGTCTCCAGAATGGAGGACCATCGCCTTCCCAAGATCGTATTATATGGCGAGCTCTCCACTGGCCACCGTGACAGAGGTGCACCAAAGAAAAGGTACAAGGACTGCCTAAAGAAATCTCTTGGTGCCTGCCACATTGACCACCGCCAGTGGGCTGATAACGCCTCAAACCGTGCATCTTGGCGCCTCACAGTTTGGCGGGCAGCAGCCTCCTTTGAAGAAGACCGCAGAGCCTACCTCACTGACAAAAGGCAAAGGAGGAAAAACCCAACACCCAACCCCAACCAACCAATTTTCCCTTGCAACCGCTGCAATCGTGTCTGCCTGTCCCGCATCGGACTGGTCAGCCACAAACGAGCCTGCAGCTGACGTGGACTTTTTACCCCCTCCATAAATCTTCGTCCGCGAAGCCAAGCCAAAGAAAAGAAAAGAAAGAAAAAGAAAAAATATCTACAAGGAAACTATTCCCAGGAACCTGGATGACAGCAAATTCAACAACCCCCAACAAAGTCTCCACTTTTTCGGACAGTGCAGCCCACTTGATTGACAGCCACAATGCCTCCACCTTAATTATTCCCTCCTTCTGCCACCAGTAATCCTGGAATATTCGACATGAAGGTTGTTGACCTTGACTAAACTTTCCTGAACATTTTTGGGTGTATTTTATGGATTTTGGGCTTCTGATCATGAAAATCACCTTAAAATTTTCCTATCACATTCCATTTTAAAATATATAATCTATTTTTGTGATTTCCTGTCCTATTTTTAACGTGGTGCAACCATCCAAAACCTTGAAGTGCAAACATGTCATTGAAAATTAATTTTCTACATTCGCACTCAGACGTCTTCCCTGCTGATCAGTGATGAACCTGATGAAAGGTTTGACCAGGACATTGCAATCATGGAATCCATCAATGCCGGCCAACTATTGTTGGACACTGACACAAGAGGCATAAAATGCTGAGTGCAAATGAAAATCAGCAACAAAATATTTTTATGTCAGTTGAACTAACACATCATGATGCGATTAAACATGCTAAATTCAATAAAATTGAATTTAATGTTTCTCCAACTTCCTATGTGATACAGCAAATTTGAAATTATCTTTATGTTCAGCTTGAAGTTGTCTATCATAATCCTCAATTCTTTTTCAGGAAGCAAACATTTTTAAAACAAAATTGTTGTCTAGTGTAATCACTGACTTCATGCCCACTTCCTTTATTCTTTCTTCATTTCTATCCTGGGATCTGCTAGCTTAGATCAGAAAACAGCCAAACAAATATGGAACCACTCGACCAACCTTGCAGGCAGCGTGTTCGAAAGATGTCCCAGATCAATAATAGAGATATGTGTGTGTGTATGGGTTGTGTGTGTATATCTGTGGATATGTGATATGTGCAGGGGTTGTGTATGTGGTGTGTGTGTGTGTGTGTGTGTGTGTGTGTGTGTGTGTGTGTGTGTGTGTGTGTGTGTGTGTGTGTGTGTGTGTGTGTGTGTGTGTGTGTGTGCACGCACATTATTCATCAGAGCTGTCTTGTAACATTCTAGACAATGTGCTAATCCTGTGAAAATGATTCTTCATTATAGGAATAGTTTGTGCAATGAGATGATGTTTGAAAATAGAATTACATTCCTCATGGCACTGATTCCATGTTTGGAAATTGTCAAGCAGTACTCAAAGAAACAATATTCCATTGTGTGACGAATATCATAAAACTGCAGACAGAGTAAAAACTGTATTAGGAATCACCTGGAAGGTGAAAGCAATATATTGGCTGTAATGCATACACTCGTATACACCCCACACACACACAAACCCACACACCCACCCACCTACCCACACACACACACACACACACACACACACACACACACACACACACCCACCTACACACCCAAATACATACTCCCACACACACGCACACACATGCACACACACACACACACATATACACAAACATGTACTCATGCACATACATGAAAACTTAATCATGTACATACAAGCATGCATGCCATATCCTGTTGACCATGGTTCCTTGTGACATGAATGAACATGGGCCTAGACCAATGGTAGAATGCCTTGGCTTGGCTTTTTTGATATCAGTGCAATCTAACCTTTAGTTGCTACCCAAGGGGGGCAGGAGGACTGCAGGTACCTCTCTTGTCAGCGCCTTCAGCCCTGCACTGCACTTCAATATGACAGAGGCCATTCAGACCTTTACCTTCATGACAGCTTGTGGCGCAATGTAATTCCCACTCATTTTCCCTGTAACCTATTTCCCGATGTTCCCATCAATTCCCTCACTTACACAGCTCAGAGAAATTTTCAGTAGCCATTTTAACCCATTGACCCACATTTATGGACACATGAAAACACATGTGAACATTTCTAAACTCAGACACATAAAAACAAATCACGAGCGAACTCTCTTCTTCTCCAAACTACCACGTGGAAGGGTGACTTTGCAAAATTTGTTGTCAAACTAAAAGAATCAAAGAGATGGAAATCATGGGTTTGTGAACATTCTCTTCCTCGCCTTCTTGTAATTAGTTCTCAGAATGATCATCTAGTTCTATGGACTGGATGTGGTGTGGAAGGTTAAGAATTGACTGTATTGCTTTTGTCTGAAGTCACAAACAGGCCAGAGCACAATTCTGTCAGACTGATTTATATTATTTAAGATTTTTACCACAATCCGGGTGTGTGTGTGTGTGTGTGTGTGTGTGTGTGTGTGTGTGTGTGTGTGTGTGTGTGTGTGTGTGTGTGTGTGTGTGTGTGTGTGTGTGTGTGTGTGTAGACGTTCAGCTTGAGGAATTATTCCTCCCCAATTCAGGAGCGATTCATCACTCCTTTCAATTGGGATCAAACCAAGTGAGTGTCACTCAGAGCTGACAATTGGTTGCATTACTCGGATTTGCTCTCTGCAGACTAAGCTCAAAGGCTCTGTGCATGGTTCAACCCAACACATAAATTAAACGCCACCATTCATTTTCCCAGACAATGCTGTGTATTCTTCTCCTGAGTATTCTGGAGAAGTGAAAGTGGAGGGGGAGAGGGGCTGGGTGGTGAGAAAGGAATGCTTCAATTGCACACTCTCAGATGTCAGCCTTTTGACTGCACTCCCATCTCTCAGTCCATTGGTTATAAACCAACCTGATGGTATTTGGGGTTTGTAATTAACCATTGATTTCCCAGATGAATAAAAGCTTGAGGGGGATCTGAGAAAGTAAAAGCTTCTTAATATTAGCTAAATGCAAATTATAGCATGCAGCCCTCCATTAAAGCTGTTGGTTTTATTCAAACTACAATATCTATGGAAATCAGGGCTAAATTTGAGGAATTATTGTAAAATAACACAAGGATTGAATACTTGTAAGCACTAATCAATATTTTACTGCTTCCATTCACAGCTCAAGAAAACTAATGAACTGGGGAATCTATTAACATATGCTGAATACATAATTATGCAAGTTAAGTAGGCTATTTATAAAGAGGCAATTTTAACTGTTTGGGTGTTTATAGTTTGGACTGAAGGCATTTCTACAGCAAGCTTTAGTTTTACATTATGTTTCTGTTTTCAAAGTGGGTGAACTGCTTTTGCAATTTAGTCTCTGTTGAGAAGCAGAAAACCCTGCAGTGTACAGCAAGCTCCAACATACAGAAATGAGATGTTTGACCAGATGCTTCAATATGAGTTCAGATTAGCACAACATTATCTTCACTTGAGGAAGGGTGGCCTGAATTTTATGGCTTTATCATATATCAGGTGTATAGGACGACCCCCAAAAATACGTGCGCTGACTGAGCTGTTGGGCATGGCCGGAAGGTGGGCTGGAAGGAAGTATGAAGCAATTTTTAAGTTAAAAGTAATTGAAGTGGCCGAGGAATCTATCAACTGTGCAAGGACATTTCACGTAACTGAGAAGGTGGTGAGAGTGGAGAAAGAATGAAGATGTTTTAAGAAAAATACTAAAGAAACAATGTTCAATGAGAAGAGGAATCATTTATGACCGTGTAAGCAGTGAGACTCCTGATGTGCTTTCTGAGTTGCCTCAGACAACGATAGTGATTTTAAAGGATTTTAGATCTGCTATTTAAAAACTAAAAAAATTTCTTTCTAATACACCAATATCTTAAAAATGTGTTGTAGGGTGGGGTCTGAGTGGGTTATGGAAACAATCAAGTGGTATTTTGAGTAGAATTTTAAGGCCATGATTTTGTATCTGGCCAATAAGCCTGTTGTTGGTATGTTTTTCAGTGCTTCAACGGTCATATTAAACATCGAAATATATGGTCGAAAGGGATATGGGGAAAAGGCAGGGAGGTGGAGATGAGCCGATAATCAGATGGGTCCCCTTCGTTGCGAAGCAGTCAAGTTTAATTGATTTTTTTCGTGCTTCTCTCCTACCGACTTTGTAAAAAAATGTTTTTTTCAGTCTGTGGCCCTCCTTAAATGTGCTGTTGCCCCCAGGTGGGCCGTATGGCTCCTGTTGAGAGTGGCTGGTCTAGAATATGCTGAGGATGTAGAAATGCACTGTTTTTCATATACCAAAGACCCATCATCCGTAGATGTATAGCACACCGAACAGAGAGAGTGGGTCATGCATGGACAATCTGGGAGGAAATTGACGGGAGTTTTATTATACCTGGTGGACCCTGATATTTCTTTACCAGCAATTCAAGAATCTTTAGAAAATTATGGTCAATTATCTGGCTGTAAGGTAAATTGGGCTAAAAGTGAAATTTTGTCAATTTGTAAAGATGATTATTCGATATATAAAAATATTACAAAATTGAAGTGGACAAAACAAATTAAATATTTGGGAATTAATGTCAATATAGAATATCAATATTTATATTCAATTAATTACCTTCCCTTAATAAAAAAGATTAAACTAGACTTGATTAGGTGGAAGGACTTACCTTTAGGTTTATTGGGGAGGATTAATACTATAAAAATGAATATTTTTCCTCGGATGCAATATTTATTTCAATCAATTCCTTATTTTTTTTTTAAAAGTTTTTTTAAGGATTTATACAAAGCAGTTGAGAATTTTTATGGAAGGGAAAATTTCCGAGGGTAGCAATGAAAAAATTGATGTGGGACTTTCAATTTGGAGGTTTGAGATTACCCAATTTTCAATATTATTATGAGGCTGCTCAATTTAAATTTCTTAGTGCACTAATGAATATGGAGGATCTGCCCAGTTGGGCAAAGATAGAACTGGCAGTTATTTTAGAAAAATCTCCACATGAATTTTTGTTTCAATGGAATAAAAATTTGTTACGAACTTATGATGTACCAATATTGAAACATTTATTGAATCTATGGATGAGTAAACTTGATAAAATGGGGCTTAAAAATAAATGGTCTGGGCGATTGCCATTATATAATAATCAACTTGTTCCTTTTACGGTCTCCAATATCACTTTGAAACAATGGGAAAGGAAAGGAATAAAAAACTTATCTGATTGTTTTTTTGAAGGACATTTTTGTTCTTTTGAGGAATTACAAAGGAAATTTGGTATTAGTGGAAATTCTGTATTTGTGTACTATCAGTTAAGATCATTTGTAAAACAGATATGTGGTCGGCAAATGACTTTATTGCCCGAAACTAGCTTTGAGAAATATGTACTTTCAATACCAGAAAAGGGGTATATATCTGATTTGTAGTGTATTTTACAAGAAAATGAAAGTAAGAAAGATTGGGATAAAGATAAGTTGAAATGGGAAAAAGATTTAGGTTCTACAATAGCTGAAGAAGCTTGGATGGAAATTTGTCAAAACAGTATTCGGAAATTGATTAATGCTAGATTAGCGATGATTAATTATAATTTTATACATCAATTATATTTAACACCAGAAAAATTAAAAAAATTTGGTCTTAGTAAGTCAGATTGTTGTTTTCGTTGTGACCAGACAGCCAATACTTTTTTACATACTGTCTGGTCCTGTGACCGATTGCAACAGTTTTGGAAAGGTATTCAATCTATATTTAATAGATTATATAATATTTGTGTTGTATTAGATCCTGATATATTTTTATTAGGGAATATGCAATCATTAATTGATTCAGGATTAAATGATTATCAGATTTCTTTTATCTATTTAGCTTTAGCAGTGGCCAAGAAATGTATAGCGTCTACTTGGAAAGATAGAAATATACTAACTTTGGACAAGTGGTATTTAGAGATGAAGTCTTGTTTAATTATGGAAAGGATATCTTTTTCAATTCAAGATAAGATGTCTTTTTATAAGTTGAAGTGGACTCCATTTGTTAAGTATATGCAATTAAGTTTGATTTAAGTATGTTCCTAGATGTGATATTTTAAATCTGATAAATCTTTTTTTTATTATTTTTATTTGTCATATTTTTCTTTTTTTATGTGTGTTTTTTTTAATACATAATATTATTAATTTTACTAATTCTTCACTTTATTTTGGGGGAGGGGAAGGATGGGTTTTTTTTTATATATATAGATTTTCAGTTCTTGTATATGTAGGGGGGGTTAGATTGAATTAAGTTAGGTTATTAATGTTGTATTGTAATTATATTATTTTATTTTATATCTTTTCTTTAAATGTAATCTTTCTTTTTATTCCTGTGATAAAACCTTTAAATAAAGTTTAAAAAAAGAAATTGACGGGCGAACCTGCCTGATTAAATCAATTGGATTTGTTGAGGTGGTGATTAAGGTGTCAATGAAGGTTGTGTAGTCTATATCGGGGCGGCGGCCCCGATACGGGCAGGAGCAAGGGGGAGACGGCGGCCCCAGTCCGGGCACAGGGAGAGCAGCAGCGGCCCCGACCCCGGTCCGGGCGAAGGGTAGACGGCGGCGGCCCCGATACGGGCAGGAGCAAGGGGGAGACGGCGGCCCCGGCCTTGGTCGAGTGAGGCAGGCGGAGGCCCCGGTCCGGGCAGGGAGTGGGAGGCGGTGGCCCCAGTCCAGGCACAGGGTGAACTGCGGCGGCCTCGGCCCCGGCCCGGGCAGTATGGACCGACCTAGGAGGGGAGGCAGACCCCTCCAGCCCGGGTAAGAAACCTGCATAGGAGAAGGCCACTCCGATATAAAACCTACGACCCAAGGAACTCGCTGCCACGTCCCAGCTTGCTTGGCCACGGCACACGAACCATGGGTGTAAAGGGTGGGGCCAGTACTGCGCGCACTGCACTCCACCTAAAAGCTCCTTTGCGCAGGCCCGAGGACAGGTCCACGTCCTCCCCCTCAACGTCCTCCCCCTCCACGTCCTCCCCCTCAAAAGATGCTCACAAACTCAAGCTAGCATGCTGGAACATCAGAACCATGCTAGACAAGACTGACAGCCACCGACCTGAACGTCGGTCTGCCCTCATTGCACATGAACTCCTCAGACTTGACATCGACATAGCCGCTCTCAGTGAAGTCCGCCTGGCAGATGTAGGCAGCCTCCAAGAACGCGGCGCGGGCTACACACTCTACTGCTCTGGCAAGCCTTCGGATGAACGACGCCTATCTGGTGTAGGCTTCATGGTCAAGAGCTTCATTGCCTCCAAACTCGAAAACCTTCCGACAGGCCTCTCGGACCGAATCATGTCCATGCGACTCCCACTTCAAAACAAGCGTCACATCACCCTCATCAGTGTCTATGCTCCAACCCTCCAGGCGGAACCAGCAGAAAAGAACAAGTTCTACACTGACCTGCGCAACCTCATCCAACGTACCCCTACAGCCGACAAGGTTGTCATCCTGGGCGACTTCAACGCTCGTGTCGGCAAAGACTCAGAAACCTGGCCAGGAATCCTGGGCAAGCATGGCGTCGGCAAGTGCAACGACAATGGGCGCCTCCAGTTGGAGCTCTGCGCAGAACAGCGGCTTGTCATTACAAACACCCTTTTTCAGCAGAGGGACAGCCTTAAGACCACCTGGATGCATCCCCGATCCAAACACTGGCACCTCCTGGACTACATCCTGGTGCGAGAAAGTGACAAACAAGATGTGCTCCACACCAGGGTCATGCCTAGCACGGAATGCCACACTGACCACCGGCTGGTTCGCTGCAAGCTCAACCTTCACTTCAAG
Source organism: Narcine bancroftii (assembly GCF_036971445.1). Taxonomy (NCBI): domain Eukaryota; kingdom Metazoa; phylum Chordata; class Chondrichthyes; order Torpediniformes; family Narcinidae; genus Narcine; species Narcine bancroftii. The sequence continues at coordinate 76,672,276 of NC_091474.1, forward strand.
CCAAAGCCCAGGAACAATAAAGCCCCCAGAAAGAGGTTCAATGTTGGAAAACTGCAGTCAGACGAAGCGAGAGGAAACTTCCAGGCAAACCTCAAAGCAAAGCTCGACGTTGCAACCCGCCTCACAGACCCGTCCCCTGAAACCCTCTGGGATCAGTTGAAGACTACCATACTGCAATCCACTGAAGAGGTACTGGGCTTCTCCTCCAGGAAAAACAAGGACTGGTTTGACGAAAACAGCCAGGAAATCCAGGAGCTGCTGGCAAAGAAGCGAGCTGCCCACCAGGCTCACCTTACAAAGCCGTCCTGTCCAGAGAAAAAACAAGCCTTCCGTCGCGCATGCAGCCATCTTCAGCGCAAACTCCGGGAGATCCAAAATGAGTGGTGGACTAGCCTCGCCAAACGAACACAGCTCAGCGCGGACATTGGCGACTTCAGGGGTTTCTACGAGGCTCTAAAGGCTGTGTACGGCCCCTCACCCCAAGTCCAAAGCCCGCTGCGCAGCTCTGACGGCAAAGTCCTCCTCAGCGACAAGATCTCCATCCTCAACCGAAGGTCAGAACACTTCCAATCTCTTTTCAGTACCAACCGCTCAGTCCAAGATTCCGCCCTGCTCCAGCTCCCTCAACAGCCCCTAAGGCTAGAGCTGGATGAGGTTCCCACCCTGGATGAGACATATAAGGCAATCGAACAACTGAAAAGTGGCAAAGCAGCAGGTATGGATGGAATCCCCCCAGAAGTCTGGAAGGCTGGCGGCAAAACTCTGCATGCCAAACTGCATGAGTTTTTCAAGCTTTGTTGGGACCAAGGTAAACTGCCTCAGGATCTTCGTGATGCCACCATCATCACCCTGTACAAAAACAAAGGCGAGAAATCAGACTGCTCAAACTACAGGGGAATCACGTTGCTCTCCATTGCAGGCAAAATCTTCGCTAGGATTCTACTAAATAGAATAATACCTAGTGTCGCCGAGAATATTCTCCCAGAATCACAGTGCGGCTTTCGCGCAAACAGAGGAACCACTGACATGGTCTTTGCCCTCAGACAGCTCCAAGAAAAATGCAGAGAACAAAACAAAGGACTCTACATCACCTTTGTTGACCTCACCAAAGCCTTCGACACCGTGAGCAGGAAAGGGCTTTGGCAAATACTAGAGCGCATCGGATGTCCCCCAAAGTTCCTCAACATGATTATCCAACTGCACGAAAACCAACAAGGTCGGGTCAGATACAGCAATGAGCTCTCTGAACCCTTCTCCATTAACAATGGCGTGAAGCAAGGCTGTGTTCTCGCACCAACCCTCTTTTCAATCTTCTTCAGCATGATGCTGAACCAAGCCATGAAAGACCCCAACAATGAAGACGCTGTTTACATCCGGTACCGCACGGATGGCAGTCTCTTCAATCTGAGGCGCCTGCAAGCTCACACCAAGACACAAGAGAAACTTGTCCGTGAACTACTCTTTGCAGATGATGCCGCTTTAGTTGCCCATTCAGAGCCAGCTCTTCAGCGCTTGACGTCCTGCTTTGCGGAAACTGCCAAAATGTTTGGCCTGGAAGTCAGCCTGAAGAAAACTGAGGTCCTCCATCAGCCAGCTCCCCACCATGACTACCAGCCCCCCCACATCTCCATCGGGCACACAAAACTCAAAACAGTCAACCAGTTTACCTATCTCGGCTGCACCATTTCATCAGATGCAAGGATCGGCAATGAGATAGACAACAGACTCGCCAAGGCAAATAGCGCCTTTGGAAGACTACACAAAAGAGTCTGGAAAAACAACCAACTGAAAAACCTCACAAAGATAAGCGTATACAGAGCCGTTGTCATACCCACACTCCTGTTCGGCTCCGAATCATGGGTCCTCTACCGGCACCACCTACGGCTCCTAGAACGCTTCCACCAGCGTTGTCTCCGCTCCATCCTCAACATCCATTGGAGCGCTCACACCCCTAACGTCGAGGTACTCGAGATGGCAGAGGTCGACAGCATCGAGTCCACGCTGCTGAAGATCCAGCTGCGCTGGATGGGTCACGTCTCCAGAATGGAGGACCATCGCCTTCCCAAGATCGTATTATATGGCGAGCTCTCCACTGGCCACCGTGACAGAGGTGCACCAAAGAAAAGGTACAAGGACTGCCTAAAGAAATCTCTTGGTGCCTGCCACATTGACCACCGCCAGTGGGCTGATAACGCCTCAAACCGTGCATCTTGGCGCCTCACAGTTTGGCGGGCAGCAGCCTCCTTTGAAGAAGACCGCAGAGCCCACCTCACTGACAAAAGGCAAAGGAGGAAAAACCCAACACCCAACCCCAACCAACCAATTTTCCCTTGCAACCGCTGCAATCGTGTCTGCCTGTCCCGCATCGGACTGGCCAGCCACAAACGAGCCTGCAGCTGACGTGGACTTTTTACCCCCTCCATAAAACTTCGTCCGCGAAGTCAAGCCAAAGAGTCTATATCAGCCCTTCTCCACCTTCTTTTGGGGAATGGCCCTATTCAGACTCTGCTCATAGTTGATGGATCCCTTCCCTGTGAAGTAATCACATTTAGTTGGTTTCTTCCATACTTCTCTCCTACCAACCAACTAAAAAAAATAGAAAAATATCTAGGCTTTCACCGTGACCCCCCTTCTCCCCCTCTACAATGGGCTGTAGTCCCTGGGGTCCTCCCTGAGATGGCTGGTGTAAGGAAATAGGAGAATAAGGTTTGTAAGAACTTATTTGACCATTTCAATGCATGGCTCAATGTCTTTCCACGTGGAACTAAGGATGTTGACTGGAAAAATACTGGAGAGGAAGTTTCCTTGACTGCAAAATTATACATGACAGCTTACAACCTCCCTCATTAAACATTGATCAGAGAAATTTTGAAAGAACTCCTATCTCTTTGAAATATTGAAACCATTCCCAAGTAAGGCAACATGTCAGCTTTGCAGTGTTTACCATGATGGGGGACCATCAAACAGAGTTTGGAGCAAAGTGAAGCAGCTCAGGCAGTGGTATGACATGTGGGGGTTAGTTAGTCCACCTCAGCCTTCATTGTCTATTCCTTCCCTCAGGGTGGACATGGAAGTGGAACCTTTGCTGTCGGCTGTGAATTTGCTGCTTCCATTGACTCCCCCGTGTCAAGATGCAGAGTTAGCTGTGATATTCAGGACTGTAGAAAGCAGAGAGTAGTAGTGGACGGGAAGTAGATGAGAGTAAAACACAAAAGTCTGCAGACACTGTGATTGAGGGAAAAAAGTACGAAGCTGGAGAAACTCAGCAAGTCAAACAAAGTTCTTTATGTAGCAAAGATAAAGATAAATGACCGACATTTTGGGCTTGAGCCCTTCATCAAAGTATGGAAAAATGTAGCCAGGAGCCTGGACAAAATGGTGGGTGAGGAACATGATCCCACAAGCAGGAGGTAATAGGTGGATAAGGGAGAAAGGGCACACCAGCAAACAGGAGGAGGGAGGATGTCTCTGGGAATGGAGAGGGAAGGGGGTGGAGAGCTGGTGGAAAGGAGACAGAGGGATGGAAGAGAGGGAGAATGGGGAGTGGGCTAGTAGAAACCAGAGAAGTCGTAGTTAATGCCATCTGGTTGTAGAGGGCTAAGGTGGAATGTTAGGTGTGGCTCCTCCAATTTACGGGTGGTCCTAGATTGACAGTGAGGTCATGGACAGACTGGTCATTGTGGGAGGGGGGTGTAGAATTGAAGAGGTTGGGCAATTATTGATGCAGACCGAGCAAAGGCGCTCACCAAAACGATCTCCCAGTCTGTGTCCAGTCTCTCTGAGGTGGAGAAAGCCATAAAGGAAGTAACAGTAGATAACTCCTGCAGATTCACAAGTGAATTGTTGCTTCACTTGGAAGGACTGTTTGGGGCCTCGATTTGGGGTGAGGGAGGAAGTGTGGGCACAAGTGGAGCATCTTCTGTGTTTACAGGGGAAGATGGATGGGAAGTATTCTGCCTGGAGATCCATGACCAGTGGAGTCTGCAGGAATCTATTCTGAGACCCATGCTCTTTGTAATTTATCTAAATGACTTGGATGAAATACAAAGGTTGGAGGTGTTGTGGATAGTGTTGAAGATTGTTGTAGGTTATAACAGGATATAGACAAGATGCAAAGTTGGGCGGATAAGTGGCAGATGGAATTCAATCTGTGAGGTGAAGCATTTTGGAAGGTCAAACTTGAAGGCAGAGTATTTGCTTAATAGTGGGATACTTAAAAGTGTGGAAGAACAGACGAACTTTGGAGTCCAAATTAAGAAGGCCTTTGGTCTGCTGATCATCATAAATTTGGGATTGAGTTCAGGAGTCAAGAGGTGATGATGCAGCTTGATAAATCTCTGGCGAGACCATGCTGAGGATGTTATGTTCAGTTCTGGTCACCTCATTACAGGAAGGATGTGTGGGTGCAGAGATTTACCAGGATGTTGCCTGGATTGGAAAATGTGTCTTATTTGGCAAAGTTAATTGAGCTAGGGCTTTTCTCTTTGGAGTTACAAATGATGAGAGATGAATTAATAGACACCTACAAGATTATAAAAGGCAGAGATAAAGTTGACAGATAGCGCCTCTTTCCCCAGGGCCAGAGTAGTAAACACCAGAGGACGTCTGTACAAAGTGAAGGAAGGAAAGTTTAGGGGAGATGTCAGAGGTTAAGTTTTTTTTCATTAAAAAGAGTTGTGGGTACCTGGAATGTGTTGCCAGCACAGTGGTGGAGGCTGGAAAATTAGGGACATTTAAAAGACTCTTTGACAGGCACATGGATAAAAGATAGAAAAATTATAGAAAAACATGGGAGGTTATGAGGTAGGAAGGATTTAGTATATTTTTGTAGGTACATATAGGTCAGCACAACCTTGAAGGCTGAAGGGCCTGTGCTGTAATGTTCTATGTAAAAGCTGTGAAAAGCAGGTCGGAGCTGTTGGAAATGCCAGCGAAAAGAGAAAATCTCCATTAATTTTACAGTTAGATCTCAACAGCACATCTGACCAATTCCTGATCAAATAGAAAAAGCAAAGTTCTCAAATATTCCATCAATTGTTCAATTGAGCATCAAGTTCTGAAGGCTTCAGTATGCCTGGATGGAAGATTTGAAATATTGAGAGCTATTTTGTTTAACTGGCTCTAAGAAGGCTGAAAATAAGATTCACGAAGATGTTGCTGGCACAGGTCAGCATGAGTTGCGAAGGAAAGGCTGGAGAGACTGGGACTTTTCTCCCTGGAGCATGGGAGGCTGAAAGGATTCATAAGACCATGAGGGGCATGGATAAGATAAATAGTAATTGTTCCAATGACAGACAGACTAAAAATAGTGGGAATAGATTTAAGGTGTGCGGGAAAGATGTGAAGACACAGAGGGTGTTGGGTATATGGATCAAATTATGAGATGAAGGCAGGTAAAATTAGAACATTTAAGTCATTTAGATGAGAGTGTGGATGGGAAGGTTTTAGAGATATGGGTGAACCCTGGCAAATGGGATTAACCTGGGGAGACAACTTGCATAGATTAGGTCAAAGGGTATGTTTCCCTGCTGCAAAACTTGATGCCACTCATACTTTAGGATGAGATGCTGTTCCTCAAGTGCATTGGACCTCGATGGAACAGTACAGGGTTTCCCTGGCAGCAAGGTCAGAGTGGGAATGGAATGAACGATTGAAGTGTCACGTTGACGAGGGAGAACAAGTACGCAGGCTTCAAAGATAGACAATTGTGGACATGTGTTAGTATGAAATGGTGAACTTTACACAATTACACACAAGCAATAGTTTGGTATGAATTAACTAAACAACACCTCTGTTATTTTGAGGGTTCAAAAAAACAGTAACTGCCACCCCTCCCCAACAAGCAGGTACGGCACAACGATTAACAAGATTAAACCCCTGATATCTGACACTTTTGACAATTGGTAGATGCCAGATAAGTGTATTTTCCAGTTACTTGAGACTTATAATGCCTAGCTAATACACCTGCATTAAGAATAAATTATTTAAAAGATAGAAATACTGCACTGTACTTACACTGAACAAACTTCACTTGCATGAGTATATAAACCTTAAAGCATTTTACTTTATTTTCAGTCACATGCTTTTAAAACCTTTAACCATCGTTGCATCTGCAGGCTCCTTCCCCTCCACGGAGCTGCCTGAAAGACAAACAGTAACATTATAGATATTAACCCCCTCTCCCAAGTTTACAGATGAAGCCTCTGACCGGGGCAACTCTTACTGAGCAGGGATAAGGAGACGCTTTAAGAGAGTCACCCCAATGGTGAGTGGCAACAACCAGCTCTTCACTCTGGGTGACGCCATTGCTGTTTCACACTTCTTCATTCAAACAGCTGCTATGAGCAAAGCACTCCGCTGGCTGAATATTTGCTCCCATCTTCACAAAAGGTTCATGTGTTGCTTCAGAGAACATTTAATTTTACAATTTTAAACCTACATATTTTTTACCTGATATTTTATTCTTAATTGTTTACATTTTTAAAATTTTATAGCCCTCAATTTTGTTTGCTGGTTGCATGAGGGTGCCTGTTGCTTGATTTCTGGGTACTACAATGGGAGAGACACAAGTCTCTCCGATGGCATGCCACAAATAGCCCCAAGCTTCACGGGAACACACCTCAATTAGTCCTCCAGCTTCGCTCGCAACACGCAACCAGGAGTGGAGCTCAGGGATGGTTCCAAGTCCAAGTGTAAGCTTGCCCATCTGCTGGGCTTTATCGTGCAGCTGGCTAGTGGGCCAGGTAGGCCCATGTGACGTAGGTGAGAAGGAGGGCCAAATGGATGGTGTCTTTACCTGTGTGGGCCTGATATTGATTGTCAGCAGGTGGTGACTTTTGGCCTGCTTCCTGTCTGGGTGGTCAGATGATCCTCTGGGTTGCAAGCAGATGGAAATGGACCTGACCAGCTTCCTGTCTGGCTTGTTGGATAATCCTCCATGTTACATGGGTGAATGGAAGTTCAGAATTACCCATGCCATCTGACTAAAGGTGTTGTGCCCACTGCTCAATCAATTGGTATTTAGTTTCCCTTGTGTAGAAGAAAGCACAATGAGTGCCAAATGCAATATATTCAACTTGAAGAAGTGTATTGCTTCATCAGAGTGTGGGTGGGTTCCTGGATGTGAAGAAGGGAAGAAATGAACAGAAAGGTGTTGCATTTGAATATTCTCTGAGAAAAGGAAGAGTTAGAGATGAGGGAAAACCAGACCAGGATCTCACAAGAAGAATAGTTCCTTCGGATTGTTGAGTGGAGAGGGATGGGAAAGAATATGGTTGTAAGTTCAGATTTATTGTCAGAGTACATACATGGCATCACATATAGCCCTGAGATTCTTTTTCCTGTGGGCCAGGCAGAATTTCTAATCACTGTTAACTGCATACTGTACTCAAGATGTTCTTTCTTTGGCTTGGCTTCGCGGACGAAGATTTATGGAGGGGGTAAATGTCCACGTCAGCTGCAGGCTCGTTTGTGGCTGACAAGTCCGATGCGGGACAGGCAGACACGGTTGCAGCGGTTGCAGGGGAAAATTGGTTGGTTGGGGTTGGGTGTTGGGTTTTTCCTCCTTTGCCTTTTGTCAGTGAGGTGTATACAAACTGCAAATACAGAAATATGAAATGTTGAACAATTAGAATGTCCAGAGTAAAAGCCCTTAAATGAGTCTCTGATTGAGTGTGTTGTTGAGGAGCCTGATGGTGGAGGGGGAGCAGCTGTTCCTGATCCTGGAGGTGCGAGTCTTGTGGCACCTAGACCTCCTTCCTGATGGCAGCAGCGAGAGCAGAACGTGCTGGGTGGTGTAGATGTTCTTGATGATGGGGAAGGTTTTGCCTGTGATGCACTGGGCTTTGTCCACTTTGATCAGAGATATTGGTGCCCCCATACCAGGCCGTGGTGCAGCTGGCCAGCACACATTCCACCACACATATGTAGAAGTTTGCCGAGGTTTCTGACGTCATACCGAATCTCTACAAACACCTGATGTCAGTGGGAATGGTAAAGGATGATCTGATGAATGCTGTGATGGATAGGGTGGAAGGTGAAGACAGGGGAGTTCTATTCTTGCTTTTTATGAGAGAAGAGGGGTTAAGATGAGAGTTGTGGGGAATAGATGGGACACAGTCAGAAGCACTATGGTCAATAATATGATATGGTTCAGGAAAAGACATCTCAGAAGGTCTCACCATTGAAACAGACGCAATGGAAATGGAATATCACATAGATTCTCACATAGGAACATGCATGTGCCTATGTACATGCATGCACATAAACACAGACACACATGTGGATATACACAAGCACACATGCACATAGCTACACAAACACTTTGCACATTGCACACGCAGACTTGCACACTCAACTGTGAATGTTGTTGTGTGATTTCCCTTTTCTTTAAAGTCACCATTGTCTCAGAGCAAAGAGCAGCTGAAAGGAGCCACTTTCTTCCATTTCCTGATCTGTCAGAATTGAGCTTCTTGCCATCTCTTCCCTGACAAATGTCCTTCATCAATAAACCAACAGGAGCAGATTTCTCGCAGACTTTGGATTTTAATCTATCTGAGAGATGCTACATAAACTTGACACATTAGATTAAAAGGAGTTGCTAAAGGAGTCTCAGATTGGCTGAGAAATGTTGTCAGACTGGGTGACAGATGTATATCCTTGCAGTGTCGCAGAGCATCTTATTGTTCATTGTCGGAATCATTGCTGTGAGCTCGAGAGTATTACAGAGAGCAACAGAAAAAAATATGTGCGGCAGAAAAAGTGGCTGATGCCAATGTGTTGAAATTTTGCTTTTTATAGGCATCCTCTTGCCCCCAACACTTACTCTGATCATTCCTGGGCACTCCTTCTGCCTCCCTCCCAAAGAATCTGCATGAAGAAAAGATCAGCAATTCCATTTCAATAGCTTGTGATTCTGCAACATCTGTGTGAACAGCTGTGTGTTCTGGCATATCTGAGTTCCCAACCAATCATTTTAAATCTCAAAATTCACAGCACCATTTTCACATCTCCAGCCACTTTCCCTGTTAATGATGCAGATCGCTGGACATCAGTGATACAACATTGCAGGGTAGTTACAGCCCAGAAAAAGGCCACTCTGCCCCTCTGCTCTGTGCTGGCATCAATTCTTTCTGCAGTTTCTTCCTGTCACTCTTCAGCTAATCAAGGAACACCTTTCTCCCACCAGTGATTATCCAGCTTCCTATATTCTGTCCTAAAGGCCACCATTCCCAGTGGGAATAGGTTCCTCTCGGGAAAAGGAGTCAATCTTCTTGTTCCGCAGATGGCAACCCGTGCCGGCTGCAGACTGCTGGCCACAGGAGTCAGAGCACTCTGCAGCCTGTCTAGACTGGGTGGAAACTGGCTGAACAGGGTAACAGGCATCGGAACCGGGATGCGAGAGGGGTGCTGGAGGCATTCTGATCACGTTGGAGGTTTGGATCTGGAGCTTGGGTTGCTGATGGTTTGGGCTGAAGTCTGCGGAAGCTGCAGGAGAGCTGGAGGCGAACCCACAGATGCTCAGTGTCTCTGGGAGAGGGGGGGAAACGGACGACTCTCTTTTGCTTCTCTCTCTCTGACTGTAAAGGGTGCGGACAATTTCTGGTGACGGCAAATCTTTGTCTTCCTTACAGCAGACAAAAGGCAATTATGTGCAATATTACATTTTCTGGTTTCATTATTTAATAAAATTATCTTGATTCTTGAAACTATTGTCACAGTATAATTGGGCAAGTTATCAGGCACGTACACAAGTGCACACGAATGTGCACACACACAATCTCTTGAAAGCCTAATCCAACTTTGCTTTGGCCATTTAATCTGGTGTACTGTGTGTAAAGAAAATGATGTATTTGAAAGCAGTAGATTAGAAGTGTCATTACACAGAGCTCAAAGTGGATTACTTCCCCCCACCCCTCAAACCCCCCCACTCCCTCATTATCTCTTCCCTGGTGTCTCAGCCCTGTACATGAATGTTCACTACCTTGCCCTCTTCCGTCCAGTGTTTGGTTCGGAACTGAAGAGGATTAACAAACAGAGCCTTTGTTTGCCCTTTGCTTGCTACTAAATGAAGTACGTGCAAAGGCTAATTTCTGAAATTTATTGATTCAAGGAATCTATTAATGTTCTTTACAAATATTTATCAAATTCCATACAGTATCCATTTAGTGCATTAAATCAACCATAATCAACAGCATTTTCTGTGATGGCTTCCAACCAAAGGTTACAGATGAGTGTTTCATTAAAGAATTCATCTGCTTATCTCTTTTTTATAATTACTACCAATCAAAAAAACTGCAGAAAGGATTAAATTGTCTGTTGGCCATGTTTTAAGAATAAATGTGTTGATAGGCATTAACAATCAGTGGGTCATTCCAGTGCTCAGACTGATTGTGAACAATTTTGGCAGGAGACCAGGAAAGTGAGCAGCAGGTTTCTACATGGAATGCGAGGGCGGGAGTGGGAGCCAGGATTTCAGACAGGCCAAAATGGAGAATACAATTTAATTTCATTCAGGCACACAGTGCAGTAACAGGCCCTTCCGGCCCCAATTGCTCTACAACCCTGGTAGGTTTTGAAAGGTGGGAGAAAATCGGAGCCCCCGGGGAAAACCCACGCAGACATGGGGAGAACATACAAACTCCTTACAGACAGCGCTGGATTCGAACCCAAGTTATTGGCAGTGTAGCAGTGCTGCGCTAACCGCTAACTGTGCCACCCTCTTCCAAGGTGCAGGTGCACCAAAATTATGGCTTGCCACACAGGTACACACCAACTATAAGACACAGGAGCATAAATAGTCTGCCCCACCATTCATTCATGAGCTGATCCATTTTCCCACTCAGCCCCACTCCCAGCATTCTCCCCAGAACCTTTGACGCCCTGAATAATCAAAAGCCTATCAATCTCTGCCTTAAATACACCTAAAGAAATCTGGCCTCCACAACCACCTGTGGCAACAAATTACACAGATTTAAAGATAAAGATTCCATTCTTGTCACGTAATACTACATTTAGAATGTAACATGAATTAAATTCTTTCATTTTTGTCTACCGTAAGGCAGACAGAGTCGCCACTTGTCCAGCGCCCCTCACAGAAACCCCTCTCAGGCAGTCTCCCCTCCAAGTACTGTCCAGGCCTGAGCCTACTTAGCTTCCGAGATCAGACAACCTCAGGTATATTCAGGCTATTAGGCATCTCTGGCTGAAGAAATTCCTCCGCATCTCAGTTGTAAGTGGATGCCCTTCAATCTTGAAGTTGTACCCTCTTGTCCTAGAATCTCTCACAGTGGGGAAACAACCTTCTACATCTACTCTGTCCATGCATTTCAATGAGATCCCTCTTCATTCTCCTAAATTCCAATGTACACAGGCCAAGTGTTCCAAATGCTCCTCATTATGATAACCCTTTCATTCCTGGAATCATCCTGGTGAACCTCCTCTGAACCTGCTCCAACATCAGCACATCCTTTCTGAAATGAGGAGCCCCAAAATGCTCACAATCCTCCCATGAGGTCTCACCAGTGCTTATAAAGCCTCAACATCACATCCCTGCTCTTGTATTCTATTCCTCTTGAAAGAAATGCCAGCAATTACAGTATGTAAAAAAATTACCACAGAATCCCATCAGAAAAGAAATAAAAATTAAAAAAAGATAGACAAATATATATTCACAGTTGCAAATGGTGCAAGATAAAAACGACGTTTCAATTGTGCAGGCAGATCATTTGGTGTAACTCAGAATCAGAATTTATCGCTATGATCAAGTCATGAAATTTGTTGTTTTATGGCAATATCACAGTGTAAATATTCATATTATAATAATTTTACAACATTACTATAAAAGAATAATAGTGCACGAAAAGTGAGGCAGTGTCTGTTGTTCATTGATCATTCAGGAATCTGATGGCAGTGGGGAAGAAACTGTTCTTGTCCAGCTGAGTGCTTGTCTTTAGACTCCTGGACCTTTTTCCTGAAGGTAGCAGAGTGAAGAGAGCATGGCCTGGGTAGTTGGGGTCTTTGAGGATAGAGGCTGCTTTTTTAAGACCCTGCCTCATGTAGATGTCCTCAATGGAGTGAAGTCTGGTGCCTGTGATGTCGCAGGCTGAGTTAACAACCCTCTGGAGTTTAGGTCAGGGTAATACATGGAGGTTCAAGACCCTGATGGCAGTTGTAAAAAAAAATTCTCTGATACTATACTTCAGGCTTCCGTAGCCTTCTGCGTGAAGGTAACTATCTTCACTGGAAGAGGTTCTGCCCAGAGTGGTGGTGGTGGGGGGGGGGTCCTGTATGACATCAGTTGCCTTCTTGAGGCAGCTCCTCAGTAGATGTCTTCAATGGATGGGAGATAAGGGCTCCTGATGGACTTGTCTGGGTTTTCCCCTTTTAAATTAAAAAAAAATTCTGATATAAAGCATAGTAATGGACCTGAAACAACCTACACCACCCCACCACCCCCTGTACATTTTGAAGGGCAAGGAATCTAGAGCACCTGGATAAAACGCACACAGACACAAGGAGGACGTCCAAACTCCATACAAGCAGTGCCAGATTCGAACTCTGGTCCTTGGTGCTGTAACAGAGTCGCGCTAAATGCTATGCTAACCATGCCGCCCCTTCTGTGTTTCTGGGCATTCGACTTACCAAATGTCTTTTATGTTCAGGCTGTATTTAAACATTGCTTCAATAGAAATACTGCTAATTACAGAATCAGGAACTTGAAGCCTGATTTGATATCCCGTGAAAACTATTGTGTGTTACTGTGGTTGATCAATTGGCCTGATCATTTACTGACAATACTTCAGATCCACCATCGCAAATTGTATGGTATGAGAGGAAGGGACTGTGAAATCTTCAGAACTGTCCTTTAACTGCCCAGCCAATTCACTCATGAGACATTGTAATATCTCACTTCCATTTTATTGTGTCTAACACAGAGACACAGCTGGTAGAGTTACTCTTTCATCGTGACTCAAGTTCAATCCCGACTTCTGGTGCTGTGGAGTTTGCACGTTTCCTCTGTGGCCTTGTGGAGTGGCCTCGGTTTCGTCCCTCATGCCAACACAGATTTTGGCACGTTTGCCTTTATAAACCAAACTATTGAATATAGGAACTGGGATGTTATGGCAAAGTTGTATAAGACATAGGTAAGACCAATTTTGAAGTATTGTGTGCAATTTTGGTCACCTAATGACAGGAAAGGTATCAAAAAGTTTGAAAGAATACAGAGAAGATTTATGAGGATATTGCTAGGACTTCAGGAAATTAGTTACAGGAAAAGGTAAAGCAGGTTAAGACTTTATTCCACGGAGTGTAGAAGAATGTGGGGAGATTTGATAGAGGTAGACAAAATTATAAGGGACATAGATAGAACAAATGCAAGTAGGCTTTTTATACTGAGGGTAGGTGAGATACAAACTAGAGTACATAGGTTAAGGATGAAAGAGAAGTTTCGTGGGAACATGAGGGGAATCTTCTTCAAACAGAGTGTGGTGGGAGTGTGGAATGAGCTGCCAACTGAAGTGGTGAATGCAGGCTCAACTTTAACCTTTAAGAACAATTCAGATAGGTAGATGGATGGGAGGGGTATGGAGGGATATTGACTGGGTGCAGTGAAACTAAGCAGAATAACAGTTCGGCACAGACGAGAAGGGCCAAAGGACCTGTTTTCTGTGCTGGAATGTTCTATTTTTCTGTGCTTCATTGAACACTCTAAGTTTCCCCTTGTGCATGAGAGTGGTGGAGTGGGGTGGGAGGAGAGATTACATGGGATTGGCATGGTTTTTTGTGGATGACGAGTGGTTGATGGTCAGCGTAGCCTTGGGCAGATGGAGAGGACGTTTCAATGCTGCATGCATCTGTGACTTGCAGTCTTGGTGGAATACTCAATGGTTAGGGAACCAGGCACGAGAAGGAACTAAGTTCTTGCCTGCATCTGGAAAGAACAGAGAATTGATGTTCAGACCTGGTTAACTGAGGGCCACACAACGTTATCAAGTCAAGCAGGAAATATTTTGTGGGCATTGAAAAATAGCACCACTGCTAGAGATGCCATAATGAATGTGGAGAAAGCACTTGAGTGCCTCTATTTCCTCAGAAGGTTTGGCCTGAGATGGGAAATCCTAGCAAATTTCTATAGATGTCTGGTGCAAAGTGTGCTGACCAGAGGTATCACGATCTGGTATAGGGACACCAATACCCCTGAGCGTACAGCACTCCAAAAGGTAGTGGACACAGCCTAGGGCACCACAGGCAAAACCCTCCCCACCATTGAGTAAATCTACGAGGAACCATTGAAGAGCAGCAGCAATCAGTTGAGATCCACACCGCCCAGCATCCAATTGTTCTAGCTGCTGCCATCAGGAAAAGGTCTAGGAGCCACACCAGGTTCAGGAACAGCTGCTACCCTTCCACCATCAGACTCCTCACTAACAAAATCAGCGATTTGTTTCAGGACTCTTACTTTTGCACTCTATTGATTTTTAAATTTTTGTCCCTTTCTTTGCACTTTATTGATTTTTTAAAAATTCTTTCTGTATTGCAGTCAGTTTGTTTATATTTCTTTATCTTTTTACAGTTATTTATTTGTTTACACTGTGAACAGTTTTCTTTGCACTACCAATAAAGAGGTCATTCTGCCGCGCCCGCAGGAAAAGAATCTCAGGATTTTACAGTAAGTGATGTCATGCATGTATTCTGAAAATAAATCTGAAATCTGAAACTGATCTGAATGTTCAACCCTCCCGGTTCTAAGGCTGCAGACTTTAAACGGTCTGATCACAAAGCCGAAGGGGCTTGTAAGTAAAACCCTACAACTGCGAGGTCTGCGTCTAACTTGGCGGCGCTCATACATGACAGTAAAGGAATCTTGAATCTTTCTGATGGAGAACCTTTGCACAATTAAGCCAAGCCAATGTCTTGTTGGCAACAAATGGTGTTAACCTTCCCATTCAATCAAAGTTGGAAGAGGTTGACCAGGATGTTGTCTACATGTAGTATATAAGGAAAGGATGGACAACATTCTCTGGCATGTCAGAGGCTAAGGGAAGGCCTGATAGGAGCTGATCAAAGTTTGAGAGGGTACATCAGAATTATTCTCCTGCAGTAAAAATGTCACACACTTAAACACACATTTCAGGTTGTGGGGTGAGAGAGGTAATTTAGAGCAGCCATTCTCAACCTTTTTTCAGCCACGTCCCCATGAGGTCTCTGCTCAAATTTTAAGTTCCCTGTGAAGCAGTCATGGTTTGGTTTCTTCTGTACTTCTCTCCCACCGACTACATTAAAAACATAATATATTTATGTTACGTGAGGTGAAAATAAAACAAGGCTTTTACTTAAATGCACTGGGCGGGGGTGGTGATGCGGTGTGTAGGATCCCCTTTGAGAATGGCTGCTTTAGAGGAGTTCTCCCCATCATTTCTTCCATGGAATCCCTACGCCTTTCCACGGAACCCATGTTGGGAAACCCTGCTCTAAGCTTTGCACGTGTGTGCGCGCACACCCATGTTTTGCAACCAGCGCACAAAGGAAATGAAGGTGCGCACAAAAGGTGAGTGACCTAAAATAATGATCTTAAAACTATTTCAACTTTACATTTCACAAGCGTTCAGTGCGCACATACTTTTGTCACAGGAAAAACATTTGCACAGCCTAAGATTTTTTTGCACACACTGACAGCTAAAAATTAGAGGGAACATTGCCCCCAATACATTTTGAATGATGGGAGTAAACTGGAGCCCCTGGGGAAAATCCATGCAGACATGGGAAAACACCCCAATTTCTTATAGATCTGTGTGGGATTCACGGCAGTAAAGTCTCAAGGCCCTTTCATGCAGTGAAAAAGCCTGACTGTAAAGGTGGAGATTCTCTGCCCTTACATTGGGAGGCTTACCTCTATGAATTCGCCGTGGCTAGCTCCAAAGCGCCGACTGCAATCCCTCTCGGGGAAGCATCAGCAGAAGCGCTCTGCGCTCTGCTGTCTCGCATGAATGTAATGCCGCTACGAGCAGCTGGCTAGGGGCGGGCTGATGATGTCACAGTAACGTTGTCAGCCAGCTACCCATTTCCACTCTCTCTCACTCACTCGCCCCTCTCCCTCCATGACCCCCTCAGGGTATCATGCTAGGTGCAGCTACATGGGCCAAATGGCCTGTTACCCTGCTGTACAGTTCCTTGTTCCCCTTCCACGTACAATTCTGCACTTTTCATTGCAAAAAGAAAAATCAACCTTGCTAAAAAAAGAGGTGGTCTGAATTCTGTGAGCTAAATTACGGCCTTTCATCCCTTGAGAGCTTCGCTGAACTGATGATGCAAATCATCGGCAGTTGAAGCCATATTTTGTAGCTCGCTTCATGTGATATCCCTAAAGGCCATCAGTGAGAAACACAGGATCTGTCACATCTCCTCAGTGGAATACAGGGACAGTGATAAAAGCCATGAGACAGTCTCTTCATTGTTCGCTTACACAACAGGCAATTTGCATTTTCTGATTCACAAATATTTCTTTGTAAGCAAGGGGTGAATACTGAAATTAATACCATTCAGGTTGATTCATTTTTGGGAGGTGAGAGTGAACTGCAAGGTAAAAACATGATGCTGGGGAAACTCAACAGGTCACACAGTGGACTTTGTAGATATAACCAGCATTTCAGGCTTGAGCCCTTCATCAAGGTATGAGCAAGATGCAGGCAGGCACCCTGACCAAACCCACATTTTGCCCCAGCAATCGAGACAGGGGTTCTAATCCCGCACTGTCCATAAGGAGTTTGTACGTTCTCCCTGTGTCTGCATGGGTTTCCTCTGAGGCCTCCAGTTTCCTCCCATCATTTGAAACATACCAGAGGTGCAGGTTAATTGGGTGGCATGATCTGGTAGGCTGAAATGGCCTGTTACCATGCTGTATGTCTAAATTTACATTCAAAAAATTAAACTATGTTCTTTGACCTGCTGAGATTCTCCAGCATTGTGCTTGTACTTCAACCACAGTGTTGGCAGAGGAGTCACGTGATGGAGTAGTGGCCGGACGGTGAACTCCAGCCCTCTCCAGAAAAGTCTGGAAAAACAAGAGAAAACACAAAGGCACAGAAATAAAAGTTACAGAAAAGTGAGTATAAAGGTGGAAAGAAGATGGCGACAAAAAAAGAAAAGTCGAAAGCAACGGTAAGAAGAGCGGAAGAGAAGACAAAGGAGGAAAAAGGTGAAGGCCTTACCTGTCCGAAGAGGCCCGCTGCGGAGAGAGAAACCCGCTCCCTCAAGTCGGTAAATAATGGACTACAAAAATGGCTCGCTGAGCCGAGCAAAAGTGCGCAACCGCGCATGCGCGAAGTTTCGCGCATGCGCGATGCGAATGAAAAAAAACACACCGACGGGAGGGGGGACCAGCTGGGGAGTCGATCTCCACAGCCGGCAACGACAGCTGCAGAACACCTGCAGCAAGAAGAGACCACAGAAGACAATAGAAACAAGAAAGAAGAGGAGGAAAGGGCAACAAAGAAACAACAGATGGTCAACCCAGAGGAAGAAGAAGAGGAAGAGGAAGAGTATGGTGAAATAGAAGAAGAAAAGATAGGCAAGGTAAAGGATATACTTGCTCTTATTAAAGGATACATGGAGTCATTTAAAGAATGGCAAACACAGGAATTTAAGGATTTAAGAAAAAGAATAAACAACACAGAAGAGAAAATAATTAAAATGGAGATGACCTTAACAGAAATGGGAAAGAAAATGGACAAGATGGAAGAGCGGGCAGTAGCAGCAGAAATGGAGGTAGAAGACTTAAAAAAGAAATTGGAGAAATCTAATAAAAAAACTAAAGAGACACAAGAACTACTAGCTCAAAAAATAGATACAATGGAAAACCATAACAGAAGAAATAACATAAAGATAGTGGGCCTTAAGGAAGATGAAGAAGGCAAGAATATGAGGGAGTTTATAAAAGAGTGGATCCCTAAGACCCTAGGATGTCCAGAACTACAGCAAGAATTGGAAATAGAAAGGGCACATAGAGTATTGGCCTCTAAACCACAACCACAACAAAAACCAAGATCTATTGTAGTAAAATTCCTAAGATATACTACAAGAGAAAAGGTACTGGAGAAGACAATGGAAAAAGTAAGAGAGGGCAACAAACCACTGGAGTATAAAGGGCAAAAAATCTTCATTTATCCAGATATAAGTTTTGAACTCCTAAAGAAGAGAAAAGAGTTCAATACAGCAAAGGCGATTTTATGGAAGAAAGGGTATAAATTTATACTAAAGCATCCAGCGGTATTGAAAATATTTATTCCAGGACAACAAAACAGACTATTCTCGGATCCAGAAGAAGCACGAAAATTTGCAGAACAATTACAAAAATAGACTGAGGGAGGAAGACGGGTAATGAGAGTTAAAATGATCACGACTGATATGTATGTGGGTAAAGACAAAAATAGACTGAGGGATGAAGACGGGTAATGAGAGTAAAAATGATCACGATTGATATGTATGCAGGTAAAGAGGTATAAGAGTGAATAGAGACAATGAGCATACATGAATGTATCTGTACTTAGAGGAAAATATAGATAGTATAGACAAGAATTAATAAGGGAAGGTAATGGAATAGAGAGAATAAGGAGGGAATTAAAAGAGGGACCTTTGTGACATATGAAAAGTGAAATCTTTTCTGGGGGAGGCGGGGTGGGGGGAAATAGCGGTCACTGCAAAATCAGTTGACGCTTGCGAGTGGATTCGCAAATCCAAATGGAGAGGGGAGATGTGGTTGTCCGACAAGGGATAAAGGACAACTCAGGAGGTGAAGGGGAGATTGGGGATAAATAAGATAGAAATAGGAGAATAAGGAAAATGTTAGATGTTGTAGGAATGTTGTCTTATAAAGAGTTGAAAATAAGAAAACAGAAATGGAAAAGGAGGAAAGGTAATGATGGAAAAACGGAAAGAGAAGATAAACAAAATATAAAAGGGCTACGCTGAACTATATGTCTTTAAATATTAATGGAATACATAACCAAATTAAAAGGAAGAAACTACCAAATTTAAATGAATAAATGTATTCCATTAGAAAAAATAACATATTGGTTAAGAAATAATATTGAAATATTCGAACAAGTATAGGAGCCTTACATTAAATACAATAGCGAAAACCTACTGGGGACAAACATTACCTAAGTTGATGGAAGGAGAAGGAAAGAAAAGAATGGACTCAGTAGAATTTCTGGTGTAATTTTGTTGAATGACAACATTGTCTGACTGGCTTAATGCAACCTAGATTGTATACCTAAAATGGATGAGAGGGGGGGGTGGGGGGGTGGTTTGGGAGGAAAGGGGGGGGGAGAAAAAGTCACTGTATATGTGTGAAAAAGAAATAGTGTATATCATGGCTAATGTGATTTATGGTGTGAAAAATAAAAAAAATTTAAAAAAAAAAACAAAAAAAAACCACAGTGTTGGCAGATCTTCATGTTTTACCTCAGCCAATGGCAAGGCCTATCTCTTCCTGGAACTGCTGCAGTCATTCTGGTGAACACATTCTCTTGAGCGTCCAATGTACTTCCAGGTCAGAACATTGTGTGATATGGAAGGGAAGCTGCTGTTGCCGGTGTTCTTGTGTACCTGCTTGATGGTTGAGGTTGCAGGATTGGGAGGCAACTGATGTCAAAAGGACCAGCACGTGATCCATACCAGGGCTCTGGGGTGGACTTGCAATGCCCAAAATGTCTTTCTGTGGCTGGGACACAAACAATTCCCAGGTTGCAAACTCCATGCAGGTCTGGATTAGAGTCCTGTGATAGTACAGACCTATCACCAATGTATATAGTTACAGTATCTAGAGTGTAATGACTGTGCTTATAGCGATTGGCTGAGAGCTTAGCCATACCTACTGTCTGGGCCTTAAAGGGTTGTGCCCCTAGCCAGGTCGGATCATTATGGACTGGTCGGCCACCTGTGAAGAGCTCCTGTCTTTTGCTAATAAAAGCCTTGGTTTGGATCAACAAGTCTTTGGTTCTTTCGACGAGCTCTACAAGTCCATAACTGCAGATCGTGAGATTAACACATTTTGATTTAATTTTAAAAAAAATAATTTAAACATACCTCACAGTAACAGCCCATTACAGCCCACAAGCCCAGGCTGCCCAATTCCACCTGATTGACCTACAATTCCTGGTACATTTTGAACAGTGGGAGGAAGCCAAAGCACCCAGAAGAAACCCATGCAGACATGGGGAGAACATATAAACTCCTTGCAGACAACGACAGATTCGAACCTGGGTCACTGATACTGCAATAGTGCTGTGCTAACCTCTACACTAACCATGCCGGGTTGGAATATTTTTTTGCAACAATGAATTGGAGTTAGGATGGAAGAAGTTACAGGGAGCTAGTCGATTGTACAGACAAAGATAGCTCAATCAGAACATAAAATGTCTCCCATAAGGGAAGAAACAAACACTGGAAGTA
The DNA here is from genome assembly GCF_036971445.1 of Narcine bancroftii. Taxonomy (NCBI): domain Eukaryota; kingdom Metazoa; phylum Chordata; class Chondrichthyes; order Torpediniformes; family Narcinidae; genus Narcine; species Narcine bancroftii. Next base: position 76,692,730 of record NC_091474.1, read on the forward strand.
TCTTTTCCCAATAAGAAGAGGATTTACCAGAAAGCACAGTGAGTGGAGGGTAGATGAATACACACTCTGTGCATGAAAATTGGTCTCTGACATTTACAACAATGTGATATCTAAGGGAGACCAACTGGGGAATTATCCACTCCAGTTGAGATTAGTTTCCCATGGATGTATTCTTAGAACATTTCTCTGGTCATTAATCAATTGGCTTTGTAATCTTAAGTGTTTGCAGAGTGAAAATGGTCAAAAAGTCACAACGTTGTTTGCAAAAGGGTCCCTGGTAATGAGACCTCTGTTCTACAATGTACTCACCTTTGTATTTATATTACTGTCTGTATTTATTTTGAATTATTGCCACAGGTAAGAGCTAATTCCCTGTTTTGTGGACCATGATAAGTTGTTAACCAACATGGGAAAGCAATATGCAGGAGGTGGATTCATTCTGATGATATAGGTGGACACTTTGGAGAAATTTACTTCCTGTATATATATCAATACCAGTTATATCCCAGTGTGCCCACATAAATTGCAATTGACTGCACACATCAAAAACAGTCATTCTATATAAATCTTCTGCAACACCAAATGAATATTGTTAAAGTTAGATTGGTTAAAATGAAACCCCAGAACGGGGACATATAAAATCTCAGCATGGTTCCAAATCTGCCTTTGGCTGTTCCCAGCTGCACAGAAAACAGGAATCATATAATTTGTTCTCTCGCTGCTGATTCATTTGAAACCTCAGTACCATGTATGATTCTGAGTTGTAAAATATTTGCACATGTGCTGAGGCAAATGCTTCGTTGGAAACCATAGAACCATAGAATATTACAACACAGAAACAGGACCCTTTGGCCCTTCTAGTCTGTGCCGGTCATTAGTCTGCCTAGTCCACTGACCTGCACTCAATCCATAGCCCTCCATACCTCTCCCATCCATGTATCTGTCCAAATTTTTCTTAAATTTTAAAATGAGCTCACATTCACCACATGGTCTGGCAGTTCTCTCCACACTCCCACCATTCTGTGAAAAAGTTTCCCCCTCATGTTCCCTCTAAATTTTTCCCCTTTCACCCTTAACCCATGTCCTCTGGTTTGTATCTCACCTACCCTCAGTGGGAAAAGCCAACCTACATTTACTCTGTCTATACCCCTCATAATTTTAAATACCTCTATCAAATTCCTCTATGCTTCAGGTAATAAAGTCCTAACCTGTTTAACCTTCCCCTGTAACTCCCATTTGTGTGCCTTTATTCCATTAGCTTTTCCAACCCTTCCTCTTCATATGTCTGCAGAAATGTCTTTTGATTTTTTTTTTACTTATTTTTTTTAAAAAATGTTGATGTACAGCATGGTAACAGGTCCTTTTGGCCCACGAGCCCGTGCCACCCAATTACACCCCCAGTACATTTTGAAGAGTGGGAGGAAACTGGAACACCTGGTGGAAACACAGGGAAAATGTGCACACTCTTTGCAGACAGTGCTGGATTCGAACCCCGGTCTCTAGCACTGTAATAGCGTTGGACTAACTGCAACTCTAACCGTGCTGCCACAGTTTGAATGTTGTACAACCATTCCCTGACATACGTCTGAGTTCCGTTCTGACCGACTGGTCGGATCTTGAAATGGACGCAAGTCGGACTTATGTTACCGTACATGATTCTCGCTTACCGAATGGCAACTGAAAAAGATGCTGTGATGTACTATACACAATGCTGAGATATCATCTGATGGTCACTGTCATAACTTTTATATTAAAATATATTTTTTCTTTTTTATAATTTGTACAGTATTTTGTTTGGTCATTTGGACAGATGGTCGTAAGTCGTGGAGAGGCTGTAATTGTATCTATAGCTTTCTCTGGCATCTTGTTCCAGATACAGAGTATTCACTGTGTTAAAAAGCCACCTCTTTGCCTCTTAAACAACTCCCCTCTAACTTTAAACTTATATCCTCTAGTTCTCGAACCATTCCCTTGGAGAAGAATTTTGTCAGCATTGACTTTAACCATTCTCGCATGATTTTGTGTGCCTCGATACGGTCACAATTCAGCCACTTCTGGTTGGGAGAATAAAAACCCTGCCTTACTGACCCTCTCTTTCTAACTCAAGCCCACCAGTCTGGTGAAAAGTTCCCCCAGAGGACTATGGGTACTCAGTCACTAAATCAGTAGAGAGTCGAGGTATCGATGGGTGGATCTTCACCCCTGATCAGATAAGTTGCCAAATTCATTCTGTCTCCGAAATTTACATTGGTTGACTTTTGGAAGCAAAGCAGAAATTGTACCTGGTCTGATGTAGATAGGAGGCAGAGTGGTTGACGTGACCTTCAGACTTGTTCCTTTATTTAACATTGCTGACCTCAGTTCCACTCCCCTTGCTTGTCCCCAATTACCTGTGATTCCCTAAATACCAAAAATACATCATCGCAGATTTCAGATTTATTGTCAGAGTACATACACAACTTCACCTACAACCCTGAGATTCTTTTTCCTGCGGGTGAGGCAGAATTACCACTAATTGGTAGTGCAAAAAAAATGTGCTCAATGTACACATGTAAAAAAATAAAGTAATATAAAAACATTGTTCAAATCAGAGAGAGAAATTTTTTTTTGCATAAGTAAGAGTCGTTAAATGAGTCCCTGATTGAGTTTGTTGTTGAGGAGTCTGATGGTGGAGGGGGAGCAGCTGTTCCTGAACATGGTAAGGTGAGTCTTGTGGCACCGATAACTCTTCCCTGATAGTTGAAGCAGGAGCATATGCTGTGTGGTGTGGATCCATGATTATTGCTTCTGCTCGCTGAAGGCAGCAAACCCTGTTGATGCCCTGGCCTGTGTCCAGTACCTTTTGTCAGGATTTTTGCTCAAGGGTATTGGTGTTTCCATTCCAGACCGAGATGCAATCGATCAATGCACTTTCCACCACACATCGGTAGAAACCTGCCAGGGTTTCCGATGTCAGATCAAACTTTCGCAAACTCCTGAGGAAGTAAAGGCACTGATAGGCTTTCTTCTGGGCGCAGGCAGGAAAGATCCTTCAAGATCATGACTACCAAGAACTTGGCTCACCCTCTCCAACTCTAATCCCCCACTGATCACTGGATCGTAGACTTCTGGTTTTCATTTTGTTACAAACTGCACATAATGAGCACTAATGGACCATGAACCAGACAGTTTTTAATTTTAAAAAACTAATTTTATTTCTAACTCTTAAACTATCCTTAACTAATCTATTCCAAGCTCATATGTGTGTGTGTGTGTGTGTGTGTGTGTGTGTGTGTGTGTGTGTGTGTGTGTGTGTGTGTGTGATGTGTGTTCCACACCTTTATCTAGAAGGTTACCTCAAAGTTCAGTCTTTTAAATTCAGTGTTGAATTGTAGGCCTTTGAAATTTGATGCCCAGAATTAACGTTGACTGGAGTTGTGGCTGGCTACTGACTCACAGATTCTGCTTGTGTTGCTTTTGAAGAAATGTCCATCATGAGCTGTGGTCATAACATTCGAGGAAAGACTCGAACTGGGTAGCCTCCATGAAACTTCCAAGACCCTAGCACTGGTTTTTCAAAGTGACCTCCACTGTTAGCTTTTCAAAAAGATCCTCCTGGCACAGGTCAATCCATCAAAAAGGCCCAGTCATTCACAAAACATGGTTTGCTCTGAATTCCACAAAGATGGCTGGCCAAGAGTTGCTTCAAAGAGCTGCTTTCTCTTCAGCATCAGAATGGTTCTCCCTTACAAAATCACAGTGTCTTTGCAAATGTATCAAATCTGGAACAGACTGTGACAAACCTTCCCTCAGTTCTTCCAATGTATTAAATTATTGCTGAGTTGTGACTTGTGTGGTGCTTGGTGCTTGTGTGAAATGTTAACTGTGATCATTCAGACCCTTGTGTCTATACTATCCCTTACAGTGATAATCCTATTTTACTAAAATGGGAGATCGTAATACCTTCCTGAAGTTAACAATTAACAGTGAACTCACCCTTAAACCCTTTCACGTATCTAGCTTCTACAGATGGAGAAATGCAAGGATTCACAGTTCTCAGAAAGAAACAGTTCCTCTTCATCTCTGGATCGAATGGCCAACCCCTTGCTTCAAAATTATGACCTCCATGAGGGTAACATCCTGTCATGTCAAGACCCTGCAGAATTTAATGCTGCAATAAGATCACCTCTCAATAGGCATTCAAACCTAAAGTGCAAAGTGTTGGTAACTAAATGAGTTAGAACTAAAATTTCTGTCATCTACATGACACATCGTCCACTCTCCTCCCGTCACCGACTCCCGTAGGGACGGCTCTGTCCATGACTCCACTGTCCACTCTTCCCTCCCCACCAATCTCCCCCTTGGCACTTGCCCCAGTGGCTGCAGGAAGTGCTACACTGTGCCCACGCCTCCTCCCTCACCACCGCTCAGGGCCCCCTTCACTTGTGTATCCAGGGAAGTCATCTACTGCATCTGGTGCTCCCGTTGTAGCCTTCTCTTCGTCGGAGAGATAGGACACAGACTGGGTGATCACTTCACTGAGCACCTTCCCGCTGTCTGCATTAGTGGCAGTGACCAACCACTTCAATTCTGTGCCCCACTCACATGCTGACGTGTCTGTCCATGGTCTTATGTACTATCCCTTCAAGACCACCAGTAAATTGGAGGAACAACATTTGAATTTCCGTCTGGGCACTCTTCAACCAGATAGCATTAATATCAACTCCGAGTTTCTGCTAACTGACTACCTGTTCTCCCTCCCTTCCCTTTGTCGTCTTTCACAGGACCATTCCCCCTCCCCGTTTGCCTGCAGACCTTCGTGTTTTACCTAATGAGTTAGGCTGATGGGAATCAGGCAGAAGGTTGACCAGATAAGTCTGGTTTGAATGAGCTTTTGCTCTTCTTATTTCTGATGTTTAATAAGAAACAGGCAGCACGGTTGGTATAGCAGTTAGTGCAACCCCTTTACAACACCAGCGATTGGGACCGGACCGGAATTTGAATTCCACACTGTCTGTAAGGAGTTTGTATGTTCCCTCCGTGTCTGCATGGGTTTTACCCGAGGACTCCGGTTTCCTCCCACCATTCAAAAACATACTGGGGTTGTAGGATAATGGAGTATAAATTTGGAGGCACGGACTCGTGGGCTGAAATGGCCTGTTTCCAGGGTGTAAATCTAAATTAAATTAAAATCAAAACAATTTGTTGATACAAATGTTATCTTGTGCTATAAGTAGATGGTATGCTTGGTAGAAGTAATTGGAAACAATAGGATATTCTTATAGGTTTTCTAATGACAAGAACTCCATTGGATGTTGTGAACAGGAATTCTGTGCACAGTTTTACTTATTCCCATTGATAATCGCTAATCCCCTTTGTTTGTGAACTGTGTGATAAATTGTTAACCTACAAAGAATTTGCTCTTTATACAGATTCAAAATGCACACTCCAGGGGACAGTTAGATCTCAGAGATAGCATCTAATTTCATCTATTTATTCTTTGGAGACACCTCGATTCTGCACCACTGATGCATCAGAAGTGGATGTCTGATATTTTTAATGATATTTCTTTTCTTTCTGAAACCTCCAAGGACAGAAAACTCCAAGCACCTTCAGAAAGGTTCCTTAAACTCCTGAGCATTTAATGCATGTTGCAGCTTGCAACATTGTTTTGCCGCAGAAGATTGTTAGCGCTGTTTGGAATCAAACTGAAGTTCAGAAGGATTTAAGCAATTCATAATTAATCATGACACCAGACAAGGATTAACCCTTGCCTTTATGGCTAAAATAAAATGCAGGCATGCCAATTTTAAACTTCCATATTTTTTACCTATTTTCCTTGATTATTTTTGCCGGTTGCTTGCGTTCCGGATAACAGAGGTTTCAAAGTGTAATTAAACCTACGTTCATCAAAGATTCAAAGCAAACAATGAGGACGAGTGTTTGAGGCTCCTTTGCCATGTATGTACTGAGCCAGTCAAGCATCAGGCTTGACAATAACACTGGACTTTGAGGCATTCTGGGCATCAATTGAATGGGCAACATTTATCGTCACCCTGTTCAATTGGTGGCGGGAATGAATTACATTTGAATACAACCAGAACAGGGCAAAGGGGATCCACTTTCAACGTAACATGGGAATTGTTGGACCAAGGAATTCCTCCTGGTTTCCCTCTGGCAGGCAGATAACACCGCACTAACAGAGCTTTTGATGAATTGCAGCAATTAATCTCTATCAGTTGATCTACCATGGACCTGACTTGACACTAAACATGACACAAAAAAGCCGAAAGCCTTTGGAACCATAAGTTCCCCTATTTTCTCAAGCATATAACAATTACTTTGCAACGTCTCAAATTACCGAGTTATTGTATCCAAAAAAATTAGTTAAAAATTAGTTAAAAAAAACAAAACAACACAGCTTTGGATTTTGAAACTTAATGCACTCTGCTAGCAGTAGAGTGTAAACCCTGAGCTCAAAGCCCTGCAAAAGGTAGTGGACACAGCCCAGTACATCACAGGCAAAACCCTCCCCGCCATCAAGAATATTATCAGGGAACACTGCAGTAGGAGAGCAGCAGCAATCATTAAGGACCCACACTGCCCTGCACATGCTCTGTTCTCGATGCTGCCATCAGGAAAGAGGTATCGGTGCCACAAGACTCGCACCACCAGGTACAGGAACAGCTGCTCCCCCTCCACCATCAGACTCTTCAACGACAAACTCAGAGACTCGTCTGAGGACCCATACTTTTGTACTTTTTTCCCCCCTCTGTATTGCAGCATCAGTTATTAACATTTCTTTATTTGTTTACATGTTGCAGTGAACTGGGATTCACTGGTAGTTGTGTTGATGGCTGGCTCCGCCCCCATCTGATCGCATTTAACCCCGGTTTCCCACCTAAACCCAGAACCCTTCTGATGACGACTGAGAGACCCAAGCCTTTGTTCTCCCTCCATTTGTGAGAGCTTTTATTCACACTACACATGTACAGTTTTCTCCCCCCACTTCCACCTCGTCCACAGGAAAAAGAATCTTAGGGTTGTGTGTGATGTCATGCATGCACTTTGGCAATGAGTCTGAACAACGGATGTGTAAATTAAAGCAAGGATTTGAAGAAACTCTCTGTGGCACCCCCTGAGCCCTGCTATTCTCTGGCACTCTCAGTAGTGGGTTGGGAAGCTTTCCTGAGGCAGCAATTGAAGAACGACAGGCAGCAGTCATCTGTTGCATTGAAAACAGGTGAATGAAACCGACCAGAGCGGCACATAAGGAAGCTTAGACTCCAATGGGTTGATTGTTTATGTGGAAAATGGGACAATATATAGCAGCTCAAGGGCAGCCCTGCAATGTACTCAGACTGGGAGAAGTGCAATCAAGTTCACAAGTCCTTCATAATGTCCATGGAAAGAATGGAAATGTTATTTTAGCTGATAAGATCATGTTGAAAATGCACAGGCACTGATTTCTGTTGTATCAAGTGTGAGTAAATGCCCCTATTGACAAAGATTCCCTCTGAGATGTCGGCAACACTTACTTTTTTTTAAAAAAAATTTTTCACACTATGAACCATACTGACCAAAATACACATAAACATTTCCTTCTTGAATATACACAGTGTCATTTTCTCCCCTTTTACCCCCCTCCCTTCCCTCCCTCCTTCTCACCCCCTCCCCACCACCAAACGTTCAACATATACAATACGTTAAACACATTAAACAATGTCATCACACAATGAAAATAAACAAGAAAGTTGCGTCATCTAATTTTACACACTGGGTCTTCTTCTCATTTGCTCATTTTAGATGGTGGAGATCCGCAGTAGGACTTCTCTGTTGTGTTCCATGTGATGTGGGCAGAAATTGACTCGTTATGTGCATGGTTTCATATCTCCAAAGGAAATGGGCCAATGACAATTTTTCTCAAGCAAAATATTTCAGTAACAATCGAGCAGTGATTCTCAACCTTCCCTTCCCACTCATACACCACCTTAAGCAATCCCTTACTAATCACAGAGTACCGATGTCTTAGAGATTATTTAAAGTGGTATACAGGTGGAAAGAAAAAGGTTGAGAAACATTGTTCTAGAGATAGGGAATATAACTAAACAAAAGAACAGATGACAATGAAAGAGTGCCTGCTGACGTACGTATCAGTCTGTAAATAATTTTTACGAATAAGATTTTCACTGAATTAAGATTAAAGTCAAAGTCCGTTTCAAAACCTGATTTTCTAATTCAGCTCAGCTGGTACACAAAACCATGAACCCACTTCACTATTCAGCAGTTAATTGTGAATGTTCAATTATCTGTTTTTGTAAAGGCTGTCTGAATTAAGACTAGATGAAACTTGGTTTAATTAACACAAGGGATTAGTGCTGGATAATTGAAAAGAAAACACGCTATGAGAGCAAAATACACCATAGACCAAAGTGACATCAGGCGACAATTCTCCAGAATGACATTAAAATTAAATGTGATGTCCCATGACTGGTTGGTGAACCTTAGTTCAAATTTGTGCTCACAAATAACGGCCAAGAAAAATTAACTTCCTCTCCAAATTTTCTTTCCTCTCTCCTGAATCCAAAAACCATTTGGTAGCACTTTGCTATGGAAAGTAAAGATGGCTGCAGAGAATATCTCCCTGGTGACACGAGAGATGCTGGAATTTAGAGCAAGAAGCCGTGGCCCCAAGGAGCTCCGCAGGTCAGATGCCACATGTGGAGGGAAATGGATGATGTCGAAACGAGTCGAAATTCTCCCTCAGGACTGTGACTGAAACAGGAAAGTCTGCAGTCGCTGTGATTGTAGTAAAAGCACAGAAAAGTTGGAGGAACTCAGTAAGTCTTGCAGCATCCTTAGTAGGGAAAGATAACATGACTGGCATTTCAGGCCTGAGTAAAAAGAAGGCAAGTGCCCGAATTAAATGGCTGGGTTAGAAGGAGCTGTGAATGCCTCCTTACTCTTTGACCTCATGACTGAGGCTAACGTTCATTTCAAGTGTGCAGTTTTTTCTTTAGATGTCCAGGCACTCATCAAGGCTGACCATGTGCAAGGTGATAATGAGTTTGTCATATATATGGTACAATGCCCATATGCACCAAAATTCTTACTTGGTGTAGCCAAGCAGGTACTTGGTTAAAAAAAAGAACTTCTAAACAACTAAAGAATAACTACACACTAAAATCAGTGGTTCTCAACCTATTTTGTTCCTCTCACTTAGGATACCATAGGTGTTTTGTGGTTCGTAAGGGATGAATTAAGATGAGTGGAAAGAAAAAGGTTGAGAACTACTGACTAAATACTTTGAATTAAAAAGGCAATAAATACACAAAAAAATTATATATACTCAATTATCTTAGTGTAATAAAAAGTGACAGCGTTGGTGCTGACAGTCCTTTTGTAGTGTGGGAGCAATCCCTGATTAGTGTAGCAGGGAGGTTCAAGAATCTGATTAACTGTGGGAAAGAAATAACTCTTGAACCTGGAGAGGTACCAGACCTCTCAAGGTTCAAACACGCAACCCAAGCATGTGGGCTTAGCCCATTGCTCTACTCATTATACACCTACGACCGTGTGGACAGGCATAATTGCAATGCCATCACAAACAGCAATGAGTAAACGTTCAGGAGGGAGAGAGATCAGCTCATTAAATGGCGTAACGACAACAATCTTGCACTCAACGTCAGCAAAACCAAAGAGATGAATGTGAACTTCAGGAGGAAGTAAGGGGAACATGACCCAGTCCTCATCGAGGGCTCAGTAGTGGAGAGGATCAAGAGCTTCAAGTTCCTGGGTGTCAACATCTCCGAGGATCTGTCGTGGAGCCTCCACCTTGATGCAATCACAAAGAAGGCTTGCCAGCAGCTATACTTTGTGAAGTATCTGAGTAGATTCAGTATGTCACCAAAGACTCTCGTAAACTTCGACAGGTGTACTGAGAAGAGCATTGTGGCTGGTTGCATCATAGCCTGGTATGGAAGCACCAACTCTCAGGACAAGAATAAACTCCAGAAGATTATTAATTCAGCCTGCGACATCACAGGCAGCAGACATCACTCCATCAAGGACATCTTCATGAGGCAGAGTTTTAAAAATATAAGCATCCTCAAAGACCCCTCCATCCTGGCCATGCCCTCTTCACTCTGCAACCATCAGGGAAAAGGTACAGGAGCCTAAAGACAAGAACTCAGCGTCACAAGGACAACTTCTTCCTCAGATTTCTGAGTGAGTACTGAACGAAAGACACAGCCTTACTTTTTGTGCTCTATTAATTTTATATTTTATAGTAATGTCATAAGATGGTTATAATATGATTGTTTGCACAATGATGCCTGCCGCAAAACAATCCAGAGATTCTTTTTCCTGTGGGCAAGGCAGAATTACCACTTATTGATAGTGCAAAAAACTGTACTCAACGTATTACATGTAAACAAATAAAAAAATATAAACAAACTGACTGCAATACAGAGAAAAAAATTAATGAAGTCCAAAAGTAAGAGAAATGAGTCCCTGATTTAAATTTTAAATTTAGACATGGTAACAGGCAATCTATACCATCCAATTTATACCCCATTAACCGACACCCCCTGTACCTTTTGAACAGTTGGAGGAAACTGGAGTCCCCGGAGAAAACCCACTCAGACACGGGGTGAATGTACAAACTCCTTACAGACAGTGGGGATTCAAACTCCGTACCGGTCCCAATTGCTGGCGCTGTAAAGGTGTTGCGCTAACCACTATGTCAGCCATGCCACCCTTCTGCTTATTGGTGCGTTTGTCGTTGAGGAATCTGATGGTGCAGCTGTTCCTGAACCTGGCGGTACGAGTCTTGTGGCCACCGATACCTCCTTCCTGATGGCAGCAGCGAGAAGATTTTGTGTCTCAGCGATGGTGGGAAAGCTTTGGGATGTGAGGAAGTGAATAATTCCCTGCAGTATCTGGTTTTTCACTTGTTGCTGTGAATAGCTCCCAAGATATTGACAGTCAGTAGCAAAGCCATTTAATGTCAGGAGAGAGGCACTGGAATGGCCACTGCTTTGTTCATGTGAGATGTGAGTGCATTTTTCCATAAAAACACAAAAAGAGGCAGCAAAGAAGGGGCTCCCAAAAGGCATTGGATGCTGAAAACCCTGATTGGATCAGAGATTTGGATCTTGTGCTTGGGTTGCTGAGAAATCAAACAGGGGTCTGGGTGGCTGCAGGAGCACTGGAGGGGAATCCACAGACACTCAGTGACTCTCTTTTTAATCAGGGCATCGGGTAATGCTCATGGTGACTCTTATGGCAAGCAGAAGGCAATTTTGTGTAATATTGCATGTTCTATACTATTACATGACAATAAAGGAATATCAAATTAATTTGAGGAATTGTAAACCTGTGCAATCATCAGTAAACACACCCACCCGACCATATGTTGATCAGTGGTTCTCAACCTTTTTTTGTCCACCCACATCCCACTTTAAGTCATCCCCACGCCGTCGGGGCTCTGTGATTAGTCAGGGATTGCTTCAGGTGGGAGTGGGAAGGTTGAGAACCACTGCTCTAAACCCAATTGTGACTGAAATATTTTGCTTGAGAAAAATTGTCATTGGCCCATTTCCTTTGGAGTTATGAAACCCTGCACATAACGAGTCAATAAGGTACAATTAAGATGAAAAAGAATCCCAGGGTTGTTTAGTGGCATTATCATAGAGCAAACAATCATATTATAGCTATCTTATGACATTTCAACCCACATCCCACCTGAAGCAATCCCTTACTAATCACAGAGCAACTATGGCATAGGGAATATTTAAGGTGGTATGTGAGTGGAAACAAAAACGTTGAGAACCACTGGCTTAGACCTACATGATACATCTAGATTTTGGAACCATTCACAATTCCACAGCAGAATTGCCAGCTGATGAGGCCTGGAATTTTTGTTAATGCAACATAGCACTTTCTGAAAAATGAATGTAAACAAGAAGTCTTCATTTCCTCATACTTTATTGGTTGACCATTAGACTGAATCATTCAGAAGTTATGGAAGGCACTATTTAGAGATGAATGTAAACCAGTCGTATTGGCTCAGTGGTATTTTACACATCTCCATATTAGCACATTGGGAATTCAAATCCCACTGCAGAATTAGGGAACATTAGAGGACAATACTGAGAGAGTGCTGACTGTTGAATAGCCTGTCGTTCAGTGGCAACCAAAACACTGCCATCATCTTCAACAAAATACTGCATCAACATTGTGGCGAGATCAAAAGCTGGGTACCCTGCACTGAGTGACTCACTCCCGACTCCCAGAACATCTCTCCCATCTCTGAGGCACAAGTTAAGAGTATGGTGGAACATTCACCTGATGCAGAGCAGTTCATTGCAATGGTACTGTCATCCCACCTCCAGTGCACTTCGGCTGCAACATTTGCGATTCACAAAGCACATTGTAGTCAGTGGCACCTCTTCCTCCCTCGACTTCTGCCACTAAAGACGGACAATGGTAGAAGGCATGGTGGGGCGTGGGGTGGGGGGGGTGGAAGCACGACACATTCCTGACTTGGAGATGTTCTGCAGTTCCTTTATCACTGGGACCAAATCCTGGAGGCAAATCCATATGGCAGCATGGAGAATACAGCGGTTTGTGCAACAGTGTTACAGCTCCAGTGACGCTGGTTCAATTCCAGCATTGCCTGTAAGGACAGAACGTTCTCTTCATGTCTCTGTATTTCCTCTGGATGTTCCTGTTTCCTCCCATCACCCAACTGTATAGGGTTGGAGGTTAATTTGGGTGTAATTGGGCAGGACTGGCTCGTTGGCCAGATACCATGCTGTAGGTCTATATTAAAATTTTAATTCACAGACACTCAGTGACTTTGAAGGGACTCTCTTTTGCTTCTCTTTCTCTCATATTGTAAGGGGTGATGGACAACACTAATGGCAGGTAGAAGATAAAGTATATCATGTATGCTAAACTTTTAATGTGTTATGACATAACAATAAAAGGAACCTTGAATCTTGACCTTGAATCCTGGATTTCTCTTCCCAAGTTCAAATGTCAGAATCAAAATTTATTGTCGTGAACGTGTCCTAAAATTTGCGGCATCACCAAAGATGCAATTATTTTATAAAATCACCTTTAAAAATATAAAGAAATTAGTACAAAAAGAGAAAATGAGGTGGTGTCCATGGTTCATTGTCCATTCAGGAAACTGATGGCAGAGAGGAAGAAGCTGTTTCTATGCCGCTAGGTGCTTGTCTTTAGGCTCCTGGACCTCCTTCCTGATGGTAGCAGTGAGAAGAGGGCAAGGCCTGGGTGGTGGGGCACCTCGAGGATAGACGCTGATTCCTTCAGACATCACCTCTTGTAAATTCCCTTAATGGAGTCACTGGCTGAGTTCACAACTCTCTGCAGCTTTTTCCTGCCCTGTGCATTGGCACCTCCATACCAGAAAGTGATGCAACCGGTCTGAATCAATATCACGGGAGTACCTTTACCAAAAGGCCATTCTCCGACCGGTGTGTTCTGCAGAAACTGCAGGGATGAGAAATAAACCTGTAAATGAATTAAAGAGTCATCAACCTGTTGTGGCCTCACTCTGTAAACACACTGAAACTTCCAAGTCTGGGTAACTTGCAAAATGAAAAATCAAACACCTGCATGTCAAACAGAAACAACTGCATCTTTTTATGCCAGTTAGGAATTTTACACCCTGCATTCTTGATCCTTTACAATTTCTTGCAAAATAATAGCATTAAATCAAATTTTAAAAAATCTATAACAATCTGCCGATTCCTTTTCCTGACTTGCATTGAGTCTCTGACACTGTGTGTATTATAGATTTTAATCCAGCCTTCTGAGTGTTTGGGTGTGTTGAAGTGGTGATCTGAAAGAACAAACAGCTGCCAAAATCTTCCTACCAACCATTTGCATGTCGCAAAGAATCTGTACAGATAGACATCATCTATTTGTTCTTAATTGAATGACAATTGTGTGAATACTTGAAATATATTCTGTATCTGGATTCGTATAGTCCCTCCAGAGAATATGTAAATATTGTTTGATGCTGTTGGGAATATCTATCAGTTCAAACAAGCTAATGTTTAGACTTTAGAGAGAAAAGAAAGAGATGAGGAGTGGGATCGATCACGCTGCTATTTCTGAAATCCCTGCACACAGCAGTGAGAAGTATCCATTTCTTGGCAGCTCTTCTTCCTCCTTTTGACTTGCAAGGTGATTATTGTACAGATAATTTAATAATAGCAGCACACATATCCTCCACTTGACTGATGGCGCACATTTAATTAGACATTAGTGGAGAATATTTGCAGGTTTAACTCTCAAAATGGCCTGTTAGCATTCCGAGTTCACACAGAAATGCCAGTGTCGATGCGTCCTGACCACTTTCCCTATCCCGACAGTTGTGCATGCATTAACAGTTTTAAACCCCCAAGGTCATCACCACAGCAACTCCCAGGTCCTTAACAACTCTGGCAGTTCAATGATTTTGTTTAGTTTTGAAAGTTTTTCTTCCTGGCTATGTGATCTGGAGTATCCCTAGGGGAAAAGGTGCAGCCAGCTCTGGGAAGTCTGAACAGAAGCAACAAGAGCCACTGGGAGTGCACCAAATGCAGTGGAAGTTGTCTCTTCCCATCCCTGTCCACCCAACCCCACAACAGTGCCTACTCCCCAACCCCTCACCTCATGGCCCAATTGATCGAGTAGATTTTCACCTGCACTGGCTCCACAAAGATAAATTGCAGTCTCTCTCTGAAGAGGGAAGGCAGGATGCAGGCTGCAATGCAAACAGCCCGGGTTCTAACAAGGTGGCGCTGAGAGGTGGCAAACAGATTAGTCAACGTCAGGAACCGGGTCTGAAGAAATCCACGCAGCAGAACTGCAAAGTACAGCAAAAAGTGAGGAAATGAGTTGTTTCAGTCCATTGGAGAACGCTCTCTGTCCAAAACAAACAGCTCAAGGGCACCGGCCAGAGCAGGTCTCTCTCATGTCTAAAACATGAGGGCACAGGTTAAAGGTTAAGGGGATGAGGCTTTCACAAAGACAACGGTTGATATGAGGACAGCACTGTTGGGGTGGGGGGGGAGGTGGGGAAGTCTGATACCATCACTATGTGTTAGAAACATGGTCAAGGTATAGACAGGCTATTTAGTTAATGTGGGAATGAGATGGGTACAATGGAGAGTGTAGTTGGAGACGCGGGTCAGTGTGGGGATGCTGGTCAATGCGGGGACAGGGCAATGAAATGTGTTATTATCAAGGGCTTTGGTCCAGTTCAGGTCTATGATCAGATCAGCTGAGGTCTTATTGTATTGTGGAACAGGGTTGACAGGAGGCAAGGGCTA
Organism: Narcine bancroftii; assembly: GCF_036971445.1. NCBI lineage: Eukaryota > Metazoa > Chordata > Chondrichthyes > Torpediniformes > Narcinidae > Narcine > Narcine bancroftii. The sequence continues at coordinate 76,708,059 of NC_091474.1, forward strand.
CTTCTGTTTATATTTCTTGTATTTTTTCCACATTAACATTTCTTTCCTTTCAGGATCCTTTGAGTTTCTGTTTGTAACAAACTCACATCGTGCCTGCTTGGGATGCATTTCAACCTAGACGCTGAGCCTCGAACTCACTAAGCCTCTCGGTCACCCTGGGGAGGTGTTAGAGACCTTATTTGGTCAGACGTGAGAATTGGGTTGGGAACAACAGCAGAGCATCATCCCTTATTTGTACAGGGCAATCCCTCATAGACAGAAGACTGTGTTGTGTCCATCTGAAACATACAGTCTTTGTTGAAACTAATCCTCCCATTCAGATAAACACCATAATCAGATGACCCATAAAGTGACACCTTCACAAGCACCACAGATTATTTCTGCCTATATCGTTACAGTATCGATTCTCCCTATTCTTGCACCAAAACATAAATTCAATTTGTACTTAGAGAACTATTGATCCATTCACTCACCATACTGGATGGGAAGTGCAGTTCATATTTTGTTAAAATAAAGTGCAAACACAAATGCACTCCCTCTGTCTCACTCACACACACTTGCAGACATACCCACATGTGCATATACACAAAAACACACATCCAGAAACACACACAGATGTGTACACGTCCATATAAACACACACAACTACAAACGCACAGTTGTGTATTTACACAAACATACACACATGCCTATAATTGTATTTACACAAACACACATATGCAAACATGCTCAAACCCCATACAAATAGGTACACAAAAAGCTAAATTGAGGTTTTTGTTACATTTATTTAAGTGTATTTATTAATTTGCTAATATCATAAAGTCCTCTTAAATATTCTTTTATTTCCAATAAATTTGTGACCAAAAGATTGTTTAATATTAAAGGGATCAAGGACTACTGGGTCAGTGGAGGATAATGGCACTGAGGTAAAAAGATTATTTATGATTTTATTGAATCAAGGAACAGACATCATGGTGAATGGCTCACTTATGCTTTTAAAGAACAGCTTTTAAATTTCTACCAAAGCATCAAAGGCAAGATCCTATGTTTGGTCCAACAATCTAAAAGATCAGATTTCAAATCCCATTTTGTGAATTTATTTTGTCAATTTATTAACCCATCCTGAATCAATAAGACCACGAGAGATGGGAGCAGATTTAGGCCATTCTGTCCATCGAGTCTGCTCCGCCATTCAAATCGTGGCTGTTGGAAAATCAAACATCGCAGGAAATATTTTCGCCTGCGTCCTCCTGAACAGACTTGACGCTGTCTTGGAAAGGAATCTCCCAGAGGCGCAGTGCGGCTTTCAGCCAGAACGGTGTACAATGGGCATGGTATTTTCTAGGAGAAAAGTTCAGGAGAAGTGCATCAAACAGAACAAGGCTCTTTACTCTGTCTTCATTGACCTGACAAAGGAATATGACGCCGTAAACTGGGAGGCTCTCTGGATCATCCTGAGTCATTACGGATGCCCAAAGAAATTCGTAAAAATGATTCAACTGTTTCCTGACGGAATGACAGGACAGGTCCTCTGCAGTGGTGACACATCAACTGCATTTGCCATTTCTAATGGGTGGAGCAGCATTGTGTACGAGCCCCAGTCTTGTTCAATCTGTTCTTCACTTGCATGTTGTCACGTGCTGTTCAAGGTCTGGAGGAGGGATTGTATATCAGGTACCAACTAGATGGCTCTCTCTTTGACCTTTGCTGCTTGAATGCACGGACGAAGAGCCTCTACAGTCATACAAGAAACCCTTTTTGCTGATGACTGTGCACCCTGGGCGCACAAAGATAGTGGTCTACAGTGAATGCTGAACAAATTTTCAGACGCTGCTATGCTCTCTGGCCTGACCATCAACCTGAACAAGACTGAAGTACTCCCACTAGTCTGAGCCTAACACCATAGAATCAAAAATTATGATTGACAACACCCAGCTAACAAATGTAAACAGCTTCAAATACTTGGGGAGCATACAAATTGACTTAGGGTCAGTAAGGCCAGGCAGACTCTGGGAAGCTGTGTACCAGAGTGCTCAATCAATGCAACATCCACATCTCCACAAAGCGGAAAGTCTACAGAGCTGTGGTCATCCCTTCTCTCCTATATGGTTTGACCTGGACTCTGCAACAACGTCACATCAAACAACTTGAGAAATTCCACATGCGCGCCCTCCATTCCATCTTTGGCATCTGTTGGCAAGACCAAGTCTCCAATCTGGAGGTCTTGGGTCGCACAATGTCCACCAGCATTGAGTCCCTGTTAGCATTCCTGATGTGGTGGGTGGGACACATCATCAGAATGGATAACCACCATATACATTGCCAGCTGCTCTATAGTGAACGGAAGACCTGAAGGAGACCTCAAGGTCATTCACGCAAGCGCTAGAAAGACGTTGTGAAGGAAACCCAACACTACTCTGGTATTCAGCCAAGAGAACCAGAAGCTGCGGCTGCTGACAGGTCCCATTGGTGAGCCCTGTGCAATGAAGCCTTCACCAGTTTCGAAGACAAGTGCTGCCACAAGCTGGTGGAAGGCCGTGAACAGCATCACAGAGCAGCAGCCACAGTTATTACAACAACGGACTTCCAGTGCTCCCATTGTACTAGACTTTGCGCTGCCAGTCTAAGACTGCAGTCACCTTCGTGTCCACAGATGAATTGCACAACAGTGTGTCTTCTTTGAACTGAAGGGCGATCAATCCAATATCAAACAAAGGCTTAGTTCAAGTCAAGTTTGTTGTCATCCGATTGCAAAACACGCAGACACACAGAACACAATACAGATACAGACAAGCAATACCAAACGCAGGACAAGTATTCATATTTACAAGAAATAAATAGGCATATTTTCTTAAAAATCAAAGTCTTGGATAGTTAGTGTGACCAGTTCCTTTGGTCATTCAGCATTCTCACTGCATGTGGGAAGAAGTTTTCAGCCTGGTGGAATTAAGGTGATAACTAGCTCCATCCCCCAGAACTGTGGCCCAGAAAGTAGGGAGTTCGATCTAAGAGGTCAGCTGTGTATTACACATCATAAGGTCATCACTTTCGATTTTGTCAGCACATCCCAAGCCATCTGTTCTTTGTACAGAAGATGTTCAACTCTATCGTAAAGCCTTGACCTGTAGATGTTCACGTGGTTCTGACTGCAACCCCAGCTCAGCCTCGTCCTGGCTCACATTTCTCCAGGTGTGTACAATGAATATGGTAATGCTTGCCTTCATTTATCAAGGCATCATTAAGACATTATGCTGCTTTACACAACACGAGTTACAAAAATCATGGTGTGTTGGAATGCCTTTGCACTGTCTGCTGAAACAACTGGGATCTCCTGGTGGCCAGCCATTTTAATTCCACTTGCCATTCCTACACTGACATGACTGCCCAGGGGCTACTGTACTGCCAAGTTTAAGCCACATGCAAATTTGAAGAACTCATTTGATTGGCACAGTTAACGAAACACTCTTAAAGCAGCAGGGCCACTGATTCAAATCCAGTGCTGTCTGCAAGGAGTTTGTACTTTCTTCCTGTGCCAAGGTGCTCCAGTTTCAAGATTCGATTTATTATCACAGTAATAAAACACTGTCGCATTACATGAAATTTCTTTTTGCCTGCTGCAAGGCAGACAGATTCATCACTGGCAGGAATTGACTAAGCACCCTTACAGTCAGAGAGAGAAGCAAAAGAGAGCCCCCTCTGAGTTGCCAAGTGTCTGTGGATTCGCCTCCAGAGTCACACAGAGTCTAGTTCAAACCATTAGCAACTTGAGCTCCAGATCCAAACCTCTGATCATTCGCAAAAGAGGAGGCTCCTGGATGACACTAAGTCTGAGGACGTTCGTTAGAAGCCTGTGAATTCAGAGCTGAAGGAAAGGAGACAGAGGGAAAAAGGAAAGAGAAACCAGGGAAATCGATGTCAAGGTCATTGGTTGGAGGGTGCCCAGATGGAATGCAAGTTATGGATGAAAGACCAACTTCATTCAAAACATGTTCAACAACTATTTAATGTTTCCATGACAGCTAGATATTAAATATACATTGAGGGCTGCTGTATTTAATAAATGATTGGCTCATTTTCAAAGGGAAGGATTACATTGGGCTTTCTAATGTTGCAAAATGATTCTCATTCTCAGTCCAGTTTGGGTCTCTGGTTGAGAGCTGGTTTAAGTACAATGACTTATTACTTTGTTTCACATGTTCCTCATGGGTGACAAGTCACAAAATTGGAATGCTATAGAATGTTAGTCTGTCCATCAACTGCTTGAAAAGCAATATTGATAAACATTCATTCCACAATGTACGAAGCATGGTTAACACCACCAGGAGAAACGTGCCAATTGGATTCCTGTTAAAAGAACAATTTGCCTTTTTTAAATGCCTTTTACAATCCTTGATATATCCCCAGCCCCTTGATGAGAGAGGGAGGAACCAGTATGTGCACAGAAAGCTCTCAATTCTCTGCTGCAATTATGCTGATTCAGGGATAATTATCACTCTCCTTCATGATATCTTTACTGGGCATCTCAGAATCTATTGTCATCAACCTGTGTCATGTTTGTGGCTCATTCAGGAATCTTATGGGAGCGGGAAAGAAGCTGTCCCTGTGCTGCTGAGAGCTCATCTTCAGGCTCCTGGCCCTCCTTCCCGATGGTAGCAGAGTGAAGAGGGCATGGCCTGGATGGAGGGAGTCTTTGAGGATAGAGGCTGCTTTCTTAAGACACCGCCTCTTGTTGATGTCCTCGATGGAGTGGAAATTGGTGTCCATGATGTCGCTGGCCGAATTCTTTATTTCTTGTCCTGTGCATTGGCACCTCCATACCAGGCAGTGAGGTAACCAGCCAAAATACTCTCCACTGTACACCTGCAGAAATTTGCAAGAATCTAGGGGACAGTTTCAAGATAGGCCAGATTTAGTTACACAGGGCAACATAATGTCCTTTCAGGACAAAGATGAGGAGGAATTTCTTTACCCAGCTGTGGGGGGGTTTGATTCTATGGAATTTATTGTCTCAGATGGTTGAGAAGGCCAATTCACTGAGTAGAGTGGGCTAGATTCTTGATTTGGAAGGGAATCAAGGTTTATGGGGAGAAGATAGAACAATGGTGTTGAAAAGGATAGTAAATAAGCCCTGATGGAATCCTGGGATAGAACTCACTGGGCTGGATGGTTGAATTTAGTAGGTCATGGGCCAAATGGGACCAGTTTAGGTAAACAAATGGGTCAGCATGAATGAGTTGAATCAAAGGATCTATTTGCTTGCTATAAAACTCCACGAGTCTTGGATTATGTCTGGAGTCTGGGTCTCTGCTGGTGCCATGATTTCTTGATTTGTAGAATATGTGACACCTTGTCTCAACTCACTGTAAGATTGAATCTCTTCATCAGCAGGCTGGTTCTGTAAATACATCTGGAATAAATCTGTTGCCAGATATTTCTTTGGTAGATTTTAGTCTGTCTTCATCAATCGTCATGTTTGCAGTTGATGGTGTCGGAACCAGAGAACTAAAAGAGGACTGTAAACCATATTTAAAATAGGAGATTTCCCTGTTGAAAATGATGACATTACTGATAACACTAGTCAATAAAGATTTTTCTTCCTAAACATTTTTTGGGTCTACTTTATGGATTTTGGGCTGCTGTTCCTAATACATACTCATTTTAAAAAATAGAACTTATATTTGTGATTTACTGCCCTATTTTAAGTCTACTTCAAACATACAAAAGCAATATTGAAAATACTGCTTGAATGTTGAAAATACATTTTTTGCATTGGCACTTGGACCTCCTCCCTGCACATTAGGGTTAGGGTTAGGTTTAGCATCATTATACGATTAAACATACTAAATAAAAGTTCATGTTTCTCCAACTTCCTGTAATGCAGCAAATCTGAAATTAATTGGTCTTTTCTAACAGAGCTCAGCACCTATTCATTTTCAAAGTAGTCCTCTATTCTGGGATTATTATTAGTTCTAAACAACATGTTGATTGCCTCGCACAGCAAAGGATTGTGATGTTTACCTGTACAGTCTTAGGCCACCGACTTAGTCTGTGCTAGTAAAATGTAGCCACCCACACTGCGATTTCCCTTCACTATGCTTTGCTATCCTGTTTAGTTCTGTGGTTATCTGTAAGTATTCTATGCTACTGCTGTTTACACTCTGAAATTTGGCAGCCTCTTCTTCCAGGAAACCTCTGGCACCCAGCTCTTTCTCCCCCCGCCCCCCCCCCTCGCCAGCTGCAGAGCATTAAGATGTTGTGGCCACTGAACAGTGGTACTGCAGCTTTTGTTTTAAACCAGGAGAGCACATGCAGGAGTGGTGATCCAACTAACCAGTAATTGCACTGGGTTTGGAGACGGTCTGTGTCGAGGGGTGTTGTTCCGCACTGGCTGCGTGAAAATATTACTATCAATGATTTCCAACTGACATATAAAAACACATGTGAGCACTTTATTGAAGAGCTATAACTGCCACATTTATGGTGATCTCACTCCCCAAGCATGTCCACACACACACACATACAGATTTATTGTTAGAGTACATAAATGGCATCACGTACAACCCTGAGATTCTTTGTCCTGCAGGTGTGGCAGAATTACAATTCACTGGTAGAGCAAAAAACTGTACACAATGTACACGTGTAAACAAATAAAGAAGTGTAAACCAACTGCAACACAGAAAAAATATAAAAAATGCAAGCCCTTAAATGGGTCCCTGAGAAGTCGATTGGTGGAGGGGGAGCAGCTGTTCCTGAACCTGGTGGCATGAGTCTTGTGGCACTGAGACCTCTTTCCTGATGATAGCAGTGAGAACGGAGCGTGTGCTGGGTGGTGTGGGCCTTTGATGGTTGCTGCTGCTCCCTGACAGCAGTGTTCTTTGTAGATGTTCTTAATAATGGGGAGGGTTTTGCCTGTGATGTCCTGAGGTGTGTCCACTACCTTTTCTTTGGCTTGGCTTCGCGGACGAAGATTTATGGAGGGGGTAAAAAGTCCACGTCAGCTGCAGGCTCGTTTGTGGCTGACCAGTCCGATGCGGGACAGGCAGACACGATTGCAGCGGTTGCAAGGGAAAATTGGTTGGTTGGGGTTGGGTGTTGGGTTTTTCCTCCTTTGCCTTTTGTCAGTGAGGTGGGCTCTGCGGTCTTCTTCAAAGGAGGCTGCTGCCCGCCAAACTGTGAGGCGCCAAGATGCACGGTTTGAGGCGTTATCAGCCCACTGGCGGTGGTCAATGTGGCAGGCACCAAGAGATTTCTTTAGGCAGTCCTTGTACCTTTTCTTTGGTGCACCTCTGTCACGGTGGCCAGTGGAGAGCTCGCCATATAATACGATCTTGGGAAGGCGATGGTCCTCCATTCTGGAGACGTGACCCATCCAGCGCAGCACTACCTTTTACACTCAGGGTATTGGTATTCCCGTACCATACTGTGATGCAGCCGGTCACCACACTTTTCACACACCTCTAGAAATTTGCCAAGGTTTCTGGTGTCATACTGAACCTCCGCATACTCCTGAAGTAGAGATGCTGATGTGCTTTCTTAGTGATGCCATTTGTGTCCAGGAAAGATCAGAGACCGTGAGTCCAAAGAACTCAAATTTGCTCACCGTCTTCACCTCTGATCCCCCAAAGATCACTGGAACATACACTTCTGATTTTCCCTTTCAGCTCCTTAGTTTTGATGACAGAGTTTGTTGTTGGTGCACCATTCAGCCAGGTTTTCAAATCTCCTTCCTGTATGTGGACACATCGCGTCTTTTCAGACACAATCTCTTACACACAATTAAATTTTAAAAGCGTTTATTTGTGCATGTACAAATGTGCCATTCATCCTTTTTCCTAAGAACCTTGGAGGCTGTACAACTGGGTTGAAGTAAGTTGCGCGATATTTCATAATCAGAATTTATTGTAATGCTGTTTTATTCTCTAGACCAGACAATCTCAACCTTAGCAATAGTGTGGATCTCCCATTTCAACTCGTACTGCCAGACTGAGACCATCCATAAATCGAGGAACACCACTCATCTTCTGACTGGGCCCCCTCCAACCAGCTGGCATTAACACCAACTTCTCTGGCTTTCATTAAACACCACCCTCTGCCCCCCCCCCCCCCCCCCACAACTTCCCCTGTCACACAGACATGGGAAATTCCAATTAGACCCTCATCACATCCAATAAACACCTTTTGTTGGTCTGGATTCCTCCGCCATTGTTTGACTTCTGTGACTTTCTGATCTATCCTGCTCGTCTTTCTGATTTTTCCTTGGAAGGGCTCAGGCCCGAAACATCAGCAATAGGTCTTTGTCTTTGTCTCCTACAGATGTTGAATAAATCAGCCCAGTTTGTGAAGCAGTCATTTAGTTAGTTTCTTCCTTACCTCTTGCCTTCCAGCAAAATAAAAACAGAGATATTTTAGGATTTCAGTCTGTGGGCCCCCTTAAACATGCTATAGCCCCCAGGGAGTGTCCATATAGCTCCTGCTGAGAATAGCTGGTTCTAGCTCTCCATACCACTTGCACCAGCTCATGTTTTGTTCTCACATCCAAGGCATTTACCCCTGACCTTGTGTCAAACACAACTCTAGAGTTTGACTAACCCCTGCCACTCAGCAGCGAGTGCCTTAGACTCTATTCAAAGAGATGGAAGGGGCACAAAGTGCCAATTGTATTCCAAGAGAGAAAGCTTGGTTATTTAACTTACAAGGACTATCTCCTTGTCCTCTGACACCATTCATTCTCAGGCTAGGCTCGCCTTCAGAGTGTCACACACTTCATTTATGGCCCAGACCAGCACAGTTAATAGCTGTTTATTTTATTGTAGACCTGTCATGCTTCCTATAAATTGTATTCCTTGAGAAGTCGAGCACACAGCTTTTTTTCGTTACCTTTCTGTGCCCTTGTTGCCTCAGCTCCTGCCGCATCTGTCAAGCTCAAGGTTCACATCCAAGGGACAACGGGCCAATTACCTCACTAATGTGATGCTCTATTAAACTATTCAATGAGATCACATGGCAAACCCACTCTGCATTATGGTTATCTATTCCCTCCATACTGCAGGATCACAGATCAATTAATCAATGGACAAATAAACTATTATAGTACCATCCTGTTCATATACATTTCAAAACATACAGCCCCAATGCGCAATTGCTTGTATTTCTCAAAGATTAGTTTTGAATCCTCTACAGCAGATTTATGCTGGCATCCATGTCCTTTACAGCTTCATAACTGCAGGCATCAATACATTCAATCCTAGCAAGATTACCTCCATATCAATGCTTTGTTGGAGGAGAATACAACTACTAAGAGGTTCTGGAGGCACCTCGTACTCTCATTCCATCCTTTACATCTTTCAGCTGTGCTTCTTCATGGTTTTAAACTATTGACAGTGTCAATGTTCGGCAATTTATTTAGTGAACACGGTTACTAAGGAACGGATTCAGGGATTTGTTTTTATTCAATTTGAATTACGATCGGTTCGCCTTGAAGAGGTTCAATCTTCCCAAATGGACATCTAACTAAAAGCAACAATAGAAGATGAAAGTGTGGCAGGCAAAAGAGGAACTCCCTTCAGACAACATTTCTTTCCTCAGGCCTAAAAAAAAACCAAGATTATATTTTCAAGAGCCTGGTCATGGCCAGGATTAAACACATTCCCATGTGAAGATCTGACCCGCTGCAATTCGTCGATCATCGCAATCGTTCCACAGCAGATGCAATATCGCTGGCTCTCCACTCAGCTCTGGATCACCTTGAATAAAGTCAATTCATACTTGTGGCTGTCCTTCATCAACTACAGCTCAGCCTTCAATACCATTATTCCCTCAGTGCTGGTCAAGAATATACAAACTCTAGGCCTCCATACATACATTGCAACTGGATCCTGGACTTTCTCATCAGAAGAACCCAGTCAGTATGAATTGGAAACAATGTCTCCTCTCCACTGACAATCAACACAGGGACACCCCAAGGATGCATGTTTACCCCACTGCTCTACTTGTTATACACCCATGTCTGTGTGGCCAGACACAATTCTAATGCCATCTACAATTTTGCTGATGACACCACAGTTGTTGGCAGAATCACAAAAAGCAATGAGGAAGCGTTCAGGAGGGAGATAGATCAGCTCGTTGAATGGAGTAACAACAACAACCTTGCGCTCGACGTCAGCAAAACCAAGGAGATGATTGTGGACTTCAGGAGGAAGCCAGGGGAACACGACCTAGTCCTCATCGAGGGCTCAATAGTGGAAAGAGTCAAGAACTTCAAATTTCTGAGTGCCAACATCTCAGAGGATCAGTCCTGGAGCCTCCATGTTGATGTAATCACAAAGAAGGCTCGCCAGCAGCTATTCTTTGTGAGGTGTCGGAGGTGGTTTGGTATGCCACCAAATATTCTCATGAAACTTCTACAGGTGTACTATGGAGAGCATTCTGGCTGGTTGCATCACTGCCTGGTATGAAGGCACCAACTCCAAGGACAAGAATAAACTCCAGAGGGTTGTTAAATCAGCCTGCAACATCAGGACATCTACATGAGGTGGTCTCCTTAAAAAAAAAGTAGCTCCATCCTTAAAGAACCCCCCCTCCCCCCACCACCCAGGCCATGCCCTCTTCACTCTGCTACCATTGGCGAAAAGGTTCAGGAGGCAAAAGACAATCACACAGCAGCACAAGGACAGCTTCTTCCCCGTTGCCATCAGATTCCTGAATAATTAATGAACCAAAGACACTGCCTTATTTTTCGTGCTCTATTATTTTTATAGTAACATTGTAAGATGGCTATAATACAAATGTTTTCACTGTGACGCTGCCACAAAACACTGGATTTCATGACTTGTTCATGACAAATTCTGATTTTGATGATCCAATGAGAATACAAGGGGGTTAAACATGAACTTTTGCAGGCATTGTGATTGTCGGCAATACACACAAGGCATTGGAGAAACTCAGGTCACAGCGTCTCTTAAAAGCAGAGGGATAGAGCCAACATTCTGGGCCTGAACCTTTGTCAAGGTATTAGCAAAAAGCAGTCAGGTGCCCAAATAAAAAGGTGGGGGGAGGAGCTCAGACCAACATGATGGATATGGGTGGGTGGGCAGAAGAAGAAAGATGGAGATTGAAGAGCATCTGCTTACAACGAAGGTAGAGGAATTTCTTCAGCCAGAGGGTGGCAAATCTGTGGAATTTGTTGCCACAGGTGGTTGTGGAGGCCAAGTCATTGTGTGTGTTAAGACAAGTTTATAGATTCTTGACTAACCAATGCATCAAAGGTTATGAGGAGAAGGCCAGGTTGAATGGCAGGCCAGAGTTGATGGACTGAATAGTCCATTTCTGCACATGATTTTTGGTCTTCAGTGATAGAGGGAGGGGGTAGCTTTGAATGGAGAGGGAAGAGCGCATGAGAGACTGAAGGGAAAATGGGAAGTTATGTTAATGCTATCTGATTAAAGAGTGCCCATCAGAATGACTGATTTGAAGAATGTAAAAAGCACTTTGGTCTTTATGTTCTGCCAGTGCCCTGCACAATATTTACAACAAATTCAGCAGTGCTCTACAAGAACACAATGGCGGAGAAAGTCATCTGGTCAAACAGCATAAAGGTAAAAATACACAACCATCATTTTTGGAGAGAACTCAAGATAGCGAACTGAGGTCAAAACAGAAAAATGCTGGAGGAACTCAGCTGGTCTCAGTGTCTGTAGGAGGTAAAGATATATTATCGACGTTTCTGGATGGAACCCTGAAGGCAATGAGTGAAAAGACAGATTTATGAATTAAAGGCTGGGGAAAGAGGGGGTGGTGGTGGTGGTGGTGGGGGGGGGGAAGAAGGGATGCAGACCATCAGACAAAAGGTGTTAATTGGATAAGAGGAAAGGTGAAAAATGGTTTTGGCTCTGAAAGGAGACAGAAGGAAAAGGGAAGAGATAGAGAAAAGAGGGATTGAGGGTCACATGATCACTTTATGATCACTTCATGATCATATTGAATGGTGGAACAGTCTTGAAGGGCTGAAAGGCCTTCTCCTGCTCCTATTTTCTACAAATGTCTTCTACTGAAGGAAGAAGAATGCTAATTAATCAGTGGTTGGCTGGTGGTAACCAGTAGCCTTCACTTTTATCACCTCACTCTAGGTAGTCATCACTTAACTAATGGTATCAGATAATCTGCTGTGAGATTTTCTGCTTTAGCAGAATCAAAAATACACTTTCAGACCACAAAAAGGGCAATTTCCTGCAAGACACCAAGACACCAAAACACAGGGTGATCAAGAATAAAATGGGTTGCAGCTCTTCGATGGTGTGAAAAGGATGCCCGAGGCACTGGTGTGTGCAGTGGTTGGGAAATTCTCACCTTTCATATCCATGAACTGAAAGCAGGTTATTACTTCATTATCAGTGCAATCTTCTTATAGATATGCATCAGGTGGTACACAAGCCAGAACCTTTGATTGGCACAAGGTTACCACAACATTCTGATCTCCCTTTCCTTTATTTGGTAACTAAGAATGAATTCATTTTTTGACCATTTAACTGGAAATCCGCAAACTGGTCTTTAAAAAGTTCAGTTTCATGTCGCTTAAAAAAATACTGGTGAATGTCCATTAAACTACAATAGGACCAATTAATTCTTGAACCCTCCACACTCTGGTTGAATCTGATTTCAGGTAAACTTGGGTGCGCTGCAAAAATCTTATTCATTTTACACCCATTTAATGTCTGTATGAGAGGATGAATGCTGATGAGACCTTGGAATACAAGGGCCCACCTCCCAGGAAAGGCATCCCGCTCATTTCAATGCACCAAAGTGTTTAGATATCAGAGCTGGCAATAAAACTCGTGGTCAAATGAGCAGCAATATTTTAAAGTTTATTTCCGACCAAATATTTAGCACAGTGAGAAGGGTTCTTTAGCAAGTAGATTAACAGGTTATCTCAAATATTTATAAAGCTTCTTTCTTTGGCTTGGCTTCGCGGACGAAGATTTATGGAGGGGTAAATGTCCACGTCAGCTGCAGGCTCGTTTGTGGCTGACAAGTCCGATGCGGGACAGGCAGACACGGTTGCATACAACACAATGAAAGATCAATTTTCACCAAGGACTATGATATTTGGTCATACCTTTCCAAAGCAGGACAGGCTACATCTGAACCAATGTAGAGAGCAGATACAAGAGTCCATTTAGCCCCTCTTTTCTGTTCTGGTTCCTAATACCCTGGATTTCCCCACAATTCAACTAATTTTCTAAAGGTTCACAAATCATCAGGGGCTACAATTTATCCACAGGCTATTGCCATCTCTCATGAACAAAAGCATCCTGGTAATCAATTACCTCCCATCCAACCACTGTCTTAGACATTCACTTCATTGACCATTAGCTGCACTGAGCACTTTCTACAAAATTCATTACAGATACTTGACAAGCTCTTCCAAATCCCAACCTCCGCCACCAAGGGCAGCAAGCACATTGGTCACCATTACCTGCAAGCCCCATTCCAAGTGTTCCCATATTCCAGGTCCAAGTCCTGGAATTCCCCAATCTGTAGCACTTCAGCCAATTAAACAAACAGTATAGAAGTACCTGTCTACACTGATCCACCTTCATCCCATTTGCTTGCATCAAGTCTGAACTCTTCTGTGCTCATCCAATCTAAATAACTGTTTAATTGCCTTTTAATTGCCAGCTCCTCTGGCAGCTCATTCCATATTTCCACCACCCTCTGTGGGGAAACCCTCTGGACTTCATCCTTCTTATCTCAAATGAATGCCTCCTTGTTCTGGAGCCATGGTTCTCACCCTTTTATTTCCCTATGGCTATGGCTTCCGGTTGAGAATCAGTTCTAGACTCCCCTGCCTTGGGGGGTGGGGGGACAGACTATCTATCCTATCTTTGTCACACCTCTGCCTTTTACGAACCTAGCCTATTCAATCTTTCCTTAGAGCTACAGCACTCCATTCTGGGCAACATGGGCAGAATCTCTTCTGCATTCTCTATTGAAGCACACCTTCCAGAACTGTACACAATAGTCATTTGTGGTCAAACCAATATTTGGTTCAGCTGCAACACAAGAAAGAAATGTTCATCACCACTTTCTCATACGTGATAATACAGTGGCTCTCAGCCTTTTTATTCCCCCACTCACATACCTATGCCATAGGTGCTCTGTGGTTAGTGTAGAATTATTCAAAGTGATATGCAAGTGTTGGAGGGTGGTGGGGGGGAAAGAAAGAGGATGAATATCACTGGGCTACAATTTAAAATTTATACCGCATGGTAACAGGCCCTTTCAGCCCACGAGCCTGTGGCACCCAATTGACCTACAACCCAAGTACATTTGAGAGTGGGAGGAAGGCAGAGGAGAGAATGTACCAACTCCTTACAGTCAGTGCAGGTTTCGAACCCTGGGCATCACAGTTAAAGCGATTGGGACACGGGTTCAAACCCCACGCTGTAAGGTGTTAGCAAGTTCTCCCATGACTGCATGGGTTTTCTCCAGGGGTCCAGTTTCCTCCCACCATTCAAAATGTACCAGGGGTTGTAGATTAATAGGATTTAAATTGGGCAGCACAGACTCGTGGGCCGGAAGGGCCTGTTACTACACTGTATATGTAAATTTTCAAAATGTAAATAGTGTTGCGCTAACTGCCACACGAACGGTGCCGCCATAAACAATACCTTCATCACTGTACCGTGATGAAGGCAAGTGCACGATTCAGATGATTAGGAATCATTATTTTTACAATAAGTTTCTTGTGTTTGCTGAAAATGTTAACAGTCTCTTTTAATGGATCCAATTAGCTTAAAATTTTTGTTTCATCAGATTGGCTTAATTACTTTGCAATTAGAATCGCATACTGCGGAAGAATACAATGAGTTGCTGCTAAGCAGATTTCCCAGGACATTTCTTGTTAAGTTAATACTGTACAGCACATAACAAAGGTTCGTTGAGCTTTTTAAGGATAAATCTGGATCAAGACATGGACAAGATCAACTAACCTTAATCCCAGACACTTTGCATAAGCAATGTTAAGTCAACCCTTCACAGAATGCTACAGCACTGAAAACAGGCCATTCAGCCCCTCTCATCTCTGCTGACCATCATCTCCCTAGCTCCCATTCCATAATCCTGCAGGCCTCTCCCACCTATGTACCTATCCAATGTATTCTTAAAACACGATCGAGGCCGCATTCACCACATCAGATGGCAGCTCATTCCACACTGCCATCACTGAGGGAAGAACTTCCCTCTCATGTTCCCCCTAAACCTTTCCCCCTTCAGTTTAAAACTGTGATTTCTCATATTTATCTCCCCCAATCCAAGTAGAAAAATCCTATTTGCATCCACTGTCTATACCTCTCAAAATCTGGTAAACCACTGTAGGCATATAGGTCTGTCTGGGCCCCTCCCACAGGCTCCTGAATAAAGGTGACTGTCCCTCAGCCTCCTCCTCAGTTTGGGACAGTTGACCAGGAGGCATGCACCTTCATTCTAATGTGAATAAAAGTCTTGCCAGTTTTGCTCAACTCCAGTCTTTTGAGTCATTGATAGTACATCACCTCTATCAAAGCTCCACTCATTCTTTTTCTTTCCAAAGAAGCAAGTCCTAACCTGTAATCTTTCCCTGCCACTCAACCCCTGAAGACATGGCAACAACTGAGTTCATCTTCTCTGTACTCTTTCAATCTTACTGATTTCCTTCCTATATTTAGGCGGTAGAACTGCACACAATTCTCCAAATATCGCCTCACCAAGGTCTTCAACATAACATCCCAACTCCTAGACCAGTGGTTCTCAACCTTTTTCTTTCCACTCACATACCACTTTAAGCAATCCCTAGGCCATCGGTGCTTTGTGATTAGTAAGGGCTTGCTGAAGATGGGATGAGTGGGAAGGGAAGGCTGAGAATCACTGCTCTAGACCCAACTGTTACTGAAATATTTTGGTTGAGAAAAATTGTCATTGGCCCATTTCCTTTGGAGTTTTGAAACCGTGCCCATAACGAGTCAATTAGGTACGATTAAAACAGAGGTTTTCAAACTTTTTCTTTCCACCCACATAATCACCTTAAACAATCCCTTACTAATCACAGAGCACCTCTGGCATGGGGGTTACTTAAAGTGGTATGTGAGTGGAAAGAAAAAGGTTGAGAACAACTATCCTAAATGCAATACTTTGATTTATTAAGGCAAGGATACCAAAAGCTTTCTTTTCAACCCTGTCCACGTACAACCTCACCTTCAGGATATAATGTCCCAGATCTCTCTGCTCCTCCGCACTTCTCAGTGCCCTATCATGAACTGTACATCTCTTACCTTGATTTGACCTTCCAAAAATGCATCACCTCACACTTATCTGCATTATGCTGCATCTGCCATTTTTTGGCTCATTCTCCTAGCTGGTCCAGATCTGTCTGCAAGTTTTGAAAATCTTCCGCGCTGTCCACAATGCATCCTATCTTTGTGACATCAGCAAATTTGCTGATCCAATTCGCCACATTATTATTCAGATCATTATAATATACAAATGTCCCAACACAGATCCCCAGGAAACACAATTAGTCACAGGCCTCCAATTTACCACCTTTTATCTTCTCCACACAGTCAATTCCAAATCCAGTTTACAACCTCTCCTTGAATACCCAATGTCTGAACCTTCTGAACTAACCTCCCATGTGGGACCTTATCAAAGGATCCAGCCCTTCACATCTACCTTCATGGTAACCTTCTCAAAAAACTCTGCAATATTTGTTAAACACTACCTACCACGCACAAAGCCATGCTGACGGTCCTTAATCAGCCCATGACTATCCAAAAACCTATATATCCTGTCTCTCAGAATTCCCTCCAATAATGTACCCACCACTGACATCAGTTCCACTGGCCAATAATTACCCGGTTTAATTTTGGGGCTTTTTTGAGCAACAGACAATATGAGCTACCCTCGAATCCTCTGGCACCTCACTCGTGGCCAAGGACATTTTGAGTCCATCATCCAGGGCCCCTGAAATTTCTACACTTTCCCTCAAAGTCCAAGGGAATATCATATCCAGCACAGGTGATTTATCTACCTTTATTCACTATAAGGCAGAAGTCACCTCCTCAATCTCCATCTGTTCCATGACTCAGTTTCCCTTCCTTCCTTATGCACTATGTCAGTTTCCTGATTAAATACTGATGCAAAAATCTACAAGATCTCCCCCAATCGCGCAAGGCTCAAGACCATTCTGATCCTCCAGGAGTTCAATTTTGTCCTTTTCTATCCTTTTATTTTCAATATACTTCAAAAACCTTCAGGTTTCCCTTCACATTATCTGCCAGGGCCACCTCATGTTTTATTTTTGCCTTCCTGGTTATTTTCTTGCTTTTTTGTATTCCTCGCCCATTATTAGTCCCTTCCTGCCTATACGTTGTTATACCTCCCTCTTCTTAACAAGATCACCAATATCCCTTGAAAAATCAGGGTTCCCCAAGCCTGGGAACTTTGCCTTTAATCATAAAAGGAACATACAAACTCTGCACTCAAGATTTCTCCCTTGAAGGTCATCCATTTACCTAGCACACCCTTGCCATTAAACAATATACCCCAATCAGCTCTTCCTAGATCAGAGACAGCACCAGAATGCACGTTAGAGGGGAGCATTAGTGAGTTGGGGGGGGGGCTCATTCAGACCAGAGGGGGGGGTGCAAGCAGGGGCCCTCCACCAGAGGGGGGGGTGCTAGCAATGGCCCTCCACCAGAGGGGGTGTGCTAGCAGGGGCCCTCCACCAGAGGGGTGGTGCTAGCAGGGGCCCTCCACCAGAGTGGGGGTGCTAGCAGCGGCCCTCCACCAGAGCGGGGATGCTAGCAGCGGCTCTCCACCAGAGGGGGGGTGCTAGCAGGGGCCCTCCACCCGAGGGAGGGTGCTAGCAGGGGCCCTCCACCAGAGGTGTGTGCCATCTACCCCCTCCCAGGTGCTCTTTTTTTAATTGCATAAACTTAACTAGATGCTACTGATGCTTGACACATGCTAATGGCATGGCCGGGAGTGGTGGAAAGTCGCTAGTGTGCATCAACCTTGACACTACTGACGTGGGAGGGAGTCATGGTGGGTCTGACAGCCAGGGAAGGCTGTGACCGTATGGACAACCCCCCCCCCCCCCACCCCGCCACATCTTGGCACTGACCCTGACTTAGATCCTTTCTCATTTCCACAAAATTTGCCTTCCTCCAATTTAGAATCCCAACACAAGGACCATCAATAACAAAGTTAATGACGTTAACGGACCCAAAATGTTCACCTGACCTGCCTTATTCCCTAATGGGAGATCAAGTATTGCATCCTCTCTCGGCATATCAATTTAGAAAACTTATCTGAACACATTTCAGAAACTCCAAGCATTCAATCCCTTTTACTGCATGGTTAAGGACTTTTACAGTTAAAGGTGTTCACTCACCTTTAACACTGTAACTGTCAACCAATACATATCGTTAAATTAATCACACATAGGGGGAAAAGCAGCTTTCAGGAATTTATTCACAGGGTTTAGATATATTGGCAAGGTCAATGTTTATTGTCTGCCCCCCATTATCCAAGCAGAAGCTGTTAATCTGGTTGGTGGGACCACGCGTTCCAGGAAACTATTCCCAATTTTCCAGAGCGCAGTCTGTAAAAAGATCGTTACGGAATACCCATTCCGAAATCTTACCTGCACAACCCCTAGATATTTTCACAGATCGCCTGCAGTCTAAACTGAACTGCAGGCAATCTGCCAACAATGAGCTAATGAATACGACACGAATACAGCATTTCAGGTATTCTGTCTAAGATCGTGGTGTGGGATGAATATTTGGAGTTTTGGCCATTCCGGAGTGAACAGCCACTCCAGAACAGGGGAAAAAATGCAAGATCTATGTAAAAAAACCAGACAAGGCTAAAATTCTTCCTTCCCTCAAGCACTTTATAAACCAGATGGGGTTTCAATAACAATCTGGCAGTTTCACAGACACCATTAGACTCCAGATTTATTTAATTACTAGAATCTTAAATTCCTCTGGAACGTGAGTGGGATTTGAATTACTGCTCCCACTCCAAAGACCCAATGCTGAGGATGCAAGGTCAGCAACAATCACTCCCGACCATCTCCCCACCATTTAACTACATCACCCAGAAAGATGATGGTTAACCCATCACTTACTTTTTCTTTAATGCTTCCTTAGATTTTACCTCTGCACTTCATAAGTGCTGATCTTTGCTATGTTTTAAATGTAGATCACACAATCTATACCCATGTCTGTGTGGTCCAGGACAATTCAAATTTGGGGATGACACCAGGGTTGCTTGGCAGAATCAAAGACGGCAACAAGGAACTGTACAGGAAAGAGATGCATCAGTTTACTGAGCGGTCTCACAACAACAACCTTGCAGTCAAACCAAGGAGATGATTGTGGATTTCAGGAGGAAATCAGAAGATCATGAACCAGTCCTCATCGAGGGCGTCAGCAGTGCAGGGGGTGGGGGCCAAGAACTTCAAACTCCTGGGTGACAACATCTGAGGATTTGTCCTGGATCCTCCATGTTGATGCAACCATGAAGGCGGCCTGCCAGCATCTATACATCGCCAGGAATTTGAGGAGATTTGGTAGGTCACAAAAGACTCAAACTTCCACAGGTGGAGACCATTCTGACTGCTCGCATCACTGTCTGGAACAGAGGTGGAAGCAATGGACAGGAAAAAAACTCGAGGGTTATTAATTCAGCCTGCGACATCACAGGCACCAGACTTCACTCCATCAAGGACATCTACAAGAGGGTGTGTCTTAAGAAAGCAGCCTCTTTCCTCAAGGACCCCCTACCACCCAGGCCATTCCCTCTTCACTCTGTTACCATCGGATAAAAGGTACAGGAGCCTGAAGATGAGCACTCAGCGGCACAAGCACAGCTTCCTGAATGGACAATAAACCACAGACATTTCCTTACTTTGTCTTTTTAATGCACAATTTTGTAAGATGGTTTATATGAATGTTTGCTCTATGATGCTGCCACAGAACAGTCAATTTCATGACTTCATGAATTTTCATGATTCTCTTCTCTGTTGTACATGTTCCTTTCTCTGACTTTTAATGACAATGTAATGAGCCCACATGATCGTGGACAAACTTTCATTCAGTTGCTTGAAGAATTAATAGGAGAATGTTCATTGAGGTGTGAATGTGTAGCAGGATGCATTACATCTGTCGCAAACATATCCAAAATGACCTGTTCAGACTGCTATTCACCCACCCTCAGGTGCCACATGGGTGCCATTGTCTGAAACTCAGCATGTTTACACCTGCTTGTTATCACCACAGACACAAATGAGCAGTAGTAGATCATGTCCCCTCAAACATCATTGCGCCTGATCTGTACTGGCCTCAGCTCCTCATAACTCAATTCCTCGATCTTTCGACTGTTTATCCATCTCCACCTCAAGTCTATGGAATAATAACCAGGCCTGCACCACCCTCTGAGTGGACAAAGTCGACAGATTCACTAACCTTTATTTTATAGGTGAAGTTCTGTTAGCGCAACACATTGCTACCAGCATGGTTCGAATCTGCTGCTGTCCATGAGGAGTTTGTACATTCTCCTCGTGCCTGTGCCAATTTCCTCCAGGTGCCCCCACCTTTCACGCACTGTTGTAGGTCAATTAGATGGCACAGGCTCAAGGTTAGAAAGGGCCTGTAACTGTGCTGCATGTCCAAATTTATAAAATAAATTAAACATTTAAATAATCCGCCTCTTGTAATTGTGTTCCTTTTGCGGCATCTCAGTATCCTAGCAAGCTTTCCTAGGATTGTACACATTTGAACAAGATCATCCCCCATTCTTCTGAGCTCCAAGGAATACAGACCCAAATTGTCTAACTTCTCTTGACAGGACAACCCTCTCATCCCAGGATAAGCTGAATCTTCTTTGTCCCACCTCCATTGATACAATGCAAGGGGCCAAAACTGTGCATCAATTCCAGATGCAACCTCACCAACATTTGCTACAACTAACAAAACCTGCCAATTCATAAACTCCAACTTTGTGCCATTGGTCAGACGTGCCTGCTAAACTTTTGTGATTCATGCACTGGAACAACTGGATAAACCCAAACTTGTTTTCCTTCAGGATTCTCAATTGCAAGCATTGTTTGCTCCTCTCAACCCCCACCCCATGTTAAAACACAATGTGTGCAAGAAATATTCTTTTAAATAATTAACAAGATCACAGAATTTAAAGTTTTATGCTGCAGTTGTGTTGGATCCTTGTTTGTGACACCAAGTGACATCTGTTGGTCTGATCAGTCAACTCTTAATGAAAGCTCAGTCTGTTTGCCACTTTATATTTAAAGGACCTCAACCATCCCTTGCTGTAACACTGTCCACTCTTGAGAATACTCATGCACCCAGAGCAATCTCTTCTCTGACACCATGTTTCCAGTGACATCACTAGGGCTGGTGTCACCAGTGTAGTAACTCATGATATCAAACCCCCACACCCCCATGGACCACGTGGTACGAGAGTACGAGTGTAAAAGAAACTGATGTGTTCCTTGTATGCCCAGGATGGCAGCAGCACTGAACAAGGGGGCTCTGATCAGAGTACATTAGAAGGTTCAAAATGTAAATCAGCATAATTTTAGCCTTGTATGTATCACTTACAAATAATGTTGTTGTTATAACTACAGGGATATTTTAAACAAATAATAAATTTCTGCTGAAACACTACATAAATTAATTTTAAAAAAAAGAGTCATTTTGGTGTCAACCCCTCTGATAGGGTCATTTGGTGCAGTGCGCACCCCACTGCCCTCGCCCTCCTCCTCTTCCGCCTCCTCCTCCTCCTCCCACCCCTCCAAGTGCAAGACTCAACCACCCCCCCCCCCCCCCCCTTAACAGAGGAGTTATTCACAGTGACTGAATAATTGTCTACAAAGCACTTAGAATGCCTGGAGATCATGGAAGGTGTTCAACCTCATTAATTTTGTACGAAAAGGATCAGAAAAATGCACTGCTTATGAAGATTCTTTCTCTGTCCAATTCACCTGCAGCAACCTGGAGAGGGATCTGCAAGGTTTGGCAAGATCAGACGTATGTGGGTGCTAGAAGATTGTGGAGGTGGGGGGGGCACTTCCTTTCACTTCCCTCGTGTCTGGGTAATTAAGCAGCAAGGTTGTGTTGAACATAATACTGGTTAGGGCACAATTCATGTATTCAATTCTTGTAATGACCTTTGAAGCAGGGTGTGAAGGACACTCAGAGGATGTAGACAAGATTTGCTGACACACTACCTCAGCCACAAGGTGAGTCTGGGTTATTCTCTTCGGAGAAGATTGAAAGATTTTAGAGATTATAGCAGAGTTAAATGGGGTTAATAAAAGGACATACTTCTCATTGTTAGATGGTTCAAGGACAGTGAATACCCATATAAAATGTTTGGTTAAAGATACAAGGGAAATTCAAAGTCTTATTATTCAATGTGATAATTGGTGTAGCAGTTAGCACAACACAAAGATCAGCGTGTACAGAGCCACGCTTCTGTTTGGCTCTGAATCATGGGTCCTCTACCGGCATCACCTACGGCTCCTAGAACATTTCCATCAGCGCTGTCTCCGCTCCATCCTCAACATTCATTGGAATGACTTCATCACCAACATCGAAGTACTCGAGCTGGCAGAATCCGCAAGCATCGAATCCACGCTGCTGAAGACCCAACTGCGCTGGGTGGGTCACGTCTCCAGAATGGAGGACCATCGCCTTCCCAAGATCGTGTTATATGGCGAGCTCTCCACTGGCCACCGAGACAGAGGTGCACCAAAGAAGAGGTACAAGGACTGCTTAAAGAAATCTCTTGGTGCCTGCCACATTGACCACCGCCAGTGGGCTGATATTGCCTCCAACCGTGCATCTTGGCGCCTCACAGTTCGGCGGGCTGC
The DNA here is from genome assembly GCF_036971445.1 of Narcine bancroftii. Classification (NCBI taxonomy): domain Eukaryota; kingdom Metazoa; phylum Chordata; class Chondrichthyes; order Torpediniformes; family Narcinidae; genus Narcine; species Narcine bancroftii. The sequence goes on from NC_091474.1 coordinate 76,730,989, forward strand.
AACCTCCTTTGAAGAAGACGGCAGAGCCCACCTCACTGACAAAAGACAAAGGAGGAAAAACCCAACACCCAACCCCAACCAACCAATTTTCCCTTGCAACCGCTGCAACCGTGCCTGCCTGTCCCGCATCGGACTTGTCAGTCACCAACGAGCCTGCAGCAGACGTGGACATACCCCTTCATAAATCTTCATCCACGAAGCCAAGCCAAAGAAGGGTACAACGCCAGCAATAGGGACCAGGGGTTCGAATCTGGTGCTGTCTGTAAGGAGTTTGGGCAGTCTCCCCATGTCGGCATGGGATCCCTCTTGAGACCCCAGTTTCTTCTCACTGTTGGAAATGCACAGGGGTTGTAGGTTAATTATGTGTAATTGGGCAGCTCAGGCTAATAGGCCGTAAGGGCCTGTTACCATGCTGTATGGTCCAATTCACTTTCTGTGTGTGGCGAATTCAAACCTTCAAAATGGAGTTGGCTCGGCAGTTGTCCAAGAACAATTTGGAGGGCTCTGGGGGAAAATGCAACTGTGCTAGCTCTTCTCGGAGACCGCACAAGTCAATGGGCAGAAGGGACACCCATTTAGTCAAGATTTGTGTGGTCCAATCATTTTAGGATTCCTCATCCTATGCAAAACTACAGTGGACCAAAAAAACAAGGAATCTGTGTAATGAGCATGGGATCACTGCCCCATTTAAATAATGTACATGAATAAATATGATGGAGCTGGGGGATATCAGTTAATGAGCTGAATAAAAAAACACTAAATCAAGGCCAAAAAGATAAGATGAGAAATAATTTCACGAACGACTCTTGCAGAGGCAAAAACTCACAAAGCTCAAGTGCTCCGACTGACCCAGAAGACACTGAAATATTTTGCAAGGCATTTAAAAAAAAAGGCAGGAATCAATTAAATGGTCCAGTTGAACGCAGGTAGGAGCCAATCTGATCAATTATTCAAATAACAATCCAATTAAGTTTATCTGAATAATTCATGGTAACAGGACAAAAAAGGTGCAAAGGGATTATCATGGGATGTTGCAGTTGGAAATACTGAGAAGCAAGAATGATCAATTTTAGCACACATTTATAGATTTTTTTAAAAATTTAAATTTAGACAAAGCACTGTAACAGGCCATTTTGGCCCACAAGTCCATGCCCACCCAACCTACACCCCCAGTAAGTTTTTGAACAGTCGGAGGAAACCGGAGCCCCCTTGGAAAACCCACACAGACACAGGGAGAACAAACACTTTTCAGAGAGTGCGGGTTTCGAACCCTGGTCCCGATTGCAGGCACTGTAAGTGTTGTGCTAACAGCAACTCCAATTGAACTGGAGTTTTGGTCAGTCCATTTAACCAAAAGCAGAAAGCTGCATTAGCAAAGCCCACACATCAGGAATGACTTATTTCCTTTATACTATTCTATTGTTTCGATTCATGGCCTCGAACAATGAACCCAGCCCCATCACTATTAGCCTGTGCTGTGTTGTTGGCTGTGACTTGATGGTTTGGATTTCAACCAGAGAAACACAAGAGCAGCAGATGCTGAAATCAATGAGCGGACAATGAGAAACAGGGGATGCAATGGGTCAGGCAGCATCCGTGGAGAGAAACAACGCTGGAGAGAGCCAGTCAATGGTTTGGGCCTGAACCCTTCGTTGAGGCTCACTGTCAAACCCCACCCCTCTCAACATTAAGTGAATGTTGAAGTTTGTGGATTTAAGACCTACGTTCAAGGCTTGGATGCAAAAGTCTGGTCTGATGCAACTGTGTTGTTGGTGGCACGAGATGTTAATCCAACTCGAGTTTACCAGAAAAAAAAATCTTCAGATGTTGGAAATCTGAAATAAAAACCAGAAAGTGCTGGAAATTTCAACAGTTTGGGGATAGCATCTGTGGGAAGCAAATGTCCCTTCAAGTACATTCCATCCCACAGAGCCAGTCTATACAATGTCACTCAGACTTCAAAACAAGAGCAACATATTCCACAGAGAAAGGAGCTCACGGTCTAATCCAGCCGTTCCCAACAGGGGCTTCTACAACCTCTCCGAGGGGCATTGCACATTCAAGTCTCATTTTATTTTCACCTCACACAACACAAATACATCTTTTGTGTTGTTTATGTCATGGTTAGAAGTACAGAAGAAATCAAAACTTGACAGCCTCACAGGGAAGTGGGCCCCTAAACTTTGAGCAGAGTCCTCGGGGGCTTCATCCAAATGTTTGAGAATGGCTGATATCACTTCACCCTGCCACAGACATTCTCTTTGTGCCACCCATGGCTCTCACCCACCTCCTCTCCCACTCAATTTCTTTCTCAGTTCTGATGCAAAAGCTGCAGACCCTAAAAGTTGACTTGCTTTTCTTTCCACAGATGCTGCCCAAATGTTACCACATTATTCCCGTTTAAAACCTAACGGATTAAAGAAGGAATGATGGTTAAGATGAATATTAATCCTTCAGTTAACAACACAGGAACAGATTAACGGGGCCTTTCTCACCTTGCTATGCCCAAATTAACTATTTTTACAACCTTGTAATATCGACCAGTTTTCAAAAGTTCATGATTGGCTGCAAGACATTTCAGGGTATCTTGAAAGAACAGTTTTACAAATGCACATCTTTTAGAACCATAGAACACTTGAGAAACAGGGCCTCCAGTCCATCGAGTCTGTGCCAAACGATGATTCTGCCTAGTCCCAGAGACCTGCACCTAGTCCATAGCCCTCCATATCACTCCCATCCATGAATCTGTCCAAATATTTCTTAAAACATTTAAAACTGAGCCTCCATTTCCCAATTCAGATGAAAAATCATTCTACACCTTCACCATTTTCTGCATTAAGTTCCCCCTCATGTTTCCTCTTTCACCTTCAACCTTTTCTCCAGTTTTTAATCTATTAGGGAAAAAAGCCTGCTTGCATTTACTCTATCTATACCCCTCAATTTTACACAGTACAGCTCTATCAAACCTCCCCTCATTCTTCTATGTTCTAATGAAGTCCTAACCTGCTTCACTTTTCCATAATCTCCACTGCACTCCATCTTATTGATGTCTTTCCTGAAGATAAGTGATCAAAACTACACACAATACTCCAAATGTGACCCCACTAATGTTTTATACAACTTCACCGTGTTACAAGATCAAACCAGCAACCACAAAGAATCACAAAGGGGTAAAGATGAACAATTACTTTATTAACAAAAAATTCACTTTCAAACTTTAATTCAAAATCCCCCCTTTTATAACAATGCCCACTGGTTACTATGCAAATTTCTATAACAGTGTAAAACTAATAAATTCCCCAGCCTATATACAACATATGTAATTAAAGTCTAATTTATATTTCCAACCAGCCCACAGAAAAACTTAGACACAAAACACACAAGACTCACAAAACTTCTATCTCAACCGAAGCAAAGATCATAAACAAAATTCATTTTGTTTGGTAAACTGAAGCCAAAAGATCTTTGAGAGAGCACAAAATTCGAAGATGTCTCGTGTTGCTTGCAGAGAGAGGAACCACTGGCCTGGTCCGGATTCTTCTGGCTGCCTTCGGAATGTTCATCCTTTTTGAAATCCCAACATTCTAAACTGTCCTCCAGACCATGACTCATGCTCTGGGCCTCCTTACATTCCACAGCCATCCCCAGTGGTGGTTCATCATCCATGTCCAGAAATTTTTAGATCATTTTCTGCACATGCTCAGTCCGTCTCCCACTCTCTCAGCAGTCCACCTTCACCTTGGCTCTCTAAGGCAAACTCACTTTTCCACACAAAACCACATAACATATAGGCCAATACACACAACACAGAACTCTGTAACAACCAAAACATCCCAACTCAATACTTTGATTATGGAAGCCAATGTTCCAAAAGCTCTTTTTACAGCCCTATCTACCCATGACACCACTTTTAAGGAATTATGTATCTGTATCCTCATATTCATCTGTTCTACCACATTCCTCAGTGCCCAACCATTTACCACGCACGTCCTACCTTGGACTACCCTTCCAAAGTGTGCATTAAATCCATCTGCCATTTTGACGCCCTTTTTTCTAGCTGGTCTGGAACCCTCTGCAAGCTTTGAAAGCCTTCCGTGCTGTCCACCACACCTCCAATCACCCTACACACACTTCCATCACCTGCCCTGTCTTGCTTCCCACTAGGAAATCCAGTATCACAATCTCTCTAGCTGGTACCTGAACAGAAGCCATTTGACAAACTTTGAACCATCCAGCCCTTTTTCAACCCACCAGAGAAGTTGATGGATTTCACTATCAAAGACAGTTGTTTCCAAGAATACTTAATGCCAAGATTAAGGAAGCCATTTTTGATGATCCACAAATCAGACACAATATCAATGATCTGCAAGTGAGGCTGGAGAAAATAGCATGGAAGGCATTCAAAGATGTTGTAGAGAATTTTGTTGGCAATTGCAGAACACCAAACCGTTATGTATATACGCCTGCGTGCATATGCCATCTTGCTGAGTGTGATGACATTGTCACTCATATTATATATTGTGTATTTAACTTGTATTAAACCATTAGAGAAGCTTCACATCTCTGTATTTGTGTATTATTACAAAATTACAAATACATAACAATGGTAATGAGAGTCCAAATCAATATGCAGAAAGTAATCTATCACAACTTGTGCTTCCTGCAGTTGTCTGCCATCTTTGCATATTTACTCCCCCAATTTTCTCTATTGGAGAATCTACAATAGAAGGAAAACACGAAAGTTTGCAGTCACAAATAGTAAAAAAAACACACCAAAAATGCTGGAGGAAATCAGCCAGTCTTGCAGCAATTGCTTTTTCCTTGAAGAAGGGCTCAGGGCCAAAATGTCAGCAATATATCTTTGTCTCCTATGGACACTCCAAGACCAGCTAAGTTCCTCTGGCATTTTGGTGTGTTTTTAGTCTACAATTCTTCTTTTCTTTGGCTTGGGTTCGCAGACGAAGATTTATGGAGGGGTAATGTCCACGTCAGCTGCAGGCTCGTTTGTGGCTGACAAGTCCGATGCGGGACAGGGAGACACAGTTGCAGCGGTTGCAGGGGAAAATTGGTGGGTTGGGGTTGGGTGTTGGGTTTTTCCTCCTTTGTCTTTTGTCAGTGAGGTGGGCTCTGCGGTCTTCTTCAAAGGAGGTTGCTGCCCGCCGAACTGTGAGGTGCCAAGATGCACGGTTTGAGGTGATATCAGCCCATTGGTGGTGGTCAATGTGGCAGGCACCAAGAGATTTCTTTAGGCAGTCCTTGTACCTCTTCTTTGGTGCACCTCTGTCTCGGTGGCCAGTGGAGAGCTCGCCATAGAACACGATCTTGGGAAGGCGATGGTCCTCCATTCTGGAGACGTGACCCACCCAGCGCAGTTGGATCTTCAGCAGCGTGGATTCGATGCTGTCGGCCTCTGCCATCTCGAGTACTTCAATGTTAGGGATGAAGTCGCTCCAATGAATGTTGAGGATGGAGCGGAGACAACGCTGGTGGAAGCGTTCTAGGAGCCGTAGGTGATGCCGGTAGAGGACCCATGATTCGGAGCCGAACAGGAGTGTGGGTCTACAATATAACCCTATTAATATGGTCATACCTTTCCTGCTCCTCAGCTGCACCCATTACCTCAGAAGGCAAGCCCTCTCATTTGTCTTGTCCAAACACCACCATAATATGGAAATACCTTATTTCCGCCTTTCATCCCTCCCCCTCCATCACATCTGAAACAGAGCCCCAGAACATAGAGCTGCCCCTCCTGCAACTAAGTTTCATCAATTCCACATGCCAAACCACAACACAAGCTTGTCTGCCTTTCCTACAATTGTCCTTGCATTGAAAGAATCACACCTCAGAACATTTTTTCCTTTAACAAGCCCTTAATTCCTGTCTTTGTATCTTGTCTTTCTAACAGTCTTATCTTTTTCAACCCCATCCCACTATCTGCTCTGGCACTTTTTAAACAGTAGGAGAGCCCAAGTCAACATGTAGAAAGTTGAAGTCACCTATTATCACAACTTTTATTTTTACTGCCCCCCTGCAATTAAAAAAATTAGTAACAGGGCATTTCACCCAATTAACCTACACCCCAAATGGTGTCAAGGAAATAGTGAGAGGAAACCAGTGCCCCCAGGGAAAACCCAGGCAGACATGGGGAGAACGTACTAACTCCTTACAGACAGCACAGGTTTCAAATCCCACTCTCAATTCCTGGTTGTGTAAAGGTGTTGCACTAAACACTACACCAAGCAAGACACCCCAAATCCAGTTTAAACCCCCCCACACCCCCCACCCAGAGCAACACTGGTAAACCTTCCAATAAGGGTATTATTCTCTCTCAAATTCAAATGCAAACCATCCCACCAGTACAGGCCCCATCTTCCCTGGAAGAGAGTCCAATGATCCAGAAACCTAGACCCCTCCCTCAAGCAACATCTGTTGAGCCACACATTAAGCTGCATTATCCTCCTACTTTTATCACATACATGGCACAGGTAGCAAGCCAAAGATTACAACCCTGGAGGTTCTGTCCTTAACTCAATTTGTAGGACCTCACCACCCTTCCAAACCACATCATTGGTTACAGCATGGACCACAATATCTGGCTGTGCACCTTCCCTCTTGAGAATGAACTCAGTCTGAGACATTCCAGACCCTGAGATCTCAGAGGGAACAAACATATCATTTACAATTTTCCAATTGCTTCCACAGAAACTTTTATTTATTTCCATAACTACCAAATCCCCTGTCACTTCAGCTCACCTCTTCTCCATTCCCACAAGGCCAGACTCCACACCAGAGATCTGACTACCAAGGCTTGTCCCTGAGAGGTCATTCCACTCAACAGTTCCCAAAACAGTGTAATTTTTGAGGGAAACAACCACAGAGGTACTCTACACTTTCCCAACTGCCTCCCAACTACTTTCCTCCTAGATCCAATTGCTTCCCAGTGACTCCTGTCTTCTTCTTCTTTCTTTGGCTTGGCTTCGCGGATGAAGATTTATGGAGGGGTAATGTCCACATCAGCTGCAGGCTCGTTTGTGGCTGACAAGTCCGATGCGGGACAGGCAGACACGGTTGCAGCGGTTGTAAGGGAAAATTGGTTGATTGGGGTTGGGTGTTGGATTTTTCCTCCTTTGTCTTTTGTCAGTGAGGTGGGCTATGCGGTCTTCTTCCAAGGAGGTTGTTGCCCGCCAAACTGTGAGGCGGCAAGAAGCACGGTTTGAGGCGATATCAGCCCACTGGTGGTGGTCAATGTGGCAGGCACCAAGAGATTTCTTTAGGCAGTCCTTGTACCTCTTCTTTGGTGCACCTCTGTCTCGGTGGCCAGTGGAGAGCTCGCCATAGAACACGATCTTGGGAAGGCGATGGTCCTCCATTCTGGAGACGTGACCCACCCAGCGCAGTTGGATCTTCAGCAGCGTGGATTCGATGCTGTCGGCCTCTGACATCTCGAGTACTTCGACTCCTGTCTATCAATCCCTCAAATGACCAAGAGCTCATCCAGTTCCCAGTTATAAGCAGCTGGATGCACTTCTCACAAAAGAGGTCACCAGGGATACTGTTGGCCTCCATAACTATCACATACTGCAGGAGGAGCACATCCTTACCCTTGCTGCCATTCCCACTGTCTATGAAACACAAAAAAAACCTGTGCCTTCTTGTTCTTCTACAGGGTGGCCTCTGCTCAACAAGGGCTCACACTGGCCACTCCCACAGTAGTCACTCCACTTGAGTTCGCCTTCCTTTTATTGTCAATGAACAAGCTCCTGTCTTTCCTGGTGCTTTTCTACCAAGTCAGTGAGAGAAGAAATGAATCATGCCCATGGTTCAAGCACTAATCAAGGAACTTTGAACTCTTAAAGATTTGTAATGAAATTGCCACTTGCTGCATTCAACACAGATGCACCAACTACATTCAATTAGCACAATGTGCCAGAAAACAAAAACTTCCACAGTTGCAATTAGTGAAAGAAAGAGTGTATTGTGCAAACAGATCATTTGGTCTGAGGTCAGGGTGAGGGGTATTCAGGGGAAAATTGATGGAGATTTATAATTTCTGGGCAGCAGGATAGCTCAGATTTCAGATTTATTGTCAGAGGACATATATGACATCACATACAGCCCTGAGATTCTCTTTCCTGTGGGCCAGGCAGAATTACCACTTATTGGCAGTGAAAAAGAAAACTGTGTATATGAAAACAAATAAAGAAGTGTGAACAAACTGACTGTGAAATGCAGGCAGGAAATAAAAACAATAAAGAACAAAATAATGAGTCCCTGATTGAGTGTGTTGTTGAGGAGTCTGATGGTGGAGGGGGAGCAGCAGTTACTGAACCTGCTGGTGCGAGTCTTGTGGCACCGACACCTCTTTCCTGATGGCAGCAGCGAGAACATAGCGTGTGTGTGGATGCTTGATGTTTGCTGCTGCTCTCCGACGGCAGCGTTCCCTGTAGATGTACTCAATAGTGGGGAGGGTTTTGCCTGGGTTGTGTCCACTACCTTTTGTGGGGCTTTATGCTCAGGGGTATTGGTGTCCCCAGACCAGACCGTGATGCAGCCGGTCAGCACACTTTCTACCACACATCTGGAGAAATATGCCAGGGTTTCTGATATCATACCAAACCAAATAGCGGTTAGATAAAAATTGTTCTTGAACCCGGTGTTAGTTTTCAGGTTTCTGTATCTTCTGCCCAAAGGGAGCAGTGTGATCAGGATGATGGGCGTCCTTTATAATGTGGGCTGCCTTCTTGAGGCAGAGTTTCACATAAATGGATAGGTGGTCAGTGCTTGTGAGGGACTTGACTGGATTTGATATGCTTGTAGCCTTCTGTGTTCCTGGGCACTTGAGTTTCCAAAGCCAAACTGTGATGCAATTACGCCATTAAAAGAAACTTGAAGCCAAAGATATCAGAACAGTTGACTGAGAGGTTGATCAAGAGGCAGATTTGAAGAAGCAAAAAAATATAGACATTAATGGGGGTGCGGGGGGGGGGGGGGGGGGGAGATAACTATCAAGGGTCAGGGCCTTGAATCAAATGGATTGATGGAATGAGAGAATGGTCCAGGGGTTATAGAGATCTGGAAGAGATTGCAGAAAGACAAAACCCTGTTATAAAGCAAGAGATAGAATGTTAAACTTGGTCCATTGTTTATCCAGGAACTATACTAGATCAGTGAATACAGGGGTGAAAGAGATTTGGTGAGAATTAGGAGTGAAACTCAGAAGTCTGCAGACTGTAGTAAAAACACAGAAATGCTGGAAGAACTCAGCCATGTCGATAGGAGGTAAAGAAGGTCAGAGCCCTTCTTCAAGGTGTAAGCACAAAGAAGGCAGGCACCTCAATCAAATGGCCGGGAGAAAAGGGAAGAAAGGGCAGGGGTAGGGGGTTGGGGGCGGGTGGGGGAAACACAGGCCAACAGACAGAAGGCGATCATTGGGTGTGAATAGAAGGACTGGAGAGGAAAGGGGAGAAATTATTGGGGGAACGGGTGGCGATGTGAAAGCAGTGTGGAGGATAGAGGGAAGAGAGAGAGACAGAGCTAGAGGAAAAGAGAAAGGGGGGGGAGCTAATGGAAACTGGAGAACCTGATGTTAATGCCTCCTAGGTGGAGGGTGCCCAGGTGGAAATATGAGGTGTTAATCTTCCAGTTTGTGGGTGGGCTCCATCTGGCAGTGCCTGAGACCTGGGATGGACATGTCAGCACGGGAATGGGGCGGGGAATTGAAGTGGATTGCCACTGGGACATCACCACTATTGCAGTGAGCAGAGCAAAGATGTTCAACGAAGCGATTATAAAACTTAGGAGCCAGGCAGCAAAGTTTTGGAGGAGCTCAAGATCCTGGAGTTTTGTTTCATTCAAAAGAACGTTCCAAAAAAAATCAAAGTTATCAAATGACATGCCAGGGCCTGTCACATTGTGCAGGCTATTTATCATACTTCGAAATATTAGTTATAAATACTAATTTGTGAGAACATTATACATAGTTTAATTTGCATATTGTAATTTGCTGATATTACACTTCTCCAAAGTTAACAGAATCCATTAAACATTGTAACGATGGCTGTAATTTGTGAGACAAACACTATGAGAGAGAATAAATGTGTATGTGAGAGAGAGAGCACATGCTCTGATAAATACTCTCTCCCAGACCCCGATCATTGTCAATAGCAGGCGGAGAGAGCCGCTGACAATTAGGGATGGTAACAAGTGTTGGGATATAGCCAGGCACATCTTGGAAAAATCTTTGTCTCACACCAGGATTGAAAATGAGCAGACCTCCCATGCCAATCTTCCCAGAAAGACTGAGGATGAATGATCTTGATGGGTGTAGTTTGATACCTGTTGCGCAATGACAGCAATGTTTCAAGAAAGCATGCCCTCGTCTGCCTGAGCTGGCACATTATCTTCCCAAAGATTAACATTCTTACTTCCCCACCAACCCCCACGCTTATTTCTGAATCAGGAAAGAAACGATTCCAGCTCACAATTTGATGTTGCTCCGATGGTAGCAGATGTGCAAGGACTGTAATGAACAGGCACCAACCGTAGCATAAGGAATAAGATTCAGAATTTATCATCCTGATCATTTCACAAAATTCATGGTTTTGCTCAGCCTTCCAGGTGCAAACATGATTATGAATTACATTTTTTAGAAAATTAGTGGAACAGAAGAGAAAGTGTGGTCCTGTCTATGGACTTGTCCATTCAGAAATCTGATGGCAGACGGGAAGAAGCTGTTTCTATACTGTTGGGTCTCCAGGCTCCTGTCAGAAATGTGAAAGTCTGCAGACGCTGTGATTGTAGTAAAAACGCACCAAAATGCTGGAGGAATTCAGCCGGTCTTTCAGTGTCCATCGGAGACCAAAATATATTGCCGTATATCGGGCACATTCCTTGAAGAAGGGCTCAGGTCCAAGATGTCAGCAATATATCTTGGTCTCCGATGGATGCCGAAAGACCGGCTGAATTCCTTCAGGATTTTGGTATGTTTTTACTTCAGATTCCTGTACCTCCTTCCCGATCATAGCAGTGCGATAGGAGCATGACCAAGGTGGTTGGGGTCCTTGAGGACAGAGGCTGCTTTCTTAAGACGCCATAGATGTCCTTGATGAAGTGCAGAGTGATGCCCGTGATGGCACTGGCCAAGTTCACAACTCTTTGTAGTCCTTTCTGACCTGTGCATTGACACCTCCATATTAGGCAGTGATGCAACCAGTCAGAATGCTTTCCACAGTACACCTGTTGAAAATTTTGAGAGCCATTGATGACATACCGAATCTCCTCAAACTCCTCACCAAGTCTAGCCACTGGCGAGCCTTCTTCGTGATTGCATCCACATGGAGACCCCAGGACAGATGCTAAGAAATGATGACACTCGCAACCTCAGGTTCTTGATCCTTCAAATACATTGAATTACTACAACATTAGGACAATGCCAAGAGCAGCACACCAGTCGATATTACATATTGGTTCTTAGAAGCTAACATGGAAATAATTTGTCTTTCCTTCATTGCCATTGGTTTTACTCCCCTTCTGTGCTGTGGGAGCACCTTCATCAGAACACCTGCTGTGGATCAAGAAGATGGTTCACCATGGCCATAGACCATGTAGTGTGCATTCCTGGTGAAACAGGCAGTGCAAGAATAAAAACAATGATGTAGGGATCATGTTAAATTGCAGGGAATGGTGTCAGAGGGTGAGCAAATTTAAATTCTTGGGAGTCACTATCTCGGAGTATCTTTCCTACCCAATGCATAAATGGCACCATGAAGGAAGCACATCAGCGCCGTTATTTCCACAGGAATTTGCAGAGGTTTGGTATGACATCGAAAACCCTGGCAAATCTGTACATATGATAGGTAGAAAGTGCATCTACCAGCTGCATCATGGTCTGATACGGGGACACTAATGCCCCTGAACATAAAGCCCTGCAAATGTAGTGGACACAGCCCAGGACATCACAGGCAAAACCCTCCCCACCATCAAGAACATCTACAGGGAACACTGCTGTCAGAGAGAGTCAAGGATACACAGATTTTTAATAAAAACACAATACTGGAGGAACTTAGCAGGTCAAACGATCTCCTTTATCTAGCAAATATACATAACCAACGTTTCATGCTTGAGCCCTTCATCAAAGTTTTCCTACAAATTTTTAATACTCGGCTGGGTACTCTCCTCAAAGGCAGCCCGCACGTCATCCTTGGATATAGATGGAAGAGGGGGTGCTCAGTTGTGGTTCTTCCCTTTTCATCAGATTGAATCGGGTGTAGAAGAGCTCATCTGGGAGTGAAGCTTTGCCATCTCATCCTGCATGGGATTTGATTTTGTACCAGGTTATGTCATATAGGCCATGCCACTGCTGTCGAATAGATTCATAGATTCCATTTTCATACAGAAATTCCACTTCTCTGTGGGTCGCACCTGCTCCTTCTGTAATGATCTGCATATCCAGACAAATCCCTGTGATCTAGCTCTCATCTTGTTCTGGATTTCATTGTTCAACTAGGGCCTCTGATTGGTGAAAACTCTGAACGATTTGGTGGGGACACACTCATCCACAGCTGTTTTGATAAAGTCTGTGACAGCCCTGGTCCTCAGCTGAGTCCTTGAACACTGCCTAATCCACTGACACGAGTAAGTCCTGCATCCCTCCTGCAAGTACCTTCCAGCTGTCCTGATCTCTGAAGAGAAGGCAGAAGGAACCAGATGACCTAACTTGTCAAAATGCGGTCTTGGGAAAGAACGGAGGCTTTCCTTAACTTGGTGTAGCAGTGATCAAGTGTGCTGGGACCTCTGGTGCAGCAAGTTAAATACCGGTGGTAGTTGACCAATGCTCATCACATGATGAAATCCTCATCACATTTATACAATTCTCCAAGGCTAACGACTGAGAGCAAAGTAAGTTCTTGTTAACTGGCGTGGATGCAATGGGCCAAATGGCTTCCTCCCTTTGCTGTTCAGTGTATTTCTAATGTGGGCCAAAGAGCAGAGCAAAATAACCCTCCAAACAAACATCAGTGACCATCAGCGATCCCGAGATCTTCCTCCTCACTTACACTGCATGCTCCTGAGAGAAGGATCTTTCGATGAAATCAGCAGGGAAAGATCAGTAAGAAAGCACTTCACACATAACCAGATGCTCGCATATTAAATAAAGGATTCTACTTTTCTACTGCAGAAGGTAGAAGGTCTATTCAGATATGATTTGTGGCTGTATTGTTCTCTGATTGACAACTTATTCCTTTTTGGCGGAAGATGTATTTGTTACTGTCATTGGGACATGGAGTGAATTATTGAAACTCTTTGTAATTGTCAACTCTCCGTCTCCTCTCCCTGAGCGCAGAGGATGTGATTCCACAAGTATTAATCGTGCTTCAAACTTCAGTGATGATCAGTGATCCATTCAACCAAATGTGATTCTACATCCACCAAAGGTTATAAACACAGAAATGCTGGAGGAACTCAGCTCGGAGGCAAAGATACATAACTGATGTTTCGGGCCTGAGCGTGGTCCACATCAGCAATGTGCTGCCAGAGGAAAATGTAGAAGGGGCACAATTTCAATGTTCAGAAGACACATCAGAATCAGAATTTATTGTCATGAACATGTCATGAAATTCATTGTTTTGAAGCAGCGTCAAGGTGCAAACATTTTATATAAACCATCTTACAAAATAAATAAAGATAATGCAAGAAAAAGTCAAAGTGAGGCAATGTCTGTGGTTCATTAATTATTCAGGAACCACATGAATCTGATGACGGAGGGGAAGAAGTTGTCCTCGTGCTGCTGAATGCTCATTTTCAGGCTCCCGTGGTATCAAAGTGAAGACAACTTGGCCTCGGTGGTGGGCGTCCTTGAGGATAGAGGCTGCTTTCTTAAGACACTGCCCCTTGTAGATGTCCTCGATGGAATGAAAACTGGTGCCCCTGATGTCTCAGGCCAAGTTAACAACCCTCTGGAGGTTTTTCTTGACGTGAGGGTTGGTGCCTCCAGACAGTGATGTAACCAGCCAGAATGCTCTCCACAATCCACCTGTAGAAGTTCACGAAAGTCTTCGGTGACTAACTGAATCTCCTCAAACTCCTCACTAAGTATAGCCGCTGGTGTTTGACATGATAGCATCAAGATTGGAGACTCCAGGACAGATGCTCAAAGATGCTGACATCCAAGAATTTGAAGACAGATATACGGATGGGGAGGGATTAGAAACATGGACTAGTTTTGCAAAAGGACCTGCTCCATGATGTACTAGATTGGAGACTTCAGGACAGATGCTCAGAGATGCTGACATCCAAGAATTTGAAGACAGATATAAGGATGGGGAGGGATCAGAAACATGGACACTAGTTTTGCAGAAGGACCTGCTCCATGATGTACTATGACAACCTCGGCTAAATTGGTTCTCAAGGAAGCATTGGATTTCCATGCCTGCTTGTGTAACATGTCGAGCTCCTGTGTCCTGTCTCACCATCAGGATTTCAGTAGTCCATACCGACACAACATTCTAAACAAGGGATTGTCAAGTTGAGTGAGGCCTGATGTGGGAAGTTCTGTCGTTGAGTGAGGCCGGATGTGGGAGATTCTGTCATTGAGTGAGGCCTGATGTGGGAGGTTCTGTCGTTGAGTGAGGCCTGATGTGGGAGGTTCTGTCGTTGAGTGAGGCCTGATGTGGGAGGTTCTGTCGTTGAGTGAGGCCTATGTGGGAGGTTCTGTCGTTGAGTGAGGCCGGATTTGGGAGGTTCTGTCGTTGAGTGAGGCCGGATGTGGGAGGTTCTGTCGTTGAGTGAGGCCTGATGTGGGAAGTTCTGTCGTTGAGTGAGGCCTGATGTGGGAGGTTCTGTCATTGAGTGAGGCCTGATGTGGGAGGTTCTGTCATTGAGTGAGGCCGGATGTGGGAGGTTCTGTCGTTGAGTGAGGATGGATGTGGGAGGTTCTGTCGTTGAGTGAGGCCGGATGTGGGAGGTTCTGTCGTTGAGTGAGGCCTGATGTGGGAAGTTCTGTCGTTGAGTGAGGCCGGATGTGGGAGATTCTGTCGTTGAGTGAGGCTGGATATGGGAGGTTCTGTCGTTGAGTGAGGCCAGATGTGGGAGGTTCTGTCGTTGAGTGAGGCCGGATGTGGGAGGTTCTGTCGTTGAGTGAGGCCGGATGTGGGAGGTTCTGTCGTTGAGTGAGGCCTGAAGTGGGAGGTTCTGTCGTTGAATGAGGCCTGATGTGGGAAGTTCTGTCATTGACTGA